>NC_035447.2:60055173-61301059 GCF_002127325.2 Helianthus annuus | reverse complement strand
AAATGATAATTTGCATTGTATATAGTTCGATGCTTTTAACCTTGCAATTCGTTTTTTGATGTGGAAGGAAGATTTCTTTTACTCTTTTGAAAATCACTGACGTGGAATTACAAATTATATATTTATTGGAAGAGACTTATTAGAAAAAGTTTTTTAAATAACTTGTATCAAAAGTAGAAGAAAGAATTTCATCTAAATTGTGCTTTATGAAAAAGAAAAAAAAACTGAAATTAAAATTCCGTTTAAAGCCTTAAAATAAGTTAACTGACTCATAAGGGTGTAAACAAGTTAGTTGAGCCCAAACCCAACTAGGCTTAAGCTCGGCTAGCCATGTTTTTATGAAGCTCGAGCTCGGCTCGGTTCGATTCTACTTATTTGAGCTCGGCTCGCGAGTAAAACCCAAAGCTCGAGCTCGCTTCAATATCGTTTAAACGAGCCAAAACTCGGCCCGCCATTGTTGTTGTTGTTGTTATTATTATATAGAGAGAGAGCCAAGGGGCTGGTGACGGTCGAATAGTCGACCTTGGCCACAACACCCGATGTCACGGTGGTTGACACGTCGTTCCTTTCCATTCAAAAAACAACTAACAAAAAGGGCTAGATAAAGTTAGGTAATTTTTTGGTGATTAACTTTCTGTGATTTTTGAGTCATATATAATTGTTGATTATTCACGCCATTTCATACATCCACGCTTACTTTCACGCCATTCTTTCTTTCTACATTGTCATAATCATTACCAACAACCGTCACCATTCTCATTCGATGAATCAATCCATCCATCCTACCAATATAACAAACATCAACCCCACCCAACAACATATATATATCTTTCAAAAATCTAACCAAAACCAACATCATAATCATGGGTTTCCCAGTTTGTTACACCCAACTCTTCATCCCAACATTCATCCTTCACATCCTAACCCTTTTAGGATTCATCCATCATCTCATTTCCACCATTTTCCACTTCATCACCTTCCAACACGACTCACCGTCACTTCGAGAACAACAGCTTCCAGTAGTCAAGTTCTCTGAGCTCGTGGACCCGCCCCCCGACAAATGCATAGTGTGTCTATACGAGTTTGAGGCCACAGACGAGATCCGTGTGTTGAGTAATTGCAAACATGTGTTTCACAAGTGTTGTATTGACAAGTGGATGGGCCATGGTCACAAAACTTGCCCGCTTTGTCGACTGCCTTTTGTAAATGAAGGTTTAAAGGATTCGTTCGATGAAAGGTTACGGACAGCTTCTGGTATAGAGGATTACTATGGCGATTCGTCACTAGTTGGATCTTCATAGTTATTTTTTTATAAATGTAACACTCTTTTGAAATGATGTTAATTTACTCGTCTTTCAAATGTGAATAATTGTGAAATTTTATTATTTAAAGAGTATATAGATTAGTTCTTTGTATCAATTGGGTAAGAGTAATTTATCTACTTCACAACTTGGCAAATAGGTTACAGTTCTCAGGTTTAAATCTTGCTATCAATTTCCTATCACAACCTCTTGAAGGTTACCTGCCCAATACAAGTTGCGATTTGCTTATCCCTGTTGGTTAGTATGGTATTGACGAGTCCAGTAAATTTTCCAATAACGAGTTAAACCAAAAACTTGGACAGTTGGTAATTTTCCAAATATATTTCATATGACAAAGAATCCATCATGGTACACTTACTTTATGTTCATATATGATCATCGTATCCCTTATTTAAGCATGTGACCAAAAAAGGTTAGTAGTCACTAGTCAATATACAACAACAATCATACCCAGTAAATCTCGCAATTAGCAAAGCTAATAGCAGGGTTTAGGGAAGGTGGGATGTAGGCAAACCTTACCCGCTATCATTGAGGATAGAGAGGTTGCTTCCAGAGAACCCCCAGCTCTATAACAACAAGCACTAAAAGAGTACTAGAACTACCTGAGACAAAAGCAGTGGTGAAAGCAAAAAACAGTAGTGAAGGTAAATATAGCACCATAGAGAAATATAATCATATCCATATACATATCGTAAGACAATCACCCTCCAAGACCATCTAAAGTGTAGGTAAATCTATACCCCCTTTGACAACACCCAACCACATCTTACCTAACCCCTAAAACTCTTTAACTTTAATCCTACGTCTCCACGAACTCCTATCTTGGACCATGTCCTCAAAGTCTAGGTAAATCAGTACCCCCTTTGACGACACCCAACCACATCTTACGTAACCCCTAAAACTCTTTAACTTTAATCCTACGTCTTCACGAACTCCTATCTTGGACCATGTCCTCAGATAGGTGCATTTCTATCAAATCATGTCTAATCCGATCATCCCAAGTCAATTTGGGTCTACCTCTACCCCTCCTACCATCTACAATGAGGATTTTCACTACTCTAACTGGGTCGTTGCTTGCCTCCTCTTCACATGTCCAAACCATCTCAATCTCCCCTCCTTAATCTTATCTGATATTCTGGACACCCATAACCTTTCTCTAACAACCTCATTTCTTATTTGGTCTAACCTTGTGTGACTACACATCCACCTCAACATCCTCATTTCTGCTACCTCCGTCTTGCGTGCTTGTGATTTCTTAATGGCCCAACAGTCTGTCCCATATAGCATTGCAGGTCTTACTACAACCCGATAGAATTTCCCCTTTAATTTAGTTGGGAACCTCAAGTCGCACAATATCCCGTGGCTGCTCTCCACCTACACCAGCCAGCCTAAATGCGGTGAGCTACATCACTATCTAACTCCCCATCTCTTTGTACAAACGATACTAAATACTTGAACTTAGTTGCTTCCGGAACCACCAGACCTTCAATGGTGATTTGAGTGTTCTTCGACACCCCTGCATCACTGAAATCACAGTAGAGGTACTCCGTCTTAGACCGACTGATCCTTAAACCCTTGTCCTCTAAAGCTACTCGCCATTCCTCTAACTTATCATTCAACCCCCGTTTTGTCTCTGCAACTAAAACAATATCATCTGCAAAAAGCATGCACCACGACACTATCTCCTGAATCGAGTTGGACAACTCATCCATGATCGTAAAGAGAAAAGGGCTCAACGCCGACCCTTGGTGGAGCCCTATCTCCACAGGGAAGGAACTGGTATCCCCTACAGGCGCACAAACACTAGTTTCAGTTCTATCATACATATCCTTAATTATGTCTATATACTTCCCAGGAACCTCTCTACCCTCCAAAGTATCCCAAATCAGTCTACGTGGTACACTGTCATATGCATTTTCAAGGTCAATGAAGACCACATGTAGATCTTGCTTTTTCTCTCTATATTTTTCCATCAGTCTCCTTAGAATGTGAATGGCTTCCTTAGTTGATCGCCCTGGCATGAAACTAAATTGGTTTACCGTAACCTGAGTTTCTTTTCTAATTTTAGTCTCAATCACCCTCTCCCACAATTTATATATAAACAAATAATCACATGGTTGTAAACAATAAGAAACCACAAGTATGTTGGCCACTTTATGTATCAATAGATGTGTAGGATAGATTCGAGAACCAATATGCATCCGTTCAAATTTAGCTGTAAATTTACGTTGTGTCTATACTCTACACGAGATATGTTGCAACATGGGTTTCTTTTGACGACTAGGTTTTCTTAGCAACCGGTTTAATCGAAGGAATTGAACATGTTTAGCGCGTATCAACAAATAAAAGGAGCATTAACTTCAATACATTACAAAATACGACAGATATCCATTAACATAAACGAACCCATCAACTGCATACAAGAACCAAGAAACGACCACGACAAACATACCAAACTGATCCGATATCAGGTAATGTACAACATGTTTTCTCGTCACAGGAAAAAGAAAGTCTTAAAAAAGTTTAATGGTAGAAACAAATATGAATTTCATTCACAAAACCACTCGAGCTGCCATTTTAACGATTCAACAAATTTACCTCTGGTAACCCGGGGCTGGATAGCCTTGTGGAGGATAAGCCGCAGGTGGGTACCCTTGTGGAGGATAACCGGTAGGTGGGTAGCCTTGAGCTTGCGGTGGCGGGTAACCGTAAGGTTGCTGCCCATATCCGACATTTGGAGGATACGGTTGATCAATCCTTGACATTTGCTGCACCGGGGGTACTGCCATCGGTTGCGGTCCAAACTTCCCATCTCGTTTGTCCATTTCCACCTTGTGTTGTGTCTGCATGCAAGCACAAACCCTACAAAAAGAAAAATACACAAGATATATTAGTTTACTCGTCTTGCATAGTATTAACTAATATATATTGAGTTAGAAAGACGGATACGAGACTTACGTGCAATAAACCATATCGGCTAAGCAATTCAGCAACTGAGATGCCTCACTGAGTTCTTCGCTTCCAACAATACAAGCAACAATGGAGAATATGCATGCAAGTTGTTGGAGGCAAAACATGAAACCCTACGTTATGACCCATTACTAAGAAAGTTAAATAAATGTTAAAAGAGTAAGTAACGATGTACATCAAAGACAAAAAGAGTTTCACGAAGTGATTACAATGATGCAGTTATCGCATTGTGTTGTTTGTATGTTAAACTCGTCTTGCAATAGAAACCGAGTGGATGCTACTGAGTTCCCAAAGCACAGGAAGACCTGAGAATTGCAACACCAAATCAAATTTAAAAAAAAAAGTTTTAAATAAGTCATTAAAACGGTTGATTGTACATTTGTAGATAGAAAGCGAAAGTATGCTTTAAACTGCATACCTCAGTACAAAGGCATAATTCAGGACATTTGCTTTCTCCGCACCTTCCACTGCATGGCATGTATCCAGCACAGCATGTATACCTGTTACATATAGAAAATAAAATATATTATATTATATATTATATTGTGAAATAACTGATTTCTATTTAAGTATAGTGTGCCTGATGGATAATAGCGAATACCTTGACATATCATCATAGAGAGCTCGCTTACGAAGCAAGTATGAAACACATGGTCCACTGCCATGTAGTAAAAAAAATAATAAGATTTATTTATAATATATGCTTTAACCCATAATAAGTAAGAAAAACAATATCAATGTCCATAATTCTGAGAAGATTCCAGCTTGAACTGGTAAGCATCTATACAGCTAATGCGGTAAAAAATCGGATATCTGTCAAGGACCGATATTTGAGATATCGGTGATAGCGATGGGATATTGGTAACTTTAATATTCTGCATAAATTTATATATATAACTTAAAACACAAAAACCTATATAATATTAATAGTAAATCAAAAGTGTTAATAGAGTTGACGAGTTGCCAATCAAAGGGTCGGATTTAGGGTTGAAGAGTTGTGCGATTGGAGTCGCCGACCGGATTTAGGGTTGACGAGTTGCCGATGCGATTGGAGTTGGATCAAGGGTTATACAAATTCTTCAATTGTACGATTTTGGACTTTGGGTACTAGGCTTTGGGCCAACGATTTTAAAGGGGACTGGTCTTTTGGCAGTAAAAGTATTAAAATGGGCCAACAATCCTTGTTCGACAATATATCGGCAATATATTAAGGAAGCAAAATATCGGCAATATATCGGTCATGGGGAGTCACACCTTGTTCGACACACCTTAATACCATTTGGACCAATTTTGACCTAGATGTACATGAAGCCCCTTGAGGCGTTTTTACATATCATACTCCTTCAGACCCTGTACTTGAGCAACTTTGACCCAGATGTACATAATGCACCTTGAGGCGTTTTCCTATTGCCTCACGCCTTAGACTCAATTTTAAAGCCAGGCTTTCAATTAAGTATTAACAAAATGTTCGCCCACAAACCGCATGTTAGGGCAGGGAGTGTGGGCTCGGTTTGGCAGCAGCTGCAGAAGGGGGCAAGATGGGTGATGTAGGAGTGAGAGAGAGTGAGGTGGCAGAGACATATGGTGGTGTGGTGTGTACAGTGGCATTTCCCGAACCGACATGATTTTCGGTACCGACATTTAGTTTTTTGGTACCGGTTTTTACCTTCAAATACTGGTATACCAGTCCGTACCAGCACCGAACCATACCGGGTATTTTCGGTACCGATACCCATTTTTGGGATTTTCAGTACTTGTTGGTACCGAGCTCATCCTTACGCGTGCGGGATGCAGCGGCAAGGTAAGAGAAGCGGTAAGACACCATCCACCCTTAATACAAAACATAATTATGTTGTCGCCCCAATGCACAGGCCTCAGCGCTTCAGCCTATACAAGGCACGCATATTACAAAAGGCGCACCTCAGATGTAACTTCTTAGTAAAACGTTGACCCTGAGGCGCGCGCCCATATATTTCCGATATTTTTGTGCAGCAAGCTTTTCAGGTTGTACATGTACGTAATTTCAATACTTAAACTTATATAAAGCTTATTTGTGTCTAAATATCAAGTAAAAACCAGAAACCTATAGATAAAATATATTTAAAAAAAAGAGATAATTATTTTCGCCTCGGGTACGAAAAATGGTGCGATTTTGTGATGTGTGCTTCTTGCCTCGGTTTTAGACCTCGTCGCTTTTTAATACTGAGGTTGTAATATGCATTCAGAAATATTATCTTTACCACATACAAAAATATACAAAAAAAAAAAGAAAGAAAAAGAATTTATAACAATGCTCAAACTTCAAAACATCTATAGATATATAATTTATTATCCACTCTAGGACGAGAATTTAGTTATGTACAGACAACTGTCATGAATCCACATTGACCTAACCACTTTATTTCGCCGCTGATAACAGAAACGTGAAGTTCTAATAAATGTGCCCTAATTTTATAAAAAAATTTCAAAACATCCTAACATGATCGTCAACAGTCTATCGACCCTAACATTACAGATCTGAATTCAAACGATCAAACATAAATCAATCGAGAACACATCAAAGATCTACAGAAAGATCTACAGAATACAAAAGTTGTATAATGAAGCACTAACCAGAATAACGCGAAGCAGCAATCTTCACCAAATCACGCAAACAGAAGCAAACGGATTAGAATCAAGTAAAAAAGTGAAGTGAATTAAACAAAATTAGAAGATAAAATTTGGATTTGATAGATTACAAGGAGTGTCGGCGGAGATGGAGTTCATGAGAGTGGTGTGCCATAGGTTCCGATAGTTCTGACGGAGTTGCATCTTGTCGAGATGTTCTTGAGACGCCATACCGGATGTGGATCGGAGTTTGAATCGGTTGATGTTCGGAATTGAATTGAATTGATGAGGCCTAAAAAAAGTATACGAGACTTGACTCAACGGAGATGAATTGGTCAGCGGCAGCAGGAAGGAAGCAACGCGTTAATTTCAATGAAGGAAGGAACGTTGAATTTACTTAAAGACCCCCCTTTAGATTTGAAAAGTCGTAATTCTCATCTTCACGTATGAAGGAAGCAACGTTGAATTTACTTAAACACCCCTAAAATGGCAATACTTGAAATTATTTGGACTAAAATGACAACGTTTTAAACTTTTTAACTAAACTGATAAAGTAGACCAAACCACAGAGACTAAAATGACATTTTAGAAGGTAATTTTGTAGAACTAAAAATACCCACTTTTTAGATAGCAACGTCTGAAAAAGACACTAAACAAAAACAGAAGTAGTGGCCAAGTGGTAACTGGTGTTTGATTTTTAGATGAGCTAATAATTAGCAATGGAATTATACTATTACAAAAGAAAAGGATGAGACAGGAATATATAATTGTTTATTTACATGTTGAAAAATTATTATTTTGAAAATTAAAATAGAGGAGGTAAGGGTGTTAATCGTGTCGGGTTAACGGGTTACGGGTTGATGGGTTGAAGTATTCAACCCGAACCGACCTATATTATTATTTGGGTTAAAGATTTCAGCCCTAACCCGATCCATATAAATTCGGGTCAACTCGACCCATTTAACCCATTTTTTAAAGGAGTTATACAAGTTGACGATTTATAAGCGAGTTGTTGTGTTTTAAACGGGCTATCGATAACATGTTTAATGATGAGTATGTGTGTGACAAATAAGTAATATACTGTATCAAAACTAACATTATTATAACTAGAGTAAATTACTTTTTGAGTCTTTGTTTTAATGGTTTTAACCACTTGAGTCCAAAATCAAAAAGTTTAACACTCTGAGTCCCTGATCGCTCATTTTATAACGTTTTAAGTCCAATTTTATTGGTTTATTTAAGTTGTACAGTTAGCTTTTTATATTGCACTTTTGATAGATTCTGTTAATCAATAGTTAGTTAGCCGTTAGGAAGTTCGTTTTCCGTTAAGCTAGTCAATTAAGTGTCTGTAATTAGGTTAAATACTATTTTGGTTAATGAATGAGATCATCTTCCCCATTTCATTCTCTTCTTCTTTTCTTCAAAATCAACATGGTATCAGACCAGGCTTCTCTCTGATATTCGTTTCCGTAAACCCTAACTTTCATCATCAATCAATTTCGTTCAATCGATTGTTTCAATTTCGTTTCAGTTCTGTCCGAAATTGATTATTGTTCAATCAATTTCAAATCATGTCTGTTTCCAATTCAAATTCGTCACCAATTGATGCTTCAAATCCTCTCTATCTTCATCCGTCAGATCATCCTGGAATGATCTTAGTTTCTAAACAATTTGGTGGATCTGGATTTGGATCGTGGAAAAGAGCAATATCAATTGCTTTATCAGCGAAGAACAAATTCGGATTTGTTGATGGAACTATCACAAATTCTACAAACCCTAGTCTCTGGAGCAGATGCAATGATATGGTGATTTCATGGATAATCAATACTCTCTCAAGAGACATCAGTGAAAGTGTTTTGTATGTTCAAACTGCTGAACAACTTTGGAAAGAATTGAATGATAGATATGGACAGGCTAATGGAGCAAAACATTATCAGTTGCAGAAGAGTTTATGTGAGATTTCACAAGGTAACACTAGTATAGTTGCTTACTTCACTAAAATCAAGAGTATATGGGATGAATTAGGTTCTTTATCTACTGTTCCTGCATGTAATTTGCTAAGAAAGAAGAGAACAACGACTTATACAGTTTCTTATGGGTCTAAATTCTGCATATGAAAATGTTAGAGGAAGTATTTTAATGATGCAACCTCTACCATCAATTAGCATAGCTTATTCTCTTTTATACAAGATGAGAAACAGAAAGAGATTCATCCTGCTACACAACCATTTCCTGATATATTATCTATGAATGTTCAAAGTAAGCATCAAGCAAAAGTTTGTAATCATTGCAAGAAACCTGGACATACTATGAACAAGTGTTATATATTAATTGGTTTTCCAAAGGATTACAAATTCACAAAATCAAAGAATACTACTGCTAATGCTTGTGTGAATGATGGTAGTCAACTAAATTCTCATGCTCACATGACGATTTCTGGAACTAGCCTTACACCAGAACAGTGTCAACAGTTAATTCAGTTTCTTCAACAAAGTCAAGTGAACAATGCTGCTGGATCACCTCAGGGTAACAACAATGATAATTCTTCAACTTCTGAAATCAAGTATGCCAACTTTGCAGGTATAATGGCTTGTTGCTTTTTGTCTATTCCTAATTCTAATTGGATCATAGATACTGGAGCAAATGATCACATGTTTTTGATGAAAGACTTTTCACAAATCTCAAAGTTCTTTCTAAACCAGTTTCTATTCATTTGCCTAATGGACAAACTATCATTGCCACTAAAGTTGGAACTGTCCAGTTATTACCAAATCTGTCTTTACACGATGTGTTACTAGTACCAGAATTCAAACATAACTTGCTGTCCATTGCAAGATTATGTATTCAAACAAAAGGTCCAGTGTTCTTTTCAGACAGATCTTGTGTATTGCAGGCCCCTTCTCTGAAGAGGCCAGTGGCTCTTGGTAAACTCATTGATGGCTTTATCTTCTCAAGAACAATGAGATACGCTATCCAACTAGTAGTGTCTTTGATTCTGAATAAGGCAGTCCTATTGTAATCCTGTTGTTAGTGGCAGAACATGGCATGATAGGCTAGGCCATTTACCTTTGTATAAACTCAAACAATTGTCTGTATTCTCTTCTACTCATATTGATGAGATTGAATGTTCTCCAATTTGTCCAAAAGCAAGAAAACATAGGTTGCCTTTTCCTCATAGTAAACGAGAAACAACTGCAATATTTGATCTAATTCATGTTGATGTATGGGGTCCATATCATACATCTACTTATAATGGATTCAAAATTTTCTTACAATAGTGGATGATTTTAGCAGGGTCACATGGACTCGCCTTCTTTCCACTAAGAGTATGTTTTCAATGTTTTACAAAATTTTATTGAAATGGTTGAAACACAGTTTAACAAGAAAGGTAAATGTTTACGGTCTGATAATGCTCTTGAGCTAGGTTCAGCACCTTCTCATGCTCAATATCTCATTTCTAAAGGCATTATACATCAAACAAGCTGTGTTGCCACTCCACAGCAGAATGGTAAAGTCGAACGAAAACACAAACACTTGTTAGAAACCTCAAGAGCCCTTCTCTTTCAATCAAAATTACCACTTAATTTTGGGGTGAGTGTGTTCTTGCTGCCACTTACTTAATCAATCTGTTTCCAACAAAATTATTAAGTGGTAAAAGTCCTCATGAAGCGTTTTTCTGGAAAATGTCCAACCTACACACATCTTAGAGCCTTCGGTTGTCTTTGTTATGCCTCCACACTTCAACATGGCAGAGACACTTCAACGATCATTCATTATTTTCCAAAAGAATGGGTAACTCAATTGGTCATATTGCTGTATATGTTTGATATCCTACTTGCCAGCAATAATGATCAAGAAATGGAAGATTTGAAGTCATTTCTTCATAACACTTTTAAAATCAAAGATCTTGGAACCCTTAATTACTTTCTTGGAATTGAGGTTTTGCATATACCAAAAGGTACTGTCATGACTCAAGAAAATTTGCTAAAGATTTGCTGCAAGAATTCAAAGCTTTTGTTGGTCCCACACCCAGGGCTTGTCCTCTTCCTCCTAATCTCCAATTACCTACTGAAGTTGGTATTCTTTATCATGACTCTTTGCAATATAGAAGATTAGTAGGTATGCTCAACTACTTGACACACACAAGACCAGATCTTTCATTTGCAATACAATTTCTTATTCAGTTTATGACTAAACCATGTTCCTCTAGGAGGCTGCGGTTCATACTTTGAACTATGTTCAAGGCACCTTCGATCAAGGGTTATTTTTAACAATTCTCCAACCTACAAGTTAGAAGCTTTTTGTTGATTATGATTGGGCTTCCTGTCCAAATACAAGAAGATCTGTTACTGGATACTTTATTACTCTTGGTGCAGTCCCATTTCATGGAAATCAAAGAAACAAGTGACAGTTTCCTTAAGTTATGCAGAGGCTGAGTATCGTTCTATGAGAAGAGTTACTGCTGAATTGACTTGGCTCACTAGATTACTTCATGAGTTTTCCATTTCTTCTATCACTCCCATTCCTTTAAAGTGTGATAGTCAAGCTGCTATTCATATTGCAAAAAGTCCAGTTTATTATGAACGGACAAAGCATATTGATTTGGACTGTCATTTTGTTCGAGAAAAAATGCAGGAAGGTCTTATTTCACTTTCTCATGTTTCTACAATTGATCAATCGGCTGACATGTTTACAAAGAGTCTTCCAAGTCAGAAACATGGTGTTCTACTCTCCAAGTTGAGGGGGTGTTGGTTTATTTAAGTTGTTAGTTAGCTTTTTATTGTACTTTTGATAGATTTTGTTAATCAATAGTTCGTTGGCCGTTAGGAAGTTAGTTTTCCGTTAAGCTAGTTAGTTAAGTGTCTGTAATTTTGTTCATTTTATAATGTTTTGAGTCCATTTTGTTTAAAAAAAATTGACTCAAAGGTTAAAAAATGGACCACAAGGACTCAAAAGGTTATAAAAAATCGTCTAGGGACTCAGGACGTTAAACATTTTGATTTTTGACTCAATGGTTAAAACCACTAAAACACAAGAACTCAAAAAGTAATTTACTCTTATAACTAACCATGTAAAATAAAGCAAAATAAATAATATAAAGATTTTTTTAGATAGTTAAACAGGTAATGGGTCAACCTAAACTTGTTCTATTTTTTATACTGGTAACCAAACACAACCTGTTTTTAAATGAGTCGTGTTATTCGACCCAAACCTGTTTTTTTGTGTCGTATTCAAGTCAAGTAGTCGAGTTAACAGGACGTGTCAAGAATTGAGGAGGAGGTTGAGGGAGGGCAACTTAAATTATTAACTCCAAGAATCTGTATTTTTTAAAATACACGTGAAAAAAAAAAATGAGCTGGGCTCATAAGGCAAAACGGGCTGAAACCCAAACATATTTTATATGTTTGGGATTTAGAGATAAACTTTGGGCCTGATCCAGTCTAATAGAAAAAAACTGTCCATTACCATAAGTACAAATTAGTTTTTAACTTGATAAATTGTTAATTCTTTTAATATCACTATAATCAACGTATTCTTTTATTTTTTTTTATCTTTTTTAATATCATTATAATCAACGTATTCTTTTAAAAATATCCATTAATCTAATAGTATTGATGCGTTTGAATTACATATGTACTAAATTCACAATAAAATGTCGACTAGGATTAGACAATCATGACATATGTGAAGGTTGTATACATATTGCCAACATGCAACATTGTCTGGTGAATTACTGAATTTTAATTGCTTCAAATACATATTTATATCTTTTGTTATCAGAAAATTACCCAAGTCAATATTTATTTTTGATTGCTTTAATTTCAAATTTATATTTCTTTGTTATCAGAAAATGACCCAAATCAATATTGGAAAGATATAGACCCGGATCCTTGTATAATCAAACGGGTAACAATATACTCTTCATGAATTGGTAAATACCGACCCATGTTGATATGGGATAGCATCACTCATCGCATTGAGGGGAGATTCACCAATGGAGAAGATAATATGTCGCCATCAATTAGTTACGACTAGTAAGGACTAAGGATCACCATTCCATTGGAAAGCGACATGCAACTAACTAGTATAATACAAGTGAGGTCATGAGGAAAGGTAACTTGCAATCTCTACTTTCTTCTCCTCATACTTGATTTCTCCTAACACATACTTATTCTTATGACGGAGGGGTGTCCATGAAGATTCATCTTCATGTGGTGAGCTAACGATGTTTTGTTTTACAGGCAATAGTTTGTACTTGTGACCCATCAATACTTAGAGGACAATCTGGTGGAGATTTGATCCAAGCGGAGAGTTCGGGCCTTGTTTCTTCAATATCTTTAAACGTTAGATTTATTCTATTAATTTCGACAAGTTATGTATTAGAATTTGGAAATGTAAGTATAATTTAAACAAATTTAAATGTAAGCGTATTTTAAACAACTTTATTAACTTTGCTATACTAAGGTTGAATAAAGTGATTTTTTTAATGTAATTTTAAAAAGTTGTTAACTTTTCATGATTATAACCCTTACTTTTGCCACACTCGTTTGTGTAGCATTTCTTTATGTATTTATTTTTCACCATTAAATGTTGACGTCAATGGTTTGTCATGCATGGCTATTATGCCAAAGCAAGGATGCGATTGGGATATTGATGGCAATTGGAAATCAATAAATCATCTTACATGGCCCATGAGGAAGGATACAACAAAATGGTGTTTTCAGAATCTAAAATACTTGGTGATTTTTTTTTAAATAAGTTAACAACAATCCCTTTAGAGCAGTGGCGGAATCCAAACTTACTTATCGAAGGGTCATAACATCAATCCCTTTAGAGCAGTGGTGGAATCCAAACTTACTTATCGAAGGGTCATAATAACGTAATCTTCTCTACCGACTACAACCAGAGGGTCCAAATCATGGTTTTTCCTATAAAAAATCTCATTATTATATATACAAATCCAATAAATTTCTATGGCCGGGGATTAGCGAACCCTCTTGAATATTGATCCCTCTCTGGTTCCGCCCCTGCTTTAGTGGCTGATTATTGTGTAACTTAAAGTACAAATCTTTTATATGTGAGACAACATAACTAGTTACTTTAATCTCAGGTAAAATGGGTCCTGGTCTCCTGGCCCGTCTTCTTAGATGAAACTATATTAAGTCTAACAATAACTACAATTTTGTATATTTGTTGAAGATGCCAATAAACATATTGTGGTAGAATATGTTTTGTTTAAATAAAAAAAAAAAAAAAACGCTTTTAGAAAAGAGTGATCTGATGGTTATTTGATAAAAATCATGTGTGTTGTGACTTCAACTAGTAAGCACACCCAATGTGTATGTTTAAAACATACAAATTCGTATCTTAATGTCAAATGTTTATGTAAGACACCTTACCATCAAAGTTTGATAAATTATATTCCCCAGTTTTATGAGGAGTGAGATTTGCAAAGAAGGCAAAGGTCAAGGGTGTCTTTAGAAACCTTCTTATAATATATAATATAGTGTAAGTGGACTACTTTTTTATTGTTTTTTGTTGTATTGTCACAAGAAGTTGATGCTTTTAAACTGCCATACTCTTGCCAAAAGAATGGTGTCCCCTACTTCTTTAAGAGAGAAAGTGCCATCTTTCTCTCTTGCTTTCAATTGTTTTTTTGCCACCCTCAAATAGTGTCTTCTCTCTTGTTGGTTCTTGTTTCTCCAATCATAAACCTTCAAACATTACAAAGGATTGAAATATATTCAAGTTTCACCCTTGTCATTGATCAGAAAGAAAGAGTATCGGTTATTGTAGTTTCAAGTCGTAAAATTTTGCTCCAAAAAGGGTGAGATTCTAAGTTTTCACCCTTTTCAAGATCATTAGCGTTCAAGTTTAACGTTTTTAAGTGGTTAAAAAGGAAGAAAATTTGGTCTTCAATCGTCAAAGATTCAGTTTTACCCTTTTTCTTTATTAAAACGTGACTTTTCAAGATTGTCGGAAATTCACGTTTTACTTTATCAAAGTCATGATATAAAAGGACAATTGCCCTTTTCAAGATTGCCTTATGTTTGAATTTCACCATCTCCTTTTATCTTTTCAATAAAAGTCATAAGTTCAAGTTTCACCTTTTATAGTAAAAAAAAGATTTATTGCTCTAGTTCCACCCTTTTTAGTGACCAAAAGTATCAATCATATTGTCACAAGTTGGTGTTTTATCTTTAGTCAAAAACAAGAAATTGTTTATTGTTGTATGTTAATTCAAGGTTCAATCATACTCAATGTCTTCTGATTTGTTTGAATTTGAAGAGTGTTTCTTCACTGATCCCTTCTCTCCATTGAGTGATTCTTCCTCCATTGACATCCTCAAAGCCTTTCAAGAAAATAACTACAACTTGAACCCTTTGACCCATGAAAATCTTGACCCACCATTTGATGAAATTGACCAAATTGCCCCCACCAATACCCCCACCACCCTCCTTTCTTCCTCCCCACCAAGCCACCAACTTGAGAATCTTTCTCTCAACCAAATGGGCAATTCAGTAAATTCTCTACATTTGTGCAATCTTGAGGTCAAAACAGAAGAAAGACAACCACCCTTTTATGACTATTATGTCAACAACAATTCTTTCTTGCCTCATAGCTATGGTGGGTATGAAAATGCAATGAAAATGATGCAAAGGAGCTTTAGTAGTAAATTTTTGATGGAAGACCAAATGGTTTCTTTTTCAACCAAATTTGATAGCTTGATTGAGTCCTCAAGTCTTCATGACTTCTCTTCTAGTTCAAGCCACATGAGAAAAGTTTGTAGTGCTGGTGATTTACAAGTTAGTCTCTTTATCATATGCATGTTTAATATTTACTTTTTTGGTCACATGGGTTCATTTTAATTTTGAACTTGATATAACTTGTGCAATATTTTTTTTTTTGGTTTTTAGAGCTTGAAAAACAATCATCGAAGTCAAACATTGTCGTCAAGTCCATTAGCGACTGAAGGGTCGCTCATGGAGGAAGGAAATTTTAAGGTGGGTCGTTACAGCCCAGAAGAAAGGAAAGAAAGAATCTTAAGATACAAAGCCAAAAGGACACAAAGAAATTTTAACAAGACAATTAAGGTAATTAAATTTCACCAATTAAATAAATATGTGTAACATGTACGTATAGTTGGAAATCAGGTACTTTCAATTTTAATCAAAGAGTTATTTCTTGTTAAATAGACCTGGTTTCCAACATGTATAATATGTATATGTAATTGTGTATGTGTTAAATTCAAAAGAATGGCAACATTATTTGACTTGTGACATTGTATGATAGATTTTACATGTCATGAATAACAAAAAACTTGTAAATCAAAATAAAGGTAATTAATTTCATTTATAGCAAAAGCGAAAGTTTATACGTTGAATGCATGATATACTTCGTATTTACTAACTTTCTTTGTTTTTATATGTAAGTATGCATGTCGAAAAACTCTTGCTGATAATCGGCCAAGAATTCGTGGGAGATTTGCACGTAACGATGAGCCTGAAGAAACGACTCCTAAAGCTTTAAATTTTCAACGGTATGAGGATGAAGATGAATTGTGGGTATGTTTTCTCTTGAATATTATTCATATACTAATACTAAATATAGTAGAATGTTTTACTTAAATCATGTGCTACATCAAACTTTGTTTTTAAAAACAAAATGATTTATGATATTATTTTCAGAATCAAACCTGATTAGTAAATTTGGTTGATTTATTTCGAATTCACAAATAATGACATTAACAAAAAAAGGAAACTTTAAAAGATGTCTTTATCATCTCATTCTTTATCGTTAAAAAAGTATGTAAATTAAAACATTTAAAAATAGAGAAAATCCCAAAACTAATTTCTTATACACGTCATATTAATATGTCCAACAAATCACATCTTAGTAACATGAGATACAAGCCGATGAGCTTCTGGTGTATTGGAAGTTCCATGACCTTCCAATGTGGAGGTTATGGTTCGAGTCTCGCCTGAAGAAAAAATGTTTTGAGTCACATCTTAGTAACATATATACCTAATTTTAAGAAAAATAAAATAGAAAAGTTGATAAGTAGTCATTCCCAAAACATTTTAGGGTTATCCACTCTAACAATTGATTTTCTTTGTTATTTGCAGATGGAAGGGTTGCAAGAAGAATATTACTATGAAGGAATACCAAGACAACACTTTTTCAACACCCACATGCCCACCACCCAATTTCATCAATTTAGCTATGTTCCTAAATAATATCAAAATAACTAGCTTCCTTCAAAATTTCATGGAGATATCCTATTAGATCGGTTGATCTTAGACTTAGAGAGTTACATGGCTACAAAAATTAATAAAAATGTTCCTAGATTATTATTATTATTATTATTATATATTATTATTATTATTATTATTATTATTATTATTAAAATTAAATTGTTGGTGTAAGATCAAAGTTGAGACGCAGCAGGTTGGAAAGGGGGTCAGAAGAGAAAGGAAACAAGTTGTCGTATAAAGCATTATAGTTTGCTTTGAACTTTATATAGTTTATAAATGCAATTTGTAAGGTAACATTATTATGAGTATAAAAATTGGGAACATTTGCTTTCTATCATTTATATTCTCTTGCACTATGCTTTTTCGTTTAGATCAAACATGTATTCTTACATCTTCTTATCATATGATGTAACAAAATTTGTAATTCATTGGCATTAAAAAAAATCTACCGGATAATAATTAGTGTTTTTTTTTTAACGGCAATTTTTTTAATCCATGTCATCTCCTCTCAAACCCAGGTGTTTAAAGGTTTTGACTTTGTCAATAGACCACCAGTAAATAATAATTAATAAGTTAGTTGATCGATTATAAAGATGAATCATAATATTTCATTACATTTCTTTATAATAAAGCCTTATTCTTGGTTGAAGAAAAAGTCACGAACAAAAGCTCATAAGTTTAGGTTAGGGGATGTGTGTTTTATTGCATGATAAAACAAAAGACCGAAACGATGCTTCTAGTAAAAGCTATAAGTACCCATTCTTGTCAACAAAGCAAAGTTTTACGGTCTTACTCGAGTCTCACTAACACTAAACATATACATATTTTTACGTTAAAGTTTGATTGCAAGGAGAAATCTGTCCTCACTATGGTGAGGCTAATAGTGTTATAGTTTTGCGAGTAAAGTACAATTTTCGTCCTTGCGGTTTACATTCGTTCTCACATTACAGACTCTATTTGAAAAAAAAACGGTAATTCCAGTCCCTGTGGTTGTCAATTGGAATCAGTAACGTCCTTTTTGTAAACGTATGTTTTCAACGATACTGTATCTGTTAAATGACTAATGCTGGCAGCAAAAACAGTGTAAAAATGTACCACTTTTGAGCAATGGTTTGGATGTGCACTAACTCTATTGACCCACTATTAAGAAGTTATAACCTGCATTTGTATTTTATATTTCACCAATCGATGTGCTTAGCTCGGAAGTTGATGAAACCTACCTGATAATTTAAAAGACCACGCAAGGAATAGTTGGAACCAATCTCTCTATAATCAGTTCAATACCAAAAAGATGAAGATGGCGAAGGTCATGATGATGTCAAGAACATTGTTCCTCTACTAAATTATCAGGTAGTTTTCGTCATAACCTTCACCATCTTCATCTTTTTGGTATTGAAGTTGCACAGAAAAATCATTGTATTGAGAATGTGTTATACTCAATTTTCATTTGCTATACTCAATTTCCCTTCAATGAAGATGATGATATGATGATCATAGATGAAGATGATACTCAAATAAGAAGATATAGAGATGAATTGGGGATCTGGATGGGGTAATGGTTTTTTATTTTTTTTTTATTTTTTTTAGACAACAAACGATTGATATAACCAGAAAACTTGTTAGTTACATCAAACAGAAGGTAGACGGGCAACAAGCTGCGCCGCCAACCCTTTCTGAATTGCAAAACCCCAACCTCCCGAACAAACACTGCCCCTTGGGGTCGAACAATTGCTGTGGATAACCCGTTGAACCCTCGTCAAGAAGTGATGGCTTCTGGCGCTAGGGAGCCAAAAGTATCAAAGGCAAAAGGATAAAGACATGGGCTCTGCGCAAGCTTAGCGTGCTTATCCACTTTTTGATCTGCCTTTCTTGCTGCTACACGTCACACAAATCCGTTTCCCTTAAACCAACCAAAGGGGAAACCCCCGTGAGGTCTACACACAGCAGTTTCCCCAGCCCAGCCAAATACGAGCAGATCCGCTGGTCGCAGAGTAGATCTCTTCCATAGGGTCCGTGAGGAATTCACAGGGGCCTCTTTCTTAGCCGAAATCCCAGCTCTCTTTAAAAGTCCCCCAAAACTCTCGCACCCAGTCATGCGATATTTAAACCCAGGGAGCTCTTTACAGTGAACTGCGTGCTCCCATCATTTAATCATACAAGCTTTACGACATATCGGCAGGTTTCAAAAGACACAATTGTCTTTTGAAGTTGAGTTGAAAAGACACCTTTACCTCGGTCAACTAACCGTTGACTAACACAAATTTAGGAGGGACGTTAATTGATTCCAATTGACAACCACGGACTGGAATGACCGGTTTTTTTTTTTTTCAAATAGGGTCTGTATGTGAGCAGGAGTGTAAACCACGGGAATGGAAATTGTACTTTACTCTTTTGCTGATGAATTTGTTGTTTGGATCACTTTTTAACCCAATATCCATGGATCAACAATGCGAGCCGCAAGTCCCAAACGACGATTTTTGCTCCAACAAATTATTGTACATAGGTTTCTATAGATTATAATATATTTAATACGTTGGGTATGACATCACAAAAATAAACCAAGAACCTAGTTGTGTTAATACGTTGATACTAGTTTTATCTCTTATTAAGTTGTTATTAGTTACTCTACTGGATAGCAAGAAATTGGTCCTTAAGAATACATAATACTAGAGGGTACACTTCCGAAAAATGCTTCAAATTTCTGATTTAGACACTAAAACAATATTTTATCATATTGATGAACAAAGGATGTAAATACAACATCATTTAAATTAAGGATATAACATGAACCGTTTCAGATAAGGAACAAAACAAATATCCAAGGCCAAGTCGGCTCAGGGACTTCCCAGGGCCGATTATCTCGATGGCCCAATTTTTTTTTAGTATAACGTATTGGGTGTAAAGAGCATATGTTTTAGTTTGTTTTTATTAGATAATCGGCTAACTAACTCATTTAAAACCTTAGATCCAAATAGATGCAGGTACTAGTCTTGCTATAGGAGGTTTTAGTTATACATTTTGTTTTATAGAATTCTACAGATAGTCCCTCAAGAGTTGGTTTAATTCATTTTCAACCCACAATTTTTTTTTATTTCACAAAACTAATTTATTTTCAACCTTTCTAAGTTTACATTTAAGAAGTCCATTTTTTATGTATAAGTTTATATTTCAGGGTCACATGTTCTAGTCGTACATGGCCCTCGAACTATTAGGGAAAACCCTTAGAATGTCTATACCAAATTACATACATAAAAACTGTTATCGGTTACCAAATGATCGATGTCGTAAGGTCGGTCAAAAATATAATTAAAAGTGTCCTAATCACCTTTACTAGTAAAGAGTAAGTAGGGTGTCGAATCCACGTGGAATTAGTGGAAAGTGTTAAAGTTCATTGTTTATAATGATTATCTAATTCTAAACTAATTGCTTTTTGCTGATTGTGATAATTATTATGAAAACGAATGGAAATTGTAGTTGTAAACAATACGAGAAAAAGGACCAATCTCCGGGTTTTCAGGTTGTGTAGGAACTTGCATAACCTAATTACTACCAATTGGAAATCACATAGACATGATTTGTAAACTACTTGTTTTGATAAATAATTAACAAATAATATATTTGATTGCAATGATCCACGATCGAAACTGAAATATTGATGCAACTGAATAGTAACCTAATTAATTACCAATCCTAGATTTCATAAACACAAACAAGTTCAATGGTTAAAGGTTAAAGAACAATGCCAACTTAGAATTTAATCCCAGTTGTTGATGACAAACCAAATAACTGAAGAACAATTATGTCTACGATAATCCAACAATCGTTTAACCGAAAACAAGTAACAATAAGATAAACTAACCGAAGATTAGCCAAATCCCAATCCAAAAGTTCATAAATATCAGACAACCCAGTTTCTAACACAAACCCTAGTCTCGGAGATGATCACGGGTGGTCTAGCCGCTCTTGTTTATGATTTGATCTTCAAAAGATTGAAAGAATGATGCTTGCATGATTGACTTGGTTGATTGTGGAAGAATTACGATGATTTAGATGATTTGAGAGCCAAAGTGATGAAGAAGTATTCCTGCCAAATTCGTGAAGGAAGAAGTGTCATACACCCCTAATTTCCACGTGTCACCGGTGGGCCCGGTGGGGGATTACGTGACGTAGTTGATATCATCATATGTCAAACACACAATTATAATGCACAGCGGAAGCAAATGAAAATAGATTATTTCAACTATTAATTGTAATATCAAGTATACAACCAGTCAAAATAGATCCACAGGCGGATCGAAGTAAAAAGAAAGAAATGTTCAAACAGAGATATGGCATCCCAAAAGCTTGCGAGACTCTACGGATGCTAAGAGAACCAGCCTATTTCGTATAGCACCTGCAACTTAATCTTTTGTGGGGAAAATACGTCAGTTTGCACTGGTAAATACAATTTAACTGACTCATTTGAAAATATTTAAAAATTTGATTTGAATGCCCGTGGCACAAAAACAATATTTTATAACTTGGGAATAATTAATCAGAGTTAAACTTGTAAAAGATTTACATGTTTGTTGACCGTCAGTCGCCCGAGTCGTATCGGGTTTAAGGTTAAATGACACACCACATTGTATGAAGTCCGCGGCGGGAAGCCAACGTTAATACCTTAAAATAATGGACATAATACCGGGTGTACGCCTACACCCGGGTGTCAAGGTCGTGGCCAAAATGATGCCAAGGATATCCGGGACATGGTCAATTAAGCTCCCAAGGCATAAAAACAAACAACACCAAGTTTTTAAACGGGTCCCATTGATAATACCCAACTACTAATGAGATGGGGTCAATCGCCCGACAAGCGGTATTTTATATACCGTACCCCCAAGCCCGTATAAGGGAAAATAAGTTAAAAGTATTTACCTGAGGCAAGTATAGACCACAAATTCAAAATGCACGTGTCTTTTACTGGGCTCCTATTCTGGAATGAAGGTTATAATAACCTCTTAGAATCCTAACGGGTCTTTTAACATAGCCTAAGCTTAGACCGGTTAGTTCCCGAAGAATTAAATATGGTTTAATCGCGAGGAATGCGAAAACCGGAAAGGTATGTGATTTAGACCCTACAGCTTGGATACTTGTATAATATGGGTAAACTAAACACATTCTGAATTTTGAGACTTAGATGATATGGTTTGACCCGTTTTCGGCTAATAATGCGTGAACTAGTCACATAAACCGATCCGAACAGCGAAAGTGCGTAACGAGTAACCACATAAGTCATATGCAAGTTTTCCTGAGATTATATGCACCAAATATATTGTAATATCAGTAAGGTATGTCCAAATATGCCCCAAATGTTTTTATACGCCAATTACGCCTCATAAGGGCATTTTGTAATTTTACATAGGCTAAAAGGGTAAAAACGGAAAATCTGAGTTTCCAACTTTAGTCTACTGTTAATATATATATTTTTATAAATTATATCAGTAGGTATTAGACCTTTTATATATAAACTCATTTTGACATATACTATGTCGTAAAAATGCCTAAAAAAGGCGATTTGGAGCCATTTCCGGGTTTTAAAAGGAAAGCTGATATTTTTGTATTTCCAGAAGGCTCAAAATATCATATTTAATATAACAAATCAGTAGGAAAAGGTTTGGGGGTCAAAAGGTTATGTAAAACTCATTTTTATGACCGTAAAAGGGTAAACCCGGCATAAGCCGAAATAAGCTTAGAACTTCTAGTTATGCTCAGCCTAAAAATGAATAAAATCTTTAAAATTCCTAAAATATTATTATATAACAGTGGGTATAAAGTTTTAGTATAAAATTCGGGTTTAGGATTAGGTTATGCGTTAAATACGCTAATTATTTTATTAAGAAAGCTTCTAATTACGCTAACGGAGCATAACTCTTAATCTAGACTCAAACTGATGTCAAATTTTGGGAACAACTTTATATTTTAGTAACTAAGGTGTCTACCTTTTACATTTTCAAAAAATTATAATTTTTGGACATTCGGGCATAATGGTCAACATATGGGCATTTAACGGAAACATGCGTATGAACAAGATATCTAATGAACCACATTGTATAATCACAGGAGGATATACTAACATGTTAATAGGTTCAAAAGAAGCTCTAAGGTATTTTTAATCTTGACTAAACGGGTCAGAACTGAAAGTCAAAGCGAAAGTCAAACTATGCGACTTTCGGTTCCGAACCGGGTCTAAACAGAAAATTGTCGAGTTGAACATGTTGGAACATGTTCTTATACTTATTACCAAGTTATATTAATGTTTTAACAGGTTACATACAACCTACATTGCTAATTATGCGTTAATTCGAAATTAAGCATTCTGTTGACTTTTTATAATTAGCTTTGACTCGACAATTAGCATGCTTAGAGTGGGAATCTGGAAACACCCTTTTAAGGGTTTGTTACCCACTTAATTACCTTCCTAAAGGTATCTTTAATTCGTGATTAGACAAAGCACATTATGCTTAATCACGAAGTCAAACCTTAATTACGACGGTTTGACTTTTACTTAATTAACTAAGCTAGAAAGAATTAAAGATGGTTAAGGACACTTACAATGGTCCTAAGATGGATTAGAGAGCCTAAGAAAATGTGTTGGTGACCAGAGGAGTTCCAGAGAGCTTTTAGCCAAAGTTCCAAATGAGCAAGTTCATATGGTCACACTTCAAGCTCTTTATATAGTGAACTAGAAGCTCCAAGATCTTGACAAGCAAGTCTAGGGTAGTTACAAGATCACCCCAGATGTCCCTAAGGGTCTAAATACTGCCTAGGAAGCCCATAGAATCGGAAATTTACGTTTTAAGTCGGTTAAAGGGCTGGACAGGCAGCTGTCCAAAACATACTGCCAGCGACGGTCTTACGGACCGTAAGCTTGAGGCCTTACGGTCCGTAAGGACCTCTTGCGGACCGTATGCTACATGATTTGCGGTCCGTAACAGACTTTACTGAAACATGGTTCAGGTGCCTACCTTACGGACCGTAAGCCTAGGGCTTTGCGGTCCGTAACCGATCTATGCGGAACATTCCCAGATACCCTGCTTACGGACCGTAAGCCAAGGGCCTTGCGGTCCGTAAGCGATGGCCAGAAGACAAAAGTTTGCAAACTTTTAAGTCTTGACCATGCAACCACAATAACCCGAAACATGCTGCCTCTTTTCAGATGTGGGGCCTTCAAGACCAGCCATTGCATGTCCTACTTCTTCTTACATGTTCCCCATTCATATCAACCTATTAAGGGACTTGTATTTTGACGGAGATTCAAAGAAATGAGTCTTGGAATTTTATAGAGATTGGCCAAGCTTATAACAATTCTTATTCATAAGAATTTTATTAAATTTAGGAGTAGTAACAACCCATAACTCCATGGCCCTTAATAAAGATAAAACTTTATTTATTTGGGAGCAACCGGTTATCGAATGAGATGATCATCAATCGATTTAAGGATCTTGGGATTTATAAAAATGTCGGGTCGCTCAGAGGTGATTTAATAACGTGTCGCCCTTGGGTCGGTCAGAGGTATTTTAAATACATGACGCCTCTTTTTATTAGAAATCCTACCACATATCTCTTTATTAAAATCCGGTTTCTCTGACACGTCTGTCACACATGACACGTGTCTTTATTCTAATGGACAGGAATTTTCGAGGTGTTACATCCTCACCCCCTTAAAAGAAATCTCGACCTCGAGATTTACTGAAACAATTGAGGGTATTTTTCTTGCATCGTGGACTCTAACTCCCACGTATAATCAGGACCTCTGCGGCCCTCCCACCTAACCTTGACAATGGGTACGTGCTTCCTTCGAAGCTTCTTTACCTGTCGGTCCTCAATCGACACAGGTTTTTCTATAAACTTCAAGCTTTCATCAATATGCACATCTGTATGCGGTATGACTAGCGATTCATCAGCCAGACACTTCTTCAAATTGCAGATGTGGAACACATTGTGAATACCACTAAGCTCTTCTGGTAAATTCAACTTATAAGCCACTGATCCTACACATTCGATGATCTCGAATGGTCCAATGTATCTTGGGCTTAACTTACCTTTCTTGCCAAATCTCATTACCCCTTTCCAAGGTGATACCTTGAGCAAAACCTTATCGCCAACCTCAAACTTGAGGGACTTTCGCTTACCATCGGCATAGCTCCTTTGCCTATCACGGGCAGCTTTTAGGTGCTCAGTAATTTGAGTAACTTTGTCAGTCGTCTCCAGGACTAATTCAGGTCCTGATACTTGAACGTCTCCTACCTCTGCCCAACAAATGGGTGTTCTGCACTTCCTACCATATAGTGCCTCAAAAGGCGCAGCCTTAATGCTGGTGTGGTAGCTATTATTGTATGAGAACTCGATCAGAGGCAGGTGTTTATCCCAACTTCCTCCTAGGTCTATCACACATGCACGAAGCATGTCCTCCAGGGTTTGAATAGTACGCTCGCTTTGTCCATCCGTCTGAGGATGATAGGCTGTACTAAAATTCAGTTGCGTACCCAGAGACCTTTGGAAACTTTTCCAGAAGTGTGATGTATATCTGGTATCCCTATCAGAGATGATGGATACTGGTACGCCATGCAGGGCTACTATCTTATCCACGTACAGTTGGGCTAGCATGTCAGAACTGAAAGTTTCTCTAATGGGTAGGAAATGAGCTGACTTAGTCAGTCGATCAACTATCACCCAAATAGTGTCATTTCCCTTCGGCGTTTTAGGTAACTTGGTAATGAAATCCATTGTTACCATTTCCCATTTCCAGATGGGAATCTCAGGCTATTGCAGCAAACCTGACGGTTTCTGATGCTCAGCTTTAACTTGAG
Organism: Helianthus annuus; assembly: GCF_002127325.2. Taxonomy (NCBI): domain Eukaryota; kingdom Viridiplantae; phylum Streptophyta; class Magnoliopsida; order Asterales; family Asteraceae; genus Helianthus; species Helianthus annuus. The sequence continues at coordinate 61,275,055 of NC_035447.2, read as the reverse complement.
CGCACGTCAAACATTTAGCCACATGGGTGGCTATAGACTTTTTCAAGCCTATCCACCAGTAATTTGCCTTTACATCCTGATACATCTTGTCCGCTCTAGGATGGACGGAATATTTGGAACTGTGGGCTTCCTTTAGGATGACGTCACGAAGACCTCCAAAAACAGGAACCCATATTCTTCCATTTAACCTCAGGATTCCGTCTTTACCATAGGATAACTGCTCTTCAGTTACTCCTAGTTTTTCATTGGGGTAGTTAGCTTCTAATACTGCCTCTTTTTGTGCGGCTAACAACCTTTCATTTAGACTGTTCCTGACCTCAATGCTTTTGGCATTGATTCTGATTGGCTTTATCCTTTCCTTCCTGCTCAGGGCATCTGCGACTACATTGGCCTTGCCTGGATGGTATCTTATTTCACAATCATAGTCGTTTAGAGTTTCCATCCAACGTCGCTGCCTCATGTTCAATTCTTTCTGGTTGAACAGGTGCTGAAGGCTTTTGTGATCAGAATAGATTACACATTTGGTGCCATACAAGTAGTGCCTCCACAATTTTAGTGCAAATACAACGGCACCCAATTCCAAATCATGAGTGGTGTAATTCTTCTCGTGCACTTTCAATTGTCGCGAAGCGTAGGCGATGACCTTGCCTTTCTGCATTAACACACAACCCATCCCGGTGTGTGATGCATCACAATAGACTACAAATTCATCAATCCCATCAGGTAACGTCAACACGGGAGCGTTACTTAATTTCTGCTTCAAAGTATCGAATGACTCTTTCTGCTTAGGTCCCCAATTGAACTTGCTATTCTTGCGAGTCAGCAAAGTTAGGGGTGCTGCAATTCTTGAGAAGTTTTCGATAAATCTCCTGTAGTATCCAGCCAAACCTAGGAAACTGCGGATTTCCGTAGGTGTCTTTGGCTCCTGCCAATTCATGACAGCTTCAACTTTTGCGGGATCCACTTGAATACCACGCTCACTGACCACATGTCCAAGAAATTGGACTTCTCTCAAACAAAACTCACATTTGGAAAACTTCGCATATAGCTTTTCTTGATGAAGCAGTTTCAGAATACAACAGAGGTGTTTCTCGTGATCAGCTTTACTCTTGGAATAAATGAGAATGTCGTCAATGAAGACGATGACGAATTTATCCAAGTAAGGTTTGCAAACGCGATTCATGAGATCCATGAATGCGGCAGGTGCGTTTGTGAGCCCGAAAGGCATCACTAGGAACTCGTAGTGGCCATAACGAGTCCTGAACGCAGTCTTGTGCACGTCTTCTTCCTTAACCTTCAACTGATGATATCCCGATCTCAGGTCTATCTTGGAGAAGTAGCTTGCCCCTTGAAGTTGATCGAATAGATCGTCGATCCTGGGTAGAGGATACCTATTCTTTATGGTAACCTTGTTGAGCTCTCGGTAATCGATACATAGACGCATCGAACCATCTTTCTTCTTGACAAATAGAATTGGTGCTCCCCAAGGAGACGAACTAGGTCTAATGAAACCTTTAGCTAGCAAATCGTCTAGCTGCGTTCTCAATTCCTTCATCTCCGTTGGTGTTAGCCTATAAGGCGCTCTAGCAATAGGTGCAGCTCCAGGAACGATATCAATTTTGAACTCTACTTGTCTGTCTGGCGGCAAACCAGGCAGTTCTTCTGGAAACACTTCAGGGTATTCGGATATAACGGGGATATCTTCAATCTTGGGCTTTTGCTCATCAATGGTTACCTGTGCCATATAGATGACACAACCATTCTTTAAACATTGGGACGCCTTGAGCATAGACATTTGCTTAGGCAATCCATGACGCGTATCTCCTTGAATGGTGAGAGACTCACCAGATGGAGTCTTGATTATTACTTGCCTTCTACTGCATACTATCTGGGCTTGGTTATGCGATAACCAATCCATGCCCAATACTACGTCGAAACCGGCTAATTTGAAGGGTAGCAGGGATAGAGGAAAAGAGTGGTTCCTAATGGATATAGCACATCCATCTAACACAGTCGAGACTGTTTCTAAGGTACCATCTGCTAACTCTACCTCATACTTAGCACTAAGGGCTTTAATAGGCAATCCTAACAGCTCACAAAATTTACTATCCACAAAAGATTTATCTGCCCCGGAATCAAATAATACTCTTGCGAAAACGTCATTAATAAGAAACGTACCAGTTATGACGTTATCGTTCTGGATGGCTTCTTGAACATTCATTTGAAAGACCCTGGCATTGGTCTTCTTTCCTTCTTCCGCCTTCTTGGCATTCTTTGGGCAGTTGGTCTTGATGTGCCCTTTCTCATTGCAACTGAAACAAGTTGCATCTTTTAACTTCTTGCATTCAAGAGTCCGGTGTTCAGAAGACTTGCATATCCCACACATCTTAGACTGGGATTTCTGTTCAAACCTGCACCTCCCAAAATGGTGCTTTTGACAGGTCTTGCACTTGGGCTTATCGCCCGACCGATGCTCGTTCCTTCTGGCCTCAGAGCCTTTCTTACCGTCATGGTTTCCCTTATGCTTCTTATTTGATCGACGTGAATTATCATCTTCACGTTTTCTCTTGTCAGATTCCGAACTTCTTAGAGCTCTCTGTCTCGCTGCATCCTGAGTGAGAGACAGAGATAAGTCGGTGACAGATCGGAATGTAACAGGTCGCGAGGCCTTCACACTGGCCTTGATCTCTGGGACCAAACCCCCAATAAAACGCGCGATCCTTTTTGGTTCAGGGGTTACTAGATAAGGAACCAATCTGGATAGGGTGTTGAAACTGGTGAGGTATGCTTGGCAATCAAGGTTCTTCATAACTAAGGATAGGAAATCGGATTCAATACGCTCAACCTCATGCTGAGGGCAGTAGTTCTCCTTGATAAGAGCAACAAACTTCTCCCAAGACATACTGTACAGGGTAGCTTTTCCAGAAGCCTGGATCAATGCTCCCCACCAGGCTAGAGCCTCACCTTTGAAAGACTGGGATGCAAACTTAACCATATCCCTCTCAGCACATCCACTGATGTCTGCCACTGTCTCAATCTCATCAAGCCATGTCATACAGTCAACTGCCCCTTTCTCCCCTGTAAACTCTCGAGGTTTACATGACACAAAATACTTATATGTGCAACCCTTAGCACGTGGGGCTTCATCAACCACAAGCTTCTTGGGGTGAACACTGTTTTCATTTGAGGAATGACGATCCTCATCTTTCTTAGGTTTGGAAGGAGTAGGTGGCGGCTTGTTGCGAATCTCAGAATGATTCTTTGGTTTCGCATGTGGTGCAGTCAGAGTTCTACTGCGGGTTTCACTATACTCACTGTACTGTCGCGCTAATGCTTTCTCAACCGTTTCATTCACAATCGCTTTCAACTCGGCACTAGTCACTAGGAACTTTGCATCATCACGGTTCTCAACCGGATGGCTATTGGCTTCCTCTGATCTGGTCATGTAGCTTCAACGCTACATATAATTAATAGACAAAGTTTTCACTTAAAGGCTCTTTATAGTATTTTATGTTTTATTAACCAAGGTTTTAAATTGCCATTTTAGGTTAATTTATTAAAACATTGGGATGTTGTTATCATCCTATAATACTCTTATTATTAGTACATAAGGCCTAGTCACAAGGACAATTAGGATATTTAACAACCAAGATTTTACAGTATCTAGGTGTTTTAGGTCGAATCATAGTCCTCTACCATTAATTAACAGGGAGTCATAAGCTGCCACTGTCTTTAGTCACGGAGGACATTTAATTATTGCCCACAGGCACTTCACTTTCAAAGAAGTGGTTAAATAATTTAAGGGAATTTAGAAATTAAACCAAATATACATGGCCTGTGTGACTTTACTGATTCACAGTTTGCCAAGAGCATTAACATACTAGATGTTAATAATTGGAATCTATTATGTGGGTTATACCATCTTGGCCAGGTTTGAATAACCCAAAGGCTAGGTTTTACCTCTAAGATTCTTTTAGTAATTAACGCAGAATAGTCCTAAATTGAGATGTTAATTATGGATCTTAACCTAATTATGGAACTACCATCTTGGCCTTGTTTTATAAATTATAAGGCTAGGTCTTGGTTCACTTTAGATTTTACCAATTAATTATAAATATTTCATTTATTTTCATAATTTATGCATGCAATAAATGAAAAACTTAATTAAATCATCTCACGATATTGTCTTAAACCAGTACAACAATTGCCCAAACGGGACCTCTACTAAAAATAAATGAAAATGCCCACGCAGGGGCGGGAAACAAGAACAAACCCACGCAGGGGTTAACTAACCAAACTTGCTCACGCAGGAGCAGAATACAAACCACAAGCTCACGCAGGAGCTGAATACTGGAATAACAAGTCCACGCAGGGACTGAATTACAATACAAATAAATAACAAAGGGTTTTCAATGACCCCTCCTCTTCGACTTCCCCTTAAGCAAATCTGATAGCCCTTTGAAGAAACCTTGCCGCTCTCTGCGGTCTTCACGAACCTCCTGTTCAACTTGGTTTAGCCTCTCAAGGACTTCCTGCTGAATCTGTGGCTGTGGCGGCTGATACACCGGTGGAGGAGGTGGTTGATGCTGGTACCCATAAGTCGGGTAACCAGTAGTCCATGGCCCTCCATATGGTCCTTCAGGATGAAGGGCATTGTAGTCCCGAGCTACTTGATACGGATCTACCTCCGCATAACCGTAGTTGTAGTTGTAGTGGGTGTGCGCCGGATGCTCGAATGGGTTGTATGCTGCTGACCCAGCATACACAGGAATCGGGTTATCGAAACCCAAAGGTGGTACCACAGGTACTGAGTTAACATCTGGTATAGGGCTTGACGGACCACCATCATATGGGTCCTCTTCCTCCTGAAGTGGCGGATAATGGCTGCCACTTGATGGCTGGGGAGTACTAATCCGAACTCCACCTCGCACGGACATTCGTGCATTTGACCTTCTCCGCCTTGGTGGCTCCGGAGGCGGCTGCTGCTCCACTGGTGGTGGTGGCGGCGGCGTGACTGCCACAAATTGATGACCCACCGAAGGATCCTGTTGCTGCTCGTGATGCGAGTGTTCAGACGGGGTGAAATACCAGTCAATGTTTCGGAACCTCTCCTCGTAGCTGTCTGGACCGCGATAAGGCGATCCGTGGAAAGATGATCCGTCAGATATCTCTATCGGGTGGTTGGGCGTCCCCGTAGCAGGCTCCATAGGGTCAGTATCCTCGTCCATGTCGTTTTCCCCCTGAAAAGTGGTCTTCCGGTCCAAGTGGGTTAAAACCCACGGGTTCTGGCAAAAGGTTAGCCGGGTTAAAGCGGCTTTGGAAAACGGGTGTTGGGTCGCCAAAAGAATGATGAGAGTTGGATCTCTGAAGAGGTATGAAAGCTGGCGGCTGGTTGTTGGGCTCGTTTTCAGAATGGGGCCCAAATGAGTGTTGGTACGAAGGAGAGGAGCTAAGGGATACTGATCGCCTTCCTGGTTCGACATAGAGCCTCCATGGCTCTTGCGGGCTGGTGCTCATGGTGATGGAAAGGGTACGTCGATGCGACGGCCCGGCCTCGTGATCATGTCCTGACACGGGTCCTTTGCCTCTACCGCGAAGGAATCTGGGTGGCATGATGACATGCATACGATAATCAGACAACAACAACAATATAATAAAAGACTCAAAAACAAAACAAAACAGAGTTTGTCCTATGTTCGATGTCTAGACTCGGAACTCGAAGAATGTGCAATTTGTGCACTGAGATTAAACACAAAAAGGCTAGTGTTTAATTCACTCAGTGTTGGCTCTGATACCAACCTGTCACACCCCTAATTTCCACGTGTCACCGGTGGGCCCGGTGGGGGATTACGTGACGTAGTTGATATCATCATATGTCAAACAACACAAATTATAATGCACAGTGGAAGCAAATGAAAATAGATTTATTTCAACTATTAATTGTAATATCAAGTATCACAACCAGTCAAAATAGATCCACAGGCGGATCGAAGTAAAAAGAAAGAAATTGTTCAACAGAGATATGCATCCCAAAAGCTTGCGAGACTCTACGATGCTAAGGAGAAACCAGCCTATTTCGTATAGCACCTGCACTTAATCTTTTTGGGGAAAATACGTCAGTTTGCACTGGTAAATACAATTTAACTGACTCATTTTGAAAATATTTAAAAATTTGATTTGAATGCCCGTGGCACAAAACATATTTTATAACTTGGGAATAATTAATCAGAGTTAAACTTGTAAAAGATTTACATGTTTGTTGACCGTTCAGTCGCCCGAGTCGTATCGGGTTTAAGGTTAAATGACACACCATATGGTATAAGTCCGCGGCGGGAAGCCAACGTTAATACCTTAAAATAATGGACATAATACCGGGTGTACGCCTACACCCGGGTGTCAAGGTCGTGGCCAAAAATGATGCCAAGGATACCCGGGATATGGTCATTAAGCTCCCAAAGGCATAAAAACAAACAACACCAAGTTTTTAAACGGGTCCCATTGATAATACCCAACTACTAATGAGATGGGGTCAATCGTCCGACCAAGCGGTATTTCATATACCGTACCCCCAAGCCCGTATAAGGGAAAATAAGTTAAAAGTATTTACCTGAGCAAGTATAACCACAAATTCAAAAATGCACGTGTCTTTTACTGGGCTCCTATTCTGGAACGAAGGTTATAATAACCTATTAGAATCCTAACGGGTCTTTTAACATAGCCTAAGCTTAGACCGGTTAGTTCCGAAGAATAAATATGGTTTAATCGCGAGGAATGCGAAAACCGGAAAGGTATGTGATTTAGACCCTACAAGCTTGGATACTTGTGTAATATGGGTAAAATAAACACAATCTGAATTTTGAGACTTAGATGATATGGTTTGACCCGTTTCGGCTAATATGCGTGAACTAGTCACATAAACCGATCCGAACGCGAAAGTGCGTAACGAGTAACCACATAAATCATATGCAAGTTTTCCTGAGATTATATGCACCAAATATATTGTAATATCAGTAAGGTATGTCCAAATATGCCCCAAATGTTTTTATACGCCAATTACGCCTCATAAGGGCATTTTGGTAATTTTACATAGGCTAAAAGGGTAAAAACGGAAAATCTGAGTTTCCAACTTTAGTCTACTGTTAATATATATATTTTTATAAATTATATCAGTAGGTATTAGACCTTTTATATATAAACTCATTTTGACATATACTATGTCGTAAAAATGCCTAAAAAGGCGATTTGGAGCCATTTCCGGGTTTTAAAAGGAAAGCTGATATTTTTGTATTTCCAGAAGGCTCAAAATATCATATTTAATATAACAAATCAGTAGGAAAAGGTTTGGGGTCAAAAGGTTATGTAAAACTCATTTTATGACCGTAAAGGGTAAAACCGGCATAAGCCGAAATAAGCTTAGAACTTCTAGTTATGCTCAGCCTAAAAATGAATAAAAATCTTTAAAATTCCCAAAATATTATTATATAACAGTGGGTATAAAGTTTTGGTATAAAATTCGGGTTTAGATAGGTTATGCGTTAAATACGCTAATTATTTATTAAGAAAGCTTCTAATTACGCTAACGAGCATAACTCTTAATCTAGACCTCAAACTGATGTCAAATTTTGGGAACAACTTTATATTTCAGTAACTAAGGTGTCTACCCTTTTACATTTTCAAAAATTATAATTTTTGGACATTCGGGCATAATGGTCAACATATGGGCATTTAACGGAAACATGCGTATGAACAAGATATCTAATGAACCACGTTGTATAATCACAGGAGGATATACTAACATGTTAATAGGTTCAAAAGAAGCTCTAAGGTATTTTTAATCTTGACTAAAACGGGTCAGAACTGAAAGTCAAAGCGAAAGTCAAACTATGCGACTTTCGGTTCCGAACCGGGTCTAAACAGAAAATTGTCGAGTTGAACATGTTGGAACATGTTCTTATACTGATTACCAAGTTATATTAACTTTTTAACAGGTTACATACAACCTACATTGCTAATTATGCGTTAATTCGAAATTAAGCATTCTGTTGACTTTTTATAATTAGCTTTGACTCGACAATTAGCATGCTTAGAGTGGGAATCTGGAAACACCCTTTTAAGGGTTTGTTACCCACTTAATTACCTTCCTAAAGGTATCTTTAATTCGTGATTAGACAAAGCACATTATGCTTAATCATGAAGTCAAACCTTAATTACGACGGTTTGACTTTTACTTAATTAACTAAGCTAGAAAGAATTAAAGATGGTTAAGGACACTTACAATGGTCCTAAGATGGATTAGAGAGCCTAAGAAAATGTGTTGGTGACCAAAGGAGTTCCAGAGAGCTTTTAGCCAAAGTTCCAAATGAGCAAGTTCATATGGTCACACTTCAAGCTCTTTATATAGTGAACTAGAAGCTCCAAGATCTTGACAAGCAAGTCTAGGGTAGTTACAAGATCACCCCAGATGTCCCTAAGGGTCTAAATACTGCCTAGGAAGCCCATAGAATCGGAAATTTACGTTTTAAGTCGGTTAAAGGGCTGGACAGGCAGCTGTCCAAAACATACTGCCAGCGACGGTCTTACGGACCGTAAGCTTGAGGCCTTACGGTCCGTAAGGACCTCTTGCGGACCGTATGCTACATGATTTGCGGTCCGTAACAGACTTTACTGAAACATGGTTCAGGTGCCCACCTTACGGACCATAAGCCTAGGGCTTTGCGGTCCGTAACCGATCTATGCGGAACATTCCCTGGTACCCTGCTTACGGACCGTAAGCCAAGGGCCTTGCGGTCCGTAAGCGATGGCCAGAAGACAAAAGTTTGCAAACTTTTAAGTCTTGACCATGCAACCACAATAACCCGAAACATGCTGCCTCTTTTCAGATGTGGGGCCTTCAAGACCAGCCATTGCATGTCCTACTTCTTCTTACATGTTCCCCATTCATATCAACCTATTAAGGGACTTGTATTTTGACGTAGATTCAAAGAAATGAGTCTTGGAATTTTATAGAAATTGGCCAAGCTTATAACAATTCTTATTCATAAGAATTTTATTAAATTTAGGAGTAGTAACAACCCATAATTCCATGGCCCTTAATAAAGATAAAACTTTATTTATTTGGGAGCAACCGGTTATCGAATGAGATGATCATCAATCGATTTAAGGATCTTGGGATTTATAAAAATGTCGGGTCGCTCAGAGGTGATTTAATAACGTGTCGCCCTTGGGTCGTTCAGAGGTATTTTAAATACATGACGCCTCTTTTTATTAGAAATCCTACCACATATCTCTTTATTAAAATCCGGTTTCTCTGACACGTCTGTCACACATGACACGTGTCTTTATTCTAATGGACAGGAATTTTCGAGGTGTTACATTGAAACAGATAAGTATTTGTTTCCATTTATTGCTTCTGCTAGTATAATTATCCTTTAGTAGTACAAACTTGTTTGGTTTGTAGCACTTGATAATTACTTGTTAAAATGGTAGAAGATAGTAAAATCAAGATTGACAAGTTTGATGGTAGTGATTATGGATTTTGGAGAATGCAAATTGAGGATTTGTTGTGTCAAAAGGGTTTGCATTTTCCTATGTTGGGACAACAATCGGATGACATGTATGATGAAGAATGGAAGTTGTTGGATACACAAGCTTTGGGTGTGGTTAGGCTTTCTTTGGCAAAGAGTTTTGCGTATAACATTGTTAATGAAACAACTACATATGGTGAATTAAAAGCTCTGTCCAACATGTATGAAAAACCATCTGCTTCAAACAAAGTATTCCTCATCCGATAATTGGTTAACACCAAGATGAAGGAAGGCATGTCGGTTACTTCTCACGTAAACGAGTTTAACTTGATTATCTCTCGTTTAGCCTCAGTTAAAATAAAGTTTGATGATGAAGTTTAAGCACTCCTCATTTTATTATCTTTGCCCGATAGTTGGTCAGGCACATGCATAGCTGTTAGTAGTGCATCTGGCACTACCAAACTCACTTTTGAGAGTATTCGTGACTTGATTATAAATGAAGATATCAGACGGAGAAGCAATGGTGAAACTTCTAGTTGAAGTTCTTTATTGCACACAGAAAGTAGAGCACGAAGAAACGATAGAGGACATTATCGAGGTAGGTCAAAGTCCATAAAATGGGGGCAGTCAAAGAACAGAAAAGACATTGAATGTTGGAACTGCAAAGAAAAAGGTCACTTTAGAAGCCATTGTACAAAACCAGCTGCAAAGAAAGAAGTAAACAATGTATCTTTTGAAGAATCAGGAGATGCTCTCATATGTTGTGTTGAGAATTCAGTGGAATCCTGGATCATGGATTTAGGTGATTCTTTCCATGCTATCTCATGCCCAGATATGGTCAAGAATCTACGAACAGGTAACTTTGGTAAAGTTCGTTTAGCCGATGATCAAATGCTTGATATTACGGGTATTGGGGATGTAGACTTGAAGACCACATTGGGAACTATATGGACATTGAAAGATGTCAGGGTTATTCCTAATTTGAGGAGAAAGTTGATTTCAGTTAGTAAATTGGACGATGAAGGGTTTAATGTTCACTTTGGGGGTGGACAATGGAAAGGGATCAAAGGCAACTTAGTGATTGCCAAAGGAAAGACGAAAGGCACTCTATTCATACCATGACCACCAGTCCGAGTACATCTAATTTATGGCACAACCGACTTGAACATATGAGCGAGAAGGGATTGAAGATGTTGGCTCAGAAAGGGAAGTTTCCAGATTTGAAGAAAGTGGAAACTGAATTCTGTGAATCTTGTGTCCTTGGTAAACAAAAGAGAGTCACTTTTGTGAAGACAGGGAGGACACTGAAAGCTTAGAAGCTGGAGCTTGTTCACTCGGATGTATATGGACCAACATCAGTTTCATCTCTAGGAGGCTCGAGATATTATGCTACTTTCATCGATGATTCAACACGCAACGTATGGGTCTCTTTTCTTAAACATAAATCTGATATATTTGATGCTTTTAAGATATGGAAATCCGCTGTTGAAAATGAAACTAAGTTCAAGGTAAAGTGCTTAAAGTCGGACAACGGTGGTGAATACATAAGCAAGATGTTTATTGACTATTGTGCCAAGAAAGGGATAAAGATGATCAGGACGGTTCCAGGAACTCCTCGGCAGAATGGTGTAGCTTAGAGAATGAACAGAACACTGAATGAGGGGGCAAGAAGCATGAGGTTGAATACAGGGATGCCTAAAACATTCTGGGCAGATGCAGTTAACACTGCAGCCTACTTGAACAACCGATCACCATTAGTTCCATTGGGTTTCAAATTGCCAGAAGAAATGTGGCAAGGAAAGGAGGTAAGTCTCGAAAACTTAAGAGTCTTTGGTTGTAGATCTTACGATTTGTTAGAAGATGGTGAAAGGGATAAGTTAGACTCAAAGTCCAAGAAGTGCACATCCATTGGTTATGGGTCAGAAAAAATGGGTTACAGGCTTTGGGATAATGAAAACAGAAAAATAATTAGAAGCAAAAATGTCATCTTCAATGAAAACGAATTATACAAAGACAGAAACACCAAAAGGCCAGAAGTTCAGAAAGAATATGCTGAGTTTGAAAGTGGTGTAACAAGAAAAGAAGCTTCAGTCAACATTCAAGAAAATGAGGATGAGTTAAGCGTGTTAGGATCTGAGTTTGGATTGATTGTGATTTGTGTTTGAATTAAGATGGAATTATGAGTGAGTTGTGCAGCGGAAATTAAATGAAGCAAACTTTTCACAATCAAATAGAAGAAATGCTTTCAATCATACATTTTCAACACAGAATCAAATGATTAAATTTATTTCGGACTTTGATTACAATGCATGTATGATATGCAAACTCCCCCTCAGCCCGAGCTCAGTATTTATTCGTGCAGGAAGAAGATGGTGAATGAGCTAAACAGAACAGTACAGAGTACTGTTTTATTTATAGGCACTTGCAAACCACTGAGCATCTAAGCTGACGTCACCATGAAAGTGACATCTAACCTCCTAACAAACTCTAACAACTGACCTATACAAACACTGCTTAAGCTAACTACTGATGTTACAATTCAATACATAAAGTAAACATAAACTACTGCTGCATCCTTCCACTGCTGTGAACCTAGCAGTACATGTCATGATCAACAGTGCTTGAAACAAGGCAGTAGATTGAGCAGCAGAGCTTTAGTTCTTCAACAGACTTTGAATTGATCAGTAGTTGCAGGTCAGCAGTATGCATGATCAGCAGATAGGATGTCAGCAGATGTTGAAACCACTTTCAAGGGGAGAGACTTGCAACCAAACAACTGCTTATTCTGGATCCACTGCTCTGATCCAGTTTTGGCTTTCATTATCTGTTCCTTTGGCAGGGTTCAATCCCAACAATCTCCCCTGGAACAGATAATGCCAAAACTCTTCATTGTTGGTAGATCTTTATTGCCTCATCAGCAGTTCCCTTATTTGCCCTTTGAGTTGTAATTCAAAGGTTAAGGCATCTGTATCATCATCATCCCTGCTAAGTGGAAGATCAAGGAGATCATGCAAATCTTTAAGACTCAGGCCAAGAGCTTGTTCCCTTGTTAATTTCTTCACTTCTTCACTAGACTTGAACACTGTTAGTACGTGGGTCTGTTTATCAGTTTTCCACTTTAGTACTTTTGAGCCTGGTGGGTTTCTTGGGAGATTTTTATTTGATGAGGTATTAGATGATGCTGGCCTATTCATGACTGGCTGAGCAGTACTTGCAGATTGATCCAACTCAAGAGTTTCTTCAATCATTCTTTTTATGCCTTCTTTCACAAGGTCATCACCAGCAATTAACTCTTGAGTTGTTTCAGCATCCAACTGTTTTTGACTCCTTCTTTTGTAGATGGCAGCACCAGTAGGAGCAGTGGTTCTTTTAACTTGCAGTTTTGGTGGTCTTTTTGAGACCTCTGCTTTGGAGTAGTCAGGCTTTTGTGGAGCTGTCGGATCTTTCTTCCTAAGTTCCTCCAACCTTTTATAGGTGGCCCTGACCCTCGCTTCTCCCCACTTAGACACAGACTTCCTTGACCCATAATTAGCTGTGATTAGCTCTTCTTTCATTCTCTTCAACTCTAGTGCATTTTCAGCTTCAAACTGTTTGAATTTTTCAGGAGGAGTCTGCTGGACATTATCTTTGATCATCTCTTGGATCCTAGCTGCTTCATTTTCAAGCTCAGGAATGGTCCAGTTTTTGTACATGTGTTTCTCCCCCTTGTATTTCTTGGTTGCCATGATGCTTTCAATGTAGTCTTTTCTAAGAGTTTCATCTGCTCTTTCTGAAATTTGTTGACATACATTCTTTGCAAATTGTTCTAAGGATCTGACTTGTGTGAGCAAGAATTGGTAATTCTGCTGAATTTCTCTATCAGATTTTCCTTGAGCATTTCTTTTTGAGATATCCTCTGCTTGTTTAGCTTTGACTTTCAAATATTCTTCAATATTGTTTGGTCTTGGATATCCTTCAACTGATGGCGAACTCCTTTTAGCAGGGTCATCCTCATAGTAAAAGGACTTAATTTCTTCTCTGACTGTTATGAGTTCAAGAGGAAATTGGACACCTGGAGGAGGTAAGGGCTTGTAAATTTGATCTGAAGAGAGAGGAATGGGTTTTGGAATTGTGACAAGTGCTTGGGATTTTGAAGCTGTTGGTGGTGGTGATGGAGAGTCGTCATCTGGTATGATAACCCTTCTCCTTTTTATTTTAGGAGAGGCAGATGATGTTTTGGATGGAACAGTGGCAGTGGTTTGTGACTGACAAACAGCTGTTGAAACAACTGGTGTTTCAACCACTGTTGTCATCACAATAGATGTTTTGACATCTGCTGTCTTCTGCTTTATGGCAGGAAGTGATGGTGGAGATGTTGTTTTTGGTGGTGATACAGTAGTGGTAGTGGTGTGTGTTGAAGTGGTGTGTGTTGAGGTGAGAGCAGTTGTTGTAACAACTGGAGTACCCGTAGATGTTGGTACGACAGAAGTTGCAACAGCTGTTTGGGTGGAGGTTTGATGTTGGTGGCTTTTGGACAGTGGTTTTGAAGTATGCTTTGGAAGATTGGATGGTGTGGACTTGGGTTTCCTTACTTTTCTAGTAAGATTTCTTTTTGGAACAGGATTTTGATCATCCTTTTCACCAGAACAACCCTACGCTTTCAACTCCATGAAAGCTCTCTTCTCCTCATTCCACCTTGATAAATCCTTTGCCGCTCTATTCCTTTTTACACTTATGACACCTTCATCAAGTGCATTCTGGGTAACATCAACCTTTTTGCTACCATCTGGCAAGGGTATGTTTCTGAGCATTGCATCCTTTTCTGGATCAAGATACAACCCATTATCAATCCCTTTCCTTGTCCACTCCTTAATTTTCTCCCCCTTTTTGGCATTATCTGTGGGGATTTCATCAATAAACAGAACTGTTGGAGGAGCAGTGCTAGTGGTTGCCAACAGATGGGCCTTGATAGCCTTGATGTCATCTTTTGTATCCTTGAACCTAGTCTCCATTGTATGTTTCAGATCTTGAACATGTTTTTCATGTTGCTGTTCAGCCAGTTGATGTTGTTGTTGGAGAAAAGGTTGAAAAAGGTTCCAGAGCTCATTTGTAACATCTGCTGGAGGAGGAGCAAGTGCTTGAGGTGGAACAGCAGTGGATTGTACCATTTGGACTGTCAACAACTGATGCAACATGTCTTTGATTTCTGCAAGAGTGGTATCCAGTTTTTCAACTCTGTCTGACAAATCCTGGTACTTTAAACCATCACCCAACTGAATGGGATCATCTGATTTCCCACTAGCAGTGGTTTTATCAGATGTTGAGGTAGGGAGTGTACTCCAAACATCAACAACTGATGCCCCTTTTTCTTGGTACTGGGGTCTTCTTCCTTCAACACTTGATAATCTTTTAATGGCACCAGTGGTTAATACAAACTCACTAGCAGATAACAGAGGTGTTATGGAAGGAATTGCCTCCAAGGAAGTCTTATTGATGTAACCACTGTCCAAGTGTAGACCTGTAGGTTCAACACTTGTAGTGGTTGCTTCACTTGGATTACCACCAAGAGTTACTTGTAACTCAAGGGGTGTAACCTCCTCAGGTTGTGTTGGTGGGTTAGCAAAGATTGATAGATCAAGCCCAGTCTCTTGTTGAGGTATATTCTCATGAACAGGTGAGTGAGAAGGACTGGTTTGTGCTAGGTTGAAATCAATTGCATCCAACAGTAGTTTGGTGTTTGGAGGAATTGGGGATGTGAAGGTAGGTTTAGAAAGCGAAATTGCCCCGGGTATTGGGCTGTGGATGATGGAAACGAGTGCTTCCAGAGCATCATGATGTGGTGACCCTTGTTGTACAACCTGTTCTTTTTGTGAAGAGACAGGAGGAGTTTCGGCTAGGGTTTGAGATATTTTTACCAACTGCTGTGAGGCAGTAGCAGCAGTGGTTTGTTGTGACTTTTGTGCTGTCACAGGCAGTTGCTCTGGTATCTCATCCTCCAGAGTTGCCTTTTTGGTGGGTTTGGGGGGTTTTTGATTTTTCTTTTTCTGTGGCTTTTTGGTGATTTTAGGTGTGGGTTTCAAGGCAGTTGGTTGGCTACCTTGATCACCTTGAGTAGTGGGCTCAGCAACAGATACCTGAGGAGCAGTGTTTGCTGCTAAAGTCTTCTCAGGCACCTCTGCTTGTGTTTTGCAAGGTGTTGACATTCTTGTAAATGTTTCAGCAGTTAAGCTGTTTATCCGAAAAGAGTCACCTTGGTTTATTACCGCAATATCATCTTTACTGAATTTTTTTCTCTCAAAATAATAACTCAAAAATCTTGGAAACAGTAAAAATGATTTTGTTTCAACATTTTTAACAAAATCATTGAAGATTACCTGGGAATAATTGAAATTTTCTTCTTGAAGTATAGCATATCCTAGGTTTTGAATCTTCATTGGTATTTCATTAAAAGAAGTGGTTTTATTTGAAACACACATGAGGAGGGTATGGAATAAAAATCGTGTTGCAGAAGGGAAGAAACCTTTTTGTAAGGTATCCCTCTTCATCATTGTGTCTGCATACCCTCGCTCAATGAAGTCAATTTTTAACTCGTTTTTAGGGAAAGAAAGTTTACCTTCCTGATCATCGAGCTGAAAGACTTCTGATATGGATTGCGGTGTGATTCGGACTGCTTTTTTCTGCAGAGTAGAGTTAATGGCTATGACATCTTCTCCTTGTGTTTCAAGGGTACAATTTTTCCAAAACTCTCTCTGAGTTTGCAGGTAAATGGGTGCATCAACGGTTAACAAAGTTTTGTACTTTGATGCATTGAGCATATCGAGGATGGAATCAAATGTGTCGATGTTGCCGGGTTTTGTGAGAAGACCCAGAAGATTATGAGATGGTTTGTGTGGGATTTCTGTGGAGGTAGCCTTTTGAGAGGCCCCTTTAGAACATTTTGAGGATGATTTCGATTTTGTCATTTTGACGATGAGAATCGAAGATGAGATTGTGAAGAAATTTGATGAAATGTGATGGAAACTGCTTTGAGAAGAGAACTTTTTAGAATTCAATTCAACAATGAAACCCTGTTTGGGTTTTGAAAAGGGGGTTTTATGGAGGAAAAGTGAAATGCTGACGTGGCAGCAGTTACAAAAGGTCTGACCATTATGTACTGTCCGCATGCCATCCCCTGGTGAAGTGAAGGACAGTACTTTTGAACAGTACTTTTTGTGAAAACAACTGGTGAAGACAGTAGTTGTAACGGGAATGGAGAACAGTGGATGCTTTTAACTATCAGTGGATAGCACAACAGTGGATACAACACTGATTTTGAACATCAGTGCTTATCAGATGAAAATGAGAACAGGGGATGACTTTCAGCAGTGGACAGACGTTTGAAGTAGAGCAGTCTTTTGAACCCATCAGTGGTTATGGCAGACTTTTAGGATTATTTAATGAAAAATTCATTTTTAGCTATTTTTAAGGATGGATTTTTGATTTTCTGAAAACATTTTAATGCTTTTATTCATAGAAAAACAGGATTTTGCCTGCTATTCCATGTTTAGCATGCCAATCCTAGAGATCAAGCTTTCAAAGGTGGATGTGTCTAATGCTTTTGTTAGCACATCTGCCAGCTGATCTTTAGTTGGAACATGATGCAGAGAAATCAAACCTTTTTCATAGCAATCCCTCACGAAGTGATGTCTGATGTCGATGTGTTTGGTGGTTGAGTGGGAAACTGGATTTTTGATGACATTTTCTGCTGCCTGGCTGTCCAACATAAGTGGTGTCTTCAAGGCAGTGATACCAAAATCCAGTAACTGATTTTGAAGCCAGAGCAGTTGGGCTGTACAGCTTGCAGCAGCTATATATTCTGCCTCAGTAGTGGATGTGGAAACAGCTGCTTGCTTTTTGCTTTGCCAAGACACTAAGCAATTACCTAGGAATTGGCACCCTCCTGAAGTGGGCTTCCTTGTTTTATCACATCCAGCAAAGTCACTATCTGAGAAACCTGAAAGTTCAATTTTACCATCAGCTGGATACCAGATACCAAGTGGGGAGCACCTTTGAGGTATTTGAATATCCTTTTTACAGCAATAAGGTTTGACTTTCTAGGGGCTGATTGGGATCTTGCACAGACACATGTTGCAAACATGATATCTGGTCTAGATGCAGTTAGGTACAATAAAGACCCAATCATGCTTCTATATAAGGTCTGATCAACCAAATCATCCTTTTCTTCAGACATAACCAATTTATTTGTTGCAATGGGTGTACTACATGGCTTACAATCATCCTTATCAAATTTCTTTAAAAGTTCTTTGACATATTTGCCTTGATGGATGAAAGTACCATTTTGCAGCTGCCTTACTTGGAGACCAAGAAAGCACTGGAGTTCACCCATTGCATTCATTTCAAACTCAGCTGTCATGAGTTGTCTGAACTCTTCACACATTTTATTACATGTGCTTCCAAAAATGATGTCATCCACATAAATTTGGACAATCATCAAATCCTTCCCTCTCCATTTTAAAAACAGTGTTTTATCAATCCTGCCTCTGGTGAAACCAATGGAAAGTAAAAAGGTGGACAGAGTTTCATACCAGGCCCTTGGTGCTTGTTTCAATCCATACAAAGTTTTATTTAGCTTGTAGACATGAGCTGGATTAAATGGATCCTCAAAATCTGGAGGTTGACAAACATAAACCTCCTCTTGAATCTTACCATAGAGGAATGCACATTTGATATCCATTTGATACACCTTGATGTTGTGGTTGATAGCAAAGGCTAGAAAGAGTCTGATAGCTTCAAGTCTTGCTACAAGGGCAAATGTTTCATCATAATCAATGCCCTCTTCTTGTCTGAAACCTTGAACCACAAGCCTGGCTTTATTCTTGACAACAATACCCCTTTCATCAGTTTTATTTTTGAAGACCCATTTTGTGCCAATAGGACTCACACCCTCTGGCAATGGAACAAGCTCCCATACTTGTTGTCTTCTAAACTGTTGGAGCTCCTATTGCATGGCTTCTACCCAGCTGTTGTCTTTCAGTGCCTCTTGGTACTTGACTGGCTGATGGAGTGATAGAAAGCCTGCAAAAAGACAAATGTTTTGGGATTGCCTTCTTGTGAGCACCCCTTCATTGATGTTGCCAATGATTTGATCTGGTGGATGAGATTTCAAGAAGATGAGCTCTCCTTGGTATGGAATAATGGCATTGAGTGGTGAAGGCTGTAGATGTGTATCATCTGAGGTAACCACTGCTGGTGACTTTGATGACCCAGTAGTGGCTTCAAAAGGTGGTGGCATAGGAGGTAAAGGTGTGAACACCTGCTGACTTTGATCCACTGTTTGAGGACTTTTGTCAGCAATGTTTGATGATGTGGAAGCAGTGGTTAGTGGGCTACTTTGGTCAACAACTGTTGAGGTAGCAGTGGTTGAGCTTTGACAGCTGTTTTGAACATCTACTGCTCTTCCCATTGTGGCAGACTTTTGTTGGGGAATGATGATCTCATACCCATAGTCTGGTGATGAATTTTCTGATGGACCTGCACTGTTAGTCTTGACATCAGTATTTTCAAAAGTGAATTTTTCAAGATCAAACAATTCTGCAGGGTTTGCTGGGATTTTCATTGATGAAAGTTCATTGAACTTCACATTTAAAGTCTCCTCCACTGCCTTGGCCCGTGTATTAAACACTTTGTAGGCCTTGGCAGTGGTTGAGTATCCCAGGTGATATCCCATATCAATTTTGGCTGCAAACTTTGAGATAGAATCTTTTAAGTTGAGAATGAAACATGGGCAACCAAAAACTTTGAAATATGAGATTAATGGCTTTATTTTATACAGAATTTCATAAGCAGTCTTTTTGTGCCTGGGGTTTATCAAAACTCTGCTTTGGACATAGCAAGCAGTATTTACTGCCTCTGCCCAAAAAGTTAATGGCAAACCTGTATCTGCAAGCATGGTCCTGGCAGCCTCAATCAATGTTCTGTTCTTCCTTTCAACAACCCCATTCTGCTCTGGTGTTCTAGGGATGCTGTACTGCCTTACAATCCCTTTCTTCACACAGAAGGCATCCAATTCCTTATTTTTGAATTCTGTGCCATTGTCACTCCTGAAGACTTTTACTGGAAGGTCAAATTTCTTTTCAACCTGTGTCACAAAGTCTTGCAAAATGCCTGTAGTCTCATCTTTTGAGTGTAAAAAGAAGGTCCATGTAAACCTAGAGAAGTCATCAACAATAACCAAACAATATCTCTTCCTTTTGAGACTCATGACTTGCACTGGGCCAAACAAATCCATGTGCAGCATTTACAAACACTGGTTTGTTTTGGACTCTTCAATGGACTTGAAAGAGCTTTTATGTTGTTTTCCTTTTAAACAGGAAACACAGTGCTCAGGACATGAAAACAATTTTTGTGGTAAACCTCTCACAAGGCCATTTTTTGAGATTTTTGTGATGGTCTTGAGATTGGTGTGCCCCAGTCTTTTGTGCCAAAGTTCTGTCTCTTTGTTAGAGGCAGCTGAGAAAAGACAGGCATCAGCTCTGGGACACTCTTTTGACATGTCAACAACATAAACATTGCCACTTCTTTGAGCAACAAGCTTAGTTGTGCCTTTCTTGATTATTGCTTCAATCTTAGTAACCATTTCTGGTCCAACAATCCTACAACAATCCTTTGTGAAAAATGAACCAAACCCTTTATCACTCATTTGAGACACACTCAGGAGGTTGAATTTTAGATTGTCTATAAGATTGACATTTTCAAATTTTACATTTCCAGACTTTACTGTACCAGACCCCAGAACTTTTCCTTTATTATTATTACCAAAGGATATATCACCCCCTCCATGAATTTTGAAATCTTGAAGAAGGGCTTTACATCCTGTCATGTGCCTGGAGCCTCCACTATCTACATACCAAAGACTATCTAAGCATGCAGAAGCTCCCTGCACATGAAGTAAAAGGATTAATTCATAAAGGTCTCCAAAGCCAACAGAGCTTTGGATGGGGTCTCAATAGTGTCTGGGATGGATGCAGATGTATGGACAGTGGTTAGCACAGGAGTTTGAACATTTTTGTGAATGTTTTTCTCTAACCACTGTTGGGGGTCTTGACCCATCATCTGTTGATAACCAAAAGGATGCATGTTCACTCTTGGTTTAGAGGGCCTTTTGTAAGCCTCATAAACGTGTGGAATCCTTTGGTATGATGCTCTTTCTTTGCCTTTTCTGAAATCATTGGTAGGAGGTGCGTCTGTCACCTGTACATCCCTTTGAACAGATGTTTGGTTCAACTGTTTTGTGACAGCAGTTTGGACAGGGACAAACCGTGGTTGTTTCTTGGTGAACTTGACAGATGATGTTGATGGACTCAAAGATGTTTTTCAGTGTATTCATTCTTTTTTATGTCAAAGTTTTTGAGATACACACATGCTTGAGTTTTGTGATTATCTTTACCACAGATGGTGCAGCTTTCAGCAGGTAAAATGATGCTTGTTTTGTTTATACCATATGCTTTTAGATGAAAACAATCTTTTGTTAGATGATTCTTCTTTTCACAGAATTCACAAAACAAGTTTTTGATCTTTTCTCTTTTTTTCCTTTTCTCAGATTCCTTTGCAACAGAGTTTTGAACCTCTGTTGGGATATCTTTGATAGGAATGACCTTTGCTTTTGGAGCTTTTACACCATCAGTGGTTGTGAAATCCATTGGTTTGAAATTTTCCAGGATGTCACACTCATCAGACCATGTGGGTTTAAATTGGTATTTCTCAATCTCTTCAAAAGTTGAAGATCCCACAGATCTTTCTAGACTAATTTTGTTTGTCAGTTATTTTAACTTCTTGGCCATTTTTGTTGGTTGGTATTATTTCAGATGAAACAACTTGTTTTTCAGCAGTGCTTACAAGTTCATCATACTTTCTATGACCTATACCAAACTTAACATTGCTTTTAAGCTATTTTTCAAGCATAACCTCATACCCTTTACAGGATTCTACCCATCTTTCACAGGTGATCTGGGTAGACTCTAACTCCTTTTTGCAAACTTGGTATTTTTCTACCATAGTTTGGAGTTGAGTTTTGGTTATGCTCTGCTCTTCTTTGAGACTGCTGATCTCTTTATCTTTTTCAGCCAATTTGTTTCTAAGTTCTTTTAATGACTTTTCAAATTTGACCTCATCAGACAAGACTTTATCCCTAAGGTTTTCATTCACCTCTTTAATGTTAGCAAATGCAATAATACAATTGTCTGAACACAGTTTTTCAAGAACTTGGGGTGATACCTTAGCAGCAGCCATCATGGCACAATCACATTGATGATCATCTTCTTCATCAGCTCTCCCTTCTTCCTCACCAGCTTTCTTCAATTCTTTTTTCTCTTCTTCATCTTTGGACCAAGGGTCGGTCAGTGGTTCAATCAGGGTTTCTGAATTTTCTCCCAGCAGTAGTTCACCAGCAACTGCAGTAACCACTGCTTTAGCAACTTCATCCATTGTTTCAGCACTTAGCTGTTCACTTTCAGTTTCAACCCCTTCTGGTATTGACTCTAATGCCATCAAACAAAATTCATCATCAAAAGTATCATTAGTAACATAGAGAGCAAAATTCTCATCACCAAGTTCATCAGGCATGCTGCTCCAATCAACAAAGCCTTGTGTGAAAAAGCTTTGCTGATCTTGTTATGTCACTGTTGGAGCAGATTGTTGAGGTGCAACAGGTTGCACTTGTGCCTGAGGAATAGGGGCTTGAACATACTGAATTTGTGGAACAGTGGTTTGAACATAATGCACAGGCACAGGGGTTGTAGCATAATGAGCAGTGTTAACATGTGCTGTAGGGGCATATTGGGTATAGTGCACAGTGTTTTGTTGTTGTGGTCTAGGGTTTGAGCCAGGGTGAGTGATTATGGGACCAGTGGTTTGACTCCTACATTCCCTAGCAAAATGACCTAGCCTATTACACTTGAAACACTAGATTTTTGATTTATCCAACCCCACCCTTAAATTCCCATGAAGCCCTGGGAATTTTCTCCCTGTTCTCTTGTAGAATTTGCTTGTTCTAACACTAAGCAAAGCCAATTGATGCAAAATGTCCATCTCTTCTAAGTCAGTGGGATCAAAATGTTGCAAATCATTTAGTTCAAAGCATAAGTTATCTGACATCTGGTTTTCAGTATTTGCAGTGAAAGCATAATTTGCAGAGTGAGAATCAGAGTTGTTAAAGTTACCACCAGCAGTTATATCAATAAAATGATCATAACTCTAATCCTTACTGCTGCTACCAGATTCATCCTGACCAAATAGAGCTGTGTTGCCAAATGAATAGTCATCAGCAACTTTTCCAGACTCTTACAACTTCCTTTTCTGGTTTAACTCCCTTTCATAAGTCAGGAGTCTACCATGGAGTTGGGTTAGGGTCAGATCTTTGAACTCAGCTGAATTCCTGGTGACAAAAGCAATTGTGTCCCATTTTTCAGGCAATGATCTAAGGAACCTGCTATTTTGAGTTGCATTTGGAAATGTAACTTTAACAAGCCTTAGTTCACTGATGAGACAACTGAAACGTTCAAATTGTTGGGTTAGTGACTCCCCTTTGATGTGACAAAATGTTTCATACTGTTGACTCAGAATTTCCCTGTTGTTTTCAATAACCTCTTCCGTTCCCCCGAGTCGTTCCTTCAATGCATCCCACAATTCTTTGGCACTGCTACAATGTAACAGCCCAGCATAGATTTCGTTGGGTAGTGCAGAGGCTATGATGCTAAATGCTTTTGCATCAAGTTCGAACTTCTGAAAATTAGATTCAGTGTAATTTTCAGTTGGTTTAGGAACGAACTTTTTGGTGTCCTCAGCACTTGGCACCATAGGAACATGAGGACCGAAAACAGAGACCTCCAACATCCAGTGTTTTGTTGAGCAAGCATATGACATATCCTTCGCTCCCAGATGTTGTATTCATTTCTTTTAAGCATAGGTGGTTTAAACAAAGAGCCAATGTTATTTTTATCATCTTGTGACTGAGACATCTTCCTGGTTGTTTTACAGGCACTGATTAATCAACTTTGATGGTGATTAAACCTTGCTCTGTTTTTCAACAAAACGAACAAACGATCAGTATCAACGATTTCGAGCTGAACTTTTTACGTCAAAATGATTGTTAAATCAAATTTGACTGTCCTCACTCTGATACCAATTGTTAGGATCTGAGTTTGGATTGATTGTGACTTGTGTTTGAATTAAGATGGAATTATGAGTGAGTTGTGCAGCGGAAATTAAATGAAGCAAACTTTTCACAATCAAACAGAAGAAATGCTTTCAATCATACATTTTCAACACAGAATCAAATGATTAAATTTATTTCAAACTTTGATTACAATGCATGTATGATATGCAAACTCCCCCTCAGCCCGAGCTCAGTATTTGTTCGTGCAGGAAGAAGATGGTGAATGAGCTAAACAGAACAGTACAGTACAGAGTACTGTTCTATTTATAGGCACTTGCAAACGACTGAGCATCTAAGCTGACGTCACCATGAAAGTGACATTTAACCTCCTAACAAACTCTAACAACTGACCTATACAAACACTGCTTAAGCTAACTACTGATGTTACAATTCAATACATAAAGTAAACAAAAACTACTGCTGCATCCTTCCACTACTGTGAACCCAGTAGTACATGTCATGATTAGCAGTGCTTGAAACAAGGCAGTAGATTGAGCAGCAGAGCTTTAGTTCTTCAACAGACTTTGACTTGATCAGTAGTTGCAGGTCAGCAGTTTGCATGATCAGCAGATAGGATGTCAGCAGACGTTGAAACCATTTTCAAGGGGAGAGACTTGCAACCAAACAACTGCTTATTCTGGATCCACTGCTCTGATCCAGTTTTGGCTTTCATTATCTGTTCCTTTGGCAGGGTTCAATCCCAACAAAGCGATAGTGGGAGCTTAGGGGACTATTCTAGTAATGATTCGGAGGAATACGAAGCTACTCCTTCAACTCCAAATTCCCCAAAACACCTCAAGTTCAATCAAGAAGATCGTCTAGACCCTGTAGACCGCCAAACATGTACTCATTATCAGTCAACTACATACTTTTGACAGAAAATGGTGAACCCAAGTGTTACTCTGAAGCTATGGGGTTGAAAGATTCATTATAATGGGAGCTTGCAATGAAAGATGAAATAAAGTCGCTTGAGAAGAACAAGACCTGGTATTTAACAAAGCTTCCATCTGGGAAGAAGGATTATAACAACCCTAACGTAAACCGACACCCTCATAAATTTTTCCGACACCTTATTATATTAAAATGTCCCAATATGTCTTTAATTACACCCCGTATGTAAAAACCGAGCCCAAAATAGATCATAACATTAAAAATAAATTAAAAACAAATTTATTTAAGTTGAGGCGGGCCGCGTAGGACCTCACCTCAACTTTACGCGGGCCGCAACAGCTTGATGATCAGGCGAGCCTCGGTGCAGCCACGTGTCGACATCGTGGCGAGTCTACGAGCTGACCCAGCTAAGCTACGTTCTTGACCAGTGTTGACGCGGGCCGCGTAAGCCAAGGCTTACCTTTACGCGGGCCGCGAGAAACCTCGATTACAGCCCTATATAAGAGGGCAACGGGCTTTCAGTCTGCTCGTTCAAATTTCTTTTCTCAATCTTAAATTCTGAATAGTAGAAGTTATAGCCGGGCATTTTACCCCCCTAAATAGCAAGGTTCTGCTACGATGTAAGTATTATAACCCTTGGATACGTATTAGATACGCTGCCCGATTGATCTAGGGTTCCGTAACGGCTGTCGTGGTTCTGCCCGACGTAGTCGTTGGAATGCCGTCTCGGGGAGGGTATTACTAATGTTAAAATGGGTTATTATACTAACACACGTGCATTTGTGTAATTTATAGATTATTCCCAGGAAATCCCTACTGAAAACCCTAAAACAGCAATGTGAGTTGATCCACTTTTTGTAAACCTTTTTGTTAATTGTTTTTACAAAACCTTAAATACCTTTCCATGCGAATAGCAGTTATTGAGTATTCGTAAGAATACAATTATCGTGGGTATGTTGGGGTTTTGTATACAAAATTTGTTACCACCTGGTCAAGGAGTAACATTTCCACAAGTCAGGTCTGACAGTACCGACGGGTGATAATTGATATAACTTGGAAACAAATGTAATTGCGGGATCGCCCTCAATACTGTTCACTGTGACTCTTTATTTAAACTTTATTAAACTGGGATTCACTCACGTATTTCCCACTGACAAAATGCTTTTAAAACACGTTTCAGGTAGCAAAATGTGAAAGCCAAATAGAAGCCAGCTGGACAGCACTGAGGGCTTGGAAAAGTAAAGTTACCTAAGAATAAAATAGATGTTTTTATTAAATAAAATAGGATTTATTCCTATGAAATGTATGTACTAAAAACTTGGGTTTTACCCATGTGTTTAATATTATAAAATATGGTGGTTTACTCTGATAACATATTTCCTAACTACGGTCCTGATGAAAATTTCCGCTGCCAAATTGAATAAATAAACGTGATACCACCGAAACTGGCTCGCGGCCGTCCGTTCCCGGGGATTTGGGATCGGGGGCTGTGACAGAAGGTGGTATCAGAGCTATGCCACTGATTCAGCCACAGAAGTGTTCTGCTGACATCAAAATTCAAAGTGTTAGGAAATTACGGAAATACGTGCATAATTGTATTTTCTTGTTATATGTTATCTGACTATCTGTTAGTTTACAGTATGAGCGACCAAGGACCATCTGACGCGTATCGTCAATTGTCTGGTTCGCCTAGGAGCGAAGGCACCTCCTCTTCTCAGCCTGCCCTCTCAGGGTACTCTGCTGATACGGAAGAAGGAATCTTTGTGTTTAAGGCTCAATCTGAAGAGCCATTTCCTCAGAAAAAGAGGGGATGGTTCAGTAGGGGAGCACACGAGCGTAGGAAACGTATGAAAAAGTTGCAGGAACAGTGAGTGTTAGCCGCAACTAAAAGAGAAACTCATGCCTATGCCCAGGATATGCTTAATAGGGGCATAGCCAATATCCACATTTTAGCAACCACTGCAGCTGACCCAAACCTGGAGCAAATGCTAGCACCCCAACCACAACTACCAAATCCTGACCAACCCATGGAAGTAGAAAACCCTGAAAACCAAATAGAAATGCCTGATTACAACCCGGGGGAGATACCTAGGGTACCTGCACCAAATCCCCTAGACCCAAACAACTACGACCCCTGGTGGGACGATGTTAGGGACTACGTGCAACAAAACCCGATACAGGAAAATGTGCCAATACCCAACTTAGAAGCCTACCCAGGGTTAGATCCTCAAGATCCCTATAACGTTAGTGATGCATACATTCGGGAGATCTTAGAGAATCCCTACCCATACCAGGCCCCTATCCCTCCATACCAGGAACCCGCACCCCAGATTCCAAACCCAGTCCTAGAACCTGCACCCCCAATGAGTGCAGAAAACATACAAGAACTTAGGACTTTCGGTGAGGAAATTTTAGAAAGCAGTGAGAGAATGCGATAGGTGGGAGAGCGTCTCGTATGGAAATACGACGAACGCAATATGGATTTTTGGATGAATCCATATCATTAAATGCGATGGTAGAAACGGTAGTAGTAATAATAATAATAACATAATAATAATATATGTGTGTATGTGTTAGAGAAAAAAAACTACGGATGCATACTACTAGTATTGTAGCTTTACATTTCAGTCGGTATTGTAATTTTAATTTCAGTACTGGTGTGTAATGATGCATACTATATGAATAGAGTAAAAGTCGCAATGCTCGACGCTTTTGACTAAAAGTGCATGTCATGTGATTGGCTGTATTCAAATATTATTTGTGATATTAATATTTGGTAAATGTTTAAAATTCAGATGGCCGACGAGGGAAATCAAGATAATCTGAATAATGATAACCAGAGTAACAATAACGTGGTTAATGAGAATCTAAACAATGGAAACCAAATGGATAATAGTGTCGTTCAACACATAGTGGCACAAGGAATTATAGATGCAATGCCATTTATTATTCAAACAGTTCAAGAAGTGAATAATAAAAGTAAGCATAGCAGTAAGCGACCAAGTGAACCGGAACACAGCGTGAACAATGGACTCGTACTTCAAGCGCCCATTCCCAAAAGAAGAAGAACCATGTCATATGGTTGTTCTTATAAAGAATTCTGGTCCTGTAAACCAATAGAATTCTTAGGTAATGAAGGACCCATTGCAGCTCTACGCTGGATAGAGAAAACTGAGGCTGTTCTGAAAATAAGCAAGTGTGCTGAAGAAGATAGGATAATGTTTGCTTCTAATTTATTTAAGAATGCAGCTCTAGAATGGTGGAACACTATCCTTCAGTCAAAAGGAAGTGATAGAGTTTATAGCATGGAATGGGAGGAATTCAAAAATATGATGGAAAGAAAGTTCTGCCCTCCCAATGAAAAGGAACAGATAGCAAATAAATTTCCGAATCTTAGAATGACCGGGGTAGATAGTAAGGGTTATACTACCACATTCTTTGAATATGCTAGGATAGTACCAACCCTTGCATCACCTGAGCCGGTATTAATCTCCCGTTACATCTGGGGATTAATTGGAGAAATTAGACATGTAGTCAAGACAGCTAGACCCCAAACCATAGAAGAAGCTGTAGAACTAGCTAATACCTTGACAGATGAGTTAATCCGTACTAGAGAAGAAGACCAGAGGAGAAACCTGACCCAAAGGCTTACTCAAGAATTCCGTTCTAGGAATTCCAACCATAGGAATATAGGTTCTACCTCTGCACCATACTGAAGGATCTGCAAGAAGAAGCATTCTGGAAAATGCTCCACTCACTGCAATTATTGTAAGGCACCAGGACACAAGGAAGAAGATTGCAGGAGAAAAACCAGTAATGGAATGTGCTTCAACTGTGGAGAAAAAAGTCATATCAAGCCAAACTGTCTGAAGTTAGCCCCAGCTACAAACAACAAGAACACTAAAAATGCTAGAGCATTTGTTCTTACTGCAGATGAAGCCAGGATGATTCCGGACGTCATAGCTGGTACGTTTTTAGTTAATGATATTTTTGCTAAAGTATTATTTGACTCTGGTGCAAACCAAAGTTTTATTAATACTTCGTTTTGCAAACTCCTAAATCAATCATTAACTAAACTACCACAAGAATGTCTCGTAGAGACAGCAAATGGAGAAACCGTTAGGATTTCTGAAATCTTGCATGGAGCAAGAATAGAAATTTTTAATCAAAAGTTTATTGCAAACCTTTACCCAATGAATTTGGCTGGATTTGATGTTGTATTAGGAATGGATTGGTTAATAGCCAATAAAGCCAGTATTTTATGTGACCAGAAGTCAATTCAAGTCAATTCACCAAGGGGTGAAAAGATCACAATTAAATGAGATAAACCATCTAGATCCACTAAATTCATCTCTGTGATGAAAACTGCAAGTTGTATAAGAAAAGGATCTATAGTGTATTTGATTTCTATAATCACTAACACTAAAGGAAAAGAATTAAAAGATATTCCAGTAGTGTCCCAGTTTTCAGATGTCTTTCCAGAGGAATTGCCAGGACTACCGCCAGACAGGGAAGTTGAATTCAGAATCCACCTGCTACCAGGGACAGAACCAATTGCCAAAGCACCTTACCGTTTGGCACCCGCTGAAATGCATGAACTGAAAAACCAATTAGATGAACTATTGGAGAAAGGATTTATACAGCCAAGCTCATCACCATGGGGAGCACCGATATTATTTGTTAAAAAGAAGGACGGATCAATGCGTATGTGCATTGACTACCGTGAATTGAACAAGGTCACGATTAAGAATCGGTATCCATTACCGAGGATCGATGATCTGTTTGATCAACTTCAAGGAGCTTGATTTTTCTCTAAAATTGATTTAAGATCAGGATATCATCAATTAAAGGTACAGGAAGAGGATATTCCTAAAACCGCATTCAGAACAAGGTATGGTCATTATGAATTTACTGTCATGCCATTTGGTTTAACCAATGCCCCAGCCGCATTTATGGACATGATGAACCGAATATGTAAGCCATATTTGGATAAATTCATAATTGTCTTCATAGATGATATTCTAATTTACTCGAAGAGTAAAGAGGAGCATGCAAAGCACTTGCACTTACTTTTAAGTTTGTTAAGAAAGGAAAAACTTTACGCTAAGTTTTCAAAATGCGAGTTTTGGTTAGAACAGGTACAATTTCTTGGACATTTAGTTAATCATGAAGGAATTCATGTGGATCCAATAAAGATCGAGGCAATTACCAATGGAAAACCTCTGAGTCGCCAACCAAGGTTAGAAGTTTCTTAGGATTGGCCGGTTATTATAGAAGATTTATTCGAGATTTTTCTGGAATAGCCATTCCTTTAACTAAGTTAACCTGTAAATCTATTAAGTTTGAATGGGGACCAAAACAAGAAGAAGCCTTTAGAATCCTTAAGCAAAGATTAACCCATGCACCCATACTAGCATTACCAGAAGGAACTAAAGACTTTGTAGTCTATTGTGACGCTTCTAAGTTAGGTTATGGATGTGTGTTAATGCAACATCAAAAGGTTATAGCTTACGCCTCTAGACAGCTTAAGAGTCATGAAGAGAATTATTCAACCCATGATTTGGAATTAGGAGCCATAATTTTTGCCCTTAAGATTTGGAGACATTATCTTTATGGTAGTAAGGTTACCATATTCACAAATCATAAGAGCTTAAGGTATATTTTTGGGAAAAAAGAATTGAATATGAGACAAAGACGCTGGATGGAATTACTTAGCGATTATGATTGTAATATCCAGTATCATGCAGGAAAAGCCAATGTGGTGGCTGATGCTTTAAGTCGAAAGTATCACGAAAGGCCAAAAAGGGTACGTTCTCTTAAATTAAATCTACAAGTAGATTTAAATGATCAGATTAGAGAAGCACAAGAATCAGTAATCAAGGAAGATACTGAATTAAGAGGAATGATTAAGGAATTAGAACAAGGAACAGATGGAATTTGGAGATTCCATAAAAAGAGAATTTGGATACCTAAATTCGGAAATTTACGTCACTGTATATTAGAAGAAGCTCATAAATCTAAATATACGATGCATCCAGGAAGTGATAAAATGTACCAGGATTTAAGGAAAAATTTCTGGTGGATAGGAATGAAAAAGGATATAGCAGCTTATGTTTCTAAATGTTTAACTTGCTCACAAGTTAAAGCTGAACATCAGAAACCCTCAGGTTTATTACAGCAATTAGAAATGCCAGTCTGGAAATGGGAATTGATAACAATGGATTTTGTTACCAAATTACCCAAACCAGAAAAGGTAATGATACAATCTGGGTGATTGTAGATAGGCTAACCAAGTCAGCTCATTTCTTACCGATGAAGGAAACCTTTAACATGGAACAATTAGCTAAGTTATATGTAAATGAAATTGTTTCATTACATGGAATACCTTTATCAATTGTATCTGATAGAGATAGCCGTTTTACCTCTCATTTTTGGTCAAGTTTCCAAAAAGCAATGGGAACCAAGCTAAATCTAAGCACCGCTTATCATCCTTAAACGGACGGGAAAAGTGAAAGGACAATTCAGACCATGGAAGACATGCTTAGAGCTTGTGTAATTGATTTCGGAGGTAATTGGGACGAACACTTACCTTTGATAGAATTTTCTTATAATAACAGTTATCACACAAGTATCAATGCTGCACCATTCGAAGTGCTTTATGGACGAAAGTGCAGAACCCCAGTCTGTTGGGCAGAAATTAGGGAAAAACAACTATCTGGACTCGAGATAGTACAAGAAACAACTGACAAAATCATTCAAGTCAAGGAACGACTGAAAGCAGCACGTGATCGACAGAAGAGCTACGCTGATAACAGACGTAAGCCGTTAGAATTCAAAGTAGGCGATAAAGTGTTACTAAAAGTCTCTCCTTGGAAAGGAGTGGTAAGATTTATCAAAAGAGGAAAGCTAAGTCCCAGGTATATTGGACCTTTCAAGATTATTAAAAAAAATAGGACCTGTAGCCTATCAGCTACAACTGCCAGAGGAAATGGCAGGAATACATGATGTATTTCATATATCTAATTTCAAAAAGTGTCTAGCTGACGAATCACTCGTAATACCTCTTAAGGATATAAAGGTAAATGAACAACTCAAATTTGTAGAGAGGCCTCTACAGATTGAAGATAGGAAAATTAAGAATCTCAAACATAAGAGATTAGTTCTGGTCAAAGTGAAGTGGGACTCCAAAAGAGGACCTGGGTACACATGGGAGCTTGAATCAGAAATGCAAAAGAAATATCCACACTTGTTCCAGTAGATATCGAGGACGAGCTCTAAAACAAGGTGGGGAGGATATAACAACCCTAACGTAAACCGACACCCTCATAAATTTTTCCGACACCTTATTATATTAAAATGTCCCAATATGTCTTTAATTACACCCCGTATGTAAAAACCGAGCCCAAAATAGATCAAAACATTAAAAATAAATTAAAAACAAATTTATTTAAGTTGAGGCGGGCCGCGTAGGACCTCACCTCAACTTTACGCGGGCCGCGACAGCTTGATGATCAGGCGAGCCCCGGTGCAGCCACGTGTCGACATCGTGGCGAGTCTACGAGCTGACCCAGCTAAGCTACGCTGTTGACCAGCGTTGACGCGGGCCGCGTAAGCCAAGGCTTACCTTTACGCGGGCCGCGAGAAACCTCGATTACAGCCCTATATAAGAGGGCAACGGGTTTTCAGTCTGCTCGTTCAAATTTCTTTTCTCAATCTTAAATTCTGAATAGTAGAAGTTATAGCCGGGCATTTTACCCCCCTAAATAGCAAGGTTCTGCTACGATGTAAGTATTATAACCCCTGGAGACGTATTAGATACGCTGCCCGATTGATCTAGGGTTCCGTAACGGCTGTCGTGGTTCTGCCCGACGTAGTCGTTGGAATGCCGTCTCGGGGAGGGTATTACTAATGTTAAAATGGGTTATTATACTAACACACGTGCATTTGTGTAATTTATAGATTATTCCCAGGAAATTCCTACTGAAAACCCTAAAACAACAATGTGAGTTGATCCACTTTTTGTAAACCTTTTTGTTAATTGTTTTTACAAAACCTTAAATACCTTTCCATGCGAATAGTAGTTATTGAGTATTTGTAAGAATACAATTATCGTGGGTATATTGGGGTTTTGTATACAAAATTTGTTACCACTTGGTCAAGGAGTAACATTTCCACAAGTCAGGTCTGACAGTACCGACGGGTGATAATTGATATAACTTGGAAACAAATGTAATTGCGGGATCGCCCTCAATACTGTTCACTGTGACTCTTTATTTAAACTTTATTAAACTGGGATTCACTCACCAGTATTTCCCACTGACAAAATACTTTTAAAACGCGTTTCAGGTAACAAAATGTGAAAGCCAAATAGAAGCCAGCTGGACAGCACTGAAGGCTTGGAAAAGTGGCAATAAAGTTACCTAAGAATAAAATAGATGTTTTTATTAAATAAAATAGGATTTATTCCTATGAAATGTATGTACTAAAAACTTGGGTTTTACCCATGTGTTTAATATTATAAAATATGGTGGTTTACTCTGATAACATATTTCCTAACTACGGTCCTGATGAAAATTTCCGCTGCCAAATTGAATAAATAAACGTGATACCACCGAAACTGGCTCGCGGCTGCCCGTTCCCGGGGATTTAGGATCGGGGGCTGTGACAAGGATCTTCAGAACAAATGGGTTTTCAGGGTCAAGGATGAACATGATGGTACCAAAAGGAACAGAGCAAGATTAGTAGTAAAGGGATTTCAATAGAAAGAGGGAATTGATTTCAATGAAATATTATCTCCAGTGGTGAAGATGACTACCATCAGACTTGTTCTTAGTATTGTAGCAGCAGAAGGCTTGCATCTAGAGCAGTTAGATGTCAAGACAGCTTTTCTACATGGTAACCTAGAAGAAGACATCTACATGACGCAACCAGAAGGTTTTCGGGTTAAAGGAAAAGAAAACTTGGTGTGCAAATTGAAGAAGAGTTTGCATGGTTTGAAACAAGCGCCCAGACAATGGTATTTGAAGTTTGATAACTTCATGGGAAGAGTTGGTTACAAGAGATGTGACAATGACCATTGTTGTTATGTCAAGAAGTTCAAGGGTTCTTATATCATTCTACTACTCTATGTGGATGATATGTTAATTATCGGTTCAGACATGACCACGATCAAGAAGTTAAAGAAGCAAAAGCCTGAAGAATTTGAGATGAAAGACTTAGGAGCTGCAAACCAAATACTCGGGATGAGTATTTTCAGAAACAAAGAAGATGGTTCTTTGACACTATCTCAAGAGAAGTACATTGAGAAAGTGTTAGAGAGATTCAACCTTAAAGATGCCAAGATAGCACACCTTTGGGAAGTCACTTTAAGCTTTCTAAAGTTTAGTCACCCAAATCAGGTGAAGACAAAATGGCTAAAGTTCCGTATGCATCTGCAGTTGGTAGCCTCATGTATGCAATGGTATGCACGAGACTAGATATTGCTCATGCAATGGGAGTTGTTAGTCGGTTTATGTCCAATCCGGGAAGAGAACACTGGGAAGCAGTTAAATGGCTGCTAAGGTATTTAAAGGGAACTTCAAAAGTGGCATTGCATTTTAAGAGGAAATATGTTATTCTGAAGGGTTTTGCCGATGCTGACCTTGGTAGGAGTAAAGAGTCATTCAAAAGCACCACAAGGTATGTCTTTACAGTGGGAGACACTGCTGTAAGTTGGATGTTCAAACTTCAGAAAAGTGTTGCCCTTTCAACCACAGAAGCGGAGTATATGGCAGTTGCTGAAGCAAGTAAAGAGCTTATTTGGTTGAAGAATTTTTTCAAAGAGTTTGGCAAGGAACAAGTTGATTGTGCACTGTTCTATGACAATCAAAGTGCAATACACCTTGCAAAGAACCTTGTCTTCCATTCGAAGACGAAACATATACAGTTGAGATATCACTTTATCAGAGATCAAGTCAGTGATGGCACTCTGAAGTTAAAGAAGATCAAAGGAACTGAAAATCCAGCTGATATGTTGACTAAGGTTGTCACTTTAGTGAAGTTGAAGCTTTGTATAGCTTCAACTGGACTTCAGGTTAATTGATGAGAAGGCCACCCACAACTAGTGAAGATGAAGTGTTTGCAGAGGTACTTATGAAGATGAAGTTTTAAGGAGAGCAATTTGAAGTCGTCAAAGCCTCCAAGTGGGAGATTGTTGGGTTATAGAGGATTTGACTCGAGCAGAGGATTATTCCTCTAGTCTGGTGATTATTCCTCTAGGAAGAGGATTGGTCCTTTTTCAGTTTGATGAAGATATATTATTATTATTATTATTATTATTATTATTATTATTATTATTATTATTATTATTATTATTATTATTATTATTATTATTATTATTATTATTATACATGTACACTTTGAGCACCTAATACAAAGAAAGAACTAGTTGTGGAGAGTGGATGTAAATCAAGCTTGATCGAACCACTATAAATCTCGTGTTCTTGTTCTTGTGATTTAGAGTGTGTGAGCTTGTTGCGTTTGTTCTGGTGTTCGTGTGACTCGTGTTTAAGGATGGCAAAAATACCCGAGCCCGATGGGTATACACGAAACCCGACACAAATGGGACGGGTATACCCAATACTCGACGGGTATTGGGCCGGGTATGGGATTATTTTTTGAAATTTTTGCGGGTATGGGTCGGGTACGTGATTAAGAGATACCCGACCCAATTACCCGAAACGACATACGCGTTTACCCGAAGTATATATACCCGAAATTTTTAATTTCTGTTTTTATTTTCCATTAATCCTTAATCCTTGTATATTAGTTTTGTTTTAGTATGTTCATAATGTAAAAAATTAAATTTTCTTTTAGTATATGTGTTTGACAATAGTATTCATATATTGTATGTTGTGAAGTGTATAAATATAAATGTATAAGTATTATAAAGATATTATTAATTTATAATAAAACTTATAAGTATGTAATGTACATTTTTAATTTATGATAATTGTTGTATAAATAAAGTTATAAAAAAATTATAATAGTAAAAATGTATTTGGAAATCCCAACGTATATCTTTTAACAAATTAATGGGTATACTCGATACCCGCGGGTATACCCGAAACCCAACGGGTAATTACCCGACAAATACCCAACGGGTATTGGGTCAGGTATGGGACACAATTTTACGACCGGGTATGGGTATGAGATTACCATACCCGCCCCAAACCCGACCCATTGCCATCCCTGCTCGTGTTCTGACCTAACATAATCTAGGGGTGCAAACGAGCCGAGCCCGAGCTCGAGCTCGACCAGGCTCGAGCTCGAGCTCGTTTAACATATGAAAGCTCGAGCTTAAGCTCGGCTTGATTCGAGCTTTATTTTTAAAGCTCGAGCTCGGCTCGAAGGTATCAAGCTCGAGCTCGGCTTGGCCTCGACTCGTTTAGTATTTATTAACTAAAATATATTATTTATAATTATTATTATTATTATTATATAATTTAGTTTTTTTATATTTATATAAATGGTAAATATTATTATTTAAATATATGTTTAATATATTAATAAAAAAAATCTATAAACAGGAAGCTCGTTTAGGATCGCGAGTCGGCTCGAGATCCATAAGCGAAGCTCGGGCTCATTTACTAAACAAGTTTGATTTTAGGCTCGGGCTCAAGCTCGAGCTTGTTTAAGCTCGGCTCGTTCGATCTTTTTTCGAGCCGAGCTCAAATAGCTCGCGAGTAGCTTAGCTCGTTTGGACCCGTAGTTTAATCTATGGGTACCGACACCACTTCACAAAGCTTTAGCACTATATGCATTCATGCACCCACATTCTTATTTCCACATGTTTTTATTTGTTTTATTTACATGTTCTTAATTTGCTTTTCAAGTTGTTTGTGTACATTAGTTATTTTTAGGTATTTTCATTTAGTGTTTTAAATCCCAAAAATGTAGTAGAAGTGGTGTAACCATAATTCCTTTCTTATGTAAATCGTACTAGAAAATGGAATGATAGTGTGTTTTGAGTATGAGAATTTTATCTTTGATTGGTTTATCTTAATGGATTTTGAGTTAACTTGATTGTGTATATGTTAGCTTTACCGTGACGTGTTGGGTGGTGTTCTTAGACCTGATTCTCTAACCATAGTTGTGTGTCTGTATCACAGGAGACCGTTACAACTATTTTTTCTTTTACTGTTGGTTTTAAACTGGTGATCTGGGGTGTTAATCCTATCATATATAGATATATAGCTTCAATGTGTGTGTATGTAAATGGCAAAAACAAGTATGGTAAGTGACATAAAATAACTTATGTGAGATTTTTAGACAAAAAAGAAGTATGTAAAAAAACCAAAAAAGATTTAGAAGGTTGGACAAAATGGAAAGAAAAAATGAAAACCTTAAGGGTCGGTGATTGATAATAATATTTTTTGGACTGAACATGCAAATGTAATCAAAACAACAGGGATCAAAACGTGAAGTAAATCGTATGAAAACACACGTTTCGGCGTATCCGATTGAACTTAATGTAACCTATAATTGCATTACGATTGGATCAAAACGTGAAGTAAATCGAGTTTATACCGTACAATTATAACGCATTATATGCAACCTGACTAACCCGAATTTATACTGTCAAGTCGTATTATATGCTACCCGATTCGTATGTAGGAAACATACAAAATAAAGCACGAAGCGTATACCAAATTTACGCTGAAACAT
The DNA here is from genome assembly GCF_002127325.2 of Helianthus annuus. Classification (NCBI taxonomy): domain Eukaryota; kingdom Viridiplantae; phylum Streptophyta; class Magnoliopsida; order Asterales; family Asteraceae; genus Helianthus; species Helianthus annuus. Next base: position 61,237,744 of record NC_035447.2, on the reverse strand, counting down.
AAAAATGCAAAGTTTAAAAGTTGAAGGGTCTGCATAAAGCATATGGGCTAAAAACTTAATTACCAAAGTGTGGACCAAAAATGTAAGTTACAAAAGTAGAAGGTCAAAAGAAAAATTCTATATGTCAAAAATGTAAATTATAAAAGTATATGTTAAAAATGAAAATTTTCAAAACTAAAGGGTGATAGTGGAAAATCACCCAAAATTAAGGGGTGATAATGGAAACTCCACCGTCATTGTACTTTAAGATATACTAGGAGTTTGCCCGCCACGCATTGCGGCGACGCGCGGCGGCTGAAAACATATAGTAAGACAAAACACAATTCGTAAAACGCAGTGCGTAAAAGACAATTACAAAAAAGTGTAAACACAAAGGTAGACACAAAGTGTAAAACACAATGCCTAAGACATTTCGTAAAACACAATGCACTGTCATTTGCAAAAGTAGGAGTTGTAGTCTAGGGGTTACAATTGCAATTTTTTTAAGTTGGACGGGTGTAAAAATGGAGTAATAGTGCAAGAGGTAAAAAAAAGTCGAAAAAAGACAGTGTAAAAGTATAGGGGTGGTGGCGGAAATGTGTAAAAGATGAGGGGGTGTTGGTGGAAATGTAAAAGAAGAGGGTTAGTGGCGTAACTGTGTAAGAACTATGGGGGTGATGGTGGAAAATCAAAGTAGAGGGTTGGTGCTGCCAAAGTTTCAAAGATGAGGTTGTGGTTTTGGAAATTCAAAGTAGAAGGTTTAGGGACTAAATTTGTCATTTTATGAAACTTTAAAGATATCAAAGTCAAAGAGCTAAAATTGGAATATCGTTAAAGTACAGGGGCAGGAAGGTAAAGCCGGTGGAAAATCCACCGACTTTGTCTTTTAAAATTGTATACAATAGAAATAATAAATAAGCTAAAGAGTTTCTTGTTTTTATGGGTACTAGGGGTATAACCCGAAGTAGTTAAATCAAAACATCTAAATGATACTAGCCACCTTGTCTTTTACTACCCAAATTAAATAGCCTGGTGTTTCAAACTACCCACTTAAATCATTCACAATTCTTCCACTATGTTATGAATAAATAGTTCAGGGGCTTGTTAGTCATTTTTCATACTTGTAATACTTGTTTGTAGTGCAGGGACTAACAATGTCAAAATGGAATAGTGTAGGGGTTAGTTGTTAAGAGAACTTGTAACAGAAGTTAGTTAAATACTGTTAGAGAGGTTGATTGTTGGTTATCTATGAAATGAACAAGTTTTCTCTCTAACTGTCTTCTTCTTCTTCATTTTATCGTAACAGTGGTATCAGAGCTGTTCGATTCTCGGAACACTCTTGATTCAGGCTCTAATTCATCGCATTCTGCATTCAATTCGTCACTAGAGATTACCGTTTCGTTCAATTCGTTGAAATTGATCATTAGTTCGATCAATTTCCATTTGTTTCGTTTCAAAACCCTAGAAATTGATCATTCTTTCGTTCAATTTCAGTTCGATTTCAATTCAATTCATCAATTGATCTTCGATTCGATCAATTTAAACCTAAAATGGCAACTCGTCAACAAGAATTAGATCGCATAGAAAAATCAACAAGAGATAACGCACAGTCAATTCAGACACAACAATTGTTGTTGGAAGAAAATTCGAATCATGTCAAGAACCTACAAGTTCAGATGGTGGAGGTATGTACGCAATTGAGAGAAATGAAGGAGCTTATTGCACACAACAACAGGGGTAACGATCAGAGATTGGTTCGATTGGGACGATTAGATTTTCCTAAGTTTAATGGTGAAGATGTAGAAGGGTGGCTATACAAATGTGATCATTTCTTTTCAATGGACAAAACACCAGCAAATCTTAAAGCTCATTTTGCAGTAGTTAATCTTCAAGGGCCAACACTGCAATGGCATCAGGGTTTTATGTCTAGTCAAAATAGAGCTATCAAAGATATAGTGTGGGAAGATTACGCAAGATCCATTTTGAACCGATTCTCTACAAGGTTATCTGAGAACCCTATTGAAGATTTAAAGAATCTGCAACAGATAGGTACTTTACAACATTATTGTGAGGCTTTTGATGCATTATTAAACAGAGTTCAGTTGTGTGAGAGTTATGCTGCGGGATTATTTGTGGCTGGGTTGAAACCGGAGATAAGGTGTTTGGTTAAGATCTTTAAACCTCAAACAGTAAGAGATGCTATCTCTATGGCTAAACAACAAGAAGTGGTTTATAGTACACTGTTTGGCAGTAAAGATGTTAAGAAGTTGAACCCTGTTCCTATAAACAGTAATACCCCAGCAAAATTTAACAATAATCCTACTGCAATGACGTCTTATAAATCCAATCCTAACTCAACATCTACCTTATCCTTGTTACCTACTACTTACCCCAATAAAATGATTAAACCGGTAAGGAAAGTATCAACAAAGGAGGCTGAGGAAAAGAAGGCAAGAGGAGAATGCTTTTGGTGCCTAGAGAAATACACATCAACCCATAACTGTAAGTATAAAACAGTTATATGTATTGGAAATTGGGGCCAATGATGAAGAAGAAGAAGACAGTTAGAGACAAAACTTGTTCATTTCATCGATAATCAACAATCAACCTCTCTAACAGTATTTAACTAACTTCTGTTACAAGTTCTCTTAACAACAAACCCCTACACTATTCCATTTTGACATTATTAGTCCCTGCACTTCAAACACGTATTACAAGTATGAAAAATGATGAGGAGGAAGAAGCTATTCCGGAGGAAGTGATAAGTGTACAAGAAATGACTGTGGATCCTCAAATATCCATTCACGCCATTAATGGTGTTCCTTCTTTCAACACAATGAGGGTTGTTGGTACTATCGGAACAAGACAGCTGCACATATTAATTGATTCGGGATCAACTCATAACTTCCTCAATTCCAAACTTGGTAGTAAACTCCAATGTCCAACTAAAGAGGTATCTTCTATGACTGTTACAGTAGCAAATGGAAATAAATTACCTTGTGCAACTCTTTGTCAGAATTTTCAATGGGTCATGCAAGGGGTATGGTTTAAATCTGTTGTGTTGTTGCTTCCTTTAGATAGTTATGATATGGTGTTGGGTGTACAGTGGTTACAAACGTTGGATGACATTGTGTGGAATTTCAAAAATCTAACTATGCAGTTTAAAGTGGGTAATAAAAGGTTTGAACTGAAAGGTACTTCTAATCAGCCCATATCCCTATGTTCCATGGAGAAACTGAGTTCAATATTGGTTGGGGGTCATGATGTGTTCAATGCTCAGTTGTTTAGTGTTCAAAATTGTGTGGATGGGTCATTTCAGCATCAAGCTAAAGTTAGTGAAGTGTAGTTTGATAAGCTAGTGGAAGCACTTTTACAAGAGTTTGGGGATGTGTTTGATATCCCAACTACTCTTCCACCTCCTAGACCTTATGACCATAAGATTGAGTTGATAGATGAGGCTGTCACAATTAATCAAAGGGCGTATAGATATCCTATGGGGCAGAAGGATATAATAGAGAAAATGGTACATGAAATGAAAGATATGGGCATAATAAGAGACAGTGTGAGTTCATTTGCTTCTCCTGTAGTTTTAGTTAAAAAGAAGGATGGATCTTGGAGGTTTTGTGTGGATTACAGAAAGCTCAATGAGAATACAGTCAAAAACAGGTTTCCAATTCCATTGATTGAGGAATTAATAGAAGAATTAGGAGGGGTTGAGGTGTTTTCAAAGCTGGACCTGAGATCAGGTTACCATCAAATTAGAATGCATGAAGATCATATTCATAAAACAGCTTTTAGAACCCATCAAGGGTTGTTTGAGTTCTTAGTGCTTCCGTTCGGATTGACTAATGCACCTGCTACTTTCCAAGGTCTCATGAATTCTGTGTTTCGGAAACTTTTGAGGAAAAAAGTCCTTATTTTCTTTGATGACATTCTGGTGTATAGTAGAAATTTACATCAACATTTGGAGGATTTAAGGGAAGTGCTGCAATTATTCAGGAATAATCAGTTGCTAGCCAAAAATTCTAAATGCAGTTTCGCTGGAAGTAAAGTGGAATACCTCGGGCATGTTATATCTAAGAATGGTGTTGTTACTGATCAATCTAAGATTGAGGTGATTAAAGAATGGCCTGTACCTACCACAGTGAAACAGTTGAGAGGCTTTTTAGGTCTGACAGGCTATTACAGAAGGTTCATTTCTTCTTATGGGTCAATTGCTAAACCATTGATTGCATTGTTACAAAAAGATGCTTTCAAATGGTCTAATCAAGCCCAGAATGCATTTGAACAACTTAAACAAACTTTAATGCAGGCCCCAATGTTGGCATTACCAGATTGGTCTAAGAAGTTTATTGTGGAAACGGATGCATCTTCAAAAGGGTTAGGGGCAGTTTTAATGCAAGATCAGCATCCTTTGGCCTTTATTAGCAAGGCTTTGTCAGTGAGGCAGTGCAGTCTTTCAGTTTATGAGAAAGAGTTATTGGCTATATTGATGGCTGTTAAACACTGGCATCAGTACTTGATTCTTAAGCATTTTGTAATCAGAACTGACCAGAAGAGTTTAAAACATCTTTTGGAGCAAAAAATCACCACCACTTTGCAGCATACATGGTTGAGCAAATTGATGGGATATGACTACGAGATTGTTTATAACAAGGGAACTGAGAATAATGCAGCTGATGCACTGTCAAGAATTCATGGAACAGCCTTATTTCAAATGGTTGTGTCATCTTATGAGCCTTTATTTTTGGAAAAATTAAAAAATAGTTTGGCTAGTGATAAGGTGGCACAGGAAATTATTCAGAAGTTAATACAGGGAGAGGTATTAAGACACATGACTTGGGATGGGAATGTGTTAAGAAGGAAACATAAGTTGTGGGTCCCTAAAGATGAGTCATTACGACAAGAGATTTTATCACTTTGTCATGCATCTGCTCAAGGTGGCCATTCTGGAATACACTCCACTTTATAGAGATTTAGGATATGTTTTATTGGAAGGGGGCTTCAAAAGACATTAAACAGTTTGTCAAAAAGTGTGATACTTATCAAAGAGCAAAATATGAGACTGTAGCAGCTCCGGGGTTATTGAATTCTCTTCCCATTCCTACATCTATCTTTACGAATATCTCTATGGATTTCATTGGTGGGCTACCTATTTCAAAAGGGTATGATACTATTTTAGTGATTATGGACAGGTTTACGAAATATGATCATTTTTTACCATTGAAGCATCCTTATACTGCTACAACAGTGGCTCAGGCAGTGCTTGATAATGTCTTTAAGATACATGGTTGTCCATTAACCATTGTATCTGATAGAGATGCTTTATTCCTGAGTAATTTTTGGAAAGAATTTCTTAGAATGCAAGGAATCACTCAAGCATTGTCGATTGCATATCATCCGCAATCGGATAGGCAAACAGAGGTTTTGAACAGGTGTTTGGAGACTTATCTCAGATGTATGGTGATGAGTGAACCTAATTCTTGGGTCAAATGGTTGTCATTGGCTCAGTGGTGGTATAACTCTACTTGGCACTCTTCTATTCAAATGTCTCCCTATAAAGCTTTGTTTGGAGTTGATCCTCTTATTCACCTTCCTCATATTCCTTTAGACACTAATGTGGCTACAGTGGAGCAATTGTTTCAAACCAGGGAAGTCATGATAACTACATTAAAGCAGTCATTGAACAGGGCCAGGAATAGGATGACACAGTTTGCTGATAATCACAGAAGTGAATGATCTTTTGAAGTCGGATGTTGGGTATTTTTGAAGTTACATCCTTATGTTCAGACTACATTGAGAACTCATAAGTATTCAAAACTTTCTCCGAAATACTTTGCTCCATTTCTTATTTTGAACAAGATAGGTCCAGCTGCTTATAAATTGGATTTGCCAGCCAATTCACAGATACACCATACTTTCCACGTGTCCTTGTTAAAACGGGCTTATGGACCTCCTGATGTAGTGCAACAATTGCCTACTGGTTCTAATGATGGGTTGCAACCTTTACAAATCCTAGATAGGAAACTGGCTAGACAAGGAAATAAGCCAGTGGTGAAATTTTTGGTTCAATGGGAAAATCTTCCTTTGCATGATGCTACGTGGATGAATGCTGATGAGTTTATGATCAAGTTTCCTACTTTTTCTATCTGATTCTTGAGGTCAAGAATGCTATATGGAGGGAGCATTGTTATGAATAAATAGTTCAGGGGCTTGTTAGTCATTTTTCATACTTGTAATACTTGTTTGTAGTGCAGGGACTAATAATGTCAAAATGGAATAGTGTAGGGGTTAGTTGTTAAGAGAACTTGTAACAGAAGTTAGTTAAATACTGTTAGAGAGGTTGATTGTTGGTTATCGATGAAATGAACAAGTTTTCTCTCTAACTGTCTTCTTATTCTTCTTCATTTTATCTTAACAAACTATTTCTACCCTATATTATCTATCTTAAATACCCATGCCGGTGATATTTGCTAAGTTGTCCCCTCCTTTTGCATTTAATTTTAACCCTTTCATTGTTTCCTTTCTACATCTTTGGTCCCTCTGCCTACGTTACTTTGAAGTTAATAATCATTAAGAAAAATAGTTTGCTTATGATGAAAAGAAAAGTTTCTTCAACGATCGTTCAATTGTAAACAAAAACATTATACTTATATATATAAAAGACGAAAGATTCTTCTAACATATGATACTTTAACTATACATCATATGTTTTACATGCAAAACAATAATCATTTTCACATAAGTACCGTTAACTATAACACATTTTTCACGATGTCTTTGAACGTGTGTGGACTGTCACATAGAAAACAAGCGATAACCCATGCGTTTAATATTTACAATGATCCTGAACATCAGCATTATGAACTCGAAGTGGTTTACGTTTTACTTTAAATTATCCATTTGAATTTTGCTAAGTATCTGCGCCGCAACGCTCGCAGATAAAATTAAAGCCAAAATCCACTACCTGAGTGACTAGCGCCTATGTTACCGAAAAACCGATCAAGGGAATGGTGGAAACGAGGGTGCTCCAATTACCCTAATAAATTAATAATAATAATTGCTTCATCCAAATGTGTTTGGAAATGTAGACTCCCTCACAAGCATCCATTTATGGAAGGTTGGTTACTCAAGAGTTAAATGTTTGAAAGTGGACACCATGTGTTGTCCGTTTTCAACAATGCTAGTACAAAATATCAAAGAATCAAATTTGGCATATGTTTTTCCATCTTTTTAGTGAGTCAAAAAAAGTGGTCCTGATAGAAGTACATGACTAGCTTAAAATGGCACACATTTATCATCCACTCCAGTCCATTTCTACCTCAACCCCCAAAATAAAATATAAAAAAAATTAAAAAAAAATAAGCCTTTGAACTCTGCATCAATGGTGGCAAGAAAAGGTGAATTCATGCTGCTTCTGATTCTCAATCTTGTCATCTTTCAAAGATTGGTTGAATCCAGTGTGCCACAACAAGAAGGTAAAACAATCTTTAGTGTGTGTGTATATATTTTATTTTGTTTAAAAAATCACACCTTTTTTGGTTTCAAGAAAAGGCAAGTATCTTGATTTTGCCAATTGGAAGGAGAAGTAGTTGCATGGATTATGTTACAATTTCATAGCAAAGAGTTTTATACGTTAATTTTGGCTAACAAATCTAGCATTTTTATCAATCTTTCTTTGCTAGTTTGACTTTAAAAGTCAAACAATATGTATTTTCATGATTGGAAGTGAACTAAATCATTTGTTCAGGTGGTATTTTAAGAAATAATTGGAATACCACATGAGTGATTTGACTTCTTTGTTTGACTTATATTTTTAACATGAGATATGATTCTGAGCTGCTCAATGAAAACAATTACTAAATTATGATTAGCTACCTTTCTGTTAATTCAATTTAGTGGAAGCTGTTGGGAACATTCTTGCTTCCATGAATGCAACAAGTTGGAGATTTGATGGCGATGATTGCAGTCTTTATATGGTTTCTCAAGTGCCAAAGCTATCTCAAGAAGCTAATGCTAGCATTGGATGTGATTGCAACATTGGCAACCATACCGATGATTGTCATGTCGTAAGGATGTATACATTTCTTTCTTTTAATTCTATTCATTTACATTCAGTTTCACGCAAAGCGTACTTGTGTTCCAAAAAGAGGGCGGGCACTTTGTTATACCTAAATCTTTTGTATATGCAGCACACACAAGTTTTACAGCCTTGATGGGGTACTCTCACCTGAATTAGTAAAGCTTCCTTACCTCCAGTCCATGTAAGTCCTCTTTTAAATACATGGTTAACTTAAACGTCGAACGTTTTAAGTAATCTGAGATTTATTGAAACTGAAGTATATCTTGTTCTATTTTCAGAGATTTTGCTTACAATTACTTAAGTGGCACAATACCGTCTGAATGGGGTTCAACACAGTTGCAAGAAATGTGAAATCTCTATTTTACCCTTGAGTTCCATAGTTTTTACTGCATTAGAGCTTATAGTTGTAAACTTCGAACATATTCTTCCATATGCAGCTCCCTTCTTGGTAACCGTTTAACTGGATCAATTCCACCGGAACTAGGCAATATCACCACCCTCATAAAACTGTATGTTTTTTTTTCTGTTATTTCTAGTCAATTTCGAATTTTTTTTAGCATCATGGTCAAAATCTTGATCAGGGACTTTGAAGCTAACCAGTTTTCAGGACCTCTTCCATCCGAGTTAGGGAGATTAACAAATTTGAGTAAATTGTACGGCTGATTAAGTTTTTCAGATGCAAATTTTCTTCCTTTCATCCGATTATTTCTCAACAACTGGAAGGCTATTTATGCCATAATATTATATTTCAGGATGTTGTCTTCAAACATGTTGACCGGAAAGCTGCCAACGACCCTTGGTCAACTAGGAAATCTAAAAGACTTGTAAAATATTTACTTTATACCCGTAGTCAAAGTTTTTTGATTCCACCGTTATTTAAGTCTAAAACGGAGAATCTTGTTCATTTACTTGCAGTAGGATAAACGCAAACAACTTCAGCGGGTCGATACCTGATTTTATACAAAACTGGAGATTACTTACTAGATTGTGAGATGTTTCATGTTTTCTTTTTTAACAACTTAGTCTTATAAGTTATAATTATACATTTAAGTAACTGCATAACACGTTCAGAAACGTTATAAATTTAATGTTTGGATGTTTTCAAAGAGAGATGATGGCGAGTGGACTCACGGGACCTATTCCTTCAAACATATCTCTTCTAGAGAAACTAATCGATCTGTAAGTTAAGAATCTTTCATAATGAAACTATTCTTATGTGACAAGAAAGTGAATAATTAATATATAACTTAACTTATGTGGTGACATGTTTTACAGGCGAATTAGTGAAATAACCGGACCCGCTCAAGGTTTTCCTCAGCTCAACAATACTAAAGAATTAATAAGATTGTATGTAGATATTTCTAGCATTAACTTTTGTGTTGACTCAACTGAACTCTGATATTTCATTCATAAATTTAGGATCTTGAGAAATTGCAACATTTCTGGGGAAATACCCGATTATATCTGGCAAGTGAGAGAACTTGAATTGTTGTAAGTACCACAAGACGGACTGCCGTATAACAAATCCTTCATAATTTGTATGCTTGATGACATCTTTTCCGGTGTGCATATGACAGTGATGTAAGTTTTAATCGACTAGTAGGGAGCGTATCTAATAACATTCTTGGGAGGCACTTGAGATTAATGTAAGTTTTAGTACATTATTACTTTTCTTGTGCTTCATTGGCTACTATGAAGCTGCATGTTACTAATTAAGCGTCTTAACACGGTTTTGAATAGGTTTTTAACCAATAATATGCTAAGTGGAGACATACCGGATACACTTTTGGTAGACGGGGCTAGTATGTAAGTTTGTTTCTTGAAAAATTTTGTTAAAATTTCATGTTGCATACTTAGTTTTAGTTTTTTTAAGAATATAACTTTTAAGTTGACTAATGTCTTGTAGTGATCTTTCCTACAACAATTTTACATGGCAAGGATCTAATCAACCCGCATGCCGACAAAACCAGTGAGCATTTTTATTATGTGTGATACACAAAGAAGAACATGTTTTGAATTACACTCTTTCGGTTGTCTTCATGTTAGGAATTACTATGTAAACTTGTTCAGAAGCTCCTCGACAGGAACGCCAATGTAAGATAGTTTCCATTGCTTTTGCTAGCATTTATATGTTTTTGTTTATGTTATGTTCTCATACATATTTTTATGTTTGTTGTTCTTGTGTATTCTTATCAGACATGATATGTTCCCGTGCATGGAGAATGTTAATTGTCCTAGATGTGAGTATATTCCACCTTTGAACCTGTTATAATGAGCGAGTTCAGATACTAACCATTGATCCATTGATCATATGACAGATGCATGCTCTTTACATGTTAATTGTGGCGGGAATGATTTAATGGTCAGGGAAAGCAACGGGAAATCTGTTCTTTACGAAGGAGACGCCGATGTTGATGGTGGTGCCGCTAGGCTGTACAAAGCCGCCAGGGACTGGGGACTTAGTAGCTCCGGTGACTTCATGGATGACGACATTTTTCAAAACGCGCGATACATAGAATCTTTTCAGGGCAACACAAGCTTACCTACCCTTTATACAACCGCTCGTCTCTCACCACTTACACTCACTTACTTCAGCTACTGTTTGGAGAACGGTGAATATTCTGTTAAACTGCATTTTGCAGAGATACAGTTCACTAACGATAGCACGTATAGAAGTCTGGGCAGGAGGATATTTGATATCTATATTCAGGTGATAAGCGTATGATGTTCACTAACAGCCGTTAGACGTTAGATACTATATGTGATATCACAAGTGCTAAATGAGTTGTATACTTGTTTGTGATTTAGGGACGACGGGTTAGAAGAGATTTTAATATCGAAGATGAGGCGGGTGGTGTTGGCAGGCCAGTGGTCTTGCCATTTAACGCTAGTGTGACGGATAACATCTTGGAGATCCGGTTTTACTGGGCGGGTAAAGGGACGACCCGTTTTCCTAAAAGAGGAGTTTACGGGCCTCTTGTATCGGCTATTGGTGTTGACCCGTATTTTAAAACTTGTTCGACGGGTGGAAAAAAGTCGTATAAATCTGTTTATATAGGTATCGGGATTGGTGTCCTGTTTTTTATATTCTTCATCTCTGCTGTCTTGTGGTGGAAAAAATGTTTTAAAGCCCGAAAAACAAACGATAAAGGTGAAGAGTTCACATCTCTTTTAACTTTCTTGTTCATTTTGTACAACTAGTTGCTAATGCAAATTGCTTTTCTTGAATAGATTTTGAAGGAATGGAGCTAAAAACGTTTTCGTATTCTTTTAAACAACTGAAGATTGCTACAGACAACTTCAAGGCTTCGAACAAAATCGGGGAAGGAGGTTTTGGGCCTGTTTACAAGGTTATAACGCGTGTTTTTAACCTTTTACGAAAGAGCCGGCTTGGGTGATTTTAGTTTTGTGTTTATAACGCGTGTGTGATGGTTGCAGGGTACATTGAGTGATGGCACGGTGGTTGCGGTGAAGCAGCTTTCATCTCGGTCAAAGCAGGGAAACCGCGAGTTCTTGAATGAGATCGGTGTGATTTCGTGTTTACAACACCCGAATCTTGTTAAACTTTATGGATGTTGCATTGAAGGAGATCAGTTGTTGCTGGTTTATGAGTACATGGAAAATAATAGCCTTGCAAATGCTTTGTTTGGTGAGTGTTTATTGGTTATTGGTTTTCTTGCAAGTTTGACTTTTGAGGTCAACAAATACATTTTCAAATTCAATGCTACCCTGGTTTTTTTGTCAAACTGCTAACATCTCTTTCCCAGTTGCAATACATGTTAAATACTATTAAAAACTCATAAGCTTAAAATGTGACTTAAATTCAAGTTTACTTTCTTTGACCCTAAAAGTCAACCTATTATCTATTATTTTGTAAATTTAACTTTGTGTTCACGGTCTAGTTCGGCCCTTTTTATGAAAATTTTGTGCTTAAAATTAACTACCGTTTTAAGAAATGACAAACCAAACCAGTTGGGTTGGGTAAGTCGGTTGAACCAACTGATTTTAGCGATTTGGCGGTTTAACCTGTTGAATCGATTCTTATATGATTTTTCTTCCCAAAATCATAACTTTTTATTTTTTATTTTTTTTTAAACAGCAACATTCTTTTAGATGGGTAGCCTGGTTTACATGATGGTTCCAAGTTTCAAGTTAAACTGCTAAAGCCGAATTGTATAAATCTTAAACCGACTGAACATACCGACTTTCGATCAGTTTCAACGGTTTATAAACACCTATTTAAACTTCTCTTATCCAGATGAAAATGGATTAATGCTGGATTGGCCAACGAGGTTCAACATATGTATTGGGATTGCTCGGGGTTTAGCTTTCCTCCACGATGAATCCAGGCTAAAAATTGTCCACCGGGACATCAAAGCCACAAATGTGCTACTTGATAAAGATCTTATCCCGAAAATTTCGGATTTTGGATTGGCAAGGCTACATGAGGACGATAAGAGTCACGTTAGCACACGAGTTGCCGGAACAATGTAAATTGTTCTTACTCACATTCCTTTGTTTGATCGGTTTTATGTCCTAACATTTTTCATTGATGAATTTGTAGTGGATACATGGCACCCGAGTATGCCCTCTGGGGTCACTTGAGCGACAAGGCAGATGTTTACAGCTATGGAGTGGTGGTGTTAGAAATCGTTAGCGGGAAGAACAACACCAGTCGCGTGCCGATTAACGACTGCTTTTGTCTTCTAGAGTGGGTACGATTCGAGCTTTCATGGTTAACTCTAGGATCACTTGAGCAACAAGGCAGATGTTTACACCTTTGTCCACCACCAAAAACGCCCGGTAACCGCCCCCTGGGGCGATTTGTTTGAAAAGAATGGGTGAAGCGTGCTTTTTTTAACGTCTAGAACTTTATCTTTCGCCAATAGCATTTTTTCATGGTTTTTATTTTTATTAGAATATAATGCCCCACAAGATTTCAAGCCCCGCTACACTGCTTTTAACATAATGTCCTATAATGCCCACATGCTGGCTGGACCGTCACATGGCGCAAAACGCCCAAGGGTCTTCTCCCTCCCACTACACATGGTCTTATAAAACGCATACCTACTTTTAACTATATAATACATATATAATATTATTTTGACTGATTTGGTGCTATTTGCTTTCGTTATTTTATCATAAACCATCTAATACTCAAAAGAGTTAAATGCCATTTTAGTCCCTGTGGTTTGGGTCATTTTGCCAGTTTAGTCCAAAGGTTTCATTTTTAACCTGTGGGTCCAAAAAGGTTTCATAGTTACTATTTTAGTCCACTGGGTTAACTTCATCCATTTTTTCTGTTAACGAGAAGGCCAATTCGGTCATTTTATATGGCTGAATTGCCCTTTTAGTTAACATAATTACATACAAAATGACCGAATTGGCCTTCTCGTTAACAGAAAAAATGGATGAAGTTATCCAAGTGGACTAAAATGGCAACTGTGAAACCTTTTTGGACCCACAGGTTAAAAATGAAACCTTTGGACTAAACTGTCAAAATGGCTCAAACCACAGGGACTAAAATGGCATTTAACTCTACTCAAAATATAAAAAGGTTTGATTTTTTAAACCTACAATTTTACCGAACTTTCAAAAAAGTAACGGTACGATTCTGTGTAAAAAACATGCCCAAATTGGCTAACCGCCAAAATGAACCGTTTTAGCCCATCCGGCCGTTTCGGTGTAGTTTTTCAAAAAACCTTACTTACCGGTCCGACTCAGAAATTTAGTCGAAACCGGACCCCTAATCAGAACCAGTTATTGTGCAGGCTTGTCGATTGGAAACAAGTAAACAATACGACAAGCTTTTCGACGAGAGATTGGAGTCGACGATCAACAAACAAGAAGCCGAAACCGTCGTGAAAGTAGCGCTTTTGTGCACCAGCGGTTCGCCGTCAATGAGGCCGACGATGTCAGAGGTTGTAAACATGCTCAAAGGAAAAACCAGTGTACCAGAAACAGTTCCAGAAGCAAGCGGCAACACCGAAGATCTGAGATTCAAAGCAATGAGAAACTTTCAAAGTAAGATGAAAGGTGAAGGAAGTCAAACCGGTGGTCAAAATCAAAATTCAAACAAGAATCAGACTGATAAGAACTCTTCTTTGAAATCTGATGATGATGCGTTTGAGATCCAGTCGGTTGATAAACGATCGTATTGAAATTCAGGTTCGATTATGATTTGTATAAATTTTAAGACGAGAAAAATGCTCGGATAGTCTTGTGGTTTGTCCATTTTTCACCTTTAGTCCCTAACTTTCTAAAATTACAGCTATAGTTCTCAACTTTTGCAATTTCGTTCCCGGATAGTCCCTGACGTGGATTGAGGTTAGTTTTTTTTTTTGTTAAGTGGGTGTGTAATGACAAACAATTTTTTTGACATATTTTAGTTCCTTATAAATAATTCCGCAAACAAACACTCCTAAGATCTCATAATTTTTCGTATATTATATCTTATGTTCTACATCATCAACGCATTATGTGGTATTATTATTCCACTTATCGTACATCTTGTGCTGTTATCATTTCAAAAGGTGGTTGCCAAAGTAGAATAGTGATATGTGCCCTTCACAAATATTATGAGCATGGTGAATGTATACATGCATACGTTAGAGTTCATGTGTGTGGAGCTAGAGTGCATGGTCAAGTGGATGGTTTTTTATGTTAACTATAAAGCGGAATTATCACTTAATTGAAAGAACAGATCAAGAGAAATTGAAGAATCAATCAAAAGAATACTGATTATTCAATACAAGAATTGAGAATTACAAGACATGAATTACAAAGAAAGAACTTGAATTAAAACAAAATTAAGAGCAAAAGGATTGCCCTAAAACACTGCACATCCTCTACTTATAATCCACAGCTCATAACAGCTTGTAACTACCAAACTTGAAATTTACAGAAACAACCCCTGAACTTCTAGACTTTCTATGTTTATAGACAAAACATCCATCTATCAGCAACTTGTCACTTCTGGCCCAAACCTTCTAAAAACAACTCAACTTCTGTGAGCTTTGACTTTTGCAGTTGACTTCAGTTGACTAACATGATTAAGCATATTTGACTTCTGTTGACCATAGAAATTACACCTCAACACATAACAATCTCCACCTTTGAGGTATAATTTCAAAAATGACCAAACTACCCCTGATGTCAAGTAACATGCAAAAGACTTGAACAATGCAGAAACTTAACACCAGGGACACTTTTAGTAAGTATATCTGCTGCATTCTGTTCACTATCAACATACTCAACCCTCATCTCTTTATTTTGCAGCACTTCTCTGATCGAATGCATTTTAACACTAATATGCTTGGACCTTTCATGAAAAACCTGATGCTTGGACAGATGAATAGCTCCCATATTATCACATAACACCACAACATCATGAACATCAATTCCCATCTCTTTGATGAACCCTTTAAGCCATATGGACTCTTTGACTGCTTCCACAAGAGCCATAAATTCAGCTTCTGTTGTGGACAAAGCCACAACATGTTGCAAAGAAGCTTTCCAACTCACTGTACCACCAAGAACCTTGAAAACATACCCTGTGATGGACCTGCCTTTATCAGAATCTTTAGCAAAATCAGAATCCACATACCCTTTCACTATTGCATCCTGATCATCAAAATTTCCATACACAATTCCCAGATCCCTGGTCCCATTTAGATACCTCAAAATCCATTTTACACCTTCCCAATGCTGCCTTCCAGGATTACTTAGATATCTGCTGACAACACTCACAGCATAACTGATATCTGGCCTAGTACATATCATCAAATACATAAGGCTTCCAACAGCATTTGCATAAGGAATATTGACCATTTTACCCTTGTCTTCATCTGTTTGAGGAGAATCCAAACTGGACAGTTTGAAATGCATAGCCAATGGTGTAATCACTGCTTTGCTATCATTCATATGAAAATTTGTTAACACCTTCTTCAAATATGAATAATGAGACAACTTTATCTGTTTCAAACCTCTGTCTCTATGAATTTCCATACCCATAATTTTCTTTGCTTCTCCCAATTCCTTCATATTAAATTCAGCCATCAACATTCTCTTAGTAGCTGATATTTGACCCTTATCTTTACAAGCCAGCAGCATATCATCAACATATAGTAGCAAATAAATGAACTCCTGAGTATCATACTCCTTATAATACACACATGTATCATATTCACTTCTTTTAAACCCCTTTGACACCATGTACCCATCAAATCTCAAATACCACTGTCTTGGTGACTGCTTTAAACCATACAGTGATCTTTTTAGTAAACACACCTGATCAGGCTTATCAGTGTCTTCAAAACCCTGAGGCTGCTTCATATAGATTTTTTCTTCAAGATTCCCATGCAGAAAGGCAGTTTTAATATCCAGCTGTTCAAGTTCTAAATCTTGAACAGCTGTTAATGACAATATTGCCCTTATTGAAGTATGCTTCACTACAGGAGAGAACACCTCACTGTAATCAATGCCAGCCTTTTGTGTAAACCCCTTTGCCACTAGTCTGGCTTTAAACCTTGGGGCTTCACCAGGCATTCCTTCTTTGATCTTGAAAATCCACTTGCAGTCTACCAGCTTTTGATCTTTTGGTCTGTCAACTAATTCCCAGGTTTTATTTTTATACAAAGAATGCATCTCATCTTTCATGGCCTGTTCCCACTTCTCTTTATTAGAAGAATTCACTGCTTCAAAGTATGTTAAAGGCTCATACATACTTTCTTCTTCAGCCACACTGAACACAAAAGCAGAGATATCATCTCTATACTTTGATGGTACTACTATCTGTCTTCTTGGTCTATCTTTTGCAATACTATAACCTGGACTTGCACCCTGAGAACTCTCTGGTTGATCAGTAACTTGTTGTTCAGCAGCCTTCAATTCATTCAGAGGTAACTCCACCTCAATTTGAACCCCTGGATCATGATACTGACCCACATTTGCCTTCTTAACAACATCTTTATAAAGAATATGTTCCATCCACTCAACATTTCTGCTAACCACAATCCTTGGACTGCCTTCTTCAAGCCTCCATAGTCTATGTCCCTTCACCCCTTCTGAATATCCCAACATAATGCATCTTTGAGCCCTAGCATTTAGCTTCCCTTGACTAATGTGTGAATAGCCTAAGGAGCCAAACACTCTCAAATCAGAGTAATCTGTTTTCAAACCAGACCATTTCTCCATTGGAACCATCATATTTATTGCAGAAGATGGTGATATATTGACAATATATGCAGCAGTCTTCAAGGCTTCTGCCCAAAAACTCTTAGGCAGACCAGACTCAATCAGCATACACCTGACTTTGTCTAATAGGGTTCTGTTCATTCTTTCAACTAACCCATTTTGCTGTGGGGTCCCTGGAATAGTCAAATGCCTTGCTATCCCATGTTTCTTGCAGAAATTGTTGAACTCATTGTTGCAAAATTCCAACCCATTATCAGTTCTCAGCTTCTTTATCTTTCTTTCAGCCTGAGTTTCAACCAAAACCTTCCATTCTTTAAACCTTGAGAAAGCCTCATTCTTGTGCTTCAGAATATACACCTAGACCCTTCTTGAATAATCATCTATTAATGACAGAAAATAAGAAGCTCCTCCTAATGACAGATTCTTTGTAGGACCCCAGAGATCAGCATGAACGTAGTCTAAAACATTCTTAGTTCTATGTATGCCTTTATAAAACTTAACCCTCTTAGCTTTCCCTAGCAGGCAATTTTCACAATCTCCATAGTCACAATTGTCTAAATCTTCAATAACTTCTTGCTTCTTTAATTCCATTAAACCCTGATTACTCATATGGCCAAGCCTCCTATGCCACTTCATAGCATTATTGACTGTTTTACCCTCAGCCACTGAAACTAAACCCACCTCAACTTTACCATCCAACATATAAGTATTATTATCTCTTCTTGAACCGGTTAACACTACCAGTGACCCTTTTACAATCTTTGCCTTACCATCCCTTAAAACCACTGTATACCCTTTCTTTTCAAAAGTCCCCAAGGATATAAGATTTCTTTTTAATTCAGGTATATATCTCACATTTGTAATGTCAATCACTGTTCCATTGTTTAACTTGAAAGAGATAGTTCCAATACCTTTAATTTGACACGGATGATCATCACCTAATTGAACATAGCCTTGTGATTCCATCTTCAACTCTTTGAAGAACTCTCTATGAGGGGTCATGTGATAAGAATAGCCTGAATCCAGTATCCACAACAAACTGGATTCCATCTTGGTCACCATAAGGACATCAGCACTCTCATAACTTTCACAAGAACCTTCTGGGGATCCATTGACATGTTTCTTGTTTTGATTGAACTCTGCCTTTTTCTTTTTCCATTCAGGACAATCTTTCTTAAAATGCTTTTCAGAATTGCAAACAAAGCACCTTCTCTTGGTCTTTGACTTAGACCTATTAAAAGAACCTTTACTCTTGTTACCCCTTTGTTCTGGTCTTCCTCTGATGTATAACCCATCAGACCCATCATCTTTCACCTCTCCTTTCTTTTGTAATTCTTTAGAATTCATTGCTGAAACAACCTCCTCCATAGTCAAACTTTCTCTACCAAACATCATTGTATCAACAAAATGCTCATATGACACTGGTAATGATGACAAGAAGATTATAGCTCTATCTTCTTCATCAATTTCCACTTCAATGTTTTCAAGATCAAGAATGATCTTGTTAAACTCATCAATGTGGTCTTCTAAAGACTTACCAGATGTCATTTGAAACATATACAATCGTTTCTTTAGATACAGTCTGTTGGCTAATGACTTAGTCATATACAGACCTTCCAATTTTGACCAAACACCAGAAGCTGTTGTTTCTTTGGAAACCTCCCTCAGAACTCTGTCACCGAGACTAAGAATGATTGCACTATGAGCCTTCTCCATCACTTCCTTCTTTTCTTTATCCGTCAACCCTTGAGGCAGCTCTGCTTCGCCCTTCAAAGCGTCAACAACTCCGTGATGTACCAACAGTGCCCTCATCTTCAACTCCAGAGACTGAAATCATTCTTGCCATCAAACTTTTCAATATCGAACTTAGCGCTTGTCACCATTCTTGTTTCTCCAATCGATTCGCACGAAAAACCCTCTTTCAAGATCGAGCCAACAATGGCTCTGATACCAATTGTTAACTATAAAGCGGAATTATCACTGAATTGAAAGAACAGATCAAGAGAAATTGAAGAATCAATCAAACGAATACTGATTATTCAATACAAGAATTGAGAATTACAAGACATGAATTACAAAGAAAGAACTTGAATTAGAACAAAATTAAGAGCAAAAGGATTGCCCTAAAACACTGCACATCCTCTACTTATAATCCACAGCTCATAACAGTTTGTAACTACCAAACTTGAAATTTACAGAAACAACCCCTGAACTTCTAGACTTTCTATGTTTATAGACAAAACATCCATCTATCAGCAACTTGTGACTTCTGGCCCAAACCTTCTAAAAACAACTCAACTTCTGTGAGCTTTGACTTTTGCAGTTGACTTCAGTTGACTAACATGATTAAGCATATTTGACTTCTGTTGACCATAGAAATTACACCTCAACACATAACATTTTAATTATATATCTTTTATTTCTTATTTTATCTCACAGTCTTTGAATAATTCCTTGATGGTTAGTGGAGATATAGAGTTATAGTTGAGTTGTTAGTTAGTGCATATTTTTAGGGATCATGGGTTAGTGGGTAATTTACGTAAGACTCATTTGCATTATTTATTTGAGTCTGTACTTTAATTTTTGGTATGAAATGAATATATTATATGATAAATGGTCTATTTCCTCTCAAAGTTCTTACGGTCATTTTCAACCTCTCTATATTCTAAATTATCCAATCTCATTGGTACACATCAATTGGTATCGGAGCCGCTGTAATTCTCCTTCGGACTTATGGCTGCTCTGCTCAAAACTAGCCAAACCTGAGTTTCGTCAATGAAGGGAATTCTTTGCGAGACTCGAGTCGTTGATGTGTACCAATTGGATTGAATAATTTAGAATAGACATTGAAGATGACCAGAAAAACCTAGAGAGGAAACAAACCATTTATCATATTCATTTCATTCTTAAAGTTAAAGTACAAACACAAATAAATAATAGAAATGAGTCCTACGTAGATTACCCCACTATAACCCATGATTCCTAAAAATATGCACTAACTAACAACCCAACTATAACTCTATATCTCCACTAACCATCAAGGAATTATTCAAAGACTGTGAGATAAAATAAGAAATACAAGACAATTAAAAAGCCATCCACTTGACCATGGACTCTAGGTCCAAACATGAACTCTTAACGTCTTCATGTATTCACCATGCTCATAATATTTGTGAAGGGCACATATCAAATAAAAACGCACACTATAACAGCTATAAAAGATAATTCAAAGTTTAATATAAACATGGTCTATTAAAATATGTAGGTGATATATAAAAAGATAGAAAAGGTGAAATGGTCGAGTAAAGTAGACGACCATAACATTTCATTATGTAAGCGTACCTTATTTTATACATAATATTAATATTAATAATACTATTTCTATACATAATATTAATAATTATTAATAATACTATTTCTTGATTTTTAAAAACTTCCTGTTTAGTGTTACCAAAATATGTAACTAGTGATACTATCTGCAGGATGCGAGTCAAGTGTCAACTACATTATAACACTAAAAGCTATTTGTATGACCAACGCCGTCTTAAACATAGAAAGGTGAAATGGTTGAGTAAACTTGCGAAGATTATCAGCGACTATATCTTAACTCGCTTGATTTTCTACAAAAGTAAATTTCTATTTTCTTTTTGTTTTTCCTGGTTTGTTGATATAGTTGTTTGTGTTTGATGAAATACGAATATTTTGCATGTTGAACCAAGTGTAAGTATATTTGACCAAATATTACTATATATGTTGACCAAGTATGTCCATGTTTGTGTTGACCAAGTATGCCTACGATTGACAAATTATCATCACGTTCAACCAAATTTGGTTGTATTTGATGAAGTCTAAATATGTATGAAAAAATTATCTGTAACAAATTGCAAGGCTATCTCATGACTATGTTTGGGCAAGTATGACTACATTTGACCACTTATGGTCCGAGACATCATCAACGTCTGCATATGTATTACCATTTGCAGCGGAAGAGATAACATATTTTGTAGCCTCTCTTTCTCTTTTAATCCCAGTTCTTCCTCTTTCGATAGTCCAGTTATATCATTTATGGAATTCACCACCGGAGATGAAAACATAGGAAAAATTTTACATGAACCACCGGATTTTCTGACCGTGAAACCTTGGAGTGTTAATTGTTCAAGACTTAGAACATTTCGATCAATATCCGGTGAGTAAAATACACTGGGAATTCTCAGCGTTTCATTTCCTGTTTTCATCTCCACAATTCCTACTCCGCGTATGAATATAAAATTATTCATGCCGGATCTCGTTTCAACACCCATGATGTGTTTAACCCTTTTGAAAACATCGATATTACCCACATAATGATGATGAAAAGTTGAATTAACATACCAGATGTCCTTCCATTGTCCACCGTCTGTCCCCGTGACTATCATCTCATCATGACAGTGAACATCTTCATTCTGAGTTCTTATTCCGGCATTGATCGCTTGCCGAATTAGTTGTAACTCTTCATCGCTCTCCTTGGCTTTACATGTGTAAATTTGATGACCAGGCAAGTGACAGTAATAACATAAACGTTCTCGTCTGGATCGTCGTTTTCTTTCATTCTTCTCATCAAAACAATGTTGACATGGCATTGATGTGGCTGTTGGTTTAATTTCTGCATCGGATCTAGAAGTGGCTCGGATACCACTATGTTGGCAATCCGAGACATCATCAACGTCTGCATATGTATTACCATTTGCAGCGGAAGAGATAACATATTTTGCAGACATGATTAACGAATGTGCAGAACAAGAAAGATTGAACGAAAACGAATACTAAAATGGACACTTTCAGTTTTGGAGGGAAAATGTCTTGGTAACCGGCAAATATTTGCCGGTATTACATATATATACATTACATATGGCGGTTGGATTTGGCGGGTAACTGCCTTATAATGTAGTTTAAATATAATTACCCGCTTATCCTTAAACCGCTTATCATACTTCTCCTAATATACTAGTTATCGGTTTACATATCATACATATACATAATATTCGAATAAATATACATAACATAACTAAAGTTTAACATATGTATGTATTTCCAACAGATAGACCATGCTAACAATAATTGTAATTGACTAAGTGTAACGTTGAGTGAGATCGACTATGTTTGAGTTATTATGGCTGGGTTTGATTAATTGTGACTATGTTTGAGCAATTATGCTTTTGGGTCATCAAGTGTGACTTTTCAACTAATTTTTTTTTGAACTGCAAATTTGGATCACTGACATACCACTGGAGTATTATTGTGCCACCAGCGAAACCATCCGATCATATCAATCTCCATTAGGCATACACCAATTCAGGAAGAAACCCAATAAATATGGGAAACCCCCCTGCTTGTGGGAATCGAACCCAGGTTATGAGTTGTTTGATGAAATATAGATATGTTTAATTAAACGTGATTATGTTTAATCAGACGTGACTATGTTTTAAGGTTATGAGTTGTTTCCGAATTGATCAACTATAATCCTCAAGTTGTGAACTGGTTTCGAGTCTACGCTTATTTGTAGCTAAACAAAATTGCACCTAAAACGAATGAAAGCAAATGAGTGATTTGCCCTTGTCACTTTGTTTATTATAAAAGCAACGCAACATATCTCTCTCTATATATATGGTCGAAACTTATGCTTCTACCATCTTAAAACTTCTGATATTTATCTTGCAACAGCCTCAGGAACCCTACTTTTCATGGAGTTCAATGTATTAATAATATTTTTATTTTGAGAATCATTTATGTTTAATAGACACTTTATACTTTTCTTCCTAATGTTCACCTTTGAACTAAAATTACCAGGAAGAAGTTGTGCTCATTGAAGGTAAGGTAGACTGGAAAGGAAGACCGGCAACAAAGAATAAGCATGGAGGCATGCGAGCCGCGCTTCCTGTGTTAGGTAAACTTTGTAATCCCTGAATCTTTAGTCTGAAATTTGTCCTAAATGTTTTCTAACGAGTATTGTTCCAACTTCCAAACCAACCAATTTTTTTTTTTTCAGAAACAGGCCAGAAATATTTTTGGACAAATGTCTCACCAAAAACTTGTCGTAAACATGACAGTTTTCTAGTAGTGTAATATATATTATAGGCAGTTATATGTGGATTTTTGTTGCATCAACGTTTGCATTTGAAAACATGGCAAACTTGGCACTGGCTGTGAACTTGGTGACATATTTGAATGCGCTAATGCATTATGACATAGCCGATGCAGCCACGCACGTAACAAATTTCATGGGCACAAATCATATCCTTTCCATCGTTATGGCTTGCGTTGCTGATGCCTACATGGGCCGATTTAAACCTGTTGTTATCGCAGCATTTGTAGAATGTCTGGTAAGTCAGGATTTCGATGGATTCGCTGCATATATTCTTGTTGATCATTTGTACATGCATATACTACAAACATTCTAGAGGTTGTCGATCGAATGCAGTGGTGGAGCCAAAATGTTTTTACAGTGCTCATATGTCCTTTAACTCATCTTCTGAATTTTTGGTTCGGGTCAGGTTGAGTAACATAAAGAATAACAACTCTAAAAATAAAAGCTACGTACAGTGAGGTTTTTCTCTTTTTAGATAAATAACAATCATGAAAGGGTAATTTTATCAAAAAGGGGTCATCACACGAGTTTAAAAAAAAAAGTTAAAAAATGACAGGTACGATGTTTGGTACATAGCCACCAAAGGATTTTTAATTAGTTTTGTGAAAAAGGTTTTAGAATATTCTTATTAAAACCAATATACTTTTAATAATATATTTTAAAAATTAAGTACTTATAAGAAATGGATGAAAATTGTTTACGTTTCAACCCAACATGATTATATATCTTACATCTAACCCCAAATAATGTGTGTAATCTTCCTTCCATCCCTTGTTGTAGCAGTTCTTGAGTAGTCCAACAGTGTTGAGTGATAATATAATTATGGGAAAATCCTAAGAGTGTCCATTTTAGACTGAGTTTACAACAAAATGTTCATTTGACTTCTCGTTGTCACAAAATGTCCCCCAAACACCGGCGCTTGCACCAGTAGGAGACCCAGAAACTTTTGCCATAGGGGTCAGAAATTATGCATTATAACGTTTTAGATAATTTTTACCATTTTAACCTTAAATAGGTCGAAATCAACATATTTTTTTATAGTTAACTACTTTTCTTGCATAGATCTGATGGTTAATTTACTATAGGGACTTGCATTGCTCACAGTCCAAGCTCATTCCCAAAAGCTGAAACCACCTCTTTGTAACATATTTTTACCAACATCCAAATGTGAGAAAGTGAGCGGAGGAAACGCTGTGTTACTGTTCTTTGGGATCTACATGTTGGCTGTTGGTGGTGCAGGTGTAAAGGCAGCATTGCCATCACATGGTGCAGATCAATTCGATGAAAAAGACCCAAAAGAGGCTACACAGATGTCGACTTTCTTCAATGGTTTGCTACTAGGCCTTGCAGTGGGGGGTTCAGTTAGCTTAACTTGTTTCGTGTGGGTACAAGTTAATAAAGGCTATGACCGAGGATTCGGGCTTTCGTTGATCGCCATGTTCTTGGGTGCGATCATCTTTATTTCTGGATTGCCACGGTATCGGATATATGTTGTGCAAGGGAGCAGTGCCATTACAGAACTTTTGCAGGTACTTATAGGGAGTCTGTTTGCACAAAGATGTTACGAAAAAAATGGATTTTTTTTTTTAATTTCTAGGTGTTCTAGAAAAAATCATTAGTGTTTCTAAGAAGTTTTTGAACTTGTTTTGGTTTCTATAGTGTTTGTTAGTCATAGGAGCAGACTCGATTAGTGTTCACTAGTCAAATGAGCAAGACTGAATTTGAGATCCGCTAGTTAAAGGAGTAGACTTAATTAGAGTCCACTAGTCAAAAAATCATACTTATTATTTGAATTTCTCTTTGTCAGCGTATTCGAGAAATCAGCTTGCCACGTGAATATCTGGGGTCATACTTTTTCAGAGTCCGCTTAGCGCTGACCCTTAGCAAGTGCAAAGTGGGCAAGCACCCGGGGCCCACTTTCCTTGGGGCCAAAACTTTTATTTTTTTTAAAAATATATATTCTATGTATAACTTTTTTTATATAAAGCCTATAAGTTTTAAAACCCAATAATATCTACAACCCAATATGATTTTTATCCATTAACCTATTTGGTTTTGGCCCTTTTAAACCCATTTTTCATTTAACCCAACTAACTCTATGTAACCCAATTGAAAACATAAACTTAAAACCCAATTAAATAACCCAATATTCTAATTCGTTTATCTATATGAGTTTATATTTTAGGGGCCCTTTCCTAGTCGCACAGGTCCCCTGGAATTCTCAGGGATGGCCTTGAGTCCGCTACCTAGTTAGCAAGCTCCATGGAAAAAATACATAAACACTTCCAAAAACCTCCTAGAAACACTTATCATTCTAAAATGTTAATAAATAAAAAAGATTTACAAGAATATGACGATGACTTTGAAAAATCTTTATACTTGTGGATTGCATATCAAGTCTGTTCTAGAGTTCTAGGAAGGAATACTTTTGTGTATTAATTAGTTGAATGTCTTGCATTCCTTGTTCAATTAACAGATTACCCTTAAGCTTGTTTTACTTTACAGGTTTACGTTGCAGCCATTAGAAATAGAAATCTTCAACTTCCTGAGGATCCATCTGAACTACATGAGACCCCCATATTGGATAGAGAAGCTGCAACTCATCATGAATTCTTACCACATAGAGATGTTTACAGGTTAATCTTTATAGTTTATAGGATCCATTCTCAATTCATTTAAGCTTCCGAAGCTCATCTTATTTTCGATTTTAGTTCGATCATGTAAATTTTTAGCTAAAGAATGAGTGATTTTTATTTCTTAGGTGGCTAGACAAAGCAGCAATCAGATCCAATGAAACTGAACCTCCAAATCCATGGAAACTCTGCAGGGTTACACAAGTAGAAAATGCAAAAATCTTCTTAGCGATGGTTCCAGTTTTCTTGTGTAGCATTGTTATGACATTATGCTTAGCCCAACTAAGAACATTTTCAGTTCAACAAGGAGTCACTATGAATACTAAGCTTACAAACTTTTTCAACATGCCACCTGCATCCCTCCCTATTATTCCTATATCATTTATGCTCATTCTAATTCCAATTTATGACCAAATCTTTGTCCCTTTTGTTCGTAAGTTCACCGGCATCCCCACTGGAATAACTTACTTGCAAAGAGTAGGAGTGGGGCTTCTTTTGTCTTCATTAGTAATGGCGGTCGCTGGTACTATAGAAGTAAAGCGAAAAAACATCGCTAAACACCATAACATGCTAGACGCGATCCCTGTGTTTCAACCATTGCCCATCAGTGTGTTTTGGTTATCATTCCAATATTTTGTTTTTGGTGTAGCTGAATGTTTCACATACGTGGGGCTACTCGAGTTTTTCTACTCTCAAGCACCAAAATCAATCAAATCCATCTCTTCTTGCTTTCTTTGGAGCTCAATGGCAGCTGGGTATTTCATGAGTAGTATCATGGTGAAGATAGTGAACCATGCTACAAAAGGAGTCACCAAAAGTGGAGGATGGTTGGCCGGAAACAACATAAATCGTAATCATTTGGAAAAATTTTACTGGTTGCTTTCTATATTAAGTTTGATCAATTTCGCTGTTTATCTATTTGTTGCATTAAGGTACAAGTACAGGCCATTGAGTCTTGATGTTGAGGATGAGAATGAGGTACATCAACTGAAGATATTGAATCCTTCAATGGAGGATTTATGATACGTGAGGTTAAAGGTTTCTAAGTATTAGGGTTCCTCAGTTATAAGTTGTTCGATATTCTGTGCAAGTTGTATATTAAGTTGATTCTGTATGAGTGTGTTTTAAGGTATCCTTTCAGTAGGTTAATGAACTACTGAACAAAATTTGTAGTTTGTAACAACATGGATACATAATCGTTAAAATTTAGTCCCTAAGATACCTTATTATTGCTTTAAAGCACATCCAAGTTTCATTCGAAAATATTTTTATACAATAGTACAAATTCTATAAATAAATTTAAAAACTCAAAAATAGATACTAGTGTAGGTCCACCCGGAGGATCGAGTACAACCTCTATTCCCTGTTTTCCGACAAACCTGAGAGTGCGGAATCCAAACGGGAAAGTTAAACCAAGTTAGAGCACGAAATACGCAAACACGATTCAACGATTAACACTCGATGTATTAATACGTATCCGTTACAAAACAGTGTTTACAAAGACTCTCTGTAAACTCTCAGTGTGTGTGTGTGTTCATACAGTGTGTTTTCTCTCTAGTCTCACACTTGTATATGGCAGAGTTCAGGTTACAAGATTATACAATATAAAGCTCTCACACTAAACTCTCTCTAGTCTGTTCAGACTTCTGTTGTGTCTTCTGTCTGTTCAGTATATATACTGAAAGGGTCGACGAACAATCTTTGTTAGACTAAGTTATTAGACAAGTCTATTATTATTGAGGGTATCTAATTGTAACTAGCATCTTTATATAGGGCTTTGTAATCTCAATTCTAATTCAATTTCAATGAAACGTGATTCCAATTCTATTCGCTGATTTGGTATCAGAGCTTTTTCCCTTCCAAAACAAAAAAAAAAACCCCACGACTCCTAACCTAATACTGCCGCCAGCAGCAAAAATCCTGCAACGACTCAATCCTGCAATTCATTGATAAACAGCAGCAAAAATCCAGAAACAAACTCTCAATTCCTGCAATTCCGACCTGCAACTGCATTATGGCCGCTATCACAATTTTTACCAATCAAGAGAAAACAACTCACAATTCGCACAAGTTTGCCTTTACCCTAAAACTGACTAACTATGGATATTGGAGGGCCATGATCGAATCCTTCCTCATCTCTCATAATCTCTTTGGTTATGTAGATGGTACGGTTCCCTGCCCTGAACAAAAGGTTACCAACGGATCAGCAACAACAGATAACCCAAGCTACCTACCCTGGGTCTCCAATGACGCTCATATTCGTATGCTTATCATCGCTACTGTTTCTGAGGAGTCCTTTCAACATATCCAGGGCAAAACTTCACGTGAGGTATGGCTATCTTTAGAACGGGCCTATGCACCAGTTACATCTTCTCATGAATTTACTTTAAAAAATCAACTGCTCAGAATCACCATGAAGGGTGACGAGAAACCTGCTGACTATCTAAGTCGGGCACAAGAATATGCCACTGCCTTAGCTAATATCGGAGAACCGATGAAAGATAAGGATCTTGTTATGCTTACCCTTGCAGGGCTTCGTGAAGAATATAATGGCCTCAAGGCCAATCTTTTGGCTCGTTCTCCTCCTGTTAGCATCAACGAGCTCCATGGGTTGTTAAGTGATCATGATTACCTGATTACAAGGATGTTGGCAGCCAATACACAGGTTCCACAAGCATTTTTAGCAGTTGCCACACCAACACAGCAGCCTCTCTCGGCTGCCACTACACCTCCACAACAGCCCAACCTTGACTATATTCAGCAACAACTTCATAATCTTCAACTCATGGCCTCTCTGTTAGGATATCAACTCAAACCTGTTACCTCACCTCACCACGCCCGCAAGCTTTCTTTGGCTCTCGGTCTTTCAACAACAACAATCGAGGCAACCGTGGCTCTCGTGGCTCTTCGCGTGGTAACTTCCGTGCAGCTTCAATTTCTCGTAATCGGGACAGTAGTGGCACCCGACAATTCTCTTGGGCTTCCACTCAAAATACGGTGTATGGTCATTGTAGCCGCTGTGGCATAGGTCATCTACCTTCTCAGTGCCCAAATCAACCGAATCAATCTCATGCACCACCACAGGTCAATTATGCTACATACTCGGATGCTGCCTCACAATCAGGCTCCTCTCCTCTTGGAAACCCGACACTGGAGCTAATCACCATGCCACTCCAGATCTATCTAGCATTGACAACTCCGAGGCTTATTATGGTAACGATTCTTTAATTGTTGGCAACGGTAATTCTATACCTATTTTTCATATCGGCTCTTCCAAAGTTTACTCACCAACCCAAACCTTTAAACTATCTGATATACTTCATGTCCCTGAATTAAAACAAACCTTTTATCCGTTCAAAAGTTTTGTGTAGACAATGATGTTCTCTTTGAATTTCACTCATCTTATTTTGTTGTGAAGGACGAGTCTACACACACTATCCTCCTAATGGGCCCTAGTGAGCAGGGTTTGTACTCCATTCGCCTTCCTCAACTCAGGTCGTTACCTAAAGTTGCGTTCACTGCTGTCAAAGCTCCCTCAAACATCTGGCATCAACGCTTGGGACATCCTCTTAATCAAGTTTTTCGATCTATTATTTCACATTGTTCTTTACCTATTTCAGACAAATTATCAAATAATTTATGTTCTTCTTGTCAATTAGGAAAGTCTTCTAAATTGCCTTTATCAGACTCGAATTTTCATAGTAATAATATTTTGGATCTTGTTTATTGTGATGTTTGGGGGCCTTCGCATGCCCCGTCTCTCAATGGTTATCATTTCTTTTTATTGTGTGTTGATCATCATTCTAGGTATATGTGGTTTTATCCTTTAATTCATAAATCTGATGTTTACCCCGTGCTAACCAACTTTATTAAAATGACTGAACGACAATTCAATACCAAATTAAAATGCATTCAATTCGATTGGGGAGGCGAGTTTCGTCCGCTAACCACTTTTTGCAATAGTCTTGGCATAATTCACCGTCGTTCTTGTCCTCATACAAGCGAACAAAATGGCTTTGTAGAACGTCGTCATCGTCATGTTGTGGAAACTGGACTTACACTTCTAGCATAGTCCTCTCTTCCTCAACGGTTCTGGCAATTTGTATTTGAAACAGCCGTTTACTTAATTAATCGGCTTCCCTCTCGTGTCTCCTTCAACAAATCTCCTTTTAAACATGTCTTCAGACGTAAACCTGATTATTCTTTTCTTCGTGTATTTGGATGCCAATGTTTTCCTTATCTTCGTCCGTACAATCGTCATAAAATTGATTTTCGATCCACCCCTTGTGTTTTCCTTGGATACAGCCCAGTTCACCATGGTTACCGTTGCTTTGATCCATCCTCCGAACAGTTATATATTGCTCGTCATGTTCGTTTTAATGAACATGTCTTTCCCTATCACCAACCTCTCCACACTCCAACCTCCTTACCATCCGAATCACCCTATGTATTTATCTTTCCTGAACCCCCACCCGGTTTCCCACCCGAACCTGTATCACCACCACCTTTCCAATCAGCCAACATGCCACCCACCCCACCAACTTCTCCTATCGGTTCACCCATCTCTACTCCCGGATCGCCGGTTTCTACTCCCGACTCACCTTCCACTCCTGATTCCCCACCTGAACCAGTTTCCGATATCACCCCTCCTCCCCGACCTCGGCCTCCCAATCTTCGTCCCAATCCTAAACCAAGTACCCGCTATGATCCTACTGCCTACACTGCCACCACCCCCTCCCCTACACCTATTGAACCTACCTCTTTTACCGTTGCCAACAAGTCCTTAGAATGGCGCCAAGCAATGGCTGACGAGTTGGCTGTGCTACATAGAAATGGAACGTGGACATTGGTTCCACCTGTCCCTAATACTAACGTGGTTGATTGTAAGTGGGTTTACAGGTTGAAAACAGATCAAAATGGGAAGATTAGCAGGTACAAGGCCCGAGTTGTTGCTAAGGGGTTTCTCCAACAGCATGGCATTGATTATTATGAGACGTTCAGCCCGGTAATCAAACCGGCTACTATTCGGACTGTCATGTCACTAGCTGTCACAAACAAATGGTCCTTACAACAGTTGGACGTTCAGACCGCATTTCTTCATGGTGATCTCCAAGAGACAGTTTACATGCGCCAACCTACTGGGTTTGTTGATCCTGCCAGGCCCAATCATGTGTGCTTACTACATAAGTCTTTATATGGGCTCAAGCAAGCCCCTCGAGCCTGGTTTACAAAACTTTCAGCCGCTCTTCACCAATTGGGCTTTTACGGGTCCAAAACTGACCCGTCGCTATTTATTCTAAACTCGTCAGGCACGCTTGTTTATCTTCTTGTGTATGTCGATGACATTATCATCACAGGTAACAATCCCACGGCCGTTACTAGTATCATTGACCGTTTGAACTCTATGTTTGCTCTTAAGGATATGGGTAAACTACAATATTTTTTGGGTATTGAGGTGGTGCACCGTGGTTCTGACTTGGTGCTTTCTCAACGCAAATATGTTCTTGATATTCTTCACCGTGCTGGCCTTGCGGATTGCAATCTGTTTCGTCTCCTATGCGTACCTCTCAAGTTTTTTTGCCTGATGACAGTCCATTACTTGATGATCCCTCCAGATACAGGCAAACCGTTGGTGCTCTTCAATATGCCACTTTATCACGTCCAGACATTGCCTTTGTCGTTAACAAGGTGTGTCAATTTATGCATGCTCCTATTGAAAATCATTGGGCTGGTGTGAAGCGTATACTTCGTTATCTGAAGGGCACGATTAATCTTGGCCTCTTATTTCGTCATAACACGGAGTCTAGGCTCCAAGCCTTTTCTGACTCTCACTGGGCAACTAATCTTACGGCCTTCTCGGATTCTGACTGGGCAGGTTGCCCAGTCGATTGTCGGTCCACGGGGGGATATGATATCTATTTGGGATCAAATCTTATCTCATGGTCTGCCCGAAAACAACGAACTGTCTCTCGATCTTCAACAGAATCCGAATACAAGGCCATTGCTGATACTGTTACAGAACTAATTTGGTTAAAGTCTCTCCTTAATGAATTCGGTTTGGATAGCAAGGCACCAACACTTTGGTGTGATAATCTAGGTGCAACTTATCTTTTTGCTAATCCAGTTTTTCATGCCCGGACGAAGCACGTTGAGGTTGATTATCACTTTTTCGCGAACAAGTCAGACAAGGAAAGCTAGTTGTCAAATTTATCTCAACTGATGACCAAATCGCTGATGTTTTTATGAAGCCATTACTTCCTCAAAGATTTGAGTTTCTACGGTCCAAGTTGCAGGTCGTTCCCCGCCCTTAACTTGCGGGGGAATGTTAGACTAAGTTATTAGACAAGTCTATTATTATTGAGGGTATCTAATTGTAACTAGTATCTTTATATATAGGGCTCTGTAATCTCAATTCTAATTCAATTTCAATGAAGCGTGATTCCAATTCTATTTGCTAATTATCTTCAGTGACGAAGGAATGCGACGAACAATGCAAGGCTGACGAAGATTATCTTCGCCGTTGCCTTAGCGAACAATCAATGTGATGAAGATTGGAATCTTCGTCACTTTCACATTTTGATGAAAATTGAACTTCGCCAAAAGGACTTCGTCCAACATGGAATGTTCGTCAACATGGAATGTTCGGCCAAACCATGTATTCTTCGACACTTTGATGTAGCAGGCCCAATACAAACAAATGTAAATAGCCCAATATGTATTAGATAACCTTTGAAATGCATGGCAAGTTATTAACGATAATTCATGCATTCATATTACAAGTTATCACATGGCATCATCATGACATCATTATGGTGATGTCATGGTGATGTGTCAGTGGGAAACGGTTCGCGGCTATTCGTGCTTCGCGTGTCGATCTCTGGGACGCACAACGGAGGAATGTCGCGACGTCGGACTTGATCCGAACCTAATCGAGTCGAACCGAACCGAGTCGAACCAAACCGAGTCGCGTCCACATAAAGTGTATCAACAAACTCCCCCTTGGACGCTACTCGTTAGGTTCATCTTCCATGTCAGAGGATCTTCAAAGTCTTCACGTGTCGTAAGTGGAAAGTATATCAACAAACTCCCCTTAACAAATAGGAAGTGCATCAACAAACTCCCCCTTTCAACAAACTCCTTTTGATTGTGCTCGTGAATCTTTTGATTTTCAATACTTTAGATCCTTGTGGTATTGATGAGTGATCAGCGGCAACTCGATCATTTGATAGCTTCCATGTTGTGTCTTCATTCCGAAGCTTTTAATCTAACACGTTCTCTTCGCCTTTAGCTGAACTGAATGTCGCATCTACACATACAAGAAAACTAAATGCGTAATGAGAACAACCGGTTGGAATATAGTTAACATAAACAAACGACACACATGTGACCAGTTTTCAATCAACTACCGTCCGACAGTTTGAAAGTTTAACAATTTTATCAATTTTAGTTGTTAACTTTCAAAACTTGCAAATTTCGGCCATTTATGAAGATTTAGTTGTTTTGGTTTTCGTTCAGATTTCAGGTAACGAAGACTCGAGTTCCAACATCGGGTAATCAAAAGAAATTAGAAATAAAATCTTTTTGGCTTTTATAAAGTTTATATTAAAACACACTTAAACTCTTTTTGGAATTTTGAATATTTCAAATGTAAAGACTGAAAGCAGTAAATAAATATAAACACAAATGCAGAAACGAAATACAGTAAATAAATATTTACAGACAATCTTTTTGCGAGTTTCGAGGGTAAGAGAATCATATCGGTGTATGGTCACGCCAAAATGCTCTTGTTGTTCGATTAGTTAACATTTAGATAAGCATCCTATAACGATTAACGGTATTGTTGTCCACATAAGCTCAACTTATCAGATGTAATCAGGGCGAGGGGATACAATTAGTGTATGATTTATACTTACCGACCGGTGTTCATCCGCACACGACACATTCCCGTATCAAGGTATGCACGAGAGTTCATCTTACTCTTACTGGTGAGTATACCATTTATCATCTGTTTTGATGTATATGAAAATGTGAGATACTCACTTATTTTGATTTGAAAACAAGCCCTATGTGATAGAATCACTTATTGATGAGGAACTTGATTTTCAGATGCATGAGGGCACAGGAGCAAGTCATGAACAGGTTAGTACCAATGTACAGACAAAGAGACGAACTTGACTTCCGCATGAAAGTTGTGATATATTATCACTTATTTTGTTTGGACATGTGATTGTTGATCACTTATTGAGGTCGTATGCAATATGTACATGTATGTATAGTATCATGGAAGATCTAGACTTCGTCTCCGTTATATTTCGGTAAAAGAAACAACCATGATACCCAGATGATAAACAGCATAGAGACCACATATCTCAGAACCTTGACAATCTCTCAAACAAAATTTCGATACTAAGACCATATGCCAATGAACGGTTCCCACCTGGTCTTCAGTCGATTAAAGTTTATATCTCCCTGCACACTTTAAAATGATTGTTAGCCTACCGATACATCTTATATAGAGCTGCTTATTGTTTTGCATTTTAGGTTTAAAAAGGTTTGGACAGACCACTGATGTACTATCATTTTCTCTTTTGCTCGCCAGGAAACTCATTTTTGCTTTTCTATTGTTTTTGTGTTTTTGAAAATTTTCGATGTTTTTGAATTTTTCAAATTTTCGATTTACTAACCCTAAAATGTAAAAACTATGATAAATTAAAAACACAAAGATATTTACAAAAACGATTTTTCGATGTCGGTTTTACTCTTGCTTGACCTTAATGCCATTTGCCAATAATAAAAAGTCAAAACGTGATTTGTCAAATGCTTTGGTAAAAAGGTCGGCACGTTGGTCATCGGTGTGGACCTTAACAACATCGATAAGCCTTTTATCAAAGCAATCACGTATGAAGTGATATTTGATTTCGATGTGTTTGGTCTTTGAATGCTGCACATGATTTCTAGTGATCTGTAAGGCAGCAGAATTATCAACGAAAATAGGAGTAGTTAGGAATTCAAAACCATAGTCGCGCATTTGTTGTTGAATCCATAGGAATTGGGAGCAACAATGTCACACCCCGATTTCCACGTGTCTCACCGGTGGGCCCGGTGGGGGATTACCGTGACGATGTTGGCAACAATATAGTCAACCACACAATTATATAATGCACAGCGGAAGCATAAGATAAATATATAAATTTCAACCTTTGATTGTAATATCAAAATGTATTACAGGGGTTGGATATATCCACAGTGGATCGTAAATAATCATAAATTATTGTTCCATCAGATACTGCAATCAAGCTTGCGAGGCTTATCCCGACGCTAGGGAGCTAATACCAGCCAATTACGTTTAGGTACCTGCACTTAATCTTTTTGGGGAAAATACGTCAGTTTACACTGGTAAATACATTCAACTGACACATTTGAAAAGGTTTATTAAAAATTGATTTGAATGCACAAGGCACAAACTCTTTTATAACTTGGGAAAATTCATAATGATCTTGTGAACGTTTTACATGTTCTTTTATGCGTTCAGTAGCCCGGGTCGTGCCGGGTTAAAGATTTATAGACACACCACGTTTGCGTAAAACCGTAGTACAAAAACCAACGGCTACGTCTTTTAGTTTTAATGTCGACACTTTATACCGGGTGTACGCCTACACCGGGATGTCGATGGTCGTGGCCATTTCGTAAAATGATGCCAAGGATATCCGGGACAACGGTCATTAAACCCCCCAAAGGCTTATAAGCAACAAAACTGTTTAAATGAGCCGATCATATTTAATCGATTAACCACCTAAGCGATGGAATTATATAATGCTCAATCAAGCGGTATTAATATACCGTAACCCAAGCCCATATAGGGGAAATAAGTTAAAGTATTTACCTTTGCAAGTATTAATCCTTAATTTAGATCAAGTCACCGATAGCTTTTACTGGGGCTCCTAATCTGGAACGAAGGTTTTAATTAACCTCTTAGAATCCTAACGGTCCTTATATTAGCCGTAGCTTAAACCGGTTGATTCCGATACATAGATATGGTTAATTCGCACGAAAAGGCGAAAACCGAGAATGGAGTATGATTTGGACCCAACAAGTTCAGTGACTTGTTTTATGTGGGTTTATAGTTCATACTCTGGATTTTGGGGTTCAAATAATATGATTTGACCCGTATCGGCTATTGCACGAAAACTAGTTCCATGAGCCGTACCGTGTGCGCAAATAGGCGAAACGGTTAACCATAAGTGTCCTACGCTTATTTCCTAAGTCAATATGCCTTAAAAGTATTTTGGTATCAGTAGGATACCTTCCGTAATGCCCGTAACGAGTTTAAGTCAATATTATGCCCCGTAGGGACTTTTCGGTCATTTTAAAGACTTTAAAAAGGCTTCTCGAGTTCTACAGGAAATCTGAGTTTCCCGAACAGCTTAGAAAGCTTAAAATACTTTATTTATTATTTAAAACCAGTGGCAATTGGAATCGGGTCAAAAGACCTTGTAGAACTCCCGTTTTGGCCAAAAAGGGCATATTCGGTATTTACCGAACCGTAGCCATAACCGCAGGTTATGAGCAAGGTAAAAATTATTAAAAATCTTTAAAATTCCCAAAATATTATTTTACCACAGTGGGTAAAAGTTTTGGTGACGAAATCTTGGTTTAGATAGGCGTTATGCTAATTGCGCCGTTAATTACAAAACTTTCTTTAATTTGCGCTAATTAGCATAACTCTCGTTCTAGACCTCGGATTGACGTGAAACTTTAAGGACATGCTTATAATTTAACAAGCAAGGTTTTGGTCCGTTCACGTGTCCGAAAAAACTCATTTTAATTTTAAAAGGCCGTTACGGTCAACTTTTAGGCGAATGACGGAAATACGTAAAAGACTCGGATAACTCATGAACCGACCACAGAGGCTTTTACCAACATGTGACCTGGTCCGAAGAGAGTCCTAAGGTATATTTATACCTCACTAAAACGGGTCAGAACTGAAGTCAAAGCAAAAGTCAAACTTTTGCGACTTTCGGCTCCGAACCGGTTCTATATAGTAAATGATCGATTCAAACGAGCGCAAACATGTTTATATACTTATTATCCTGTTTTATGATTATCAAAACAGGTTCCATAACATATACATTACAGATTATGCATAAATCGCTAAAATAGCTTTCTGTTGACTTTTTAAACCGCACGTTTGACTCGTCATTTGACATAGTTAGAGTGGTGATCAGGGGGAACCATTTTAGAGGTTTAATACCCACATAAATACCAACTCATAACCACTTTTGATTCGTCATAAGACTGAACCATTACTGATTTATCGTAAAGTCAAACCGTAGTTACGACGGTTTGGTTTTTAGCTAAAAACTAAGCATAAACTGAACAATGGATGATCAAGGTAACTTACAGAAGTTAGAACTTGAATATGGAGCAGAGAAAAAGGACTTGAGAGCTCTTGAAATGATCAGAAGTGTGTGTTTTGATGTTGTGAAGGTTATGTTGCATACTAGTGCTATTTATAGCAAATGTCATGCCTCTATGATCATTACAACCACCACAAGAGTCCAGAGGTGATGGGTAGGTGTCCCAGAGGTGTATGGGTCGAGTAGGGGGCACCCATGCCTCATTTATTGGAGGTTGATCGTTCACAATGCTCAAAAGTCAAGAAAACACAATTTTTCTGCATCTGGGCGTCCAATGCGGCCCGCATGGAGGTTCCATGCGTTTACAATGCGGGCCGCCTGGGATTAGAAGATCAGACGCGTAGTTGAGGAGGCTCGCGGCCCGCCTCAACTTAACCCATCATGCAATGCGGGCCGCGTAGGGTTAAGATTTCAGAAATTTTAAATCTTTTTGCAATGATTGCAGAATCCGGCCATTAATAACGAAATCTTTCGTAATGATTTACCTGACCTTTCGGGTTTGAAGGGGTAACTTTGCGGTTTGGCCCTCGGTTATTTACCGATAGGGGCCTCGTGTTATTTACCCGCATTATTAAGTCCCCGGTTTATTTATTAATTTTATTGGAAAGCCTTAACTTTCATTATTGACGCTTTTAACCCTTCTTCTACGAATTTGATCGTAACTTTCTCGTTTCATATCGAAACTTTGCGAAATTCATATATATTATTTTAGTGAGGGTATAATACCGTTACAAAGTCTTTGGAACGTTAAAGGGTCACTCAGAGGTATTATTAAACA
Source organism: Helianthus annuus (assembly GCF_002127325.2). Taxonomy (NCBI): domain Eukaryota; kingdom Viridiplantae; phylum Streptophyta; class Magnoliopsida; order Asterales; family Asteraceae; genus Helianthus; species Helianthus annuus. Next base: position 61,199,535 of record NC_035447.2, on the reverse strand, counting down.
TGTTGACACAGTTAACTCCTGTAGTTTGTAATCTCTCACTTTCTTCCGCGTTTTATTTTTTGTACGATCTATAATTTATTTGTTTGAAGGTTTAAGCATTATTTAGGGATACTATACAGTATATTTACCCTTGTTGACATTTATAACCCTCGAATTTATATACTTTCAAGGTTTGTCAAAATTAGTCCTTTATTTATTATAGATGCCACGTGTAAACAAATGACACGTGTTAACACATCATTGGACACAAAAATTCGAGGTGTTACATCCTCACCCCCTTAAAATAAATCTTGACCCGAGATTTACTCAAATAAATAGGGGTATTTTTCTTTCATTGTAGCTTCGACTTCCCACGTATATTCAGGACCTCTACGAGCATCCCATTTGACTTTTACAATCGGTACGTGCTTTCTGCGAAGCTTCTTCACCTGTCGATCTTCAATCGACAAAGGTTTTTCTATAAACTTTAAGCTCTCATCTATATGCACATCTGTGTGTGGAATCACCAACGATTCGTCGGCGAAGCACTTTTTGAGATTGCAGATGTGGAACACATTGTGAATTCCATTGAGCTCTTCAGGCAAGTTTAGTTTATAGGCAACTGATCCGACTCGTTCAATGACCTCAAAAGGTCCTATGTACCTCGGACTCAGTTTGCCTTTCTTGCCGAAACGCATCACCCCCTTCCAGGGTGATACCTTAAGTAGTACCTTTTCACCTACTTCGAAGTGAAAATCCTTACGCTTTGGATCAGCGTAGCTTTTCTGCCTATCGCGGGCAGCCTTGAGACGTTCCCGGATCTGGACAATCTTGTCCGTCGTCTGGAAAACAATCTCTGGTCCCGCTAATTGGACCTCTCCTACTTCCGCCCAACAAACAGGCGATCTACATTTCCTACCATATAATGCCTCAAAAGGCGCAGCCTTTATGCTGGTGTGGTAGCTATTATTGTAGGAGAATTCGATCAGGGGTAGATTTTTATCCCAGTTACCACCTAAATCGATCGCACATGCACGAAGCATGTCTTCCAGCGTTTGGATAGTACGCTCACTTTGACCGTCCGTCTGTGGATGGTAAGCCGTACTAAAATTTAAACGCGTGCCCAAAGATTGCTGGAAACTTTTCCAGAAGTGAGATGTGTATCTAGTATCCCTGTCGGAGATAATAGACACAGGTATGCCGTGTAAGGCTACAATCTTATCAACATAAAGTTGGGCTAACATATCGGAGCTATATGTCTCCTTAATGGGTAGAAAATGAGCTGATTTAGTCAGCCTATCGACTATGACCCATATTGTATCGTTTCCTTTCCTGGTCTTGGGTAACTTGGTTATGAAGTCCATAGTTACGCATTCCCACTTCCACTCGGGAAGTTCAGGCTGTTGTAGCAAGCCAGACGGCTTTTGGTGCTCGGCTTTGACTTGAGCACAAGTCAAGCACTTTGCTACATGGGCGGCTACAGACTTTTTCAAGCCTATCCACCAATAATTTGCCTTTAAGTCTTGGTACATCTTATCAGCACCAGGATGAACTGAGTATTTGGAACTATGGGCTTCCTGGAGAACAACATCTCGTAGTCCTCCATAAATCGGAACCCATATACGTCCATTCAGCCTCAAGATTCCATCCTTGCTAAGAGTCAACTGCTCCTCAGTTACTCCCAGCTTTTCATTAGGATAATTCGCTTCCAACACAGCCTCACGCTGCGCAGCTAATATCCTTTCCATCAAATTATTCTTAACCTCAATGCTCTTGGCATTGATTCGGATAGGTTTTACCCTTTCCTTTCTGCTCAAGGCATCGGCGACTACATTCGCCTTGCCGGGATGGTACCTGATTTCACAGTCATAATCATTCAGGGTTTCCATCCAACGGCGCTGCCTCATGTTCAACTCTTTCTGGTTGAACAGGTGCTGGAGGCTTTTGTGATCAGAATAAATCACAAATTTAATACCATAAAGGTAATGCCTCCACAACTTAAGTGCAAATACAACGGCACCCAACTCCAAATCATGGGTGGTGTAGTTCTTTTCATGCACCTTTAATTGTCTTGAAGCATAGGCAATCACTTTGTCCTTCTGCATAAGCACACACCCCATGCCGGTGTGTGATGCGTCGCAGTAAACCACGAATTCATCTGTACCTTCCGGTAATGTCAACACAGGTGCGTTGCTCAGCTTTTGCTTCAGTATTTCAAAGGACTCTTGCTGCTTTGGGCCCCAAATGTACTTTTCTTTCTTCTTGGTCAAGGAAGTCAAGGGCGCAGCAATCCTCGAAAAATTTTCAATAAATCTTCGGTAGTATCCTGCTAACCCCAGGAAACTACGAATTTCGGTAGGCGTTCTTGGCTCTTGCCAGTTCATGACTGCCTCTACCTTAGCGGGATCCACTTGGATACCACGCTCACTCACAACGTGTCCTAAAAATTGAACTTCTCGTAGCCAGAATTCACACTTCGAGAATTTGGCGTAGAGTTTCTCACGCTGTAGTAATTCGAGAATGCAACGGAGGTGCTTCTCGTGGTCAGCTTGGTTCTTGGAATAGATAAGGATATCGTCGATGAAGACTATGACGAATTTGTCCAAGTATGGCTTGCAAACGCGATTCATGAGATCCATGAACGCAGCCGGTGCATTTGTGAGCCCAAAAGGCATCACAAGGAACTCGAAATGACCATAGCGAGTCCTAAATGCTGTCTTATGTACATCCTCATCTCTGACCCTTAGTTGATGATAACCCGACCTCAAGTCGATCTTGGAGAAGTAGCTCGCTCCTTGCAGCTGATCGAACAGATCATCGATCCTTGGCAAAGGATATCTGTTCTTTATGGTAACTTTATTCAGCTCTCTATAGTCGATGCACAACCGCATCGATCCGTCCTTCTTCTTTACAAATAGGACAGGAGCTCCCCAGGGAGATGAACTAGGTCTGATAAAACCTTTCGCCAGCAGTTCATCCAACTGGGTCCTCAGTTCTTTCATTTCCGTTGGCGCTAATCTGTAAGGTGCTCTGGCTATCGGAGCAGCTCCAGGAATGATGTCTATTCTGAACTCCACTTGTCTATCTGGTGGCAAACCAGGTAGTTCTTCAGGAAAAACCTTGGGGTATTCAGAAATGACAGGAAGATTTTCGATCTTCGGCTTTGGTTCTTCAATTATCACCTGAGCCATGTAAATTACACAGCCTCTGTTCAAACACCTTGAAGCTTTCAGCATAGATACGTCTTCGGGCAATCCGTAATGCGTATCCCCTCGAATGGTAAGAGATTCACCACTCGGAGTCTTTAAAACTATTTGCCTCTTGCCGCAAATGATTTGGGCCTGGTTATGGGATAACCAGTCCATGCCTAGCACAATGTCAAAACCCGCTAATTTGAAAGGAAGTAGAGACAAAGGAAAAGAATGGTTCCTAATGGACATTTCACATCCTTCTAGAACAGTAGAGACGGTTTCTATCGTGCCGTCTGCTAACTCTACTTCATATTTCACGTCAAGGGTTTTGATTGGCATATTTAGTAGTTGGCAAAATTTCTGGTCTACAAAGGATTTATCAGCGCCAGAATCGAACAGTACTCTTGCAAATATATTATTTATTAGAAAAGTACCTGTAAGCACATTGTCGTCCTTAACCGCTTCCTTTGCATCCAAGCGAAAAACTCTCGCATTCGACTTCTTAGTCTCTTCCGCCTTCTTGGCATACTTCGGGCAATTACTCTTTATGTGCCCCTTTTCATTACAATTATAGCAGGTTGCGTCCTTTATCTTTTTGCACTCCACTGTCTTATGATCCTTGGACTTGCATAGCCCACAGGGTGGAGTCTTTTGTTGCGACTGTGAACCAGACGCAAACCTACACTTCCCGGAGTGAGGTTTCTTGCAGACCTTGCAGTGAGGTCTTCCATCAGCTTGCCCCTCCTTCTTTGCCTCCGACCCTTTCTTGCCCTCACCGTTTCCACGGTGCTTTTTCCCAGACTTTCGTGAGGTATCATCCTCACGCTTTCGCTTTTCAGCCTCCTTGCTCCTTTGTGCCCTCAGACGGACAGCATCAAGTGTAAGAGACAAGGAGATGTCAGTAACTGACCTGAAGGTCGTCGGCCTGGAGGCCTTCACACTGGCCTTGATCGCCGGTTCTAAGCCCCCAATGAAACGGGCAATCCTTCTAGGTTCTGGTGTCACAAGATATGGCACCAGGCGTGACATAGTGTTAAAACTTGTCAGATATGCTTGACAATCCAGGTTTGTCATCACTAGTGAGACAAAATCTGCCTCAATCTTCTCAACCTCGTGCTGAGGGCAGTAGTTTTCTTTTATGAGGGCAATAAACTCCCCCCATGACATTTTGTACAAGGCAGACTTACCTGAAGCCTGCACCAGAGCTCTCCACCACGCCAGGGCCTCGCCCTTGAATGACTGGGACACAAACTTAACCACGTCCCTCTCAGCGCACCCGCTGATGTCCACTATCGTGTCCATCTCGTCCAGCCAGGTGATACAATCAACCGCACCTTTTTCCCCAGTAAATTCACGGGGCTTACATGATACAAAGTATTTGTAGGTGCAACCCTTAGCACTGGAAGCATCAGTATATTCTCTATCGCGATGAACGCTGTGCTCAGTAGACGAATGCTTGTCGTCATCTTTCTTGGGTTCAGAGGGTGGTTTGGAGTGTGTCTTTGGTTTAGAGGGTGGTTTTGACACAGTTCTGCCTTGAGACTCAGTATGTTGACGATCAATAGCTGCCTGAACAGCATTGTCAATCAGAGTCTTCAGTTGTGCGCCTGTCAAATGCACTGACGCATTGTCATAGTCATCTTCATTCGTGTGGCTGTTCTCTCCGTTGGGATCCGCCATTGTAACTTGAATCTGTTACAGAAGATAACAAAACTTTAATTTAGGAGATTATTATATGATTGTCTTTTATGACAATTTGTCAACCATGGTACATAGACCATATTTGGTTAACTTTTTATTTCATTATATATTAGGATTTGAATATATCCTATTTTAACTATATAAATAGTATTGGCGGCATAAAGCCTAATCATGATGATGTTTTATAATGTTAGCCGAGATTTCAGAGAATCAAAGGCATAAAGAGTTGAACCGTAGTTCTTTTATCTCTTTCTGACAGAGAGTCATAGACTACCACTGCCTTTTGTCTTTATAAGACAATTATTATGGCCCATAGGCACTACACCACTAATGGATGTCTTAATATGGTTGGCCCGTAGGCACTACATCACTAATGGATGTTTTAATAATATTGGCCCGTAGGCACTACATCACTAATGGATGTTTTAATAATTCTGGCCCGTAGGCACTGCATCACTAATGGATGTTTTAATAATTCTGGCCCGTAGGCACTGCATCACTAATGGATGTTTTAATAATACTGGCCCGTAGGCATTGCATCACTAATGGATGTCTTTATAATACTGGCCCGTAGGCATTGCATCACTAATGGATGTCTTTATAATATTGATCACCTTCATTGGTGATTTAACCCACGATTTATATATCATTTAGTTGGGTTTTGAAATCCTTAAAGGATTATTGTATAAGAATGACGTGCGTGATTTTAACGAATCACATCTGCCATGAAGTTTAACATGCGTACAGAGGTTAACAGGGAATCAGAATCTTTTCTGTTAGGTCGTACCATCTTGACTAGATCTTAACAGACCCCAAGCTAGGTTTCACCCTTTTAAGATTCTTTATTTAGGCAGATCAATATAAAAGGAATGGTTTTGATTTATTTTTATATATATTAAAACAAAACTCATAACATACATTCCAAAATCTCAAATACAGTTACATATTGCCCTAAACGGGTCTTTCAAATAATACATACCTCCATAGAAGTTTTAAAATAAGTGACAAGTCCACGCAGGGACTGGTACAAGATAGGTGTCCATGCAAGGACTAAAGGTAAGTCCACGTAGGGACTGAAATATGATAAGTTGTCCACGCAGGGACTTATTTCAAAGTAGAAATTTCATTAATACAACTATTAAGGGCTAATGGTCACGTTTCTTCTTTTTGCCCTTTAGTAGGTTCGCCAAGCCCTTGAGAAATCCTCGGTGGCTTTTCTTTTCTTCCTCGAACTCTCTCTCCACACGATCTAGTCGATGGAGTATTTCTTCCTGTTCAGGAGGAGAGAATCGTGGTTGTGGCGCTTGATGCGGAACTGGAGGTCTGGGAGGTATTGGATACCCATGAGCTGAGTAGTCCGGTGGTCCCATGTTTCCATGTGCTCCGTCAGGGTAGCGCGCATTATATCTAGCCGACACCACATATGGGTCGCGCTCATAGCCGTAGTTGTATTGTGCTTGTGATGGTTCAAACGGGTTGTAAGCCGTTGGACCTGTGTAAGCTGGTATGGGTTGGTCATACCCAAATGGTGGCGAATTTCGTGCAGCTGGTGCGGAGTTCGCTTCTTGTATAGGACTTGAAGGTCCTTCTTCTTGTAGTGGCGGATAGTGGCTACTACTAGAATGTCGAGGAGTGCTGAAGTGGATACCCCCTCCTCCTCGTGTAGACATACGAGCATTTGTCCTCCTACGCCTCGGCGGATCAGGTATTACTGGTTGTGCCGGTGGCGGAGGTGGTGGCGTAACTGCCTCAAAGCGTGAATCCTCAGAGGGATCCTGTGGATGTCTCGGTTGTGATGTCTGATGAGATGGTGTGTTGTACCACTCATGTCGGTCAAACAAGGCCATAAAGCTGTCTGGGCCTTGATACTGCGGACCATGATATGAAGATCCATCAGATACTTCTATCGGATGCGTGGGCGTACCACGAGCTGGTTCAGTTGGATCCTCATCTTCCTCCATGGGATCTTCAGAAAAATGGTCTTGTGGCCCTAGTGGAACAAAACCTGAAGGTTCCTGTATGTAGTCAGCCGGATTAAACTGAGCTACGTAGTATGGAGTAGGGTCGTCATAATTCCGGTGCGAAACCGAACGTTGTAGAGGTATGAAGGAAGGTTGTGGGTTGTTGGGATTATTTTCTGAATCTGGCCCAAAGGAGTGCCGGTAGGATGGCGTCGAGCTGTGCGAAGTGGAATGCCTCGCGGGTTCGTAAAGATCTCTTCGTCGTTGTGGCTCTTCGCTCCTTGTCATCGAAGGATGTCTTGTACCAGATGGTCCAGCTTCTTGATCGTGATGTGTCACGATTTCTCCTCGGCCTCTACGTCCCCTTCCTCTTCCTCGGAATATAACAGGTGGCATTTTCCTGCTCCAAAACTTATTAAAAATCAAATCGAAAATAAAGACAAAAAGGAGTAATAAATCCGAATTTGTCCTAAGTTCTTGTCTAGACTCAAGTATGTGCAATTGTGTCACTGAGATTAAACACATTAGGATAGTGTTTAATTCGCTCAATGTTGGCTCTGATACCAACCTGTCACACCCCGATTTCCACGTGTCTCACCGGTGGGCCCGGTGGGGGATTACCGTGACGATGTTGGCAACAATATAGTCAACCACACAATTATATAATGCACAGCGGAAGCATAAGATAAATATATAAATTTCAACCTTTGATTGTAATATCAAAATGTATTACAGGGGTTGGATATATCCACAGTGGATCGTAAATAATCATAAATTATTGTTCCATCAGATACTGCAATCAAGCTTGCGAGGCTTATCCCGACGCTAGGGAGCTAATACCAGCCAATTACGTTTAGGTACCTGCACTTAATCTTTTTGGGGAAAATACGTCAGTTTACACTGGTAAATACATTCAACTGACACATTTGAAAAGGTTTATTAAAAATTGATTTGAATGCACAAGGCACAAACTCTTTTATAACTTGGGAAAATTCATAATGATCTTGTGAACGTTTTACATGTTCTTTTATGCGTTCAGTAGCCCGGGTCGTGCCGGGTTAAAGATTTATAGACACACCACGTTTGCGTAAAACCGTAGTACAAAAACCAACGGCTACGTCTTTTAGTTTTAATGTCGACACTTTATACCGGGTGTACGCCTACACCGGGATGTCGATGGTCGTGGCCATTTCGTAAAATGATGCCAAGGATATCCGGGACAACGGTCATTAAACCCCCCAAAGGCTTATAAGCAACAAAACTGTTTAAATGAGCCGATCATATTTAATCGATTAACCACCTAAGCGATGGAATTATATAATGCTCAATCAAGCGGTATTAATATACCGTAACCCAAGCCCATATAGGGGAAATAAGTTAAAGTATTTACCTTTGCAAGTATTAATCCTTAATTTAGATCAAGTCACCGATAGCTTTTACTGGGGCTCCTAATCTGGAACGAAGGTTTTAATTAACCTCTTAGAATCCTAACGGTCCTTATATTAGCCGTAGCTTAAACCGGTTGATTCCGATACATAGATATGGTTAATTCGCACGAAAAGGCGAAAACCGAGAATGGAGTATGATTTGGACCCAACAAGTTCAGTGACTTGTTTTATGTGGGTTTATAGTTCATACTCTGGATTTTGGGGTTCAAATAATATGATTTGACCCGTATCGGCTATTGCACGAAAACTAGTTCCATGAGCCGTACCGTGTGCGCAAATAGGCGAAACGGTTAACCATAAGTGTCCTACGCTTATTTCCTAAGTCAATATGCCTTAAAAGTATTTTGGTATCAGTAGGATACCTTCCGTAATGCCCGTAACGAGTTTAAGTCAATATTATGCCCCGTAGGGACTTTTCGGTCATTTTAAAGACTTTAAAAAGGCTTCTCGAGTTCTACAGGAAATCTGAGTTTCCCGAACAGCTTAGAAAGCTTAAAATACTTTATTTATTATTTAAAACCAGTGGCAATTGGAATCGGGTCAAAAGACCTTGTAGAACTCCCGTTTTGGCCAAAAAGGGCATATTCGGTATTTACCGAACCGTAGCCATAACCGCAGGTTATGAGCAAGGTAAAAATTATTAAAAATCTTTAAAATTCCCAAAATATTATTTTACCACAGTGGGTAAAAGTTTTGGTGACGAAATCTTGGTTTAGATAGGCGTTATGCTAATTGCGCCGTTAATTACAAAACTTTCTTTAATTTGCGCTAATTAGCATAACTCTCGTTCTAGACCTCGGATTGACGTGAAACTTTAAGGACATGCTTATAATTTAACAAGCAAGGTTTTGGTCCGTTCACGTGTCCGAAAAAACTCATTTTAATTTTAAAAGGCCGTTACGGTCAACTTTTAGGCGAATGACGGAAATACGTAAAAGACTCGGATAACTCATGAACCGACCACAGAGGCTTTTACCAACATGTGACCTGGTCCGAAGAGAGTCCTAAGGTATATTTATACCTCACTAAAACGGGTCAGAACTGAAGTCAAAGCAAAAGTCAAACTTTTGCGACTTTCGGCTCCGAACCGGTTCTATATAGTAAATGATCGATTCAAACGAGCGCAAACATGTTTATATACTTATTATCCTGTTTTATGATTATCAAAACAGGTTCCATAACATATACATTACAGATTATGCATAAATCGCTAAAATAGCTTTCTGTTGACTTTTTAAACCGCACGTTTGACTCGTCATTTGACATAGTTAGAGTGGTGATCAGGGGGAACCATTTTAGAGGTTTAATACCCACATAAATACCAACTCATAACCACTTTTGATTCGTCATAAGACTGAACCATTACTGATTTATCGTAAAGTCAAACCGTAGTTACGACGGTTTGGTTTTTAGCTAAAAACTAAGCATAAACTGAACAATGGATGATCAAGGTAACTTACAGAAGTTAGAACTTGAATATGGAGCAGAGAAAAAGGACTTGAGAGCTCTTGAAATGATCAGAAGTGTGTGTTTTGATGTTGTGAAGGTTATGTTGCATACTAGTGCTATTTATAGCAAATGTCATGCCTCTATGATCATTACAACCACCACAAGAGTCCAGAGGTGATGGGTAGGTGTCCCAGAGGTGTATGGGTCGAGTAGGGGGCACCCATGCCTCATTTATTGGAGGTTGATCGTTCACAATGCTCAAAAGTCAAGAAAACACAATTTTTCTGCATCTGGGCGTCCAATGCGGCCCGCATGGAGGTTCCATGCGTTTACAATGCGGGCCGCCTGGGATTAGAAGATCAGACGCGTAGTTGAGGAGGCTCGCGGCCCGCCTCAACTTAACCCGTCATGCAATGCGGGCCGCGTAGGGTTAAGATTTCAGAAATTTTAAATCTTTTTGCAATGATTGCAGAATCCGGCCATTAATAACGAAATCTTTCGTAATGATTTACCTGACCTTTCGGGTTTGAAGGGGTAACTTTGCGGTTTGGCCCTCGGTTATTTACCGATAGGGGCCTCGTGTTATTTACCCGCATTATTAAGTCCCCGGTTTATTTATTAATTTTATTGGAAAGCCTTAACTTTCATTATTGACGCTTTTAACCCTTCTTCTACGAATTTGATCGTAACTTTCTCGTTTCATATCGAAACTTTGCGAAATTCATATATATTATTTTAGTGAGGGTATAATACCGTTACAAAGTCTTTGGAACGTTAAAGGGTCACTCAGAGGTATTATTAAACATGTTGACACAGTTAACTCCTGTAGTTTGTAATCTCTCACTTTCTTCCGCGTTTTATTTTTTGTACGATCTATAATTTATTTGTTTGAAGGTTTAAGCATTATTTAGGGATACTATACAGTATATTTACCCTTGTTGACATTTATAACCCTCGAATTTATATACTTTCAAGGTTTGTCAAAATTAGTCCTTTATTTATTATAGATGCCACGTGTAAACAAATGACACGTGTTAACACATCATTGGACACAAAAATTCGAGGTGTTACAAACAACTTGAGGCAACAATGTATTCAGCTTCGCATGTTGAGGTAGCGACACAAGTCTGCTTCTTGCACTGCCATGTGACTAGGCTATTTCCCAAAAACTGACATCCAGCCGTTGTGGATTTGCCGTCGATTTTGCATCTGCCAAAATCAGAATCACTGAAAGCGACTAAGTCAAAGCTATCATCCCTAGGGTACCAGAGACCGGTGTCCGGGCATCCCTTCAAATAGCGAAAAATCCTTTTCACAACTGCAAGATGTGAGGCCTTCGGGTTGACTTGATATCTGGCAAGCAGGCACGTAGGATACATTATATCTGGTGTTGATGCTGTGAGGTACATAAGAGATCCGATCATTGTGCGGTAATATGAAGAGTTAATGGTTTCACCCTTCAAGTCCGGATTAATTCTGTGATTTTGTTGAAGTGGGGTACCAATGGGCGTTGTTTCGGACATCTGGAATTGGTTCAAGATGTCACTGACGTACTTAGTCTGGTGGATGAATATCCTAGACTTCGTTTGTTGCACTTGTAGGCCCAAAAAGAATGTCATTTCCCACATAGCGCTCATTTCGAATTTCTCCTGCATAACACGCTCAAAATTCCTACACAAAACATCGTTAGTAGAACCAAATATAATAGCATCTACGTATACCTGTACCAATAGAAGATCTCCATCCTGTTCTTTGATGAAAAGGTTGCATACCAAGCTCGTGGTGCTTGATGTAGACCATAGAGAGCTTTGTTGAGCAACCAAACCCGATCAGGGTGAATAGGATCTTCAAAACCTGGAGGTTGTTCGACATACACCTCTTCTTCAACCACACCATGTAAGAATGCACTTTTCACGTCCATTTGGTACACCTTGAACCCTTTGAAGGAAGCATAGGCTAGAAAGATCCGAATAGCTTCCAGACGTGCAACCGGTGCATAAACTTCATTATAGTCGATCCCTTCAATATGACGAAAACCTTGAACGACTAAACTCGCCTTGTTTCGAATGACTACCCCACGGTCATCCTTTTTGCATTTGAAAACCCAACAAGTACCAATCTTCCTGTAATCATCAGGTTTATCAACGAGTTTCCAGACACCTAGCTTCTAGAATTGCTGCAGCTCTTCCTGCATAGCTTCCACCCAAGAATTATCTTTCAAAGCTTCTTTCCAACATTTTGGTTCTTCCTGTGATACATAACACGCGAAGGACCAATCATTCTGCAAACCCGATTCTCTAGTTGCAGCATACAAGCCTGCATTGTTGTTGTTTCGCAACTGGTTTCTCATTTGTACGCCACTTTGTACATTTCCAATGATGTTTTGTTGAGGATAGGTATTGTGAATTCTTGATTTTGGATTGTCTGGAACTGGAATATTTGTACCCAAATTGTTGAGATTAAGATCAACAAACAAGTCAATACCTTGAACTGTCGAAGTGGATGATGCAGCAGCTTCAGCTGTTTTAGGGGCGTCCACTGGAGGTGTAGCCTCTGAAGTACCATGAACAGCGTCTTGGTCTGCATCGAGAAATTCATTATCCTCTGAAGATTCGTTCAGTTCGGTAGCATCGTGAAAATCCTCATTGTCGAGAGCATTATTGTTAACTGAAGGTGGTTCTTGATTACTGACAATAATTGGACGAACCAACGGTGAATCTATTGCGTTGTCACTCTCGAAAAACATCCTTGCCGTAGCACTTTCTTCGACTTCTTGAATATTGATCGAATTGAAAAAATCATTGTACTCAAACATCCAAGGTTGACCAGGACATTTGACTGGCAATGTGTGCCTTTGAACTCTGACTTCAGACCATTCCTCGACCTTTTTTGTCTCTAGATTCCAGACTCTTAAGTTCGGGGTGGCATACCCAAGAAAGTATCCTTCAATTGCTTTTGCCCCAAACTTTCCATTCGGATCGATCATTGTGCAAGGAGCTCCAAACCGTTCAAGATATTGTAAATCTGGTTTCCATTTGTGAAGAAGCTCAAATTAGGTCTTGTTGCTATAAGGACTTGATTCAACGTGTAACATGCAGAGGCCACAGCTTCACTCCAGAATGGAATGGGTAATTGTGACTCTACCAACATCGTCCTAGCAGTTTCGATCAATGTGCGGTTCTTACGCTCAGTGACGCCATTCTGTTGAGGAGTGTACTTGAACTGAATTCGTGAAGAATACCTTTGGTGTAACATCCGTCAAAATTGGATTCCCGAAATCCGAACCGTTTTGGAAAATTCGAATCCTAACCTTTGAAACCTTAGAAATTTTTTTTCGCGAATTATATAACCGTTGAAAGATTGGTTTACCAAAATAGTTATTCAATTAATATATATATATATATATATATATATATATGTTAGTGCATGCATCTGTCGACTTCGTCTTGTATCGAGTCTTAGTCTAGGATTGTTAGATCAGGGCACGTTGTACGAGAAAATGTCAAAGTTTAGGTTGTTTAGATGCTGATTTCGCTCGAAACATCACCTGTAAGTGATTCCGCCGGAAATCACATTTGTGCTGATTTCGCTCCAGATGACCTCATGCTATTTCGAGCGAAATCAAGGCCATTATAAATAGCCTCTGAGCGAAATCAGTTGTATTAGTTCTTGTTTAAGGATACCGAGGTGCTGCCGGTTTTCCATTTGGTTGTACAAGCTGTTATATCAATCAAAAGTGTGATTTAAGTGAATTGCTAGCTGTTTCTACATCAGTTACTTGTTTTCCGCACCTTTAACTGACAAAAACTCCTCTGATAGACTCATTCGGATCAGCAAACGATCCTACAAGTGGTATCAGAGCTCAGGAGGAGGAGTTCTGCAGAGATTAGCTGGATTTCATCGAGATTTCTTGTTTCTACATCTTCTTTCATCAGTTAAGAAAGATTTAACGGTCAAGACTGTGTATAAGTGTCTATTGACAAATCCCTAAAAGTTTCACTGCTAAAATCGGACTAAAAATGGACAAAATGGACCCCCTAACTGATTCCGCTCGAACTGGACAATTCTGATTTCGCTCGAAATTGTGTGTTGATTTCGCTCTAGGATACAAATTCTGTGATTCCGCTCCAAACATTCAGTTAATTCTGCTCCAAAATGCTGTTAATTCCGCTCGAGTGTACCAAACAAGAGATTCCGCTCAAAATTGCATTTATTGATTCCGTTCCAAGCTACTAAAAGTCTAATTTCGCTCCAAAAGTTTTCACTGATTCCGCTCCAGATAGCCAGTCATTCTGATTTCACTCCAGAGATCTTTCTGATTCCGCTCCTGTGTAACTAATCAGTAATTCCGCTCCAACAGTAATTGTGATTTCGCTCCAGATTACAAAACCAGATTTCGCTCGAAAGTTATTTGTTGTAATTTCGCTCCAAAAATCGTATTTGGGATTTCGCTCGAATCTGTTATTTGTTATTTCCGCTCGAAAGCTACTGTTTTGAAAAACGTGATAAGTAAACATGGATTCTGAGTTTTACAACGCATTTGCAACAACCCCGACTACTCCGGCTGACATTGCTAAGAACATAAACATGGAAATTGAAACCGGAACAATGCAAAAACCCCCGAAACTTATGGGAATTAAAGATTATCATGGATGGAAGAAACGTTTCGAGAATTGGGTTCAGGCAAACCATTTAAAAGCTTGGGAAAGCATTGAAACTGTATATGAGAGGCCACAAAACTCAGTGGGAGTTGATAAAATCATTTCAAAATTCACAGAGCAAGAGAGATAAGGTTATAAAGGAGAGAAAATGATGATCAATCTATTACAACAAGCTGTTAAAGAGGATATATTTGTGTTGCTTCAACATGATGATAGTGCTTATTCTATCTGGGAAGCTCTTAAAAAGAAATTTGAAGGAAGTACAGAAATACTACAGAGTAAAGCAGCTTTGTTGAAAAAGGAGTTTGAATTGTTTACTTGTATGCCTGGTGAGACAACAAAGACTCTCATTGAGAGATATTGTCATCTTGTACGCACCATGTCACAGTTGAAGATTACAAAAACTCCAGCAGAATGGGTAGAAAAGCTTGCTGATGCATTACCACAAAAGGAACGGGGAACATATCTGATGATTCTGAAAAATTCTAGACAGTTTAGCAGATTATCAATTGCTCAGTTTACTGAGAAGCTGGAGGCACAGGATCTTGAACAGCAGAAAATTGCCAGAATGAACAATTCAAGCAATCAGCAAGATATCAAACTGTACTATAAAGGAAATGTTCAGACAGTTGAAGCAAGTCCAAAAATCCAAACAGCATTTAGTGCAGGAAATTCATCCGGAACAAGCAGTCAAAGCTCAATCAATACTAGTGGATTTTCAAGTGTGAATCCTCCAAGTGTTCAAAGTGCATCTGTTGGAAATGGGCATCTGATTCAGTGTAATGTGGCTTTACATCTTCAAAATGGACAAAATTATTCTGAAGAAGTTGTGAAAAGTCATATGGGATTACTGGTCACTGCATTAGAATCTTATGAAGGGTTGATTGCCAGAAAAATTGGTAATCCGATGCTCACAAAGGAAGATTATGACCAGATTGATGCAGAGGAGTTGGAACTGATGGACATTAAATGGGCCTTAGCTAGTGTTTTGAGGAGAGCAGAAAAATTTGGAATGATTACAGGAAGAAGTGATTTCTCGGATGCAAATCTTTCTAACTTAGGTTTTGATAAATCTAAAGTTGTCTGTTTTCGTTGCAGGGAGAAAGGCCATTTTAAAAGAGAGTGCAAGAATTAGGAGCCGAAAGGAGCAAAGGATTCTTTTGGAAAAGATGATTATTATAAGAAGTCCATATATCAACAAATCACTTACCAACCGCATCAGCAAAAGGAGTCACAAACTGCTCATGGAAAAATGATCGAAGATGCAAACAAGAAGGCTTACTATGGCATCATTGATCAAGAAGATGAGAAAATGGCTAAAGGATTTAGCTGGGATAAGTACATTCCAGCTGATTCAAATGTTCGGGCTTTTATTGCTCAGATTGTGCAAAAGCCAGAGTTGATGAAGGAATGGATGGCTGTGATGTCGGATGATGAGGAGAGTCAAGATGGAAAATCTGTGTCTTCTGAAAGTAGTGATGATGATGATGAGGAAATTGAACAGATAAATATTGGAAAAACTCATTTATCTTCTGACAGATTTGAATTTTATATTGCAGAAAAATTGAAGAAACTAAAAGAGAGGAAAGCTGCAAAAGAATTCAAAGAATTCAAAGTGATTGAGAAGATTGTGGAAGTGGAAAAGATAGTTGAAGTTGAAAAGATTGTGGAGGTCGAGAAGATTGTTGAAGTTACGAAACCATGTCTCACATGTTTGGAATCGTGCAAACAGTGTGAAGTAAAAGACGAGAGGTTTAGTGAATCAGAAAAGATAAGATGAAAGAAAAATTGTTGTTTGATGTGAAGAATTTGAAAGAATCATACGATGTTTTGAACAGAACAGTGAATAGTTTGCAAACGACAAACACTGAAAGAGAAAAAGCGTTGAAAATGTTGAATGCAACAATGATGTCAAAACAGAAAGAAATAAACTTTTATATTGAAGAATGCGCGAAATGGAAGCAAGAGCTAGATACTGAAAAGACTGAAAATGAAAGAATCAGACGGTTACTGAAAAGTTATACTTGTTCTGATTACTTAATTGACAAAATTTACCCTACTGTTGCAGGTTTTGAGGCATTTAAAGATGAACAGCCAAAGAAGAAGAAGGATACTGGTAAGAAACCGTGTGTTAGCTATAACAAGTGTCCGCCTCCGATTTGGGAAGGGTACTCGCCTAGAAAACCTAACGAGGAACAACTAAAAAAGGCGGTCAATATAAAGTTAGAGTCTGAGATAACTGATGTATTACCCGACAACATTGACATTACGTTCACAGCGTCCGACACAGATCATTAGTCCGAATTAATTAAAAAATGTTTGATCAGGTGTTGGATAAAGATGAGGAGCCAGTCTAAGTCCGAGTCCGAAAGATCATGTTTGTCAGTCGGGAGTTCGAGTTCGTCCGGGAAAAGTTCTAAGTCGTCGGGAAAATGGGTGTACAGTAAAGAGTTTTTGTTGTCAAAATCTAATTTGAATGATGAGACATTTGAAGTTGCATATACTTTGAATGATTCTGACAAATTATATTTTGATAAAGAGTTTCCAATAAGAAGTGTTCGATTTGAAATGATCAAAAAGGTTTTCAAAATGGCAGAAATTAATATTTCTGAAATAAAAGATTTAAATCTTAAAGAACAACCTAAAAAATACACTTCAAGAGTTCAACAGCGGCTAAACAAGAAAAAGAATTACAGTTATGGTTTAGATTTTCAAAAGAAACCAAACCATAAGTGTAATTTCAAAAAGAAAGGATTAGGTTTTATTCCACCTGAAAACTATAAAAATGAAAAATCTTCTAAAAATACAAAATTTGTTTCAGGGCCGTCTGCTGAAGAGGAGAAGAAGAGCTCATTCTGGAGACAATCAAATCAAGAATTTCTTGCTGAGAAAAGGAAGAATGAAGTTCAGAAAAAAGAAACCAGAACCTGTTTTAGATGCAATGAAGTTGGTCACATTGCATGGAACTGTCCTAAAGCAACTAACACAAAACAGGAAGTTTCTGGAAAACTGAAAGAAGTTGTTGTTGATAAAACAGAACCACCAACTGAGAAGTTTAAAGTGTTTTAAAACTCTACATATGAAGTTGGTGAATGTTCGAAAAGATTTTACAGGCGAAGTGTGAAACTTGACAACCAAAAATGGGTTGTTAAGAAATCTGAAGTAAAATCTGGTGATGAATCTGATTCCACAAAATCAGAGGAGCCACAATTTGATGAGAGTGATGAAAACTCGGTTCCTTCAATGGATGATGAGAACTTTCCACCATTGAGAACTGAAAATTTTGATGTTGAAAAAACTTTTAATGGAAATGTGAAGAAAATTTTTGGAAAGATGGTCGATGGGAAGGTTAAAGGGGTTAAAGACTTTTATGCTAAAAAGAAAGCAACTTATGCCCCAACTAAATCTGAATTGAAATCACCCAAGGCTGGTCAGGCTTGGGTGGACATTTTCTTTGATTAAAAATCTGACTTGCCGGAGATCCCATGTTTGTAATCGTGGATCGGGTATAGGCATCATTCTTATAAAGTGTTTTTGTGAAAGATTTTAAAAATTGTTGAAATTTTTACAGGATTGAAGGACTACGCCGGAGCTTCCAGGTTGGTAAGTGAGAAGCAGGAATCAGCATCTTTGATTGGTAAATGATCGTGTGTAGATGTTTGTTTCCTACACATGGTACAGGTGTTTGTGTTTTTACAATTGGTACAAAGGATTCGTCAAGGTCATTGAGTTGAACTTGATGTAATCTTCATTCAAATTTTGATGAACAGTATGATGAACCATGCCCCTAACTTACAAGTGAACCTACAAGTGGTTATAACAAACTTATTTTCCGGAAAAATCATTTTGATTAAAACAAACTTACGTGTTTTGAAATCATAATGAGAAAATAGTTTGTTGAAATGGGGAGTTCTGATTGTTTATGCCAAGTGGATGGCGAATTGAGGCGATTTGATATCGGTTGTCATGTTTCTGTACAGTTTGTTTTCAATTTTCTTTAATGTGTTTGCATTTTAGGGGGAGTAGAAAATTTCAGAAAATACAAAAACATTAGAAAATTTGAAAAAGCCAAAAACATGATAAAACAAAAATGAGTTTTGTTGTGAAAAAGAGGAAATAATAGTACATTAGTGGACTGTCACAACATGCTAAAGAATTGGAATGTAAAAATGTGATAAACAATCTCACTGCGGATATGCCAGTAGGTTTTTGCATATTTAGTAAATTGTGACGAGATATAAACCTAAAAATTCAAACTTGCTTATTCTGTGGGTACAGCTTCTTGGATATATAGGTAACCCCTGAAATCTTGTTTGAAAGGTCCCTTATTCTGAGATACTAGGTCTTTATGCTCAATGATATCTGAGGTATTATCCCGGGACTTTTGCTGTATGGAAATACTGACCTAGTTCCCGTATAATACTTTCCGCAAAGCTTGTAAAAGCATAGCCCTCAGCAAGTTGATGAAACAATAAAATTGATAGTCACTGTTGTTGTAACAAAAGATCCTCTAAAGGGGACACACCAAAAGTCGAAGTCGTCATCTCTTTGCGTATACGGAAGTATCGACCTGAGCTCTCACGGCCCTCGCAATTAACCCCTGAACAGATATCATCTGTGGTATACTCACCTGTAAGACTGAATATTGGGATCTGGATACGGGAGTATATTCAAGTAGTGGGACACGCGAATAAGTTTAAGTATCTAAAACATTAACATCGTATCTCGAAGCAGTTGAACTTTGTGTGAAATTTAAGTGGACCAGTATACTGACAATCTAAGTGAATTGTTTAAAACTTAAAATGAAATAAAGCTTAACGGTGTTGGTGACTTGTCTCAAAACTGATATGATCCTCTTACACAAACTTACAAAAATATTGTTTGTAAATATTTCTTTACTGCATTACATTTTTCTTTATTTCAAAATCCAAAAAGATTTTCAGTGTGTTTTAAGCATAAAGTTTCAAAAATCCAAAAAGATTTTCGACAACTGGTATTGAAAAGCTGATTTTCAAAATTCTGAGTGATAAACATGATGAGTATAATTTGAGGGGGAGTTTGTTTTTAAGACTGATTATTTTTTGATCAAATTTTCAAGTGGTTCATCATATTGATATGAAAAATCATTTTGTTTGGTTTTGAAGGAGAGTCTGAGTTAGTGCATGTTTTTATTTTTGAAATGTGTAAGTGAGAGAAATTTACTGTGAGGTAGAGTTTATGCAGGTTTAAGTTTGAGCTAGGTGATGATCCTGAGCAGAAAGAAAGACTGAAGAGCCAGGTCATTCGATCCTGACAAGCTTATGGTTTAGAGAGCAAGGTTACAATACCTGAGAACTCAGATTGTGAAAGTCAGACAACGATCCTAAAGCTGATGATGCTGATGAACCGAAGAAATGCCGGCATATCGCAAGGGGGAGTCTGAAGACCTGCAAGAAAAGATTGAGAGAGTGAAGCCCAGAGACAGATCAAGACTGAAGATGCGAAGACTCGACACTTAAGACTCGTCAACATATGAGGGGGAGTCTGTTAGTGCATGCATCTGTCGACTTTGTCTTGTATCGAGTCTTAGTCTAGGATTGTTAGATCAGGGAACGTTGTATGAGAAAATGTCAAAGTTTAGGTTGTTTAGATGCTGATTTCGCTCGAAACATCACCTGTAAGTGATTCCGCCCGAAATCACATTTTTGCTGATTTCGCTCCAGATGACCTGTGCTGATTTCGCTACAGATGACCTCATGCTATTTCGAGCGGAATCAAGGCCATTATAAATAGCCTCTGAGCGAAATCAGTTGTATCAGTTCTTATTTAACGATACCGAGGTGCTGCCGGTTTTCCATTTGGTTGTACAAGCTGTTATATCAATCAAAAGTGTGATTTAAGTGAATTGCTAGCTGTTTCTACATCAGCTACTTGTTTTCCGCACCTGTAACTGACAAAAACTCCTCTGATAGACTCATTCGGGTCAGCAAACGATCCTACAATATATATATATATATATATATTATCAATTGTACTAAAATAAGATATGATTAAGTACTTTTAGTCAAGGACCAAATCTTACTGGTTTACTTAAAAGATATAAACATTTGAATAGATTAGTAAATTAAAAGGTAAACACATGAACAAAAGCTTTAGCCAGAGATAATCTAAATTGAACGGAAAAATAAAAGGCCATGAAATGATTAACATTATTATTGTAGTAATATGAACGTGCATATCTATCAATAACTAGTAGATCGCGGTCCGGGTATATATGATTAACACCGTCCAAACTCACTGCATATTTTAATATCACAATGACTTCTTATCCGATTATTAAGAACATCAATAAATGTGTTTATATTTAAGATAATGATGACTTTTTATTTGATTGCTGTTAGTACCTACAAATGTTCTTGAATTGTCATGCATACTAACTTAAAAGCTTACATCTATTAACCCTTATTGTGTTAACCGGAGGAACCAAGCCTTGGTTGATAATTAGGTAATCATCATTATTTAATAATAAATAAAATTGATAGGAACATTTGTGACAAACTGATATATAAAAAAGACATAATCAATACTAAATGAAATAATATATGATAACTTACTCAATATTTTGATTTATTTAATATATATATATAAAATCCGTTTGATTAATTATTATCGTTAAAGGGGTAATATACATTAAAATTCAAGAAATAAAGGTACATGAATTAAATGAATACTTAATCAATAAAATAACTAAGGTTAAATTGAAAATAGGGTAAGGTGAAGGAACACGTAAGCAAAATGTGAAAAAGGACAAAATATAAAAAAGTACAAGGGCCAATCACTCATCATCTTCAACCTGTTATCTTCTTTCTTTTTCAATTCACGTGCTTTCTTTTTCGCCTGAAATCTGAAAAAATAAATATGAAGCATATATCCTACAAAGGGACAACCAGCCCCCATTAAATCCTTCTCTGCACCCATGTTGTGGCCAACCCCAACCCACCTGCCCCACCCCCTAACCGCGCCATGGTGTGGTGGTGCTGCTGGGTGTTGTTTGCTGATCTAGCACTGGAAAACGCTATACCCTATTATCAACTTTTGTATCCATCAAGTTATTGATTGCTTATGATTCTTGATCGCCTGCACTAAAAATTTAATAACCTATTTAGTGAGAGCATTTAGTTATATTTAAATGTTATACATTTGCAAGACCCAGACTGGGTTGGGTATTACTCTAATGTTTATTATGGTTCTTGCTCGTATGATTGTTTTGACAAACTGACTTATATAAGATAATAAGATAATTAGTATAATGTTTCTATGTAAATGAAATGCCCAAGCACTTTACCTCACTAATTTCTCGTCCGTCTTGGAAGTTGTAAGAACTAAGTTGCCTTTAAAAATCAATAATCTCTGTAGTTGCTTCATTTTCCTATAATTTAGAACAAAGAACTATTAGATTTGATAAAATACAGAGAAAAAAACATAGAATACATAACTTTGCCTCTACCTTCGTGCCTACAGTATGATTCAGTGGTTCCGTATCAAGGTTAAAACAAATAAAAGAAAATGTAATTGTTAATCACACACTAAAAGAAAGTACCATTGCATATAATTAAATACATTAAAATTAAGATAGACTAATTGAATTTACATTTACCTTCCAGTGAACATTCTGAATTTTCATACTCTGGAAAATGTTAGATCAACCTGAAAAACTTAACTCATGAATAAATATTAAAATATGACCATTGGACCACTAAACGAAAACAAAATAGAAGAGGCAGTACATGAATTTATGCTTAATTTGTGTTTGTCATTGTTATGTGATTCTGATCCATCTTTCATGAGAAAAAAAAAAGAAATGTTGGTTACATTTATAAAGCTGAAATTTATCGTTGCAAGTTGATCTTTTGTTTTCATAAGCTTTTGCTCTTCTCAAGTTATCTTTAAATTGCCATCTTCCTATAAAGCTCATAATATGACAACTAAATCAAAAGTAGAAAATAGGTCACATGAACTTTAACTTTACCTTTAGGAAACGTTTGTCATCTTCAATCAAAACTAAAATGATGTTATGCTTGATCCATACGAGGTTGCTGTTGAGATATTGGAGGTGTTGATCAGACAAAAAGTATGTCCCTGCTCCCCTTTATATAGGAATATAAAGAAACTTCTAGTAACCATATAGGAATATAAAGAAACTACCGGTAACCGACCAACTACCCATGAAACTGTATTTGTTTTTTTTTTTTTAATTGCTTCCTTTTTTGTCGGAACTGATTTAAGTGGAGAATGTGGACAGAAAATCATGGGGAAACTAACTAATTAGCAGTTTTTAATTAGTTTTATAACTTTTTTGTTAGATCGTGGACTGTTATCTTCTATTTATTAGGCTGACCAGGTCAAAGTGTCCCTGAACTGTTTCAATTCAGGTACTAAATTTCCTGTACCGGTTTTTTCGCTACCGACTCGGTACCCACTTTTTGATGTTTTCGTTACCGGTTCAGTACGGTACTGCTATTTTGGCGAATTTCACATACAAATACCAGTATCATAGTACCATCTCGATACCGGTATCGTACCGAACATTTTCGGTACGGTACCATATTTGATGATTTTCGGTACCGATACTGGTATGAGCTCATCCCTAATTTTATCGATCCTCACTGGGACTATCTTTAACTTCCATCTCTTCCACCCTCTAAAAATACATAATTCAATTTTTTACGATCTCTACTCTAATAGATAAAATACATATTATAACAAATGCTACAAAAGAAAGTATAAAGAAATGTAAAAAGAAAAGAGAATAAGAGAATATGAATGCGGTGCTTAATCTATGGGTAAATTAAAATAGACATGTCGACCAATTTTTTTTTCAACATAGACACCATTTTGTAGCCTTTTCAAAACTATTTTAAACTAAGCTCCATTGACTTAATCGGCTAGTCTCGGATGTTACTTTTTGGCGAAAGCGCCGACTCACCCCCTGCTTTTTGGCGAAAGTGCTGGTTCAGCCCTGGTAGTTGGATGTCGGCGCTAAGACTACTTTGAATAATGTTGAAAATCATAGTGTATTTTGGTAATTATTGGTTAGATATATCTAATTTGGTCATTTTTCCTAATCTACGAGCATATCTCAAGTTTTAAACGATGTGTGTAGCAAGTATATAAAACAATTAGATTGTAAATCTCAAACTACAGGTAATCATGAACTTCAATTAAGACATTTGGATTGTGGTTGATTTCATTTGTGATCCATATCTTCGCATTAGCAAATTGTTTCTTGGCTTCATAAGCAATCTGCATAGGGGTGCTGAACGGGGCATGTTCGTGGGTTCAACCCGACCCGAACCGGAAAATTTTAGACGAACCCGAACACGACCAAAACCTCAAAATCGTGTCATAATTGTGAACCCGAACACGACACGAATATTCACGGGTTAACCTGAACACGACCCGTTCATCCCGAATTTTTTATTATATTTTTTTTCTGTAAATTTATATATTAAAGTTAAAATTTACTAAAAACACAAATGTATATACTACAATTACATTTAAATTATAAAATCTTATGCTAATTTTTCTTTTTAAGTTATGATTATGGCATAAACCTAATTTAATTTATGGCATAAAACATATTGTAAAAATAATATAATATAATATAATATAATATAATATAATATAATATAATATAATATAATATAATATAATATAATATAATATAATATAATATAATATAATATAATATAATATAATATAATATAATATAATATAATATAATATAATATAATATAATATAATATAATATAATATAATATAATATAATATAATATAATATAATATAATATAAATGGGTTAAACGGGTCAACCCGCCAACCCGACTGGGTTGACCCGAACCTAACCTGTTCAGCTAAACAGGTTCCCGAGTTCAACCTGAAACTGACCCAAACTCGTTTAGACTAAATCCAAACCCGCGAATTTGTGTTAAGTTCGTGTCGTGTCAGAAATTCAACCTGAAACTAACCCAAACTCACTACATATTTTAATATCACAATGAATTCTTACCCAACTATTGAGAACATAAATAATTGTGTCTATATTTAAGATAATGATGACTTTTTATTCGATTGCGATTAGTTACTACAACCGTTCTTGTATTGTCATACATCGAATTGTCATACATACTAACTTAAAATCTTACATCTAATTCACACAATTTAAAATATTTAAGTAATTATTTGTAAATTGATTAACGTAGCAATTACTAACACCATTAAATGAAGATAGATGAGATCTATCAAAGTTAGATGTTTATGGTATACATAGTGTTTTTTTTTCATGTTTGCAATTCTATATTCAGGCACCATTTAACATCAACATAAACTAAATCAAATCCAGAAATAATTTAACATCAACATCAATATCGATCTGCAATCCTCAGATTCTGTATCTATACTATATAATAATGCTTATGCTTATTGTAATAAGTAAAAGTAAAATGCGACAAGAAAGATTAATACAATTAAAATTTATGACATTAAAAGAGTAACAACTACATCGAGTACTGTACTAAGAAACTTTCAAATCTAACAATAACAGTTAGAAATTTAAAAATCAAACATAAAGAATTAAGAAATTTTAGCTTCAACTCCATCTAGTGCTGAACCTCTCGATGTATATCCTTGAGCATCGCCATGAACTCCACGTCTCTATCACCGAACTCTATATTACTGACAACATAAAGGTCACGAACAGAAGTCGAAGGCATCGCCATCAGATTTTTGGAAACCTAGTCTCTCGTGAAAAGACCAAGGTGTAGTCCATCAAAACACCTCTTCAGCTCTTGAAGAGTAGCCCTATCCGCATAAACTTTCTCCTCAACTTGCTTGATAAAGCACTGCTTTAAATCATCAGACTCTGCAGAAGTGTATGACGCCATTTTATGTTATATATTACTCAACTGATGTGAAAGAAATGTATCTTTGTAGTAAACGTGATGAAAAACAGGCGAATTGGCAATGATATTATATAGCGAAATATCTAGCAGCCCAAAGGTCAAATTTAAATTCCCTGTACATTTAATAATCTAGGAGGAAAAAACGTGTACATTTAGTATAAACATGTAAATTTATATTTAAAAACAACGGGCTTTTAATGCAAAACCTTTCAAAAATAAGTTTTCATGGCAAAGCTAATAAAATTAAATATTAAGAAACCCAAACGACAAAATTTAAACCTTAAAAAAACAGGTTATCATAATTACGATTAACCTCTTCGTTTACCATAAGACCCATTTTAAACACTATAAAAGGCTGATGATTAGTTTGATTGAAACATTAGCAATTGTCTTTTAGAAAACTGTTTGTTCAAAAACAAACCAAAACCAGCAACACAAACAATACTCTAGATGGCAAACAGATGCTTCTACCACTGGTCAGACACCAGCACTGTTAAAACGCAATTCTCTAGATGGTCGCTCGAAGAAAAGAGAGCAGATGAAGAATTAAACAGAAAAGTCGGCATCATCAGTGATAACAATTACAAGCAAACATGAAGAAGCATCGGATTGCTTGATGAAGTCCTCCACTCTCCTCCATCAGATTTCAAGAACAACGTATAAGAGTTTATCACACAACTGCTGAAACAGGATCAGAAAATCTGCGACATGCTAGCCGATCTACAAAACAAAAGAAATAATGAAATCCTGTGGAAGAAGGCGAGAGTCGTCGAAATCCTAGGAAGTGTTAATTGTAGCGTGTAATATTTTATGCATATTTAAGTCTTTAATCTTTCTTTATAAAAATTATCAATATCCATATTAACATATTCTCGATTTTTAATTTAATAAAATCAATATCCATATTAACATATTCTTAAATTTGAGTGTTAATAAAAATTATCAACACTTGTTTCCTCATACAAAATCGACATAGGAGCGAACAAATTTCGATGAATTAATGGCTTAAAAACACTAACCTAATCATTCAGATCCATCTAGTCGTATACAAACTATACTCTCCAATAATAACCAAATCACACATTAACATAATCAACGCATCATCATGCACTTCAAAACCAGAATCAAACATTCAAAATTTCAAACCCTAGTCCCCAAATCTGCATATATCACAAATCAAATCACAATTGCTAACCTCCTTATCAGTGAATTTGAATACCCTATGTAACAAAACTGAATAAGAACGAACAATTTTCAACGAATTAATGGTTAAAAAATACTAACCTAATCACCTGTAACAACTGTCACTAAAATCAATAATTAGTACGATAATTAGTCAATAAGAAAACCCTAATTGAGACACCCAAGTAATTCTGCATTGGCCCTAAAATTTTTAGAACAATCGGAAACAGGATCAGGGCCCCTAAAACTCAAGGGGGGCAAACCCTAGTTGAATAATTATCTAAATTAAACGTTGCTATGTTCTGATTGGCCCAATTGTTGAATCACCAAAGCTAGTCCCGAGCCTAGGCAGCCTATGAATTAGACTGCTTAGCTTACGGACCGCAAGGGAAAGGGTTTACGGTCCGTAAGCGAGTCTCAAAAATTGCTATAAATAGCCGACCTTGGGACTTGAACTGAGAAATGAAAACGACGTAAAGTTGTTGTCTGTACGTCGAGTTAAGGCTGTAATACTACAATAAACACACACACGATCACGAGGTGCTGCCGCAATCAGGGTAATAACTCGATCGCTATTACGATTCAACGTCCGATCGATTATAACTATCCAACGATTGTCTGAGTGCTGTTCAAATTGAGCTGATACTTTGTTATTCATTGTGATTTCGACTTGAATGTTTGAGTGTTGTTCGAATCCGGACTATGCTCTGTCATTCGTTGTGAATCCATTGAATTATTAAGTATTGCACTTATTAATTGTTGTGAGGGTTTAATCTCGTGAATTGACGTAACTGCTGAATTAGTTACTAACCCGTTTGTGTGTACATTGTTAATTAAATTAGGTTAATCACAGGCAAATCAGTAAGGATTAAACTCTGCTCGTAAAATCTGCAAAGTGAGTCATTCTCTTTTTGTCAACTGTTTTACAAAACTCCAAGTTATTTTCAAAGTTATAATTACAGGGATTAAGTCTTTGTAATCACCAAGTTACAGCCGGTATGTGGGGTCTTGTATACATTACTTGATAATCTTCACCATTGGGGCAGCCAATGGGTGATATGACCATAATCACAGACACCATTGGACAGGTGGGCCAATGGGTCGAGTGGTAAAGTACCGTGGATAGTTGGTTTGATATCAGAAACATTGTAATCGCTCTTAATACTGTGAATTATAACTAATGGGTCGTTTTAGTAAAATGAATGATTCACTCAGTATTTCCCCGCTGACAAAACCTTTTTCAAACATGTTTCAGGTGATATGTTCTGAGCAAAGAAAGAGAAGTGCCGTGAAGCACTCCCAGCTTAGAAAAGTGGCTCAGTGTAAATAAATAAAAGAAACATGTTTTGAAAAATAAAGATTTCCCTGGGAAATCACATTGTTGTAAATTTTGGGAGTTTATCCCTAAAGCTATAAAGTGAGCAGTTTAAATTATTGAAAGATCCTGTTTTACAAGACTTCCGCTGTCACCTAAAATTTAAATACCGTAGGATTTCTGTCCCGCGGCTCCGAAAACGGGTAAAATCGGGTCGGGGGCCGTGACAGAAATAAGGTGGTATCAGAGCCACTGTTTTAAGCTTACTGATTAAGCTCATTGTTCTAATTGATTTAAGCCTATTGAAAAACAATTAGGAAAATTTTATTTGTCATTCTGTGACTATATGTGCAATAACTTATTAATTGTTGAAATTACAGTATGGGTAAACAAAAGATTTCTGCTATCTACCGCAAATTAGATAATACACCTAAAGAACAGGAAACTTCTTCCTCCAAATCTCCCACCAAGTTAGAGGAAGGAATTTTTGTCCGTAAGGCAAATTATGAAAACCCACTTACCCCGGAGAAAAGGAATTTGATTATTAGGAAGGGTCAAGAGAAAAAGAAACCCCAAACCAAGAGAGTGAGGTTTAACCCGGAGATTCAGGAAATTAGCAATAATCCACCAGGGGAAAATAACCTAGATGAAAAATTGGCAAATCTGTATCTGCTCGCTACCGTAGCAGAAAATGCAAATCTTTAAACTTTAAATCTAGAAATGAGTACTTCCCAATAAATAAATAAATAAATCTGAGTGTGTTATGTTTGTTGTTATGTTGTACAAATTAGTGGGCAATAAAAATGTTTATTTGTTAAACTTTGTTCCAAAGTTTTAACTTAGCATTTTTGTGCATTTTGCATATATGCTACACAGCATGAGTGAGCTATCCGAGGCGTTTCAGAACCTCAACCTCTATCCTGTGCCAATTGAAGTCTCCCACAACTTCATTGGTTACATTGCCGACATAGAGGAACCTCTGGAATTCCAAGCTCCACCGCTGGAAAAAGCAAAACCTAAAAAGAGGAGAAGATATGTAGGGTGGAGAAAAGTGCGCAGAAGGAAACCTGCAACTAGGAGACTCACTAAAATAGAAAATCCTGTAAGTGAGAGCAAGGGAAAGGAAATAGAAACCGGAGAAAGTTCCAAACCAGTAGGGACAGAAATAGGGATAGACCTAAAGCAAAAGGGAATAGAGATCGGAGAAAGCTCTAAACAGCCTAAGGAGATCACATTCCAGGATGAAATAGACCGTCTACTGGCCAATTGTGATGTCATAGAACCGGTCAACAATAATCTCTTCTCTTACCCTGCCACAGCCCAATTCCCAATAAACCTAGAACCTGTGATTCCAGACCCACTAGTCCACACACGACCGTTAGGCCAAATGGAAGAATGGTGGACCAATGACTGGCAACTCCAGAATATAGTCAATAGTCCCTATAGTTTTCTCCCACAGTTTGATCCAGAACCTGTCCCCAATCCGCCAATGAGCTATGAAAACCTGGCCGAGCTTCATCAGTTTGGTGAAGAACTGATAGGCACTGGGAATAGGATCAGGGAAATTGGGGAGCAGATTTCCTGGAAGTATGACGAAAGGGAACGTCACTACTGAACTGTCAGTTGATCCAAGAATAGTGGGGAGGGTTGGAAAAGTTTGTTTGTATTATAACTAATACAGTAAAACTAACTCTGTAAAATGGGCAATAAAACAATGTAAGATAAAAAGGTGTGTATTGAAGCAGATATAATATAGAAAACAAAACAGAAGTCGAGGCATCGACAATTTTGGTTATATTTGTATGTTGTAATAATCTATGTGTTTATCTGTGCTGATTTTATTACCAATAATTAGATACTAATAATTCCTATCAATATAAATTAGCAGATGGAAAACACTAGTAATGAACCAGTTAATGAAGAGAATCAATCTGAGCAAAATCAGGAAAACCAATACATGACTAGACAAGATATTGAAAATATCATCACTCAAGGGATAGCCAATGCTATTCTAGAAATCATGGCTGCTGCTAGGAAACCTGTTGAATCACAACAAATCATTCCTAGTAAACGTACTCAAGAAGATAATTTTAGCCATAGTGTAAATGGAGGCGGCAATCATGATAATCATGATAACAATCCGCAACAGGCTCCACTCCCTAAGAAAATGAAAGCTGCAACGCCTAGTTGCACTTACAAGGAATTTCTTGCCTGTAAACCTGCAGAATTTGCAGGTAATGAAGGGGCAACTGCAACAGTGCGCTGGTTAGAAAAAACCAAAGCAGTAATTGCAATAAGTAAATGTGCGGAAAAAGATCAAGTGATGTATGCATCAAACCTGTTCAAAGAAGGGGCGCTAGAATGGTGGAACACAGTGCTACAAGCAAAAGGAAGAAGGGTGGCCTATGCAATGAATTGGGAAGAATTTAAGAGTCTTGTCGAAAGAAAATTCTGCCCCGAATACGAAAAGGAACAAATGGCAAACAAGTTCCTGATTCATCGTATGATAGGCGTAGATTGTCGAGGATATACTTCGACATTCTTCGAATATGCGAGAGTGGTACCTAACCTGGCTTCGTCAGAACCGGTACTCATTTCCCGTTATATTTGGGGATTAATCGGAGAAATCCGTAACATCGTTAAAGCTGCAAGACCACGCACTATTGACGATGTTGTAGAGTTAGCCAACACCTTAACCGATGAACTGGTGCGCACAAGAGAAGAAGATCGAAAGAAGGAATTGGCTCAGAAGATTACCCAGGGATTTCGTACGGGTAATAATAACCGCTTTAAAAGAAGAGGAACAGGGCAATCCTCAACCCCGCCATTCTGCAGAAATTGCAAGAGAAAGCATTTTGGAAGATGCAATATAACCTGTAATTTTTGCAAATCAGTAGGACATAGTGAAGATAACTGCAAAAAGAAAGCCATAGTCTGCTATAACTGTGGAGAAACCGGACATTACAAAACAGAATGCCCTAAATTGGTTAAAGCCGCAGATAATAAAGGCAAGCAAGCGGAAGGGGCAACTAAGAAGAATGTTCGCGCATTCCAACTAACCACTCAAGAAGCCGAACTTATTCCAGATGTGATAGCGGGTACGTTCTTAGTACATAACGTCTATGCAAAAGTATTATTTGACTCTGGTGCAAACCAAAGTTTCATTAATACTTCATTCTGCCAAGCTCTTAACTTACCTTTAACTACCCTTAGGCAGATTTTTACAGTCGAAACGGCAGATGGAAATTCTGTCAACATAGACAAAGTATTGCAAGAAGGAAAGATAGAACTGTTAGGCCATAAGTTTTCTGCAAACCTGTTACCTATGAATTTAGCCGGATTCGATGTAGTATTAGGAATGGATTGGTTAGTCACCAACCATGCTCGAATCCTGTGTGATAAGAATTCCGTAGAAATCCGTATCCCCACAGGAGAAGTAATCTTAATTACAGGAGATAGACCTCGGAAGCCATTAAAATTCATTTCAGTAATGAAATTGGCTAGTTATTCAAGGAAACAAGAAATGGTGTATATGATTTCTGTAATCATTAACACTAAAAGTAAGGAACTCCAGGACATTCCTATAGTTTCAGAATACCCAGATGTCTTTCCAGAAGAATTACCTGGGTTACCACCGGATAGGGAAGTAGAGTTTAGAATTCATCTAATTCCAGGTACTACACCAATAGCTAAGGCACCTTATCGATTAGCACCTACTGAAATGCTAGAATTGAAAAAGCAGTTAGATGAATTACTAAGCAAAGGATTTATACAACCTAGTTCATCCCCTTGGGGTGCACCAGTGTTGTTTGTGAAAAAGAAAGATGGGTCGATGAGAATGTGTATCGATTATAGGGAATTGAATAAGGTTACAATCAAGAATCGATACCCACTACCTAGGATTGATGATCTTTTTGATCAATTACAAGGAGCTAGGTATTTCTCTAAAATAGATTTAAGATCCGGATACCACCAGTTGAAAGTACAAGAGGAAGACATACCTAAAACTGCTTTCAGAACTAGGTATGGTCATTATGAGTTTACAGTCATGCCCTTCGGATTAACAAATGCTCCAGCCGCATTTATGGACATGATGAATAGAATCTGTAAACCATACTTGGATAAATTTGTAATCGTGTTCATTGACGATATACTCATTTATTCCAAAAGTCAGGAAGAACATTGTAAGCACCTGCATGCACTCTTAACCTTGTTAAGAAAAGAAAAGCTTTATGCCAAATTCTCGAAGTGTGAATTCTGGCTGCAGGAAGTACAATTTTTAGGTCATATGGTGAATCACGAAGGAATTCATGTAGATCCTGCTAAAATAGAAGCAATTACTAACTGGAAGGTTCCACGAATGGCTATCGAAGTTAGAAGTTTTCTAGGATTAGCTGGATACTATAGACGATTTATTAAAGACTTCTCTAAGATAGCTGTACCTTTGACTAAGCTAACCTGTAAGGAAATTAAGTTTGAATGGGGACCTAGACCAGAGGAAGCTTTTAGGATTCTAAAGCACAAATTGACGAACGCTCCAATCTTAGCTTTACCCGAAGGAACCGAAGATTTTGAAGTATACTGTGATGCTTCAAAATTAGGATATGGATGTGTGTTGATGCAACGCAAAAAGGTAATTGCGTATGCCTCTAGACAGTTGAAAAAGCACGAGGAACATTATACAACTCATGACCTAGAGTTAGGAGCCATAATTTTTGCCCTTAAGATTTGGAGACATTATCTGTACGGAAGTAAGTTTACTATCTATACAGATCATAAAAGTTTAAGGTATATATTTGGGCAAAAAGAGCTAAACATGAGGCAAAGAAGGTGGATGGAAATCCTAAGTGATTACGACTGTGATATTCAATATCACGAAGGAAGGGCAAACGTAGTCGCAGATGCCTTAAGTCGTAAGTATCATGAAAAGCAAAAACGAGTCCGTGCTCTTAGGTTAAATCTACAATTAGATTTAATGGAACAATTGAAAAAAGTTCAGGGAACGGCAATCAAGGACGATACCGAAGGAATGAAAGGTTACCTAAAGGAACTAGAACAAGGAAAGGATGGAATTTGGAGATTCCACAAGAAACGAATTTGGGTAGCTAAGCAGGGAGAATTAAGAAATAAAATTCTAGAAGAAGCTCATAAATCTAGGTATACTGTACATCCAGGAAACAATAAGATGTACCAAGATTTAAGAAATAATTTTTGGTGGATATGAATGAGAAAGGACATAGCTGAATATGTAACCAAGTGTCTTACTTGTTCGCAAGTTAAGGCCGAACACCAGAAACCTTCAGGACTACTACAACAGTTAGAAATGCCTGTATGGAAATGGGAACTCATAACAATGGACTTTGTTACTAAGTTACCCAAAACCAGAAAAGGTAATGATGCTATTTGGGTAATTGTGGATCGATTAACCAAATCAGCTCATTTTCTACCAATGAAGGAAACCTTTAGCATGGAAAGGTTAGCCAAGTTGTATGTAGATGAAGTTGTATCCTTACATGGAGTCCCACTCTCCATTGTATCGGATAGAGATAGTCGTTTCACTTCCCGTTTCTGGACAAGTTTCCAGGAGGCAATGGGAACTCGACTCAATTTAAGTACTGCATATCATCCTCAAACGGACGGACAAAGTGAAAGGACGATACAAACAATGGAAGACATGCTCCGAGCATGTGTAATTGACTTTGGTGGTAATTGGGATAACCATTTACCATTAATTGAATTTTCCTATAACAATAGTTATCATTCAAGCATCGAAGCTGCTCCATTCGAAGCACTGTATGGACGCAAGTGCAGAACTCCCCTTTGTTGGGCAGAAATAGGAGAAAGTCAATTATCAGGCCCAGAGATTGTGCAAGAAACCACTGACAAAATAATACAAATCAAGGAAAGACTGAAAACTGCTAGAGATTGTCAGAAGAGCTATGCAGACAATCGCCGCAAGCCACTAGAATTTCAGGTAGGAGACAAAGTACTCTTGAAAGTTTCTCCTTGGAAAGGAATGGTACGATTTGGTAAGAAAGGAAAACTGAGTCCAAGATATGTTGGACCATTCCCAGTGATCCAACGAATAGGACCAGTAGCTTATCGTTTACAACTACCAGAAGAATTGGCTGGAATACATGATGTGTTTCATGTATTCAATCTCAAGAAATGTCTATCAGACGAATCCCTGGTAGTACCTCTTCAAGATATAGAGGTAAATGAAAAGCTGAAATTCGTAGAGAAACCCCTACAAATAGAAGACCCGAAGATTAAGTTTCTCAAACACAAACGACTAGTGCTAGTGAAAGTCAAATGGGAATCCAGGAGAGGATCAGAATACACTTGGGAACTGGAATCAGAAATGAAGCGAAAGTACCCACATCTATTTCAGTAAATCTCGAGGACGAGATTTTTCTCAAGGTGGGGAGGATGTAACAACTGTCACTAAAATCAATAATTAGGACGATAATTAGTCAATAAGAAAACCCTAATTGAGACACCCAAGTAATTCTGCATTGGCCCTAAAATTTTTAGAACAATAGGAAACAGGATCAGGGCCCCTAAAACTCAAGGGGGCAAACCCTAGTTGAATAATTATCTAAATTAAACGTTGCTATGTTCTGATTGGCCCAATTGTTGAACCACCAAAGCTAGTCCCGAGCCTATGCAGCCTATGAATTAGACTGCTTAGCTTACGGACCGCAAGGGAAAGGGTTTACGGTCCATAAGCGAGTCTCAAAAATTGCTATAAATAGCCGACCTTGGGACTTGAACTGAGAAATGAAAACGACGTAAAGTTGCTGTCTGTACGTCGAGTTAAGGCTGTAATACTACAATAAACACACACACACGATCACGAGGTGCTGCCGCAATCAGGGTAATAACTCGATCGCTATTACGATTCAACGTCCGATCGATTATAACTATCCAACGATTGTCTGAGTGCTGCTCAAATTGAGCTGATACTTTGTTATTCATTGTGATTTCAACTTGAATGTTTGAGTGCTGTTCGAATCCGGACTATGCTCTGTCATTCGTTGTGAATCCATTGAATTATTAAGTATTGCACTTATTAATTGTTGTGAGGGTTTAATCTCGTGAATTGACGTAACTGCTGAATTAGTTACTAACCCGTTTGTGTGTACATTGTTAATTAAATTAGGTTAATCACAGGCAAATCAGTAAGGCTTAAACTCTGCTCGTAAAATCTGCAAAGTGAGTCATTCTCTTTTTATCAATTGTTTTACAAAACTCCAAGTTATTTTCAAAGTTATAATTACAGGGATTAAGTCTTTGTAATCACCAAGTTACAGCCGGTATGTGGGGTTTTGTATACATTACTTGATAATCTTCACCATTGGGGCAGCCAATGGGTGATATGACCATAATCACAGACACCATTGGATAGGTGGGCCAATGGGTCGAGTGGTAAAGTACCGTGGGTAGTTGGTTTGATATCAGAAACATTGTAATCGCTCCTAATACTGTGAATTATAACTAATGGGTCGTTTTAGTAAAATGAATGATTCCCTCAGTATTTCCCCGCTGACAAAACCTTTTTCAAACATGTTTCAGGTGATATGTTGTGAGCAAAGAAAGAGAAGTGCCGTGAAGCACTCCCAGCTTAGAAAAGTGGCTCGGTGTAAATAAATAAAAGAAACATGTTTTGAAAAATAAAGATTTCCCTGGGAATTCACATTGTTGTAAATTTTGGGAGTTTATCCC
This sequence comes from Helianthus annuus, assembly GCF_002127325.2. Classification (NCBI taxonomy): domain Eukaryota; kingdom Viridiplantae; phylum Streptophyta; class Magnoliopsida; order Asterales; family Asteraceae; genus Helianthus; species Helianthus annuus. Next base: position 61,163,984 of record NC_035447.2, on the reverse strand, counting down.
TAAAGTTATAAAGTGAGCAGTTTAAATTATTGAAAGATCCTGTTTTACAAGACTTCCGTTGTCACCTAAAATTTAAATACCGCAGGATTTCTGTCCCGCGGCTCCGGAAACGGGTTAAACCGGGTCGGGGGCCGTGACATCACCCAAATCCATCTAACTGTAAACCAACTATACGCTCCAACAATAACCAAATCACACATGAACGAAATCAATGCATCATCATAATACACTCCAAAACTATAATCAACCATTAAAATTTTAAACCCTAATCCCTCCATAATAATTAAATTTAAACCAATTAACCAAATGCATGTATCAGCCCCACCAACTATTTACTTTTCCTATGCATCATAATTTAATATTAAGCAAATAAAATTATAATAAAACACATATAAAACCTAATTGGATATGGGTGCAGTGCACAATAATCAAGATTTCTTTTTTGATAAACCAAGGACTCCAACTTAACTTTTCATGTCCCTTAGGCCATCAATCTCCATAAAACACCTGAATCCTATCCTTCAGTTCTCATGCCTATAACACCCACCTTCCTTGTTTTTTTTCTCTCAACGAAACCATCTACTTTTTATTCACATTGCGAGATCATGAGAAACCACTGAAGATAGAAGAATATTATTCAAGTCTCCAACCTTGTAAAATGAAAACGATGAATGTTTTTATACAAAAACACAATGCTATAGTATAGTACAATGTTACATATATAAAACAGAAACAACTACAAAACCTCGTTGTCTAATAAAAACACAATGACATAACACAATGTGGCGATAAAACTTCACCTCGTGAAACTGCTACACCTAAAAAACATTCAAATTCTGGCCATAACCACCTGGTGGTTATTCTGGTCAAGATTAAACCTCACAATTAACCGTCTAATTTGTACGGTCAAGATCAATCGCACACCTTTATATAGGAATATAAAGAAACTCCCACTACCCACGAAACTGCATTTTTTTTTTCAAATTGCTTCCTTTTTTGTCAGAAGTGTCTTAGGTGGAGAATGTGGGCAGAAAATCATGGGGGGAACTAACTAATTAGTAGTTTTTTATTTAATTTTATAGTTATTTTGTTAGATCGTGGAATGTTATCTCCTATTTATTAGGCTGACCAAGTCAAAGTGTCAACCTGAACTGTCTTTAGGAGAAAATTGCTTCAATTAAGAAATAACTGTTACATATTCAAAAACACAATGTCTTCAAAAACACAATATTAAATGTATGTATTTAATTATGTGTTACTAAAATACATAAATAACTGTAAAGATTGGACGTATTAAAAACACAATGTCTTCAAAAACACAATGCTAAATTGTATGTATATTTTGTGTAACTAAATTACATAAATATTGACTTATGAATTTTCTAACACAATGATTTATAACATCCGAACACATTTTAATGCATTAATAATGGTTAAACAAAATTGATACATCCCCAACTTTATTTGTTAAAAAGGTAATATGTATTAAGAGATCGAATTAATGGTTGTTTCTTAATATATAATTTAAGTTTTTCTTTCAAGTGTTGCGTGCTGCAACTAAAATTGATCTCCGCATGCTGCAACTCAAATTTATCCTGACACAAATATTAATACACCTTTAAAATAAATATTATATATTACTTTGTTACATGTTTAATTAAAATTAATGATTTTTAGAGGTAAATTAGTTTTACTTTTTTTTTTATTGTTGTCAGATGATACATTAAAAAATGAATAATTGGATTTAGTAACGAATTTTATGTTGCCTATATTTTATTAAAGATGTGTAATTAATTAAATGGGAGAGTGGAGAACGTGGTGAGTAATTTTAGGTAACTTCCTAACTGCTGCACTCTAAAATAAACTGCCATTTTTTAGGGGGTTATTACGGATGAGATTTAATCTCACAAATTGTGACAGCCCGTATTCCAAAACCTTTCTTTGTGTTTTGATGTAACCTGTATGAACATTACGTGACTAGTTGACGTGTTTGATTTCAATGGAATAATATGCTTTGTTATGCTATGTGTTACATGAATGTGTTGTGAGTATGTATGTATAATAAATTTGGTCACACAACGACTCCTAATCGCACAAGCCTTTGGGTCGCACACCTTGTCCCTCATCACACACCTCTCCCGGCCCACTCTACTTGACTCGAGACCATGAGGGCAGCCCAATGAAGGGTTCGGCGCACTCCTCTCATGCGCCTAATACACAAGGGGTTGTGTCTAATCCTCATAATTTGCAAACACCTAACACACACAAAACCCTAGACTCTCTATCTCTTCTCCTCCTCTTCACTCGACGGCAACATCTTCACCATCGAAGTCACTCGGATTGCGGCTGCCCACTCCCTCGAAACTCTCCCATCTCGGTTTGGTTAATCACATCACACACTCCTGGTTCGTGTCTTATCCTTGTTTGGTTGTATGTTTTGTGATGTTGATTTTGTTATAAGATTGATTAGGGTTTCATGCTTGTGAAAATATTGATAAAAGTTGTGCTCCTAAATTAGTCATATATGTTTGGTTTCGAGGTACATATGATGAAACTATTTGTGGATTGATTGGAAGCGTACATTATCAAAACTGTTAGGAGAAACCATATGTTTGATCTAGGTCGTGTAGGACCGATTGCATGATTTAGATTTAGAGCCTAATAGATGTAATCGGCTGTTATGATTCAATAAAGTTTGCATGATGGTTAGGGTTGAATGTTGGTATTAGAATTCACTAATATGATGATCCGGTTGAATGCTTGATTATTATTCTTGATTAGATTTCAATTAGGGTGGTTTGAATATGCATGATTGCTGAATTAATTGTTATTTGATCTGATTTGAAACTGCCAAACATGTTAGCAATTGTTATGGAAAAATTAAGCTGCAAATAAGGAAGTTGTTACATCTTCCGGTCTCGACACGGGTTGCGAGTCGAGAACCCACAGTCTCGACTCGAGACCACACATCACCAGCACACAAACAACAAGACTCGAGACCACGGTTGCGAGTCTTGTTGCGACTCGATACCTGACTCGAGTCCACATGGTCTCGAGTGATAAATGCATAACCCGAGACCTTTAGTTGCGACTCGAGAACACCAAGACTACAACCCGAGACCACACTGTCTCGACTCGAGATCTCTAGTCACGACTCGAGACCATTTAATCACACATTCTATTTGGATTCGCATACTGTTACAAGCCCAACTATTTGGGCCACACATTTGGGTTGTGTATATTTGTGTGTATGTTACTGTTGAACTCGTATGTACTGATGTTAACTGCCATGATTACACGTGTATGCCATGATCATTGTTTTATGCAACTTGTTAGTATACGTGTAGAGCATATACGTGCGTTGCTTAAATCTAGACCTGCCTTGTATGGTAACCATGTTAGGACGTGGTTGACCCATAGTAGCTCGATTGACCTTTTGTTTATCTGCCGAGCAAAACAAGGTGAGTTCACACCATTTATAAGGCATGGGATTCCCGGTGGTTTGGGAATAGGTTAAGAAACTAAAACGGAATTCTACATATTCTCCTTGGGTAGGATATGTATGGCCATCCTCCTTGGGTAGGATATGTACGGCCATCCTCCTTGGGTAGGATGCCACTATAAATCCTGTGTATTCTCCTTGGGTAGAACTACGTACGTTCGTCCTCCTTGGGTAGGACAACAACCTTACAACTTAATAGACAAAACTCTATCATGAAGTCCCTCACTTTATATCGACTTAATCGCCGAGGCCGATGGCGAGCGGGTCATTAGTTAATAGCGCTATTAGGTTTAACAAACCTCACATCGTGTCGTTCGAACGGGCGTGTACTAATAGACTATGGCAAACTGTCCGTGATGATAGACACTGATATAGGGCACAACTTATATTTCGTTAGTAGTCGATATGGTACAGTCTAGTGGTTCACCTGGGAAGCTCCCACTAATTATGGTTATCGTTTGGGAAACGAAGGTACTGGTTAACTTGTGGTTTACGAAACACATATGATTTCAAAACAAACTGGTAAACTAAACAACCAACTATGAACTCGCTCAACTTTGTTGTTGACTTGTTGTTACATGCCTTGCAGGTCGTTAGGTATTCATGGATCTTGCACGGGAGCCGTGGTCGTTGTGGGAACGTGGACTGTTAAGTTCCATGTTAAACATTTACACTTTATTATACTTTTGAACTTATATCTTGGTTTTAAACCTTATGCTTCCGCTTACAACTTAAACTACGTTTTGTTTGGACACCAATTATATTGTGTTGGGTTTTATATTTAATTGCATGCTATGTTCAATATGATTGGTGGCTTGATCCTGGTCAGTCACGCCTCCAAGCGGTGATACTCCGCGGGTGGATTTTGGGGGTGTGATAGATTGGTATCAGAGCCATTGGTTATAGTGAAGTTGGTTTTAAAAAGGGGAAAGGCTTTTGGTAAAACCAGACTATAACCTGTACAGTGCTCAACGATCCACAACAACGCTTCACTCCACGTGCAAGGCTCAACACTATAGGTGATATGATTTATGTTTGTATTGCTTACTTGTTAATTACATAGTACATTGCTCATAGTATGCTTAGATGAATGTAACAACTACTGCTTGAAAACACATGTGTGCTTACTCTCTCCTGTCATCGCACCTTCGCGAACCACTCTCACCCATGTTTCCCTTGATATGAAGATCATCAGTGGACGCGTTAACCTAACTCAAGCCCAGCTAACGGATTTGATCAATGAACAAGTTACTGCAGCACTAGCAGCTGCTCAGGCAGGTGGTCAACATGCTCAGCCTCCTGCATGTATATTCAAAACTTTTATGGACTGCCGAGCTACTACTTTCAACGGCACTGAAGGAGCTGTAGTCCTCCTCCACTGGTTTGAGAAGCTCGAGTCTGTCTTCGAGATGTGTGAATGCCCTGAGACTCGCAGGGTGAAATATGCTACTGGTACTCTTGAGGGTGTAGCGCTCACGTGGTGGAACGCTCAGGTTCAAATGCTGGGGATTGTTGCTGCTAATGTCACCCCATGGAATGACTTCAAGGATTTAATCAAAGAGGAATACTGCAACCGTGATGACATCCACAAGCTGGAAGTAGAGTTCTTCAACTTAAAGATGACGGGGTCAGAAATCGAAGCGTATACAAAAAGGTCAAATGAACTGGCTATTCTGTGTCCTACTATGGTGGATCCTCCCATCAAGCAAATCGAGCTGTACCTTAAAGGTTTAGTGCGAGAAATTCAAAGTCACGTGACCTCAGCTAACCTTGGCACAATCCAGCAGGTTATTCGTTTGGCTCATCGTCTCACTGATCAGGAAGTCGAGCAGAACAGGCTGCCCAAGCGTATTGGTACTACTGCTACAATTCCTACTACTTCTGATGCCCCCAGCGACAACAAGCGCAAATGGGATGGAGTCTCAAGCAAGGGATCGACATCAGCTCAGTCTCAGTCTCAACAGCGAAAGACTGATGACTACCAGAGTCCTGGTCAGCAATCTTCTGGTAGTCAAGGACAGGGTGGGTACCGAGGAAACCACCCCATGTGCAATCGATGCAATAGGCATCATAGTGGGCAGTGCAACAAGGGTCGTTGTTTGAGGTGTAACAAGTTTGGGCATGAGGCAAAGGATTGTAGGGCCGCACGACCTGTGAATCAGAATCATCAACAGCAACAGCAGGCTCCACAAAATCAGCCACAGCAACAGCAGGGTAACAGGGGATGCTTTCAGTGTGGTGCTGAAGGTCACTTCAAGATAAATTGCCCCCAGTTGAACCAGAATCAGAATAACAACAATAATCAGGGAAACGGAAACAACAATGGGGGTAACAACGGGGAAAACAATGGAAACAATGGCGCCCGGGGCCGTGCATTCGTGATTGGTCAGGGTGATGCAAGGAATGATCCCAACGTCGTGATGGGTAAGTTTCTACTGGACGACTTTTACGTTAATGTTTTATTTGATCCGGGTGCTGATACTAGGTATGTGTCCCTAAAAGTTAGTCAAATGTTAAAACGTGCTCCAACACTTTTAAACACCAAGCACATGGTAGAACTAGCAAACGGTAAAAGTCTTGAAGCCACACACATAGTTAGGGTTTGTAATCTCATCTTAGCTGGTCAGACCTTCTCTATCGACCTCATCCCTATCGTTCTGGGTAGTTTCGACATCGTCATTGGTATGGATTGGTTATCGCATCATCGAGCAGAGATCCTTTGCAAGGAGAAGATCGTCCGCATTCCTCGTTCGAATGAAGGACCCTTAGTGATTCATGGCGACAAGAGTGGTGCCGTTGTGGGCATCATTTCTTTTCTCAAGGCCCAGAAGTGTTCGCGAAAGGATCACACTGCTATTTTAGCCCTTGTTACTGACACCTCGAAGAAAGAGAAGAAGATAGAAGATATCCCGATTGTACGTGACTATCCTGAGGTATTCCCTGAGGAATTACCTGGTCTTCCACCCCACCGACAGATTGAATTTCAAATCGAGCTAGCTTCTGGAGCGGCACCAATAGCTTGAGCACCTTATCGATTAGCTCCATCAGAACTTGAAGAACTATCCACACAACTACAAGAACTCTTGGACATGGGTTTTATTCGTCCTAGCTCTTCGCCTTGGGGAGCTCCAGTATTATTTGTGAAGAAGAAAGACGGTACCTTCAGGATGTGTATTGATTACCGCGAACTCAACAAGGTGACTGTAAAGAATCGCTATCCACTTCCACACATTGATGACTTTTTCGATCAGCTGCAAGGGTCGAGCTACTATTCGAAGATTGACCTGAGGTCAGGATACCATCAACTGAGAGTTCGAGACAAAGATATCTCTAAGACAGCGTTCAGGACTCGTTATGGGCATTACGAGTTCCTGGTTATGCCTTTCAGATTGACAAACGCGCCTGCAGTCTTCATGGATCTTATGAACAGAGTGTGCAAACCCTACCTGGATAAGTTCGTTATTGTATTCATCGACAACATCCTAATCTATTCTAAGAGTCAGGAGGAGCACGAGCAACACCTGAAGCTTATTTTGGAACTCCTTCGAACAGAACAATTGTATGCTATGTTTTCAAAGTGCGACTATTGGCTTCGCGAAGTCCACTTTCTAGGCCATGTGGTAAATAAGGATAGGATTCATGTTGATCCATCCAAGGTAAACTCAATCAAGGATTGGCATGCGCCGCGTACACCAACCAAAATTCGCCAATTCTTGGGTTTGGCGGGCTACTACAGAAGGTTCATCAAGGATTTCTCCAAGATTGCGCAACCTCTCACTTCACTAACTCAGAAAGGTGTCACCTATCGTTGGGGTAATGCACAGGAATCAGCATTTCAGCACTTAAAGGATAAACTTTGTAGCGCACCTATTCTCTCATTGCCAGAGGGCACGGACGATTTTGTGGTTTATTGTGACGCGACAATTCAGGGACTTGGTTGCGTGTTGATGCAACGGGATAAAGTCATAGCTTATGCATCGCGCCAACTCAAAGTTCACGAAAAGAATTACACTACACACGATCTGGAGCTGGGAGCTGTTGTTTTCGCACTCAAGATATGGAGACATTACCTGTACGGTACCAAGTGCACCATTTACACCGATCATAGGAGTCTCAAGCATATCTTCAAGCAAAAGGAATTAAACATGCGACAACGTCGATGAGTTGAGCTCTTGAATGACTACGAATGCGCGATCAAGTATCATCCGGGTAAAGCCAATGTGGTGGCCGACGCCCTCAGTCGAAAGGATTCTACACCTAAACGCGTTCGTGCTTTACAACTCACCATCCAATCTGGTCTTCCTACTCAGATACGAGATGCTCAGGTTGAAGCATTAAAAGCAGAGAACGTCAGGGCGGAGTCCCTACGGGGGTCAAGGAAACGATTAGAGCAAAAGGAAGACGACGCTTACTATGTAACGGGGCGTATTTGGGTCCCACTTTATGGAAACCTACGCGAGCTAGTGATGGATGAAGCATATAAGTCTCGTTACTCAGTACATCCTGGTTCGGATAAGATGTACCACGACATAAAGACTACATAGTGGTGGCCTAGTATGAAAGCGCACATAGCAACTTACGTCAACAAATGTTTGACTTGTGCGAGAGTCAAGACCGAATATCAGAAACCATCAGGTTACTCCAACAACCAAAGATACCACAATGGAAATGGCAGCAAATTTCCATGGATTTTGTTACTGGCCTGCCTAGGTCTCAACGCGGAAATGACACTATTTGGGTGATAGTGGATCGGTTGACTACGTCCGCACACTTTTTGGCCATCAAAGAAATAGACAAGTTTTCTACTCTAGCAGACGTTTACTTAAAAGAAGTAGTTTTGAGGCACGGGGTGCCAACCTCTATTATTTCCGATCGTGATGCACGTTTTACTTCTGAACTGTGGCAAGCAATGCACAAGTCCTTTGGCTCACGTTTAGACATGAGCACCGCTTATCATCCACAGACGGATGGGCAGTCTGAACGCACCATCCAAACCCTTGAAGACATGCTTAGGGCATGTGTGATTGATTTTGGCAACGGCTGGGAAAAACATCTACCGTTAGTGGAATTTTCATATAATAACAGCTACCACACCAGCATCCAAGCCGCTCCGTTTGAGGCATTGTACGGACGTAAATGCCGATCACCTCTTTGTTGGGCAGAGGTGGGTGACAGCCAGATCACGGGTCCAGAACTTGTAGTAGACATAAAGGAAAGAGTTACTCAGATACGGCAACGAATGGCGGCAGCTCGTGACCGTCAGAAAAGCTACGCTGATAAGCGTAGGAAACCACTCGAGTTCCAGGTTAGGGATCGAGTGCTACTCAAAGTCTCCCTTTGGAAAGGTGTAGTTCGTTTTGGCAAACGAGGCAAACTCAATCCGCGTTATGTCGGACCTTTCGAAATCATAGAGAAAATAGGCAAAGTGGCCTATAAACTAAACCTACCAGCAGAACTCAGTGCAGTTCACAACGTTTTCCATGTGTCAAATCTGAAGAAGTGTCTGTCCGATGAAACCCTCGTAGTTCCTTTGAAGGAGCTCACTATCGATGATCAGTTGCGATTCGTCGAGGAACCAGTTGAGATCACAGACCGAGACGTTAAAGTTCTCAAGCACACTAGAATACCTCTTGTTCGAGTTCGTTGGAACTCCCGTCGTGGCCCAGAGTTTACCTGGGAACAAGAAGACCAAATGAAACATAAGTATCCCCGGTTGTTCGAGAAAAATACAACCACTACTGAGGCTGAAGCTACTTCGGAATTTCGGGACGAAATTCCAAACCAACGGGGGGAGGATGTGACACCCCAGGAAAAACCAGGAAACTATACAACTTAACTAGCTTCCTCAGTGAGTATGTGCTAAATTTCGGGACGAAATTTCTTTCAACTTGGGGATAATGTGACAACCCATATTCCAAAACCTTTCTTTGTGTTTTGATGTAACCTGTATGAACATTACGTGACTAGTTGACGTGTTTGATTTCAATGGAATATTATGCTTTGTTATGCTATGTGTTACATGAATGTGTTGTGAGTATGTATGTATAATAAATTTGGTCACACAACGACTCCTAATCGCACAAGCCTTTGGGCCGCACACCTTGTCCCTCATCACACACCTCTCTCGGCCCACTCTACTTGACTCGAGACCATGAGGGCAGTCCAATGAAGGGTTCGACCCACTCCTCTCATGCGCTTAATACACAAGGGGTTGTGTTTAATCCTCATAATTTGCAAACACCTAACACACACAAAACCCTAGACTCTATCTCTTCTCCTCCTCTTCACTCGACGGCAACATCTTCACCATCGAAGTCATTCGGATCGCGGCCCCCACTCCCTCGAAACTCTCCCATCTCGGTTTGGTTAATCACATCACACACTCCTGGTTCGTGTCTTATCCTTGTTTAGTTGTATGTTTTGTGATGTTGATTTTGTTATAAGATTGATTAGGGTTTCATGCTTGTGAAAATATTGATAAAAGTTATGCTCCTAAATTAGTCATATATGTTTGATTTCGAGGTACATATGATGAAACTGTTTGTGGATTGATTGGAAGCGTGCATTATCAAAACTGTTAGGAGAAACCATATGTTTGATCTAGGTCGTGTAGGACCGATTGCATGATTTAGATTTAGAGCCTAATAGATGTAATCGGCTGTTATGATTCAATAAAGTTTGCATGATGGTTAGGGTTGAATGTTGGTATTAGAATTCACTAATCTGATGATCCGGTTGAATGCTTGATTATTATTCTTGATTAGATTTCAATTAGGGTGGTTTGAATATGCATGATTGCTGAATTAATTGTTATTTGATCTGATTTGAAACTGCCAAACATGTTAGCAATTGTTACGGAAAAATTGAGCTGCAAATAAGGAAGTTGTTACATCTTCCGGTCTCGACACGGGTTGCGAGTCGAGAACCCACAGTCTCGACTCGAGACCACACATCACCAGCACACAAACAACAAGACTCGAGACCACGGTTGCGGGTCTTGTTGCGACTCGAGACCTGACTCGAGACCACATGGTCTCGAGTGATAAATGCATAACCCGAGACCTTTAGTTGCGACTCGAGAACACCAAGACTACAACCCGAGACCACACTGTCTCTACTCGAGATCTCTAGTCTCGACTCGAGACCATTTAATCACACATTCTATTTGGATTCGCATACTGTTACAAGCCCAACTATTTGGGCCGCACATTTGGGTTGTGTATATTTGTGTGTATGTTATTGTTGAACTCGTATGTACTGATGTTAACTGCCATGATTACACGTGTATGCCATGATCATTGTTGTATGCAACTTGTTAGTATACGTGTAGAGCATATACGTGCGTTGCTTGAATCTAGACCTGACTTGTATGGTAACCATGTTACGACGTGGTTGACCCATAGCAGCTCGATTGACCTTTTTTTATCTGCCGAGCAAAACAAGGTGAGTTCAAACTCTTTATAAGGCATGGGATTCCTGGTGGTTTGGGAATGGGTTAAGAAACTAAAACGGAATTCTACATATTCTCCTTGGGTAGGATATGTACGTCCATCCTCCTTGGGTAGGATGCCACTATAAATCCTGTGTATTCTCCTTGGGTAGAACTACGTACGTTCGTCCTCCTTGGGTAGGAAAACAACCTTACAACTTACTAGACAAAACTCTATCATGAAGTCCCTCACTTTATATCAACTTAATCGCCGAGGCCGATGGCGAGCGGGTCATTAGTTAATAGCGCTATTAGGTTTAACAAACCTCACACCGTGTCGTTCGAACGGGCGTGTACCAATGGACTATGGCAAACTGTCAGTGATGATAGACACTGATGTAGGGCACAGCTTATATTTCGTTGGTAGTCGATGTGGTACGGTCTAGTGGTTCACATGGGAAGCCCCCACTGATTATGGTTATGGTTTGGGAAACAAAGGTAATGGTTAACTTGTGGTTTACGAAACACATATGATTTCAAAACAAACTGGTAAACTAAACAACCAACTGTGAACTCGCTCAACTTTGTTGTTGACTTGTTGTTACATGCCTTGCAGGTCGTTAGGTTGTTACATGGAGCTTGCACGGGAGGCGTGGTCGTTGTGGGAACGTGGACTGTTAAGTTCCATGTTAAACATTTACACTTTATTATACTTTTGAACTTATATCTTGGTTTTAAACCTTATACTTCCGCTTATAACTTAAACTACGTTTTGTTTAGACACCAATTATATTGTGTTGAGTTTTATATTTAATTGCATGCTATGTTCAATATGATTGGTGGCTTGATCCTGGTCAGTCACGCCTCCAAGCAGTGATACTCCGCGAGTGGATTTTGGGGGTGTGACACAAATAACCGCCATGATCGGACAACCTAGATTAACGTAGGTGTTGCTATCACCATAAAATTAGCAAACAAAAAAGACATATACATATTACATGTCAATGATAACCCTGTACATAAAGTATTTCATTATACGTTAATGTAATGCATCTCGTTTGTCCTTACGTTTATCTCAGCAATCTCACCGTATTCTTTAACTATAATGAACTTGTTATATCGATTGATATAGTGCACAGATAACCTAATCATCAATGGCATAGACACACCGAGCAGAAAAGAAATCACTTTTGACCAGGTTTCATTTTGCAGTTTCCACGATTCAACATCCACGCCAAACATTCTGATACTAACCAACTATGGAATTCATCTCGTGTTGTGTTATTTACAACGAAATTTGTTTTTACAAATGCTTTGGTTTTTTATATAATATTATGTTAGGAAATTTGGACTTTGTAGTCAACTCCTAGCCTATATTTACCTAAATACCCATGTAAATAATAACCGCTCAAGTTAACTACCTTCTGGAAAAGTGGGAGTTAGTGGAAAATGAAAATATAAATTAAAAAATTCGGGTATATGATCGGGTATATAGTTCGGGTAAACGGGTATAGCGTTTCGGGTAATCGGGTCGGGTATCTCCTAATCCCATACCCGACCCATACCCGCGAAAATTTCTAAAACTAATCTCATTCCCGGCCCAATACCCATCGGATATCGGGTATACCCATCCCATTAAGCGCTGACATCAAAGAAAGTCATTCCTTGCACACATAATATTCCACAAATACATAATGTCTCTTAAAAAAACAATGTTTATACAAAAACACAATGCTAACGTAGAGCACAATGTTATATATAAAACACAAAAAAACTACGAAAAATGTCATATAAAAACACAATGACAATAACACAATGTTATACAAAAAGCAAATGCATTTGTAAAAACACAATTCCTTGTAAAAAAACACAATACCCTGTAATTACTGTATATATTTATTTACCTGAATACACCATGTACTTAATAACCACTCCCAGGTCAAATCTCTAAATCCCGCCTTATTCTAAATTCAAAAGTATGAGTGTTCCTTAAGAGCATTCACATCCAGCCCCCTATAATTATACATACATTCCACTAAAAAACAACTCCTATATCAATATATTTCCACTAAAAACAAATACTTTTTCTCTCTCATTTTCAATTAAATAATATTTTTATACCTTTATCATTACATTTTTCTCTCTCCTTCACTCACAACCACTTTCAATATATATTAAAAAATTATAGTGGGTGAACAGTGTCCCCCCAAATATACAGATGAACAGTAACATTTTCTCTCTCCTCCACTCACAACCACTTTTTATACTCTTTATACTTTAAAAACCCCACTCACAGATTTTGATTCCCAGGATGTGAATGCTCTAATACTTTCCACAACTTTGCACTTACTATTTATGTTTCCTTTTGCTTTGGATATAACTTCTAATTTCTAAATATTTGCGTTTTTCTATCCCCTTATTGGGGTGGATATTGGACAATGATGGTGACAAACCCATCGAGGGGGGTTCGATCCATAGCCGCGCCCCGTTTTTCATCTGGTTGTGCGGTTTTAGGGGGAACGCCGTAACCAAGTCTGACCAACCTAACGCGGGCCCAGTTAAGACAACGTACTCTGGGCAAATCTTGGCTAGGGCCGTCATTTAGACGGTGTGACATTGGGTCACTCAAAAAGAAAGTCAAAAAAAAAATATTTGTGTTTTTCTCTTTACATTTTTTAAATATCTTGTTTTATACCATTTAATATCCTTGTTGTTTCCATATAAATTTTATTCAAAAATAGTTGGTCACAGTTTAAACAAACAAAAACAATAGTAAAAAACAACTTTAAAACAAAAGGTGTAATCCAAATCGAATGCTTCAATACATCATGTAAAATGATATACAAAGTACTAACAATTGATGTATTGCAAATTGATTTAACCAACTATTTCGGTGAAATCTATTTATGTTCTGGCTTATTCTTACTTTGATCAACCCCTTTATACCATACCACAGAAAGTGCAAATCTAATCTTATGTTAAAAAGAAATTGCAACTACATTATTATAACATCAAACGCAACTATATATAAACGTCAACCTTCAACATGATATCCTTGTATATGTACACATCAACCAACCGCAGACCGGAAACTTACAAAGACTTCAATTTCACTAATGCAGGTGCATGCTGATCACACGACGGACCTACAATCTCCAGCACGGGCGCCTCCCTCTCCAAGTACCGAATCACCTGCCTCATATTCGGCCTGCTCGACGGCTCATCATTTGAACACATTAACCCAACCTTCAAAACCATCGTAACTTCAGCCCAGGGCCGGTCCTGAGTGATGCGGGCCCAAGCGTGGAAGAGCGGGCCATTCTGTATTTGGAGGCCCAAGATCGGGTCACAAAAGGGGCTTCACTGAAATGGCTCTAACTTGGGCTACGGGGGTCCGTTTGGGGCGTGTGACCAGTCAAAACGAACGGGAGAACGAGCTCTATCTTGCTGCAAACGGCCTACGGCGGTTTGGGTCATCGTCCGGGCCGAGAAAACGCTTATTTCTATTAGTTTTTCCCATTTTTATGTTTTTTCAAGTATTTTGGGCATTTTGTTTTTGGGCTTGTGTTTGGCCCGTTGTCTTTTTTAGGCCCGTTTCGAATTTCTGTCATTATTTATATGTCCCTTTAGTCAATGAAACAATCAGACTTGAATTTTGAGAAAACTTATTTTTCACTTCAAATTCCGTGGCCTTTGGGTTGCAATTTGGGGGTTGGGGAAGAGACACACGGGTATTCGTAGAATCAACGTGTTGATCTTCGCTTATCGTATCACTCACTACATCACTGAGGATTTAAGTGTCTCGGCCGAGCCGAAAAAAAAGGCCCTTAGACCCTAAGGAATTATATAAACTACTTTTTTAAACGACGATTAACATTATAGCAATAAACATAACAAAAATATAGTATTAGAATACCATACCGTAATAGTTAAACCATGATTCGTGAAGCTCTCCTGGCATTCTTGATAGCTCTCCTCACCATCCTTTAAATTCATTGGATTTCCACAGCCCATGCTGCAACATTTTTCTAAAAGAACTTGAATTAAAAGCCAATATTTTTCCAAACAAAACATTAACGGTTGAACTGTACAAAACTTAAAATCATATTATAATGCAACCCTTGGATCGAAAGCCAAATTATTGCACTTTTGATCAATTTTTTCGAATAGTTAAATGGATCGTTCCTTTAATAATCAAAGAATAAAAAATCCCCAAGCAAGTTGCTTTAGGGGACTTACAAACATACAGCAAAATTATAGCAAACTCTATTCCAATACCCAACAGTTCAATCCTCACATAATTAAGTTGTGCAGGCACAGTTCACCACCTACTTCAAATCAACCCCAATCATTCTTGATCAGTGTTTTAACCAGTCAAAAGATATCTTCTTTACCTCCTGCATGATTTTGAAAACAAATGGGGCTGCACCATTAAAGACTTTAGCATTTCGTGCTTTCCAAAGTACCCAACAGGTGAGAAGAAACACTGCGTGAACCGATCGTTTTCCGTTGGGTGGGAACTTCCAGGCCATGTATGAAATGCAGCAGTACAATGTTTAACCACAAAAAAAAAAAAAAAAAAAAAAAAAACGTGACTTGAACCTGTGACCTTATAAGTTCTTTAACTATACTTAAAGACAAACCCCGACAGAACATTCATTTACTTCGTTATAAGAGTTCACTTCAAAATATTTATGGGCTCACTCAATACTTGGTTATATAAAAAAATTAAAAAAATTTTGGCCCCCGGGGAAATTGGGCCTTGGCCGGGGGTGCGGGTCGCCCACCCCTAGGGCCGGCCCTGCTTCAGCCTCATTAAACTCACCCTTCAACCGCGAATCCACCACATCAAGTAAACACCCTCCTCGCCACTTATCCCAAACCCAATCAACCAAAATGAGCTCCTCCGGAAACGCCTTGAGCTCAGCAGATCTCCGTTCACACACCACTTCCAACAAAAGAGCCCTGAATGCATACACATCCGAACCCGTGGTAGGCTTATCCATTCGGGTTAGCTCAGGAGCCAAGTAACCCAATGTGCCCACCACTTTAGTGGTTACCGGGTTCGACCGATGCTCATACAACTTAGCCAACCCGAAATCGCCTAACTTACCATTTAAATCCGAATCCAACAACACATTTCCTGCTTTAATATCTCTATGCACCACAGTTTTTTCCCACCCTTCAGGCAAATAAAGTAACCCATTTGCCACATCTTTTATAACCTTAAACCTTTGTTCCCAACTCAAAACCAATTTAGGCTTATTACCACTATATATACACTTATCCAAACTTCCATTAGCCATAAACTCATAAACCAACAACAACTCACCTTTATTCCTAAACCAACCCAACAACTGCACCAAATTCCGATGCCGAAGCCGCCCAATCGTCGACACCTCCGACAAAAACTCATTCTGCCCTTGTAACAAATTAACTGATTTTATTAGTGCAAATTACTTCATCAAATCATCACATTAGCAAACAAATCACATGGTGCAATTGCCATATATGTGGCTGCCTGAAACCTAAAAGGAGAGACGAACCAGAGGTGTGTAAAGGAGAGGATGCGATGGTGATAGGTTTTATAACTCTGCAAGATATATCACCATATAGAATTAGAATCTGATCATATGTAACAATAATATTTGGCGTATCTTTACAGTCAAAAGGCTACATACAAATATAAACCACAAATAATGCGTATACGCCTACTTGCCGTAGATACGAAACAGCTATCAGCAGCACCATCATCTCTTGGCTCAAATCTGTCCAAAGTTTCATAAAAGACATCATCCACAGGTCCCAGAAGGTCAACACCAGGCTTTAATTTGATCTCAGGGTCGTCAGTCTCTGCTTTCGTTGTCACCAATGCAATAAACTTGTCTTCTGGAGCCACATTGTGTGAATACAAACAACAAAATAGATACCTGAAGAAACACATCATCGAAAAACTCGTTAGACATTCATCCAGTCATCGGTTACTTTACACTTACCTCCACATCAGAAAAGTCAACTTGGTCAAATGTTACTTTAAACATACATGTCTGATTTACGTTTAGCTACTCACCACATTCCAGAAGCAGTTATTTTTGTAAAAAAAATGGCAGTTATAACCCCATTCCCAACAACCCTACAACTGTTAACTAACTACCCTTGTAACCGCCCAACTAACTAACAACCTCTGTTGCTAACCCCTGTTAACTAACAACCTCTGTTGCTGATCCACTGTTAGCTAACCACCTCTGCTGCTAATCCACTGTTATTAACAACCTCTGTTGTTCATCCACTGTTGATGGATCCACTGATTCCTAACAACATCTCCATCCACTGCCATCTAAACCACTGATCATTTACCCATATCACTCACCTTCCCGGAATTCCCAAACCCGCTAACCGCAGCATTCCACCAGGAACAATTCGACTCGACAAACCTCCTTCCGAAACCCCTCTTCGCCCTCCGAATCCCCACACAAAAATCACCATGTCTCTTCCTTTGTTGTGACTTGTGGCTTAACAAATTCTTCAATTATCTGCTTCAGTTTTGTGTCACGAATCAGCATATCTGCATATCTAGTGTAAGATGTGAACTAAAATCGTTAAGAAAGCAATTGCAATCGTTATGTTTTGTTTGACTTTTGGAGTGGTCAAACATACCTCTTTCATTTCCTCAAGACTAATAGCGCCATTTTTATCGACGACAATTGCATAATACTGATCTTTGAGATTCGATAGTTCCTCTTCATCGGGTGTGCTAGCCAAAGCCTGTGCGGTAATATGAGTCTTGGATAATATTATTTGTGATTACTTTAATAATACGAGTGAAATACTTATCCGTAGAGCAAACAGTTACACAGCAACTGTCTTTAACAAATTAAGAGGGGAGATTGAATGATTCTGGATTTGAGAAGAGGTTTTTTGTTCAAGGTGATCGAACAAATATGACATATCCGAACTCTGCTACATCAAATGTGAAAATTAGGTCAAATTAGATCAAATCACAACAATATTTGATAGATTAGAACAGACTACTTGAATTGCCGACTTGGTGCTGTGAAGAGAAGTAATATTCAACCATACACAATTGGAGCAGGGGTGGTGGGATTTAATACCATGTAGATATATAGAAGAAAAGAAACAATCGATTGATGAGATGATTAGATCAAACTTACAGTGATGTTGGAGATTTGAGAGAGGAAATCAATTAATCAACTCCTCCACTCCTTCCCCATTTGTTCGTTTAGTTTTTTTTTTTTTTTTTTTTCTCATATATAAACTAGAAACAATAGCTAGCATCTAGGAATCATGAACTGAAAGTTACAAATATGTGTGTATATATACAAACAATGGTGAGATGGTTACTGTTTGGTTGGGTAATTCACAATAAAGAAGATGACAGTTAGGGCATGTTTGGGTAAGCTTATTCAAAAATCTTATTGACTTATTGGCTTCATGCATTCATTTTACAAGTTATCACATGGCATCATCATGAAATTATTATGGTGATGTAATGGAGATGTGTCAGCGGAAAACGGTTCGCGGCTATTCGTGCTTCGCGTGTCGATCTCTGGGATGCACAACGGAGGAATATCGCGACGTCGGACTTGAGCCGAACCTAACCGAGTCGAACCGAACCAAGTCAAACCAAACCAAGTCGCGTCCACATAAAGTGTATCAACAACTAGCATGTCCAAATTCATTAAAAAATGTCTATTAACATATAAACATGTACAACATAAATAGTCATACTAGCTAGTAGGCAGCCGACATGCTTATCAAACTAAGGCATAATTTGCATCTATTTGCACCGGTAGATCCAGGAATTTACGTGAGTGAGGTCAAAATTGTTCAGTGAAAATGGGTTGGGTCAACAAGATTATTAGTATATTTAGCTTTAAGTTATTAGAGAAAAAATAAATAAGGGTATATTACACTTATCGTTCTTTATGCTTTTACCGGATTGCAATAGATAACCTTTAACTTCAATAATTACAGTCACAGTCTTTTTTTTTGTTAAAAACATTACACCTTAGGTCCTTTAACACTAATCCAATTAAAATTTCCAGTTAAGTCTCACATGTGCCTTGCACATGAGGACATCATTGTCTTTTTACCATTCTAATACAATAAAGATTAAAAAAAATTAATAGATAAAATCCCCTTCACAGTTCTCTCTCTCTAACACCCCCCATCACTCTCTCTACCCCTCCTCTCTATCTCTCTCTCTCTCACTCTCAACCAAACCCTCACCACTGTCCCCATCTTGAAAGCTTCTTTCTCTCTCAAGGCCACACTTCCCTCCACCCTCCACCTCTGAGAAACCCCACCACAACCAAACCTCCTGTCTCTATCCCCACCACCGTCGCAGATGGGCCCATCACCGAAACCCTAGTTTCGCCCATGTTTCCTCTTCAAAACATTCAAAAAAAAGGGAAATGCACGGTACCCCTGACCGCGGAGGAAATACCCCCTCCCAAGACGCTACCCGACAAAGCAAGCCTGGCGGTGAAATGCCCAGCCGAGTTGACAACGGATCCGCATGGAGGTCGAACCCGCGTCCCCACGATTTGTATGGGTGTCGGTGGCCACTGGGCTGACACCCAGTGGTTCTCTTCAAAACATTCAAAACTTCATATGGATCTCTTCAAAACATTCAAAACTTCATATGGGTCTCTTCCATTTGCAATCACAGAGGCCGAGGAAGAAGTTGCCCCTTCAGTCTTCGAACCCCCATCCCCTTTCTTCTTTAGTAAAAATAAAAATCAAAATTTCTTTCAATCCCTAAAAGCAGATATCTTTTTCTCCAGAAACCCTTTTGATATATGAAAAAGAATGTTCAAGATTGATTGTAGAAGAGGTGTAGAGCGAGCTTTGTAATGATTTGCGTTGGAGTTGATGATAATCAAACCCTACAATGGCGAAACTGAAGAGCGGTGAATGGGGAAAAGGCCAAAATCTTAAATTGGATGTATATGTATGAGAATGTGAAGTGAAATTGGTAGTTGTGAAATTGGGATTTCACCTTTGATTAAAAAAAGTGAAGTTCAGATATGGACTGAACTAGAAGTTCATCTTGTTCTCATGTCGTGATATCCAAAATCTGATGTCACCGGACTGAAGTCACCGGATCTTGTTCTCGTGTCTGATGTCAGAACCAAAAAAAATCAAACAGATGTGATGCGCAGGTAAAACAGAGACTACCAACAGGGGTTGATATATTTTGATGAAAATGATTAACCGGAGATAATAATTTTTGAACAATCTTTAAGGATTGAACAATCATATATAAGACGCAAATCAAGACGGTTAGGATTAATTTCTAAGAGGGATGTTGAGAGATAGAACAGGGGAGAGAGAGATAAATGGAGAGAAAAGGGTTTTATAGATTTTTATAAAAGTTTTTTAGTTTTGAAATGACCATTTTGCCCTCACATGAGGTGCACATGTCCTCGGTTAACTGAAATTTTTAACCAAGTTAGCGTCAAAGGACGTAGGGTGTAACAGGTTTTACAAAAAAAAGGACTGTGACTGTAATTCTTGAAGGTAAAGGTTATCTATTGCAATTCCGTACAAACATAAAGGACGAAAACTGTAATTTACCCAATAAATAATTAATGTCAATATAGTATTTATTTTAAGAGTAAACTACAATTCTACCCACTGAGGTTAGATGCGATTGGCACCCTTACCCCCTACCACGAATTTTTTGATGTTTACCCCCCCCCCAACGAATGCGAAACGCTGCAATATTAACCCCCGGTGTTAAAAACTTAATAGTTCTGTTAATTGGGATGTTTACTATATTACCCTTTCTTATTACCCTCTATGCTTTGTTGTAAGAAAACGTATTACCTCCCGGTGTTAAATGACTATATTATCCTTTCTTATTACCCCCTATGCTTTGTTGTAAGAAAATGTATTACCCCCCGGTGTTAAATATTTCTTTGCTTCCTTACCCCGTGTAGAAAATGAATCCATTCCCGCCTAAATTGTTTAACCAGGCAAAGTCAAAGCCTACAGAAAACGAATCCGTTGGATTATTTTATGTGGGGAATCCCCTAATTTCAAGATTGTTGTGAAATTAGGGACATCATTGAATCACAAGTTATTTTATTTTTTGTGAGGAATCCCAACATCTTAAGATAATTTTGTAAGCCTAAAACATTGAGAATTACTACAATGTTTTCCACTAATGTGGATCAATTATTCAATTAAAGAAACTATTAAACATTATAAAGTTAACAACTTTTTTAAAACAAAGTGCAGGAATCAAGATCTTAAGATGGAATTGTATCAAGAATTATGAGGTAGGGCATGTGGACCAGAAACTGCAGTTTGCAGAAGCATTTCTAAGTTCATTGAATATTTGTGACCTAATTAACTTATTAATTAATTAAATGCCCCCGGGATATATTGATTCGGAAACCTCATCTAATTCTTTTTGCAAGTCAACATCAGATACACTGTTCAAAGATCAAAATGTAGCAACAATGTAGGATTCACTTATCATTTATCCAGGGCCGCCCTAAGAATTCGTGTACCCTGTTCGAACTCGAAAAAACGTAACGAAATAAATAATTTAATCTAGTTTTTCATAAAACCGTGAACCGTTGACAAAAATATAGCATTCAATAAACAATGCAATTAAAATCATTTGGGTATTGAGCTCACTAACCTAATCCCAGTGGGCTAATTAATCTAAACCATATGATTTTTTTTTGTAAGTGGACCTATGTTATACTGGTATTTGTTTGGCTATACCCTAATAATTTTTTTTACATATATAATATCGGAATTTTTAAAAAATTACGTGCCCTACAAAATCACGGGCCCTGGCCGGTGGTCCTCCCCGCCCACCTCCAGGGCCGGCCCTGCATTTATCAATTCAAGATTCACATTCTACAGTAAACTCACCCCAAAATGTATGCAATTATCTGTTTCTTGCCTTAGCGTTGATTTTGAGAGCAGGATGACGAGAAGGCTCTTCTGAGTAATTATTTAGTGCTCTGAGTCCTGGCATTTTCTTTCAGTGGATTCTGTCTGTGTGTGATGATCAGGATATGGCAATGAAGGATGCACAAATAAAAACAAACAAACAAACTCAGTAAAGTATCTCACGAGTTACCGACTGGTGGTGGTGATTGTGAAACCACCCACAAGGAGAGAAGAATTGAGATTGGGTTGAGATGAGTGGCTGTCATGTGGTTGGTTTTCAACAAGTGCTGTCACGTTAGAATTGAGATAGGGTTCGTCCGGTGGTGTGTTCGCCTGAGATGTCGCCGGAGAGAAGAAAGGGGATTGGGGGAATACTTGGGGGGTAAGGTCGAAAGTTATAATATAGGGTGTTGTGTTGAGGAAGCAATCAAACACAAGTGGAAAAGACTATATTACCCTTTGACCGTTAACAAGTGAAGTTGACTTTAAACATATTTTAACACCGGGGGGTAATATTGCAGCGTTTTGCATTCGTTGGGGGGTTAGACAACAAAAATTTCGTAATAGGGGTTAACGGTGCCAATCGCATCTAACCTCAGGGGTAAATTACAGTTTACTCTTATTTTAATCAAGCTCTACTATTTATGAAGGAAAATCCATGACATTGTATATGTTTATTATTTACATTACAGTTAAACTGATTAGTATAATTATAAATGGAGGTAAAATGTAAGAAATACTTATTGTGAAGTAAAACTCAAATTCCATTTTTTAGAGAAACTTTATTAGATTTTTATTCACTAGAGTAAAATTTGTCTAGGATAGTGTGTGAAAATTTATGAATAAATTGAGAGTTAACTATCATTTCCTATGGGTTTATTAAAGAACTAAAAGGGGTACAACATAAATTTTTTAGAGGCTGATAATAAAATTGAATCAATTCATATATATAAATGTGGGCTATATGTGACTATGTGAGTGAGAGCTTTTTCCCTACTAAGGTTGAATGGTATGGAATGAAGTTTTTAGAGGCTCCATTGTGCCACTGAGGCTCCACCTCATGAATAGAGCCCTCTCTTAAACTTAGATTGGGTATGGGTAAAGCCTCCTTTTATTCAATAACGCCCTCACCCTCACACAGACACCCCCCATTATTGCTAGCTAGTTCATTCACAAACCAACAATAGCGCCTGATGGCGCCCCTGTTGTGGTCATGGGGGAACTATTGTTCTTTTTCAGCTGAGGTGGCATGGGCATCGCATCACATACCGCGTAGCTTAAGCATAATATAGATCTACCCCTATCCCTATTAGTGACGGGCCTTTTCCCTACTAGCATAATACACACTACTAGAAAATTGGGCAATTGCCACCAATAATTTGCCACCGAAAAAAACGGTTACAAAATTAGCTACCTTTTTTCAACCGAAATTGTATTCATAGCAAATACATCTGAAAAATCCGAAAAAATAATAAAAATAATAAAAATTAAGAAAACCGTAGTAAAATCTATATGCTATATATAAGCATTTCCCATGTCTAGAAATGTAATTTCACCTAACTTTTTTAAGATGGCATATGAAAAGCCAGTTAAAATTCCTATTTTTTTTTCCCATTTTTTTCCCATTATTGCCCCTCCCCTCTAACACACCGGCCTCCCCGTGAAAACCCTACAACATGTCTTCACTCTTTAATTGCAGATGAAGCATCTGGACTTCCAGCAGTTTCCATCGCCCCTCTGCTCTATAATAACTATACAGGCTATAGAGAAAAATAGAGAGTTGGAGAGACAGAGAGATGGAGCCACAGACGGAGAACAGGAGAATATAAGGGATCAATTCGGTGGTTCCGACGACCGTTCTACGGCGGCATAGCCACCACCACTACGACATCAGAAGCCGATTCTGTTGTTTTTTCCATTCTCGGTTCCCTTTGCTCGGTGCTCCGATTTCAGGTCAGTAGGGTTCCACCATTTGGTTTCGATTAAGGTTATTGTTGATCGTTGTTTCCGAATTAATATTGCTTATATTTATGATAATTGATCTGAAATTGTTTTACAATTAGGGTTAGGGCTCTTAACTTCTACTCTTTTAGTATGAATTCTTTTTTCTGGCTAATTTCAAATCTGGCCGGATTAATTTGAAGGCAACATGTATGATTTTAGATTTTGGTTTTGGTTTTGGTTTGGAAATCGATTGCCACCATTGTTCATCTGATTATTATTATTTTTTTTCGGGAGAGAGCTTGGATTGCGGCAGCATCAGGTATCCATATGTCGAGAAAGTGAAACCTGTTACAGACCTGCAGGTTTGATTTTGCTATAATTTTGATTATCATGTGCATATTTTACCTAAGCTGATTTCAGTATTAAATACTTTCTTTTTCTCTTGATTTGATTGTGAGATGAATGATTTGGTTACTATTGTTATACGAGAAGTCTCTATCGGCATTTTGTTCACAGGCTGATGTTGGTGGTTGGGTCGGTTGGGAGTTGCACTTAAAATAAGTTGTAATAATCATGTAATGTGTATGATTTTTGTTATCAACCCTTTTATATCTTGTAGAAACCACTAAGTGGAGCAGAATCTGTTCAAACTTTTTCAGGATAGTTTTAATTTCCACCATGGACTTATCTTTTACATCACTTACAGAACTTGCAGTTTATTTTCTTAAATTGGCATATGTTCTGGGTCTGTTAGTGATTAAAATGGGTTCCCTGTGTTTTAATAGGTAAGAAACTTTGTCAATGTGATGCTATAGTTCGACTTTGTAACGCGAAACGAGAACTGTTATCTCGACTTACTCTGTCATCTCTATCGTAAGTCCGTAACCTAGCATTTTGGTGAAAACTATCAGCTAAGTCTACGTTTTTGGGGAAAATGCAGGCTAAGCCTGCACTTTAATTGTTGGAACGTTGTCAATGCGATGCTATAGTAAAGGTGAAAAACTACATCTTTACAACAAAAAAGGGATATACTGTGGCTATTTCTTTTGACCCTATTGACCCATAAATTTTAGCAATTTTTTGGTTTACCAATTGACCTGTCAAGATAACCTGAGTCTACACATTTTAAGTTAAAGAGCTGCTCTTACCACCTATAGACTCATAATTTATCTTTTTATTGGGTTCAGGAAGAAATCTTGATTGCAATAAAAGCCTCTCATGGAACTACTGTACAAGTTCCAGATTCAGATGAGGTAAATTTGAAAAGAGACTTAACTCGCAACTATCTCAGTGGTACCATCCCTCCAGCATGGGGTTCCATGGGGAAGATTTTAAACATGTACTTTTTTCTTTATGTATAATCTTTAATCGTCGGATTCAGTATCCAAAAGCTTGTTTTTTTTTGCTTATTTTTGTACTATTTGCAGTCCCAACTTTGTAAGTTTTCTTTAAACGTACTTTAAATATAACTTCAGTGACTTGTTTTTGTTGTTTACGGTGTCACTTCTGTTGTTAATTAGATCTGTAGAGGACAATTTGATGTCTGCAACGATTCCTGAGGAGCTTGGGAATCTTGCAAGCATCGAGAGATTGTAAGCCTTCTTGAATTTTCTTTTTATTGTTGTTTGGTGTCCTTTGCCCTCTATATCTCGTTATCCTATCAACTTATATACGTTTGTTTCATTTTTAATTATAGGTTTCTGAACTCTAACTCTTTTAGTGGGACGTTGCTTGCATCGTTTGCGAATCTGAATACCATCAAGGAATTGTGAGATCAACCACCTCATTAAATACGAGTATATTGGTAGACATAACTGACTGTTTTATTTATTTATTATTATTTTTTTGCAGTCGGATTGGTGGTAACAATTTCTCTGGGAAGATCCCCGATTACATTGGGCTATGGCAAAGTCTCAAGAGCTTGTGAGGCATTTTGCTGCTGTTCGATTTTTAAATTATCGCTAATATTGGAGGGGCCAATATCTTGGAGAATTACTCTTTTGGCGAACTTGTCAGACTTGTCAGTAATTCCTCATACATCATGTATTTAATTTCTTGAAATTGTGATCGTTTGTGTTGACTGAATCAAGATATGCAGGAGAATTAGTGACTTGGGAGGAACAGCCGCGCTTTGTCCACCTTTTGTTAACACGACGTCTTTTAAGACCTTGTGAGTAGTTGAACTTCTTCTTCTGATGAACCAATCATTTAAAACGCCACATTGCTAAAGGCGGTTGTGCGCCGCAACCTGTTGACCTCTAAGACGGCCCCGGTTAATGGTGCAGCCAAAGGGCGTTATAAAAGCTCGGTTGTTTCTTACTATGTGTTTGGCCTTGGTGTGTGTCGTCAAGAGAATGCTTGAATGATCATACCACATCATTACCTGCTTCACATGGTTGAACACACGGGGTTCATGACTTTTGTGCATAACTTACAGCCGAGTTTCAACCCGGTCAACTTTAATACGGTTCAAGGTGACTGTGTAGCAACTTATATTAAAGAAAAATAGACCGTTCACATGGTGATTAAAGTTTATTAAGTAACCTAACCAAAAGATGTTCAGCTTACAGTTCCCTCTTTGTTCCACATAGATGAATGACGCTTGTAGCATGTTTCATTGTTTCAATTTTTAGTGGTGGAAGCCTATAGTGAGAGTCTGAAATGAGGTGGGGCAACATTGTTGAATCGCTTGTAATTATCCAGGCGTGATCTGATGAAGTGTGATTTAGCTTACTCATAATATTTACAATATTATGTGTAATTTAACATAGCCAAGTGTAATATGAAGGGTATAAGATGAGTTTAAGTGTAATGTAATTAAGTTACTCATATAAATGAATGTATATTGTTTAAGATTATCTGTAATTTGAAATCATGAGTACATTTCTGGTTAAAGGTTGTTCTTGATTTGGATTACTCTTGTATGTGCCGGAGGAGAGAGATATACACACACAACTTAAATACGAACTTTTTTAATTGTTTTAAGGTTTGAACTATGTTTTCACCCCGTATTGTTAACCCCATCGCAACGCGCGGGTTCCCCTACTATCTATTTTGAATGGTAAGAAGCTCCCCTTGGAAACCTATCGCCAGCCTTTCCTTATGGTTTTTTGTCGTTTTAAGGTTTGAATTATATTCTTGCCCCTTATTATCGACTCCGCCGCAACGCGCGGGTTCCCCACTAGTGGTGTCAAATATGCAAACATAAAAGGTTTATGAAAGTTGCCACCATTTTTCAACGACCATTTAGTTTGCCACCGTCACATGAGCGCAATATAAAGTAAAAATTTAAGCGAAAATATCAAATTTTTTACCCGCTCTCCCAAAATTTAAGCAAGATATCAATTTTTTTTTTAATAGAGCGGGATATCAATTATAGGGTTCTGACTTTGCTCCCCAAAATCTCTAGAAGCATCATCTCTGCTCCACCATCACTAATCGAATCATCCTCCACTCAACCATCACTAATTGAATCATCCTCCGATCCAAAACCCTAATCGATCCAAAACCCTAATTGCTCCCAAAAGTGGCGACCGTTGGACTTTAGCAATGAGCTAATGATTTCTTAGGGTTCAGTTTGTTGTGAACTATGACCAACATCTTGTTATTCTTAATCGAAGGTATGTATTTTGCCTTTGGTCAAATTTTAAGATTCTATTTTCATTGTTGATGAAGTATTTATGAGCTTTTTTCGTGTTTATTGTTGATTTGTTTGCCTTTCAATTGATTTCTGGCTTTGATTTGACGTTGTTGGTAACCTCCACATTCATTACTTTATTTATTAATTAACAAGTTTTGAGCTATTTCGATCATTCTGAAATTTTGGTGTCATATTCCTCAATAACGATATCTAATAGGACTGTAGGAGTAAGGTAGACTCCATTCCATAATATGGGAGGTTATTTGTACACCACCAAAAAGGATTTATCACCACTAACACTTTCCGATTTTATATTTTTATCCCCTCACTTTTAGTCTTTTGAAACTTGAAAGGTTAAAAGTGGTATTATGAGAGTTAAAAAAATGTATATGAAATTGCCCAAAAAAAAAAAAAAAAAACACACACATGGGTCAATGTCTACCTGCTTGACATGCTCCTGTTTTGGCCATTTTTATGACTTTAGTTGTTTGAC
Organism: Helianthus annuus; assembly: GCF_002127325.2. NCBI lineage: Eukaryota > Viridiplantae > Streptophyta > Magnoliopsida > Asterales > Asteraceae > Helianthus > Helianthus annuus. Next base: position 61,136,041 of record NC_035447.2, on the reverse strand, counting down.
CCATTAAATATTAGACTTAACTCAAAGCAACATATTCTAAGTAAATGGGTCGAAATTGCCACCTTCACTTATTTCATTTCATTCTTATATATGTTGTCAATATATTGTTTTATGATTTTCGCTAGAAGTGGACTTTCATTGGAGGACAAACTCCCTGGTGAATCAGTTACATTAGGCGAAGCATTAATGGCGCCAACTGTAATTTATGTTAAACAGGTTATTATCACTTATGTTTTCCCTTTTTTTGGTTAATATTCATTCTTTTCCTAATTTATCAACCACGTTAATGTAGGGTGCTTAGCATTATCAGCAAGGGAGGCCTCAAAGGAATCACCCACATAACAGGTGCTGGTTTAACAAATAATGTCCCTCATGTTTTCCCTCAAGGCCTCAGGGCCCACATGTACAACAACTCTTGGTCCGTTCTTCCTGTTTTCAAGTGGATCCAAAAGGTGTAGTTATGCTTACAGCATGTAGAGGTGGGAAGATAGGCGTTGTGGGGCGGGACGGGAAGGTTGGATAATGGTTTAAAATGGGTTCGGGTCGGGTTGAGATGACCAGACACTTTTTTGACTAAAACATTCAGATTTTTAACAATTTATATTTTAACTGTTGTTCTTTTTCCAGGATGGAAACATTGAAGATGCTGAAATGAAGCGTACATTTAATATGGGAATCGGGATGGTTTTGGTTGCTGGCGAAAAGGCTGCCCAAAGGAAAGAGGTGTTTATAAGTTTATTATGATAAGTTCTTGAATTTTAAACTGAATGTGAATGACTCTTCGTATTAGCATATATTGCTACAGAGGTATTTTGACTTTAAGTCAAGGATATCATATATTGATACAAAGGTATTTTGACTGTAGGTCAAGGATGTAAATCACTTTATGAGCCTTCCAATCTGTTTAATGGGTCATTTTTAGGTCCCTTATTTCATCTTGCCCGATTACCTCATTAGAGAAAAAATAAAAAATAAAAAGAAAACAGATACGGCCCAATCTGACCCATTAATAAGGAATGGTTAACATGTAGCGGTATACACATGAAGTGGTGATTCCGGTCAAGTTCATAGCAAAGAGGACTTAAAGACGGATACACATGAAGTGGGGCACAGAGGTGGCACTAGGGCTGGTCTTTTCCGAACCCCGATATCAAGGGGAGTGCAGAGTGCAACCTCTTTTAACGACTGACCTAAACCCGCTGTGGCAGTCCGTAATTTGATGGAACAGGTCATACACATATGGCCCGATGTGTTTATTTGTTATCTTGACTTGTTAATCATTATTTATATGTTTTAACTTTAATTTCTGATATTCCTGTTACATTTAACATAACGAATCATGCTTTTTAGCTTCTAGCACTTGAATTGTAGCTCACAATTTGATATTGTTTTCTTTGCAATCAACTTGACCCGTTATTAGTTTTCGTGAATTCTGACTTCTTGATTCAATTCATTGGATGTTTTGTAGATTAAAAAGTTGAACTTAGTTATAAGGAGCTCATTAAGGAAAAGGATGAAGAAAAAGAAAGGTTAAATGGGATTATCGTGGGGTTGTTGGCTGGAAAAGAAAAAGATAAGGTGGAGAAAGATACTATGCTCGATAGGATGTCACAAATTGAAGCTAGGCTACAAACACTTGGTTTTAAATGTTTCGATGTTTATCATATTAGGATAATTTTAGTTATCTAATGTTTTAGCAGGTATTTCTATTAGAATGTTTTATATGCTTTTGATACAGAGATGTTTTATATAATTTTGAGTTTTCATATATTAGACTTTAATATAATTTTGTAATTTTATTGATATGTAATTTTTATGAAAAAAGCAGGGAAAATAGAAAATTAATCTGAATCAAAAACCAATATTCAAGCAATCACAAAATGGTAGCAAATAATGGTAGCAAATAATTCAACAAGTTCGTTAAATGCTACCGATTTTCAATGAAAATGGTGGTTAAATGGTGGCAAATGGTTGGTGGCTAAATGGTGACAATATCAAACAGTGGTAATAAAGTGGCAAAAAAACCGTCATTTACAACTCACCATCCAATCTGGTCTTCCTACTCAGATACGAGATGCTCAGGTTGAAGCATTAAAAGCAGAGAACGTCAGGGCGGAGTCCCTACGGGGGTCAAGGAAACGATTAGAGCAAAAGGAAGACGACGCTTACTATGTAACGGGGCGTATTTGGGTCCCACTTTATGGAAACCTACGCGAGCTAGTGATGGATGAAGCATATAAGTCTCGTTACTCAGTACATCCTGGTTCGGATAAGATGTACCACGACATAAAGACTACATAGTGGTGGCCTAGTATGAAAGCGCACATAGCAACTTACGTCAACAAATGTTTGACTTGTGCGAGAGTCAAGACCGAATATCAGAAACCATCAGGTTACTCCAACAACCAAAGATACCACAATGGAAATGGCAGCAAATTTCCATGGATTTTGTTACTGGCCTGCCTAGGTCTCAACGCGGAAATGACACTATTTGGGTGATAGTGGATCGGTTGACTACGTCCGCACACTTTTTGGCCATCAAAGAAATAGACAAGTTTTCTACTCTAGCAGACGTTTACTTAAAAAAAGTAGTTTTGAGGCACGGGGTGCCAACCTCTATTATTTCCGATCGTGATGCACGTTTTACTTCTGAACTGTGGCAAGCAATGCACAAGTCCTTTAGCTCACGTTTAGACATGAGCACCGCTTATCATCCACAGACGGATGAGCAGTCTGAACGCACCATCCAAACCCTTGAAGACATGCTTAGGGCATGTGTGATTGATTTTGGCAACGGCTGGGAAAAACATCTACCGTTAGTGGAATTTTCATATAATAACAGCTACCACACCAGCATCCAAGCCGCTCCGTTTGAGGCATTGGACGGACGTAAATGCCGATCACCTCTTTGTTGGGCAGAGGTGGGTGACAGCCAGATCACGGGTCCAGAACTTGTAGTAGACATAACGGAAAGAGTTACTCAGATACGGCAACGAATGGCGGCAGCTCGTGACCGTCAGAAAAGCTACGCTGATAAGCGCAGGAAACCACTCGAGTTCCAGGTTAGGGATCGAGTGCTACTCAAAGTCTCCCTTTGGAAAGGTGTAGTTCGTTTTGGCAAACGAGGCAAACTCAATCCGCGTTATGTCGGACCTTTCAAAATCATAGAGAAAATAGGCAAAGTGGCCTATAAACTAAACCTACCAGCAGAACTCAGTGCAGTTCACAATGTTTTCCATGTGTCAAATCTGAAGAAGTGTCTGTCCGATGAAACCCTCGTAGTTCCTTTGAAGGAGCTCACTATCGATGATCAGTTGCGATTCGTCGAGGAACCAGTTGAGATCACAGACCGAGACGTTAAAGTTCTCAAGCACACTAGAATACCTCTTGTTCGAGTTCGTTGGAACTCCCGTCGTGGCCCAGAGTTTACCTGGGAACAAGAAGACCAAATGAAACACAAGTATCCCCGGTTGTTCGAGAAAAATACAACCACTACTGAGCTGAAGCTACTGCGGAATTTCGGGACGAAATTCCAAACCAACGGGGGGAGGATGTGACACCCCAGGAAAAACCAGGAAACTATACAACTTAACTAGCTTCCTCAGTGAGTATGTGCTAAATTTCGGGACGAAATTTCTTTCAACTTGGGGATAATGTGACAACCCATATTCCAAAACCTTTCTTTGTGTTTCGATGTAACCTGTATGAACATTACGTGACTAGTTGACGTGTTTGATTTCAATGGAATATTATGCTTTGTTATGCTATGTGTTACATGAATGTGTTGTGAGTATGTATGTATAATAAATTTGGTCACACAACGACTCCTAATCGCACAAGCCTTTGGGCCGCACACCTTGTCCCTCATCACACACCTCTCTCGGCCCACTCTACTTGACTCGAGACCATGAGGGCAGTCCAATGAAGGGTTCGACCCACTCCTCTCATGCGCTTAATACACAAGGGGTTGTGTTTAATCCTCATAATTTGCAAACACCTAACACACACAAAACCCTAGACTCTCTCTCTTCTCCTCCTCTTCACTCGACGGCAACATCTTCACCATCGAAGTCATTCGGATCGCGGCCGCCCACTCCCTCGAAACTCTCCCATCTCGGTTTGGTTAATCACATCACACACTCCTGGTTCGTGTCTTATCCTTGTTTTGTTGTATGTTTTGTGATGTTGATTTTGTTATAAGATTGATTAGGGTTTCATGCTTGTGAAAATATTGATAAAAGTTATGCTCCTAAATTAGTCATATATGTTTGATTTCGAGGTACATATGATGAAACTGTTTGTGGATTGATTGGAAGCGTGCATTATCAAAACTGTTAGGAGAAACCATATGTTTGATCGAGGTCGTGTAGGACCGATTGCATGATTTAGATTTAGAGCCTAATAGATGTAATCGGCTGTTATGATTCAATAAAGTTTGCATGATGGTTAGGGTTGAATGTTGGTATTAGAATTCACTAATCTGATGATCCGGTTGAATGCTTGATTATTATTCTTGATTAGATTTCAATTAGGGTGGTTTGAATATGCATGATTGCTGAATTAATTGTTATTTGATCTGATTTGAAACTGCCAAACATGTTAGCAATTGTTACGGAAAAATTGAGCTGCAAATAAGGAAGTTGTTACATCTTCCGGTCTCGACACGGGTTGCGAGTCGAGAACCCACAGTCTCGACTCGAGACCACACATCACCAGCACACAAACAACAAGACTCGAGACCACGGTTGCGGGTCTTGTTGCGACTCGAGACCTGACTCGAGACCACATGGTCTCGAGTGATAAATGCATAACCCGAGACCTTTAGTTGCGACTCGAGAACACCAAGACTACAACCCGAGACCACACTGTCTCTACTCGAGATCTCTAGTCTCGACTCGAGACCATTTAATCACACATTCTATTTGGATTCGCATACTGTTACAAGCCCAACTATTTGGGCCGCACATTTGGGTTGTGTATATTTGTGTGTATGTTATTGTTGAACTCGTATGTACTGATGTTAACTGCCATGATTACACGTGTATGCCATGATCATTGTTGTATGCAACTTGTTAGTATACGTGTAGAGCATATACGTGCGTTGCTTGAATCTAGACCTGACTTGTATGGTAACCATGTTACGACGTGGTTGACCCATAGCAGCTCGATTGACCTTTTGTTTATCTGCCGAGCAAAACAAGGTGAGTTCAAACTCTTTATAAGGCATGGGATTCCTGGTGGTTTGGGAATGGGTTAAGAAACTAAAACGGAATTCTACATATTCTCCTTGGGTAGGATATGTACGTCCATCCTCCTTGGGTAGGATGCCACTATAAATCCTGTGTATTCTCCTTGGGTAGAACTACGTACGTTCGTCCTCCTTGGGTAGCAAAACAACCTTACAACTTACTAGACAAAACTCTATCATGAAGTCCCTCACTTTATATCAACTTAATCGCCGAGGCCGATGGCGAGCGGGTCATTAGTTAATAGCGGTATTAGGTTTAACAAACCTCACACCGTGTCGTTCGAACGGGCGTGTACTAATGGACTATGGCAAACTGTCAGTGATGATAGACACTGATGTAGGGCACAACTTATATTTCGTTGGTAGTCGATGTGGTACGGTCTAGTGGTTCACATGGGAAGCCCCCACTGATTATGGTTATGGTTTGGGAAACAAAGGTAATGGTTAACTTGTGGTTTACGAAACACATATGAGTTCAAAACAAACTGGTAAACTAATTAACCAACTGTGAACTCGCTCAACTTTGTTGTTGACTTGTTGTTACATGCCTTGCAGGTCGTTAGGTTGTTACATGGAGCTTGCACGGGAGGCGTGGTCGTTGTGGGAACGTGGACTGTTAAGTTCCATGTTAAACATTTACACTTTATTATACTTTTGAACTTATATCTTGGTTTTAAACCTTATGCTTCCGCTTATAACTTAAACTACGTTTTGTTTAGACACCAATTATATTGTGTTGAGTTTTATATTTAATTGCATGCTATGCTCAATATGATTGGTGGCTTGATCCTGGTCAGTCACGCCTCCAAGCAGTGATACTCCGCGAGTGGATTTTGGGGGTGTGACACAAATAACCGCCATGATCGGACGACCTAGATTAACGTAGGTGTTGCTATCACCATAAAATTAACAAACAAAAAAGACATATACATATTACATGTCAATGATAACCCTGTACATAAAGTATTTCATTATACGTTAATGTAATGCATCTCGTTTGTCCTTACGTTTATCTCAGCAATCTCACCGTATTCTTTAACTATAATGAACTTGTTATATCGATTGATATAGTGCACAGATAACCTAATCATCAATGGCATAGACACACCGAGCAGAAAAGAAATCACTTTTGACCAGGTTTCATTTTGCAGTTTCCACGATTCAACATCCACGCCAAACATTCTGATACTAACCAACTATGGAATTCATCTCGTGTTGTGTTATTTACAACGAAATTTGTTTTTACAAATGCTTTGGTTTTTTATATAATATTATGTTAGGAAATTTGGACTTTGTAGTCAACTCCTAGCCTATATTTACCTAAATACCCATGTAAATAATAACCGCTCAAGTTAACTACCTTCTGGAAAAGTGGGAGTTAGTGGAAAATGAAAATATAAATTAAAAAATTCGGGTATATGATCGGGTATATAGTTCGGGTAAACGGGTATAGCGTTTCGGGTAATCGGGTCGGGTATCTCCTAATCCCATACCCGACCCATACCCGCGAAAATTTCTAAAACTAATCTCATTCCCGGCCCAATACCCATCGGATATCGGGTATACCCATCCCATTAAGCGCTGACATCAAAGAAAGTCATTCCTTGCACACATAATATTCCACAAATACATAATGTCTCTTAAAAAAACAATGTTTATACAAAAACACAATGCTAACGTAGAGCACAATGTTATATATAAAACACAAAAAAACTACGAAAAATGTCATATAAAAACACAATGACAATAACACAATGTTATACAAAAAGCAAATGCATTTGTAAAAACACAATTCCTTGTAAAAAAACACAATACCCTGTAATTACTGTATATATTTATTTACCTGAATACACCATGTACTTAATAACCACTCCCAGGTCAAATCTCTAAATCCCGCCTTATTCTAAATTCAAAAGTATGAGTGTTCCTTAAGAGCATTCACATCCAGCCCCCTATAATTATACATACATTCCACTAAAAAACAACTCCTATATCAATATATTTCCACTAAAAACAAATACTTTTTCTCTCTCATTTTCAATTAAATAATATTTTTATACCTTTATCATTACATTTTTCTCTCTCCTTCACTCACAACCACTTTCAATATATATTAAAAAATTATAGTGGGTGAACAGTGTCCCCCCAAATATACAGATGAACAGTAACATTTTCTCTCTCCTCCACTCACAACCACTTTTTATACTCTTTATACTTTAAAAACCCCACTCACAGATTTTGATTCCCAGGATGTGAATGCTCTAATACTTTCCACAACTTTGCACTTACTATTTATGTTTCCTTTTGCTTTGGATATAACTTCTAATTTCTAAATATTTGCGTTTTTCTATCCCCTTATTGGGGTGGATATTGGACAATGATGGTGACAAACCCATCGAGGGGGGTTCGATCCATAGCCGCGCCCCGTTTTTCATCTGGTTGTGCGGTTTTAGGGGGAACGCCGTAACCAAGTCTGACCAACCTAACGCGGGCCCAGTTAAGACAACGTACTCTGGGCAAATCTTGGCTAGGGCCGTCATTTAGACGGTGTGACATTGGGTCACTCAAAAAGAAAGTCAAAAAAAAAATATTTGTGTTTTTCTCTTTACATTTTTTAAATATCTTGTTTTATACCATTTAATATCCTTGTTGTTTCCATATAAATTTTATTCAAAAATAGTTGGTCACAGTTTAAACAAACAAAAACAATAGTAAAAAACAACTTTAAAACAAAAGGTGTAATCCAAATCGAATGCTTCAATACATCATGTAAAATGATATACAAAGTACTAACAATTGATGTATTGCAAATTGATTTAACCAACTATTTCGGTGAAATCTATTTATGTTCTGGCTTATTCTTACTTTGATCAACCCCTTTATACCATACCACAGAAAGTGCAAATCTAATCTTATGTTAAAAAGAAATTGCAACTACATTATTATAACATCAAACGCAACTATATATAAACGTCAACCTTCAACATGATATCCTTGTATATGTACACATCAACCAACCGCAGACCGGAAACTTACAAAGACTTCAATTTCACTAATGCAGGTGCATGCTGATCACACGACGGACCTACAATCTCCAGCACGGGCGCCTCCCTCTCCAAGTACCGAATCACCTGCCTCATATTCGGCCTGCTCGACGGCTCATCATTTGAACACATTAACCCAACCTTCAAAACCATCGTAACTTCAGCCCAGGGCCGGTCCTGAGTGATGCGGGCCCAAGCGTGGAAGAGCGGGCCATTCTGTATTTGGAGGCCCAAGATCGGGTCACAAAAGGGGCTTCACTGAAATGGCTCTAACTTGGGCTACGGGGGTCCGTTTGGGGCGTGTGACCAGTCAAAACGAACGGGAGAACGAGCTCTATCTTGCTGCAAACGGCCTACGGCGGTTTGGGTCATCGTCCGGGCCGAGAAAACGCTTATTTCTATTAGTTTTTCCCATTTTTATGTTTTTTCAAGTATTTTGGGCATTTTGTTTTTGGGCTTGTGTTTGGCCCGTTGTCTTTTTTAGGCCCGTTTCGAATTTCTGTCATTATTTATATGTCCCTTTAGTCAATGAAACAATCAGACTTGAATTTTGAGAAAACTTATTTTTCACTTCAAATTCCGTGGCCTTTGGGTTGCAATTTGGGGGTTGGGGAAGAGACACACGGGTATTCGTAGAATCAACGTGTTGATCTTCGCTTATCGTATCACTCACTACATCACTGAGGATTTAAGTGTCTCGGCCGAGCCGAAAAAAAAGGCCCTTAGACCCTAAGGAATTATATAAACTACTTTTTTAAACGACGATTAACATTATAGCAATAAACATAACAAAAATATAGTATTAGAATACCATACCGTAATAGTTAAACCATGATTCGTGAAGCTCTCCTGGCATTCTTGATAGCTCTCCTCACCATCCTTTAAATTCATTGGATTTCCACAGCCCATGCTGCAACATTTTTCTAAAAGAACTTGAATTAAAAGCCAATATTTTTCCAAACAAAACATTAACGGTTGAACTGTACAAAACTTAAAATCATATTATAATGCAACCCTTGGATCGAAAGCCAAATTATTGCACTTTTGATCAATTTTTTCGAATAGTTAAATGGATCGTTCCTTTAATAATCAAAGAATAAAAAATCCCCAAGCAAGTTGCTTTAGGGGACTTACAAACATACAGCAAAATTATAGCAAACTCTATTCCAATACCCAACAGTTCAATCCTCACATAATTAAGTTGTGCAGGCACAGTTCACCACCTACTTCAAATCAACCCCAATCATTCTTGATCAGTGTTTTAACCAGTCAAAAGATATCTTCTTTACCTCCTGCATGATTTTGAAAACAAATGGGGCTGCACCATTAAAGACTTTAGCATTTCGTGCTTTCCAAAGTACCCAACAGGTGAGAAGAAACACTGCGTGAACCGATCGTTTTCCGTTGGGTGGGAACTTCCAGGCCATGTATGAAATGCAGCAGTACAATGTTTAACCACAAAAAAAAAAAAAAAAAAAAAAAAAAAACGTGACTTGAACCTGTGACCTTATAAGTTCTTTAACTATACTTAAAGACAAACCCCGACAGAACATTCATTTACTTCGTTATAAGAGTTCACTTCAAAATATTTATGGGCTCACTCAATACTTGGTTATATAAAAAAATTAAAAAAATTTTGGCCCCCGGGGAAATTGGGCCTTGGCCGGGGGTGCGGGTCGCCCACCCCTAGGGCCGGCCCTGCTTCAGCCTCATTAAACTCACCCTTCAACCGCGAATCCACCACATCAAGTAAACACCCTCCTCGCCACTTATCCCAAACCCAATCAACCAAAATGAGCTCCTCCGGAAACGCCTTGAGCTCAGCAGATCTCCGTTCACACACCACTTCCAACAAAAGAGCCCTGAATGCATACACATCCGAACCCGTGGTAGGCTTATCCATTCGGGTTAGCTCAGGAGCCAAGTAACCCAATGTGCCCACCACTTTAGTGGTTACCGGGTTCGACCGATGCTCATACAACTTAGCCAACCCGAAATCGCCTAACTTACCATTTAAATCCGAATCCAACAACACATTTCCTGCTTTAATATCTCTATGCACCACAGTTTTTTCCCACCCTTCAGGCAAATAAAGTAACCCATTTGCCACATCTTTTATAACCTTAAACCTTTGTTCCCAACTCAAAACCAATTTAGGCTTATTACCACTATATATACACTTATCCAAACTTCCATTAGCCATAAACTCATAAACCAACAACAACTCACCTTTATTCCTAAACCAACCCAACAACTGCACCAAATTCCGATGCCGAAGCCGCCCAATCGTCGACACCTCCGACAAAAACTCATTCTGCCCTTGTAACAAATTAACTGATTTTATTAGTGCAAATTACTTCATCAAATCATCACATTAGCAAACAAATCACATGGTGCAATTGCCATATATGTGGCTGCCTGAAACCTAAAAGGAGAGACGAACCAGAGGTGTGTAAAGGAGAGGATGCGATGGTGATAGGTTTTATAACTCTGCAAGATATATCACCATATAGAATTAGAATCTGATCATATGTAACAATAATATTTGGCGTATCTTTACAGTCAAAAGGCTACATACAAATATAAACCACAAATAATGCGTATACGCCTACTTGCCGTAGATACGAAACAGCTATCAGCAGCACCATCATCTCTTGGCTCAAATCTGTCCAAAGTTTCATAAAAGACATCATCCACAGGTCCCAGAAGGTCAACACCAGGCTTTAATTTGATCTCAGGGTCGTCAGTCTCTGCTTTCGTTGTCACCAATGCAATAAACTTGTCTTCTGGAGCCACATTGTGTGAATACAAACAACAAAATAGATACCTGAAGAAACACATCATCGAAAAACTCGTTAGACATTCATCCAGTCATCGGTTACTTTACACTTACCTCCACATCAGAAAAGTCAACTTGGTCAAATGTTACTTTAAACATACATGTCTGATTTACGTTTAGCTACTCACCACATTCCAGAAGCAGTTATTTTTGTAAAAAAAATGGCAGTTATAACCCCATTCCCAACAACCCTACAACTGTTAACTAACTACCCTTGTAACCGCCCAACTAACTAACAACCTCTGTTGCTAACCCCTGTTAACTAACAACCTCTGTTGCTGATCCACTGTTAGCTAACCACCTCTGCTGCTAATCCACTGTTATTAACAACCTCTGTTGTTCATCCACTGTTGATGGATCCACTGATTCCTAACAACATCTCCATCCACTGCCATCTAAACCACTGATCATTTACCCATATCACTCACCTTCCCGGAATTCCCAAACCCGCTAACCGCAGCATTCCACCAGGAACAATTCGACTCGACAAACCTCCTTCCGAAACCCCTCTTCGCCCTCCGAATCCCCACACAAAAATCACCATGTCTCTTCCTTTGTTGTGACTTGTGGCTTAACAAATTCTTCAATTATCTGCTTCAGTTTTGTGTCACGAATCAGCATATCTGCATATCTAGTGTAAGATGTGAACTAAAATCGTTAAGAAAGCAATTGCAATCGTTATGTTTTGTTTGACTTTTGGAGTGGTCAAACATACCTCTTTCATTTCCTCAAGACTAATAGCGCCATTTTTATCGACGACAATTGCATAATACTGATCTTTGAGATTCGATAGTTCCTCTTCATCGGGTGTGCTAGCCAAAGCCTGTGCGGTAATATGAGTCTTGGATAATATTATTTGTGATTACTTTAATAATACGAGTGAAATACTTATCCGTAGAGCAAACAGTTACACAGCAACTGTCTTTAACAAATTAAGAGGGGAGATTGAATGATTCTGGATTTGAGAAGAGGTTTTTTGTTCAAGGTGATCGAACAAATATGACATATCCGAACTCTGCTACATCAAATGTGAAAATTAGGTCAAATTAGATCAAATCACAACAATATTTGATAGATTAGAACAGACTACTTGAATTGCCGACTTGGTGCTGTGAAGAGAAGTAATATTCAACCATACACAATTGGAGCAGGGGTGGTGGGATTTAATACCATGTAGATATATAGAAGAAAAGAAACAATCGATTGATGAGATGATTAGATCAAACTTACAGTGATGTTGGAGATTTGAGAGAGGAAATCAATTAATCAACTCCTCCACTCCTTCCCCATTTGTTCGTTTAGTTTTTTTTTTTTTTTTTTTCTCATATATAAACTAGAAACAATAGCTAGCATCTAGGAATCATGAACTGAAAGTTACAAATATGTGTGTATATATACAAACAATGGTGAGATGGTTACTGTTTGGTTGGGTAATTCACAATAAAGAAGATGACAGTTAGGGCATGTTTGGGTAAGCTTATTCAAAAATCTTATTGACTTATTGGCTTCATGCATTCATTTTACAAGTTATCACATGGCATCATCATGAAATTATTATGGTGATGTAATGGAGATGTGTCAGCGGAAAACGGTTCGCGGCTATTCGTGCTTCGCGTGTCGATCTCTGGGATGCACAACGGAGGAATATCGCGACGTCGGACTTGAGCCGAACCTAACCGAGTCGAACCGAACCAAGTCAAACCAAACCAAGTCGCGTCCACATAAAGTGTATCAACAACTAGCATGTCCAAATTCATTAAAAAATGTCTATTAACATATAAACATGTACAACATAAATAGTCATACTAGCTAGTAGGCAGCCGACATGCTTATCAAACTAAGGCATAATTTGCATCTATTTGCACCGGTAGATCCAGGAATTTACGTGAGTGAGGTCAAAATTGTTCAGTGAAAATGGGTTGGGTCAACAAGATTATTAGTATATTTAGCTTTAAGTTATTAGAGAAAAAATAAATAAGGGTATATTACACTTATCGTTCTTTATGCTTTTACCGGATTGCAATAGATAACCTTTAACTTCAATAATTACAGTCACAGTCTTTTTTTTTGTTAAAAACATTACACCTTAGGTCCTTTAACACTAATCCAATTAAAATTTCCAGTTAAGTCTCACATGTGCCTTGCACATGAGGACATCATTGTCTTTTTACCATTCTAATACAATAAAGATTAAAAAAAATTAATAGATAAAATCCCCTTCACAGTTCTCTCTCTCTAACACCCCCCATCACTCTCTCTACCCCTCCTCTCTATCTCTCTCTCTCTCACTCTCAACCAAACCCTCACCACTGTCCCCATCTTGAAAGCTTCTTTCTCTCTCAAGGCCACACTTCCCTCCACCCTCCACCTCTGAGAAACCCCACCACAACCAAACCTCCTGTCTCTATCCCCACCACCGTCGCAGATGGGCCCATCACCGAAACCCTAGTTTCGCCCATGTTTCCTCTTCAAAACATTCAAAAAAAAGGGAAATGCACGGTACCCCTGACCGCGGAGGAAATACCCCCTCCCAAGACGCTACCCGACAAAGCAAGCCTGGCGGTGAAATGCCCAGCCGAGTTGACAACGGATCCGCATGGAGGTCGAACCCGCGTCCCCACGATTTGTATGGGTGTCGGTGGCCACTGGGCTGACACCCAGTGGTTCTCTTCAAAACATTCAAAACTTCATATGGATCTCTTCAAAACATTCAAAACTTCATATGGGTCTCTTCCATTTGCAATCACAGAGGCCGAGGAAGAAGTTGCCCCTTCAGTCTTCGAACCCCCATCCCCTTTCTTCTTTAGTAAAAATAAAAATCAAAATTTCTTTCAATCCCTAAAAGCAGATATCTTTTTCTCCAGAAACCCTTTTGATATATGAAAAAGAATGTTCAAGATTGATTGTAGAAGAGGTGTAGAGCGAGCTTTGTAATGATTTGCGTTGGAGTTGATGATAATCAAACCCTACAATGGCGAAACTGAAGAGCGGTGAATGGGGAAAAGGCCAAAATCTTAAATTGGATGTATATGTATGAGAATGTGAAGTGAAATTGGTAGTTGTGAAATTGGGATTTCACCTTTGATTAAAAAAAGTGAAGTTCAGATATGGACTGAACTAGAAGTTCATCTTGTTCTCATGTCGTGATATCCAAAATCTGATGTCACCGGACTGAAGTCACCGGATCTTGTTCTCGTGTCTGATGTCAGAACCAAAAAAAATCAAACAGATGTGATGCGCAGGTAAAACAGAGACTACCAACAGGGGTTGATATATTTTGATGAAAATGATTAACCGGAGATAATAATTTTTGAACAATCTTTAAGGATTGAACAATCATATATAAGACGCAAATCAAGACGGTTAGGATTAATTTCTAAGAGGGATGTTGAGAGATAGAACAGGGGAGAGAGAGATAAATGGAGAGAAAAGGGTTTTATAGATTTTTATAAAAGTTTTTTAGTTTTGAAATGACCATTTTGCCCTCACATGAGGTGCACATGTCCTCGGTTAACTGAAATTTTTAACCAAGTTAGCGTCAAAGGACGTAGGGTGTAACAGGTTTTACAAAAAAAAGGACTGTGACTGTAATTCTTGAAGGTAAAGGTTATCTATTGCAATTCCGTACAAACATAAAGGACGAAAACTGTAATTTACCCAATAAATAATTAATGTCAATATAGTATTTATTTTAAGAGTAAACTACAATTCTACCCACTGAGGTTAGATGCGATTGGCACCCTTACCCCCTACCACGAATTTTTTGATGTTTACCCCCCCCCCCCCCCCAACGAATGCGAAACGCTGCAATATTAACCCCCGGTGTTAAAAACTTAATAGTTCTGTTAATTGGGATGTTTACTATATTACCCTTTCTTATTACCCTCTATGCTTTGTTGTAAGAAAACGTATTACCTCCCGGTGTTAAATGACTATATTATCCTTTCTTATTACCCCCTATGCTTTGTTGTAAGAAAATGTATTACCCCCCGGTGTTAAATATTTCTTTGCTTCCTTACCCCGTGTAGAAAATGAATCCATTCCCGCCTAAATTGTTTAACCAGGCAAAGTCAAAGCCTACAGAAAACGAATCCGTTGGATTATTTTATGTGGGGAATCCCCTAATTTCAAGATTGTTGTGAAATTAGGGACATCATTGAATCACAAGTTATTTTATTTTTTGTGAGGAATCCCAACATCTTAAGATAATTTTGTAAGCCTAAAACATTGAGAATTACTACAATGTTTTCCACTAATGTGGATCAATTATTCAATTAAAGAAACTATTAAACATTATAAAGTTAACAACTTTTTTAAAACAAAGTGCAGGAATCAAGATCTTAAGATGGAATTGTATCAAGAATTATGAGGTAGGGCATGTGGACCAGAAACTGCAGTTTGCAGAAGCATTTCTAAGTTCATTGAATATTTGTGACCTAATTAACTTATTAATTAATTAAATGCCCCCGGGATATATTGATTCGGAAACCTCATCTAATTCTTTTTGCAAGTCAACATCAGATACACTGTTCAAAGATCAAAATGTAGCAACAATGTAGGATTCACTTATCATTTATCCAGGGCCGCCCTAAGAATTCGTGTACCCTGTTCGAACTCGAAAAAACGTAACGAAATAAATAATTTAATCTAGTTTTTCATAAAACCGTGAACCGTTGACAAAAATATAGCATTCAATAAACAATGCAATTAAAATCATTTGGGTATTGAGCTCACTAACCTAATCCCAGTGGGCTAATTAATCTAAACCATATGATTTTTTTTGTAAGTGGACCTATGTTATACTGGTATTTGTTTGGCTATACCCTAATAATTTTTTTTACATATATAATATCGGAATTTTTAAAAAATTACGTGCCCTACAAAATCACGGGCCCTGGCCGGTGGTCCTCCCCGCCCACCTCCAGGGCCGGCCCTGCATTTATCAATTCAAGATTCACATTCTACAGTAAACTCACCCCAAAATGTATGCAATTATCTGTTTCTTGCCTTAGCGTTGATTTTGAGAGCAGGATGACGAGAAGGCTCTTCTGAGTAATTATTTAGTGCTCTGAGTCCTGGCATTTTCTTTCAGTGGATTCTGTCTGTGTGTGATGATCAGGATATGGCAATGAAGGATGCACAAATAAAAACAAACAAACAAACTCAGTAAAGTATCTCACGAGTTACCGACTGGTGGTGGTGATTGTGAAACCACCCACAAGGAGAGAAGAATTGAGATTGGGTTGAGATGAGTGGCTGTCATGTGGTTGGTTTTCAACAAGTGCTGTCACGTTAGAATTGAGATAGGGTTCGTCCGGTGGTGTGTTCGCCTGAGATGTCGCCGGAGAGAAGAAAGGGGATTGGGGGAATACTTGGGGGGTAAGGTCGAAAGTTATAATATAGGGTGTTGTGTTGAGGAAGCAATCAAACACAAGTGGAAAAGACTATATTACCCTTTGACCGTTAACAAGTGAAGTTGACTTTAAACATATTTTAACACCGGGGGGTAATATTGCAGCGTTTTGCATTCGTTGGGGGGTTAGACAACAAAAATTTCGTAATAGGGGTTAACGGTGCCAATCGCATCTAACCTCAGGGGTAAATTACAGTTTACTCTTATTTTAATCAAGCTCTACTATTTATGAAGGAAAATCCATGACATTGTATATGTTTATTATTTACATTACAGTTAAACTGATTAGTATAATTATAAATGGAGGTAAAATGTAAGAAATACTTATTGTGAAGTAAAACTCAAATTCCATTTTTTAGAGAAACTTTATTAGATTTTTATTCACTAGAGTAAAATTTGTCTAGGATAGTGTGTGAAAATTTATGAATAAATTGAGAGTTAACTATCATTTCCTATGGGTTTATTAAAGAACTAAAAGGGGTACAACATAAATTTTTTAGAGGCTGATAATAAAATTGAATCAATTCATATATATAAATGTGGGCTATATGTGACTATGTGAGTGAGAGCTTTTTCCCTACTAAGGTTGAATGGTATGGAATGAAGTTTTTAGAGGCTCCATTGTGCCACTGAGGCTCCACCTCATGAATAGAGCCCTCTCTTAAACTTAGATTGGGTATGGGTAAAGCCTCCTTTTATTCAATAACGCCCTCACCCTCACACAGACACCCCCCATTATTGCTAGCTAGTTCATTCACAAACCAACAATAGCGCCTGATGGCGCCCCTGTTGTGGTCATGGGGGAACTATTGTTCTTTTCAGCTGAGGTGGCATGGGCATCGCATCACATACCGCGTAGCTTAAGCATAATATAGATCTACCCCTATCCCTATTAGTGACGGGCCTTTTCCCTACTAGCATAATACACACTACTAGAAAATTGGGCAATTGCCACCAATAATTTGCCACCGAAAAAAACGGTTACAAAATTAGCTACCTTTTTTCAACCGAAATTGTATTCATAGCAAATACATCTGAAAAATCCGAAAAAATAATAAAAATAATAAAAATTAAGAAAACCGTAGTAAAATCTATATGCTATATATAAGCATTTCCCATGTCTAGAAATGTAATTTCACCTAACTTTTTTAAGATGGCATATGAAAAGCCAGTTAAAATTCCTATTTTTTTTTCCCATTTTTTTCCCATTATTGCCCCTCCCCTCTAACACACCGGCCTCCCCGTGAAAACCCTACAACATGTCTTCACTCTTTAATTGCAGATGAAGCATCTGGACTTCCAGCAGTTTCCATCGCCCCTCTGCTCTATAATAACTATACAGGCTATAGAGAAAAATAGAGAGTTGGAGAGACAGAGAGATGGAGCCACAGACGGAGAACAGGAGAATATAAGGGATCAATTCGGTGGTTCCGACGACCGTTCTACGGCGGCATAGCCACCACCACTACGACATCAGAAGCCGATTCTGTTGTTTTTTCCATTCTCGGTTCCCTTTGCTCGGTGCTCCGATTTCAGGTCAGTAGGGTTCCACCATTTGGTTTCGATTAAGGTTATTGTTGATCGTTGTTTCCGAATTAATATTGCTTATATTTATGATAATTGATCTGAAATTGTTTTACAATTAGGGTTAGGGCTCTTAACTTCTACTCTTTTAGTATGAATTCTTTTTTCTGGCTAATTTCAAATCTGGCCGGATTAATTTGAAGGCAACATGTATGATTTTAGATTTTGGTTTTGGTTTTGGTTTGGAAATCGATTGCCACCATTGTTCATCTGATTATTATTATTTTTTTTCGGGAGAGAGCTTGGATTGCGGCAGCATCAGGTATCCATATGTCGAGAAAGTGAAACCTGTTACAGACCTGCAGGTTTGATTTTGCTATAATTTTGATTATCATGTGCATATTTTACCTAAGCTGATTTCAGTATTAAATACTTTCTTTTTCTCTTGATTTGATTGTGAGATGAATGATTTGGTTACTATTGTTATACGAGAAGTCTCTATCGGCATTTTGTTCACAGGCTGATGTTGGTGGTTGGGTCGGTTGGGAGTTGCACTTAAAATAAGTTGTAATAATCATGTAATGTGTATGATTTTTGTTATCAACCCTTTTATATCTTGTAGAAACCACTAAGTGGAGCAGAATCTGTTCAAACTTTTTCAGGATAGTTTTAATTTCCACCATGGACTTATCTTTTACATCACTTACAGAACTTGCAGTTTATTTTCTTAAATTGGCATATGTTCTGGGTCTGTTAGTGATTAAAATGGGTTCCCTGTGTTTTAATAGGTAAGAAACTTTGTCAATGTGATGCTATAGTTCGACTTTGTAACGCGAAACGAGAACTGTTATCTCGACTTACTCTGTCATCTCTATCGTAAGTCCGTAACCTAGCATTTTGGTGAAAACTATCAGCTAAGTCTACGTTTTTGGGGAAAATGCAGGCTAAGCCTGCACTTTAATTGTTGGAACGTTGTCAATGCGATGCTATAGTAAAGGTGAAAAACTACATCTTTACAACAAAAAAGGGATATACTGTGGCTATTTCTTTTGACCCTATTGACCCATAAATTTTAGCAATTTTTTGGTTTACCAATTGACCTGTCAAGATAACCTGAGTCTACACATTTTAAGTTAAAGAGCTGCTCTTACCACCTATAGACTCATAATTTATCTTTTTATTGGGTTCAGGAAGAAATCTTGATTGCAATAAAAGCCTCTCATGGAACTACTGTACAAGTTCCAGATTCAGATGAGGTAAATTTGAAAAGAGACTTAACTCGCAACTATCTCAGTGGTACCATCCCTCCAGCATGGGGTTCCATGGGGAAGATTTTAAACATGTACTTTTTTCTTTATGTATAATCTTTAATCGTCGGATTCAGTATCCAAAAGCTTGTTTTTTTTTGCTTATTTTTGTACTATTTGCAGTCCCAACTTTGTAAGTTTTCTTTAAACGTACTTTAAATATAACTTCAGTGACTTGTTTTTGTTGTTTACGGTGTCACTTCTGTTGTTAATTAGATCTGTAGAGGACAATTTGATGTCTGCAACGATTCCTGAGGAGCTTGGGAATCTTGCAAGCATCGAGAGATTGTAAGCCTTCTTGAATTTTCTTTTTATTGTTGTTTGGTGTCCTTTGCCCTCTATATCTCGTTATCCTATCAACTTATATACGTTTGTTTCATTTTTAATTATAGGTTTCTGAACTCTAACTCTTTTAGTGGGACGTTGCTTGCATCGTTTGCGAATCTGAATACCATCAAGGAATTGTGAGATCAACCACCTCATTAAATACGAGTATATTGGTAGACATAACTGACTGTTTTATTTATTTATTATTATTTTTTTGCAGTCGGATTGGTGGTAACAATTTCTCTGGGAAGATCCCCGATTACATTGGGCTATGGCAAAGTCTCAAGAGCTTGTGAGGCATTTTGCTGCTGTTCGATTTTTAAATTATCGCTAATATTGGAGGGGCCAATATCTTGGAGAATTACTCTTTTGGCGAACTTGTCAGACTTGTCAGTAATTCCTCATACATCATGTATTTAATTTCTTGAAATTGTGATCGTTTGTGTTGACTGAATCAAGATATGCAGGAGAATTAGTGACTTGGGAGGAACAGCCGCGCTTTGTCCACCTTTTGTTAACACGACGTCTTTTAAGACCTTGTGAGTAGTTGAACTTCTTCTTCTGATGAACCAATCATTTAAAACGCCACATTGCTAAAGGCGGTTGTGCGCCGCAACCTGTTGACCTCTAAGACGGCCCCGGTTAATGGTGCAGCCAAAGGGCGTTATAAAAGCTCGGTTGTTTCTTACTATGTGTTTGGCCTTGGTGTGTGTCGTCAAGAGAATGCTTGAATGATCATACCACATCATTACCTGCTTCACATGGTTGAACACACGGGGTTCATGACTTTTGTGCATAACTTACAGCCGAGTTTCAACCCGGTCAACTTTAATACGGTTCAAGGTGACTGTGTAGCAACTTATATTAAAGAAAAATAGACCGTTCACATGGTGATTAAAGTTTATTAAGTAACCTAACCAAAAGATGTTCAGCTTACAGTTCCCTCTTTGTTCCACATAGATGAATGACGCTTGTAGCATGTTTCATTGTTTCAATTTTTAGTGGTGGAAGCCTATAGTGAGAGTCTGAAATGAGGTGGGGCAACATTGTTGAATCGCTTGTAATTATCCAGGCGTGATCTGATGAAGTGTGATTTAGCTTACTCATAATATTTACAATATTATGTGTAATTTAACATAGCCAAGTGTAATATGAAGGGTATAAGATGAGTTTAAGTGTAATGTAATTAAGTTACTCATATAAATGAATGTATATTGTTTAAGATTATCTGTAATTTGAAATCATGAGTACATTTCTGGTTAAAGGTTGTTCTTGATTTGGATTACTCTTGTATGTGCCGGAGGAGAGAGATATACACACACAACTTAAATACGAACTTTTTTAATTGTTTTAAGGTTTGAACTATGTTTTCACCCCGTATTGTTAACCCCATCGCAACGCGCGGGTTCCCCTACTATCTATTTTGAATGGTAAGAAGCTCCCCTTGGAAACCTATCGCCAGCCTTTCCTTATGGTTTTTTGTCGTTTTAAGGTTTGAATTATATTCTTGCCCCTTATTATCGACTCCGCCGCAACGCGCGGGTTCCCCACTAGTGGTGTCAAATATGCAAACATAAAAGGTTTATGAAAGTTGCCACCATTTTTCAACGACCATTTAGTTTGCCACCGTCACATGAGCGCAATATAAAGTAAAAATTTAAGCGAAAATATCAAATTTTTTACCCGCTCTCCCAAAATTTAAGCAAGATATCAATTTTTTTTTTAATAGAGCGGGATATCAATTATAGGGTTCTGACTTTGCTCCCCAAAATCTCTAGAAGCATCATCTCTGCTCCACCATCACTAATCGAATCATCCTCCACTCAACCATCACTAATTGAATCATCCTCCGATCCAAAACCCTAATCGATCCAAAACCCTAATTGCTCCCAAAAGTGGCGACCGTTGGACTTTAGCAATGAGCTAATGATTTCTTAGGGTTCAGTTTGTTGTGAACTATGACCAACATCTTGTTATTCTTAATCGAAGGTATGTATTTTGCCTTTGGTCAAATTTTAAGATTCTATTTTCATTGTTGATGAAGTATTTATGAGCTTTTTTCGTGTTTATTGTTGATTTGTTTGCCTTTCAATTGATTTCTGGCTTTGATTTGACGTTGTTGGTAACCTCCACATTCATTACTTTATTTATTAATTAACAAGTTTTGAGCTATTTCGATCATTCTGAAATTTTGGTGTCATATTCCTCAATAACGATATCTAATAGGACTGTAGGAGTAAGGTAGACTCCATTCCATAATATGGGAGGTTATTTGTACACCACCAAAAAGGATTTATCACCACTAACACTTTCCGATTTTATATTTTTATCCCCTCACTTTTAGTCTTTTGAAACTTGAAAGGTTAAAAGTGGTATTATGAGAGTTAAAAAAATGTATATGAAATTGCCCAAAAAAAAAAAAAAAAAACACACACATGGGTCAATGTCTACCTGCTTGACATGCTCCTGTTTTGGCCATTTTTATGACTTTAGTTGTTTGACCCATTAAATATTAGACTTAACTCAAAGCAACATATTCTAAGTAAATGGGTCGAAATTGCCACCTTCACTTATTTCATTTCATTCTTATATATGTTGTCAATATATTGTTTTATGATTTTCGCTAGAAGTGGACTTTCATTGGAGGACAAACTCCCTGGTGAATCAGTTACATTAGGCGAAGCATTAATGGCGCCAACTGTAATTTATGTTAAACAGGTTATTATCACTTATGTTTTCCCTTTTTTTGGTTAATATTCATTCTTTTCCTAATTTATCAACCACGTTAATGTAGGGTGCTTAGCATTATCAGCAAGGGAGGCCTCAAAGGAATCACCCACATAACAGGTGCTGGTTTAACAAATAATGTCCCTCATGTTTTCCCTCAAGGCCTCAGGGCCCACATGTACAACAACTCTTGGTCCGTTCTTCCTGTTTTCAAGTGGATCCAAAAGGTGTAGTTATGCTTACAGCATGTAGAGGTGGGAAGATAGGCGTTGTGGGGCGGGACGGGAAGGTTGGATAATGGTTTAAAATGGGTTCGGGTCGGGTTGAGATGACCAGACACTTTTTTGACTAAAACATTCAGATTTTTAACAATTTATATTTTAACTGTTGTTCTTTTTCCAGGATGGAAACATTGAAGATGCTGAAATGAAGCGTACATTTAATATGGGAATCGGGATGGTTTTGGTTGCTGGCGAAAAGGCTGCCCAAAGGAAAGAGGTGTTTATAAGTTTATTATGATAAGTTCTTGAATTTTAAACTGAATGTGAATGACTCTTCGTATTAGCATATATTGCTACAGAGGTATTTTGACTTTAAGTCAAGGATATCATATATTGATACAAAGGTATTTTGACTGTAGGTCAAGGATGTAAATCACTTTATGAGCCTTCCAATCTGTTTAATGGGTCATTTTTAGGTCCCTTATTTCATCTTGCCCGATTACCTCATTAGAGAAAAAATAAAAAATAAAAAGAAAACAGATACGGCCCAATCTGACCCATTAATAAGGAATGGTTAACATGTAGCGGTATACACATGAAGTGGTGATTCCGGTCAAGTTCATAGCAAAGAGGACTTAAAGACGGATACACATGAAGTGGGGCACAGAGGTGGCACTAGGGCTGGTCTTTTCCGAACCCCGATATCAAGGGGAGTGCAGAGTGCAACCTCTTTTAACGACTGACCTAAACCCGCTGTGGCAGTCCGTAATTTGATGGAACAGGTCATACACATATGGCCCGATGTGTTTATTTGTTATCTTGACTTGTTAATCATTATTTATATGTTTTAACTTTAATTTCTGATATTCCTGTTACATTTAACATAACGAATCATGCTTTTTAGCTTCTAGCACTTGAATTGTAGCTCACAATTTGATATTGTTTTCTTTGCAATCAACTTGACCCGTTATTAGTTTTCGTGAATTCTGACTTCTTGATTCAATTCATTGGATGTTTTGTAGATTAAAAAGTTGAACTTAGTTATAAGGAGCTCATTAAGGAAAAGGATGAAGAAAAAGAAAGGTTAAATGGGATTATCGTGGGGTTGTTGGCTGGAAAAGAAAAAGACAAGGTGGAGAAAGATACTATGCTCGATAGGATGTCACAAATTGAAGCTAGGCTACAAACACTTGGTTTTAAATGTTTCGATGTTTATCATATTAGGATAATTTTAGTTATCTAACTAGGTTAGAACCCCGTGTATTACACGGGTTGAATAAATGTAATTTTATATACTAAATTAAAACAATTATTCTTTAAAAATCTCGTTTATTACACAGGTTGAACAAATATAATTTTATATATTAAATAATAAAAAAATTATATCTCTAAGAATCTCATGTATTGTACTGAAAAAATGTAATTTTATATACCAAATAATAAAAACCCGTGTATTGTACGGGTTGAATAAATCTAATTATATATACTAAATAATAAAAAAAAATTATATCTTTAAAAACACTGTGTATTACACGGGTTAAATAAATGTAATTTTGTAACCTTGTATATTACACGGGTTGGATAAATGTAATTTTATAAACTAAATAATAAAAAATTATATCTTTATAAACCCCGTGTATTATACGGGTTGAATAAATCTAATTATATATACTAAATCATCATCATCATCATACTCAGTAAATCACACAAATAGCAAAGCTAAGGTAGGGTCTGAGGAGAGTAAGATGTAGAGGCTGCTTTCAGTAAGACCCCCGTGTCGATAGTAGTTTTGCATCAAGCTTTGGACATAAGGCACATAACACTTAGCAATCGGGACAAAGACCGATTAGTGCATGTTCCCTTTTGTCTTTCTGCTATCAACGTCACCACATGATGATGATGCATGATTAACCGTCAGCCGCTTTTAACGTTATTTTCACAAATTTAGTGAAATAACATTAAAATTAGTGCAATTTCACTTTTGCCCTCCGAGCGTCCACACATATATACATTATTAAAAGTTAGATTAGATTATATATGAAATTAAGTATATAACAAAAAGTCTTTATAAATTTCACGTAGAATTAATTGGAATCCTTTATTAAAAGTAGGTTAGATTATATATGGGCTTATACGTGTGAGTAATTGTGATTATTGAATGGTTGAATTTTGAGGGTTTTGAAATGTGAATTTGATTATGATCGATTATATTTTAGTTTTAAAACTTCTAGAATGATTGAATCAAATAAAAGGATTATGGAAACAAAAATAACTGAGTTTTTTTTTTTCTGATCATTTTGAACATGAGCAAATAGAACGATAGCATCTTAATAAAAAAATAACTAATTACAAATGTGAAACCCAATAATTTTACTTCTGTCCCATTTGAACGGAAAAGATAAGTACAAAGTAAATTTAAAAAAAAATGCAATATGAAAATAAGAGATAGAATAATCGATATTTTTTTTTCATAAAATATGAGATAAGTGTAAACTAAATAAAAAAGTGTCAATTTGGTAAATAATAATATTAAGTATGTAAATGTAGAAAATTACAAATGTAGACATCTTCAATGAATGACACGTGTCCAAAATCAGGTTTCTTTTATTATATAGTATAGATGTTTTAGCAGGTATTTCTATTAGAATGTTTTATATGCTTTTGATACAGAGATGTTTTATATAATTTTGAGTTTTCATATATTAGACTTTAATATAATTTTGTAATTTTATTGATATGTAATTTTTATGAAAAAAGCAGGGAAAATAGAAAATTAATCTGAATCAAAAACCAATATTCAAGCAATCACAAAATGGTAGCAAATAATGGTAGCAAATAATGGTAGCAAATAATTCAACAAGTTCGTTAAATGCTACCGATTTTCAATGAAAATGGTGGTTAAATGGTGGCAAATGGTTGGTGGCTAAATGGTGACAATATCAAACGGTGGTAATAAAGTGGCAAAAAAACCGTCATTTTCAATGAAAATGGTGGTTAAATGGTGGCAAATGGTTGGTGGCTAAATGGTGGCAATATCAAACGGTGGCAATAAAGTGGCAAAAAAACCGTCACAACTCGGTAGCAAACAAGGCGGACCGTAGCAAACAAGAATCGGTGGCAAATAATTCTGACCAATTTTGTTGTGGCAAAAATAAGGTGGCAAAATATAAAAAATGGTCGTTATTTGGTGTCATTAGGGCGATTGACACGGGTATTTTTGTCACCACATTTTCGGTGGCAAAATGGTGACAACAGAGAAATTGCTACTGTTTTGTGACCAAATGTTTCATGACAAAAACCCTCTTTTCTAGTAGTGACAGATCCACCCCTGTTATCTGGCTTGCCATTTTGAAATACTCTTTCATTTGCTGTGTTTCCTAGCTTTCGCTTCTATGTTTTCCATGCTTTGTTTGAGTTTTGTTATAAGTTTCCATCTATCCAATGGAAGCTCTCTTAGACGAAGACCACGCTAGTCACATTTTCATGTCCCCACAGACAAATAGTTCTCTCTCTCTTTGTTATCCGTAGATTGCCGACAAAGAATGCTAATGGCCAGATGCCCCCATTTAGGATGCTCTCATACCTATAAATATACACACATACTCCCATATATAGTAAGTATATACAAACATGTTATATGTATAATCTATTACTACCTTATTTGACCCCTCTTAATTATATTTACGTATAGTCTAATAAGCTAGACTTGTTATAAGTTTCGTGAAATACTTTATGGGGCCATGGTTCGTAGAATATTTTTTGGAATTAATTCCAATACAAATTTGTATTGTGTTTGGTTGGTAAAATTATAAGGAATATTGGATTTAAATAACCTCAACTTTCATCATTTGGCCGATAGCACTCCTAGCTTACGAATTGTACCATGATATTCCTAACTTTCGACTTATTTTCCTCTGGTAGAGTAAAAGCAACAATTTAAAAAGTACCTTTTAAACAAAAAGAATTCATATTAACAAGATATTTAATTTGTTAATACCCCCTTAACTCGGCGGGATTAGAATAATATCATGAGGTGTAGCTAATATACTGTTGATGCAACAAATAATAGACCAAGGCCTGTAGCGATATCTCCGGGTAAAAGGGTTCAAGGGTTTCGATTAGCCTAACGCAGGTCGTGGGGTCCCCCCATGTTTGCAAGACGTGGAGAGAGGTTCATTAGTGTTATTGTTGTTCTTCTTGAATTCTAGACTGATATGAAACCAGCCCAGAACGTAATCGTTGGAGAAGATGAATTATTTGGTGTGAAGAAGAGAAGCATAAAGCTAGTTCTCATGGGAGAAGAAGAAAAGAAGTAAGCATGAAGCTTGTTCTTGAGAGGGAGAAGGAGAATCAGAGAGTTAAGATAGTTTTCAGCTGATTCTGGAGTGTCTCATATGTTTGGCATGGGCTGCAATTTATAGGGGAAGAGGTTTCTCAAAGGAGAAACCTTTAACTAATGAACCTGACTTGCAGTGAGGGACACGGTTTGGACCTGCGGACAAAAAGGTGTTCTCTGTGCACATGCTCTGTCTGTGTAGAAATGGTTCACACGTTAAGTGTTGATGTGACCGGACACTGTGCTTGTCCTTTTTACTGTTCACCTGAGTTTGCGCGTATTTAACCTCTCAACCTTTTAACCTTTTAAGCTGTTATGTATATTAGTCATTTTATTGAGATTTGGGCTACCCCCGTCATCAGCCCCCCAAGTCAGAGGTGTTTGGGATGTAAGCTCAAATGATTCTGACTTTTACACATTATTTTTTATTGCTTAAAGGCTTTAGGGCTTTAAGGCGTTTAAGTTTTGAGATTTGAATTTCGGAATGATAGTAGGCTTCAAGGTTTCAAGGCTTAAAGGCTTCAACTGTCTCACTCAAGAGGTAGTTGAGGATCGACCTAAAGTTTAATCTGGTGGCTCTGGGTTTTGGCAAATTGATCGGTTAGTGTCCCATTGGTTCGATTGCTCTTTATTGCTGAGTTTTCCAACTTGCGTCATCCGTTTTCGGTCTTTATTCTGAATGTTTTAGAGTATTATCGTGTGTCGTTTGGTCAGTTACACCCTTAAGGTCTTGCTAGGGTTTTACACTTTGATGTTTTGTGTCCAGCGATAGGGTATGACCCATCGTTGTTGTTGTTGCGCCGTTTCTTCCAGTTAGCCAAGAAATGCGATTGTTTTACCTTTGAAACATCTCAGGTTGATGTGTGTTTAATTTCGTCTATGGTTACTACCCTTGGTTCTTGGAAGGACCGATTGTTCTGGATTTCTGAGTCCATTGTTCCTTTTAGGCTTGTTTGGAGGCACCCTTATGCTGTTTTGAATGAGCTTGAACCTTTCAAACACGAGATAGATGGTTGTTGAAGTTTATTAGGAGGTGTCCTTCTAGGCTTTGTCCCTTTCCCGAACATCTTTTAGTGCTGATGGATGTTAGCAGGTTGTGGGACAAGCCAGATCGTGACCCCGTGTTCGTGAGAGATGATCAAGGTATGATATTTTGTATTTTCTGCTTATGTTATATTTTATTTGTTGCAGTTATCTTTGCCTTGGACTTTATCAAGAGCGGTGACACATCTGATGTTGTGTTTAGAGATGCCGAGGCTACATCCGGCGAAGATGTTGTTGTTAGGGGCACTGAACATAGGTTCGAGGGTTCAGGCTATGTGAACGTTCCCAATGTCAAGGGTTTCACCAAAGTTGTTGCTTCCAAAGTCTCTACTCGTCGTTCGAGCTGTTGTTTGATAAAGACTACTGACCAACCACCGGCTTCTGAGCCGGTGGAACTAAGTAATGACATAGAGGCTTCAGATGATTTAGAAGTTGGGGTTGGGGAAAATAAAAACAAGGACAAGGGACGGCCCTTGGTGGTTTGGCGGGTAAAAAGGTTATGAGCTTGAAGGGTTCAAGGAAGGGTGGTGAAGGTTCCACCAATGTTAATCCAGGGGAGGTTTATGTGCCGGATTGGAAAGTCACAGTTGGTGACAGCTTCAAGCCTTCATCCGTTTGTGAGGATGATCTTACCCACTTTGATTCTCCTGTTGTTCGAGGTTCTCGCTCATCTATGGGTGATGACCTGATGATTTCGAAAAATGGTAATGGGTGCTTGTAACCCTGTTGCCTTGCTTCCAGAGGGTGTATCCCGATTTCGTAAGAGGATGCGAGAATATGATGTCTTCTCGA
Organism: Helianthus annuus; assembly: GCF_002127325.2. Lineage (NCBI taxonomy): Eukaryota > Viridiplantae > Streptophyta > Magnoliopsida > Asterales > Asteraceae > Helianthus > Helianthus annuus. The sequence goes on along the minus strand of NC_035447.2, from coordinate 61,107,219 downwards.
AGAAGAGGGATGAGATGAAGGCTTCACTAGCTACTCTAAAGAAGGAGGCAGAGGGTTATGCTGGGAGGGTGAAAAGTTGATGTTGAGTATTGATGAGCTTTCTTCCCAGCACAAGACTGAGGTGGTTGAATTGGAAAAACGCTTCGAAGCTGACAGGGTTTAAGTCAGGATCGATAAGGCTGCCTTGGAGGTTCAGAGGGTTAAAGGCTTCACTTTCCCAGGCAACTAGTGATAATAAATGGCTCATTGAGTATGGATTCCAGCAAGTGGCAAGTGGTTAAGTATCTTCTCCATTCATCGGAGTTTAAAAAGGTCTTGGGTGATGTGTACACCGAGCTTCTTGCTCATGGGAGACACTAAGGTTTGTTTGCTGGTTACAAAGCTTTGTGAGCCTGGGGAGCCTCAGGAAAAGTCTTCTCTTTTTCAACCCAAAGCCTTCGAAGCCTTCAAGGAAACTGTTTTGAAGGTAGGGCATATTATTTACCCTTATGTGGGTGAAGTCTCCAAGTGTTTTGGTAAACCTTTGCCTGTCTTGCAGGAGCTAAAACCCATGGGCCTTAATGAGGCTGTTTGTAACGAAGTGTTGAAGTCCCTCTCGAAGAAACGTCCTTGCTCCGGAGATAGCGAGGAAACGTGTTCTGAAGGTGGTGAGGGCTCAAAGGGTTCAAGCCTTGAAGCCTCCGAGACAACGGGTGTCGTAGGGAGGAAAAAGAGGATGGCTAAAAACACCCAAGATGATGGGGTTTCGAATAAGGATGATGTAGCAAAGTCTACCATCTTTGATGCTGATAAGTGAAGAAGAAACTTTGATTTATAGTATTTTTAGCATGTCGAACAATGTTATGGATTGTTTGTTTGAACATCCTTTTAGTTTAAGGGAACCATTTAGGTCCCTTGGTGGTTAAAGCCTGGCAGGCTTGTGGACAATGTTTTATGTTTGATGGCCAGTATGGCCCTTGCTATCTTTAACTTATCTTGCTATGTTGTTCTATTTATTCCCTTGCGTTTTCATTGATTTTGCATATTGTCTTTGTTTTGGGTGGTGCATCTTATGTTATTTATACCTTAAAGGGTTCAGTGCTGCAGTCACTTAGCCTTAGGATATTTTTAACAAGAAGATACAACCTCTATCCTATGTATGACATTCACTTAGAGTCTTTTTGGTTCGTAAGCTAATGTTGGGCTTAAGGAACATTTGGTGTAGGCTGTTCAAACCCGTCTATAAGACATGATTTTTAAGATTTCTCTGAGTCTCATGGAGTTGTATTGATTTAGGAACTCACCCCTTATATAGGTCCATTCAACCCTTGAACCTATTGAGCGATGTGGCCTGGGAGCTCATCCCCTTACATGGCCCTTGCCATGGAGTTTCTTGCTAGGTTCTCAACCTGATTATAGGATAGAAAGACAAATTTTGATTCATCGTTCATTCATTTCAAAGTATTTTAATTACTAGGGGAATAGAACAACTTTTGGGAACTATTTGTAATACGTTTTGGTTAAACATGGAACCTTTTAAGGTTTTTGCCATTCCAATGGCGGGGAAGCTTTTTGCCTTGCGGACCTGCCAGCTTGTATGATCCCCCTTTGTGGGCTTTAAGGATAGTGTATGACCCTTCCTACTTAGGGCCGAGCTTTCCTTGGCTTTCTTTCTTTCTTGCAGGCCTCATTATTTCGAAGCACAAGGTCCCCAGGCTTAAAGTGTTCATGCTTCACCCGTGTATTGTAATGAAATTCCTTGTTTTGCTTGTACCTTGCTTTTTGTATGGCTGCTTAATCACGAGCCTATTCGAGTTGTTCCAAATTCAACATCGTCTCTTTCTTATTTGGCTCGAGGTCGATGTTAAATGTTCTTTGTGTTGTTACTCCGATTTCAGCTAGGATTACAGCCTCTGATCCAGACACTAGGTTGTAGGGTGTTTTCTTATGGCTCGTTTTCTTGGTTGTTCGAAATTCCAATAGCACATTGGGAAGCTATTCGAGCCATTTGTTGTCATATCTTCCCAATCGAGATTTAGTCCTTTCAACAATGTTTTTATTTGTCCTATTAACTTGGCCATTGGATTGTGGGTGAGCTACCGAGCTGAATACTTAGGTTATTCTGAACTCCTTATACCAGGAGCTAGAAGGCTTCTCGGCAAACTACTTCCCGTTATCCGTGACTAGTACCCCTGGAGCCCAAAACGACAGATTATGTTTTCATAAACGAAATCGATGACCTGTTTCCCTGAGATTTTTGCCAATAGTTTTACTTTTGGCCACTTGGTGAAGTAGTTCATGGCTACCATTAAGAGCTTGACTCCTCATTTGGCTAGTGGGGTTGGACCAACGATGTTTGTTCCCTACTTTTGAAATGGCCAAGACGAGGAGATGGGAACGGGGTCATGTTTGAGGCTTTTGGGTACCGGAGCATGTAACTGACAAGCTTCATACTTTCGCAGTTGTTCGGAGGTATCTCGATGCATGGAAGGCCAAAAGTATCCGAGGTTCATCAACTTTGACACTACCGATCTTGGGCCACGATGAGCCCCACATATCCTTTCGTGAACCTCTTTAATCAGATATTGGCTTTGTTCTGGGTCAACCCATCGTAGTAGTGGTGCAAGGTATCCTTTTTGTAAAGGATATCTCATTGTAACACATACTGCCTTAAGTTGATACGAACCCTTTTAGCCTCAGTCTGGTCATTAGGTAATTCACCATTTTTGAGGAACTTTTTAATGGGAGTCATCCAATTTGGCCCTTCTTTAGTGATCGCATCTTGAACCTCAAGTTTTTTGGATGGATGGGGTTTTTAATACCTCAATTAGTACCTTCTTGGTGAGGTGGGCAAACGTAAGAGATACAAGCTTGCTTAGTGTATCAGTTCTCTTGTTTTGAGATCTTGGAACTTTTTTTGATGGAACATATTCGAAATGTGTTCATTAATTCCTTTGATTTCTCTCGGTACTTTTGCTATGTAGGTGTAATTGTCTTGGCTTGAGAGAGTTTGTGAGGACTTAAAGCTTTTGAAACCCATATTTTTTGCAAGCTTGAGCCCAACAATCAATGCTTCATACTCAGCTTCATTGTTTGTATTCTGAAATTTTTAAGACGAAAGGCATAGGTGAATTCCAATTCGTTAGGATCAATCAGAACTAGCCCTGCTCCTGACCCTTCAATGGTTGAAGCTTCGTCGGTAAAAAGCTTCCAGGTATGGGGGTCAGAGGGTTCAGTGGAGGTTGTATTGACTTCCGTTGTGACTTTTTTAGGGACTTCTATGATGAAGTCAGCTGAGACTTGGGCTTTGACAGCTTTTTTCGGGACATAGGTGATTTTTTAAGCACATTCTTAACAGGTTAGTCAGTGACCACTTGTATCGGGTGTGACTGAAAGTACCTTCGAAGCCTTCTAGCCGTTTGGACTAGGGCTAGAGCAAGTTTTTTCGAAGAAGAATATTTGATTTCTGCTAATTTTGAAGTTCTGAAAAAGTCAATGGGTATCTGAACTTTATTTCATTCAATGATTAGAGTCGTACTTATGGTTTTTTCAGCAATCGAAAGGTGGACAGAGATCGTTCCTCCTGTTTCCGGAGCTGAAATGGTTGGGAGTGAAGCCAAGTGTTGCTTCATTTGGTTGAAGGCTTCCTTTTGAGGTAAAATGCTTCAAAGCTGTAAGCTTTCCATCGAAAGCCTTTTTTGTTAGCATATCCCTTGAGGGTTAGCTTTTATGCTTTGTTTCCCAATGATATGCCCTACAAACGAGCACTTGATTGAATTAAGCCTCATGTTGAACTTTCTTGAGTTTTGGAAGGTTTCTTCTATGTTATCGAGCATTTGGTATTCCGTTTTGCTCTTGATCACCAAATCGTCAAAATAAGCTTTAATGTTTTTGCCGATTTGTCTCGCAAACGCTTTGTCAACCAGACGTTGATAAGTGGCACATGCATTTATTAAACCAAAAAATATTTTTTTGATAGCAAGATATACCTTCATCAGTGTGAAATGTGGTTTTTTCTTCATCTTTTTTTTATTATTAGGATCTGATGGTAACCCTTTTAGGCGTCAATAAAACACTTGAATGGGAAGCCTGTGAGCGATTTATCCTTGAGGTCTATCTCGGGTAGCGGATAGCAATCCTTTGGGCGTGCTTTGTTCAAGTCTTTAAAATCGATACACATTCTCCCAGACTTGTCGGGTTTTTGAACCATTACCGGATTGGCTACCCATGATTGATACTTGACCTCTCGAAGGATTCCGGCTAGAACAAGCTTTTCCATCTCTTGGCGTTATACAAGGCTTCTGTTAGGGGCTTGATTCCGTTTCTTTTGTATAATGGGCTTAACATCAGGTGGGATCCATAACTTCATGTTTCAACAATGCTACGGGGATGCCGGTCATATCTTTCGGGCACCAAGCAAAGACATAGTGCAAGAGCAGCTTTTTAAGGTATGAGATGGTTTCTTTGGAAAGGTTAGTGTTTACCCTTATCCCCTGTTGAGGATATTTTGGGTTTATGTCCAACCCTTGTTCATCATCTTCGTCCTTTCTTGAGCTTTCCCCTTCAACCACAAAAGCTTCTTGGGTAGGTTGAAGGGTTGCTATCCCTTTTTCAGTGGGAAACATCACAGTGCCTTGACCAACTGAAACTGCCATTCCGAACAAACTTTGACCTGGCCTTCCTGTGATTATATCATAGTTGGAAGGGATATTGATCACCACAAAAGTGAGTTGTTCAGTTCATCCCTTTGTTCTCTCGTTGAACAAACATTATGGGTTATTTGGCCTAAAGGCTTGATAGGTATGTCTGCGATACCTTCGATGGAGGATTCAGACTATTGAAACTTTGAACGTTCATGGTCGTTGAGAGGGTTAAAGCATTTCTCAAACATGATTATGGTGGTTGCACCGGTGTCAATGTAAGCCTTTTGTGTCTTGATGGTTCCTATGTTGGATTCCATCACCAGAGGGTTTGAAAGCAACTCTCCTTATGTTGATGTTCCCATGCCTCGAAATGATGGCGTTTGTGGGAAGCTTTGTTTTCAAGGTCGACCATGTTCACTATTATTATTATTATTATTATTATTATTATTATTATTATTATTATTATTATTATTATTATTATTATTATTTTAAACCATCTTGTCCTTGACCCCTTTAACCAAGTGAGCCAGTTCGGACTTGACGGCTTCTTCGATCCTATTTTTGGGTTGGAAGAAATCATTGGTATGGTGACCTTTCTATTCATGAAACTCACTATATTGGCTTGATTTTTTCGATCTCTTGTTTTTTGGCAAAGGTTGAGGAGGGTGGAAGCTGTGTTTTACCTCTTCGGTTGCCAAGATCTCTTGCGGAGTATTGGTTAAGGCTGTAAAGTTTATGGTTTTTTTCTCGGCTTAGAGGGTTCCGGCCTTCAGGCCTTCTGGAATCCGAACCTTTGAACCGTTTGTCATAAGAGCCTTACTGGAAACTCCATTTAAGAGTTTTTTATATTTTTTTATATATATTCAGCTTATTCTCCTCGAATGTGGGCTTCAGCCCTTTTGAATGTTTCTTCAAGGGTTTTGGGCAGACATTTATTGAAGTATATTGTGAAATATTTGGAATTTAGCATTCATGAACCCTGCAACCCTAATCTTTTCATTGGCGTAAGTTAAATCTTTCTTCTTGTGACTTTCGATGAAGTCTCTGAGACGTTCATCATCACATTGTTTGGTCTGGAAGATTATCGTGGCGTCATTGACATGCCTCTGTTGTTATAGGGAACTTTTGCTAAGATCGTCAAAGGTCTGAACGCTTCGTCCAGGAAGGTTATTGAACCATATGCGTGAAAACCCTTCAAGGGTTTGCATAAACATGAGACAACATTCGGAGTTGGGTCATTTTTCAATTCTTGCAGTCCCGGCGAAGATTTGGAGGTAGTCTTTAGTACCGTGATGGCATCTTTATCTGGGTTTGAAACTTGTAATCAACGATTTGCTGGGAGAAGCAAGACAAGTTTGTTAGGATTGTAGGGTTTTGAGAGGTCTTCTACTACCCTTGAAGCTGGGTTACCGCTTGAGGTACCCTGGTGAGTGGTTGCCACTTGGTTGATGAAATTAAGGTCAAAGCCTTGAAGGCTTTCTGTGTCATCATCCACTTTTCACGTGCTGCAAAGGAAATTTTTTCCATCATCCGTGTCATCAGCTAGGGTATAAGGTTAAAGCCTTAAAGGCTTTCTAGTGGTACCCATAAAAGATGTCATCATCTGTGTCAAAAGGTGAAATCCTTAAAGGCTTACTTTATAAGGCATTCCCATGGATGTGTTCATGACCATATCACGAGCCGAAGGCAGGGTGGCCATGGCTTGTTTTCACGAAGTAGCAACGGGAGGGAGAACACTTGAAGTTGGTGACTTACCATAATTGATCAAGAGTGGTTTTATGCCCCATAGGTGCACCGGTTGTAACGAGTCAGGAAGTAGTGGTTGGACTTGGCCTCCCAAAAGCTCAAAGGCTTGAGTGGTTGGTCTGTCACACTAGGACCAGCTTCAAGGTAAGATGTGGCTGAACGTGAGCTGCTAATAGGAAGAGATGGGGGGCCAGGTGATAATGAGGGTTCAGACCCCTCATAATTTAGTCTTATTCTCACCCTTTTTCCCTTTCTAAGCTCACATGCTAGTTGAGAAGAAATCTCAGTTGTAGGAAATTTCTAGCTACTCCCTCGGGTGTTAGGTCTATGCGTTCCGGTGTATGCATTACATCGATTTGAGTAGGTGCAACCCCTGACCGAGATGGGTTTGTGTTTGAAAAGAAGTGAACTCCGGGAACATATCCCGGTGGAGTACTTCCAGGAGTAGAAAGAGGTGTAGAGAGGACCGGTGAGATCCGACCCGAATTTTGTGTTAAATCGGTGTTGTTAGGCACCTGATTTACCTGACCGAGAGACTCGCTTTCAGACATGATGTAAAAAGAAAATGGAGCTACACAACTGGTCTTTAAGATAAAGTAAGCGGCGTAGCCCCACGGTGGGCGCCAACTTGTTGATGCAACAAATAATAGACCAAGGCCTGTAGCGATATCTCCGGGTAAAAGGGTTCAAGGGTTTCGATTAGCCTAACGCAGGTCGTGAGGTCCCCCCACGTTTGCAAGACGTGGAGAGAGGTTCATTAGTGTTATTGTTGTTCTTCTTGAATTCTAGACTGATATGAAACCAGCCCAGAACGTAATCGTTGGAGAAGATGAATTATTTGGTGTGAAGAAGATAAGCATAAAGCTAGTTCTCATGGGAGAAGAAGAAGAGAAGCAAGCATGAAGCTTGTTCTTGAGAGGGAGAAGGAGAATCAGAGAGTTAAGATAGTTTTCAACTGATTCTGGAATGTCTCATATGTTTGGCATGGGCTGCAATTTATAGGGGAAGAGGTTTCTCAAAGGAGAAACCTTTAACTAGTGAACCTGACTTGCAGTGAGGGACTTACCCTTCTAGGGGTTGAACGGTTTGGACCTGCAGACAAAAGGGTGTTCTCTGTGCACATGCTCTGTCTGTGCAGAAATGGTTCACACGTTAAGTGTTGATGTGACCGGACACTGTGCTTGTCCTTTTTACTGTTCACCTGAGTTTGCGCGTATTGAACCTCTCAACCTTTTAACCTGTTATGTATATTAGTCATTTTATTGAGATTTGGGCTACCCCCGTCATTATATATATTTAAAGGCCAAAACTGAATCAATTGTTTTGGTACAAATTTAGTTTAAATGAATTTAAGGGAAAAACCCGGTAAAATCACAACTATAAAATGAGCATGAATGATTATTAAAAGACTATGATTAATTAAGCAAGAAACTTAACACTAACTCATAGACGAAAAAGTGCCCACTGAATTATATAATTACTATTTTTTTAACGACTAAAATCATCACACATGCCCTTGCAGAATTTGAACTCATAACCATTTGGTCAGAGAATACACCAATTTATCACCAGACTATCCCTTGAGAACTACAAATCACTCACTTGAACTAACATAACAGATGCTCCTAGATCATTAAGTTTGTTCCTAGATCTTTAAGTTTGTGTGGAAGTGAATATGATAACACACACTGAGCTTTGATTCTTCTTAGATTTAGCTTCCTTTGTGTCATTTTAAATCGTCAAATAATTCATATAACGCTATACTGTAATAGGAAAAAATGCTCAAAGTAACGCATTTTATATATATTATTGACAGACTGTCGACGGGGTCTGTGCAAAAACCTACTAAAAACACTAAACTAGTACAACCGTAAGTATATATCGTATTCCACTGAGGAGTCTGTGATGCTAATTATTATTTGTTTGTAAATTTTCGGATTGCTTTGAGAACTTACTAGAAAACCATACACAATAACTTTGGGGTTATAAAAATAATAAGAAGAAAACGTGATCATTCCGGAATTTTGATTCTATAATTACTAATAACCTAGTTCTGATTTTATTAGATGCTATTAATCAAATAGTAAATCTATCAATTCTACCAATTACCAATTGTAACACCCTGAAAACGGGTTTGGTAATCAAACCTCGTTAATAGTAATGAACGGGTAAAATACCGTTAGTGGTAAAATTTAATCCGGTGAATATTTGGACTTAAACAAACAATCCTAATATTAGTTAAAAAGGAGAATAAATGTTTTGAGAAAACAAAGTTATAAGAAGCCCGAGTTAACGGGACTTAAAATAAACGGGTTATGACTCCCGGAACCCACTAAATTAACTAGGAATAATCAACCAAGTTAGTTATTTGTTTTTAAGACAATAAATAAGCATGAACTAGTGAGCCTTTTATAAACCTTGAATAGTTGAGGGACCAAAATATGGACAAGCTAGAAAATGGATTATTTAGAAAGAAAAATCTAAAACAAAACACACACACAGTGTGTGTTCTGGATCGATCAACAGGAGACCAAAATGGGTGAAACCCTAGTTCATCCAAAATCAACAAATTGAAGGTCAAATCCAGCCCAAATCAGATGCATGAACACAAATTCGTGATCACCTAGTCGTGGGGATTACAAGGTATGTTGAATTTTTTTATTTAGTGATACTTTGAAATTATGATGAGAAATCATAATCGAAATTCTGGAATGAATAATAAATCTATGAGCGTTGTTGTGATGAAATTCATGTTTAGAAACAAACCCTAGTTGCAAACTTGAAGAATTAGTGTTAAAAACTAGGGGTTTGATGAATTCCCTTGTATGTGCTAAGTGGGTTTTAGCTAAATAATGAGGATGATGATATGTTTGTGCTGGAAATCATCATAATTGATAGTTGAAGCGAAATACTTAAACAAATTGCAAATTTGAGTATTTGATTATACATGATTCAAAAAGGGTTTTGAAGGTTGTAGTGAAATTAGTGATTTATTTCATGAATATGGATGTTTGAAATCATGTTAACTACTAAATTGATAGGTAGAACTAGATTGTATTAGGTGTTCGGGTGAATGCTAGTGATATGAAAAAACGGGTTTCACTCATATATGAGGAACCCTTAGTCTTTGTGAAATGAATGAACAAATTAGTCTTGATAATCACATGAACAAGATAAAGTGTTGAAAACATAATAATCTCGGCTAGAACTTTGGGTGAATTAGTGGCCTAAAAATAGTGACTACCGAATAGTTGAAGAAATGCCTAAGTGAGTTCGTTGAACTCAATTGTGCATTTCATATATATTAAAAAGGGGCAGTTGACTTTTGAAAGTCAAACTGACCCTTAATGAGATCGAATGAAAATTTTGATAGAAAATGCGTGAGGTGGAATAATCGTGTTAAATTATGATTTAACTAACCACCTTGAAAACGATGATTTTAGTTTGACGCGTAACAAGCTAGGTGGAAGCTTGGAGAAGGAAGCGGGTCAAACGAATTAAGAAGGAAAAGAGAAGCAGAGTTTGGATGCGAGGTAAGTAAAGCTTACACCTTTTTATTTTTATTACAAAATACTTATCTGTGAGTATTGAATATGAGTTATATTAAGTAAATGGAACATGATGTTCTGGCACGATATAATGCGAGTCGGAACAAGTGAGAATGGTAAGAAACCATAAATTATGGTAAAAAGGGTAAAAACGGTAAAATGGTAATCCGGACATGGATTAACGAATAAATAAAGGGATTTGAAAGGACACCGTTTGGCATAAGTCATAATGGGTCAAACAAAATAAGAAACGACTTTTAAGTAAGATGAATTCAAAAAGTAAACTGCAATAGGTTAAAGGGGTGAAATGGTAATTAAATACCATCTCATAATTATAATTGGTCATTTCGACTAAATTGGTACCATCTCATAATTATAATTGGTCATTTCGACTAAATGGGTCAAATGGTGTTGTTAACACCATTCGACAATAATATCTGATGATCGCTTGTTGAGTTTTGTGATCACATGAATTTAACACATGGTTCGCTTTTCTATTAACTAGAAATTAATAGCGAAAGATATTTAAACGGGTCAACCCTATGACCCGAGCCAGGTACGCATATTTAGAATTATAGTTAAAAGTGATATTTTGGTCAAATATTAGCGAAAGTCCTTCGTCGTAAAATGAAGGACTAAAATTGACCAAAAAGCCCTTGATGGGTAAATCGGGCAAACCACCTTTAAAAGTGGATTGGAAATAAGCATTTTGATCAATTGAATCCTTAGGATAAGTATAAAAATGGATGATACGGAACATTAGTGTCCAATGAATTGAAATGGGTATTTTTTCGCAAAAATGTCAACCGAGGGGTAAAACTCGGAATAAACGGTTTGCCACATTAAATCCACCACAATTATAATGTAGTGGATGACAAGTCAATAATCAAAAGTGGAGATATGATGTAACCAAGAAAAAGCGTAATTTAAGCTTAAAATGTGTCTAAATACCCTTAACGGGTCAAAATGAGTAGATACGTAAAACGGGTTAAGAATACATAAGAAACCCGTAAATTGAACCTTGAATAATAGTAAACGGATATGACGTGATGTCCATGATATTTTAAAGGTGACAAACAAGTTTGTTTGATAAAATCATGAACGGGTCAAAAAGAGAGTTATAATTGAATTTCAAGCTGAGAGCTTGAAATCTGAAATTTAGTGAATTCAGAAGTCGGATTTTCAATCCATGAGATGGAGAATCAAATTATGATCGCATAGGAAAAAGAATCAAGTAAAACGGACATCTAGATCAAAAGTTATGAAGCTTTGAAGTTAGAATTTCGATCAAAACGGAGCTGGGCAAATGCAGCAGCAAAGCTGCAACATTCTGTCGAAAATGGGGCGTGGCGTAGCGCAACGCCCCGTAGCGTAGCGCGACGCCCCTAAATTCCGAAAATTGTTTGAATTTTGTTGTTTTGACTCATGAAACTAGTTTTAACATGTATTTAACTTATCAAAACTAACTTTTATGTTGGTTTTGAATTTAGGTGATTGAATTATGCACACGGATAAAGATCAAGTTCGATGAAGAACCGAACACACGAGATTATAGCTTCCGCACGTTGTTTCGTCGTCATTTTAAAACGACGAATCCGTACATATTAAATTGTATTATTTTCAAATTGTAAAAGTTTTAATTTTCCCGTATTATTCAACAATATGTGCATATAGTTACATGTTTATTTTTCGTAATTTATACGAAAATCGTTATAAATATTTAAGGGTGTTACACCAATGCAGTTCAAAATATTAATATCAATTGGTTAGATAAATAATAAAACAAGCATACATAGCAATCATTTAATCAACAAAAGGATAATTGGATTCAAAACACAATTATTAGTTTGATTGTCACGAAGGATTCGTCTGTCACACAAGTTATATAATCATGCGAATAGATCGGCTGTCATCCAACTACAAATCCAAATCTCAATTCAAAATAGAAACTAGTGTCAAAAGTGTTTCACAAGAATTATTCACCTGAAGTGTCCACGAGAGATTTAGCCCCGCATGCTCGTCATCTTAGATCCTTGATTTATGGGTATTGTATGTGAACCCAAAAAATAATTGTGTCGAATCTTGTCAAACTCCCCATAATATCTAGCCATCAAAACTCGCGAACCAACCTCCTTAGAATCGTATGCCCTCTGTTGTCTAATATATTTTCCCAACACAACTGTCGCTGACTCATATATTTTATTTATGTTCGTCCATTCAGGTTGTTTAATGGCTGCCATATTGTGAGTAATGTACTAGGCCCTAATTTATTTAGTACTTGCATGCTCATACATGATACAACCCATAGATATAGTGTTTGCACACCATTAAAGTCAAACATATAATTATGCTGGCCCATCTTCGATTCTATCCCAACAACTTATCTTTGTAGCGTTCTGTATTTTTTCCAATTCTTTTTCATTTACTTGTAATTCGTATTTTCATTTCAATCCTTGTAATTTTGAGACTTGATCATAGTGGAAATCGTATTATATATCAATCGTGTTTAACCATACATGCATAATACATAAACAATCACGAAATACACATTTTATATTCAAAATCGAACAATACATAGAAATTATATTTTCTCAGAATAATATTCATACGTGTTTGGACAATACATATGCTTATGTACACCTTAAAACCCTAAAAATGAGCTTAACTATACGTTTAAGCCACCAAATGACCAACAAAGCAAGTTAAAGGGCCTAAAATGAATTTTTGATATTTTAGAAGGCCCGTGCAGACCGTATGAAGGTCCTTGCGGTTGGCAAGGCACCCATCTGACAACAGAAACTCGCAAAAACTGAGTTTTGAACTCTTTTTTCCTCCTCCAAACCCCAACAACTTCATTGATTACTAAACCGTAATCCCTATTTAAAAATACAACACTTTCACACTTCCTGAACACTTTCCACACCCAAATCACTCTCTCAAACACCTTCTAATCTTCACAACTCTCAAATTGTGTTCCACTATTTGCGGACTTCAATTATATAAAATAATCATTCAACATAATAATCAAGTTAGTAAATATATTTCTAGAATAATTAAACATGATTAATTCTTAGAAATACCAATTTAATAGGTTATATTATTTTGTAATACCAAAAATTAGCCAAATTAATTAAATTCATCTGATAATCTTATAAATCATATTTAATGAATATCTTGTATTTTTATTTAAAATCATTAAATTTATAAAGGAATTTATTTGTTTTATAGTTTGATTAAATCCTTGATTACAAATATACTACCACCAATTATAGAAAAAAATATTAAATATCCATAACACATTTATATTCTTTAAAAATCAGTAACCATATTTATGGAACTTAATTTTGACAATTTTGTATTTTTATTTGGTTATTTAAATAGTATAAACACGTAAAATCTATAATAAATCCATATATTATCCAAAATTTCTCAAGAATTATGCAAAGCATTCTACAACTCGCAGTCACGTCTGTGCATATTTCATTGTCGATAACCTACTAGCTTCGCATTTTACATGTTACATGCTGGTTATGCGTAAACTCGATTTCGCTATCTACCTATATTATTAAACTTGTATGCTAAACTTTACACTATGTGTATTGACTTTTATTTTAATGTATGTGACAGGTGTTTAGGATGCTTTTGCTTTGCTGCAATGTGGAATCAAGCTTAGGAGAGTCTAGAAACAAACAATTTAAATTATGAGTTGTCGAAACAATTTATTTGTCTATGAGATACTATGTCTGTATTAACTGATTTGCTAAGTATGTTATGGTACGGGACGTAACTTTAAATATTTGGTAAAATTAGCTGTTATGGATTTCTCCTGGACAATCTGTTTCGTTCAGTGCCGCGCCCCGATGTTTCCGCCATCGGTTGGGGTGTGACAGATTGGTATCAGAGCCATAACTATAGGGAATTAGGCAAGACTCGGCCTAGTCCTGGTCGATGTCTTAGAAACAACCTAGTCTATAGTCTAAGTACCAACAGACCAACTTGTGCAAACCCGGTAAGGGTTTTGTACGAGCTTACTTGATACTCTCACTCGAACTCGCTGAACACTATCACTCTGCCTTTCCTAAGGCAGGCACACCTCCCGCTATTTTCAAAAATGAACGAGTGATTAGATCAAGACGAGTTGTGAAAACCACAAACTCTCGACTGGATCGCTTGTTCGACGCATGATTTTTACTATAAACACGAGAATTTGTGTTGAATCAGGAGTGAAATCCATACTTCGACGCAGTTATTCCTCTCCATCTCGCGATTATATCACACAAACAGGAATAAAGTCGTTAAGTCAGGGGTGAAACCCGAACCTTGATAACTTGTTCCGCTCCTTATTTTGGTTTTACAAAACTCTAACCAAAGTCTCGACGGACTCCAATGACTCGAGTCACGCTGTAACTGGAAGGATGCGTGTCGTACGCCCGGATTGAGGCGAGAGCACAGTCTAGAAGGCCAAAGTGTGTACCCGAAGTCCTTGTGAATAGTCGAATCACTTTGGGTAGTCGCTGTCTACACACCCAAGACAATCTATTCTCGATTATTTGTGTTTCGATTCTGAGCCGCAACCGCCGACTCTGTGTTTTATCGCTTTTATGTGGACTTTTTATGTGGTTTTTTATGTTTATGTGTTTCGATTTTTGGTGATTTATATGCTTTTCGCCCTTCGCTTTGATCAACACGCACGACTCGCACTGCGCATCTATCTCAACACGCTTCCAAATCGCATGCTATGTTTCTCGCAACCTCGCTAATCGCATTCGCAATTCTTGATCGCTTCATGCAGCTTTGAAAGATAGGTGAATACGTACAATATATGTAGGCGAATACGTGCAAAATATAGTAGAAGATGTGCTTCTGTGCTTACGTGGACTATGTGCTTAAGTGCTTACGTGCTACTGTGGATTATGTGCCTACGTGATTATCTGACTAGACGTGTTCCTGAGCTTTACGTAAAGTACCTTTTGGTGAGACGCTAGATTATACTAGGTTTAATCGACTTGTATCTGAGACCTATGGCGATGTCTGTTGCAGACAATGTCGTCATTTGGATCGCACACCTCCTTCACTGCTTGCCTAAACCACGAGGACAAACGCATCGCTGATCTAGTCGCAAAGCAGATGGCTAAGGTCATTCCGTAAATTGTCAGCGAGCTGAATGAAAACGCAAGCAACTCCTCTGAAGAATCTAGGACTGATTCTCCTAAAGCTACTTTTAGCTTCAACTAGTTTAAAGCCTGCGGTCCCAAAGAATTCACCGAAGAAGATGGACCTACTGCCATGTTTCAATGGTTCGATTCTATTAAAGTCACCTTGCGCCAAAGCGGCTGTCCTAAAAACCTACGCACTGTTACCGCCAATGACGTTTTCCAGTCCAGGGCTCTGGACTGGTGGACTGCCGAAAGAAACAAGCGTGGGAATGATGCAGCCTATGGGCTTACGTGGGATGAGTTGAAGGACATCATGATGAAAGAGTTCTGCCCTCCCCACGAGCTTCAAAAGCTGGAGGACGAGTTCTGGCACATCAAGCAAGAGGGTGGCGATAACGCTGGTTTAACTGCCCACTTCAAGCAGCTGAGTATCATTTGTCTGGACCAAGTTACTACCCCTAAGATCACCATCAAGAAATACATCCGTGCTTTACCGGATTGTGTGGCTGATTTCGTGCAAGCCGCGAAGACGACAACCATTGAGGAAACCTTCCTGCTCACTGCCGAGATTAATGACAAGCGAGTTCGGGCTGGTTACTTTGATAAGGCCTCCAAGAATGTTCACCTAGTTACCGTTGCTCCCACCACTGAAACCGCCGCCGCATCGCAAGCTTTGAAGTCTTCCCGCCGCAAGAGAAAGAACAACAACAACAATAGCAAGAATTGCGCTGTTACCGCTGCTCCGCTCCCAGCTGTTTCTGCTCAACCGCAACCCTAGAACCGCCAAGTAGCGGCACCAGTGACCAATTCACCTCCAGCCAAGTGTGCATATACTGGTCCTCACCCGCTCTGCCCTACTTGTACTTATCATCACCCGGTTGGAATCGCATGTCGATTCTGTGTACACTGCAACCTGTACGACCTCTTTACTGCCAACTGCCGTACTGGTCCCCGCCAAGCTCCAGCTCAAGGTCAAGCTCCTGCACCACCAGCTCTCCTTCCTGCTCCACAAGGCCAACAAGCAGCTCCTGCACCCGCTACTCACGCTAGAGCCTGCTTTGCATGTGGTGACCCCAACTACTTTGCAAACATGTGCCCCAACAGAGTGGTGAAGCAAGAGCCACAATAGCAGCTGCAACAACATCAACAACGGCAGCCTCAGCAGCAGCAACAACCAGCAGCCCGCGGACGTGCATTTAACATCAACGCCTGCCAGGCTCAAGCAGACAACAACGTAGTTAATGGTACGTTCCTTGTGAATGGTATATATGCTTAGTGTTTGTTTAATATTGGAGCAGATAACTATTTTGTATCGTTTGAATTCGAAAAGCTCCTTAACCGTAAACGCGCCCATCTCCCTACGACGTTGACGTTGAAGTTGCCACTGGAAGAATCGTCGCTGTCAATTCTGTTCTACGTGATTGTACGCTTGAACTCAACAATCACGTCTTCCCTATCGATCTTATCCCGATGCAGCTTGGTAGTTTTGACATTATAGTAGGCATGGATTTTTTTCGTGAAAATCGTGCTGAAGTCGTTTGCTTCGATAAGATGCTTTGTTTCTCGCTCGCTAATGGTGATCAACTGTGTGTGTATGGTGAAACCCCTTCGAAAGGTCTTAAACTTATGTTGTGTATCTAAGCGAGGAAGTATCCCCACAAGGAATACCAGGCTTTCTTGGCGAACATCGTAGTAGCGGAGGAAAAGGAAGGAAAGCCACGAGTGAAAGATGTTCCTGTTGTTTGCGAATTTCCTTACGTATTCCCTGACGATCTACCTGGTTTACCTCCGAGTCGTGATATCGACTTCCGCATTGATCTCATTCCTAGAGCCAATCCTGTTGCTAAAGCTCCCTATCGACTCGCTCCATCTGAGATGCGCGAACTCTCGAGTGAACTCCAGGAATTGCTTGACAAAGGCTTCATTCGCCCTAGCACCTCTCCTTGGGGCGTGCCTTTCCTTTTCGTCAAAAAGAAGGACGGATCGTTCCGGATGTGCATCGACTACAGGGAATTGAATAAGCTGACTATCAAGAATCGCTATCCTTTGCCTTGAATCGATGATTTGTTTGACCAGCTACAAGGTGCTACGTGTTTCTCGAAGATTGATTTACGCTCAGGCTATAACCAGTTACACATTCAAGAGGCGGATATACCTAAAACCGCTTTCCGAACCCGATACGGCCACTATGAATTCGTTGTTATGCCCTTTGGTTTAACCAACGCGCCCGCGGTTTTCATGGATCTGATGAATCACGTGTGTAAACCCTTTCTCAATTGCTTTGTCATCGTGTTCATCGATGATATCCTGATCTATTCCAAGTCAAAAGCCGAACATGCACAATATCTTCGCTTAGTTCTTGAACTACTCCAAGGGAATCGACTCTATGCCAAGTTCTCCAAGTGCGAATTCTGGCTAGAGGAGGTTCAATTTCTCAGTCACATTGTTAATAGTCAAGGTATTCACGTCGACCCCGCGAAGATCGAAGCTGTTAAGAGTTGGGTTACACTCAAATCGCCATCCAAAGTTCGCTCATTCCTTGGATTGGCTGGTTATTACCGCCGATTCATCGCTGATTTCTTGAAGATCGCTATGCCGCTTACTTCTCTCACGCATAAAGACAAGCCTTTTGTTTGGGGAACTGAAAAAGAGACTGCCTTTCAAACTCTCAAGCACATGCTCTACAATGCTCCTGTGCTCGCTTTACCCGACGGAAACGATAACTTTATAGTCTATTGCGATGCCTCGAACCTTGGTCTCGGTTGTGTTCTCATGCAACGGGACAAGGTTATCGCTTACGCGTCTCGTCAACTCAAGATCCATGAGAAGAACTATACCACCCACGATCTCGAGCTTGGTGCAGTTGTTTTTGCATTGAAGATTTGGCGACACTACCTGTACAGTACCAAGTGTACGGTCTTCACAGACCATAAGAGCCTACAACACATGTTAAACCAAAAGGAACTGAATATGCGCCAACGCCGATGGGTTGAACTTCTTCATGAGTACGAATGTGAGATTCGTTATCATCCTGGCAAAGCAAATGTCATTGCCGATGCTCTAAGCTGACGAAGCTATTTGCATAGCGTTCGTAATATTCACGCCCAGCACAATCTCGAAACTCTTATCCGTGACGCTCAACATGCTTGTTTTACCGAACGCACCTTGAAGAAGGAAAGGATTATCAATAACGGCTAGCAACTGGTGAATAAATCGAATGGTACCGAATTTGGATTCCCAAGCGCACTAACTTACGACAAATTCTGCTAGACGAAGCCCACAAGTCTTAATATTCTATTCATCCCAGTGCCGATAAGATGTACCAGGACCTTCGCTACAGGTACTGGTGGCCGGGATGAAGAAAGATATCGTTATCTATGTTTCGAAGCGCCTGACCTGTTCAAAAGTCAAGGCCGAACAACAAAGACCCTCTGGCCTACTCGTCCGACCCGAGATCCCTGTGTGGAAATGGGAGAGTATAGCTATGGACTTCATAACAAAACTCCCGCTCACGCCATCAGGTCACGATAGAAACTGGGTAATCGTTGACCGACTTTCTAAATCCGCTCATTTTATGCCGATACAAGAGGACTACAAGCTAGAACGATTAGCACAGATCTACACAAACGAAATTATCTGTCGACACGGGACGCCTCGTGATATCATCTCTGACCGCGATGGTCGGTTTACCTCGTGCCTTTGGGAAATGTTTCAATCTGCTCTCGATACTACTCTTAATCTAAGTACCGCTTTCCATCCCCAAACCGACGGTCAGACTAAACGAACGATATGTACCCTTGAAGACATGCTTCGCTCGTGTGTCATAGATTTCGGTGGTAATTGGGACGCGCACTTACCTTTGGTTGAATTCTCATACAATAACAGTTATCATTCTAGCATTCAAATGGCACTGTTTGAGGCATTATACGGAAGAAAATGTCGATCGCCTATTGTATGGCACACGATCAGAGATGCGCAAATTACCGGTCCTGAGCTGTTGCAAGAAACGACTGACAAAATCCTCCAAATTCGAGACAATCTATTGAAAGCTCGGAGTCGTCAGAAAATTTATGCCGATAGACGCCGCAAGCGCCTTGAATTTAACGTTGGCGATCACGTACTCCTAAAGGTTTCACCTTGGAAGGGTGTGATCAAATTCGGCAAGAAAGGAAAGCTTGCGCCTCGATATGTTGGACCCTTTAAGATTCTGGAAAGGATCGGCAAAGTGGCCTATAGACTCAAACTACTGGAGGAACTTAGCAACGTCCACCCGACTTTCCACGTTTCGAACCTCAGAAAGTGTCTAGCCGAGTAGGATTTACAAGTGCCACTTGAGGATCTTCAAGTGGACGAAACATTACACTTCGTGGAAAAGCCTGTCGAGATCATGGATCGAGAAACCAAGAAGCTCAGGAGCTCACGCATTCCCATCGTGAAGGTCCGCTGGGAAGGCAAACGCGGCGCAGACTTCACCTGGGAACTCGAAAGTGACATGAAGGCGAAGTATCCTCAGCTTTCCGTTACACCTGCGCCTTAATTTTGGGACAAAATTCCTTAAACTAGGGGAGGCTGTAACACCCCGCGTTTCCAAAGTCAAAGTACAAGTCAAAGTCAAAGTCAAAGGAAGAAAAGATTGCTAATTGCGATCTGTCACTCCTTGCTTAATTATTGATTGTACTTCTTGACTTGTAATCGAATCCTTTAATTTGTGAACTTTAGTTGTGTTATGTGAAGTAAATGCTAATAATCGTAGTTTATCGCTAATCGACCTATCGCTAACTTATCGCTACCGCTTCATAACTCGAATTATGTGATCCGGATATTATTTTATGTGTGTGTGCTATTTATGTGTTACTTGTGCACGTTTATATTTGTTTTGTGGTGAATAATCGAAAACGCAATCGCAACTCTATCGCAACGCAATCTCATGGCAAACTCGAGATGCAAGGTTCCTTATATTGTTGTATGTTAGTTAGGTTATTTGTGCAACTATTGTTTAATACCATCGCACCGCTTATTCGCAACGCATCGCAACGCTCAACGCATAAATGAAATATCGAAACTCAACTCGCCGGAGACGTTCGATCGAATGACCATTTGATCGAATGGTCATCCATCTGGATGACCATCCGATCGGATGGCCATCCGATCGAACCACCTCTCGATCCATCACCCTACACCGCCTTTCCCACTCTCAGCCTATAAATACCACCTGTCACATCACTGTTCATGATGTGACAGCTCTCTCGTCCGACCAGCACGTTCCAACCCTCCTTTCTCTCGATTTCTCGCCATTTCTGTAAGTTTCCCACTCAAATCTTGTACTTCTATGATCTACACACACTTCTTCATCTTTTTCACCAACAAATCTTCACTTTCCACCATGAAATCGGTTGGTTTGTGGTGTTCTAGGGTGATGTCATCTTGAGGTTCTAATGAACGTCAACATTTGATCTCATTCCACTAAGAAACAGCTCAGATCTGAAGGATTTCAACATGTTTAAACACTGATTTCACCTAAATCTAAAGATTTTCAGGATTAAAAGGATTGAAAGATGATTTCATAACTTTTCTTTCAACTCTTTTACACTCTTGCACACAAAACCGATAGAATCAGAGCTCATTCAGGCCTTCTACTCTTTCTCTAGTGAAGTTTCGTTCTGAGAACTGATTTCTATCAAAGAGACAGCCGATTCACGGGTTGAACATGAACACCCATCAAGAAAAGTTAACTGGTCAGACTGGGGTGATTCTCGTCCGATCGGATGACTTGGGCTTGATGGAGTTCTCTTTGTTTAACACGTTGTCATACCATCTCGGTCAAACCGCAAACTTTTCAAACTTAGCAGAATAATTCAACTTTCAAACGATCAGGTCACTGAACGGACAACCGTCCGATCGGATTGCCATTCGATCGAACGACAATCCGTTCGGATGACTCATGGTTCCAAACACTTAACATTTTTACAAGTTTTTAATAAATTTCATCCTGCTGTGTAGTTGTTCTCCATGAAATATCTCACTTGGAACGGATTACCTTCCGAATGAACGACCATCCGACCAGAAAACCGTTCGATCGAACGACCTGAAAGGTAGAGATACTTCTTTGTTTTGAAAATGCTACAACAAAAACTTCAAAGCCATCATACACAAACACATCCATCACAAACGAAGGACAATCCGACCGAATGGCCATCCGTCTGGATGACCATCCATACGGATTGTCATCCGATCAAATGACCATCCATCCGGATTGTCATCCGATCGAATGACCCTTCGTCACTCTGTCCCACTCGCATCGTTTAACGCACCATCATCGCTTACGCTATTGTTCTATAATCAGGCTAACTTTCCTGCGTTCCCTTCAATCCAAGACGGTGTTTATTTATTAAATGCTATCTGTGAGTATACTCGATTTCTTTTTACTTTACGCACTTTTGGGTGTTGCATACGTTACCTATACTAAATCACATCAATCGCACAATGCAAACACATTTTATATGTTAACCGCTCTCGCATGTTTTACGTGTTATTCGATGAATGCTTGTATGTTATGTTTACACAGTGATTGTTGCCTGACACCTTAGCATCGATAGTACTATTTGTTTGGACTCAGCACCTGTCGCGGACGGGGGTTGCTAAGGATATTTCACACATGTCACAGTGGTGATATGTGTTGCACACTCTACAACTCGTGGTCACGTCAGTGCATATTTAATTGTCAATAACCTACTAGCTTCGTATTATTACGTGTTACATGCTGGTTATGCATAAACTCGATTTCGTAATTTACCTATATTATTAAACTTGTATGCTCACCTTTACACTATGTGTATTGACTTTTATTTTAACGTATGTGACAGGTGTTTTGGATGCTTTTGCTTTGCTGCAATGTGGAATCAGGCTTAGGAGAGACTAGAATCATACAATTTAAATTATGAGTTGTCGAAACTGTTAGTGCATGCGTTTGTCGACTTTGTCTTGTATTGAGTCTTGTACTTAGAATGTTAGATCAGGGCACGTAGTTCGAGATAACATGTAATTCCTCTTGAATAGGGCAATTCCGCTTGAAATGGTCAAGCATGTAATTCCGCGCGGAATTAGATTCCGCTTGGAATCTAATTTTGCTTGGAACCATCTCAAACGGAATTAGGGGCCTATATAAAGCCTTCAAGCGAAATCAGTTGTAACTTTTCCGGTTTCAGTGCCGAAGTGTCATCTCGCTGTAATTTGTCATCAAATCAATCATATGACAGTTTAAAGTGATATTCTTGCTGAATTGATCTCAATACGACTGTTTCCGCCTTTCGTATTGAGCATAAACTCTTCTGATCGACTCGTTCGGGTCCGTAAACGATCCTGCAAGTGGTATCAGAGCTCAGGAGGAAGAGTTCATACCAATTCAGCTGCAAATTCTGATTTCTACACCTTCTTTTTCAAATTAAACTTGATTTTACGGTCAAAATATCTTGAATTTCACATATCATGTGCGCATTACTGTTTTAACAAACCTTAGAAAGTTTCAGATCTAAAAACGGCTTAAAACTTGATCAATTTAACAAATTTCGCTTCGAGATGATGACATCAGCGTAATTCTGCACGGAAATAGGGGTTATTTCGTTTGAAAAGTTAATTCCGTTTGAAAATTCAAATGAAATTAGCTAATTCCACTTCTGTTGGTAATTTCATTTGGGTAATTTCGCTCGAAATTAGTGATTCCGTTTCTGAGGTGTAATTCCGTTTGAGTGGTTCGCGCGGAATTAGTAGTCCTGCTTGAAAGGTCTAATTCCGTTTGGTAAGCTCGCACGGAATTATAATTCCATTTGAAAAAGGGTAATTTCAAACGAAATTAAGGTATTTTCGTTCCAAAGTTAATCTCGTTTGGACTGGGTATTCCCGTTTGAAAATGATTTCGCTTGAAAACAGTAATTCCGCATCAGAGTGATTTCGTTTGAAATATAATTTCGCTTGAACAAACTGTTAGTGAATTTTGAAAAACCGAAACATGGAAGAGGAATTTTATAACGCCTTTGCTACCCCGATGACTGTTACTCAGTAGGCAATGTTGGAAAATGAAACGGGGACGATGCAAAAACCACCTAAGCTCATAAACATTGAGGAGTATAAAGGTTGGGAAGGACGTTTTGAGAACAGGGTTCAAGCAAATTATTTGGATGCTTGGGAATGTGTTGACACGAAATACGTTAGACCGACGAATGATGATGAAGAGGAAATTGCAATTAAAGATATGAGTGCTGATGATAAAAAGAAATACAAAAATGAAAAAATGATGTTAAGTCTTCTACAACAAGCTGTGAAAGAAGATATTTTGGTTTTATTGCAACATAATGGAAGTGCGTATTCGATTTGGAAAGCTTTAAGATCAAAGTTTGTTGGAAGTCAATAAATGATAAAGAACAAAAAATCGCTTCTGAAGAAAGAATTTGATTTATTTCGAGGTTTAAAAACTGAAAGCACAAAATAGATAATTGAAAGGTACTGCAATTTGTTGGTAAACACGAGGAGGGTGAGCATCAATAAGGACAATGAGGAATTGATTGAGAAATTAGCAGATGCGTTGCCACATGAAACTTGGGGCACATATCTCATGATGCTAAGGAACAAGAAAGGTTTTAGCAATCTGACACTTAGCAAGTTCATTGAAAAGATTGAGGCTCAGGAGATGGAACAAAGAAAGATCTCAAGAATGAAAGATTTCGATGGTGAACAAGACATTGGGCTTTATTACAAAGCTGGATTGAATGATAAAGCCACCAACATGTCACCGAAGGTTGAAACGGCATTCAATGCAAAAAATTTCATCGGGAGGTTCTTCTAAAGGGTCAAGTAGCACAACAAGTTTTTCATCATATCCATCATTTGATCCAAACATTTCAGCAACAAAGAATGGCAAGAAGTTACAATGCAACATTGTACTGAATCTAGAAAATGATCAGAATTATTCAGAAAAAGTTGCTAAGAGTCACATGTCTTTATTAGGAACCGTGTTGGAATCCTATGGTAGTTTTGCTGCAGGTCGGATCGGGAATCCAATGCTTACAAAAGAGGATTACGATCAGATCGATGCTGAGGAATTGGAATTGATGGATATTAAATGGTGTTTGGCAAGCGTGTTAAGACGAGTTGAGAAATTTAAGCAGATCACAGGAAGAGATGATTTACGTGACGCTAATGTTTCTACTTTAGGCTTTGATAAATCTAAAGTTACTTGTTTTCGTTACAGGGAAAAAGGACACTTCAAGAGGGAGTGCACCAATCGCGAAGCAAGTGGAGCTCAAAATCCATTCAACAACAATGATTACTAATGGAAGGCCATCTATCATCAAGTTGCTCAACAACAACAACAACAAGAACCCCAAGTGGCACATGGTCGAAAAGTGATTGAAGAATCTTCAAAGAGAGCTTGTCTGGTGAATCAAGATGATCAAAAATCTTCAACAGGTTTCAATTGGGACAAATATGTTTCAGCGGATGGTAAAGCTTGTTTGATAGATCAAGATGATGAAAAGTTACCAGAAGGTTTTAGCTGGGAGAACTTCAGTTGGGATGATTATGATCCAAACAAAACTTCAAGTCACAAAGCTTTAGTTGCTCGAATTGAAGAAGATAGTGATGATGATACTGAGTATTATGCAAAAAGAATGGCTAAGCATTTGAAAATGATGGCAGAAAGTGATAGTGAAGATGAAAAATCCAAAAAGAAAAAGATCAAAACACCGGTCAGCAGTGATGATGAAGATGTTCTGGTGGTCAGAAGAAAAGTGAAAGAAGTTCCAGCTTTCAAAATTGATGAAGAAGCTGATGCAAGAAAGAGTCCGGTAATTTGTTAAAACTGTGAAGCTGTAAAGAAACAAAACAGTACGTTGATTCACAACTTGAACAGATTGAAGGAGTCTTATGATGTACTGAACAAGGCCATGAATTAGTACAATGAAACAAGTGATGAACAAGCAACTGCAATGAAGACACTTCAATGAGCATTCATGATAAAGCAGAAAGTTGTGAACAGTTACATTGAGAAGTGTGTTGTTCTGGAACAAAAATTGGAAATTCAAAGGATTGAAACAGAAAGAGTTAATCGTTTGTTAAAAAGTTACTCATGTACTTCTTATGTCATTGACAGGATTTATCCAACGGTGGAAGGTATGAAAGCTTTTGAAGAAGAAACCTCTGAAGAAAAGACATCTGAAAAGAAGAAGGATACTAAAGTAAAGACATCTGGTAAGAAACAAGGTGTCAGTTACAACAAGTGTCCACCCCCGCTTGAAAATGGATATTCTCCGAGAAATCCAAATTCAGAAAGAGTAAAAAAGGCAACAAATTTAGAGTGGGAGTCGGAATCTTCAGTTAACCTGCCAGAAAATATTGATGTCACGTTTACATCGTCTGACACTGATCAACAATCTCAATTGATGAAGAAAGTGGTGGATCATGTGTTAGATAATGATGAAACTGAGGAGTCAAAGTCGGAGTCTATGTCAGAGTCAAAGTCTGAGTTCAACACTCTGAGTCAAACCGTCAAACAGGGCAAAAGAGTTTACAATAAATAATTTCTTCTATCAAAATCTAATTTGAATGATGAAACATTCAAAGTTGCATATACTTTGAATGATTCAGACAAATTATATTCTGATGAGGAATTTCCAATAAGAGGTGTCAAACCTGAAATGATCAAAAAGGTTTTCAAATTAACAGAAATTAATATTTCTGAAATAAAAGATTTAAATCTTACTGATAAACCTAAAAAATACACCTCAAGAGTTCAACAAAGAGAAAACAAGAAAAAAGGTTAC
The DNA here is from genome assembly GCF_002127325.2 of Helianthus annuus. NCBI lineage: Eukaryota > Viridiplantae > Streptophyta > Magnoliopsida > Asterales > Asteraceae > Helianthus > Helianthus annuus. The sequence goes on along the minus strand of NC_035447.2, from coordinate 61,081,333 downwards.
AGTTCTGGTTCTGGTTATCAAAAGAAACCAAACCATAACGGTAATTTCAAAAAGAAAGGTTTAGGCTTTATTCCACCAGAAAATCATGAAAATAAAAAATATGTTCAAGATTTTAAATCAAAGTTTTTGTTTTAGGTACATCTTCTGAAGAAGAAGAAGAAAAGTTGTTTAGAAAACAGTCGAACATAGATTTCCTTGCAAAGAAGCAAGAAGAGATGCAGACTGTTGATCAGAAGAAGGAAACTCGAACCTGTTTCAAATGTGGAAAAAGTGGTCATATTGCCATGAACAGTTCACATGCAAAACAAATCAAACAGGGAGTTTCTAAACTAAAAGAAAAAGTGATCGAGTTTGAACCACCAATTGAGAGAACTAACTTTTCAAAAACTCAAAATTCGAGGTTGGTGAATGTTCAAAGAGGTTTTAAAAGAAAAGAGCAAACCCTGACAACCAAAAATGGGTTGTTAAGAAATCTGGTGATAGTTCTAGCAATGATTCTGATTCTTCAAAATCAGAGGAGCTATCTTCTGGCGATGAGTCTGATTCCACAAAGTCAGAGGAGCCACAAGTTGTTTCTAAATGTGAAGAATCAGTTCTTACAATGGATGAGGCAAATTTTCCACCATTGAGGGCTGAAATTTTAAACAAAAGATTGGTAAAGTTGAGATTTCAAATCAATTCTTTTCTGAAAAGAACGAATTTGATGTTGAAAAGACCTTTAACCCCACTGTGCAAAACATGTTTGGAAAAATGATTGATGAGAAGGTAAGGGGGGTTAAAGAGTTCTATGAGAAGAAGATATAGGTAAGAAACCGAGTGTTGGTAGCTCGGATTCACCCAAGGCTGGTCAGGCTTGGGGTGGATATATTCTTTGACTAAAAACCTGACTTGCCGGAGCTCCCAGGTTGGTAAGAGTGGAGCAGGAATCGGCATCATTCTTTGTATCAGGTTTTAATTGTGCATACCTACAAGTGGTAATTGATTAGACCTTCAAGTGGTAAATCAGGGACATTAAGTTGTACTTGATTTTCTACAAATGGTATGTTTGGTTTGTGAACCTACAAGTGGTTGTAAACAAAGTGATGAAATAATCCCCGTTTTCTACAAGTGGTATAATCAACTAAACTTATTTTCTGGAAAAACCATTTTGATTAAAACAAACTTAAGTGTTTTGAGATCATAATGGGAAAATAGTTTGTTGAGAGGGGGAGTTCTGATTGTTTAAGCCAAGTGGATGGCAAATTGAAGCAATTCATAACAGTTGTCAGTTTCTTGTACAGTTTGTTTTCAAGTTTCTTTAAATATTTTTGAATTTTAGGGGGAGTAAGAAATTTCAGAAAATCCAAAAACATTAGAAAATTTGAAAAAGCCAAAAACATTTGAAAAATCAAAAATGAGTTTTTGTTGTATAAAAGAGGAAATGATAGTACATCAGTGGACTATCACAACATGCTAAAGAATTGTAAAGTCAAAAATGTGATAAACAATCTAACTGCGGATATGCCAGTAGGTTTTTACACATTCAGTAGATTGTTTTCGAGATATAAACATAAATTTCAAACTTGCTTATCCCGTGGGTAACATTTCTTGGATATATGGGTAACCCCCGAAATCTTGTTTGAAAGGTCCCTCTTTCTGAGATACTAGGTCTTTGTACTCAGTGATATCTGGGGTATCATCCCGGGACTTCTGATTTTGTGGAAGCAATGGCCTAGTTCCCGCATAATACTTTGCATTTGCTTGAAATATAGCATCGCCCTCAGCATAAAAAATGATGAAACATTGAAAAATGCTAATCATGTGCTGTTGAAGAAAAGATTCTCTAAAGGGAACACACCAAAAGTCGAGCCGTCATCTCTCTGCTGAACGGAAGTTCTGACCTGAGCTCTCACGGTTTCGCATTTTAACCCTTTAACAGATATCATCTAGGTATACTCACCTGTAAGACTGAATATTGGGATCTAGATACGGGAGTATATTCAAGTGGTAGGACACGCGAATAAGTTTAAGTGCTTAAAACACTAATTCCGTATCTCGAAATAGTTGAACTTTGTGCGAAAATTTAAGTGGATCAGTATACTGACAATCTAGGTGAATTGTTTAGAACTTAAAATGTTTAAAGCTTAACGGTGTTAGTGATTTTGTCTCATAAATTGATATGATCCTCTTACACAAACTCACAAAAATATTATCTGTATATATTTCTTTATTGCATTTCGGTAAAAACAAAAATCCAAAAAGATTTTCAGTGTGTTTTAGCATAAATTTTAAAAAATCCAAAAAGATTTTAGACAACTGGTGTTGAAGAGCTAATTTTCAAAATTCCAAGTGCTAAACATGATGATCAATTTGAGGGGGAGTTTGTGTATAATGAAAACAGATTGTCTGTGTTTTGCTTACAAGTGGTAATCAGAAGTTTTTAAATGATAAATCATTCTTGATTATTTGACAACTTACAAGTGGTAAGAAGAGATCATAAATTTGTCAAATATTAAATTTGTAAAATTTATTGTGTGGTAGAGAATGTGCAGGTTTGAGTAAGAGCTGGGTTAATCAATCCTGAAGAGCTTGTGGTTAAAGAAAGCCAGATTTCGATTCCTGAGAAGAGTGTGAACCAGGTCACGATCCAGACTGCGATCTCAGCTTATCGAAAGGGGGAGTCTGTAGATGCGTAAAGAGCCAGGTTATGATTCTGGAAGCCTGTATTCACGCAAGCTGCTGATGAACTTAGGGAATCAAGAGATCTGATTAAGAGAATTAGAAAAGAAGTTAGAGCCAAGTTCAGATCCTGACAAAGGAGTTCAAGGGGAGTCTGTTGGTGCTAAATTGAAAAGAGAGTCAGGTTGAGATTCTGATAAGAGAAGAGAAGAGAGAGATTTGAAGATGCTTTACAATGTAAGATACTTCGAAGAATAGCCCGAAGACTAATAAAGACTGAAGATGTTGAAGACTCGACACTTAAGACTCGTCAACATTCGAGGGGGAGTCTGTAAGTGCATGCATCTGTCGACTTCGTCTTGTATTGAGTCTTGTACTTAGAATGTTCGATCAAGGCACGTAGTTCGAGATAACATGTAATTCCGCTTGAATAGGGCAATTCCGCTTGAAATGGTTAAGCATGTAATTCCGCGCGGAATTAGATTCTGCTTGGAATCTAATTTCGCTTGGAACCATCTCAAATGGAATTAGGGGCCTATATAAAGCCTTCAAGTGAAATCAGTTGTAACTTTTCCGGTTTCAGTGCCGAACTGCTGCCGAAGTGTCGTCTCACTGTAATTTGTCATCAAATCAATCATACGACAGTTTAAAGTGATATTCTTGCTGAATTGATCTCAATATGACTGTTTCCGCCTTTCGTATTGAGTATAAACTCTTCTGATCGACTCGTTCGGGTCCGTAAACAATCCTGCAGAAACAATTTATTTGTCTATGAAATACTATGTCTGTATTAACTGATTTGCTAAGTATGTTATGGTATGGGACGTAACTTTAAATATTTGGTAAAATTAGCTGTTATGGATTTCTCCTGGACAATCTGTTTCGCTCAGTGCCGCACCCTGATGTTTCCACCATCGGTTGGAGCGTGACACTAGTAGGAGCGTTCAACCAAAAGCTTCAAGCTTCAAGCTTTTAACTTAAAAGCTTCAAGCTCCTTCAACCAAACAAGGCTTTTTATTGAGTATGAGCTTTTTCTTAAAAGCTTAAAGCTAGAAGTGTGACAATTGTCAAAATTTCATGTATCCGTACAATGCTTAAATAGTAATTTATGACTTAATGACTGTGCTGAATTAAATTAATTACATAAATGCCTTCTGATTATTGTTATCATACATTCATGTGCATCATATATTGCATAATGTCATATCATTATTTCATGCATCACTTTATTGATTCAAATGATGCACAAAACACAGCTAGCACAGTTATCAGACAAATCAGAAAAATACTGACGGAGTTCAGTACATAGACAGACATGGTATTGAGACACAGAATGAGCCAGAAACCAAGAGTTACACTAGTATAGTGTGTAGGAAAGTAGGGATCATAAAACTGCCTTCCTAGAGATATTTTAAATGCCGGAAAATGCCTAAAACTCACACATACTGCAGAAAATTCAGCAATTAAACACTTGAATATCATGCTGAAATATGGTTAAATGGTCCAGAATGCTTTCCTAAGTGTCAGGAATCGAAACTGTCATAAGACACAACATAAAGCACACTAAACTACGTAATTTAGCACCTTAACGAACCGATAACCAACCGAACAACCGGACACTACCCGGAACACCAAATTTTCACTAGAAGCATTGTTTTATCATTTTTAAGCTAGTTATGGTCCCTGAACATCATGACACACCCTAAAACATTATAACATCTAAAACCCTAACAATTAAACTTAACATCCAACTAAATAAACTAACTAGTAATTGAAACCAAACTAGCACACCCCCCCCCCCCCACCGGTTATAAGACAAGGGCCCCACTTGAGATTTTATTTGATTAATTTAATTCCATTGTTGGGAACATTCTCAACATATTATACCTTATGCCACCCTTTGTTGGAAAACTTGATTTAAGAACCATAAGGTAATCTTTCTCTTTCATTTTCACCAAAACAAAAACTTCATATCCTTCCTTCTCCTCCCTCTTGTTGACGGTCACAACACACCCACATCTATCCATCTTTTTCACTTCATTTCCTAGCAAACCATGGTGATTTAGAGGTGTAAGAAGCAATATAAGGAAGCTAGAAACTCTTGGAAGTTGAAGGACCTCTCATACAAGCTTTTAACCACCTCATCTTCATCTTGTGATCATCCCTAGCCTTGAGCTAGTAGTAAGATCATCTACACTCCATTTTACATCTTATTTAGTAGGTTAAAGAATGATACAAGTAAAAAAATCTTGAAGAACACTAATGAACAAGAACATGAAATTTAAACATAAGCTTAAAAGTCATAAGAAATCATGTTGTTAAGTGTTTATGCTTGTTGATTGTTGATTATTTGTGTATGTGATGTTAAACATCATATGATCTTGCTAGATAATGATTAAAGACATAATCTAGCAAGATGAGAGGATGATTATGTTAAGATCAAAGTAATCATCCAAACGTAAAGCATGAACTTGAAGTGTAAATTGTTTTTCTTGTAAAATAATGATCAAAGTGAACATAAAGTCTTGTAAATCTATGATTTCAGGAATGATTTTTCAAGAAACCAAGTTAAAAATACAAGATTTACTTGAGCTTGGTTCCTAAAGAAATTAACCACATTTTTATTGGTTAATCAAGTGTAGAAATATATATTTAACAAGAAAAACTCAAGAAGAAATATTTTTAAAAAAATTATTTACAAGTTGTAAACATCTAACTTCTTCAATATGATGTTTTTAAATAAATAACTACACTTTAAAGGGTAACTAAGCTTACTAAACACACTAGTAAGTTACTACATATTTTTATAAATTTTCAAGTTCATGAAGTAGTGATTACGTTTGACTTTGGCAAATTGGTAAGTGTTATTTGATTTTTTGTTGATTGTGATGATTTATAAAAGAAAATGATATGCTTTGAAAGCATGGAAACCTCCATTTTTAAGGGAAAACTATGGCAAAATTTTTCTAGAAATTAAATACTTAGAAAAATATTTTTAAACAAATATTTACAAGTATATTTTAAACCGTGAATTTTCATATAAAACTTGCCATAATCTTTGTTACAAAAATTATAAATGTTGGAGGTTGGTTTTTGATAATAAAAGTGACTAAATATGTATTTAGGAATATATATTTAGATGTCACCATATGTGTGATTATTTGTATATTATGTGTATTAGTTATATTATTTTAGAACTTGAAATAATATAACTCACCAAAATACCAAGAAATTACAATACAAAATCTTACCAAAATTCCAAGATTAAATATACAATTTATACCTAAAATATTGGAGAAACCGAACAAGGAATATAACTTACATAAATATTCCAGAAATAAATTCATAAGTATATTTTGGTAAATAGTATTTTGTACACCAAGAGGACAAAATTATTACAAAGATATATCATATTTTTAACAAGAAGAAATCATATTATTTTGGTAAAGAAAACATATATATGTTTCTTGAAACTATTAGAAGAGATATTATTTTTGAGAGAAAATATATATTTTCTTAAATAAACTTGGAACATATTATTTTTGGTTGAAAAATGGATTTATATATATATTTTCTAAGTTAAACTTGAAAATATATTATATTTGAGTTTATATGAAATACAACTATTTTTGCTAAGGGAAAAATTATAAATAATTTTTCTATGTAGTATTTCTCAAAATATATATTTTGAAAATATATATTGATGGATTTTAATAGAAATATTATTCCGGAAAAATTAATACAAAAATTAAGTATAAGAATACTTAATAACTACAAGAAAATACGTATTCTCGTACGTATAAATACACCGGAATACGCCACCGATACTTGGTAAAAATACACAAGGTTAAGAATACGAGAATGAATACACCCATCCTTGGGAAATTATGCATGTACAAAAACATAAATGTGTCAAGTTAAAATATATTATTTTAACAACTATTCCAAAATTAAATAAATATAATTTAAGTTAAAATACTTATTATTTTAACTATATAACTTGGATGATGGCATAAAGAAACGTAACTCAAAGATACTAAATAAGACCAAAGTCAAGGCACGACCCGTCCGTCTAATGCACCGTAGCATGTTTGTAGGTAGTCGTGCGATTAAGAAGAAGCTTTAAGCTATTTGATCAAAGAACGCAAGACTGTGAGTTCATGTCCCCATTTTCTTTTAACTGTTTTCAGTTTTATAACTTCGGGGGTGAAGTACATGTTACAAAATGTTTACAAATGATTACATATGGTATGGTTAGCTAAGGAATGAATTGTTAGATCATGTGAATGGGTAGGCGAGTAACCTAAGACCATTAATCCTTGTTTAAGGACCGAGGGACATGAGTGATAGATCTATTGGGTGTTGCGAGCCCCGCCCATGAGCCCGCGGGTTGGACCATGAGGTGACTATGTCTTCCAGCCGGAGGCTGGTAGGAAATACGCATAAAGGATTGAGCCATTCCTACACCATTGCACACATATTAAGGTATTAGCTACACATTAATTGATCTGCTTCCTTGTTGCTTTCGTACCAGTTTACAGGAACATACCTACATACAGAAGTTTTACAAGGTTATTTGTGCACACATACAAAACACATGAACTCGCTCAACTTTTGTTGATGTTTTCAAACTACATGTATTTCAGGAAACTGATTATGGATCTGGCGGGCGTTCAAGATATCAAGTTGTGTCTCAAATAAGTGATGTCATCCAGCACTGAAGGGTTTGAATCGTGTGTTTTATCCTTGATATGATACATGGTTCAAAGCCTCGCTTTTACTAGTGTCTTTTGTGATGTCTAGTATGGAACTTTAAACTTTGGTTGTTGTGTATTTAAAACTTGAAGTCTTGGTTTGTTGGTAAACAAGGTTGGTTGTAATGTTTTGAAACTTAATTTATGGATGAACATCATGGTTTTATCATATAGATGTTTGTTATGGTTGAATGCAATGATATTAAGCAAGTCACACATAATCACGCTTCCGTAAAAGTCAGGGTGTGACAGTTTGGTATCAGAGCTTCGATTGTAGCGAACTAGGATTCCTTCTCGAGTCTAGACTACAATCATTAGGGCTCTCACAAAAATATTTTTTACAACATGTTTTCATTGCATATACACACAACGCCCAGATCCATGGAACAAACGTTTTATAAAAAGGAAAGAAAAGAAACACGATTGCAAGGTCACACTGGTGGTTTAGTCTGCATGAGGTAGTCTAGGAAAGATAGAGAAAGTTTCATGAAGAATAATGTGAATACATGATTACATGATAAATTGCCTTTGTTTGCATATACTGGGTGTTAGTGGTTACTATATGTACATATGTTAGGATTACGACGTTACAGGCACACATGTCATCCTCAGAGAGTGGGTTGTCGGATGCCCGCGACCCGATGGCAGTCGCATCAGACGACGAGGTTATGCCCGCGCCAGAGATATATACGCCAGACACTGAGAGTGATCCTGACACGCTGTCCGAGGACGAGGACGACTTCCAGCCGTTCGCACTACTAGACTTTGGCGATGATTTACCCCTTGCTGATGGTTTCCCTGACGAGGATCCTTTTGAAATTCCTGCTCCAGTTCACAATCACCTCATCATTGGTCACCCCGTGGTGAGCACATCGTGACTCCGATCCTCGATGTCGTACCTTGTGGTCATTCCTCCCGAGGCTTGGCCTATTGATGACTTGTTCAAGGGCGATGTTAATTTGTATGTAGACGGACGTCCAGTTGACGCCCAGGGCGATGGGGAGATAGATGAGGATGTTGTAGCTGTTCCACCTCCTGTTGTTCCTGTCATGGAGATATCTTCTGACACTAGTTTGCATCCGGTTTCAGACTCCTTTGAGTCTGTGACATCTTCAGCCTTACAGGTGGCCGGATTGCAGCTTTTTGCTACTGACTTTGCCAACGACACCGCTATGTCTGTTGCACTATCACTTGCTCGAGATCCCACACCTCCACATGATCTAGAGCCTACTCCTGAGCTAGCTCCTGTTCCTTTTGGTTAGCCTGATGTTGCACCTATTGACCCTGAGCTGATTCCTGATCATGACCCAATTCCTTTTGGTTTACCAGACATTGCTCCCCTTATTCCTGATCCAGCTCCTGCACCTGTTGACCCTCCTTTTGTTGAGCCATTTATTCCCGCACCCGCACCCGCTGATGTTGCTCCTCTCCCTCCTATAGAGTCCGATGTCCATCGCACTAACTTACCTACCATTTTCTTACAGGACATCCCTGCACCCCGTCCAGGGGAAGGTACTTCAGGCCAGCACCCGCGTGACGATCCTTTTGCGCCAGCAACATTTCCTCCGACCTCATAGGCTGTACCATTTGCTCCCTTCACTTCTTCACCGCCTGATGAGCCATTCTGATGATTCCCACTGCACTCTATGCCGATTTCAGACCCCTATCATCCCTCCTATTTTGTTGGCTATACACGAGATAAGTTGCTCCTGCCGCTTCAGCTACAGTTTGAGGTTATGAGTCGCAGAGTTTTGGAAGTTGAGCTGACTCTGCGTCCCCTACCGTGTCCTTGTCAGCCTACTTTTGTTCCCCCACATTCATCACCATCTCCTTTTGCACATCCGCCTGCTGCTCTTACTCCTTTTCCCAAGTTTTGATGCTCGTTTTGTTACAATCAAGCAGCAGATCAATTACTTACTTCGCCATGTATGCGAGCTCGAGGAGGAGCTCGCACATGTTCGCAATTTGCTTCCCTCCTCCACCCCCGCCATCAGTACAGTAGGATTTTGATCTTATGCAGATGCATTACTTTTGGAGAGAGCACTACTATTGAGCCGAGATTGTAAAGACTTTTGAAGACCACTTTTGACCATGTGATTTTTGGTATCTTGACAGACTTATTGGACCGGGGTAATGTGACCCTATGTCCCTTTTGATGTGATACACTTTGTAAGCAATGTAACTGTGGTAGGTAATTAATGAAAGCTCAATCATCATGTTCTCACTAAACACTTTGATGATTTACATGTTGTGCTATGATTATGTTGTTGCATGATTGCTTGCTATGATAAATGCTTATATATACGTGTACATACAGCCTTTGGACGACTATATACTTACTTGACGAATAAGACCTGACCTATCCGGTCTTCTTCTTAGAAGATGTCGCCTCGAAGGAACACCGATACCAACAACCCTCTGCCGACGACAAAGGCGGAACTACAAGAGCGCATCTCACAGGCCATCGCACAGCACGAGGCCCTTTGCTCCGAACACAGCAGAGGTACCTCAGGGAATAACCCACCAAATGGTAATGTTAATGTCATAACCTCCGTCCCCTATCCCGGGAACGGGCGGCCGTGAACTCAGTGGCGGTGGTATCAGTTATTTATTAATTTGGCAGCGGAAATTTCATCAGGACCGTAGTTAGGAAATATTTTATCAGAGTAAAACCACCATATTTGATATTAATAATTACATGGGCAAAACCCAAGTTTCTTATGACAATACATTTATAGGGACAAACCCTATTTTATTGAATTTAAAACATCGTTTATTAGGTAACTTTTATAGCCACATTTTTCCCAAGCCTTCAGTGCTCTCCAGCTAGCTTTTTTTTTACTAATTGGCTGTCACATTGTGTTACCTGTAACGCGTTTTAAAAACATTTGTCAGTGGAAATACTGGTGAGTGAATCCTAGTTTAATCAAGAAACATTTTATCAATTAAAACAGTATTGAGAGCGATCACATTGTTTATTTCTACACAATTACTCATTCAGTATTTGCCACTCGACCGGATCTATGGCTATGGTCAAATTACCCATTGGCTAACTCGTTGTCCAATGGTAATGTACTCTCATTCCTGACTTACTACTCGCAAGTAGTAATAAATTTTGTATACAAAACCCCATAATACCGGCAGTAATTGAAGAATTACAAAGACTCAATCACCGCTTAATCACATTGTAAAATAATTAAGGTTTTGCAAAATATTCCAAAAAGGTTAACAAAAAGAGGATAAACTCACATTGCTATTTTAGACTTCGCGTAAGGGTTTCCTGGGAATAATCTATAATTTACACAAATGCGCATAGGTTAGTATCATAACCCTTTGAAAATATTAATGATACCCTCCCCGAGACGGTATTCCAACAACTACGTCGGGCAGAACCACGACAGTTGTTACAGAATCCTAAATTTTAATCGGGCAGCGTATCTAATACGAAACTGGGGTTATAATACTTACAACGGAGCAGAACCTCGCTAATTAGGGGTATAATACCCGAGTATAATAACTCTAATTCAGAATTTGTGATTGAGAAATGAATTGTGAACGAATTGAAATGAAATCCGATGCGTTCTTTATATAGGTGCTGAAACTGGTTCCCACGCGGCCCGTGTAAAGAACAGGCAAGGCTTACGCGGCCCGCGTCAATGCTGGGTCAACGCGTAGCTTGTCCTGGTCATAATCTAGCCTCGCCACGATGATGACACGTGTCATCACCGGGCTACGCCACCAATTGGGACACTCGCGGCCCGCGTAAACTGGTGTGGCCTTACGCGGCCCGCCTGAACTAAAGAAATGAACGAGATCGGGTTTGAACCCTCATACCGCCCGCGTAAGGTTGGGGTGGGTCCTACGCGGCCTGCCTCAACTTACTATTTCTTGTTTTCATTTATTTTCAATGCTATATTATATTTCGGGCTCGGTTTTCACATACGGGGTGTATTTAAAAACATATAGGGGTATTCTAAATATATTAGCTAGGGGTGTCAGAAATATTTTGGAGGGTTGCTATATTTTGGGTATCACTTCTGGGTTATTTAATAAAATATATAGTGCACTCACACTTAAGTATAGTAACCCAATTCTACTTTATCCCTACGTCACAAGACAGAACCCCAACGAATTTAAGCAAAGCCTTGACATACGTTACGGGGCCCTACGTCACTTGGACAGGGTATTAGTGATCATGGGCTACAATACTTAAAACAGAGCAGGGCTTTGGAGTAATATGGGCTCAATATTTAGAGAAATATGGATGTCTAAAGAAGTGTGGAAAATCGAGATGAATAAAGGAGTAGTTTGAACATTTGTTGAAAGGCCTATATATATACTGCTGCATATCTTAAGGATTACGAAATCCATTTACACATAAGACTTCTTGCATTAAATGTTGGATATACACGTACACAATCATTTCATTTGTTTAGTAAATGATATTATTATATTATTATTATTATGAATAATTTCCATACACATGCACCTATACGTGCATTTTATCTATACTTTCAAATAATTCATTTATTACCTAATTTATTAATTATATATTATAATTAATTAAATTACTTCACTCATTTGGTGCTTATAACTTCTAAAATATGACGTTCTGTAAAATAATAAATATGTCAACAAGAATAATTTTATCTACATTTTGAACCAAGTTTAATTAAAACAGAGTAGGTCAAAATATAATGTATTTAATTATTAAATGGTTCCTACGCTTGCCAAAACACTTTATATTTTTTATTGGTCAACTTACCCATGATGCATCCTTTTAATAACATAAGTTTTATATATTTAGGGTAAATTACTTTTTGAGTCCCTGTGTTTTAGTGGTTTTAACTAGTTGAGTCCAAAAGCAAAAAGTTTAACAACCTAAGTCCCTATAAGCATTTTTTAACCATTTGAGTCCAATTTTCTAACATTGTTAGAATTATTTTGTTAAAATTTGTTAAATGACCAAATTACCCCTATAATTAAAAAATAAATAAAAAAAACTAATTTAATTTTAGTTTTCTCCTTCTCTCTCATTCATCTTCACCTTCACTAGATGGCAGATGCATCTCTCTCTCTCTCTCTCTCTCTAAAAACCTCCATTGCACCACCACACCTCCATTATCAACACCACCGTCTGCACTTCCACCGTCACCACCACCCCTACACCATCACCACCACAACACACCCCACCCCACCCCACCCCATCCCACCCCCACAATCCCTTCTATCTCTTTCACTACTAAAAGAAAGCAATTGATATCAAAATTTGCTACCATAAAAAATAGTAGCAAAATAAGCAACAATTTGCTACCATATCAGCGGTGGCAATATATGATATCTAAACCTAGATTCATCACGCAGAGCTCGAACCCTAGATTCATCTCCCCCTAAACCGAATGATCTGCAGTTTCACCGTCGGATCAAAATCACAAACAATCTCTAATCGATGAACTTCTCCAAGGCAATTCACAACATCAACTGTTGAAATCTTATATTCGTTACGTATTTTCAATGCCTCGTATATCTAGATTCACATCATCAACTGTTGAATCAAGTGTTGCAAGACAGGCAGAAGAGTTAGGGCTCGTTAAAAGTTTGTGTAGCGTGTTTTTCGCATCTAAACCGAATGATCTGCATAATCGCACCTGCTCATCGCATCTAAACCCTAGATTCATCGCATCAATCAAATCTGCCTCACATAACAACCTGTTCATCGATTCATCAAGAGTTCTTGTTCAGCAATTCATCTAAACCGTAACAACAATCTAAACCGAAAGTGCGAAGCAGATCAAGATTGTTGTGTAACAGCAATCTAAACCTCCTCAACTCATGGATCTGTGTTTCTGGTAGCAGTAATACAATTCTGGTATGTTTTCCTCTAACCTGATTACTATTTTCTACTGCATTTTTTGGATCGTTATTAATTGAATCTCTAACACAATTAGTTCGAGGCAGGTAATTTTCAATCGAAGTTGAACACAATTAGTTCGAGGCAGGTAATTTGGGTTTGAGATTGAATTTATGGTGTTCTGTAATGGCAATCTTTAGAGAGGGGAAGAAGAGAGAGAAAGGGGATGTTGAGTGTGTGTGTGAGAGAGATAAGATAAGTATATTATTTATTTTATTATTATTTTTTTCTAAAGAAATGGGCATTTTAGTCTTTTCATTAAAAACTAACAGATTAATCAAACGTTGTTAGAAAATTGGACTCAAATGGTTAAAGAAAATGCTTATATGGACTCAGGTCATTAAAGTTTTTGCTTTTGGACTCAACTAGTTAAAACCCCTAAAACACAGGGATTCAAAAAGTAATTTACCCATATATTTATATAAATAAAAATTTTGGGAATGTTACAGTTAAGTCACTTAAGATACATTACAAAACGTTTGGACATTTCCAAGCGTGCTTTGCTAAATGCCTTATGTGAATGATGTTGCTTATGTCGCAAGCTGCACCTACAGACAGTTCTTGGGCTGCAAACCCTTGAATTTCGACGGCACTGGGGTGCCGTAGCCTTCGTGCGCTGGGTTGAGAAGACGGATTCTGTTTTGCGATGGAGCAATTGTACTCCAAAGCAAGAAGTCACGTACATTTTTGGACTGTTTCTAGATGGGGCTCTGTCATGGTGGAACCTTCAGGTTCAGACGATGGGTGAGACTGCTGCGCATGCCTTGACGTGGGATGAACTGAAAGAGCTGATGCGTAAGAAGTATTGTTCAAGGGCAGAAATCTAGAAGTTGGAAACTGAATTTCGGAACTTGAAAATGGAAGGTTCAAAGATAGCTGAGTATGTGCAGAGATTTCATGATTTATCGCGAGTTGTTCCATATCTGGTGGAACCAGAGTTTAAGGGGATCGAATGTTTCATCTGGGGATTGGCACCTCAGATTCTGAGCAAGGTGACAGCATCGAAGCCTCCAACAATTACCGATGCTATCGACTTAAGTGTGGCGCTCATTGAAGAAGCGGTTAGACTTGGAAAATTTTCAATCTCTGAGGAGAAGAAGGAGACTCATGTGGAGCCATCTAGAGATAACAAGAGAAAGTTCACAAATTTCAAGAAGGGTACTCGGGTGAATAACAACAACAATGCCAAAAAGGGAAAAGAGTACATGGGTAACCTGCCAAAGTGTGACAATTGTCGACGTTATCATACCGGGCGATGTAGATATGGAAAATGTGATAATTGTGGCAAAGTGGGGCATGTCAAGGAGACGTGTTGGCATGATACTGGACGTGGAAATGGAGGTCAAGATGGTAGTGGAAATCGCGGAGGAAACAACGACAACAACCATCAAGGTGGAAATGGTAATGATCAAGGACATGGTCAAGGTTGTTTTAACTGTGGAGACATAGGGCATTTCAAGAAGTATTGCCCTAAAAACAATCAGGCACGTGGAAGAGTGTCCAACATCGGAGCTAGGGAAGCACGCTAGGATCCAAACGTGGTTACTGGTACGTTCCCTATTAGTCAACGTTATACATCTGTGCTGTTTGATACTGGTGCCGATTATAGCTTTGTATCTCTAGACTTTAAGAACATGCTTGGTTTAGTTGCAAGTAAGTTAGACATCCAGTATTCGATAGAATTGGCTAACGGGAAGTTAGTAGAGCCGGGCGAAGTGGTTAAGAGGTTGCGTCCTAAAGCTTGGAGATATCCCTGTGGTAAGGGGATATCCCGAGGTCTTCCCCGAAGACTTGCCAGGATTACCTCCTCAACGACAAGTCGAATTCCGCATTGACTTAGTTCCAGGCGCCGCGCTTGTAGCCAAAGCACCCTATCGACATGCGCCTTCATAGATGCAAGGTGTTATCCGATAAAAGAATTCACAAGGTCGAGCTTCTCGCCTTGGTGAGCTCCAGTGTTATTCGACAAAAAGGAGGATGGTAGCTTTCGAATGTGCATCAACTACCGAGAGCTGAACAAGCTAACCATCAAGAGTCGGTAACTCTTGCCGAGGATTAACGATTTATTCAACCAACTGCAAGGATCAAACTACCAATCTAAGATTGATCTTTGACCGGTTTATCATCAGCTGCAGATTCAGGAAGGAAGTTTACCAAAGAACAGTGAGTTAAAAATTTGTTTTAATAGTGCACTAATGTTGTGTGGTATACACGGTACACAAAACAGTTACCCACAGAATCCAAACTTTGAGAATTTAGGAAAACATGCATTTAGGACCTTCGGGGACTCATGTCAAAGTCCATTAGAGGTTATCTCGTAAAAACCACGTCTATTAACTCGGGCAAACACCATTATTTTGCCATGCATGCTATTTCAGTTACCTGAACAGATAAAGTACTCAAATTTCGTTCATTGAAATTCCCACATTTGCTTCTAGTAAGTAGATTTTTACATCTCCACTTCTCTTAATGGTAGCTGCATCACGACAATTTTCTTCATTAGAGCGAACACTCATTTCCTTTGGTACTTGATCATTTCATATGACACACATGCAATCGCTTGTTACGCATGTGGCTTCCCTTCTAATGATCATTTTCATCAAAGTTACAAATATCATTTCGCTATATACAGTTTTGCCTTAAGTCCCGAATAATCTGCATTATTGTAACTATCGACTCCTTGATATTGAGTCAACAAAACTTTCTTGAAATTTCTTTTCCTTCGAGTTACATACATGGTTCATCTCTGTAACATTGCCGAAACTTCCTAGTCGATACATGTATTTATTGTCATATTGCGCTGAAACCAAGTTCAATTGCTTGAACTTGTCCATTTCACATATTCAATTCAAGCCATCATATGATGTATTGAGAGCATCATATTCAAATTCATTTTTGCAAGCGTTTCATTTGTTCCGAGTTGCAGTAGACTTGTTTGGTCTACGGCTTCATTGAGTCGTCTGTTGATTCCAACACCTTGTGGTGATGCTTTCACTAAATTGAAGCTTGCGCTAATCTCGTTCACACATCACATACACGGATTTAATTGTTTATTTATTGATTTGCTCTAAATTCGCTCTGATTTATCATGTTAAAGCAGTCTTAATGCAATCGTGTGTTAAGACAATGGTACATGAATTCATTTTATATTCCAGTGTACCTCCTAACGATTCTTTCATTGACGATCGAATGCCTTGCAGTATTTATTGCTTTCTCAACATCAATCGAAAACAGTAGTTCTTTGATGTTCCATATTCAAATGAAAACCCTATGACGTTGTTTAAATCAAATCTTCAGATTTGCTTCAGTGCGCTTTCATTTGATTTCGAACACGGTGAACTTGTTTGGTCACCGTATTATCAAATTATCTCATTCACTACGACACCTTGTGACGTCGGTATAAACTTGTAGCTTGTGCTAATCATGGTCAACCGTTTCATACGAAACTACGTGTACCTTTCATTTGACTCATCATTTAAACACTCTCAATGCAACTATGTATTAAGACGATGAATACACCAGGTTCGGTTATATTTCATTTCGGTGTATCCTCGCAATTCCATAATGTCAACACGCTATTTTATCCATGTATTCGTTTGAAAGTTGACGGATCATTTTCATGTTACTATTACATTTAAGCTTGAGGATTTTGTGTTCATCCAGCGGATGCTGTTGTTCCTAGAACTCATTTGCATATTGAGGAAGGTGGTTGGAAATTGTAATGATCGAAACTCCTCTGATTGAACCCCTGTTAACCAAGTCACACTAGTTGATACATCTATACGACTTGTTTCTGTTGACATCGAGTTCTGATACACATATCTCTTAACCGTTGGGTTTTTATTGTTGTAATATGTCCTTGGATTCACCTGATATGAGTAAGTCTTGATTTGGTTTCGTGATTAATCACTTTGGTATTATTCATATCCATACACGCAAAACGTAACCCTAAGGAGTTAATGTGGTTTAAATTTCGAGGACAAAATTTTCTTAACAAGGGGAGAATGTGACAACTGTCACAATTTCATGTATCCGTACAATGCTTAAACAGTAATTTATGACTTAATGAATGTGCTGAATTAAATTAATTACATAAATGCCTTCTGATTATTGTTATTATACATTCATGTGCATCATATATTGCATAATGTCATATCATTATTTCATGCAACACTTCATTGATTCAAATGATGCAAAAACACAGCTAGCACAGTTATCGGACAAATCAGAAAAATACTAACAGAGTTCAGTACATAGACAGACATGGTATTGAGACACATAATGAGCCAGAAACCAAGAGTTACACTAGTATAGTGTGTAGGAAAGTAGGGATCATAAAACTGTCTTCCTAGAAATAGTTTAAATGCCGGAAAGTGCCTAAAACCCACAAAAACTGCAGAATTCTGTAGAAATCAGCAAAATTCAGCAATTAAGCACTTGAATATCAGGCAGAAATATGGTTAAACGGTCCAGAATGCTTTCCTAAGTGTCGGGAATCGAAACTGTCATAAGACACAACATAAAGCACACTAAACTACGTAATTTAGCACCTTAACGAACCGATAACCAACCGAATAACCGGACACTACCCGGAACACCAAATTTTCACTAGAAGCATTGTTTTATTATTTTCGAGCTAGTTATGGTCCCCAAACATCATGACACACCCTAAAACATTATAACATCTAAAACCCTAACAATTACACTTAACTTCCAACTAAATAAACTAACTAGTAATTGAAACCAAACTAGCACTACCCCCCCCCCCCCACCGGTTATAAGGCAAGGGCCCCAGTTGAGATTTTATTTGATTAATTTAATTCCATTGTTGGGAACATTCTCAACATATTATACCTTATGCCACCCTTTGTTGGAAAACTTGATTTAAGAACCATAAGGTAATCTTTCTCTTTCATTTTCACCAAAACAAAAACTTCATATCCTTCCTTCTCCTCCCTGTTGTTCACGGCCACAACACACCCACATCTATCCATCTTTTTCACTTCATTTCCTAGCAAACCAAGGTGATTTAGAGGTGTAAGAAGCAATATAAGGAAGCTAGGAACTCTTGGAAGTTGAAGGACCTCTCATACAAGCTTTTAACCACCTCATCTTCATCTTGTGATCATCCCTAGCCTTGAGCTAGTAGTAAGATCATCTACACTCCATTTTACATCTTATTTAGTAGGTTAAAGAATGATACACGTAACTAATCTTGAAGAACACTAATGAACAAGAACATGAAACTTAAACATAAGCTTAAAAATCATAAGAAATCATGTTGCTAAGTGTTGGTATGCTTGTTGATTATTTGTGTATATGATGTTAAACATCATATGATCTTGCTAGATAGTGATTAAAGACATAATCTAGCAAGATAAGAGGATGATTATGTTAAGATCAAAGTAATCATCCAAATATAAAGCATGAACTTGAAGTGTAAATTGTTTTTCTTGTAAAATAATGATCAAAGTGAACATAAAGTCTTGTAAATCCATGATTTCAGGAATGATTTTTCAAGAAACCAAGTTAAAAATACAAGATTTACTTGAGCTTGGTTCCTAAAGAAATTAACCACATTTTTATTGGTTAATCAAGTGTAGAAATATATATTTAACAAGAAAAACTCAAGAAGAAATATTTTTAAAAAAATTATTTACAAGTTGTAAACATCTAACTTCTTCAATAATGATGTTTTTAAATAAATAACCACACTTTAAAGGGTAACTAAGCTTACTAAACACACTAGTAAGTTACTACAAATTTTTATAAATTTTCAAGTTCATGAAGTAGTGATTAATGCTTGATTTTGGCAAATTGGTAAGTGTTATTTGATTTGTTGTTGATTGTTATGATTTATAAAAGAAAATGATATGCTTTGAAAGCATGGAAACCTCCATTTTTAAGGGGAAACTATGGCAAAATTTTTCTAGAAATTAAATACATAGAAAAATATTTTTAAACAAATATTTACAATTATATTTTAAACCATGAATTTTCACATAAAATTTGCGATAATCTTTGTTACAAAAATTATAAATATTAGCGGGAGGTTTTCTGGGAAGATTTGAAGCTTAGTCATTAGTTAGGACTAGAGGTCATTGGTTGGTCATAGGGATTCGAAGCCTGGGTAGTTCTTTCTCATCATTGTTTGCTTCCCGTCACTTCACCATCTTGCTTGCTTGCTTTGTTTTCTTGTTTACTCGCTTTAGTATAATTAGAAAAATCCCAAAAACACAAATTAAACCAGTTAAGTAATTAGTTGAGTCAGAGTCTAGTTTAGCGTCGCTAGTGTCTCGTGGGTTCGATACTCGGACTTCATTAGGCTTTACTACGTACAATAGGTACACTTGCCTATCAGTGGTCTAACATTTAGAGAGTCTTAGTTTATAAATTTAAAATTAGGGTGTCTAGATTAGGTTTAGTTTTTTTAGTCCATAATTTGCACATCAAGTTTTTGGCGTCGTTGCCGGGGACACTTAGGCGATTGCGTTATTAGCTTTGACTGATCTTATTTGTTTAATTGGTCTTTTTGTATATTGAGTCGTAGGTTAGGGTGCCTAGTCGTTTTTGTAGATATTTTTTTCTTTCGTTTTTCTTTTTTGTTGTTTGTTTAGTTTTAATATCATGTGTTTAATCTGTGGAGGGGACCATTACACTAAATATTGCCCAATTCGAAGGGGTACCCTCCCTGTGTTATGAAGTTTGCAGATACAATTACAGGCTTCGTTCAGAAAACTAAAACGACAAAAGAGCAAGGGTATCAGAGATTTCCCAACATGCTCGCCTTTTCTGAGCAAGCGCTCGTGTTACTGTAGCTATTGGCAGAGAATTGCAGGATTCAGCAAGTGGATCCGGAGTGTCAGGGCTACAGTGGACCGCATGAGTATGAAGATTGTTCAGTCGCCTTTCGATGGGTAATGCCCGATACTACATATTGGCAGGAAGATTTGGTGTGGTTCACGAATGACGAGATGATATATACCATCGAGCCTACTGACAAGGAGACGCCGTTGGAGGGCGAAGAAAGCGGTGGAAGAGAAGAAGAGGATGATGAAGCAGTTGAAGAGCTTCAAGGCGACCCAGAGCTATCGGATATAGATCCGGAGACGATAATGGACATTGAAGTCCCACCTCCGGTTCAACAGGTCGCTAATTCTAGCCATTGGTGTCCCACGCCATGGATTATCGACGATAGATTCTGGAGTGATGATGAGGGGGTAGTAGAAGAGGCCGAGTTAGAGATGGCTGGGGAGTTTGGTGACGAGTTGGTTGGTTTACCAACTCTCGTAGATGAAGAGCGATTTGACCCAGTCGGCGATTTGACTGAACTAGAAGCATTATTAATGGAGAAGCCGACTATGGAGTTCCAAGAGTCACCAAACTCAGCAGCGGAGCGAGCGGATGAGGAGTTTGATAGCTGGCCCGTGGAGAATCCAGGAGATGGACGCCCACCACGATCAAAGATACCGGAGAAGGCGAAAAGGAGCCTGGACAGACCTTTCGCAGAGATTCAGGGATGGTTTTGAAGAAAGTAGGAGATGGAAGCGCCGAAGTCTACTCGACACCACTCTTCTCATTACATGCCTCGAATCAGGTTTGGTCTAGGTAAGTTTAAATATTGGTGGTCCGACCCATTCGAGATTTTAAACGGTTTATAAATTCCATTCTAAAAGTCCTAATAAACAATAAAGAACGAGTGTAACTAAACGGGTTGGACTAAACGGGTTGGACCGGGGATAGATAAAGGAGAAACCTCCTGATAGAGTTTGAGTGTGGGGAGGTTTTGTAGAGTTTGTATAGTTTCTTCGGTTTGTTTGTAGTTTTCTATTCTTTTTGTATATTGAGTCGTTTATTTTGTACCATGAGTCTAAGTTAGTATCGTTTGAGTCGTTTTTTTAGAGTCGGTATTGCTTGGGTTTCGCTTGTTTTTGTTTGTGTAGGTTTGGATATGTACCACCCGTACTCAATCTCCATTCGGGTGATTTTGGAGCTGCTTTTCAAATATCAGACATTTTCCAAGTATACCA
The DNA here is from genome assembly GCF_002127325.2 of Helianthus annuus. Classification (NCBI taxonomy): domain Eukaryota; kingdom Viridiplantae; phylum Streptophyta; class Magnoliopsida; order Asterales; family Asteraceae; genus Helianthus; species Helianthus annuus. The sequence continues at coordinate 61,059,980 of NC_035447.2, read as the reverse complement.
GTCAGTGTCAGAGCCGATCGCGACCGAAATGCTATACGATCGAGCTGGATTGGACAAGAGTTTGGAGCTTACGCATTATTTTACCAGCTACGTCCTTTCCAATTTGCCCTTAGTCATTTTTATTTCTTATTTATTTTATTCTTTTGAGTCGGTTTCCATCCTACATTGAGGGCAATGTAAATTTTAAGTGTGGGGATGGGAGACTACGTGTTTTTATGTAGATTTGAGTCCCAAAAAAAACAAAAAAAGTATAAAAAAATAATAAAAAAATAAAATAAAAAAAAGTAAGTTCGTTGCGAGTCCCGGTCCTTTAGTGCATAGAAAACAGAAACCTTTTCAAAGCGTCGGTCAAAAGCGATTTAATTGTCGAATTTACGAGTCGAGAGCGCATGTTTCTTTAAGTTGCGGGGTAGTAGGTTGACTGAATCGGTTTTTCGGAGGTAAAAAGTTTTGGGATGCCTAGGATAGTGGATGGAGCCGGAGAGTTAATTGGTTGTGCATTGTCGATATTGGTAGCCCTATTTTCCACATGATAGTGAGATTTGAGCCTTTATATGTTTCATATATTTATGATCACTACTTTCGTTTCATGTGTGTTTTACCGACTTTGTTGCATTACTTTAAAACTTGTGCGTTTTGATACAGTTTGAGACCTTCGGTTAGGATTTGACATGGAAGTGATAGAGGCATTAGGATCACCCTGTTTATGTAGCCTTTGTGTTTAACCCGTTTCACCATTACCCTTAGATACACCACTTTGAGCCTAGCCATTCGTTTGTTATCCGTTTGTGATTTGATAGCCAGATCGTATTACGTGATTATTATATTTAAAAAAAAGAAAAAAATGAAAAACAAAAAAAAGAAAACAAAAAAAAAGAAAAAAAAGCAGAAGATGAGAAAAAGAGAGAAAAAAAAAGAGAATAAAGTTGTGGGTCGATGACCAATATGTTAATTTGTGTTTAGTGCTTATCCGGTCTATCGTGTGTTCATTTGTGTTAGCCTATTGTTCCCAAATAAAATAACCCACCTTTAGCCCTTGCCTACCCGTTTAAGTCCTTTTGATCCGTGCCGAGTTCTAATGAATATGTGGAATTCTGATTGACGTACAAGCTTATGATAGTGTTGCTTCATAGTTTGGTTTTTAGAGTTCACTTGAATTATCATATATATTAGCCGAGAGTTGAGTGAAATTGTGAGGGTTGTCGACATTGCATAATTGATTGCTTGAAAGTAAGAAAAACTTGATTAGGTGGGCCTGTTTTTTTTAGTTAAATATTATGATTCGTCAACGTTTTGAACGTTGTAAGACTTGCGAAACCGCTGTGTTTGATGATTTCGTAGTTCGCATTATAATTTGTTCGAGACTTGCGTTGTTGTTAAGTGTTTAAGTTGGACATGTTGCTTAGGGACAAGCAAAAGGTAAGGTGTGGGGATATTTGATATGCTCTAAAATATACATATTTTTATATAATATTTCCTATACTTTTGACTAGAATTTATGTTGTTTTTATTAAATTTCATTCATAGCTGGTTTATATCTTTTTTTTTCTGAATTTATTAAATTTCATTCATAGCTGGTTTAAATTTCATTTATAGCTGGTTTATGTTGGTTTATATCTGAATTTTAGTGGTTAAAAAAAAAACTAGTTAAAATGAGTGATATCTATTTAATAAGCATTAAATTAATTAAATGTGAGTTTTTGAAAAGTGTCGTAGACTTTGAATGAAAATAGTATCATAATTGTAATTAAATTTTTTTTTTGAACGGCAAACAACATTTTATTCATCACCCAAAGTTTTTGTTATTACAAAATGGTTAGTAAGCAACTAAGCCAACCACCTTAGTAATTTATCACCTATTACAATTTAAGATATCATGTAAGGATTCAAGTTAAATTTTCAAACATCACCCAGTTACTCCAAGTCAGATTTTGCTTCGTCGCCCGATTTTTTATCCAGAGAAACGCGTTAGCTTGTATCTCACCGAAAATCCCCTCGATGTTAGCTCTCTTCCCATTAAAGATTGACTCATTTCTTGCTTTCCAGATCATCCAGCAAGACGCCAACATTATTGTCTGGAGATATTTACTTTTTACTTTGTCGATCCCGTAGCTCTTGTATAGTCCCAGAATTTCCTTCATGGAGTAAGCATAGATCGGTTGGATTTTGCACCATTGACTTACTTTGTGCCATACCATAGAAGCCACATAACACCCGGTAAATAAATGATCCGCGGTCTCATCACAGTCGTCACATAATTTGCAAGTCGGAGAGCTTGATAGTATACCTCTATTTTTTAATCCCTTCATTGTTGCTAATCGGTCTTGCATTCCTCTCCAGCCGAAAATGTTCACCTTTTTTGGTGCCCACTTTACCCAATCGTATGGGCAATAAGGCACAGCAAACCGGTTCAAAGTTGCCCTTGTAGCTTTGACTGAGAATAAACCATCCTCGCTGCCCATCCACTTCCATTTATCTGATTGAGTTCCCAAGTTAATATCCTGTAACAACGTCAATAGCTGCTGAACTTGTGCTAAATGCCCATTCGAAATCGGATCAAGTCTCCAATCCCATGTTTCCAGTCTCTCTTTGACAGTGATTCGCTTGCATCTTTCTAAACCAAAGAGATCCGGGAAGTAATCTTTTAGAGGCCTGTCCCCAATCCACCAATCCAGCCAGAACCGTGTCTCTCTACCGTTTCCTACTTCACTTTTTATCAATGTTCCAGTTTTTAAGTTATAGTTATCAAGCTCCTTCCCAACCCGAACGATGTTGGTCCAAGTGCCCGTAATACCTTCTCTAATTGGTAGGTAGGATGATGAATGAGAATGTAGATGTATTGCCTTTATAGTTTTCCCCCAGAGTGAGTTCTTTTCATGTTTAAATCTCCACCACCACTTCAAAAGGAGACTCATATTCATTTCTTTTAAAGAGCCCAACCCTAGTCCCCCTTTTTCAATAGGCCCAATGGTTCTCTCCCAACACACCCATGCCATTTTTGATTTCTCCTCATTACCTCCCCAGAAAAAACGTCTTCGAAGGCCTTCTAATTTATCTAACACACCTTGCGGTGCCTTAAATAAGGAAAAGAAGTATAGTGGAAGACTATCCAATGTTGCTTTCAACATCGTTAATCTTCCACCCGAAGACAACAATTTAGCTTTCCATAATTGTAATTAAATGAACTCTAAAAAAAGCTATTAATTTCTTGATAATACCATCAATTTACTCACTGATGAATTTTAGGAATTCAAACAAAGAAAACCAAAGTTGGTAAAAGAAATAAAGGAGCACAGATTGGACGGCAGCAAATAAGGAATCATTGTTTTCGAAATAAAACAAGACAGAAGGCAGTTGACGGCAGGAAGCAAGTGGAGGGGGATTCCATTCTAGAAAATCATAGTGGAGGATTTGTTTAAAGTGGTTCATAACTTTCGGTTAGATACATCGTTATTATTTTTTCTCGGTTGTTTAAACTTAGATATTATAGACATGTATTCTGATTCGCTTGGCTTTATATTTGGTTGTGTTTTGTTAGTTAATTAGTATTAAGCCCCTGCGTTGCAATGGTTGTCATAAAACTGTGTTGAGTAATAGCAATACTATACCATTGTCAGCGACTACCAACACCGGAAAAGCTCGTAAAAACAAAATAAATAAAAATGAGGAAAAAAACGCCGAGCGAAAAGCAGACGTAAAATCTCTGAATCACGCACGCTCGTTGCTGAGAAATTAAACCGAACGTAAAACATAGAAAAAAGTAACTAAGTCTATCAAGGACCCGTGTGTTGGAAGAACTTGTCAAGCGCAGAAAAATAGATGTAACGCGACGGGCCAGTCAAACGGGAAAAAAATATACGAAAAAATGTTGAACCCCACACGCATGTTGCGGTGCGGTGCGTTAACTCGCAAAATTTCCAAACGAAACGAAAAACTTTGGAAAGATGAAAAGTATGGTGGATCAAAATTGAAAATAAAAAAAAGTTGGGATTAAATTGCAAAATATGAAAAACTTTGGTTTAAAAGTAAAAAAACAAAGGGTCTAAATTGCAAAATTGAAGTTATTTATTAATTTTAGATAAAGATAAGGATAAAAATAAGTGATATCTTTTTTTTTAAATAATTAATATTAATATTAAAAGAAATTTATTAAACAAATATTAATAAACTTTATGAGGTTGAAGGAGAGAATAACATGTGGCATTATTTGGAGTCTTTTATTATAAGTTAGATTAGATTAGATGTGTTGATTTAGCATAATCTATGAATCGTAAATAAATAAGAAGGAATTGAAACCACATTTATATGATAATTAAAGTTATCTTTATTAAAATTATTATAATAGTTTTATATGAATTTTTATTATATAATTTAAATAAAAAAATTTGAGAGAGGACGAGAGATTGCCATGTGGCATTAATTGGAGTCATTTATTAGAATTTAGATATGTGTGGCTAAATTTCTAAACTATTTAGGTTGAGATGAACTAGATGTTTGTGATGTTGTTTTGACTTGGTTTTGGCTATTTTATGCGATTTACATAATTTAATCTTGAAATTGATCTTGATATTGCATGTTTAAGTGTTGTGATTGATTATTGATTGATAAATTCAGCGGTTTAGGCACGAAGAAATTCACCCTAGACTTAGGATTTAATTAGAATCGGTTAATCTTAGGGTTTTCGGTTTGAATATTGAGTTTAGAAATAAACCAAGTTAATCAATAGTTAAAATCAATAACTAAAACTTGCATCCTCATCTTTTGACTCGAGAGACGATTTAGGTGTGCTAGGTTATTAGCTAATCGTTGTTGGGTAGATTGGGTGACCGATAGCTCGGGCTCGTTTATTTCATCGCGTTTAGGGTTTCATAGGATTTCAATTATCAAGGTTGGGTTTGCTTCGTGAATAGAGGGTTTTGGGGGTAGTTTAGCTTTCATCACTTAATATTCGTGGGATTTAGTATCGATAGGTCGAGCCGGTTCGTTCTAGCACTTCGCATTTCGTCCGTATCTTTCGGGTGATCATCTCTAGCGGGAGGTTATTCGGGTAGATTAGGATATTTAGCCATTACCACAGTCAAGATAGCGTTGCATGATTCTAGGGATTCGACACCTAGGTAGTCCTTTCTCATCATATTTGACCTACACTTTGCGTCCGAGTTCGTTTGCATATTGCGTTGCTAGTCTTGTTCATCATTTTTCTTAATTAATTAGGTTAATAGTTAAAAATCAAAATCAAACTTAAAAATTGACTTTGTATTCGATAACGGTTCAGTATCTAGAGTTTGCACATCCGGTCTTGCCGTCTACACTACATTGCGACCGGTGCACTTGCCGATTGTGTGTGGTTTAGTTTGCGATTCCATTTTAAAACTTGTTCGAACTTATTATATACATTTTCACATATTAAGTTTTTGGCGCCGTTGCCGGGGACACTAGCACTTTAGAGAACGACCCCAGTCGTCTATTTAGTTGTTTACTTGCTTTCGTAGATTTCCATTGCCTTTAGGTGCCTTTTGCTTGAAATTTGTGCCTCTAGGGTTAGATTTGCTTTAGGATTTAGATTAATGATTTTACCATTGTATGCGCCATACTCGCTCACAGGGGGCACCTTCGTTTGTTGTTTCGTCTGAACCCGAGCGAGATTTCCACGAGCGCCTTCGCACCTTCCGAGCTAGTGAGGTACACATTCCATCTTCTACTTTTACTATGGGTGACAACGAGGTCCCAGCTAGGAGAGTCGTCGTAGACTACGCCCGGCCGAACGCGGCCAATGCTCGATCCAGCATTACCCAACCCGCTATCGGAGTTAAAAGATGGCAGATTCCGCCTCAGATCATCACGATGGTTACGAACACCATTGAGTTCCATGGATTACCTTCTGAGGACCCGAATGTCCATCTTTCTTGCTTTTCAGCTATCTGTTATACGTTTCAGGAGCAGGGCGTCAGCGAGGACGCTTGCAAGCTGCGTCTGTTCCCATTCTCACTTGCTGATCGAGCCCATGCTTGGTTGGAATCCCTTCCTGCGGGATCCATCACTACTTGGGCCGGGATGAAAGACAAGTTCTTAGGCACATACTTTCCTCCTGCCAAGGTAAGAAAAACTTGATTAGGTAAGAAAAACTTGATTAGGTGGGCCTGTTTTTTTAGTTAAAATTATGATTCGTCAACCTTTTGAACGTTGTAAGACTTGCGAAACCGCTGTGTTTGATGATTTCGTAGTTCGCATTATAATTTGTTCGAGACTTGCGTTGTTGTTAAGTGTTTAAGTTGGACATGTTGCTTAGGGACAAGCAAAAGGTAAAGTGTGGGGATATTTGATATGCTCTAAAATATACATACTTTTATATAATATTTCCTATACTTTTGACTAGAATTTATGTTGTTTTTATTAAATTTCATTCATAGGTGGTTTATATTGAATTTTAGTGGTTTAAAAAAAACTAGTTAAAATGAGTGATATCTATTTAATAAGCATTAAATTAATTAAATGTGAGTTTTTGAAAAGTGTCGTAGACTTTGAATGAAAATAGTATCATAATTTTAATTAAATGAACTCTAAAAAAAGCTATTAATTTCTTGATAATACCATCAATTTACTCACTGATGAATTTTAGGAATTCAAACAAAGAAAACCAAAGTTGGTAAAAGAAATAAAGGAGCACAGATTGGACGGGCAGCAAATAAGGAATCATTGTTTTCGAAATAAAACAAGACAGAAGGCAGTTGACGGCAGGAAGCAAGTGGAGGGGGATTCCATTCGAGAAAATCATAGTGGAGGATTTGTTTACAGGTTCATAGCTTTCGGTTAGATACATCGTTATTATTTTTTCTCGGTTGTTCAAACTTAGATATTATAGACATGTATTCTGATTCGTTTGGCTTTATATTTGGTTGTGTTCTGTTATTTAATATGTGATGACGGGGTAGCCCAAGACCACATAAAATGACTTAGACACATTAAAGTTTAAAAGGTTAAAAGGTTAAAAGGTTCGCAGGTCAAAAGGCTTTAACCCCAAAAAGGGCAAAACCCCCACTGCAAGCATGTTCACTAGTTAAACAGCTTCCTCTTTGAGCGATGGCTTTCCCTATAAATTAGACACTTCATTAAGTGTGAAAAAAACATTCGAAGACCAGCTCTGATTCCTGAAATCTCCGGTCATTCTTCTCGGGTACTTGCTTCGTGCAAGTCACTTTCTTTCACACTCGACACATACATATTCCCTTTGCTCCTACATCCGAAGTTGAACATACTTCAGTGGAGGATCTTGAGCAAACAACAAAATTAAACTAGTAAACCTCTCTCCACGTCTTGCAAACGTGGGGGGACCCCATGACCTGCGTTAGGCAAAGTTGAACCATTCAACCCTTTTGCCTAACCAGCCCAGCTACCATCCTTGGTTTGTTGCATCAACAAGTTGGCGCCCACCGTGGGGCTACGCCACTATTTTTCTTCAAAAGACCTAGTAGTGTAGCTCCATTCTCTTGAAACTACCATGTCCGAAAGTGGATCCCCCGGAGAAGTGAATCAGGTTCCAAACACCTCTAACCTAGGTACTAGCCAAACTCATGTGGCTATACCGACTTCTTTCTCGACACCAGGAAGCACTCCCGAGTTTCTCACTTTCAGCACTCCAACTCCCTCCAGATCAGGGGTCCCTTCCCCTAATGTCGGTGTCTCTGGCACCCCATCACATGTTGAACTTACCCCCGAGTGGGTCGCCAACAATTTCCTTGATTCGAGGTCTCTCCTCAACCAATATGTGAGCAAGGAAAGGGACAAGGGAGTGAGGATTCTTTTAGACTATGACGAGCCGGAGCCAACACTATCTCCTGGACCCCCCATCCCTCCTTTTGCAAACTCACAACCTCTGGTGTCTAGGGATGAGGCTGGTCCCAATAATCTTCCTCCAAACCCTAACCCATATTTGTCTGCAAGGCCGAATCCTATAACATATCCTCTCTTTTCGTCCCCACCAGCTACAAACGGTGCTCCTTTGAGCCATGAGCTGACCCTTTGACCAGCTCCTACTGTAACACCTCGAAATTTTTGCGTCCAATAATGTATTGACACGTGTCTTGAGTTTACACGTGGTATTAAATACTAAATAAAGGACTAAAGTTGACAAACCTTGAAAGTATGTAAATTCGAGGGTTAAAAATGTCAACAAGGGGTAAATGTATTGTACAGTAGCCCTAAATGATGCTTGTACCTTCAAACGGATAAATCATGGATCGTACGGAACGAAATACGGAAGAAAGTGAGAGATTTCAAACTACAGGGGTTAATTGTGTCAACATGTTTAAATGATACCTCTGAGTGACCCTTTAACATACCCGAGGCTTTGTAACAGTAAATTACGCTCACTAGCATATACGATATAAATTTCACGAAGTTCCGTTTTAAAACGAGAAAGTTATGATCGATTCCGTATGCGAGGGGTTAGAAGCGTCAACAATGAAAGATAAGGCTTTTCGGATAGTAATTAAACTAACCAGGGACTTAACAATGCGGGTAAAAGTCGCGAGGCCCTTATTCGTAAATAATCGAGGCCCAAATCGCAAAGTTACCCCTTCGAAACCGAAAGGTCAGGCTAATCATGGCAAAAGATTTGAAAATGTTGATTTGCAGGCCTCAGGCGGGCCGCGTTAGAGAAACAAGCAAGCTAATGCAGGCCGCGAGCCATATGAAGATACGGGTTCTAACATAAGGATTCAGGCGGCCCGCGTGAGCCCAGCCTGAACCTTAATGCGGGCCGCGTCAAGTCCCCAGAAGCAGTAAACATGGACAGATTCACTGTTTGATCTTTTAACCGACCTTAGATGCATTAATGGAAGATTGGGCGCCCCCTACATGTCCCCTAGCGCTCAAGGACACCTGATGATCATCCATGAGCAATTATAGGTTGAGTTGTAATGATCTTGTGCCCAAAATTTCACTATAAAAGGCAATGTAGTGCACCATTGTTCATCACACCTTCAAAGAACTCATCTGCTCATTTCTGGAGGTCAAGAGCATTCTTCTAACATCTCTAGTCGTGCACCAAGCTTCTGTAAGTATGCCTAACCCTTTGTGGCTTAGTTTTTGCTTAGTTATAGCCTAAAAGTCAATCCGTCGTAATTAACGATTGACTTGGCGATAAATCACAAATGGTCCAGTGGTTTGTCGAATCAAGAGTAGTTATATGTTGGTAATCATGTGGGCATTAAACCCCTAAAAGGGCACCCTCTGATTCCCGCTCTAACTAGTCCGAATGTCGAGTCAAACTTGCTTAGAAAAAGTCAACAGAATGGTATTTTGCGATTTTAAGCGTATTCAGTAACATAGATGGCGTGTAATCTGTTTTAACACTCATATAACATGATAATAAGTATATTAACCAGTCTAAGCTTGTTTGATCCGACCATATACTGTTTTGACCCGGTTCGGAACCGAAAGTCGCAAAACTTTGACTTTTGCTTTGACTTCAGTTCTGACCCGTTATGGTATGATTTAGATATGCCTTAGGACTCTCTTAGGACCAGGTTACATGATGGTATAACCCTCTGTGACCGGTTCGTTGTTGTCCGAGTCTTTTACACCTTTCCGTTAAATGCTTAAAAGTTGACCGTAACGCCCTCTTCACTTTGAAACGAGAATTTTGGACATGTGAAAGGACAATAATCTTAGTTACTGATTTCTAAGCATGTCCCTAAAATTTCACGTCAATCCGAGGTCTAGAATGGGAGTTATGCTAAATAGCGCAATTACGAAAACTTTAGTAATTAAATGGCGCAATTAGCATAACGCCTATCTAAACCCAAATTTCGGCACCAAACCTTTTACCCACTGATGTAAAATAATATTTGGAGATTTTTGAAGATTTTTAACCTGCTCATAACCTGCGGTTATGGCATCGGTTCGGTAAATACCGAATATACCCTTTTTTGAGCATAACTTGAGTTCTACAAGGTCTTTTGACCCGATTTCAGTTGCTACTGATTTTAAATAATAAATAGAGTATTTTGGACTTTATAAACTGTTCGGCAAACTCAGATTTCCTGTAGAACTCAGAAAACCTCTTTTATAATCTTTAAAATGACCGAAATACCCCTACGGGGCATATAATGGATTTAAACTCGTTACGGGCATTACGGAAGGCATCCTACTGACACCACAACCTCTTTAAAGCATACTGACTTAGGAAACTTGTGTAGGACTCTTACGGTTACCCGTTACGCCTTATGCGCGCACGGTTCGGCTTATGTAACTAGTTTACATAAACTAGCCGAAACGGGTCAAACCTTATTGTTTTGACCTCAAAATCCAGAGTGTGATTATATTACCCATATAAAAAAAGTCTTCAAACTTGTCGGGTCTGAATCACATTCCATTCCCGGTTTTCGCCTTTCACGCGATTAAACCGTAAATATCCTTTGAAACTGACCGGTCTAAGCTAAGGCTAAATTAAAGACCCGTTAGGATTCTAATAGGTTGATTTAAACCTTCGTTCCAGAATAGGAGACCAGTAAAAGAAACTTGCATTGTTTATTAAGGATTAATACTTGCTCAGGTAAATACTTTTAACTTATTTTCCGTTATACGGGCTTGGGTTACGGTATTTAAAATACCGCTTGGTCCGGCAATTGACCCCAACTCATTAGTAGTTGGGTATTATCAATGTGACCCGTTTAAAAACTTGTTTTGTTGGCTTTACGCCTTTGGGAGCTTAATGACCATGTCCCGGATATCCTTGGCATCATTTTACGAAATAGCCACGACCCCGACACACGGGTGTAGGCGTACACCCGTAATGTGTCTATATTATTAAAGGTATAACCGTTGGTTTTCCCGCCACGGCTTTATGCTTAGTGGCGTGTCTATTAACCTTTAGCCCGGCACGACCCGGGCGACTGAACGCATAGTGACATGTAATTCTTTTACAAGATTTAATTATAAATTATCCCAAGTTATAAAGAGTTTGTGCCTTGTGCATTCAAACCAATTTTGTTAAACATTTTACAAAAGTGTCGGTTGAATGTATTTACCAGTGTAAACTGACATATTTTCCCCAAAAGATTAAATGCAGGTTCTAAGCGTAATTGGCTGGATATTTCTCCTTAGCATCAATAAAAGAGTCTCGCAAGCTTAAGATGCCTACGTCTGTTGAACAATACTTATATTATTTTTATTTGATCCCCTGTGGATACATTTCGACTATTCGTAATACATTGATATTACAAACGATGGTTGAAATATATTTATCTTTATGCTTCCGCTGTGCATTCATATATTGTGTGGTTTGACTATATTGTTGCCAACTACGTCATGGTAATCCCACACCGGGCCCACCGGTAAGACACGTGGAAATCGGGGTGTGACAGGTTGGTATCAGAGCCAACGTTGAGTGAATTAAACACTATCCTTATGTGTTTAATCTCAATGACACAATTGCACATACTTGAGTCTAGACAAGAACATAGGACAAATTCGAATTGTTATTCCAGTTTGTCTTTTATTGTTTATTGTGATTTAAAAGTTTGTAGAGCAGGAAATATGCCGCCAGCAATTAGAAGAGGAGGAAGAGGCAAAGGGCCGATCACTACTCATAATGATCACGGGGCCGGACCTTCGAACATGCGAGCTCCTTCCAGTACAAGGAGTGAAGAACCTCAGAGACGTAGAAGAAACCTCTTTGAGCCTGCAAGACATTCTACCTCGCACAGTTCGACACCTTCATACCGTCACTCTTTTGGACCAAATTCGGAGAACAATCCCGATAACCCTCAACCTTCGTTTATACCTCTCCAGCGATCTGCATCGCACCGTTCCTATGGCAATCCTACTCCTTTCTTTCAAGGCCGATTTAATCTGGCTGATTATGTCCAAAACCAATAGGTTATAACCCTTTAGGACCTGAAGACCATTTCTCCGAAGATAATGCGGTAGATATGAATGAAGACACGGATCCCATAGAACCTGCAAGAGGTACTCCCAACCACCCTATCGAGATCTCTGATGGGTCATCCTTCCATGGAACGCCCTATCAAGGTCCCGACAGTTACCAGGCGAGGTTCGTCCTGTGTGATTGGTACTTCACACCTTCTCATCACTTCTCGCCTCATGAGCAGCAACAGCAACAGGATCCTTCCGAGGATTCGCGTTTCGTGGCAGTTACGCCACCGCCTCCTCCGCCACTAGTTCAACCGGTACTTCCAGATCCACCAAGGCGTAGGAGATCAGGCGCACGGATGTCCACCCGAGGAGGGGAATTCCATTTTAGCACCCCTCGCCACTCGAGTGCAAGTCACTTTCCGCCAGTACCTGAAGAACCACAGTTAGGGGAACCTTCTGGTCACCCTGCAGAGGTGAATTCTGCACCAGTTGCACCACCTCCACCACCATTCGGCTATGACAATCCAATACCAGCATACGGCGGTTCCACCGCGTACAACCCGTTTGAGCAGCCGATTCACACGCATTACAACTATAATTACGATGCCGACCCATACGTGGTAGCGACTAATTATAGTGCCCTCCATCCCGACGGAGCTTATGGAAACCTTTGGAGGCCAGATTACTCAGCTCATGGGTATCCAGCACCTCCTAGACCTCCGGTTCAGCAACCGTCGCAACAGCCACGTTTTTCTCCACCGGAGCAAGAAGAAATCCTCCACCGTCTAAACCGGGTGGAACGAGACTTTGAGCAAGAACGTAAAAGTAATCGTGGATTCCTTAAAGGCCTAGAAAACCTACTAAAAGGGAGGAAGAAACGAGATCATTAGTCTCTTTATGTACTATAGTATTTACTATTACAATTAAGTCCCTGCGTGGACAATTGCATTTCAGTCCCTGCGTGGACTTATCTTTTAGTCCCTGTGTAGACGTCTATCTATGTATTTGGTCCCTGCGTGGACTTGTTTTCTGTAAACCTCTGCGTAGGTAATTATTTATTTAAAAGTCCCGTTTAGGGCAATGTGTAACCATTATTATGATTAATGGAATATATGTTATAAAATTCATTTTTGTTATTATATACAATGAAACAAAGACCATTCCTTTTAAATTAATCTGCCTAACTAAAGAATCTTAATAGTGAAACCTAGCCAGGTGTCATTATAAGACCCGGCCAAGATGGTAAGACTTAATTAAAAGATTCAGATTTCCAGTTAACCTCTGTAAACATGTTAACATCCTTGGCAGATGTGATTCGTTAAAATCACACGCGTCATTCTTATATACGAATCCATTAAGGGATCCCAAAACCCAAATTAATGATTTGTAAATCATGGGTTAAAATCGTCAATAAAGATGATCATTTATTTAAAACATCCATTAGTGATGTAGTGCCCACGGGCCATACTTATTGTCATATAAGACAAAAGACAGTTGTAGTCTATGACTCCCTGTCAGAAAAGGGGTAAAAGAACTATGGTTCAAACCTCCATGCCTCGATTCTCTGTAATCCCGGCTTATATTATAAAAACGTCCTTGTGACTAGGCTTTGTGCCACTAGCAATATTATTTGTAAATAGGATAGGTTATATTCAAATCCTAAATAAACTGTGAGTAACAAATTAACCAAATATGGTCTCTGTTTACCATGGTTAATGAATTGTCATAACAGACAATTCCATAATAAACTCCTAAATAAAACATTGTCATTATCTTCTGTAGCAGATCCGAGTTACAATGGCTGAACCAAGTGGAGATAATAGTCATTCAAAAGAGGATGGCAATGATAATGCCCAGATACATATAACGGGCGCGGAATTGAAAGCTCTAGTAGACAACGCTGTTAAGGCAGCCTTGGATCGGCAGTACGAAGAGTACACCGAGTCCCGAAGCAGAACCCTAACTACACCACACACAAAGCCAAAAGCCACTCTAAATCTCACAGCAAACCACCTTCGACTCCGTCTAAGCCTAAAAAGGACGACGATAGGCACTCATCCAATGAGAACAGCGTCCACCCTAAGAAGAAAGTGATCGATGATACACCTCGCGCCAGGGGTTGCACGTATAAGTATTTCGTATCTTGCAAACCCCGAGATTTCACTGGGGAAAAGGGCACGGTGGACTGTATGACTTGGTTAGACGAGATGGACACTGTGGTGGACATCAGTGGTTGTGCAGAGAGAGACTTGGTGAAGTTTGTTTCACAGTCGTTCAAGGGTGAAGCCCTAGCGTGGTGGAGATCTCTGGTTCAAGCCTCTGGGAAGGCTGTTTTGTACAGCATGACATGGGAGGAATTCATGGCTCTCATCAAGGAAAATTACTGCCCTCAGCACGAGGTTGAAAAGATCGAATCTGACTTCCTATCACTAGTCATGAAGAACCTGGATTGCCAGGCATACCTCACGACCTTCAACACTCTATCAAGGTTGGTTCCGTTACTTGTAACACCGGAACCCAAACGGATTGCGCGCTTCATTGGGGGTTTGGCCCCAGAAATAAAAGCTAGCATAAAGGCTTCTAGGCCTGCTACCTTCAGATCTGTGGTAGATATATCTCTGTCTCTCACGCTTGATGCAGTGAGGCAGAGGTCGTTGAGGAATGCTGATAGTGAGAAGAGGAAACGTGAGGATGATGATTCACGTAGATCCGACAAGAAGCATCGGGGAAATCGTGACAACAAGAGGGGGTTGGAGAACAAGAAAAATGACCGACAGTCAGGCGACAAACCTTTGTGTAAGGTTTGTCAGAAGCACCATTTTGGAAGGTGCAGGTTTGAGAAGAAATCCCCACCGAAGCCGTGTGGGATATGTAAGTCCTCGGAGCATAGGACGCTTGAGTGCAAGAAACTCAAGGATGCAACTTGTTACAGTTGCAACGAGAAGGGGCATATCAAGACGAACTGCCCGAAGAATGTGAAAAGGGCTGAAGATGGGAAGAAGACCAATGCGAGGGTCTTTAAGATGGATGTTAAAGAGGCTATCAAAGACGACAATGTTATAACCGGTACGTTCCTTATCAATGATGTTTTCGCAAGAGTCTTATTTGATTCTGGAGCAGATAAATCCTTTGTGGATGATAAGTTCTGCGAGTTATTAAAATTGCCTGTTAAAACATTGAATGTAAAATACGAAGTAGAACTAGCTGATGGGACTATGGGGTCAGTTTCAACTGTTTTAGATGGATGTGTTTTATCCATTAGGAATCACTCGTTTCCTTTATCTCTGTTACCCTTTAAACTTGCTGGTTTTGATGTAGTATTGGGTATGGATTGGTTATCGCATAACCAAGCCCAAATCGTGTGCAACCAGAAACAAGTGGTGATTAAGACTCCGTCTGGAGAATCACTTACCATCCAAGGAGATACTCGACATGGATTGCCTGCACATGTATCTATGCTAAAGGCATCCAGATGTTTGAAGAAAGGATGTGTCATTTATATGGCACAGGTAATCATCGGTGGGGAGAAACCCAGAACTGAAGACATCCCAGTCATCTCTGATTATCCTGAAGTTTTCCTAGAAGAACCGCCTGGTTTCCCACCAGACAGGCAAGTGGAATTCAGTATAGACATCATCCCAGGAGCCGCACCAATCGCAAGAGCGCCCTATAGGTTGGCACCCACGAAAATGAAGGAATTGAGGACGCAGCTAGATGATTTGCTAGCCAAGGGTTTTATTAGACCAAGTTCATCTCCTTGGGGAGCGCCAATCCTATTCGTCAAAAAGAAAGATGGTTCGATGCGTCTATGCATCGATTACCGTGAGCTGAACAAAGTGATGATCAAGAATAGGTATCCTTTGCCCAGGATCGACGATCTGCTCGATCAGTTGCAAGGAGCGAGCTACTTCTCCAAGATTGACCTAAGGTCAGGGTACCATCAATTGAAGGTCAAGGACGAAGACGTGCATAAAACTGCATTTAGGACTCGATATGGTCACTTCGAGTTCCTAGTGATGCCTTTTGGGCTCACCAATGCACCTGCCGCATTCATGGATCTCATGAATCGCGTTTGCAAGCCTTATTTGGATAAATTTGTCATTGTCTTCATCGATGACATCCTTATCTACTCGAAGAGTCAAGCTGACCACGAAAAGCATCTTCGATGTATCCTTAGACTGCTTCATCAAGAAAAGCTTTATGCCAAGTTCTCTAAATGCGACTTTTGGCTACGACAGGTCCAATTCCTTGGACATGTGGTCAGTGAGCGTGGTATCCAGGTGGATCCCGCTAAAGTTGAAGCCGTCATGAACTGGCAGGAGCGGAAGACACCTACGGAAATTCGCAGTTTCCTAGGTCTAGCAGGATACTATAGACGCTTCATCGAAAACTTTTCAAGAATTGCTGCACCCCTAACTTCTTTAACTAGAAAGAAAATAAAGTTCGATTGGGGCCCTAAGCAGCAAGAAGCTTTTGATATCCTCAAGAAAAAGCTGAGCAATGCTCCAGTGTTGACATTGCCAGATGGAATGGAAGAATTTATCGTATATTGTGATGCATCGCACACCGGAATGGGTTGTGTGCTTATGCAGAGGGGCAAAGTGATTGCTTATGCTTCGCGACAATTGAAAGTGCATGAAAAGAACTACACCACCCACGATTTGGAGTTGGGTGCTGTTGTATTTGCACTAAAACTTTGGAGGCATTACCTTTATGGCATTAAATTTGTGATCTATTCCGATCACAAAAGCCTTTAGCATCTGTTCAATCAGAAGGATCTGAATATGAGGCAACGACGCTGGATGGAAACTCTGAATGACTATGACTGTGAAATAAGATACCATCCTGGCAAGGCCAATGTAGTCGCAGATGCCTTGAGCAGGAAAGAGAGAGTGAAACCGATAAGAATCAATGCCAAGAGCATTGAAATTAAGAACAGTCTGAATGAACGCTTGTTAGCTGCACAGAAAGAAGCTGTGTTAGAAGCTAACTATCCAAACGAGAAGCTAGGGGTAACTGAGGAGCAGTTATCCCATGGCAAAGACGAAATTCTGAGATTGAATGGAAGGATATGGGTTCCTATTTATGGAGGTCTTCGTGACGTTATCCTTAGAGAAGCCCATAGTTCCCGATATTCTGTTCATCCTGGGGCTGATAAGATGTACCAGGACTTAAAGGCAAATTTTTGGTGGATAGGCTTGAAAAAGTCTATAGCCACCTACGTAGCAAAATGCTTGACTTGTGCGTAAGTAAAAGCCGAGCATCAAAAGCCGTCAGGCTTGCTACAACAGCCTAAACTTCCCGAATGGAAGTGGGAGATGGTAACGATGGATTTCATCACCAAGTTACCAAAGACAAAGAAGGGAAACGATACAATATGGGTGATAGTGGACAGACTGACCAAGTCAGCACATTTCCTACCCATA
Organism: Helianthus annuus; assembly: GCF_002127325.2. Classification (NCBI taxonomy): domain Eukaryota; kingdom Viridiplantae; phylum Streptophyta; class Magnoliopsida; order Asterales; family Asteraceae; genus Helianthus; species Helianthus annuus. The sequence continues at coordinate 61,042,677 of NC_035447.2, read as the reverse complement.
AAGGAGACTCATAGCTCCGATGTATTAGCCCAGTTGTTTGTAGACAAGATTGTAGCCCTGCATGGCGTGCCTGTGTCTATTATCTCTGATAGAGATACCAGGTACACGTCACACTTTTGGAAAAGCTTCCAGCAATCCTTGGGCACGCAGCTAAACTTCAGTACGGCTTACCACCCTCAAACAGATGGACAGAGTGAGCGTACAATCCAAACACTGGAAGACATGCTCCGTGCATGTGCAATCGACTTAGGTGGCAGTTGGGATAACCTCCTACCATTGGTCGAATTCTCCTATAACAATAACTACCACACAAACATTAAGGCTGCACCTTTTGAAGCTTTATATGGTAGAAAATGTAGAACGCCCGTTTGTTGGGCAGAGGTTGGAGATGTCCAAATGACAGGAGCTGATATAATATTTGAAACAACGGACAAGATTGTCCAAATTCGCGATCGATTGAAAGCTGCCCGAGACAGGCAGAAAGGCTACGCAGATTTGAAGCGTAAGCCTTTCAATTTCGAGGTAGGCGACAAAGTGTTACTAAAGGTATCACCCTGGAAGGGGGTGATGCGATTCGGTAAGAAAGGCAAACTAAGCCCGAGATATATTGGACCTTTCGAGGTAATTGAACATGTCGGATCGGTTGCCTACAAATTAAATTTACCGGAAGAGCTCAGTGGTATCCACAATGTGTTCCACATCTGTAACCTGAAGAAGTGTTTCGCTGACGAATCACTGGTTATACCGCATACAGATGTACACATCGACGAGAGCTTAAAATTCGTTGAGAAACCTGTGTCGATCGAGGATCGACAGGTTAAGAAACTTCGCAGGAAGTACATACCAATTGTGAAGGTGAAATGGGATGCCCGTAGAGGTCCCGAGTATACGTGGGAGGTTGAGTCCACGATGAAGGAGAAGTACCCTCATCTATTCCAATAAATCTTGAGGTCGAGATTTCTTTTAAAGTGGGTGAGGATGTAACACCTCGAAATTTTTGCGTCCAATAATGTATTGACACGTGTCTTGAGTTTACACGTGGTATTAAATACTAAATAAAGGACTAAAGTTGACAAACCTTGAAAGTATGTAAATTTGAGGGTTAAAAATGTCAACAAGGGGTAAATGTATTGTACAGTAGCCCTAAATGATGCTTGTACCTTCAAACGGATAAATCATGGATCGTACGGAACGAAATACGGAAGAAAGTGAGAGATTTCAAACTACAGGGGTTAATTGTGTCAACATGTTTAAATGATACCTCTGAGTGACCCTTTAACATACCCGAGGCTTTGTAACAGTAAATTACGCTCACTAGCATATACGATATAAATTTCACGAAGTTCCGTTTTAAAACGAGAAAGTTATGATCGATTCCGTATGCGAGGGGTTAGAAGCGTCAACAATGAAAGATAAGGCTTTTCGGATAGTAATTAAACTAACCGGGGACTTAACAATACAGGTAAAAGTCGCGAGGCCCTTATTCGTAAATAATCGAGGCCCAAATCGCAAAGTTACCCCTTCGAAACCGAAAGGTCAGGCTAACATGGCAAAAGATTTGAAAATCTTGATTTGCAGGCCTCAGGCGGGCCGCGTTAGAGAAACAAGTAAGCTAATGCGGGCCGCGAGCCATATGAAGATACGGGTTCTGACATAAGGATTCAGGTGGCCCGCGTGAGCCCAGCCTGAACCTTAATGCGGGCCGCGTCAAGTCCCCAGAAGCAGTAAACATGGACAGATTCACTGTTTGATCTTTTAACCGACCTTAGATGCATTAATGGAAGATTGGGCGCCCCCTACATGTCCCCTAGCGCTCAAGGACACCTGATGATCATCCATGAGCAATTATAGGTTGAGTTGTAATGATCTTGTGCCCAAAATTTCACTATAAAAGGCAATGTAGTGCACCATTGTTCATCACACCTTCAAAGAACTCATCTGCTCATTTCTGGAGGTCAAGAGCATTCTTCTAACATCTCTAGTCGTGCACCAAGCTTCTGTAAGTATGCCTAACCCTTTGTGGCTTAGTTTTTGCTTAGTTATAGCCTAAAAGTCAATCCGTCGTAATTAACGATTGACTTGGCGATAAATCACAAATGGTCCAGTGGTTTGTCGAATCAAGAGTAGTTATATGTTGGTAATCATGTGGGCATTAAACCCCTAAAAGGGCACCCTCTGATTCCCGCTCCAACTAGTCCAAATGTCGAGTCAAACTTGCTTAGAAAAAGTCAGCAGAATGCTATTTTGCGATTTTAAGCGTATTCAGTAACATAGATGGCGTGTAATTTGTTTTAACACTCATATAACATGATAATAAGTATATTAACCTGTCTAAGCTTGTTTGATCCGACCATATACTGTTTTGACCCGGTTCGGAACCGAAAGTCGCAAAACTTTGACTTTTGCTTTGACTTCAGTTCTGACCCGTTATGGTATGATTTAGATATGCCTTAGGACTCTCTTAGGACCAGGTTACATGATGGTATAACCCTCTGTGACCGGTTCGTTGTTGTCCGAGTCTTTTACACCTTTCCGTTAAATGCTTAAAAGTTGACCGTAACGCCCTCTTCACTTTGAAACGAGAATTTTGGACATGTGAAAGGACAATAATCTTAGTTACTGATTTCTAAGCATGTCCCTAAAATTTCACGTCAATCCGGGGTCTAGAATGGGAGTTATGCTAAATAGCGCAATTACGAAAACTTTAGTAATTAAATGGCGCAATTAGCATAACGCCTATCTAAACCCAAATTTCGGCACCAAACCTTTTACCCACTGATGTAAAATAATATTTGGAGATTTTTGAAGATTTTTAACCTGCTCATAACCTGCGGTTATGGCATCGGTTCGGTAAATACCGAATATACCCTTTTCGAGCATAACTTGAGTTCTACAAGGTCTTTTGACCCGATTCCAGTTGCTACTGATTTTAAATAATAAATAGAGTATTTTGGACTTTATAAACTGTTCTGCAAACTCAGATTTCCTGTAGAACTCAGAAAACCTCTTTTATAATCTTTAAAATGACCGAAATACCCCTACGGGGCATATAATGGATTTAAACTCGTTACGGGCATTAAGGAAGGTATCCTACTGATACCACAACCTCTTTAAAGCATATTGACTTAGGAAACTTGTGTAGGACTCTTACGGTTACCCGTTACGCCTTATGCGCGCACGGTTCGGCTTATGTAACTAGTTTACATAAACTAGCCGAAACGGGTCAAACCTTATTGTTTTGACCTCAAAATCCAGAGTGTGATTATATTACCCATATAAAACAAGTCTTCAAACTTGTCGGGTCTGAATCACATTCCATTCCCGGTTTTCGCCTTTCACGCGATTAAACCGTAAATATCCTTTGAAACTGACCGGTCTACGCTAAGGCTAAATTAAAGACCCGTTAGGATTCTAATAGGTTGATTTAAACCTTCGTTCCAGAATAGGAGACCAGTAAAAGAAACTTGCATTGTTTATTAAGGATTAATACTTGCTCAGGTAAATACTTTTAACTTATTTTTCGTTATACGGGCTTGGGTTACGGTATTTAAAATACCGCTTGGTCAGGCAATTGACCCCAACTCATTAGTAGTTGGGTACTATCAATGTGACCCGTTTAAAAACTTGTTTTGTTGGCTTTACGCCTTTGGGAGCTTAATGACCATGTCCCGGATATCCTTGGCATCATTTTACGAAATGGCCACGACCCCGACACACGGGTGTAGGCGTACACCCGTAATGTGTCTATATTATTAAAGGTATAACCGTTGGTTTTCCCGCCACGACTTTATGCTTAGTGGCGTGTCTATTAACCTTTAACCCGGCACGACCCGGGCGACCGAACGCATAGTGACATGTAATTCTTTTACAAGATTTAATTATAAATTATCCCAAGTTATAAAGAGTTTGTGCCTTGTGCATTTAAACCAATTTTATTAAACATTTTACAAAAGTGTCGGTTGAATGTATTTACCAGTGTAAACTGACGTATTTTCCCCAAAAGATTAAATGCAAGTTCTAAGCGTAATTGGCTGGATATTTCTCCTTAGAATCAATAAAAGAGTCTCGCAAGCTTAAGATGCCTACGTCTGTTGAACAATACTTATATTATTTTTATTTGATCCCCTGTGGATACATTTCGACTATTCGTAATACATTGATATTACAAACGATGGTTGAAATATATTTATCTTTATGCTTCCGCTATGCATTCATATATTGTGTGGTTTGACTATATTGTTGCCAACTACGTCATGGTAATCCCCCACCGGGCCCACCGGTGAGACACGTGGAAATCGAGGTGTGACACCTACAGTCCCCGGTGGCGAGTCTTCCACCCTCAACAACAACTTCATGGGAACAAGCTTTGTCCGTACTCCGCTTGGCATGAAGTGCTGTTATGAGCACTCCCCTGGGAGTTAGTTGCCCAGTTGCACCTGGAAGCCTTCAAGGCTTCAACCTTATGCCCCTGATGATGGCCAGCTTCCCATGGCAGCACATTATTAATCAGGTGCTAGCCACTCTAGGGAACAACAATAACAGCAACAACGCGGGTGCAAGGGCTGAAGAAGATTTGGCCAAACCTTACAAGCCGAGTAACCTCTCATGCTTCTCACAACAAATAGCCGATTATGATTTTCAGACGAAGATTAAGATGCCGTCCCACATCAAGACATATGATGAGACTGAAGATCCTGAAGACCATCTTCAGATCTTTACTGGCGCTGCAAGAATTGAGAAATGGTCAAATGCTGAATGTTGCTTAATGTTCATGCAAACCCTTGTCGGATCAGCCAGAATCTGGTTAAATGATTTACCTGCTCGAAGCGTTCGATGACCTCAGCAAGGGGTTCCTGGCCAATTTCTCCCAGCAGAGGCGGTACGTTAAAGATGCTACAGTAATCTTTCAGATAAAACAAAGGGAGGATGAAAGTCTCCGAGAGTTCATAGAAAGATACAAGAAGGAAGGTCTAACATATGTAGGGGCAGATGAAAAAATGAGAGTGGCCGGTTTTATGAAAGCCATTACATCCAAATATCTAACAAGAGATTTCAACAAATCCCTACCCAAGACCTTGGAAGAACTTCTCGAAAGGGCTGAAGCCCACATCCGGGGAGAGGAACCAGTAGACATTAAAGAGCAAAGGAAAAGGGGATCAAGCTGGCGAGGCAACAGCCCAGCTAGAAAAAGGGGGAACTATAACTCCTATGACAGACGCCAAAAGGGTTCAGAGCGAAGGTCTGAAGGCCGGAACCCTTCTAGCAGGGAGAAAGGCATAAGCTTCACACCCCTTACCAAGAGCCCTCAAGAAATCCTTGCAACAGAAAAAGTCAAGCAAAACTTTTGGTCTCCTAGGCCTCTCCCCAAAAGCAGGTATAACGAAAATTCCACACAATACTGTGAATTTCATGAAGAAAAGGGGCACCACAGCAATGATTGCTTCCAGCTTAAGAAAAGGATCGAAGAAGCTGTTAAGTCCGGGGAACTTGCTCACTTGGTAATGGGAGTAAGGGACAAAATGGCTGAAGAAAAGGGCAAGGAAGTCAATATGGTGGATTTTGATGGAAAGGTTCCACACAAAAGGCAACGATTGGAAGCTTGGGAGCTTCAGTGTGTTTGCTTCCCTCCAACGGAGAAAGACCCTCTTTCAAATCCTCTTGTGGTTGAGGCTACTGTGGGAACATTACAAACAAGCAGAGCATACATAGACACTGGCGCTGCCACCAAAATCATGTTTGAAAAGTTCTTCAACTGTTTGAGCAATGAAGAACGTTCAAGGCTTCAACCCTCCGGGAACTCCATAAAAGGTATTGGCGACATACCCCTTAGGCCTTTAGGGCAACTGACCCTTAATGGCCGTTTCAGCAAAGGTCAGAAGGAGAGAGTCCAATTTCCTACCGAGAGGGGAATAGCAACCCTTCAACCTACTCAGGAGGCCTACATGGTTGAAGGTGAAAGTTCCAAAAGTGGATAAGACAAGCAAAGGCTAATTATAAACCCTAAGCACCCTGAGCAGAGGATAAGGGTCAATCCAAGCCTTTCACAAGAAACTCTCTCATATCTTGAAAAGTTGTTGACACATTATAGCGATGTCTTTGCTTGGTGCCCGGAAGATATGACAGGCATCCCTCGAAGCATTGGTGAACACGAGTTGAAAATACCACCCGATGTCAAGCCTGTTGTCCAGAAGAAGCGAAGTTTAGCACCTGAAAGAAGCTTGGCTGCATGCCAAGAGGTTGAAAAGCTTGTATCAGCCGGCATTCTCCAAGAAGTCAAGTATCAATCCTGGGTTGCAAACCCGGTCATGGTTCGAAAGCCGGACAACTCTTGGAGAATCTGCATAGACTTCAAGGATCTTAACAAGGCTTGTCCCAAAGATTGTTACCCGTTGCCAGAAATTGATCTCAAGGTTGACTCCCTCACCAGTTACCCGTTCAAGTGTTTTCTTGATGCCTACAAGGGTTACCATCAAATCCTCATGAAGGAAGAAGATGATTAAAAGACCGCCTTTCACACGGACAAAGGGATCTTTTGTTACCAAAAGATGCCTTTTGGCCTCAAAAATGCTGGAGCAACCTACCAACGCCTAGTTGACAATGCCTTTGCAAGTCAAATTGGTAGAAACATGGAGGCATATGTCGATGACTTGGTGATCAAAAGCAAAACGGAATATCAAATGCTCGATGACATCCAAGAAACCTTCAAGAACCTAAGGAAGGTCAACATGAAACTCAACCCCGAGAACTGTTCATTTGGGTTTGAGGAAGGTAAATTCCTGGGCATATTGTGGGAAAACAAATCATTAAGGCTAATCCAAACAAGGTGAAAGCTGTTCTTGAAACCAAACCACCGAGAAGCAAAAAGGAGGTTGAAAGCTTAAATGGGAAGCTTGCAGCCTTGAAGCGTTTTACCTCAAAATTGGCTGAAAGGTCTTTACCTTTTTTCAAAACGCTCAAGGGTTGCTCCGTTAAGAAAGACTTCAAATGGACTGAGGAGGCCGAAGAAGCCTTCAACCAGATGAAGCAGCACCTAGCTTCCCTACCTTACATTGCAGCCCCAGAAACGGGAGAATTGATCTCGGTATACCTTTCAGTTGCTGAAAAAGCAATAAGTGCGGTCCTCACCATTGAACGAGACAAGGTTCAGGTACCCGTCTATTTCTTCAGCAAAACTCTAAAATTGGCTGAAATCAAATATCCTCCCCTGGAAAAACTTGCTCTAGCCCTAGTCCAAACAGCTTGAAGGCTTCGAAGGTATTTCCAAGCACACCCTATACAAGTGGTCATCGACCAACCTATTAAGTGTGTGCTTGAAAAACCAGAAAACTCGGGATGATTAGCCAAATGGGCAGTGGAACTAGGTGAACATAACATCACCTATGTCCCAAGAAAAGCCATCAAAGCCCAAGTCTTGGCTGATTTCATTGTAGAAGTCCCAAAGCAAACAATTACTGAAGTGAACACAACTGCCACTGAACCCTTAGACCTTGAAGCCTGGAAGCTTTTTACCGATGGGGCTTCAAGCGTTGAAGGGTCAGGGGCTGGGCTCATTCTGATTAACCAGAAGGGTTAGAATTCACATATGCTCTTCGCTTTGATTTTCAGACCACCAACAACGAAGCTGAATACGAAGCACTGATAGCCGACTTAAGACTGGCTAAAGAAATGAAGGTCCAAAAGCTTGAAGTGTTCGCAGACTTGTTGCTGGTATCAAGCCAAGTGAATGATAGCTACATTGCAAATGAGCCCAACATGAAGAGATACAAAGAAAAATCAAAAGAATTGATGAACACCTTCCAAACATGTACCATCAAGAAAATTCCAGGTCTCAAAACAAGAAAGCGGATGCCTTGAGTAAACTCACATCTCTCACTTTTGCCCACCTTACCAAGAAGGTATTGGTAGAAGTGTTAAAAGCTCCGTCAATTGATGAGTTGGAAGTTCAAGATGTAATCACCGAAGAAGATCCAAATTGGATGACTCCAATCAAGAAATTCCTTAAAAATAGTGAATTGCATGCTGATCAAACAGAGGCTGAAAGGTTTAAGATCAAGGCAAGGCAGTACGTACTGCAAGGTGAAATCCTCTACAAGAAGGGTTACCTTGCACCCTTGCTAAGATGTGTTGGTCCCGAGCGAAGCCAGTATTTGGTCAAAGAGGTTCATGAAGGTATATGCGGAGCTCATTTTGGAGCTAGATTGGTGGTTGCTAAACTAATGAACCTTGGGTATTTTTGGCCCTCCATGCACCGAGATACCACTGAACAATTAAGGAAGTGTGATGCCTGCCAAATTAATGCACCAGTCCCGAAGAATCCCAAGCACGAACTTGTCCCAATAACCTCAGCATGGCCATTTTATAAATGGGGAATGGATATAGTTGGTCCTTCCCACCGGCCAAAGGTGGAGTAAAATTCTTGTTGGTGGCCATAGATTATTTCACCAAGTGGCCTGAGGTTAAACCACTTGCAAAAATCATGGGCAAACAAGTCATTGACTTCGTTTGGGAAAACATTATTTGCCGTTATGGATTACCGGGAGTACTTGTCACCGACAATGGAAAGCAATTTGCCGAGAAGCCTTTCAGCGTTTGGTGCAAAGAATTCAGAATCACTCAGGTTTTCAGCTCAGCGGCATATCCACAGTATAACGGTCAAGTTGAGAGGATGAATCGAAGCATAGTTGAAGGAATCAAAGCCAAATTGGGAAGGTATAAAAACAATTGGCTTAAAGAATTACCAAGTGTTCTATGGGCCATAAGAACAACCGAAAAAACAAGCCACAAAAGAACACCCTATAGCTTGGTGTTTGGGTCCGAAGCCGTGATTCCAGCTGAAGTAGGAGTTGTAACACAACGAACTGTCAACATGGATCCCTAAACAAATAAAAAAGAGACCATGTTGAACTTACAACTCCTAGAGGAAGCACGAGACCAAGCTGCAATTCAAGAGGCCAAGTACAAACAACGAATGGAAGCCTACTATAACAAAAGAGTCAAGAATAAACGTTTCAAGCCAGGAGACCTGGTGCTTAGAAACAATGAAGCAAGCAAAAAAGAGAACCAAGGAAACCTCGACCCAAAACGGGAAGGCCCGTATACCATCCTAGAAGCACATAAAGGTGGATCTTACAAGCTAGCAGACTCAGAAGGTAAAAAGCTTCCAAGACACTAGAATGGAAAAACCTTGAAAAGGTTCCATGTCTAATCAAGAAAGATTGGTTTGTATTTCACAAAGTTGTATTTCAAGAGTTGACCACCTTTTGTAACACAATGTCTCTTGAATGAATGAAGTTGTTTTATCAAATTTGTCTTTCTATCCTAAAATCAGGTTGAGAACCCAGCAAAAAACTCCATGGCAGGGGCTAAGTAAGGGGGATGAGCTCCCAGGCCACATCGCTCAATAGGTTCAAGGGTTGAATGGACCTATATAAGGGGTGAGTTCCTAAATCAATACAACTCCATGTGACTTATTATTGAAAACAAAGTTGTCTCATAGACGGGTTTGAACAGCCTACACCAAATGTTCCTTAAGCCTTAGAAAAATAATCAACAAACAGGCTTACGAAATCAAACGAAAACAAGGAAAATAATGAATAGGATAGGTGCTATGTCTTCTTGTTAAAAATACCAAGGCTAAGTGACTGCAGCACTGAACCCTTTAAGGTATGAAAAACATAAAGACGACACAAACCCAACAAAGACAAAGATACAAGAAAAAGAAAATAACCTGAGGAACAATACAAAAACTTGAACGAAAGGTTATAAAACTCAAAGATATAAACCAAGTCATAAAGCTAAAGCCAAGTCACGAAACTAAGAAGCCTTAAAGGCTTCAAGCTATATACGTGACAACCAGAAGCCTTAAAGGCTTCAACCTACATACGGGATAGCTAGAAAGCTTGAAGGCTTGAAGCCAACCAAGCTGCCTTAGCAAAATAGGCACAAGCATAAAAAACACAACACAAGACAAAAAGTTAAACATAGTAGCATAAAGGAAGCCTTAAAAGACTTCCAAGCATCCAAACAAAGTTAAAACAAGCCCTAGCAACTTGTAAGCTTAGAAATTGTTCAAATGACCATACAGGCCTAACCACAACCACATGAAAGGAACCTTAAGGGTTCTTATGAAACCTAAAATTGTTTAAGTTAGAGTTACAAACCACAAATTCTTTTTCAAGGTGCTAAGAAAGCTACGAATGTCCATCAAGCATCAGCAGGAGGCTTGGAAACCCCGGAACCATCACTCTTAACCGTCTTTGCTTTCTTTGACTTCTTAGCTTTCAAGCCACCATCACCACTTACTGCTGAAGCTTCCAAGCTTGCATCCTTCGAAGCAGCAAGTTCTCCTGAAAGGGTGTCATCACTATCCCCCGAATAAGATCGTTTTCTTGAAAGGGAGCCAAGGACTTCAGCACAAACTTTTTCATTTAGACCACCCGGTTTCAGCTCCTGCAAGACAGTAAGAGGCTTACCAAAACAAGTAGAAACTTGGTTAACATACGGAGAAGTCAGCCTCTCCATCTGTTCAACGGAACCCTTGAAGACCTCAGAAGCTTCAGGATGAAATAAGGGAGACTTTTCTAAAGGATGGCCAGACTCATGAAGCTTGTAACCAGCAATGAGACCTTGATGTTTCCCCAAGTTGAGCAATTTAGTGTAAACTTCACCAAGAGCGGAGTTGAACTCCTTGGAGTGAAGAAGGCAAGTAACAACTTGCTGGAAACCTTGCTCAATTAACCATTGGTTATCCCTGGTAGTTTGAGCAACCAAAGCCTTCAGGCCTTCCTTCTCTTCATCAAAGGCCTCCCTATCAGTCTTGAGCTTCAACCGATCGGCCTCAAAGCTTTTCTTAAGATCACCCAACCCAATTTCATGCCTTCTAGTCAACTCACCAACCTTTTTGACCCAGGCATCTTCCTTCTCAGCAAACCCACCAATCTCTTTCTTCATTGCAGCCATTGAAGATTTCATTTTTCCTTCTTCTTAGAAAATTCTTCATACTCATGCATCCTCTTACGAAAGCGAGCAACTCCCTGGGGAAGCATGGCAGCAAGGTTGCAAGTACTCAAAATCATGCGGGACAACATCATGTCATCATCCATTTCAGCAATGGTGCTATGAATCGAAGGAGGAGCAATATGGCTCAACACATCCTCACAAACAACAACATCCTTAAAACTATCATCAACCTTCACAGACCAACCAGGCACATAAACCTCATCTGGATCCAACCCTTCAACATCCCTACTTGAAGAACCATGAACAGGAGTAGCCATAACCTTCTTGGCCGGAGTCTTCTTCTTCCCATGAACAACCAACTTCTTTTCCTTCTCAACACCCACTTCAACACCTTGATCTTCAGAAGCCTCAATATCGTCACTCAACTCCACTGGTTCAGAAGAAGTGGATTGAGGAGCACCCTTCAGCAAACAGTGAGTAGATCGACGGGTTGAAGCCTTGGGAGCAGCATGCTTAGAAAAACCCTTAACATTGGAGACACTAACATACCCAGTATCCTCAAACCTCTGTTCTACACCCCTAGCAACAGTATCATCCCCTTTAGCGGCTTGGGCATCCGTACTAATTGCACTACTAGTTCAATTAATTAATTGTTTCAAGGTTAGCCATCATTTCTTTCTTTTCTCGGATTCACTTTAGAACCATTTAAGCAATAAATGCAATTAACCATATCAGTTTGATCTTCAAAATTGTAAGCTTTTTTTCACATTTAATTTTTATATTTTATTTTATCACAAATCTTTTGTCATAAGCTTATTTACTTCATAAGTCACCTTATACAAAATAAAATCAATAGAGTATTTTACACAAATACCAATGCAATTTTACCGTATTTAATATTCAATAACGTGAGTTAACACTAAAATGTGAATCTTTTTTGTGACACACATCAATAACATACATGATTCATGCCTTTTACAATTATAAAAGATCATATTAAATGCAAGTAAAGTAGGAGAAACATCTTTCTATATAAAGGTGGCGCTCATGATGAATGTATTTGAGAGTTAGAGAAATTATCTATGGGCTCGTAGCTCTAAACGAACCATAAGTTATATATGTTTGTTGGACCCCTTTTTCTAACCATTTTGTTATATAAGTGTCTACAATCAATGTAAGTTTTATAATTTGTAGGGCTTGGATACATTTCTATGTGTTGGACACTTATCGATGATTTTACCATGAGTTCAATATGGTAATTTACAGAGAATAATAAGAACGAATATGTAAGTTTTGTTCCGAAAATTTATACCAAAATTAGACCAAAGATCTTCCATATATAAAGGATGAGCTATCACAACGTTTGAATTGACAACGGATAGTTAACAGTTGGCAATTATAACTGCCGATAGTTGGACAATTACAACAGTAGAAAACTATCATTTAAACTTTATGAATAGTAACTCAATTTCTTCTTATCACCAAGTAACCCACTGATGGTTAGCTACTACTAACTAGTTACCATTCCTGTTCAATTGCTACTAAGTAACCATTAATCTTTAGCTACCACTAATGGTCAATTGCTACTGATAATCATTTGTCACTAACAGACCAAATTGTTCTTACCACTTATAATTAGTTACAACAACAACTGATGATATGTTTTTTTTTTTTTTTTTTTCAATCAATCATGCAATTTTGAAGCAACTTCTAGTACTATTTCAATAAGGTAACTGAGAATTTTGATTGTTGCCCATCAAACCCGTCACAGAATTTGGAGTGAAATCCCCTCCAAGGGCATCGTTGCGCCTAAATCTCCACCAAGGGGCACCACCCCCTTGTAGTATCTGTTTCGTTGGTACATGAAACATTAATAGTCGTGAACGAGCTTGTACTCCACACATTGTAACTCGTATCAACATTTATTTTCATTTCCCTTTAATCTTAAAAAAATCCAATCATATTATAATAATCTTTGAAACACTAAAAATCACTAACAATCAGCCCTGATCAATTGCAAATTATTAATTCAATGCGAAAACAAAATATTTATGGGGTCTCTCAATTAAACACCAAGCAAACTTTTATCAGTCATAGGGTGATCAACTCATCGAAAAAGTACAAAAAAGGTGGAGAACTGAGTAACCATAGGCAAAACATAGATAAAAAAGCTCGTAAACACATCATTTTTACATGCAAAAAAAAAAAAAAATTTCCATTTTTACCTATTTTTAGAGTTTTTCTATATAAACACACGTAGAAGCCACTTTGATAAAAATATTTAAAAAATTAAAAGTTTAAAAAAAAGAAAGTATAAAAAAATATATTTTACAATATATATATATATATATATATATATATATATATATATATATATATATAGGGGAAGGATGTATAGAAAACCCAGGAAACTCAAAGCTCCCGATGTTTTTTTTTCTTGAAAAAATTACACATGTTATATACATGTTTTTAAGGGTTTTAGGCAAAAAAAATAAAAAAAGCGCCGAGTAGATATTTAAAAAAAAAATAAACAAGTTTTGGTGTAACACATGTTACATTTATCTGACTTATTTGTAACATGTGTTACACCAAAACTTGTTTATTTTTTTTTAAAATATCTACTCGGCGCTTTTTTGATTTTTTTTTTTGCCCAAAACCCTTAAAAACATGTATATAACATGTGTAAATTTTTTCAAGAAAAAAAAACATCGGGAGCTTTGAGTTTCCCGAGTTTTCTAAATTAAAGTGGGTTTTCTATAGATACTTACAATATATATATATATATATATATATATATATATATATATATATATATATATATATATATATATTTGTACGGCTTCTAAATGTGTATATGTAAAATTTCTAAAAAAATTATGTAAAAATGAATTCTTTTTTAGTGTAAAATGATGAATCTTTCTATGCGTTTCTACATTTAGACTAATGGTTTCTCACTTTAAACTTATAAATAGAGAGAAGTGTTTCTAGTATAATGTATAATGATAAGAAAAAAAAAATGGAAAATAGTTATTGAAAGGACACTAGGGGAACCATTACAAATATTTTTGGATGGGTGTTAAGATACTAATTTGGCGAAAAATACCCCTTAGAAGGGTATTAACCATTACCTATGGAATATGGTGTAGGCTTTCCAATTCAAATAGTAAAATAAACATAAAAATTAAGTGATTCTCCATGGTTTCTTTCAAGCAATGTCGGTTATAAAGCTGCCGTTAGAATCAATAATATGCAGACTAAATCAAGCTCAAGTGTTTATCAGAGCATTCTCATCCAATCCATCAAATTATACATACATTCCACTAAAAAACAACTCATATATCAATATATTTTCATTAAAAACAAATATTTTTTCTCTCTCTCCTTTTCAATTAAATAATATTATCATTACATTTTTCTCTCTCATTCACTCACAACCACTTTTAATATATATTAAAAAAATTATAATGGGTGAACAGTGTCCTCTCAAATATACAGATGAACAGTAACATTTTCTCTCTCCTCCACTCATAACCATTTTTTATACCCTTTATAATATAAAAACTACCCCTCACATATTTTGATGGTTTGAATAAGAATGCTCTCAGAGCATTCACATCCAGCTAAAATTATACATACATTCCACTAAAAAACAACTCCTATATCAATATATTTTCACTAAAAACAAATACTTTTTCTCTCTCCTTTTCAATTAAATATCATTTTTATACCTTTATCATTACATTTTTCTCTCTCCTTCACTCACAACCACTTTCAATATATATTAAAAAATTATAGTGGGTGAACAGTGGCCCCCCAAATATACAGATGAACAGTAACATTTTCTCTCTCCTCCACTCACAACCATTTTTTATACTCTTCATATTTTAAAAACCCCACACTCACAATTTAGTTCTTTGAATGTGAATGCTCTCACTACTCCATTGTGATGAACACTATATTATAAGAACTCAAGTCCAATAGTTAGCCAACCGTATCTTCTTTGGATATATTCTCTATATGGTCTTGTCTCCTTGTTAAAGTCAGTCAGTTGCTGTCTACAAGTCGGCATAACGATCATTAATCGATATTTAATTATTGTCTGAATGATTAAAAGAAAATGAGAGATCAGACGGCAAACAATAGTATTTAGGTACCTACAACATTGGAAAAACTAATCATTGTTATGGGGTTAACGAGCATATGTATTAATCTAAACAGTGGTAAATTTAGATTGCAACTAGTGGGTTACACCTGTGCGCTCCGCGACAAGGTGACATAATTTTTAATAGAAACGTAGACACAATACTAAAAATAAAGTTAATGGCCGGAATTCATTTGATATTGGTTCGGTTCATTAAGATACCGACACTTACGGAAAGAAAAATAAAAAAAAAGTCATGATATATAACAACCCTCCTAAATTTTTAGAACACCCCTATACGTCCTAAAATACACCCCGCATACGAAAAACGACCCTAAATACCTTTAATTTCATAAAAATTAAATAAAAACAAAATTTATTACTCACTCGCGGGGCGCAACACAGACCAGAAGATCCGTCGCGGGCCGCGACCGCCGGGACACCAGGCGCAGCCCGGTGTTGCCACATGTCGAGAAGTTGGCAAGTCTAGCAAGTCAACTCAGCAAACCTAGGCCCTATACCCCCTAGCACGCGGGCCGCGAAGGCCCTTGTGGTTTCTTTCGCGGGGCGCCAGGGACTCACTCCCTGGACAGCCCTATATATATAGAGGAGATCGGCCTCAGTTCACAAATCGTTCAAAATCAAAACTTTCTCTCTAAATTTCTGATAGTATAAGTAATACTCGGGTATTATACCCACTAAAATAGCGAAGCTCTGCCTCGATGTAAGTATCATAACCCCTGGTTACGTATTAGATACGCTGGCCGATTGATCTAGTGCTCCGTAACGCATGTCAAGGCTCTGCCTGACTCAGTCGTTGGAGTTCTGTCTCGGGGAGGGTATAACTAATGTAAATTGGGTTATTATACTAACTCGTGTGCATTGGTTAATTAATAGATTATAACTAGGAAGTCACAAAGGAAATACCTAAAGTAGCAATGTGAGTAATCTCCTTTTTCTAAACCTTTTTGCAAACTGTTTTTACAAAACCTCAAATGTTTTAAATTATATTTCATAGTGATTGAGTATTTGTAATTCTACAATTATCGTCGGTATGTTGGGGTTTTGTATACAAAATTTGTTACTACATTGTGAGTATTAATATTACCACCAGTCATGGATTGACAGTACAGTGGGTGATAATTAAGGTAGAAATATAAACAAATGTAATTGCAAGATCGTCCTCAATGCTGTAAAATGATAAAACATGTTTTGATTAAACTGGGATTCACTCGCCGGTATTTCTTGTTGATAAAATGTTTTTAAACGCGTTTCAGGTAACAGAATGTGAAAGCCAAATAGAAGCCAGCTGGACAGCACTGAAGGCTGGGAAAAAGTGGCTATAAAAGTTACCTAAATAAAGAAGATGTTTTATTTCAATAAATTAGGGTTTATCCCTATAAACATGTCTGTAATGGAAACTTAGGTTTTTCCCATGTATTTTAATATTATAAAAAATGTGGTATTTTACTCTGATAAAATATTATCTAACTACGGTCCTGATGTAAATACCGCTGCCAAACTGATAAACACCGATACCACTGATACTGGTTCGCGGCCGCCCGTGCCCAAGTGATTAGGGGCCGAGGGTTGTGACAGAGAGTGGTATCAGAGCTACAACCACTAATTTCAGCAACATAAGTGTTCTGCTAATACCAAAATTTTATTCATTTTGTTAGGAAATAATCCACGTGATTACGTGCATATCTGTATATTATTGTTTTGTGATATTTGACAATTTATTAGTTTACAGTATGAGTCATCAAGGTCTGTTAGACGCTTATCGTCAACTGTCTAGTTTTCCTAGAGATGAAGGAACTTCTTCCCAGTCTACCCCCTCGGGGTATTCAGCTGACACAGAAGAGGGGATTTTCATATTCAAAGCGAAATCCGAAGAGCCATTCCCTACCAAAAAGAGAGGATGGTTCAGTCGGGGATGTCACACCCCGATATTTCCACGTATTACCGGTGGGCCCGGTGGGGAGTATCGTGACGTAGTTGATATCATCATAGACAATTAATCACAGTTTAAATGCACAACGGAAGTCTAAAATAATATTACAAACCGATTTGAAAGTATAATAAAAATATTACACAACGGGTTGTAAATGGATCCACAGGCGGATCAAAACAAAAGAAATATTGTTTAACAGATTAAAGTGATAAACGCTTGCAAGACTCTTTATTTAATCACTCAGGAGTTTCAAGCCCATTACGCTTAGTACCTGCACTTAACCTTTCTGGAAAATACGTCAGTTTACACTGGTAAATACAATTAACTGCCTCTTTTGAAAAGTGTTTGTAAAATTGATTTAAATGCACAAGGCACAAAAATTCTTTTATAACTTGGGACAATTATTTAAAATAATTTTGTATACAGATTTATATGTTTGTCGTCCGTTCGGGACCCGGTTAGAAGAGCCGGATTAGATTAATAGACACACCACAATTATATGCCAGAAGAGAGTGAGATACCGTTTATACATACGCAACTGTCAGGTGTATGCCTACACCCCGTGCTTAAGCCGTGACCATTTCGTAATAAATGAGCCAAGGATATCCAGGACATGGTCATTAACCCCCCAAAGGCATTGCGTCAAACAAAACAGATTAAAACGGGTTATGGAAATTTATTAATCACAATCCGATTAAATGATTTCATACCCGACCAAGCGGTATTGTTATAATACCGTATCCCAAGCCCGTATAACGTAAAATAAGTTAAAAGTATTTACCTGAGCTAAAATATAATTTTATTCTCAGCCGTATATCAAATCAGCAAGTACAGTAGCTTTTACCGGGCTCCTAATCTGGAACGAAGGTTTTAATAACCTATTAGATTCCTAACGGGTCTTATTTAAGTTTAAACTTAGACCGGTTAGTTTAAATAAAAGGTTTACTGTTCAAAATGCAAGATTAAGCGAAGACCGGATTAGAATGTGATTTAGACCCAACAAGTATGAAGACTTGTATAAAATGGGTAAACTAAATACATTCTGGATTTTGAAATAGAAATGATAAGGTTTGACCCGTTTCGGCTAATTTATGTAAACTAGTTACATAAACCGTACCGAGCGCGTATAAGCATAACGGGTAACCAAAAAAATCATGTACAAGTTCCACAAGTTAATATGCTTTAAATATGTTAGGATATCAGTAGGATATCTTCCATTATGCCCAAAACAAATTTAAAAAAAAACAATTTGAGTCCCGTAGGGGTATTTTGGTCATTTAAAAGTTTATAAAAGAGGTTTAAATGTAACCTGAAGATCTGGTCCAAAACCTTCTGTGAAAATATTTATTTTATGTGGTTATATCAGCAAGATATCATACATATGTGTGTTTAATCGTTTATGGCCAAACTATGCACCGTGGGGGCATTTTGGTCATTTTACATATGCTTAAAGGTTCAAATTTGGAAATCTGAGTTCAAGACTTAATCTTACTATTAAAGTATTAAAATTTATTTTTAAAAATCAGTAGGTAATAAGTCTTAAGCGTTAAATATGGTTTTAAACCATACTATGCGCTTAATAGGCGTAAAAAGTCGGTAATTTGACGATATTTGAAATGTTTACAAAACATTGAAGTCCTGATCAGTTTCTGATGCTTAAAATATTTTATTTAACATATGAAATCAGTACGAAAAAGGTTTGGTATCAAAATGTTATGTAAAACTCATTTTATCAATGAAAAGGGCAATTTCGTCAATACCGAATTTACACTAGAACTCTATAATATGATCCGTATAAAATTTGGCAAAATTTTCCAAAAATCCCTAAATATTATATTACAACAGCGGGTAGCACGTTTGGGGTCAAAATTTAGGTTTAAACATGATTATTGCGGAAAATGCCATTTAATTAATAAAAAGCATTCAATTTACGA
Organism: Helianthus annuus; assembly: GCF_002127325.2. NCBI lineage: Eukaryota > Viridiplantae > Streptophyta > Magnoliopsida > Asterales > Asteraceae > Helianthus > Helianthus annuus. The sequence goes on along the minus strand of NC_035447.2, from coordinate 61,023,689 downwards.
TATCTTGCATATCTCCTATTTTAGACCATAAACTGGTGTCAAATTTTTTGGACATACTTAAATATCAGTAATAAAGATTTTTGTCCTCTCACATTTTCAAAAATCTCGTTTTTTCTAACATAAGGGCAAAATGGTCAACTTTTAAGTATTTAACGAAAACATGTAAATGATTCAGATTTTCTAAAGGACCATGTAGTATAACCTCAGAGGGTTATCCTAACATATAATATGGTCACAAAGGAACCCTAAGGCTTGCCTAAAACTAAGCTAATTCGGGTCAGAACTGAAAGTCAAAGCAAAAGTCTACTTTTGCGACTTTCGGTTGCAAACCGAGCCTAAACTCAGAATTGTCGGGTTGAACATGCCTAAACATGTTCTTATATTATTTACCAAGTTATTTAAGTGTTAAAATATGTTCCATAACTTCAGCATTATTAGTTATATATTATTTTGCAAAAACAGACTCGGTTGACTTTTTGTTAAGTAGTTTGACCCGACAATTGATTGAGATAACGTGATAATTAGGAGGTTCCCTTTTAAGGGTTTAACATCTACATAATTACCAACACATAGCCACTTTTAATTCGAATAATGGCTGGACCGTTAGTGATTAATCACAAAGTCAAAGCAAAATTATGCTAACTTTGACTTTCCGTCATTAAACTAATAAAACCTTAATTACAGAGGCTAAGAACACTTACAAGAGTCCTTAGCACGAAAGATTAAGACTAAGAGAGCTTCCTTACAAAGTAGGATGCTCCAGAGAATGAAATTGAGAGCTCCAAAGCTTGAAAGTATGAGAATATGTGAAATTTTGATGTGCAAGTTGTGAGCCCTAAATCTACCACCTACATATAGTGTTTTGGATGGATCTAAGATTGATACTGGTGTCCCCAAGTATAATCTGAAGCATACATATGTTTAGGAGGTTTTACAATACCAGCAAGAGTCCATAGATTCGAGATTAAACATGCAATGGTGAAGAAGTGTGCAGAACCTGCACTTGTGCATGCTGGCTGTTTATTTTAAGCCGCCGCGTCGCGCGACGGCAGAGGTGCTCAGGTGTGGCGTGACGCCACCAGGGTGGTAACCAGCTCAGCAAGTTTAAAACTTTGACACTTTCACCCCCTGAACCTTTTAGAACGTAATATTTTCCATTTCAAGCACATTTAACCCATATAATTTATATTTTTATGATCCATAGGATATAACCAAACATCGTTAGGTCCGGTTTCGTTAAAAAATAGTCGAAAAAACAAGTTTTGCCTTGTTGACGCTTTTAACCTTTAATCACGAAGTTAACGTATTTATCTCAAACGATATCAAAACCTTATGAAATTTTTGTCACTTGCTCTTGGGAGTATAATTAATCGTTACAAAGCTTCGGGTTGGTTAAAAGGTCACTCAGAGGTATTACTTTAACATGTTGACACATTTAACCCTCGTGTCTTGTAAACTTTCACTTTCTTTCACAAACGGCTTCGTACGTTTTACAATTTATTCGTCTAAGGGTATAAACATCGTGTAGGGTTGTTGAATGACAAAAGTTTCAAATGTTAACACTTTGGATCCTCTTACACACATACTTTCTTCATTTGTCAACTTTAGTCCCTCGAAATCAATTTGTTACACGTTTAAAGTTCATGACACTTGTCGAATCTATATTGGACATGATTTTGCGAGGTGTTACATCCTCACCCCTTAAAAGAAATCTCGACCTCGAGATTTACTGAAATAAATGAGGGTATTTCTGTTTCATTGTGGGTTCAACCTCCCATGTGTATTCTGGGCCTCTACGGGCATCCTGTTTTACCTTAACAATCGGTACATGCTTTCTTCGAAGCTTCTTGACCTGTCGATCCTCGATCGACAAAGGTTTTTCAACGTACTTCAAGCTATCATCAAACTGCACATCTTTATGCGACATTGCTAGCGATTCATCGGCTAGACATTTCTTTAGGTTGGAGATGTGGAATACATTATGTATCCCACTAAGCTCTTCAGGCAGATTTAGCTCGTAGGCCACGGTTCCAACACATTCGATGATCTCAAATGATCCTATGTATCTTGGGCTTAGCTTGCCCTTTTTGCCAAAACGCATCACCCCTTTCCAAGGTGACACCTTAAGTAATACCTTATCACCTACCTCGAATTTCAGAGGTTTACGCCTTTTATCCGCGTAGCTTTTCTGCCTATCCCTGGAAGCTTTGAGACGATCACGGATCTACACAATCTCTATATTAGGTCCTGACAGTTGGTCATCTCTAACTTCCGCCCAACAAACTGGCATTCTACATTTCCTTCCGTACAAGGCCTCAAAAGGCGCGGCTTGGATGCTCGAATGATAGCTATTATTATACGAAAATTCAATCAATGGAAGATGGTCATCCCAACTTCCACCTAAATCAATAACACAAGCCAAGAGCATATCTTCGAGTGTTTGTATCGTACGTTCGCTTTGGCCATCCGTCTGAGGATGATAAGTAGTGCTGAAGTTTAAACGAGTGCCTAAGGATTGCTGAAAGCTTTTCTAAAAATGAGACATGTATCTAGTATCTCTATCAGAGATAATAGATATTGGCACTCCGTGGAGAGACACTATCTCATCCACATACAGCTGAGCTAGCTTATCGGAGCTGTGTGTTTCTTTAATAGGTAAGAAGTGAGCTGACTTGGTCAGCCTTTCGACTATAACCCAAATAGTATCATTCCTATGCTTTGTCCTTGGTAACTTAGTGATAAAATCCATAGTTACCATTTCCCACTTCCAAGTGGGAAGTTCAGGCTGTTGCGGCAAACCTGACGGCTTTTGATGTTCGGCTTTAACCTGAGCACACGTCAGACATTTAGCCACAAAAGTGGCTATAGATTTCTTCAAACCTATCCACCAATAATTTGCCTTTAAATCCTGATACATCTTATCACTGCCAGGATGGACTGAGTACTTCGAACTGTGAGCTTCCTGAAGGATCACGTCTCTAAGTCCCCCATGGATAGGGACTCAGATTCGACCATTTAATCTAAGAATCCCATCCTTGCCATATGATAATTGATCAGCATTGACGCCTAACTTTTCATTCAGAAAGTTAGTTTCCGAAACAGCTTCCTTCTGAGCAGCTAACAATTTTTCATTCAAGTTGTTCTTTAGTTCGATGCTTTTGGCATTGATTCTAATAGGCTTAACCCTTTCCTTCCTGCTTAGAGCGTCAGCAACAACATTTGCTTTGCCTGGATGGTATCGAATTTCATAATCATAATAATTTAAAGTCTCCATCCATCGACGCTGTCTCATGTTAAGATCCTTCTGGTTGAACAAGTGTTGAAGGCTTTTATGATCAGAATATATCACACACTTGGTTCCATATAAATAATGCCTCCAAAGTTTTAGTGCAAACACAATGGCACCCAATTCCAAATCATGGGTGGTGTAATTCTTTTCGTGCACCTTTAATTGACGTGAGGCATAGGCAATGACCTTGCCTCTTTGCATGAGTACACAACCCATACCAGTGTGCGATGCGTCGCAGTATACAACAAACTCTTCAATCCCTTCTGGCAATGTCAACACTGGAGCATTGTTTAACTTTTGTTTAAGAATCTCAAACGATTCTTGTTGCTTAGGACCCCAATCGAACTTGATATTCTTGCAAGTCAACGAAGTTAGGGGTGCATCAATCCTTGAAAAATTTTCAATAAAATGCCTGTAATATCCTGCTAGACCCAAAAAGCTGCGAATCTCTGTAGGTGTTTTCGGTGCTTGCCAGTTCATAATGGCTTCATTCTTAGCCGGATCCACCTGGATACCACGCTCACTCACTACATGCCCAAGAAACTGAACTTCTCGGAGCCAAAACTCACATTAAGAGAACTTAGCGTAAAGCTTTTCTCGTTATAGAAGTTCAAGAATACTTCGAAGATGTTTTTCATGATCGGCCTGATTCTTTGAATATATAGGTATTTCATCAATAAAAACAATGACAAACTTGTCCAAATATGGCTTTCAAACGCGATTCATGAGATCCATGAATGCTGCAGGTGCATTAGTGAGCCCGGAAGGCATACCTAAGAACTCATAACGGCCATATCGAGTTCTGAATGCAGTCTTATGCACATATTCGTTCTTGACCTTCAGCTGATGGTAACCTGACCACAAATAGATCTTAGAAAAGTAGCTTGCTCCTTGAAGCTGATCGAACAGATCATCGATCCTGGGTAATGGATATCTGTTCTTGATTGTAACTTTGTTCAGCTTGCGATAATCAATGCATAAACGCATTGATCCATCCTTCTTTTTCACAAACAGAGTCGGTGCTCCCCAAGGAGATGAGGTAGGTCGAATAAAACCTTTCGCCAACAAATCATCCAACTGTTTTCTCAATTCCTTCATCTCAGTCGGTGCCAATCGGTAAGGTGCTCTTGCAACTGGTGCTGCTCCAGGAATGATATCGATCCTGAATTCCACTTGCCTATCTGGAGGTAATCCAGGTAGTTCTTCAGGGAACACGTTTAGGTATTCCGAGATAACAGGAATATCTTCAATCTTTGGCTTTGGCTCATCAATAGTTACTTATGCCATATAAATGACACAACCCTTCTTTAAACACTTCGATGCCATAAGCTTAGACACTTGTTTAGGCAACCCATACTGAGTATCTCCTTGTATTGTAAGTGGTTCACCATAAGGAGTCTTAATAACCACTTGCTTTTTATCACAAACTATTTGGGCTTGGTTAGAAGATAACCAATCCATGCCTATTACTATATCGAATCCTGCCAATTTCAATGGAAGCAAAGACAGTGGAAAAGAGTGGTTCCTAATGGATATACAACATCCATCTAATACAGTTGAAGCAGTCTCTATGGTACAATCGGCCAATTCTACCTCGTATTTTATGCTTAGGGTTTTAACAGGCAGATTTAACAATTTACAAAATTTGTTGTCTACAAACGACTTGTCTGCACTAGAATCAAACAATACCCTAGAATAAACATCATTGATAAGAAAAGTACCTGTTATCACATTATCGTTCTGAACCGCTTCCTGTGCGTTCATTTGGAAGACCCGAGCGTTGGTCTTCTTAGCCTCTTCAGGCTTCTTCTGATGCTTAGGGCAGTTAGTCTTAATGTGCCCCTTTTCGTTACAACCATAACAGGTTGCATCTTTCAATTTCTTACAATCCAAGGTCTTATGCTCCTTGGACTTGTAGATCCCACATCCAAAAGGCTTTGATTACGACTGCGATTTCAATTCAAACCTGCACTTCCCAAAATGATGTTTCTGGCAGGTCTTACATTTGGGTTTCTCACCCGACTGTTGGTTAACTTTTTTAGACCCAGAACTCTTCTTATGATCTGAGTTCCCTTTTTCTTCTTGTCGGAGCGTTGAGAACTCTCATCCTCCCGCTTTCGTTTACCTTCATCAGAAACTTTGGCAACTTTGTTTCTGATAGCATTCAATGTGAGAGATAGAGACAGATCTACCACTGACCTGAATGTGGTAGGTCTGGATGCTTTCACATTTCCCTTGATTTCTGGAGCTAAACCTCCAATAAAACGAGCTATGCGCTTTGATTCCGGTGTGACCAAATAAGGAACCAATCGAGACATGGTGTTGAAGCTTGTAAGATACGCCTGACAATCCAAATTCTTCATGACCAGAGTCAAGAAGTCGGTCTCGATTTTCTCCACCTCGTGCTATGGACAGAAGTTTTCCTTGATCAATGTAACAAACTGATCCCAAGACAAGTTATACAACAGAATCTTTCTTGTAGCTTGGATTAGGGACCTCCACCAAGCTAAAGCTTCACCTTTAAAAGATTGTGAAACAAACTTCACAATGTCCTGTTCTGCACAACCACTAATATCAACCACTGTATCCATCTCATCGAGCCAAGTCATACAATCAATGGCTCCTTTCTCCCCTGTGAAGTCTCTGGGCTTGCAGGAGACGAAATACTTATAAGAACAGGTCTTAACACGCGGCTCCTGATCGAATACGATTCGTTTGGATGGAATACTTCTCTGGTTTGATGAATGATGAGAATCGTCTTTATGAGATACATGTGTCTTGGAAGGCGGTTTTGTGTGAGGAACTGATTGAGTCCTGCTACGTGTACCACTTGATTCTTCAAACTGCCTGTCTATGGCTCGAGTGACAGCATTATCAATCATAGCTTGTAAATCTGCACCGGCTACATTAATTCTGGTGGTATTGTTTCTTTCTCGCGGATGACTGTTAACCTCTTCTGATTTAGACATGCTGAATCTTGATTGCTATAAAACAATTGATAATATTTTATTCAGAGGTTATTATGGAATCATCATTTTTGATGATTCATTAACCATGGTAACTAAAATCTATATTGGTTAATTTGTTAGTTGTATTTATTTAGGATTTTCATTATAATTTATCCTTAGTTGAAAATCATTAAAGATATTAGAGTGGCACAAAAGGCCTAGTCACAAGGACAATTTTAAATTATAAGCCATGATCTTGTAAGATCGAGGCATTAAGGTTTGAACATAGTTCACCACCTTTTCTTGACAGGGAGTCGTAGACTACAACCGTCTTTTGTCTTATTAGACAATGAATATGGCCCGTAGGCACTTCATCACTAATGGATGCATTAAAAAATATAAGAATAAGGAATTGGAAAGATCCAATACAAGGATGACTAGTGTGATGTTATCGAATCACATTTGCTAGGAGTGCTAACATGTTTTCAGATGTTAACAGGGATTTGAATCTTAAAAAGGTTTTACCATCTGGGCCATGTCTTAAATTGACATATAGGCTAGGTTATACCTTCAAGATTTTCTTTTAATATTTATTGGCAGATCAATTACAAAAAGGAATGATATTTTGATTTATTTCATACAATATATTCATACATATAATGACAAATGAAATTTAAATACAACATTCCAATAAATTAAAAGAAGTACATAATTGCCCTAAACGGGACTTTAAAGAAATAACATTGTCCACACAGGGACTAAATTAAGAACTACAAGTCCTCGCAAGGACCGAATACATAAATAAAAATGTCCACGCAGGGACTTGATTGAAATTAAAAATTACAAAAAAAAAAAAATAAATAAATAAGGAATTTCAATAACCCCTTTTCTTCTTCCCCTTTATTAGGTCTGCCAAACCCTTAAGTCGCCCCTGGCGGCTTCTACGCTCCTCCTGTACCTCTCGTTCCACCTGGTTCAACCTCTGAAGGATTTCCTGCTGTTGCGGTGGTTGGATCTGTGGCGGCTGCGGCTGCTGCTGCGACTGAGGTTGAGGAGGTGGCGGGTATTGATACCCATATGCTGGGTACCCAGTTGGATACGCAGCTTGAAAGGGCCCTTCAAGGTGAAGAGCATTGTAGTTCACCGCCTCGAGGTACGGGTCAACATTAGGGGCATTGTAGTAGTTGTAGCCAGAATAAGCTGGCTGCTCAAAAGGGTTATACACCGCTGTACCGGCGTAAGAAGGAATTGGGTTATCATAACCCATTTGTGGTTCTACTGGAGCAGAGTCAACTTCAGAAGCTGGGTTTCAAGGCCCACCCATTTGTGGGTCTTCGTACAACGGCGGGTAGTTGCCGTTGCTGCTGTGTTGGGGGTGCTGAAGTGAAAACCCCCTCGCACGGACATCCGTGCACCTGATCTTCTTCACCTCGGTAGTTCTGGAGGCGGTTGTTGTTCTGGTGGTGGTGGTGGCGGTGGCGTGACCACCTGGAAACGCGAATCCTCAGAGGGATCCTGCTGCTGTTGTGGAGGTGGGTTGAAAGGGGGAGTGTACTCCCAGTTGTATGTGGCCAACCTTTCAGCAAAACTGTCTGGGCCCTGTATGGCGAACCATGAAAAGATGATCCGTCAGAAATCTCGATGGGATGCGTCGGCGTCCCAGATGGTGGCTCGGCAGGATCCGGATCTTCATCCATATCATTTCTTGGTCACCGGAAAAATGATCTTCTGGTCCCAATAGGTTATAACCTATTGGTTCTTGCACCTGGTTTACCGGTTTGAACCGGCTTTGGAAGTATGGGGTCGGGTCCTGAAAGGCACGGTGAGAACCCGAACGCTACAACGGGAGGAAGGAGTGGTGCGAGTCTTGGTGCTCCTCGTCTTGTTGAGGTCCGAACGAGTGATGGTAAGACGGGGAGGAACTGAGGGAGACTGACCGTCTCGTTGGCTCCAAATAAATTCTCCAATCCTCATGGGGACTAGAGCTAAAAGTTGCTGATGGGTTTCACCGGTGGGATGGCCCGGCTTCGTGATCATTTCTCGTTAAAACTGGGGCTTTTCCCCTTCCACCTCGTCCTCTAACACGTGGCGGCATAATGTCTTTGTTCCTGTCAAAACAAACAAAAGAAACAAACAAAGAGAAAACAAATAATATTAGGATTAGTCCTAGGTCATTTGCCTAGACTCGTAAGTCAAGGAATGTGCAAACTGTGTCATTGAGATTAAACACAAATGGCTAGTGTTTAATTCACTCAATGTTGGCTCTGATACCAACCTGTCACACCCCAATATTTCCACGTATTACCGGTGGGCCCGGTGGGGAGTATCGTGACGTAGTTGATATCATCATAGACAATTAATCACAATTTAAATGCACAGCGGAAGTCTAAAATAATACTACAAACCGATTTGAAAGTATAATAAAAATATTACACAACGGGTTGTAAATGGATCCACAGGCGGATCAAAACAAAAGAAATATTGTTCAACAGACTTAAAGTGATAAAAGCTTGCAAGACTCTTTATTTAATCACTCAGGAGTTTCCAGCCCATTACGCGTAGTACCTGCACTTAACCTTTTTGAAAAATACGTCAGTTTACACTGGTAAATACAATTAACTGACTCTTTTGAAAAGTGTTTGTAAAATTGATTTAAATGCACAAGGCACAAAAATTCTTTTATAACTTGGGACAATTATTTAAAATAATCTTGTATACAGATTTATATGTTTGTCGTCCGTTCGGGACCCGGTTAGAATAGCTGAATTAGATTAATAGACACACCACAGGTATATGCCCACAAGAGAGTGAGATACAATTTATACATACGCAATTGTCAGGTGTATTCCTACACCCCGTGCTTAAGCCGTGGCCATTTCTTAATAAATGAGCCGAGGATATCCAGGACACGGTCATTAACCCCCCAAGGCATTGCATCAAACAAAACAGAATAAAATGGGTTATGGAAATTTATTAATCACAATCCGATTAAATGATTTCATACCCGACCAAGCGGTATTATTATAATACCGTATCCCAAGCCCGTATAATGGAAAATAAGTTAAAAGTATTTACCTGAGCTAAAATATAATTTTATTCTCAGCCGTATATCAAATCAGCAAGTTCAGTAGCTTTTACCGGGCTACTAACCTGGAATGAAGGTTTTAATAACCTATTAGATTCCTAACGGGTCTTATTTAAGTTTAAACTTAAACCAGTTAGTTTAAATGAAAGGTTTACTGTTCAAAATGCAAGATTAAGCGAAGACCGGATTAGAATGTGATTTAGACCCCGACAAGTATGAAGACTTGTATAAAATGGGTAAACTAAATACATTCTGGATTTTGAAATAGAAATGATAAGGTTTGACCCGTTTCGGCTAATTTATGTAAACTAGTTACATAAACCGTACCGAACGCGTATAAGCATAACGGGTAACCAAAAGAATGGATATCAGTAGGATATCTTCCATTATGCCCAAAACAAATTTAGAAAAAAAAAACAATTTGAGCCCCGTAGGGGTATTTTGGTCATTTTAAAGTTTATAAAAGAGGTTTAAATGTAAACTGAAGATCTGGTCCAAAACCTTCTGTGAAAATATTTATTTTATGTGGTTATAACAACAAGATATCATACATATGTGTTTTTAATCATTTATGGCCAAACTATGCACCCTAGAGGCACTTTGGTCATTTTACATATGCTTAAAGGGTCAAATTTGGAAATCTGTGTTCAAGACTTAAGCTTACTATTAAAGTATAAAAATTTATTTTTAAAAATCAGTAGGTAATAAGTCTTAAGCGTTAAATATGGTTTTAAACCATACTATACGCTCAATAGGCGTAAAAAGTCGATATTTGACGATATTTGAAATGTTTACAAAATTTTGAAGTCCTGATCAGTTTCTGAAGCTTAAAATATTTTATTTAACATATGAAATCAGTAGGAAAAGGTTTGGTATCAAAATGTTATGTAAAACTCATTTTATCAATGAAAAGGGCAATTTCGTCAATACCGAATTTACAATAGAACTCTATAATATGATCAGTATAAAATTTGGCAAAAATTTCCAAAAATCCCTAAATATTATATTATATCAGTGAGTAGCAAGTTTGGTGTTAAAATTTAGGTTTAAACATGATTTATGCGGAAAATGCCATTTAATTAATAGAAAACTTTCAATTTACGATATCTTGCATACCTCCTATTTTAGACCATAAACGGATGTCAAACTATTAGGACATACTTAAATATCAGTAATAAAGATTTTTTCCCTCTCACATTTTCAAAAATCTCATTTTTTATAACATAAGGGCAAAATGGTCAACTTTTAAGCATTTAACGGAAACATGTAAATGATTCAGATTTTCTAAAGGACCATGTAGTATTACCTCAGAGGGTTATCCTAACATATAATATGGTCACAAAGTAACCCTAAGGCTTCCCTAAAACTAAGCTAATTCGGGTCAGAACTGAAAGTCAAAGCAAAAGTCTACTTTTGCGACTTTCGGTTGCGAACCGAGCCTAATCTCAGAATTGTCAGGTTGAACATGCCTAAACATGTTCTTATGTTATTTACCAAGTTATTTAAGTGTTAAATATGTTCCATAACTTCAGCATTTTTAGTTATGTATTATTTTGCAAAAACAAACTCGGTTAACTTTTCTGTTAAGTAGTTTGACACGACAATTGACTAAGATAACGTGATAATTAGGAGGTGCCCTTTTCAGGGTTTAACACCTACATAATTACCAACACATAGCCACTTTTAATTCGAATAATGGCTGGACCGTTAGTGATTAATCACAAAGTCAAAGCAAAATTATGCTAACTTTGACTTTCGGTCATTAAACTAACAAAACCTTAATTGCAGAGGCTAAGAACACTTACAAGAGTCCTTAGCACGAAAGATTAAGACTAAGAGAGCTTCCTTCCAAAGTAGGATGCTCCAGAGAATGAAATTGAGAGCTCCAAAGCTTGAAAGTATGAGAATATGTGAAATTTTGATGTGCAAGTTGTGAGCCCCAAATCTGCCCCCTATATATAGTGTTTTGGATGGATCTAAGATTGATACAGGTGTCCCCAAGTATAATCTGAAGCATACATGTGTTTAGGAGGTTTTACAATACCAACAACAGTCCATAGATTCGAGATTAAACATGCAATGGTGAAGAAGAGTGCAGAACCTGCACCTGTGCATGCTGGCTGTTTATTTTAAGCCGTCGCGACGCGCGACAGCAGAGGTGCTCAGGTGTGGCGTGACGCCACCAAGGTGGTAACCAGCTCAGCAAGTTTCAAACTTGACACTTTCACCCCCTGAACCTTTTAGAAAGTAATATTTTCCATTTCAAGCACATTTAACCCATATAATTTATATTTTTATGATCCATAAGGATATAACCAAACATCCTTAGGTCCGGTTTCGTTAAACGATAGCCGAAAACACAAGTTTTTCCTTGTTGACGCTTTTAACCCTTTAATCACGAAGTTAACGTATTTATCTCAAACGATATCAAAACCTTGTGAAATTTTTGTCACTTGCTCTTTGGAATATAATTAATTGTTACAAAGCTTCGGGTTCATTAAAAGGTCACTCAGAGGTATTACTTTAACATGTTGACACATTTAACCCTCGCGTCTTGTAAACTTTCACTTTCTTTCACAAACGGCTTCGTACGTTTTACAATTTTTTCGTTTAAGGGTATAAACATCGTGTAGGGTCGTTGAATGGCAAAATTTTCAAATGTTAACACTTTGGATCCTCTTACACACATACTTTCTTCATTTGTCAACTTTAGTCCCTCGAAATCAATTCGTTACACGTTTAAAGTTCATGACACGTGTCGATTCTATATTGGACATGATTTTGCGAGGTGTTACAGGGGAGCTCACGAGCGTATGAAAAGAATGAGGAAGTTACAACAACAACGAGCTTTAGCAGCTGCAAATAGGGAGATGAATGCTCGGACTCAGGATATAATCAATAGACGATTGGCCAATTTCGACATACTAGCTACCACAGCCGCAAAACCTAACTTAGAACAAATCATAGAACCACAGCCACTACCCTTGTTCCCAACTCAACCCATGGAAATAGAACCTAACCCCGGAGACCAGATTCCCACACCTGCCTTCGACCTAACCGAAATCCCTAGAGTCCCAGCACCCCATCCTCCAGATTATGACCCATGGTTTGACGACCATAGGGATTATCAAGAACTCTACCCACAAGAGGAACCTATGCAAAACCCAGTAGCACCTTACCCTAACCTTGACCCTCTAGATCCATACTGGGATAACGACCAGTATATTCGAGAGATCCCAGAATACCCATACCCATACGAAGAACCGATGCCCCAGTACCCTGACCAGATACCAGCACCCGCACCACCCATGAGCACCGAGAACGTGCAGGAACTCCGCACTTTTGGTGAGGAGTTATTAGATGAAAGTGAAAAGATAAGGCAAATAGGGGAGAGGCTCGTTTGGAAATATGATGAGCGCAACATGCAATATTGGATGAACCCCTATCAATAACAATAATATATATATATATATATATATATATATATATATATATATATATATATATATATATATATATATATATATATATAGGAATAGGATCAGGAGAGAACGCCTCAAAGTGTGAGAACGGTGAGAACGATTCTCAGCCACAAGATCTTAGTGGTTTGTGGCTGAGATTGATGCGGTGGCATTTTTGTAAATAATAAGGGCCTTGGAACTTCCAGGAGGGGTAAAATAGGAAGATCCAAACAAAGGTGCACATGCCAATCACATGCCATTTTCCCCCATCATATTTAAACGACAATAACTTTTTTTATACGTGATTATTTTTTGAAAAAAATTACACCATAAAACTCAGCGTTTTTTTATCTTTCCAACGAGTATACTATTGATATACTTTTCGAAAAAATTAACGGGGTTTTATGGCGTTTTTCTTAACTGTGTGTTTTATGGCGTTTTAGACTAGGTATTTTCATGGCTTTTTTCTGAACTAGGTGTTTTTATGGCGTTTTAACTAGTTATTTTCATGGCGTTTTTCTGAACTCAGTGTTTTATGGCGTTTTCAACTGAGTTTTTTCATTGCGTTTTTCTGAACTGGGTGTTTTATGGCGTTTTTACAGTACAAATTATGATTTTTCTGAGCTCAAAAGATATTAATTTAGGCGGTTAGACACAAAAAATGGTTTTTTGAGCTATATGGCTAAAAAAATGGTTTTCTTGAGCTGTTGTAAATTATAGCTCAAAAAATAGCTTTTTTTTGGCGTGTAGCTTCTTGCGTTTTTTGAGCTATATGGCTCAAAAAAATGGTTTTTTTGAGCTGTTGTAAATTATAGTTCAGAAAAATAGCTTTTTTTGTTATGGCGTTTTATGGGAGCTATATGGCTCAAAAAATGGTTTTTTTTGAGCTGTTGTAAATAGGTCAAAAATTTTTTTTTTTTTTGGCGTGGCGTTTTAACCAGGAGGTTATGGCGTTTTTTGAGCTGTTGTAAATTATAGCTCAAAAATAGTTTTTTTTTTTGTTATGGCGTTTTAATGGGAGCTATATGGCTCAAAAAATGGTTTTTTGTGAGCTGTTGTAAATTATAGCTCAAAAAATAGGTTTTTTTTTGGCGTGGCGTTTTAACTGGGGGTTTATGGCGTTTTTTGAGCTACATGGCTCAAAAAATGGTTTTTTGAGCTGTTGTAAATTATAGCTCAAAAAATAGCTTTTTTTTGTTATGGCGTTTTATTTGAACACCCAGTTCACGTGAGTGGGTTTTTTGAAAATATTACCCCTTAGTGTAATTTAACATCAATGCCACATGTAACCACCAAAATATATATATAGGATCAGGATCATTACAGAACACTAATTATTGCGAGAACAAAAAGAACAACTCTAAATCACTAGATTTTATGATTCAAAGTTCATATTTTTTAAATTTTACATTTCTTACATTCGTATGTATATTATATATGCATGGAAAACCTTATATTTTTACCTATACTTAGCCTACATACATGTAGGTAATTTAACCTACACAGAATGCACATATGTGTAGGTTATATAAAAAAATGAAAAATTTTCATATTTTGTTTTAAATTCTAGTGCGAGACACAATAAATCTTCCATTTGTAACATTTTTCTTTACTTTTTAGGGCTTTAGGATTGAAGAAATGAGTGATTCATTTTGTTCTGCGTGTTCTCGCAATATTTAGTGTTCTGCATAGAACCTTCCCCTATATATATATATATATATATATATATATCTATATATATATATATATATATATATATATATATATATATATATATATATATATAGGGAGCCACTAAAATAAGAACCACCCCCAGTTGTAAGAACCACGAGAACCACTCTCAACCAATTAGATTCTGCCACTCAAAAGGGTAGTTTAGTCATTTTACCACCAAATGTCTTTTTCCTACTTCTCTCCTCATTTATAATAGTCAGACTCTCTCTCCACCCTTTTAAATCATCTCCTCCTCCACCTTTTTAAACCATCCCTCCACCTTTTTTAAACCATCTCTCCACAATTTCTAGATCTCATTCTTTCTCTCTCTCTGTCTTATTCCCACATTCAAAATCCCAGACTTTTTTTTCAATAAACAACATATTGAGAAATAGTTAAATTAGATTTAGAACAACCCCTCTCTAAATGTGCGATTTGCCTTTGTTTTTGTTGTTCATAAATTTTTAAGAAAACCCACTTAGTGTGTGTTTCGTAGTAAGAGAAGCATGGGTTCTAGGTGTACGGTGGTGGTCGTGGAGGTGTGATGGTGACCGCCGCCCCCATTCGCTGCCCCCATTCTTATCCCGTCTCGTTTCCCGTCTGGAGACATCACCACCGGCCCAATCATCACCGTTCCGATTTGGGGGTAGTGAGCTCCGATTTGATGTTGTGGTTGTTGGTGTCCCGATCTATGATGTTGGTGTCCTTCACCCCCTAATCTCTCTCTCTCTCAAGATCGTTCTAACACTATACATGTTACGGTGGTGGTTGGTCGGCGACGGTGATTCTAACAGTGTGTCAACGGCGGTGGCGGCGGCGAATGGGGATGGGTGATCTGACGGCGTCGGGAGAGAGGCGGTGGGTGATCTGCAACCCATCTCCGATGATATGTTTTGATTTTTGTTAATTTTGTTTGAGTCCTGGATCTTGTGTGGTTTGTTTGATCTGTTAGATTTGGCAAACCAGGTGGGTTAGGGGTGGGTGAAGGGGGTTGTTGTGGTGGGTTAGAGGGTGGGTGAAGGGGGTTGTTGATCTTTGAATCTAGTCATTTTTTTGAAACGATTCTTTATTTGTGTTTTTTGATTTGGGTGGTTTTCTGTTTGCATAAAGTGACCATGTTTTGCATATGGTGATTCTGGTGGGTTTTGTGTTTGCATAAAGTTACCCTCAATGTTTGATCTTGTGGTTGAAAACTTGATTTTAGAGAAACTGTTGATTTGTGGTGCCGGTGCTACCCCATGGTCCCCGCGCGTTGGTGCCCTGTGGTGCCCGCGCGGGTGCCGGTAGTGCCCCGTGGTGCCGGTGGTCGATTGAAGTGTGGTTTTGGATTTGGGTGGCGATGATGCAAAAAAAAAAAAAACGTAGATTTTGATAACGATGGCGCGAAAAGGACGGCGGAGGGTAGGTTTTTTGAACCTCCAAGCCCACTTTTTGCAGCCTTCTGATTATCGGATATTCTGAGCCAAACCCCGTTTTTTTTTTCGAGATACACTTTGTTTTGATGTTGTTGGTTTTTTATTTTTTTCCCGCTAGTCGATGATGATAACAATATATCTGAGACACCTCCCGAGTTTCCGATTTCTAGGTGCGTTTGTTTTTGCGTAAAAAAGTTTTTGTAAAAAAAAAAAAGTTAAACCGTAAACTTTTTAACGTAAACCGTAAACTTTTTAACGTAAAACGTAAAACGTAACAAGTTTTACGTAAAACGTAACAAGTTTTACGTAAAACGTAACAAGTTTTACGTAAAACGTAAAACGTTAAACGTAAAAAGTTTTACGTAAAACGTAAAAATTTTAACGTAAAACGTAAAACGCAAAATTTTAACGTAAAACGTAAAATTTTTTACCTAAAACGTAAAAAGTTTAACGTAAAACGTAAAAAGTTTAACGTAAAACGTAAAAAGTTTAAAAAGTTTAACGTAAAATGTAAAACATAAAAAGTGTAAAAAACGGCGCGTTAAAAAACGTGGAAAAAACGGCGCGTTAAAACGACGTGTAAAAAACATGTAAAAAACGGCGTGTAAAAAAAACATGTAAAAAGCGGCGCGTTAAAAAAACGTGTAAAAAACGACGCTTGAAAAAACGGCGCGTAAAAAACAAGGGGCGTGAATGCGGGGCATAAAAACGCCGCGAAAAAAAACGGGACGCAAAAAACGCCGCGGTAAAACAGGACGCCAAAAACCGCGCCTTAAAAAACGATGTTTGAAAAAGCCGAGCGTAAAAAACGGCGTGCAAAAAACGACCCGTTAAAAAACGATGCGTGAAAAAGCCAGGCGTAAAAACGGCGTGCAAAAACCAGCGCGCAAAAAAAATTGTCTTGTTAAAAAATCTGAATTTAAAAATGCTTTTAATAAAAAAAATTCTTTTAAAAAAATAAAAAGTAATATAATAAAACAAAAAAGTAATAAAAAATAATAAAGACAAAAAGACAAAATAGAGTAATTTTACTAAATTACCCTTTTGAATTAAAATATTAAAGACATAATAAGATAAAATCTATTTAATATTAACTTTAGTTACTTTCAATCTCATCCATCTATCTTCTTGATCTAATGGCTAGAAAGTGGTTCTCTCAGTTCTTACAACTGGAGGTGGTTTTCATTTTAGGGGTCCTATATATATATATATATATATATATATATATATATATATATATAGGGGAAAGATAAATCGAAAACCCATGTGAGTTGAGAAAACCCAAATAAACCCTATGTAACATTTTTATTTTTTTCTAAAAAAAAATAGGGAATGTAATATAAATGACATGGACCTAATTATGAAAAAAATGTAAAAAACGCTTACTATTTTTTTTTTAAAAAAATGTTGAAAATTTGTATGTTACATTTTTTTGGACATATATATTATGTAACCTGAAATTTTGTAACATTTTTTTAAAAAAAAACTACTTGGTGTTTTTTTGTGTTTCTTTTTTAAAAATGTTCAAATATATGTATATTACATTTCCTATTTTTTTAGAAATGTTTCTTGAGTTTACATGGTTTTTTTACAAAGGTTTTCTGAGTTTTCTCAACTCAAGTGGGTTTTTGATTTATCCTTCCCCTATATATATATATATATATATATATATATATATATATATATATATATATATATATATATATATATATATATATATATATATATATATATATATATATATATATAGTTCAAATGAAAACCACTAGTTAACGCGAAAACTCAAAAACAAACTAAAAAAAACCAAAAAAACATACCAAAATTTTTTTTTGCATACCAATTTTCGCCACTTTTAGTATATAAAAAAATTTCAAACAAAAAAAAGTTTGTAGTGCACATGTGTAATACTACACATGTATAGTACATATACACATGTGTAGTATTACACGTGTAATAAATTTTTTTTTGAAAAAATATTTTTATATAAAAAAACCTGCGATTTTTTATAAAAAATTGAAAAAAAAAATTTTGGTGTGTTTTTTAGGCTTTTTTTAGTTAGTTTTCGAGTTTTCGCGATATAAGTGGTTTTCATATGAACCATCCTCTGTATATATATATATATATATATATATATATATATATATATATATATATATATATATATATATATATATATATAGGGGAAGGATGTATAGAAAACCCACTTTAATTTAGAAAACCCGGGAAACTCAAAGCTCCCGATGTTTTTTTGTTTTGAAAAAATTTACACATGTTATATGCATGTTTTTAAGGGTTTTGGGCAAAAAAAATCAAAAAAGCGCCGAGTAGATATTTAAAAAAAAAATAAACAAGTTTTGGTGTAACACATGTTACATTCATCTGACATATTTGTAACATGTGTTACACCAAAACTTGTATATTATTTTAAAAAATATCTACTAGGCGCTTTTTTGAGTTTTTTTGCCCAAAACCCTTAAAAACATGTATATAACATGTGTAAATTTTTTCAAAAGAAAAAAACACCGAGAGCTTTGAGTTTCCCGGGTTTTCTAAATTAAAGTGGGTTTTCTATAGATACTTACATTATATATATATATATATATATATATATATATATATATATATATATATATATATATAACCCAATACCTACTGATGCATATTAGTATTGTATTTTAAATTTCCAGTTGCGGTTTGTAATACATATAGATATCTATAAAATAGAGTAAATGTCGCAATGTACGACGATTTTGATCAATATGTTTGTTTGTGTGATTGTTCGCATTTAATACTGTTCTATGATATTAATACTTGGCATGGTTGTAAAACAAGGTCTCCAAGGCCGAGTACTCCCCGAGTAGTCGCTACAAGCTAGGCTGCCGAGGCGACTTTCTTCAACTCCGACTAATTACTCGAAATCGATCAAATGCGATCAACATTGGTCAAAATCGGATCTAGTAGGTCAACTCGGGCCGAGTTTGACTTTAAATATAATAAAACATAATTTCTATGCCTATCATATTAAAGAATGAATATCAATTTCACGTATTTTATTATAAATATATGTAAATTTATGTTATCTGATATATATTTAATTTCTGAAAACTAGTTTCTTTATAATTTGGCATCTCCGAGTACTCCCCATGTACTCTCCGGCTAGGCCAAGTACTCTCAACTCCCCGGTCGACCGACTAGGGAGCGCCTAGCGACTTTTACAACAATGATACTTGGTAAATGTTTATAATCCAGATGGACAACAAAGTGAATCAAGAAAACCCGAATAACGATAATAACGGCAACCAATTAGATAACAGTGCCATCCGACACATAGTGGCACAAGGGATTATAGACGCTATGTCATATATTATCAAAACGGTTAAGGAAGGGGAAAATAATAAAAGTAATAGCGGAAGTAAACGACCACCTACTGAACCCAGTCACAGCATAAACAATGGACCTATCCTTCAATTGCCTATTCCAAAAAGAAGAAGAACCATGTCTTATGGTTGTTCTTACAAAGAATTATGGTCTTGTAAACCAATAGATTTCTCGGGCACTGAAGGAGCCATTGCAGCTCTACGCTGGATAGAAAAGACAAAATCATGTTTGCTTCCAAACTTTTTAAGAATGCCGCTCTAGAATGGTGGAACACGATTCTCCAGTCTAGGGGAAGTGACAGAATCTATAATATTGAAGAAACATTGGATAAATGACCGGAATCAGATAAACCAGGGGGTTAGGTTCTGCATAAAAAGGTTGGTTCCTTCTCGCTCGGTTCAGGGGAATAGATCTTCTTCTCTTCTCGATAACTGCAAAACAGACACCGTCAGACTCGCCACAGGGAGAATGGGGGTTCTCTCCGTGACCACCATCCGGCGTGAGAATAAGTATCGGTATATGAAGAAGAAGAAGAAGAACTATAAGTGAAGTGAATGTGACTTGGAAGGTTGTACCTGAATTACTCTTCTATTTATAGCCGAAGTTTGGGTGGGAAAACATGTTATTGAAATGTTGACGGAAAATGCTAACTCCGTAAGCGGTTATTTTTCCCTCTGTTAATTCTCTTAATCGGATGTGAGAGCACACAGATCGCGATCTAGATCAACAGCTGGGGTACTACCACGTGGAATGTGGGCAAGTGGAGATTTCTCTTCAATTCCATGCCATCATCGTGACTTCAAGGGAGTCCGGGATGATGACATGTGGCCCAGACGTCGAAGATTACAGCCGTAATCCGGTGTGACTCCTTATCATGTGGTATAAGTGAAGTAAATAATATCCAAGTCTGGGTATTATTAAGCGGGAATGTTTACTGGGATTTCCATCCCTATTTGTTATGGAGAGAGGCCCAAGGACTCATTAGTTTCCTTTTGGCGTGGAGGTGTTGCTTGCTGTTTCTGTTCTAAGTTCTCTTTGTAGGACCAGTGCGCGGCCGCGCAAGGTCTAAAGATGGTTAGAAGATGAGGTTGTGGTATGGTCCCAAGTCTAGCATTATTTTGATTTTTGAAAATCTTGACCCTGGGTCTACAAAAAGGTGCAGTAATGACTGTTGACGTGTGACAGCTGTCATTGTCAGCTTGTATGTTGCTGACCATGTTTCACACATGCGCGTGAACTCGCGTTTATGCTCTTCCTTACTCGACCCTGATGCTTGGATAACTGTGCCCTCCCAAAAAAGGTGTTGTTGCAGTTACCTAGGCTATTTATGGCGGTGAGTATATAAGTGTTTTTAGTTACTTATTTTCAGTAATCATTACTTTCTTGAAAACCCCTTTCTTCTTCGTCTTCTTTACCCGTTCTTAGAAAGAATTTTGCAATTTCTTCCTCTTATGTCAACCGGAGATCATCACGAAGATTCTACTGAAGAAATGGCTGCCGAACTTCCACCGTTGAAGTGGCCTAGGGCAACTTTTGATGGTTTGATTCGGAATTTCAGGTTTCCGGAAAATTGGGGTGCCCGATACCCTGACGAAGATCAGACTGCGGCGGATGCTCCGGCCGGGTACATGACCTTGTTTTGGGATTTCTTTTCTGCAGGTAATTTCCGCCTATCGGCAACGAAATTCTTTCTTGAAATTCTCGAATATTACAAGTTCCACATCTCCCAGATGCATCCTATTGGTATGGTTAGGGTTCGCCATTTTGAATTTGTGTGTTGGACGATGCATATCGAACTAACAGTTCCTCGATTTCGTGTTTTCCACCAGATGCATTGTTCTCAGGGGTTTTATTCTTTTGTGCAAAGAGCGTCTGCAAAGAAGATCCTGCTGCAACCCCCAAAATCCTTCCATGATTGGAAACAGAAATTCTTTTTTATCAAGGTAGGGGTTATTCTGATGAGGATGACGTTTAGGGGAAAGGAGGATATCCCCACTGAGACCATTCAAACTCCTTTTGACGAAAATTGGGACCAGGATCTGAAAGATGTTCCGTCTATTGCCTTGCCAGAGAAAGCCCTTGTTGGTGCCAGCATGAGTCTGAACTTGAAGATGAATCGAGAAGAGAAACCGGTGTACATGGAAGACGGCAAAAGTAAGATTTGGGTTTTGCCCTACTTTTTCACTTTCTTTCTTTCTTCTCCCTTTTTTTTTTAATTTGGCTTTGCTTTCCTTTTGCGCAGTTGTTTCTCTATACGTTGTTGCTTTCGAAAGGGAAGGCGGGAAAATGACTACCCTTCCCAAGAAACCTGATGAGGAACTGTGGTATCACCATATTGTGAAGAACTTTGTTCTTTCGCGGGATAATGATTTGTCTGCGCAACCTGCTGCTGGTGCTGGTAAGTTTTTATCGCAGTGTTTTTTGTTTGCTGTTTTTGCGCGCTTGAATAAGTTAATTCTGTGTTTTATAGTACGTGAACTATCTAATTTGGGCATAGGCCCTGAGAAGAAAAGACGCGCGCCCACCACTACTGTTGTGCCAAAGAAGAGTGATGCTGAGAAAGCTCAACCTTCTAAGGTCAAAAATATTGGGGGAGAGAAGAAAGGTATGCGCCATACCTCTGACTCCTGGTGTGATTATGTGGTGGTATCTGATTCATTGGAGGGTCTTGTGCCTGCAGTTATAAGAAGACCGAAACCGGAACCAAAAGATACTGCTGATATCCTTCCATCGAACCCTAATGATGCCATTGATTTGGAATCAAGTCTTGAGCGCTTAGTGAGGAAGAAAGAAGGAAAAAGAAAACAGCCTGACGCTAACGCTGAAGGTCAGCCTGCGAAGAAGATTCAAAGGAAGAAAATTACTAGGAGAGGCAACCTGGATGCCTTTATTTCAGAACCTATTCTTGGTAGGTGTTATTTTTTGCTTTTTACCATTCACTCCTTGAATAATTATGATTCATATGTTTGTTTTTTTCAGAAAAACCAATCTCTCCTGTTCCCACAGAACCATCATCTGTGGTTAATGAAGAACTTCCACCCTCTTCTCCACGCACCTCTGTTGCTGACCAGTTGAAGAACACTGAGATTCCTGAGAGTGAGGCGGGGAAGACTATTGGGGCTGAGAATCTTGAGGCTGATAAGCCTGTTGATGTTGCTACGGATGCAGAAAAAGTTACTAGCCCAGAGATTGTGGATGGTGCTGGTAATCCACAAACTCCTGAACTTGTTGCTCATGATTTGGAGAAAGGGAAAACTACTGAAGAGATCCCTGTTACAAATTCTCCTTCCAAGGCTTCTGGTTCTATGCCTGAGAACATTGAGAAAGTCATTGTTGAAGACCAAGGCTCATTCTCTGATGCTGACAAAAATTCCCCAATCCGCCCGGATGAAACTCTGGGGGATTATTATTATAGAAGTTATTCAGAGAAGAATGCTTCTGAGATTCATGTCCCTGTTTGGAATCTGAAGAAAGGTGACACTTTCTCAGATTGGCGCGTGTGTCGAGATTGGCTGCAGGGAACCTTTCCTCCTAGGGAAATTAAATTTCAATAGGGACGCCTTCACGATCAAACTTATCATGCTTATCTTGAGGAGGCCGCTTCTTATACATCTACCACGCACCGTATAGTGCGTGAATGGCATAGTATGCATAGGAGTGGGCCGCTTTTAAGGCGTCCAAGAAGAAGGTTGCTGAGAATGAAGACCGTGTTGCCCAGTTGAGGGCTAAACTAGAAGCTGATCAGGCCAAGTTTGAGACTGATCGGAAAACTGAAGAGTGGTCCGTTGCGGGCTGGAAGAGAAAAGCGGAAGCCGGAGCTGCCCTTCTTTCCGAGGAGCGCAAGAACTGGAAAAAGATCCGCGAGAAAGATAATGCCGAGAAGATGGGTCTCCGCAATGTTATCAACAATCTCAAGGCTGAGGTTGAGAAATTGAAGAAACAAGATGCGGAGATCGAAAAGTTGAAGAAGGAAAAAGCAGACGCTGAAGCTGCGCGAGGTGAAGCGCGTTCCCACAGGGAACGAAGTGAACAAAGAGAGGTACATACTTGCGCCACTCTTGCTCTTAGAGATAAAAAGATAGAAGAACTTACTGCTTTGCTGTCTGATCAGGAACAACTCAAGAAAGATTTGGAGCTTGCGCGTTCTGAGAAGGCTGAAACTTCCCGCTGTCTAGCTGAAACTGAAGGAAAGCTAGAAAATTCTGAAACGGCGCGAGCGACGGCGGAGAGTGAACTTGAGCCTTTGAAAAGTGACATGCTATGGCTGAAAGAACGCGGGATCGCCAGTGTAAGTTGCTTTGTGCTTGTAATTCTTGCGAGATGCTCTGCGCTTTTTCCTTATTTGCTTTTCTTTTTTATAGGTTGCTGAATCAGTGTTGAATTCTGAAGAGCTGGATAAAACGGTTGCGCGTTTGGTGGTTGCCGCGCGAAATGACGGATATGCTGAAGGATATGCGGAATGTCCGCACGATGTTGTTAACACTTTGAAGGTTGATTGGGATACTAGTAGATCCGCTACTCATGGTGTAAATACTGATGCCGCCCTTGCAGCTATGAAAACGGAATACAAAAACTTACAGCTCCCTGTCATGGATCTTATAAACGTTGCATTACAGTCCAAAGATCATGTAGCGCAACTGAAGGAAATCTTCCCAGATGGAGATGAAGATGAAGATTTAGTGTAGGTTTCCTCTTGTGGTTGTATGAACAATTATTTTTGTAGTTTTTTGGGATACGTATCCCTTTTTTTTAATGCGCTGCCGTGCAAGTAACATGTATTGAAACACTACCGTGTTTGATAATTTTAAGGCGTGTTGGTGCGCCAGGAGTAGTATGATATGTGTTTTAGTTTACAATATTTTGCATGAGTACAATTACTTTGATTCGGTAAGGCGAATAAAGGTGGTATGAAGCTCATGTGTGAACGTATGGTCTTGATGTAATCACTGACCATTCATGAGACTTGTATTGTATTTACCATAATGTTTTTGCGCTTACCAAAAGAAATTGCATGCATTTTGTAAGAGAAAACACAAGAATAATAGAAACTTTGTTGTTTATTCATGGATAAGGCGCAGAGGCCGTACAAAGTCTATTAAAATAATTACATAGGACTTAACTTACACTATAGTTCTTGCGTAGAATTGATTAACTATAGAGTCTGTCCAATCTGCAAGGAGACTATAGAGCTGTTACTTAATTCTTCGCCTTTTTACTCGGGCCCTCCTCGCCACGAGTAATTTGTTTTATCTCCTTGCGTACATTTTGTAACAGGTGAGTGAGCTCACCGCTTTTAAGCGCCTTCTCGATCTCAGTGTGCAAGGAGATGCAGTTATTGGTGGTATGACCGTTGTCTTTGTGATAATCACAGTACTGACTTGGGTCCTGGACGCGTTTGTTCTTCATAGGTGGAGCAGCCTTGAACTAGTAATCCTCCGTACTCAGTACTTCTGCGGGAGTTTTGGTCAGAGGAGTCCATTGTATCTCTCTGTTTTCTTGTTTAGCTTCTCTCTATGCAGCGAGCTTATTAATGGTAGCTCGTGCATCTTCTGATGAATAATTTCCTGAACTTGAATCGCGCCAGCCTTTCTTAAATTTTTCCCCCTGCTGGGGCCTAAATCTGTTGGGCGGCTACGTGGTGGTGGCGGCCTGTTGGTGCTGAGATTTTTCTCAGTTTGGGAATAAACCTTAGCCGCCGCCATTAATTTTTCCCAGGGTTTGGGGAGTCCCTCCGTTCCGGACAAAACTTTTATCATGTCGTCACATCTGACGGCATATTTAAATTGGGCTCGGATCAGGTGCTCGTGAACGTCTCCTATTTCGAGCACTTCTTCGTTGTAACGGGTAATGAAGTCTTCTAAACTTTCATTATCGCGGCGCCAGATATTCATTACGTCCGCCGTATCGCGGATGGACTGCCTTTGCTGGCTGAAGTGCACCAAAAACTTCTCGCGGATGGACTGCCTTTGCTGGCTGAAGTGCACCAAAAACGTATCGCGGATGGGCCGCCTTTTCCATATCGCCGTATCGCGGATGGACTGCTGTATTGCGGATGGACCGCCTTTGTAAAGGGTGAAAAGATCACAATTAAAGGAGATAAGCCATCTAGATCCACGAAATTTATCTCTGTGATGAAAACAGGCAGTTACGCAAGAAAAGGATCACTAGTGTATATGATTTCCATAATCATTAACACTAAAGGAAAAGAACTGAAAGATATTCCTGTAGTATCACAATTCTTAGATGTGTTTCCAGAAGAGCTACCAGGGCTACCGCCGGACAGGGAAGTCGAATTCAGAATTCATTTACTACAAGGGACAACACCGATTGCCAAGGCACCATACCGTTTGGCACCAACATGAATGCAAGAACTGATGAAACAATTGGATGAACTTCTGGAAAAAGGATTCATACAACCCAGTTCATCACCATGGGGAGCACCAATCTTGTTTGTCAAAAAGAAAGACATGTCAATGCGTATGTGCATTGATTACCGAGAATTAAACAAGGTCACGATTAAAAATCTGTACCCATTATCAAGAATCGATGATCTGTTTGATCAATTGCACGGAGCTCGATTCTTTTCTAAGATCAATTTACGCTCAGGATATCATCAATTAAAGGTACAGGAAGAGGACATTCCTAATATCGCTTTTAGGACTGGGTATGGCCATTATGAATTTACCGTCATGCCATTTGGTTTAACCAATGCCCCAGCCGCATTTATGGACATGATGAACAGAATATGTAAACCATATCTGGATTAATTCATAGTTTTCTTTATAGATGATATTCTCATTTACTCTAAGAGTAAAGAGGAACATGCAGCGCATCTGTATGCACTCCTAAATTTGCTGAGGAAAGAAAAACTTTATGCTAAATTTTCAAAATGCGAATTTTGGTAAGAAGAAGTGCAATTCCTTGTACATTTAGTTAATCACGAAGGAATTCATGTGGATCCCACAAAAATCGATGCAATTACTAAATGGAATGTCCCTGAATCACCAACGGAGGTGAGCGGTTATTATAGACGGTTTATCCGAGATTTTTCTAGAATAGCCATTCCTTTAACAAAACTAACCTGTAAGTCTGTTAAGTTTGAACGGGGACCAAAACAAGAAGAAGCCTTTAGAATTCTTAAGCAAAGATTAACCAACGTACCCATACTAGCGTTACCAGAAGGAACTGAAGACTTTGTAGTCTATTGTGACGCTTCCAGATAGGTTATGGATGTGTGCTGATGCAATGTCAAAAGGTTATAGCCTATGCCTCTAGACAACCTAAGAATCATGAAGAAAACTATACAACCCATGATATAGAATTAGGAGCCATAATTTTTGCCCTCAAGATTTGGAGACACTACCTGTATGGTTGCAGGTTTATTGTCTTCACCGATCATAAGAGTTTAAGATATGTTTTTGGGCAAAAGGAGTTAAATATGAGACAGAGACGCTGGATGGAAATTCTTAGTGATTATGATTGTAATATCCAGTATCATGTAGGAAAGGCTAATGTAGTAGCCGATGCTTTAATTCGGAAATATCATGAAAAGCCAAAAAAAGTACGTTCTCTTAAATTAAATCTGCAGATAGATTTAAATGAACAAATTAGAGAAGTACAAGAATCAGTAATCAAGGACGATACTGAAAAATTGAAAGGAATGATTAAGGAATTAGAACAAGGAACATACGGAATTTGGAGATTCCATAAGAAAAGGGTTTGGATACCCAAACAAGGAAACCTACGCCACCGAATATTAGAAGAAGCCCATAAGTCTAAGTATACGATACATCCTGGAAATGATACAATGTACCAAGACTTAAGAAAGAATTTCTAGTGGATAGGAATGAAAAAGGATATAGCAGCTTATGTTGCCAAGTGTCTAACCTGTTCACAGGTTAAAGCTGAACATCAGAAACCCTCAGGTTTATTGCAACAATTAGAAATGCCAATATGGAAATGGGAATTGATAACAATGGACTTTGTTACCAAATTACCCAAGACACGAAAAGGTAATTGTAAAAGAGTAATCCGAGCGGGTCGATACTTCTACAGTGATGAACGGCCACAGCTCGTCTTCTCCACTTCATCCTAGACCTGTAAACAAGAAGAGAGAAATGTGGGCAATGTAGAGACGACTGGTAGAGGAAGAATCCCCTATTTCTAGCTACAAAAGTATTGCCCCATATTGGATGCCCTAATAGGGAGGTGAAGACCTCCTTATATAGGAGATATGGGAAACCCTAACCTCAATGGGCTAGGCCCAGTAAGGGGTTGTCTCTACAAGCCCACAACCTAGTGTAGTATATAAACTACAAGCGCTAGGCTTCGCAGGTTAGTACGCAATAATAACAATATTTATCATAAAAGTCGATAAGTGTTTGCCGCGGGTCAAGTACCTTACCTCATCAAGTCCCCCAAATCTAGTTTTGCTCACGCGTGCAAGTGTTGGGAGTAGCACTGGACTTGTTTGGAGCCCGAGAGTGAAGATCACTAACTTTAGGCTTACATGCCGTCCGGGTGCGAGAAAGTTGCTAGCCACGTTTGTTGTGGTTGTCGTTAGCTGTGAGTGGAGATAATGGAGCAACGAATAGTACACGATTGTTCATCATGGAAATTGGTTGGGCAAACCTGGCGCATACTGATTGGTTGTAGAAAACCATCGTTTGCATTACCACGAGCTTGTTAAGGTTGCGCTTATGCTGTTAGGTCCCGTGCATGAGCCTTAGAACAGGCTAAGTTTTGGTAGTTAAGTGCCTCGCCTTTGGATGATTTTTTCAGGTGTGGCCTTGCTTTAGCGGCGCCCCCATGGTCATGGGGGCCACTTTAAAATATTCACCCTTTGATGTGACTTTTGTCGGTTAGCATATGGTGCGCTAACGGCGTTCAACCCATTGAAAGAGTGGATGTTGATGTGATGATGATCCCTACCACGCGTCCGTGTCTCTGGGATCCCCATTGTCGTTATGTGCAGCTATTTGTGGTCATAGACGCATATGCGGATGTTATGCCATCTTAGGCGAATGTGAAACCGCTGGTGGTTGTACCAGTCGTTGTTATTGTTGATCCGGTTATAGCAATTATCATTGCAGTCAGAAAGAATGATATACAATACACCCATGCAGAAGTGCTTGCTATGCTCAGTGACTTCGAAAGGGTGTTTAGAGCGTTATTTATGTTCCCCGCAATGTTTTTATAATTATGGGACAAGTACTTGGTTTTTCATCAGTGGTTGTGCATCTATTACCAAGATACCCACTAGAGTAGTAGTGGTTGAATACATCTATTACCAAGATGCCCACTCTTAGCGCTGTATAATTTGATCATCTGACTTTGTTATTATGAAAAATATTTCATGTCAGAGTTGTTTTTTAGCGTGATATGCAGTTCAAATGCCGTGGTAATATTTTGTACCGTAATATACAGTTTAAATGCGCTGGTATGTTGTGTTTACAAATGTTTATATGAACATTTGTTGATATCAGAAAGTGTTTTATAATGCGCGTGGCATTAATGAACAATCTAATAACAAAGTGCTTTCTACGCGCTTGGCATGAGTGAACACTTAGTGAGATAATA
Organism: Helianthus annuus; assembly: GCF_002127325.2. Classification (NCBI taxonomy): domain Eukaryota; kingdom Viridiplantae; phylum Streptophyta; class Magnoliopsida; order Asterales; family Asteraceae; genus Helianthus; species Helianthus annuus. Next base: position 60,994,821 of record NC_035447.2, on the reverse strand, counting down.
AAATGCTTTATACGCGTTAGGTGTGAATGAGTACTTTATGTAGGCCACTACGTGCTTTTCCCGGACGCGCATTGGCGTGTGGAATGCTTATAGTAGGTGGCGTGTCTGTTTAAACTACCTCGCCGACTATGGCGTGAGGGTTTTCTGTTATCCCTATCGCGTATTGGCGTGGAGAATACACAACCGAATAAGTATTTTTCCTGTCGCATAGCGTGTGGAAAACTTATTCGGATAATCAAGTATATTGGTTTTGTCGTGTGTTTGTCTTGACTACCAAATTTCATATGTTGTGTCAAGTGGTATAGTCGTAGGCCAAATGATGTGAAAAGTATAAATATTGTCTGGCGCATTGAAACATCCACATTATATAAGAGCTGATGTAGGTTAATGTGTAGTGGATATCACCTTAATGGGCAGCCTGAGGAAAACTGATCACTTTTAAGGCATAATGGCGCTATACCCTACTAGTCCCCCAGTTTAGTGCTACTAAAGTATGTTAGTAGCTTTGAACTTGATAGGTAATAAAAATAAATCGACAAGTAAACATGAGGTATAACATGCTAAGAAGACTCCGACATGCATATTAATCGATTTAAATGTATTGCATAGTTTAGCATGTGTAAAAATTATGACCATGTCCGCCCATAGTCGTGTTGTTCTGACCAGATTACCTAGTTCAATGATGCTAAGCATGTTAGGACATAAGTATTGAAAGTAATTATATAGGCGCATGCAACATGCCAGATATCCAATCGAGCGTGGCCCCATGCATGTGTGGCACCGAAATCTTCCATTCACGTGTTTAGAATTTTGTAATTCTGAGGTATCATCGCCATGTCAGGTTATGTACGGACCATTGTATAGATATATATATATATAGTCAAGTGGACCAAGGGCGTGCAATGTGATGCCAAGAGCGTTTGGACAAGTAAAAGTGTATCGCGCAACTAAATAAAGCAATAAAATAGGATTGTACCTGGAATTGCGTTCCGAAATATGTAGCTTCACGTAATGCATTCTGGCTTAGGTCTATCCTTACCAAAGTTGTAACTTTGGCTTTGTTGACTACGTTCTGTAGCGTTTGTAGTGTTACACCGTTCCCGTCCGTTATTTTAATGTTGCTAGGTAATGTTAGCAGGAGAATCATGTGCTCGATGTGCCATGATGGAGACGGTGAGAACATTATCAAGAATACTGTGTAGCTTGAGGATGTCAATTCCTACCGATGTGCCGCTCGGTTTTACAAAGTGTCAGCTTTTAAGACTTAATTGTAGCTGGGGCGTGATTGATTAGCCCGATGTGCTAGTCTCCCGGTCTATTACTACTTAAATAAACATTAGTAGCATTGAAATAACAAGGGAGAAAATTGCATTATTTGTATGTATACATAAGGGTTGCCAAAACGCGTCCTACTTAGACAAGGACTATTTTGTGTAGAAGTCGAAATGATCGAGCTTGGTTGTTTTTTAACGTATCTTGCCCGCGGCGTTATTATACTGCGACAATAATATTTATGTAGTTTCAATCATTTTGAAGAAAATGATTTACGTATGCTCTTTGTAACGATAGAGATGACTTATGCCACCAAACTTCAAGTACCGGCTTTGCGGATGTAAAGGATCTCATATTAGTTAATATAAATGCATGCCCACAATGTGTAAGATGATGTGGATGTTGGGGAGGTTACACGACACCCCTTAGTCTTAGTTAAATAAATACATGCTCATATATGTTTAAAAGTGGTGCAATAACGGTTGTACGATCTCGTTCTATAAAGCATCGGCACATGTAAAATGTGGTGTATTATAGAGGGGAAAACATTGAGCCATCATAAGTGATCTGGTTCCGTCAAAGGCTCTAATAACACAAATTAAAGCGACACGCTGGTGTAGCGACATACACATGTGGAGGAGTGACGGGGTAGGTGATACAGCGGCGGCGTGACTAAATGGGCCACAACCCCATTTATAATAATAGTCCAGAAGGTTGGAAGGTATATCTTTATGCATGACAGTTGAGAATTTTCAACAGATACTCTTGTGTCTTGTTGTATAGTAAAATAAATTTATAAGCGTAACCAAAGGCGTGGTTTAGGACGGTGCTCACCAGAGATGGCGCGAGCAAGGAGGGTATCCGTCAGAGATGGTAGGAAAGAATGAAAAAATTCGCCGGAGTGGCGGGGAGAATGAAAGCTCCCGCCAGAGGCGTGGATGGATAAAAATGTCCATTTGAAATGTTCCGTGGTGAATAAAAGCTTCCGCCAGTAGTAGCGGATTGAATAAAAGCTTCCGCCGGTAGTGGCAGGCAAGAACGACCTCGCAGCCTAATCGGTAAGGCGTCTAAGAGTGTGCTGGTTAAACAGCGAATCTTGCTGGAGAGCGCCATATAGTAAGGCATCTCGAGTTTCAACTAATGCTTGAGAGGGGATTATCAAGCCAAAAATAGCAAAAGAAGTGTCACTAGGAATGGTGCGGCAAAAGGAGTCATTGCCAGAGTTGGCGTAATCATGAAAATTGTCCGCTGCTGATTGTGGTGGCGTGGATAAAAGATTCTGCCTGATTTTGGCACGTTGGAGAAAATCGTCTACTGGAGGTGGCGCGACCAAGAAAGTTTTCTGTCAGGGGTGAAGCAACGAAGAGTTGTCCGTCAGGGGTCGCGTGACGAATAAAGTAGTCCGCCAGAGGTGGCGCGACGAATAAAGGTGTCCGCCGACATGGAACGCGTTAGACACCACATAAGAGGACTTAGTCCTCTTAAAGTTTACGCATATTTGTTATACTAAAAAACATGGCATACTTTCTTCTTAGTACCGATATTTATACAATATTTCGTATGTATTTAAAAACGGCAAGGCCAAAGTAGGTTGTACCGCGCCCCATTTTTGCTACAACACTTGGTTAAAAAGAAACTTCGTAGGTTTCACCATAAAGGAAAAATAGGTTGTACCGTGGGAAAAAATGCTGTTGTGTTGTACCTGTGCCTTCCTATATATGCGTTCATAACTGCACTTAAAAATGTTTAGATATGAAGTAGAGTGTTAGGAGGATGCTATCACTCCTCATATTAAAACCTGGTCAAAATAGGAATACACGATGGGCACGCGAAAGACAAGTGGCGCAAAGTCAAGTTGCGTGAAGGCCGGTGGTACCTTGCCCATGCCTGGTTGTTACCAGTTCTAACGGTAGTAGGATGCGTTGGTAACTTGCGTGAGGTGGCAAAAGGGAGACGGTCATCCGCCAGAGGTGGACGGGATGACCTGGTCATCTGCTGGAGAAGAGCGGAGTGTGACGGTATCCCGCCTGAGGTAGTGGGAGCGTATAGATGATCCACCGAAGGTGGCCGGGATGTGTTGCGTGTGGTGGTGACAGGGGACACACGCCGGTGAAGAATGTAACAGGGTTGTCAACCGCGGGCACGTAAACACGCCGATGACGCGAAGGCGGGTGGCACACATGGGTGTGGAGCGAAGGCGGTCAAGGCCTTAGATGGCGGAACGAGTTGGTTCACGCGGTCTTGCACGTGTGAGCAGTCTACTGGTGTATTCAAAAAACTTCCTTGTAATATTGAAAGGAAATGGTGTATCTTCGGGGTTTGCTCACCTGGATGTGGTGGCGTGCAGCGCGGATGCCGGTGAAGCAAACCATTCGCACGACGCATATGTTGGCGGCGCGAAGCGGGTTGCGCGGAGGCGGAAAAAACTTCAACGAAGTTGCGTCATAATGGTTCGCCGCCCGGCGCGGCTGTCGTGGTGCGAAACAGGTTGAGCAGGCAAGCTCTAATGATGCTTCATTATTATGGTGGTCCGTTGTAGATGGCCGAATAAGTTGGTAGCCCAGAGCGTTATTGGGGAGGCCCGTCCCGCTACGGGAGTATTATGATGGTATTCCGGAGGTGACGGCTGATACGCCAACGTATTGGAGAAAAGTCTGCCGTTGGTGGCGAATGGTTGATGCGCATGAGGGCATGAGAGAATTGTTCGACATGAATGGCACGTGATGGAAGCACCAGTGGCTAGGTGTCAGTAAACGCAAGCGAGTGTCGGTGTCATGTAGACGGGTGGTCAGACTCAGGTTTTGCCGTGGAAGAGCATGGAATTACTTTGTAAGTGTCATCTTAAAAATAAGCCGCAATAATTGATATCATATGGATAATCTGTACTAATGCATCGAATGTCCGTGTGATGCAAAAACGAAGTATGCAAGGTAAAAAATTGCACCTTCAGCTTCAAAGGTTAAAGACTAAGTGGCCGAAACAGAAGCTAAAACAACCTCAAAATTGTGATACATCAAGTGAAGCACGTGGTTTAGGCCATATTTTAATAAAGATGTGTACCCGACTAGAGGTGTGGCGTCACCTTTGCATTCGTTCCCGACGGGACGCATGACGCACACAGTGATGCGTACTGGTCAGACAAAAAGGTACGCCAGAGTGCGCGGTGCATGCAACTATGATATGTGTTGGAGCGCGCTGATAAAACGATCTTTCTTTTTAATAAAAACGATGCACAGGGGAGGATATGCTTGCTTTTGGCCTTATAAGCTTTCTACAGCTTGTAAAGGGTGCTTAGTTTTTACACTTGTCCATGCTCTAAAAATGGTCATACTAATAATGTAACATTCAAACGAAAACGAGTTAATGTCCATTATTGGTGCACACCGTAAACCTCACAAGTGTCAACAATAATATGAAATTATTATGGTGAGCCTTTTGATTTTTTATACGACACTCTCTGAACATTGAGATAATTACAATGGAGTATTTTTGTCATACCTTGGTTTTGTCAAATCTTGTATTAATATGAAAAGGTAAATGACTTACTTGTTTCCATGGCGTATAACCCAACAAAAGATGGATCTCAATATTTTGGCTTATGAAAACCTTGTAGAACTGCAGATGTGCACCTTGTTTAGCCCGGAACTGAGTACCTCATTTGAACGAAGGTGGATTTAAAAAAAACACAGATCTAGAAATTTGGATAGGAGAGAATAACAAGATGTGGTTCGTGCCGGTCCCACGGATGGCGCCAATGTAAAAGAGTAACCCGAGCGGGTCGATACTTCTACGGTGATGAACGGCCACACCTCGTCTTCTCCACTTCATCCTAGACCTGTAAATAAGAAGAGAGAAACGTGGGCAATGTAGAGACGGCTGGTAGGGGAAGAATCCCCTATTTCCAGCTACAAAAGTGTTGCCCCCATATTGGATGCCCTAATAGGGAGGTGGAGACCTCCTTATATAGGAGATATGGGAAACCCTAACCTCAATGGGCCAGGCCCAGTTAGGGGTTGTCTCTACAAGCCTTCAGCCTAGTGTAGTATATAAACTACAATGTGCTGGGCTTGGCAGGTTAGTACGCAATAATAATAATATTTAACATAAAAGGAGATAAGTGTTTGGGCTGGGTCAAGTACCTTACCTCGTCAGTAATGATACAATCTGGGTGATTGTAGATAGATTAACCAAGTCTGCTTATTTCTTACCGATGAAGGAAACCTTCAGTATGAAACAATTAGCCAAGTTATATGTAAATGAAATAGTTTCATTACATGGAATTCCTTTATCTATTGTGTCTGATAGAGATAGCCCAGGTATGTTGGACCTTTTGAGATTATTAGAAGAATAGCACCAGTAGGTTATCAGCTACAACTGCCAGAGGAATGGCAGGAATACATGATGTATTTCATGAATGTAATCTCAAAAAGTGCTTAGTTGATGAATCACTAGTAGTACCCCTTAAGGACATAGAGGTAAATGAGAAACTTAAGTTCGTAGAGAAGCCTCTACAGATTGAAGACATAAAAGTCAAGAATCTCAAACACAAGAGATTGGTTCTAGTCAAAGTAAGATGGGATTCCAAGAGAGAGCCAAAATACACTTGGGAGCTTGAATCAGAGATGCAGAGGAAATATCCACACCTATTCTAGTACACCTCAAGGACGAGTTCTAAAACAAGGTGGGGAGGATATAACAACCCTCCTAAAATTTTTAGAACACCCCTATACGTCCTAAAATACACCCCGTATACGAAAAACGACCCTAAATACTTTTAATTTCATAAAAATTAAATAAAAACGACCCTAAATACCTTTAATTTCACAGTGATTGAGTATTTGTAATTCTACAATTATCGTCGGTATGTTGGGGTTTTGTATACAAAATTTGTTACTACACTGTGAGTAGTAACATTACCACCAGTCATGGATTGATGGTACCGTGGGTGGTAATTAAGGTAGAAATATAAACAAATGTAATTGCGAGATCGCCCTCAATGCTGTAAAATGATAAAACTTGTTTTGATTAAACTGGGATTCACTCGCTAGTATTTCTTGCTGATAAAATATTTTTAAACGCGTTTTAGGTAACAAAATGTGGAAGTCAAATAGAAGACAACTGGACATCACTAAAGGCTTGGAAAAAGTGAATATAAAATTTACCTAAATAAAGAAGATGTTTTATTTCAATAAATTAGGGTTTATCCCTATAAACATGTCTGTAATTGAAACTTGGGTTTTTCCCGTGTATTCAATATTATAAAAAAGTGGTATTTTACTCTGATAAAATATTTCCTAACTACGGTCGTGATGTAAATTTTGCTGCTAAACTGATAAATAGCGATACCATTGATACTGGTTCGCGGCCGCCCATTCCCAAGTGATTAGGGGTCGGGGGTTGCGACCTGATACGACCAAAAAAAATACCGAGATGTGTTTACATTAATCGAAACAATAAAAATGAATATCAATTTCAGTGCTGACGTTATTCAGTCAGTATTAGACAAATCGTTTTGTTACATTTACAACAACAGGTTTGATTGTAACTTAAAAAAGAAAAACTAAAAAATAGAAAAGAAAAAGGAAGGATGAAAAGTTATATAAGTGAGGTTTTTATTTTATGAAAAGTGTTTGTAGGTGGTTGTGAGACCATCTACTATGGTGAACAATTTCCATAAACGATTGCCACATGGCTAATAGTACAAAAGACTTGGGCAATTTTTTTAATAAAAAATACACAATGGTGAACGAACGGGTTGTTTCACCAACCAAAAGTTTGCAACCCAACTTTACAATATTTATTTAATTTTTTTTCTTTACAATATGAATCTATGCCATTTTGTAATGATGAATAATTAAATAGTTTGCATCTTATGTATAATTAAATAGTTTAATATTATGTGTTTTATAATGTTTTTTTATTTTAATTTTATTTATTTTTTTCTTATTTATTTGTTTTTATATTTAATACAAATAATTTATCAGTTTCAAAATAAAGTTATTATTTTTAATATTCTAATATTTTTTGTATAATAAACAATAATTATAAATCATATATATTTAATAAAATATTAGTTTAGGTTAGGTTGTGAATGTGGGTGGTAAATTGGATTGTGTTGTGTTGTATAGGTGGAGATAGAGAAATTAGTTTTCAAATGAAAGATTGGGTTGGTTTGGTTTGGTTTGTGATAGTTGATAGTTGGAGTAGATGAGAGAGAAAATGATACTGTTTATCTGTAAGTGTGAGAGAACACTATAAACCCCTTATAATTTTTAATATATTTTGAAAGTGGTTGTGAGTTTTAGAGATAAAATGTAATGATAAATGTATTAAAAAGTATTATGTAATTGAAAAGAGAGAGAAGGATAATAATTTTTAGCATGATTGTAAAACAAGGTCTCCAAGTCCGAGTACTCCACGAGTAGTCCCTACAAGACAGGCTGCCGATGCGACTATTTTTAACTCTGCCTAATTGCTCGGAATCGATCAAACGCGGTCAACCTCAGCAGAATCGGATCAAGTAGGTTAACTCGGCCCGTGTTTGACTTAATCAAGTCCGCCCAATTGCTCGGAATCGATCAAATGTGGTCAACCTCAGCAGAATCGGATCGAGTAGGTCAAATCGGCCCGAGTTTGACTTAAAAAAATTAAACATAATTCCTATGCCTATCATATTAAAGAATGAAAATCATTTTCACGTATTTTGTTATAATTATATGTAAATTTGTGCTATTCGACATATATTTAATTTTCGAAAACTGAATTCTTTATAATTTAACATGTCCGAGTAATCCCCGAGTACTCTCCGCCTAGGCCGAGTACTCTCAACTCTTCAATCGACCAACTAGGGAGAGCCTAGCGAGTTTTGCAATCATAATTTGTAGTGTAATATAGGGTAAAAATGAGAGGTTGGATGTAAATGCTCTAATCAGATTAGTTTTGTGGCTGGTTCCTGATTCGACCAATAAAATATACTTTAAAATTCAAACTCTTGACTAAAATAATTGGTTTTGCATTTGTTTAGAATTTCTAGTGGAAATTTATTGCTTGAGTTTTATAAAACTTCTAAACAAATAAATTTTCTATAATTACCATCCCCCTATCTTTTTTTTTTTTTTTTAAAGATAAACTTTATTAAGAAAAAACGGCCGGACTGACAAAAAAACGCAGGACCCCTATCTATTTCTTATAAACCTTAATACCAAACACACGCAAAATAGAATGGCCGCTCATGTATACGTTGATTTTAATTGGTCATTACCATTTTTTAAAGGCAATTGGCCATTACCTATGCAATTAATTTCGTGGTAATTGATTATTTCAACATCGTCAAATACATACATTACTAAATTAATTTACTTTTATGCCCTTATCACTTACAGGTTCTTGTACAAGTAGCACAACATAGTTTCTCTATATATATGAGTTGAAGCCTATGTATCCACCATTCTTATAATTTCTAGTTCTATCTTGTAGCAGTGTTTCAAAACCTAATTATCATGGACCTTACTGTAATTCTTACACATATTCTTTTATTGTTTTTGTTCCTTACCTTTTGATTTATACATTTCTAAATTTCTTGATTTACCTCTAATTCTTATCAGGAAAAGGATGTGTTCATTGAAGGTAAGGTGGACTGGAAAGGAAGAGCTGCAACAAAGAATAAGCATGGAGGCAAGCGGGCTGCACTTCTAATAGTAGGTACGATTCTTCGTTTCACGGATGGGGGTTAAGAGGGTCCGTTAACCCTATCATCGAAATTGGAATTTGTTAGAAAAAAATTATATATAAAATCTTAATTTCATTTTAACAAAACATGAATCGGACCCTCTAGTTGTAATCTGTAGAGAAGAGGACCTTCTGATGACACCAACTTAAAAGTTCTTGTTACACTGTTTGTTAACTTTTATATGCATAATATAGGCAATTCACAAGATTTGAAGAATCTAAGGTAATTAATATTATGTCCGTTTTTGTTTTGCAGCTACGTTTGCATTCGAAAATATGGCAAACATAGCAATATCAGGTAACTTTGTGACATATTTTACCCAGGTAATGCATTATGACGTATCCGAAGCAGCGAACCATGTCACGAACTTTATGGGTGCTGGTTACATCCTTTCCATCGTTATGGCTTGTCTTGCTGATACCAAAATCGGCCGATTTCGAACTCTTCTTATTGCAATGTTTCTAGAATGCCTGGTGAGTATTGATTAAAATAACCATATCTCCCTAAACAATGAATTTATGTGAATTCTAGGTGTGTTAGCAGAATGATAAGTGCTTCTTGGAGGTTTTTGGAAGTGTTTTGATTTCTATGAAGTTCACATGGCAAAAGCTAAAATAATGATTCTGCTCCTTTGACTAGTGGATTACCTATAAACGAAAACCAGTTCAAAAACCTCCTTTAAACGCATTTAATTTTTCTAAAACACATAGAGATTAAAAAAAAAAATCTTAAAATAACATATTTTTTTCAAGGGAATCTATTTAATATCTTGCTTCTGATTGATAAATGATTACTCTAGGGGTTTTCTTTGCTCACACTACAAGCACATTACCCAAACCTCAAACCAGCTCTTTGTAATATATTTTTGCCAACATCAAATTGTGAGAAAGTGAGTGGAGGAAAGGCCGCACTCCTATTCGTTGCGATGTACCTGCTGGCTGTTGGCACCGGGGGTGTAAAGGCAGCATTACCGTCACATGGAGCTGATCAATTTGATGAGAAAGATCCAAAAGAGGCTAAACTGATGTCAAGTTTCTTTAATTGGTTGCTAGTAGGTGTTGCAGCAGGGCGCTTAATTAGCATAACGTTCTTTGTGTGGGTACAAGACAACAAGGGGTTCGATTGGGGATTTGGGCTTTCGTTGATAACCATGTTCTTGGGTGCGATCATCTGTATTTTTGGATTGCCATGGTATCGAATATATGTTGTGCAAGGAAGCAGTGCCATTACTGAAATTATACAGGTAGGTGGGGTATAAACATTTGAATGTTTTACAAGATCTTAATACTTGTCACTACTAGAAAACCAGCCAGGTCGTTTCCTACACCAAAATCCGTTGAGATAATATATAGGAAACGGCCATTTTCAACAAAACTAGTTTGGTTGAGAAAATCTGCCGTGGGAATACTCTCTGAAAAACATCCGACAAAACTTATAGTGTGTTGAATGTATCAACTAAGTGGGGGGGGGGGGGGGTTATTGCACGGACCTCCCGGCCGCTGGAGTGATCCCACTCCACAAGCTAGCAACGTCCCAATGCTGCCTGGCGGTTAATACCCCATCCCGAGCTGAGTCCGTTTCCCTCTGGGAAGAAGGTGGCAGAATACCCCCTGCCTGGACTCGAACCCGGGTCTCTATGAAGAGTAGAGGTGGGACTGGCCAACTGGGACACCCCAGTTGGTTATGTATCAACTAAGTGTAATCTAGAAAGACTTAACTTTTTAAGAGAAATTTTTATTAATGTTATATCTTTTATAAGTTTATTTAAGCCTTGTTATTAGATTACCTTAAGCATGTTTAACTTTCAGGTTTACGTTGCAGCGGTTAGAAACCGAAAGCTTCAACTTCCCAAGGACCCTACTGAACTACATGAGATCCCAATGGACAAAGAAATAGCACTTCATCAAGAATTCTTGCCACATAGAGATGTTTACAGGTTTAGTTTTGCATCTAATTTAAATTTATTTCCATTCTTTTAATGTTCCGAACAAAAGGGCGAACCAACAACGGTAAGATCGTTGCCATGTGATATGGAGGTCATGGGTTCAAGTCGTATATATAGACTCTTGCAGAACTGCAGGGTAAGGATACGTACACCAAACCTAAATTGGCGTGACACCCCGTGGACCCCACGCATGCGGGAACTTTGTGCACATATTTTGATGTTTTAAATATGCAACAAAATAACTAGTGGTTCTTTTTATTAGGTGGCTAGACAAAGCAGCAATCCGAGTTCAGAAAGCTAATCAATCTCCAAGTCCCTGGAAACTTTGTACAGTTACACAAGTCGAAAATGCGAAAATCTTACTAGCAATGGTTCCAGTTTTCTTATGTAGTTTTATTATGACAATTTGCTTAGCCCAACTACAAACATTTTCAATTCAACAAGGAGTAACCATGGATATTAAGCTCACAAACTCTTTCAACATGCCACCTGCATCCCTCCCAGTCATTCCTATAGTATTCCTCCTCTTTCTAGTTCCAATTTATGACCAAATCATTGTACCTTTGCTTCGTAAATTTACTGGCATTCCCACTGGCATAACTTACTTGCAAAGAGTAGGAGTAGGGCTTATCCTCTCAGCAATATCTATGGCAATTGCTGGAATTATGGAGGTAAAGCGAAAAAACGTTGCTAAACACCATAACATGCTAGATGCGGTCCCTGTGCTTCAACCATTGCCCATTAGTGTCTTCTGGTTATCCTTCCAATATTTTGTATTTGGTATAGCTGATATGTTCACTTACGTGGGACTACTCGAGTTTTTCTACTCGCAAGCACCAAAATCAATCAAATCTATTTCTTCTTGCTTTCTTTGGACCTCAATGGCAATTGGGTATTTCATGAGTAGTGTCATGGTGAAAATAGTAAACCATGCAACAAAAGGGGTTACAAAAAGGGGAGGATGGTTGGTCGGAAACAACATAAATCGGAATCATTTAGAAAACTTTTATTGGCTACTTGCTATATTAAGTTTGATCAATTTCATAATTTACATGTTTGTTGCATCAAACTACAAGTATAGGCCACAAAGTGTTGATGATGAAGATGAGTATGAATAGCCACATCAAACAAGGACAAAGCCGCAATGATATGTGAAATTAAAGATCTCTAACTGTAATTATGCTTGTTAAGTTTGCGCTTCTTGATCTTCATTTATTCTGTTTTTATGTTTTAAGGGTGTATAATTTATTTTTTACTTGTAAGGTTTAAGTTAATGTGTTGGTGTGAGTGTCTTGTAATTTATTTATATGTTGTTTAGTTAGTTCATGAACAAGCAAACAGATTTTGTACTTAATTTGTTAAAAAAAATATTGTCACTATTACCTACTATTACATTTGATAAATTCGTTTTACATGTAGCGTTGGACCTACGGTACCATCGTTGGTGATCGATCGCATGTCTGTTATCTCAACTTTTGAATTTTCGGTTGGTCACTATTAAGATGTACACTAATCATATCATGAAAAAGCTAAAGGCACTATTACCTACTATTACATTAATAATGTTAACTTGCCGTTATAACCAGTTAAGATGTACACTAATCATATCATGAAAAAGCTAAAGGCAATGTTCTATGACTATTAATTAATAAAGATTAACTTAAATTTTACTCAAATTCGTCACGTTTTTTCTTTTCATTTTAATTTATTTTTCACATGCAACATCTCAGATTTATACTTTTTAAGTAACCTTAATAAAATTTCTAGAGTCATTGTTAAAAATCTTTGATGCTGGTAAAAAAAAATCGTAATCCACGTTACATATAAAAAATAATAAACTCCAATTCTGATTATCCATACCGTATATATGTACTATATTTAGTTGTTCCAAAAACACATACTTAATTAGTTCTAACTTTACTACTTAAGTTGATTATTTTAATTTCAAATGTGACTCTCATTTGGAACAAGTCTTGTGAATAAGATAACGCTTTCTACTTTCTTTTTTTAGAAAAGAATAACTCATATACCTACACGTAGCAAACATGCACATTGACAAAGTCATCATCAATGACACATGTCGTCCTGTCAACCCCTCACAAACAACATCAAACGCAACCAACCTAATAATCAACTCCAAAATTATCAAACCAAAGGAATAACAAAAAACAAAGTTAGCTTCAATGATTTCCAGTGATAAAGCTCCAGATTCGATGCCGGTGGGAGATGGATCAGTCCCACCGGGAAAACCCATGACGGTGGGGCATCAAGTTATTGACAAAAGTGCTCATATGCTACAAACATTAATACCAATTAAACAAATGAGCCAATATGTTTGCACTTTTTCCGTTTATGGACATGACATGAGTCGCCAGATCGAAGCTCATCATTATATTTCCCGAGTCAATCCAGATTTCCTTCAATCTGCTGTTTATGACTCCAATAACTCCTCTGCTCATCTTATAGGTATATAATATATATGCTTCGTTTTCAAAATATACTGTGACAACCCGAGATTTCAAGGTCTTTCTTCTACGCATCACTTGTTTCACAATTCTTTTTACGCTGTATTTTGTGTACAATATTTGATTGACAAAAGTATTGTTACGTTTGGGAGTTACATGTGAACTTAGGAGTTGTTTAATGTCTGCAAATAACATGTTTATGTTTAACTTATGGCTGCACAACACACTTGAATTGCATGAGACCTAAGTCGACGCGAACTAAGGTTCTTCGCCCCGAGCACATGTCGACGAAAAACACTCCACGACGAAGAAGGTTCTTCTTCGAGGGAGTTGTTCGCCGAAAGGGCTTTTGGCCCAGGTCCATTCGTGGCCCAGTATGGTGTTAATGGTATTTTATTTGCTTAACCGTTCATAACCTGTGAAAAACTAAAACAACAAACACTAAAACTCTCTTTCGTTCTCTCCTTCCTGTGCGACGACGACTTTGGGTTCTCGAAGCCCTTCATCTCGAATAACCTAATCACTTTGGTATCACAGTTAGTGCCTACTATCGTCAATTTCTAAAATACGAATGATATGATCATATGTGTGATTAGGGTTCATTGATAAGGTTGTAAATCTAGTACTAGCATGACGAGGATTCGATGATCTGTATGCGTTCATATTCATGATAAGATTGATAAGTCTGCTTGATGAAATTAGTCCATGATAAACAAATAATCTGATTTCGTGTGGTCATTGGGTATTGGGGATAATTATTGTTTAGAATGATTTGTATGATGGGTGCAAACTGTTACGTTTTGAATGAGTGATGATTGTTCATAACTAGAATGCATGATCATCGTTTAAAAGTATTGTTTGATCTGTTTGGGAAACTGATGAACTTGTTAGCATATGTTACGGCTAAAATAAAGGAAGTGTAACTGTCTGTGAAGATAGCGATGAAGGACTGCCCCGACGAAGAACAGGACTCAACAAAAAACTTGGTTCTTCGTTGGACGGTTTTGACGAACCATCAGGGTCTTTCGTCACGATCACTTTCGACGAAGGATAGTCCTTCGCCAGAGGGTACTTCGTCACATCCATGATCGACGAAGAATTGTTCTTCACCATAGGGTTCTTTGCCAAGGAGGCACTCCACGAAGGACTGGTTCTTTGTGGAGATGCTGCACTATGAACAAATAGAACCTTTTAAAACAGTAGGGTCCCTATAGTTATGAGATGTATGAGATTGAATAATTGTTATCAGTTATACAATGATCTTTGCTATGAATGCACACTATGAATATACGTGACAATTGATTATGAAACTGATCTCATTGGTAACCACGGTAGGGTTGGTTGACTAACTTAGAACGGGTAACTTAACAAACCGAGCAAAACTAAGGTGAGTTCACTGTTTTTTTCAAGCATGCGTCCCGGGGAGGGACATCTTGTAAATGTTCCGGGGAGGACTATTGGGTAAATGGGTTTAACTAGAATGTTAAACCTGAGATGTTGGTTAATACACTTAAATCTGTCACTTAAGTCCCATCATATACCGAATTGGTTATCGGGGAGGCAACGGGGTTATTAGTTGATAACGCTATTAGGTTTGGCACCCTCACACCGTACCGGGGAGGACGGGCATGAACTAGTTACCTTAACCACTCGACCAATGTTTGATAGAGCATTGGGGAAGGGCAAATAATCTGGAGCCAACTCGCGGTACTCGAGTTATTAACAACATTGTATTTCTGAAAAGCTTTAAACTTATACTTGGTAACTAAACGTGATAACAAACTTTGAACTCACCAACGTCGTCTGACACACTTGTCTGCATGCTTGCAGGTCGTTAGATTCATGGTTATGGAACTTGCTATCTAGGAGTGCTAGAGTGGTCATGGGTCGTGGCTCTTGGATACATGTTCATTGTTTTTGCACATTTGTTTTGAAACACTTGAATAACATTTTACATTATGCTTCCGTTGAACGTATTTGTTTTAAGTTGTGATTTGAATTTACTTTGTGAAATAAATGGAAACTTTTATTTAATATCTTGTTATAGTTCAATGTGATTAGTGGCTGGATCCTGGTACGTCACACGTCTCGCGGTATTTCCGCATGTGGGATTTTGGGGGTGTGACAGTTTGGTATCAGAGCCACTGGTTATAGTGAATTAGGTTTTAAAACGCTTTTATAAAACCAGACTATAACCGAACAGCTTCGAAATCGACCATGACACTCAACTCCAGATTGCAAGGTTCGTCTCTCGTTCACTTATTGCATAGCGTATCTAGTGTACACTTACGTATGATGTTGCATGTGATTGCACACTTAGCACTATAAACTGAATTCATGTGTTACTTGCCTATGTTATGTGGTTGTTAGAGTCACAAAGCAGCATTCCCCTAGACTTTCAAGATTCACGTTTTGTGGTGTCTTTTGTCTTGCTACTCGAATTTGAGGAACAGTTTAGCACGAGTTGGGAGGAGCTGGGATAAACATGCAAATTGCATTATTGTTATGGGTGCGCACATAATAATAACGTGGGGTGCATGTGAGTCCCAGTGAGGCTTAACGAGTGTGAAGGGGGTTCCGCTATGTCGTCTGATGTAAACTTGGTAGTCTGTAGAAGTCATCGTGATGTTTGACTTCTACTCAATTCTGACCCTTAACCATTTTCCCTTCTCTTATATAGAATCATGAGTGGACGTGGTGGACGTAATAGTGGACGTGGTGGTGGCCGCGGCGGTGGACGTGGCAACATTGCTATGACTCAGGCCGAATTAACCGACCTGATCTACACTCGTGTAGCTGAAGCCCTAGCGGCTCATCAGGCTGGCACGAGTGCCAAATACTCTTTATTCTTGTGTCGTGTACTCAACTCTTACCCGTGTGTTGTATTTTCTTTCGTCCTTAGGTCAATAATTGAATCAGAATCAAAACAATCCGCTTGTTTGCACGTTTAAGACGTTTATGGATTGTAAGCCATAGACATTCAGTGGGACTGAAGGAGCTGTGGGGCTACTTTGTTGGTTTGAGAAAGCTGAGTCAGTCTTTGCTATGTGTAATTGTCCCATGGGGGACCGGGTGAAGTATTCTATAGGCACATTGGAGGATGGCGCCTTAACTTGGTGGAATGCCCAAGTGCAGATGTTGGGCATCGAAATGGCTAATGCAACTACTTAGGATGATTTCAAGGAGTTGATGCGGGAGGAGTACTGTCCTCGTGACGAGATTCAGAAACCCGAGAACGAATACTACAATCTGAAGATGGAGGGGTCCGAGATCGAGGCTTACATGAAATGATCTCATGAGCTAGCAAACATGTGCCCTAACCTATCACGACCACCACCTCGAAGAATCGAACTGTACATCAAAGGCTTAGCCCCGCAAGTTAAGAGTTTGGTTACTGCGGCAAATCTCAACAACTTGCCTCAGATCATTCGCTTAGCACATAAGATTACAGACCAAGAGGTCGAGCGTGGTTCGCTACCTCCCCGTGTTACTGCTGCTCCTATCTTTACTACCACTCCTGCTAGTGATAACAAGCGCAAGTGGAATGATACGGACAAGGTGTCCAACTCGAATCAGACGCAGAAACAGCCAGACAACAGCAACAATCGTAGCTTCAGTCAGTCCTCCTCTGTTAACCAAGGTCAGAGGAGTACTCCAAATCAAGGCTCCTACGCTGCTAGGCAGCCAAAGTGCAACAAGTGTGGTTATCATCATCGTGGACTGTGTGTCCGAGCATGCCATAGGTGTGATAAGGTGGGCCATATGGCAAAGGGCTGTAGAGCTCCGTTCCCAAAGCAACACTAGTAGTAGAATCAGCAGCAACAACAACAGCATCAGCAACAGCAAAGGCAGCAGCCCCATCAGAACCAAGGCAATAGGAAGGGGTGTTTCCAGTGTGGGGACGAGGGTCACATTAAACGGGATTGCCCTCAGCTGAATCAAAATGCTAATGATAACAACAACCGTCAGAATAACAATGCTGGGAACAACAATAACGGCAACAACGGGGGCAATGGTGCTCGTGGAAGGGTATTTACGATTGGTGCTGGTGATGCTAGGAATGACGACAATGTCATGACTGGTACGTTTTCTGTGAATAACCTCTTTGCTTCTGTGTTATTTAATTCTGGTGCCGATTGGAGTTATGTGTCCTTAGAGTTCAGTCAACGATTAGGGTTAAATCCAACACCTCTTGAAGCTAAGCATGTAGTAGAATTAGCCGATGGTAAGATAATTGAAGCCTCACACATTATTATGGGATGTAAACTCGATCTTGTGGGTCAAGTGTTTGATATTGACCTCCTTCCTGTTACCCTCGGTAGTTTTGACGTAGTGGTTGGTTTGGACTGGTTGTCCAAGCACCGTGCTGACATACTTTGTAAAGAGAAAATCGTACATATTCCTCTCCCCAGTGGAGAATCTCTATCGGTTCAAGGGCATTGCAGTGGTGCAATGGTTGGTATCATCTCAGCTATGAAAGCTCAGAAGTGTCTACGAAAGGGGTATCCTGCGATTTTAGCACTTGTTACTGATACTCAGCCTGAAGAGAGGAAGATCGAAGACCTGCCAGTTGTTCGTGAGTTTTCCGATGTGTTTCCTGAGGAACTTCCTGGTTTACCTCCTCACCGTTAAGTGGAATTCTAGATTGACCTTACACTAGGAGCGGCCCCAGTAGCTCGTGCTCCTTACCGTCTAGCACCTGGAGAGTTGGAGGAGCTATCAAATCAACTCCAAGAACTGTTGGATAGAGGCTTTATTCGACCAAGTTCTTCGCCTTGGGGAGCCCCAGTTCTATTCGTAAAGAAGAAAGACGGGTCCTTTCACATGTGTATAGATTATCGAGAACTCAACAAGGTGACCGTCAAGAACCGCTATCCTTTACCACGTATCGATGACCTGTTTGACCAGTTGCAAGGGTTAAGGTTTTACTCGAAGATCGATTTAAGATCGGGCTATCATCAGATGAGAGTCCGAGAGGAGGATGTTCCTAAAACAGCTTTTTGAACGCGGTATGGCCATTATGAGTTTCTGGTTAGGCCATTTGGGTTGACGAACGCGCCAGCGGTTTTCATGGACCCCATGAACCGTGTGTGCAAACCGTATCTCGACGACTTCGTCATTGTGTTTATCGATGACATTTTGATCTATTTAAAGAGCAAGGAGGATCACGAGCGACACTTGTGTCTTATCTTGGAGCTTCTGAGGAAAGAGCAACTTTACGCGAAATTCTCTAAGTGTGACTTCTGGATTCAAGAGGTACACTTCCTTGGTCACATTGTGAACGAATCGGGGATACACGTGGATCCTGCAAAGATTAATGCTATCAGAAATTGGGCGGCACTGAAGAATCCTTCGGAGGTGCGACAATTTCTAGGTCTCGCTGGATAATATCGCAGATTTATTAAAGACTTCTCGAAGATCGCTCAACCTCTCATCGCACTAACACAGAAAGGAGTAGTATATTCTTGGGAAACGAAACAGGACGATGCTTTCCAACTCTTAAAACAAAAACTCGGCAGTGCACCGATCTTGTCTTTACCCGAAGGTACCGAGGATTTTGTGGTATATTGCGATGCTTCTATTCAAGGTCTCGGTTGTGTGCTATTGCAACGTGAAAAGGTGATAGCTTACACTTCTCGGCAGTTGAAAGTTCATGAAAAGAATTACACGACTCACGACTTAGAATAGGGGGCCGTGGTGTTTGCGCACAAAATCTGGAGGCATTACTTGTACGGTACTAAATGCACTATTTATACCGACCACAAGAGCCTTCAGCTTATCTTTGACCAGAAGGAATTAAATATGCGAGAGCGTCGCTGGGTAGAACTCTTAAATGACTACAACTGTGCAATCAAGTATCATCCAGGTAAGGCTAACGTCATAGCTGATGCCCTTATTCGAAAGGAAACGAAACCCAAACGTGTCCACGCCTTGCAGCTCACCATCCATTCTAATTTGCCTGACCAGATCCGTAATGCTCAAATTGAAGCGTTGAAAGGGGAAAACATCGAAGCTGAGTATCTGCGGGGCATGGAGAAACGACTTGTAGAGAGATCTGATGGTATTCTCTATTTAATGGAGCGAATATTGATCCCTTTGTTTGGTAATCTTAGAGATCTTGAGATGGACGAAGCGCACAAGTCTCGATACTCTGTTCATCCGGGTTCGGACAAGATGTATCAGGACCTCAAAGTTTTGTACTGGTGGCCGAAGATGAAGGCCCATATCGTGACTTATGTGAGCAAGTGTTTGACTTGCGCGAAGGTCAAGGTAGAGTATCAGAAACCCTCAGGCCTGCTTCAGCAACCAGAAATACCCATGTGGAAATGGGAGCAGATTGCTATGGATTTCATCACGGGTTTGCCAAGAACTCAAAATGGAAACGATACCATCTGGGTGATCGTCGACCGTCTTACGAAATCAGCGCATTTCCTAGGAATCAAGCAAACGGATAAGTTCTCACAACTTGTTGCTGTCTATCTGAAGGAGGTGGTTTCTAGGCACGGGGTGCCAACCTCTATTATCTCGGATCGTGACCCGCGTTTCATATCGGACTTGTGGGAATCAATGCATAAATCATTCGGCTCATATCTCGACATGAGTACTGCTTATCACCCACAGACGGATGGTCAAAGTGAACGAACCATCCAAACACTTGAAGACATGCTGCGAGCATGTGTGATTGATTTTGGTAAAGGTTGGGAGAAACACTTGCCGTTGATAGAGTTCTCTTATAACAATAGCTACTATACCAGCATCCAGGCAGCTCCGTTCGAAGCATTGTACGGATGGAAATGCCGTTCTCCTCTCTGTTGGGCTGAGGTGGGTGACAGCCAGATCACAGGTCCGGAGATTGTACTTGAAACTTCAGAGAAGATTGTTCCGATAAGGAACCATATGGCGGCAGCGCGCGACCGTCAGAAAAGCTACGCTGACAAGCGTAGCAAACCTTTGGAGTTCGCGGTAGGCAATCGTGTCATGTTGAAAGTCTCACCCTGGAAGGGTGTGCTACGGTTTGGGAAATGCGGTAAGCTTAATCCTCGTTATGTAGGGCCTTTCAAAATTCTGGAACGGATCAGTAAGGTGGCCTACAAGCTCGAGTTACCTACTGAGTTGGGTAACATTCGTGATGTCTTCCACGTGTCGCAACAAAAGAAGTGTTTGTCCGATGAAACACTTGTGGTACCGTTTCAAGAGCTGAAAATCGATGACAAATTGCAGTTTGTCGAGGAACCCATCGAAATTATGGATTGGGAAGTCAAGGTCCGTAAGCATAGTCGAATTCTGATCGTGAGAGCTCGTTGGAACTCAAGACGTGGACCGGAGTTCACGTGGGAACGCGAAGACCAGATGAAGCTCAAGTATCCTCAACTATTCCCAACTGACCAATCTAATCCTGATGCAACTGGTGAATTTCGGGACGAAATTCCCTTTCAAGTTGGTGATGATGTGGCACTTGGGGAAAATCCACAGTCATCCTGATCTAACACCATGTTGCTTTGGATTACTTATCAAATTTCGGGACGAAATTTCTTTCAAGTTGGGGATGATGTGACAACCCGAGATTTCAAGGTCTTTCTTCTACGCATCACTTGTTTCACAATTCTTTTTACGCTGTATTTTGTGTACAATATTTGATTGACAAAAGTATTGTTACGTTTGGTAGTTACATGTGAACTTAGGAGTTCTTTAATGTCTGGAAATAACATGTTTATGTTTAACTTAGGGCTGCATAACACACTTGAATTGCATAAGACCCAAGTCAACGAAGAACTAAGGTTCTTCGCCCTGAGCACATGTCGACGAAAAACACTCCACGACGAAGAAGGTTCTTCGTCGAGGTAGTTGTTCGCCGAAAGGGCTTTTGGCCCAGGTCCATTCGTGGTCCAGTATGGTGTTAATGGTATTTTATTTGCTTAACCGTTCATAACCTGCGAAAAACTAAAACAGCAAACCCTAAAACAATCTTTCGTTCTCTCCTTCCTGTGCGACGACGGCTTTGGGTTCTCGAAGACCTTCATCTCGAATAGCCTAATCACTTTGGTATCACGATTGGTGCCTACCATCGTTAATTTCTAAAATACAGATGATATGATCATATGTGTGATTAGGGTTCATTGATAAGGTTGTAAATCTAGTACTAGCATGATGAGGATTCGATGATATGTATGCGTTCATATTCATGATAAGATTGATAAGTCTGCTTGATGAAATTAGTCCATGATAAACCAATAATCTGATTTCGTGTGGTCATTGGGTATTGGGGATAATGATTGTCTAGAATGATTTGTATGATGGGTGCGAACTGTTACGTTTTGAATGAGTGATGATTGTTCATAACTAGAGTGCATGATCATCGTTTAAAAGTATTGTTTGGTCTGTTTGGGAAACTGATGAACTTGTTAGCATATGTTACGGCTGAAATAAAGGAAGTGTAACTGTCTGTGAAGACATCGACGAAGGACTGCCCTGACGAAGAACAGGACTCAATGAAGAACTTGGTTCTTCGTTGGACGGTTTTGATGAACCATCAGAGTCTTTCGTCACGATCACTCTCGACAAAGGATAGTCCTTCGCCAGAGGGTACATCGTCACATCTATGATCAACGAAGAATTGTTCTTCGCCATAGGGTTCTTCGCCAAGGAGGCACTCCATGAAAGACTGGTTCTTCGTGGAGGTGCTGCACTGTGAACAAACAAAACCTTTTAAAACAGTAGGGTCCCTATAGTTATGACATGTATGAGATTGAATAATTGCTATCTGTTATACGATGATCTTTGCTATGAATGCACACTGTGAATATACGTGACAATTGATTATGAAACAGATCTCATTGGTAACCATGGTAGGGTTGGTTGACTAACTTGAAACGGGTAACTTAACAAACCGAGCAAAACTAAGGTGAGTTCACTGTCTTTTTCAAGCATTCGTCCCGGGGAGGGACATCTAGTAAATACTCTGGGGAGGACTATTGGGTAAATGAGTTTAACTGGAATTTTATATGTTGGTTAATACACTCAAATCTATCACTTAAGTCCCATCATATACCGAATTGGTTGCCGGGGAGGCAACGGGTTGTTAGTTGATAGCGCTATTAGGTTTGGCACCCTCACACCTTACCGGGAAGGACAGGCGTGAATTAATTACCTTAACCACTCGACCAATGTTTGATAGAGCATTAGGGAAGGGCAAATAATCTGGAGCCATCTCGCGGTACTCGAGTTATTAACAACATTGTATTTCTGAAAAGCTTTAAACTTATACTTGGTAACTAAACGTGATAACAAACTTTGAACTCACCAGCGTCGTCTGACACACTTGTCTGCATGCTTGTAGGTTGTTAGATTCATGGTTATGGAACTTGCTATCCGGGAGTGCTGTGGTCATGGCTCGTGGCTCTTGGATACATGTTCATTGTTTTCGCACATTTGTTTTGAAACACTTGAATAACATTTTACATTATGCTTTCGCTGAACGTATTTGTTTTAAGTTGTGATTTGGATTTACTTTGAGAAATAAATGTAAACTTTTATTTAATATCTTGTTATAGTTCAATGTGATTAGTGGCTGGATCCTGGTACGTCACACGTCCCGTGGTATTTCCGCATGTGGGATTTTGGGGGTGTGACATATACAGTCACGAACCATAATATTTCAAAATATAATTGGACCGGACGTCGAACCAGTCTTCTTACCGATTCAATGGTCCGACCGGTCGGACCGGATGTAAGAACTGGAAGGTATCGTAATTATTAGAAAAATTAATAGGGTTTAATCTGAAAAAAATATATAAAAAATCGGTCTAACCATTTCAAAAACCGGTCTAACCGGCTGGTTTCCCGGTCCAACCGCCGGGTCGTTGGTTCAACTCTGGTTTGATGCATTTCCAGCCTGTTACAAATATCAATTACAATGCATGCATGCACATAATCTCCCCCTCAGCCTGAGCTCATAGTTATTGTTCGTACAGAATGACTTGGTGATGAAGAGAGCAAATAGAACAGTACAAGGTACTGTTCTATTTATAGTACAGAACAAACCACGGAGCATCTTTTGGCTGACGTCACCATGAAAGTGACATCTAACCTCCTAACAATCTACAACCACTGACTATTACAAACACTGCTGACTAAACTACTGATTACAAATAATACAAAGAACAAACTAAACTACTGCTTCTTCATTCCACTGTTATTGCTCCAGTAGTGCTTTGTGTCTTCAGCAGTACTTGAACCATATCAGTAGATTGAGCATCAGTGCTTTATCTTCAACAGTCTTTATGTCAATCAACAGTTGTTGTAAGGGTAGTGCTTTGAGCCATCAGATGTTAGGATCACTTTCAAGGGGAAAGATTAAGTACAAACAACTGCTTATTCTGGATCCACTGATCTGATCCAGTTTTGGCTTTATCAACTGTTCTTTTGTAGGGTTCAATCCCAACAATCTCCCCCTGGAACAGATGATGCCAAAACTCTTCATTATTCTGGATCTTTATTGCCTCATCAATAATTCCCTGACTTGACCTTTGAATTGTAATTCAAGGTTCATGGAGTCTTCATCATTCTCATCCCTGCACAGTGTAAGCTCAAGGAGATCTTGCAGATCTTCTACACCCAGACCAAGTGCTTCTTCCCTTGATATATGCTTCACTTCACCATTGGATTTGAGCAGAGTTAATACATGGGTCTTTTGATCGAACTTCCACTTTAGTATTTTTGAATCCAATAGGTTTCTTGGGAGAGTTTTTGTTGTTGATGAGTTTGGAGATGGAGGCCTGGTGATGACAACTTTGGCAGGGTTTTGAGATTGTGCTAAGTCTTGTTTTTCTGCCATAAGTGTTTGAAAAATCATTTTCATGATGTATTCTTCTTGAGCCTTGTCTTCTTTTGTTTCTGCATCCATTTGCTTTTGTTTCCTTCTTTGATAATGGATAGCAGCAGGTGGAGCAGTGGGTCTTCTAATTGGTAACTTCTGTTTGACTGGAACCACTGCTTCTGGATAAATAGGCTTTTTGGGGGTAGTGGGATCTCTCTTCCTTAATTCTTCCAACCTTTTGTATGTAATCCTGCCATGATATGCTCAATGTAATCCTGTCTCATACTTTCATCTTCTTTTTATGATAATTTTTGACAAAGATATTTTTAGAACTGCTCTAAGGTTCTGACTTTGGTGAGCAGGTATTGCAAATTTCTCTGAATCTCTTTGTCAGACTTTACCTCTGTATCTCTTTGAGATATATCCTCTGCTTGTTTGACCTTTATTTTGAGATACTCTTCTATGTTTCTTGGCAAAGGATAACCTTGAACAGATGGGAGTTTCCTCTTTTCAGGATCATCTTCAGTGTAGAAGGTTTTGATCTCCTCCCTGACTGCTGGAAGATCTAATGGATATTGTACTCCCACAGGGACAATGGCAGTGTTTGGATTGAGGGCTTGAACTGAAGAGATTGGAACAGGGTTTGGAATAGTGGCTAGGGTCAGAGTTTGTGAAGATGTTGGAGGTGGGAAAGTGTCATCTTCCAGTATAATGTTGGTTACCTTTTTCCTTTTGTGCTTTGGAGAGGTTGGTGGTGTGTTTGTAGGTTGAGTGGCGGTGATTGAAATGGAGGGTGACTGACTAACAGCTGTTGAAACAACTGGTGTTTCAACCACTATTGTCACTACAACAGTTGATGTGTCAACTGTTGTCTTCTACTTTTTGGCAGGTGGTTTTTGTGATGGTGGTTTTGTTTGTGGTATGGCAGTGGTTGAGATAACATCTATTGAAACCACTGAAGTACAAACAATTGTTGATACAACAGGTGTCTTAACATCTGTTGGTTTGGAGGTTTGATGAGAGAATTTTTTTGGGATTTGATGAGAATGTTTGGTGGTTTTGGAAGGTGTGGTTTTGGGTTGGCTAACCTTTCTGGTATGCGATCTTCTTTTAGTTTTAGAAGTACCCTGCTCTTCCTCTTCCATCAAAACTTTCTTCTCTTGCTCAAATCTTTTTGACCCTTTTATTTACATAGACTCTTTCATGTTTACCTTTAGTTCGACAAATGCATTTTGAGTCGCATCAACCTTTTTGGAACCATCTGGCCTTGGGATTACTACCACAAGTTTAGACATTGGATCTGGTTTAATATATAGGCCTTCTTTTCCCTTTTTACCTTACTCCCCCTTTTTGGCATCATCAGGGTTTCAACAAAAATGATTGAAGGATGAGAAGCGCCAGTGGTTTGGAGCAGATGAGCTTTAATGGCTTTGATATCTGCTTGAGTATCTTTGTACCTAACTTCCATGACATTTCTGACCATTTGAAGTTGAACTTCATGCTATTGATCCACATATTGTCTTTGCTTGTGAAGCAGAGGTTGAAACAGATGGCATTGCTCAGCAGGGGATAGAGCAGATGATGCAGCAGTGGATGTAGTCTTTTGAGATTGTAACAATTGCTGCAACATATTTTTGATATCTGCAACAGATGTTTCAATTTTATCCACTCTCTCCGTCAATTCTTGATATTTTAAACCATCACCTAAGTTAATGGGATCATCTGATTTCCCACTAGTGGTGGTTGTATCAGTGTTTGACTTAGGAAAAGTTTCCCAAAAATCATCCACTGATGCCCCTTGTTCTCGGTACTAGGGACTTCTCTCCTTAGCAGAGGTTACCTTAGTAAACACACCAGTGTACAATGGAAACACACCAGTGGTCACCTTGGTTCCCAAAGAGAAAATTGCCTTCAAGGGAGTCTGACTTATGAAACTACTGGGCAGGTGCAAATTAGTGGATTCAACACCTGTAGTAGCTGCTCCACTTGAACTATTGACATGAATTACTTGTAATTCTTGCAGTGTAGCCTCCTCAACTATTGGTGGGTTAGCAAGGATAGAGGAACCAGACTTACTCACTTGTTGTGGTATATTCTCAGTGACAGATTGTTTAGAAGAACTGATTTGTGTCTGGTCCATATCAAGTGCATCCAACAGAAGTATAATTTGTGGTGGAATTTGTGCAGTGAGGATGGGGGTTGAAAGAGAATTTGCCCCGGGAGCAGGGCTGTGGAAGATAGATTCAAGTGAATCCATTGCTTCATAATGTGGTATCCCTATGGATATAACCAGATCCTTTTGAGAGGATGCAGGAGGAGTTTTAGGCTCAGGTTGAGATCTTTCTTCCATCTGCTATGAGGAAGTAGCAGCAGTGGTTATTGGTGACTTTTGTGTTGTCACAGGTATTGTCTCTGGGATCTCATCTTCCAGAGTTACCTTTTTGGAGGGTTTGTAGGGCTTTTGGGATTTTTCTTGATTGGCTTTTTGGTGGGTTTTGGTGTGGATTTCACAGCAGTGGGTCTGCTACTGTGATCACCAGGAGCAGTGGGCTCAACAGCAGGGGCCTGAGGAGCAGTTGTTGCTGCTAAATTCTGCTCGTGCCTCTGTTTGTTTTTTTGAAGGTTTTGACAGCCTTGTGAATGTTTCAGAAGTTAGGTTGTTTATTTGAAAAGGATTTCCTTGGATAAGCATATGTGCATTATCCTTTGAAAATTTCTTTTGTATATAAAAGCTTAAAAATCTTAGAAATAATAAAAATGGTTTTTTATTGACATTCTTGATCATATCATTGAAAATCTCTTGGGAGTAATTAAAAGTTTCTTCTATCAAAATAGCATAGCCCAAGTATTGGATTTTCAATGGAATTTCGTTAAAAGTTGTAGTTTTGTTTAAAACACACATGAGGAGGATATGGAATAAAAATCTCATGGTAGGTAGAAAACTACCCTTTTGTAAAGTATCTTTTTTCATTTCGTCTTCATACCCTCTCTCATTGAAATCAGTTTGGTAATCAGCCTTTGGGAAAGAGATTTTACATGTAAGATCATTGATTTCAAACACCTCTGAAATGGTTTGAGGTGTGATAGTAACCGGAATTCCCCTTATTGATGAAGTAATAGCAAAGAGCTTTTTGTCCTTAACTTCAAGCTTTGCATTTTTCCAGAACTCATGTTGGGTATCCAGGTAAATAGGTGCATTACAGGTCAATAAAGTTTTGTACTTTGAAGACGAGTGTGCATCAATCACAGAGTGAAAGGTTGTGTTTTGACTTGGTTTCTCAAGTATACACGGGTAGTTATGAGGGGTTTTGAATGGGAGAGCCATGGTGAATCGAAGGTGGTTGAGAGCGAATGAAGAAGATTAGTGATTTGAGAGAATTTGATGAAAACTTCTTTTGAATGGAATTTTGAATTCGATTCGACAGTGAAAACCCTGTTTGGGGTTTTGATCAGGGTTTTATAGGATGAAAAAGTGTATGCTGACGTGGTAGCGGTTACAAAAGATCTGACGGCTAAGTATTGTCCACATGACAACCTCTGATGAATAATGGATGACAGTTGTTAGGAAACCATTGATAGATCAATATGAGTGGTTTATAGTGGTGAAAATGAAAACAGTGGCTGACTTTAACTATCAGTTGATAGCCTATCAGTGGATTAAAACACTGATGCTTGACAACAATTTATTAACAAGGACAATGAAGGAACAGAGGTTGACTTTCAGCAGTGGATAACATTCAGCAGAACAGATGTTTGAACCAAAACAGTGGTTATGGCAGACTTTTAAGGATTAATGAAAATTTTCATTTTTAGCTATTTTTAAGGGTGAATTTTTGATTTTCTGGAAACATTTTAATGCTTTTATTCATAGAAAAACAGGATTTTGCCTGTTATTCCATGTTCAGCATGCCAATCCTAGAGATCAAGCTTTCAAAGGTGGATGTCTCTAAAGCCTTTGTTAGCACATCTGCCAGCCGATCTTTAGTTGGAACATGGTGCAGAGAAATCAAACCTTTTTCATAGCAATCCCTCACAAAGTGATGTCTGATATCAATGTGCTTGGTGGTTGAATGTGAAACTGGATTTTTGATGATATTTTCTGCTGCATGACTGTCCAACATGAGAGGTGTCTTTAAGGCAGTGACACCGAAATCCAGCAGTTGATTTTGAAGCCATAACAGTTGGGTTGTACAGCTTGAAACAACAATATACTCTGCCTCAGCAGTGGATGTTGAAACAGCTACTTGCTTTTTGCTTTGCCAAGACACAAAGAAATTGCCTAGGAATTGGCACCCTCCTGAAATGGACTTCCTTGTTGTATTGCATCCAGCAAAGTCACTGTCTGAGAACCCTGAAAGCTTGATATTTCCATCAGCTGGATACCAGATACAAAGTGTGGGAGCACCTTTGAGGTATCTGAATATCCTTTTTACAGCAATAAGGTTTGACTTTTTGGGGGCTGATTGGGATCTTGCACAAACACATGTTGCAAACATGATGTCTGGCCTAGATGCAGTTAGGTACAATAAAGACCCAATCATGCTTCTATAAAGAGTTTGATCAACCAAATCATCATTTTCATTAGACATGACTAACTTGGTGGTTGCTATGGGTGTACTACATGGTTTGAAGTCATTCATATCAAATTTTTTAAAAGTTCTTTGGCATATTTGCCTTGATGAATGAAAGTACCATTTTGCAGTTGCTTTACTTGGAGACCAAGAAAGCACTGTAGTTCACCCATTGTACTCATCTCAAACTCAGCTGTCATGAGTTGTCTGAACTCTTCACACATTTTAGGACACGTGCTTCCAAAGATGATGTCATCCACATAACTCTGGACAATCATCAAATCTTTCCCTCTCCATTTTAGAAACAATGTTTTATCAATTTACCTCTTGTGAAACCAATGGAAAGAAGAAAGGTGGAAAGAGTTTCATACCAGGCTCTAGGTGCTTGTTTCAAGCCATACAAAGCCTTATTTAGCTTGTAGACATGATTTGGATAAAATGGATCCTCAAAGCCAGGAGATTGACAAACATATACCTCTTCTTGAATTTTACCATAGAGGAAAGCACATTTGATATCCATTTGAAACACCTTTATATTATGGTTGACAATAAAGGCCAGGAACAGTCTGATAGCTTCCAGTCTTGCTACAAGGGGCAAAAGTTTCATCATAATCAATGCCCTCTTCCTGTCTGAAACCTTGAACCAATAGCCTTGCTTTATTCTTGACAACAATGCCCCTTTCATTAGTTTTATTTTTAAAGACCCACTTTGTGCCAATAGGACTCACACCCTCTGGCAGTGGTACAAGCTCACATACTTGTTGTCTTTTAAACTTTTGGAGCTCTTCCTGCATGGCTTCCACCCAACTGTTGTCTTTTAGTGCCTCTTGATACTTGACTGGTTGATGGAGAGATAGAAAACCAGCAAAAAGACAGATGTTTTGGGATTGGCTTCTTATGAGCACCCCATCACTGATGTTGCCAATGATTTGGTCAGGTGGATGAGAATTCAAGAAGATTAAATCTCCTTTGTATGGAACAATGGCATTTATGGGTGAGGGCTGCAGATGTGAATCATCTGAGCTAACAACTGTTGGTGACTTTGATGATCTAACAGTGTCTTGGAATGGAGGTGGAGGAATAGGAGGAAGTGGTGTGGAAACATGTTGACTTTTATCCATTGTTTGAAGATTTTTATCAACAGTGTTTGATGATGTGGAAGTAGGGGTTTTAGGGCTACGTTGGTCAACAACTGTTGATGTAGCAGTGGATGAGCTTTGACAGCTGTTTTGAACATCTGCTGCTCTGGCCATGGAGGTGAACTTTTGTTGTGGAATGATCACTTCATAGCCATAGTCTGATGGAGTATTTTGAGATGGACCTACACTATTAGTCTTGACAGAAACATTTTCAAAAGTAAATTCATCAAGATCAAATAACTCATCAGGATTTGCAGGGATTTTCATTGAAGAAAGTTTATTGAACTTCACATTCAAAGTCTCTTCCAATGTTTTGGTCCTTGTGTTAAACACTTTATAGGCCTTAGCAGTGGTTGAGTATCCCAAATGATAACCACAATCTACTTTGGCTGCAAATTTTGAAATTGAGTCTTTTAAGTTCAAAATAAAGCATGGGCAGCCAAATACTTTAAAGTATGAGATCAGTGGTTTGATTTTATATAGAATTTTATAGGCAATCTTTTGATGCTTGGAGTTGATCAAAACTCTGTTCTGGACATAGCAAGCAGTGTTTACTACCTCTGCCTAGAAAGTTAATGGCAAACCTGAATCAGCAAGCATGGTTCTCGAAGCTTCTATCAGTGTTCTGTTCTTTCTTTTAACAATTCCATTTTGTTCTGGTGTCCTTGGAATGCTGTACTGCCTTACAATTCCTTTTGACACACAAAACTTATCCAATTCTCTATTTCTGAATTCTATGCCATTGTCACTCCTAAAGACTTTTACTAGCAAGTCAAACTGCTTTTCAACTTGTTTTCTCATCTTTAGAATGTAATAAACAAGTCCATGTAACCAAGAAAAGTCATCTACAATAACCAAACAATATCTTTTATTTTTGAGATTCATGACTTTTACTGGGCCAAACAGATCCATGTGCAGCATTTGCAAACACTTGGTTGTTTTTGGACTCTTCAATGGACTAAAATGAGCTTTTATGTTGTTTTCCTTTTAAGCAGGAAACATAATGCTCAGGACAGGTGAACAATTTTTGAGGAAGACCTTGTTGATACATGTTTGTGGACGCGACTCGACTCGGTTCGACTTGGCTCGACTCGACTCGGTTCGACTTGGCTCGGTTCGACTCGGTTAGGTTCGGCTCAAGCCCGACGTCATGACATTCCTCCGTCGTGTGCCCCAGAGTTCGACACTCGAAGCACGGAGAGCCGCAAACCATTCCCGTCGCCACATCACCATGACATCATCATGATGATGTCATGATGATGTCATAAGTTGACTAAACACTTTGAATCTTCAAATGTGGTGTTTTACGTAAAGAAGCATGAAGCATGGGCCAATCAGAATCAAGCAACATAGGGCCCAAGCCCATTAATTGGCGAAACAAAGAAGAAGTTGACGAAACAAAGTGTTTCGTCAACAAATGTTGCCTTTCGTCGCTGTCTCGTCGAGCAATGATGTGATTCGCCAAGTCCTTTCTGTTTCATTGTGCTGTGACTATAAATAGTCTGTCTGTGGATAAGATATGTATGAGAACACAGAGAGAACAGAGACCACACACACGAGAGTTTTAGAGAGTTTGCAAAACATATTTGTAAACATTGCTTTGTAACCGAACCTTTCATACGTATTAATACAGTGGTGTTAATCGGTGAATATTGCGTGTTGTGTTTGTGCGTGTTCTATCTCGGTTTGCCTTTCCGGTTGGATTCCGCACAACCGGGTTGGTTAGTATACAAGGATTAGGCGACTAGATCCTCCTAGCCGGACCTACAAGTGGTATGAGAGCCTGGGCTCTTATCCTTGTTAAAACCGAGTGTGTTCTTGGTTTGTTTTTCGGGTGTTAAAGCTTATATTTTTCTGAAAAACTTCTGAAATTTGGGTTTAAGTTTGTGTTTTGCTTGGTGTTTTGTTAAAAACCTTATTATTTCTCATGTTCACTTGTTTATTGTAGGTTTTTATTAAACATATTAGCAAAATCTTGTGTTTGGAAGCTTGTGAGTTCACCGGAAAACTCATATTTCTGAGTTGTGTTCTTCATGTCTTCAAACTTTTCTTCATAAAAATAACCTTTTTGATCTTTGAGGATAAGATTTGAGAGTTGTTTGTGTATTGGGAAGGGATAACTGATTAAAATATTAGACCCATATCTTGTTTGGTGAAAAGCAGTGTGGGTAAGCCGAAAGGGGGTCTGTTGTGTCAGGAAGATAAAGTCAATCAGTTCACCAACCCCTGACATCTTTTTGACGAATCAGACTTTTGACGAAAGTGGTCTGATTCGCCAAAAAGGAAATCTTCGACGAAACAGAGTGTCAACGAAACACAAAGTGATCCGTCAAAGTGTGTTTGACGAAAGAGAAGGTTCCTGTTTCGTCAAACAAGTGTTGTGATGTGGGCTTGACTCTTGGGCCATTAATACATTTCGTCAAAGCCCAACAATAAATTACTTAATTTCATCAACTTTAAAAGGGGGCCCATATAACAAGTATTTGATTCGCCAAATTATCAACGCTCAAAAGGGACTTTCTGTTTCATAACTATTTCGTTAACTTGGGCCATAAGACAAGCAAGCCCAAGTGTGTGTGAATAAATTTCGTCAAAGCTCATATAAAATTTCAGTTTCGCCATTCTCTTGTGGGCTTTGAAATTTGATTCGTCAAGTGGAATTTCCAAAATCTAAAATTTTGTTTCGTCGAGGTGAGTATTTGGGCTCTTGTTTCGCCAAGCCCAAACCTGATTCGTCAAACCTTTTATTTCGCCAAGTGTTTAAAATTCAGTTTCGCCTAACATTCTGTTTCGTCGAAACACTTATAATTTTAAACAGAAGGTGTGCAAGTGTGACATAACAGTTTAATTTGAGTGTCATTTTCAGGTGATTATCTTTCTTTATCAAACATGAACCCAAGTTGGTGGGGAACTCCGGCTCCAGATAGTGGAAAATACACAAGTACAGGTTCAACTCCCTCATGGTGGGGTACACCGGCTCCCGATAGTGGAAAGTACACGTGCACAAGTCTATCACCTTCATGGGCCGAGTCTCCGGTATCGACATCTTCTCAGGGAAATCAATGGGCATTGGTATCGAATCAAACTCCGAGTATCCAAAGTATCTTACTGAGTGAAAGCGAAACAGGAAGTTTAAATCGACCTCCAAAGCTGATGCATTTAAACGAGTATCCGGGTTGGGCTGATAGATTCCGTACATATGTTTTGGGTCAAAATACAGAGCTGTGGATACGTTTCACCACAGATTTTGATCAAGCTATCGAAGTCGCCGCTTCAACAACTGCTAGTTTTGCCGATCTTCCAGAAGATCAAAAGAAAATATATGATCTGGAAAAGAAAACCTACGCCATTCTCACTCAGGCGTTAAGCAAAGACATCTATCATCAGTTTGTCAGCTTCAAGACTACAAAGAAGTTGTGGGACGGTTTGAAAACCAGGGGAGTAGGGAATGAAGCAACACGTCAATTGCGTCATGATCTGCTCAAGAAAGAATTCGACTGTTTCACGTGCTTAGATAAGGAGTCTTTGGGAGACATGACAAGTCGGTTTTATCATTTGCTTACTGAGTTGAATAATTTTGGTGTGACAACGACTCAAGCGGAAGTGGTGAAAAAGTTTGCTGATGCTTTGCCTCCCCAATGGAGTAGTTTCTTGGAAATCCTGAAGTATAACTGAGTGTTGAAAACTACAAATATCAACGACTTCGTGCAGCTTCTGGAAAACAAGGATCAGGAGGAAACATTAAAGGCGAAGAGAGTTCCATTGCCACAAAATCCTGAAATGTATTGTGGAACTTCCAATACTTCGTCTGCAAGAACAGGTCCACATGCTCCTTTGCAAACAGCGTTTGTCACTAGCACGGATATGTATGGCAATCCGGTGCAAGTTCCTGTAAAGCCACCTCCTACCACAGACATGTATGGAAATCCAATACAGCCACCTCCTCCTCCTCCTGCTCAAACACAACGTGCATGTTATGGAGGAACATCATCTGCTGGTCAACAGTCAAAGCCAAGTACAGTACAGCTCGACACTTCCAGTTTTTTCTAAAGTCAGTGTAGAAGTAGCTAAGGAACACATGGAGCTGCTTAACACTGTAGTGAGCGCGTACTGTGGGTTAATAGAAGGTCAGATTGGCAACATTAATCTGACATAAGAAGATTATAGGCAGATTGATAAAGAAGAGATGGACTTGATGGATATCAAGTGGGCCTTTGCGAGTGCTGTGAGAAGAGCAAAGGATTGGATGGAAAGTACTGGAAGAACCAGCTTGGAAAGCAAGAGAGACACCAAGTATGGGTTCGATAAACAAGCTGTTAAGTGCTTCAACTGTGGTGAACGGGGTCACTTTAAAAGGGAGTGCACAAAGCCAGCTCAACACGGGAATCAAAACCCCTTCAGAAACCAAGGCAACCAGCAGAACAGAAACAATGAGCGTACATTGGTGCCTGTCAACAACCAAACCAACCGGGCACTTGCAGTTCAGGTGGATGAAGGTTGTGACTGGTCAATCCAGTTGGGTGGTGATGCTCCCGATGGAACAACATGTTTTGCTCAGATTGTGAAGAAGTTAGTTCACACCAGTGGTGGAGAATCTTCTGCCAGTGGTGGTGAATCGTCTGAAGATGAAGATTCGTCTGGGTACAGCAGGAGTGTTAATGAAGAATCATCCAATTCTGGTGATGATCATGTTGGAGAGACATCAAATGCAACAATCGATGCAGATATTGATGAACTTTTAGAAGAAGCTGCAGCAGAAGCTCAAAGAAGATCTATTCTGGTGGATCAAGCTGCTTATACTTCGTCTTCTCTCCATTCAGCCTTTATGGCTAATGTCGACGGTTCATCAAGTCAGGTATGTGTCGATGAACCCACTGCTATTAACTGTGATGAATGTGATAGATTGCATGCTAGGTGTGCTGACTTAGAAGGAAACATGTCTGAGTTGCAAGCCAAACATGATGCTTTACAAGCTAGTTTGTTTGACTTGCAAGACAAACATAGTTCCTTGAGTGCTGAGTGGTGTGACTTGCAAAGCAAGCATGAGGCTTTGCTAGAGAAATATGATGTGACATTCATTCACAATCAGAAATTGACTGTGGATCTCTCAAAATGCACAGAAGCCAACATGTTTTATGAAAACCATGAAAAAGAATTTAAGTCAGTAATTGAGACCTTAAAGAAAGATAAAACTGAACTGACAAAAATGGTTTCAAGAAAACAAACTGATATTAATTTGTATATATCTCGCCTGGAGATTATGCAAAAGGAGATGGCTTGTGTGAAAACAGAAAGCGATGCAATCCAGCTTAAGCTAGACAGTTATTTGAGCTCTAGCTATGTGTTGGATCACATCATTGATGTTCAGAAGGAAAAGAGGGATGTCACATGCATTGGCTACAAGAAATGTCCACCACCAGTTAGACACAATTATGATGCCATGCCTGATGAAGAGGACAGGGTATTCTTTGAACCATCTGTGCCTCTAGATGTGAAAGAGTTTGCTGCAGGACTCGGATACCAAAAGGAAGTATCCTCAGATTCAGATGTGTCAGCAGATACATTTGTAAGTGCTGAACAGAATCAAGATCCTCCAGTTGTGATTGAGGATGCTGATTCTTCTGATGATGAATCTGATGATACTGTCCCAGCAAAGTCTGATGCGGTAGCCAAAAATGAGGACATACCTCTCGAGAATCACATTCTATGTGATCCCCCTGTAAAACCCGCTAAGACTGTTGCAACTGAGTCCTCATCTGCAGAAGAGCCGGAGAGTGTGAATTTACTGTACACTCTAGTTGGTGATGATAAAATTTACTCAGACAAAGATTTTCCCATTAAGAATGTTAATCAATCCTTAATCTGTAAAGTCTTTGAAAATTCGACAAGTAAGTTTTTGGGAAAGACAGGACCACGTGTTACAGTTACACAGTGTCCTCCTATTCCAAAGGCTGAAATTCGAAAACAATTTGGAAACAAGAAATTACCAACAGTGCCAAAACAACAAAATCACACCAAGCCCAAAGGAAAATCACCGGCTCAAACTCAAAAGAAGCCGAATCAGAAAAACAAGAATGTAAACTTTGTGAAATCAACGGGAACGGACAAAATTGAAACGTTTGAAAATAAATCTAACTTAGATTTTGTCAAGAAAGCTACTGTTTTGAAAAGAAATGAACAAAACAGTTCACAGCCTAGTACCTCGGGTTCACAAAGTTCAACATCATCGGCTAATCGATCACATGATACTTCGGGGTTTGTAGAACGAAGATCATGTTTTGAATGTGGAACCATTGGACATATTATTCGTAATTGTCAATATCTTCATAAGCAAAAAGAAAAGGTTGATGATCCCCGTGGCAAGACTGACCGTAAGCCATCTGTTTCCACAAAACAAGATCCCCGACTTGTAAAAGAAAGGGAAAAGAAACAGAAACGCCAACAGGTCAAGAAGATTGAGAAAGCAATTAAAATCGATGTGGTTCAAAAACAATCTGTTGCTGTAAAACCAGACAATTCTAAAACTTCAAACAATCAAGAAGTTAAAATTTTAAAGAAAGACACTGGTAAAACAAAACAGACCTGGAAACCAAAATCGGTTACTGAATCAGGGGGACCATCACAATTCACCAACCATCAAAGACAAGAAGTTATTGTCATTGATGAAAATGGAAGACCCAAGACCACAATGGCTTGGGTCCCCATCTCCAACTAATTCATTTGAGTTCATGTGCAGGGTGCTTCAGGAGGAACTGTCAGTAGTCATTGGATTGTTGATAGTGGGGCATCCAGGCACATGACAGGCGACATGAAGCTTCTCTACGACGTTAAATCTATTAGAGGAGGTTATGTTGCTTTTGCTGGAGATAAAGGTGGATATATAACGGGTGAAGGAATGATATCCAACGGGATTGTCAGCTTTGACAAGATCAATTTCGTGCAACAACTTGATCACAATCTTCTTAGCGTTTCTCAAATTTGTGACAAGCAATTCTCAGTACACTTTGATGCAAATGGATGTTATGTGCTGAAACCCGGCTTCAAAATTCCAAAAGAATGGATTCTCTTGTCTGCTCCAAGGATAAATGATTTGTACGTCCTTGATATGAGCCAGGCTATTACTACGTCTGCACAAGCAACATGTTTCGTTTCAAAAGCCACAGAAAAAGACACTATCTCTTGGCATAGACGTGTGGGTCACATTCACCTACGTAAAATGAATCATTTGGTTTCAAATGAATTGGTGAATGGTGTTCCTCTCAAAAATTTCCATCTTCAAGACGTCTGTGTTTCGTGCCAGAAAGGAAAGCAAACAAAGAAGAAGCACCCTACAAAGAAGATCAACACGGTGGCAGTTCCTCTTGAACGTTTGCACATGGATTTGTTCGGTCCTGTCAAGCACAAGAGTATTCGGGTGATCAATACTACCTCGTGATTACAGATGATTATTCTAGATTTTCTTGGGTAGCGTTCATGGCACACAAGAGTGAAACCTTTGGCATTATCAAAAACTTGATCATTCAGATTGAGAATTTGTATAAGTTGAAGGTTAGACGGATACGTAGCGACAATGGTACTGAATTTAAAAATCATTCCATGGCGGAGTTCTGCACTTCAAAGGGTATTCTACATGAGTTTAGTGCAGCTTATACTCCTCAACAGAATGGTGTCGCTGAACGTAAGAACCGCACATTGATCGAGACTGCTAGGACAATGTTGGTAGAGTCGCAGCTACCCATTCCATTCTGGACTGAAGCTGTGGCCTCTGCATGTTATACATTGAACAGAGTCCTTACAGTCAAAAGGCACAACAAGACCTGCTTTGAGCTTCTTCAAAAACGGAAACCAGATTTGTCTTATCTAGAACCGTTTGGAGCTCCATGCACAATCATCGATCCTAATGAAAAGTTTGGGGCAAAAGCAATTGATGGATACTTTCTTGGGTATGCCACCCCTAACTTACGAGTCTGGAATCTAGAGACTAAAAGAGTCGAGGAATGGTCTGAGGTCAGAGTACAAAGGCACACCTTGCCAGTCAAAAATCCGGGTCAACCTTGGATGTTTGAGTACGATGACTTCTTCAATTCGATCAATGTTGAAGCCGTTGAAGAAAATGTTGCGGCTAGGATGTTTTTCGAGAGTGACAATGCAACAGTTTCACCGGTGGTTCGTCCAATTCTTGTTAATCAAGAACCATCTTCTTCGGTGAACAATAATACTCTCAACAATGAGGATTTTCATGATGCAAACGAATTGAACGAATCTTCAGAGGATGATGAATTTCTAGATGCAGATCAGGAAGCTCCCACAACAGCAGTTCATGGTACTTCTGAGGGTACTCCTCCAGTGGATGCCCATAGAACAGTTGAGGCTACTGCATCATCCTCTTCGTCAATTCCGGGCCTTGATTTGGTTGTTGATCTTAATCTGAACAACCTGGGTATAAATGTTCCAGTTCCAGATAATCCAGAAACAAGGATTCATAATACCCATCCTCAACAAAACATCATTGGAAATGTGCAAAGTGGCGTTCAAACAAGAAACATGTTGCGAAATAACAACAATGCAGGCTTGTATGCAGCTATTCGAGAATCCGGGCAACAAAACGATTGGTCTTTCGCGTGTTATGTCTCACAGGAAGAACCAAGAACGTGGAAAGAAGCCTTGAAAGATAATGCTTGGGTTGAAGCAATGCAGGAAGAACTGCAACAATTCCAGAAGCTGGGTGTCTGGAAACTAGTAGAGAAACCTGCTGGATACAAGAAGATTGGTACCCGTTGGGTTTTCAAATGCAAAAAGGATGACCGCGGAGTTATTATCCGAAACAAAGCACGTTTAGTCGTTCAAGGTTTTCGTCAGATTGAAGGGATCGACTACAACGAAGTTTATGCACCTGTTGCATGTCTCGAAGCAATTCGAATCTTTCTAGCCTATGCGTCCTTCAAAGGATTCAAGGTTTATCAGATGGACGTGAAAAGTGCATTCTTACATGGTGTGGTTGAAGAAGAGGTATACGTCGAACAGCCTCCAGGTTTTGAAGATCCTATCCATCCCGATCGGGTTTGGTTGCTCAACAAAGCTCTTTATGGTCTTCATCAAGCACCGCGAGCTTGGTATGCAACCTTATCACACTATCTGCTGGAGAACGGTTTTCGAAGAGGTCTTATCGACTGTACTCTTTTCATCAAAGAACAAGATGGAGATCTTCTTCTGGTACAGGTATACGTTGATGATATTATTTTTGGTTCTACTAATGATGTCTTGTGTAGGGAATTCGAGCGCATCATGCAGGATAAATTCGAGATGAGTGCTATGGGGGAAATGACTTTCTTCTTGGGCCTACAAGTACAACAAACAGAGTCTGGGATATTCATCCATCAGACTAAATATGTTGGTGACATCTTGAGCCGGTTCCAGATGTCTGATGCAACGCCCATTGGTACCCCATTGCCAACTAATCACGGAATTACTCCTGACTTGAAGGGAGAAGCTGTTAGCCCCTCAAACTACCGCGCGATGATTGGATCTCTTATGTACCTCACAGCATCAAGGCCAGACATAATGTACCCAACGTGCCTGCTTGCCAGATATCAAGTTAACCCGAAGGCCTCACATCTTGCAGCTGTCAAAAGGATTTTTCGTTATTTGAAGGCGTACCCTGACACCGGTCTGTGGTACCCTAGGGATAATAACTTTGAATTGGTAGCTTTCAGTGATTCTGATTTTGGCGGATGCAAAATCGACGGTAAATCCACAACGGCTGGATGTCAGTTCTTAGGAAATCGCCTAGTCACATGGCAGTGCAAGAAGCAGACGTGTGTCGCTACATCAACATGCGAAGCTGAATACATTGCTGCCTCAAGTTGTTGCTCCCAAGTTCTTTGGATTCAACAACAAATGCGGGACTACAGTTTTGAATTCCTAACTACTCCTATTTACGTTGATAATTCTGCTGCTTTAGATATCACTAGAAATCCTGTGCAGCATTCGAAGACCAAACACATCGAAATCAAATATCACTTCATACGTGATTGCTTTGAGAAAAGGCTAATCGATGTTGTTAAGGTCCACACCGATGACCAACGTGCCGACTTATTTACCAAAGCATTTGACAAATCAAGATTTGACTTTTTATTATTGGTAAACGGCATTAAGGTCAAGCAAGAGTAAACCAACATCGGAAAATCATTTTTGTAAATATCTTTGTGTGTTTTAAATTTCTCTTAGTTTATTGATTTTAGGGGGAGTAAATCCAAAAATCGGAAAATCCAAAAACATCGAAAAATTTCAAAAACACAAAAACAATAGAAAAACAAAAATGAGTTTCCTGGAGAGCAAAAGAGAAAATGATAGTACATCGGTGGTCTATCCAAACCTCTTTAAACCTTAAATGAAAAACGATAAGCAGCTCTATATAAGATGTATCGGTAGGCTCACAATCATTTTAAAGTGTGCAGGGTGATATAAATCTTAATCGACTGAAGACCAGGTGGGAACCATTCATTGGCATATGGTCTTAGTACCGAAATTTCGTTTGCTAGATTGCCGAGGTTCTGAGATATTCGGTCTTTATGCTGCTTATCATCTGGGTATCATGGTTGTATCTTTTACCGAAAAATAACGGGGACGCAAGTCTAGATCTTCCATGATACTATACATACGTGTACATATTACATACTGCATTCGACCTCAATAAGTGATAAAAATCACATGTCCAAATCAAATAAGTGATAATATATCACATTTATCCGGGTGTCGAGTTCGTCTCTCTGCTGTACGGAAGTACTGACCTGTTCACGGACTTGCACCTGTGCCCTCATGCATATGAAAATCAAGTTCCTCATCAATAAGTGATTATATCACATAGGGCTTGTTTTCAAATCAAAATAAGTGAGTATCTCACAGCTTATACGGTCAAACAGATGATAATCGGTATACTCACCGGTAAGATGAACTCTCGTGCATACCTTGATACGGGAATGTGTCGTGATGTGGATGAACACCGGTCGGTAAGTATAAATCATACCTTAACGTATCCCCTCGCCATGATTACATCTGATAAGTTGAGCTTAAGTGGACAACAATACCGATAATTGTTATAGGATGCTTATCTTAATGTTAACTAACTGAACAACAAGAGTGTTTTGGCATGACCGTACACTGATATGATTCTCTTACCCTCGAAACTCGCAAAAAGAATGTCTGTATATATTTATTTACTGCTTAACTTTTATTGTTTTTCTTTTAAACAGTTTCGTCGTTTGGTGCATATCAGCACGACATTAGCGGTGATGTCGTTTGATAACACTCAAAGGATTTTAAATTGTTGTCTTTTAATTTCAAAAATACCAAAAAGATTTTAGGTGTGTTTTAATATAAACTTTATAAAAGCCAAAAAGATTTTATTTCTATCTTATTTTCGATCGTACGATGTTGGATCTCGAGTCTTCGTTACCTGAAACCTGAACGAAAACCGAATTGACTAAATCTTCATAAACGGTCGAAATTTGCAAGTTTTGAAAGTTAGAAACTAAAACTGATAAATATGTTAAACTTTCAAACTGTCGGACGGTGTTTGATTGAAACATGGCCATACGTGTGTCATTTGTTTATACTAAATATATTCCAGGCAGTTGTTCTCATTACGCGTTTAGATTTCTTGCATGTGCAGATTCTAAAGGCAAGGAGAACATGGTCGTTGACAAGCTTCGGAATGAAGACACGACGTGAAGGCACTCATGTGATGAAGTTGATCGAGTTGCCGCTGACCATCATAAACACCACAAGGATCTCAAGTTATAAAGATCAAGTCTTTCACGAGCATAACTCAAGGGGGAGTTTATGTTAAGGGGGAGTTTGTTAACACACTTCCTACATGATACGGGTAGTTTGTTGATACACTTTCTGCTTTCAAGACGTGAAGACTTTCAAGATCCTCCGACATTGAAGACAACAAAGGCGAATCACGCGAGTAGCGTCCAAGGGGGAGTTTGTTGATACATGTTTGTGGACGCGACTCGACTCGGTTCGACTTGGCTCGACTCGACTCGGTTCGACTTGGCTCGGTTCGACTCGGTTAGGTTCGGCTCAAGCCCGACGTCACGACATTCCTCCGTCGTGTGCCCCAAAGTTCGACACTCGAAGCACGGAGAGCCGCAAACCATTCCCGTCGCCACATCACCATGACATCATCATGATGATGATGTCATAAGTTGACTAAACACTTTGAATCTTCAAATGTGGTGTTTTACGTAAAGAAGCATGAAGCATGGGCCAATCAGAATCAAGCAACATAGGGCCCAAGCCCATTAATTGGCGAAACAAAGAAGAAGTTGACGAAACAAAGTGTTTCGTCAATAAATGTTGCCTTTCGTCGCTGTCTCGTCGAGCAATGATGTGATTCGCCAAGTCCTTTCTGTTTCATTGTGCTGTGACTATAAATAGTCTGTCTGTGGATAAGATATGTATGAGAACACAGAGAGAACAGAGACCACACACACGAGAGTTTTAGAGAGTTTGCAAAACATATTTGTAAACATTGCTTTGTAACCGAACCTTTCATACGTATTAATACAGTGGTGTTAATCGGTGAATATTGCGTGTTGTGTTTGTGCGTGTTCTATCTCGGTTTGCCTTTCCGGTTGGATTCCGCACAACCGGGTTGGTTAGTATACAAGGATTAGGCGACTAGATCCTCCTAGCCGGACCTACAGACCTCTTACAAGTCCCTGTTTTGACAAAGCAGTGATTGTCTTGAGATTTCTGTGCCCCAATCTCCTGTGCCAAAGTTCTGTCTCTTTGTTAAAGGCAGCTGAGAACAGACAGGCATCAGTCCTGGGGCTTTCTTTTGACAAATCAACTACATAAACATTGCCACTCCTTTGAGAAACAAGTTGGGTTTTTCAACTTTTTTTATTTCTTCAATCTTTTTAACCATTCTGGTCCAACAATCCTACAACACTCCTTATTAAAGAATGACCCATACCCTTTGTCACTCATTTGTGAAACACTAAGGAGGTTGAATTTCAGATTGTCTATCAGATTGACATTTTCAAACCTAACATTTCCAGACTGTAC
Source organism: Helianthus annuus (assembly GCF_002127325.2). NCBI lineage: Eukaryota > Viridiplantae > Streptophyta > Magnoliopsida > Asterales > Asteraceae > Helianthus > Helianthus annuus. Next base: position 60,951,807 of record NC_035447.2, on the reverse strand, counting down.
TGTACCAGAACCCATCACCTTCCCTTTACTATTATTGCCAAAAGATATATCACCCCGTCCATGAGTTTTGAATTCCTTGAGTAGGGCTCTACATCCAGTCATGTGCTTGGAGCCTCCACTATCTACATACCAAAGACTATCTAAGCATCCAGAAGCTCCCTGCACATCAAGTAAAAGGTTAGTTCAGGAAGGTCTCCAAAGCCAATAAGGCTTTGGATGGGGTCTTAACAGTGTCTGTGTTAAGTTCATGTGGATGGACAGTGGTTAGCTCAGGGGTTTGGACAATTTTTGAAACATTTTTCTCTAACCACTGCTGGGGGTTATTTCCCATTAACTGTTGATAATCAAAGGGATGCATGTTCACTCTTGGTTTAGAAGGCTTTTTGTAAACCTCATAAACGTGTGGGACCCTTGGGTATGGTGGTTGACCTTTATATCTTTGGTATTGGTTAGCAGGGGGTGCATCAGTCACCTGAACTTCTCTTTTGACATAGGTTTGGTTCAGCTGTTTTATAACAGCTGTTTTATAACAGCTGTTTGAACGGGCACAAACAGTGGTTGTTTCTTGACTTGTGTTCTTGATGAACTCATTGGTGTTTTTGAAATGTACTCTTCCTTTTTTACCTCAAGGGATTTCAGATACACACACTGCTGAGTAGAATGGTTTGGTTTACCACAGATGGTGCAGCTCTTTGAAGGCACAATGGTACTTGTTTTCTTAAGGTCATAAGCTTTTAAATGAAAACAATCTTTGGTCAAATGATTTTTCCTTTCACAAAAGTCACAAAACAAGTTTTTTATCTTTTCTTTTCTTTTCTTCTTTTCTGACTCCTTTGCAACAGAGTTTTCAACCACTGTTGGGATGTCCTTAAGAGGAATTACCTTGGCCTTAGGAGCTTTGACACCATCCACAGTTGTGAAGTCTATGGGTTTGAAATTTTCAAGGATGTCACACTCATCAGACCATGTGGGTTTAAATTGATATTTCTCAATCTTCTCAAAAGTTGAGGATCCCACAGATCTTTCCAAAGTGATTTGTTACCAAGTTATCTATTATTTTAACTTCTTGGCCATCCTTGTTTGTGGGTATGATTTTCACAGTACCAGTTTGATTTACAGCAGTGTTTTCAACTTGGTCATTTTTCCGAAACCCTATGCCAAATTTTACATTGCTTTCAAGCTGTTTTTCAAGCATAATCTCATAACCTTTGCAGGATTCCACCCATTTTTCACAGGTGATTTGGTTGGATTCCAACTCCTTTTTACAGACTTGATATTTTTCTATCATGGTCTGGAGTTGGTCCGTGGTTATGCTATGCTCTTGTTTGAGGCGACAAATCTCATTATCCTTTTCTGACAATTTGTTTTTAATTCTTTTAAATATTTTTCAAATTGTACTTCATCATTTAACAATCTATCTCTAGGGTTTTCATTCACCTCCTTAATGTTTGCAAATGCTATGATGCATTTGTCTGAACAAAGGTTTTTAAGAACCCGGGGTGATACCTTAGTTGCAGCCATCATGGGACAATCACAGACATGTTCACTTTCTTCTTGCTCTTTCTCTTCTTTTTCACCTTGTTTCTTTTCTTCTTCAGCAGACTAGGGGTCAGACAGTGGTTCCAACAGGGATTCTGAATTTTCTCCCAACAGTATTTCACCAGCAACAGCAGTAACCACTGCTTCAGCAATTGTATCCACTGTTTCTTCATTTGACTGTCCTTCTTCAGTTTCCAGCCCTTCTGGTATAGACTCTATTGCTACAAAACAAAAATCATCATTAGAAGCATCATTGGTAGCATAGAGTGCAAAATTTTCATCACCTAGCTCATCAGGTAAGCTACTCCAGTCAACAAAGCCTTGGGTGAAAAAGCTTTGTTGATCTGGTTGAATCACTGCTGGTGTAGCTTGTTGAGGTGCAACTGGTTGCGCTTGAACCTGAGGGACAGGGGCTTGGACATACTGAATTTGAGGAAAAAGGGTTTGGACATAATGCACAGGAACAGGGGTTGCAGGGTGTGCATAATGAGCAAAGTTTACATGGGCAGCATGGGCATATTGGGAATACTTCACAGTGTTTTGGTTATTTTGTGGTCTAGGGCTAGGGTGTGTGATGATAGGTCCACTGTTTTGACTCCTATACTCTCTAGCAAAATGACCTAACCTGTTGCACTTGTAGCATTTGATTTTTGATTTATCCAACCATACTTTTAAATTCCCATGCAACCCTGGAAATTTTCTCCCTGTTCTTTTGTAAAACTTGCTGGTTCTAACACTTAGCAGTGCAAGTTGGTGTAATATGTCCATTTCTTCTAAATCAGTTGGATCAAAATGCTGGAGATCATTGAGTTCAAAGCACAGATTGTCAGAATTCTAGTTTTCTCCATTAGCTGTAAAAGCATAATTGGATAAGTAAGAATCAGAGTTGTTAAAAGCTCCACCAGCTGTTATGTCAATGTAATGATCATAACCCTGATCCTTACTACTACCAGATCCAAATTCTTCCTGACCCAAAAGAGCTGTGCTATCAAATGAATAGTCATCTGCAACTTTCCCAGACTCTTGTAACTTCTTTTTCTGGTTCAACTCCCTTTTATAGGTCAGGAGTCTACCATGAAGCTGGGTTAGGGTCAGATCTTTGAACCCAACTGAATTCCTGGTTACAAAAGCAATTGTGTCCCATTTTTAAGGAAGTGACCTGAGAAACCTACTATTTTGTGTTGCATTTGGAAATTCAACCTTAACAAGTTTCAGTTCACTTATGAGACAAATAAATCCCTCAAACTGTTGTGTTAATGATTCAGCCCTAATGTGACAAAAGGTTTCATACTGTTGGTTTAAAATTTCCCTGTTATTTTCAATTACTTCTTCAGTCCCCGTAAACTGTTCCTTAAGTGCATCCCACAATTCCTTGGCACTGTTACAGTGTAACAGCCCAGCATAGATCTCATTTGGTAGTGCAGATGCAACGATGCTAAATGCCTTGGCATCCAGTTCAATTTTCTGAAAATCCTGGTCAGTATAGTTCTCAATTTTCTTAGGAACCATGAATTTTAGATCCTCAGCACTCGGAACCATTGGAACATGTGGTCCAAAGATAGCCGACTTCCAACATCCGGTATTATGTTGAGCTAGGATGTGACTCATCCTTCGCTCCCAGATGTTGTATTCAGATCTGACCAACATAGGTGGTTTGAAGAGAGAACCAACGCTATTAGTGTTATCCTGTGATTGTGACGTCATTCTGGTTGTTTTTCAGGCACTGAATAATCAACTTTGTACGTGATTATACCTTACTCTGTTTTATAACTAAAACCGAACAATCGAGAGTATCAATGAAATTTAGCTGAACTTTTACGTCAAAATGATTGTTAGATCAAATTTGACTGTCCGAGCTCTGAAACCAATTGTTAGGATATGAGTTTATTTTGATTGTGCTTGTTTGATAAAGTTGAAGATGAAACAGAGTTAAATGCAGCGGAATTAAATGAAACAAACTTTCAACACATAATCAATGAGAGAATAAGTTTTAGCAAACATGCTTGACATGAAATTGAATGATTGTATTTGTTACAAAGATCAATTACAATGCATGCATGCACATAATCTCCCCCTCAGCCTGAGCTCACAGTGATTGTTCGTACAGAATGACTTGGTGATGAAGAGAGCTAATAGAACATTATAGCGTACTGTTCTATTTATAGTACAAAACAAACCACTGAGCATCTTTTGGCTGACGTCACCATGAAAGTGACATCTAACCTCCTAACAACCTACAACCACTGACTATTACAAACACTGCTGACTAAACTACTGATTACAAATAATACAAAGAACAAACTAAACGACTACTTCTTCATTCCATTGTTATTGCTCCAGCAGTGCTTTGTGTCTTCCGCAGTACTTGAACCATATCAGTAGATTGAGCATCAGTGCTTTATCTTTAACAGTCTTTATGTCAATCAGCAGTTGTTGTAAGGGCAGTGCTTTGGGCCATCAGATGTTAGGATCACTTTCAAGGGGAAAGATTAAGTACAAACAACTGCTTATTCTGGATCCAATGATTCCGTTGTAGGGTTCAATCCCAACACTTATTTTATTATTTATTTTTATTTTTCAGTATTTTGGATTTAATAGTTTATTTTCATTTTTAGTGATTTTTACATCAACTAGTTTTATGCCCCGCCCACGTCGCGGGATGCTAAGCCAAATATTTCTCGACCAATTAAAATAGAACACTATCATAGTCATACTAGAAAAAAAAGGCAAGAGTGTAATTTTGAGGTCGGGGCAAAACTATAATTTGTTAGGACCAACGAGCGAGTGCTAGGCTACCATAGGTTTGCTAAAAATATTAGAACGATGGCAAGACTATACTTTTGATCGGTGAAATCATAATTTTGATTGGGGTAAAATCATAATTTGTCAAAAGTTAAAACGATAGGAAGACTGTAATTTTGAACTTGAGGGAAAATCGTAATTTTGACTGGGGTAAAATCGTAATTTGCCAAAAGGTACAACTATGACAATACTGTAATTTTAAACTGGGGCAAAATTTTAGTTTTGAACTGAGTGTAAAATCGTAAATATTTCGGGTCAATAGAGAAATGTCAGGCTTGCTATTCCCTGTCATGCTCTTTAAATATATAAGATACAATATTATTTTTTAAAATTATTTAATATTACCTACGGAATAAGGTATTGGTGGTAATCCGTAGCACAAGCACCCGAGACCACAACAGTTATCGGCAATCTGTCGGTGAATTGGGCCATCGGTGATACTAAGATCACATATATGAGATTTGATTTAGGTTTGTTTGGATAAAGGAAACGTGATTAATTAAAGTGTGACAATTGTGTAGGTGTGGAATACATTGTGTCTGATAGGATCTTTGGATCTTTGATACTTTGCCACATGAAGAACAGAAGCTGTGGCATTCGCATGATCATGAGGTTTTTTATTTACATTGTTTTTCTTGTTGTACCAACCACCAAGGACGTTGGGGGAGCTTTAAATTGACTTAAAAAGATCAAGACTACTCTGTTAACCTACTCCTAATCTTATATTATATGTATATATAATTTTATTATCTATTACAAATTGCGAAACCAAAACTTTTTTGTCGGGTTCATCGTATTGTCTTCTATAATAGCTATAAATAGTGGGTGTAAATTTTCTTATTTAAAAAAAAAAATAACTCTCATTACATATATAAAAATTCAACAAATTTTGGTTACCACAATCAGTTGACCCTTTTGACCCCTCCTTTGTTCCGCCCCTGTTTGAATCAAACGAAATACATGTATTCCTATGCTGAATAATTATCTGGTCCAGGTGACATCGGGAATGTGGGTGAATCCAGGTGTTCCGGAGATGATTCAAAAGTCCGAGCTTTAAAACATTGCGCATACTTATGGAAAGTTTTGGTGCACTTGGCAAGTGGATAGAGGTAAATATCTGTGGGTGATACTCGTTTTTCTATTAGTGTATTTTGCTTCTCGAGTACAGATCTTCTGCACCTATACTTTTTAATATGATAAACATAATAATTATACCATTACTAAAAAGATTGTGTAGATTTGTGGGGTTCTGTTATATTGGTGCCCTGTTAAATCTTGCAACGTTGTAATTGTTGGAGTTAACCTTAGTAAATCTTGCAACATTGTGATTGTCGGAGTTAACTGAGTGCCCACTCTAATGATGTCACCACAAGTAGTAAACATGGGCGTTATAAAGCTGGAGTTGGTGCGCGTGAGGGATAACAAGTTTAATATATCAACTGAGGAGCTTAGGAAACAAGGGGCCAATTTTGCAGTGTCTAAGCCCGGGAATGCACGTGCGGCGGATTAGTGGATGCACACTGGAAAGGGTTTTGCAATCGACATAGAACATGTGGAAATGAAAATGTTGGAAGGGCCGAAGTATCCATGATTTTTTTTTTTTTTAATTTGAAGTACTAATTAGGTGATATTATGCCATGGGTTACTTTGTATGTTCTCTTTTTCTATGTTGTTAAAATGGATTGCATAACACAAAATATTAATTTGGTTCAAGTCTAATGGTGTAGGGGCTAAGTTGTCAACTCTCTATTATTATCTTTAGTTTTCTGTTACAAACAGTTAAAAGTATTTTAAGAGATTAGAAGAAAAGGTTCTTAGAACCTTATTATAGGGCGTGAAATGACTTGATAATGCCCCCATCATCACCTCGTAGGCTTTATAATGTCTAATGAGAATAACAAAACTGGAAAGTACTGATGTAATGAGGCCATTAAGGGGTTAACCATTACATATTTTTAAGGGGCGTTATAATGCTGATATGGCGGAAAATGCCTCTCAAATGGCTGGCGTTATAATGCTGATATGACGGAAAATGCCTCTCAAATAGCATTAACCATAACAAATAGCTTTATAGCTGACTTTTCATATTCTATGGTATTCTTTAGATAAATCATTTGTAACTGATTCTTTCATTTCAATGATATCAATTTCAATGTAACTAATGAGCTAGTTTCATCTATGCATTATTAAGATAAGATAGGCCACTTTTGACCCATCAGATAAGATAGGCCACTTTTGACCCATCGAATACAGTTGATATGTTATGTTTTTAGGTAATCTTATTTTTCCAATTCTATAATTTATCCATTAATTTGAACTTACAAATACATAGCTCATTAGAAATACATCCCTCTGAACTTGTTTACAAAAGCAGGCTACATTACCAAGTATATGCCATAGGCATGTGAAATTATTCTCAACTAGATAAGATCCTATGTAATACCAGAGATTACAAAACACTTTAGTATAGTAGATATGCTAAACCTGTAGAGTTGGTATATTGTTAAACTTTCTTCCAATACACCCTACATCCATATAGCATTAGCATTGATGAGTAGTGGTCTAAGCTTGCTTTGCAAATTGAGGCTGATCAGCTCATTAGCACCACCAATAAGCTTCTTCCCTATGAACACAGCAGGCACACTAGGGTTGCATCCAAACTCTATTAACTCTCTTTCTATTCTACTCCCACTAGGAAGCTCATCAAGCTCATATATCATAGGGTTAGCCCCGAATTTTCTAATGAGTTCTACGATCGAGTGGCTTATAAAACATGTTGTTTTGCTGAATACCACAACTGGATTCTCAGACAACAGACTTGCCACCGTGGTCATCTTTATATGTATGATGATTAAGGCTTTTGGAGTTTCACTATGAATGTACAAAGGTTGGATTGTGTATAGTTTGATCCCCATTATAGTGTATTTATACATGTTTTTAGTTGGTGATGCGGGATTCGATCCATGCATTAGGATAATTTCTGAAATGGCGATGGTATGCATGGTTACTTTGGATTGTAACCTTGTCGTTACTTGTCTCATGTAACATCAAATCACAAATCTGAATATTTGAATAGTGGTATGCACAATGTGACTATGCTACATGTTGAGTAAAGCAAATAAGGACAATATAACCATATATATTAATTCTTTATCTGAATAAGGAACACTTTTAACGGGACTTGATTCTTGATGTTCCTTTAGTGATCTTAGAATGATCGAAAAGTAGTTGGTTAATGTAGGTTTTAGCATGTGTAAAGTCAACACAATCATGATCAAGGTAGGTTAATGGATTAAAACGAGGTTGGTTGAAATGGGATGTTTTTAGTTTTTCTTTTTTTTTTTTTGAACGGCGGGATGTTTTTAGTATAAGGTGAAAATGAGATACTTGTCTTCATCAATTAGTTTAACTAGTTTTTTACCCGACACGCGTTGCGGCGGCGTCATACCTGGCGTGATAATGTATAAACCATAATCAACTCAACTCGTTTCCAAACTAAATTTACGTCTGTTATAGAATTGCGGATTCACGAAAAAAAACTTACATAATAAAAGAAAATACAAAAAAAGATAAACAAAACCCGACTCATTTCCAAACTAAATTTACGTCGATTATACCCTTGTGGAGTCACGAAAAAAAAAAAAGCATACACATAAAAAGCACAGTGAAAAATCTGCCCAAAGAGACCAAGCAAATTCGAACTCATATCAACAGTTAGGCCTAGAAAATACTAACCATCTGGACCAAAGCCAAATTACATACCAAAACGCATTTTTAAGTTACTTAAAGTAAAACCCAAGTCGGTTGGCACAATTCTATTGGTCACCGACATTGTCTTTTAAAGTTTATATAAATATATTGTTATTGTGTATTATATTATTATTATTATCTTGGAGGCCCTTACTTTTTGGTGGCTCTAGGCCCATGCCTAGGTTGCCATGCCTATGGAGCCGGCCCTGATTCAGGAATAAATACACTTGGTTGATTCCATTCATCGATCTATACATTTAAATAGCTGAGGCATGATGGTGCTTTTAAATGTGTGCCATAACCAAAATTGTTGTGACGTTGCTACAAGGTTATGCACTTCTTTATATTTATTAATGACTTTTAGTTTGCAGGGATGTCTTTGGGTACATATTATTGTGGGGAACTTTGTTTGACATTCTTTATTCTCCATGCCACAAAACTAGAATATAGAGGGGATTGTAATCTACAAGGGCATATCTTGTACGTTTTATAAATGCCATTTTCTGGATTCGAAAAGAATACAAGTTGATAACTCATAAAAAACATGAGGAGCTAATATTATTCGGACCTTCGAGTTCGAGATAGAAAATGCCATAATCGGTACAGTTGGCTTTTGGGGACGTTGAGCGTGAGTGCGTGACACGGTGTTTAGCTTGCTAAATGGCTCAGTTGAGCATCACTTTTATTAATTGGGGACGTTGAGCGTGACACGGTATTTTTTTTTTTTTTTTTTTTAACTTTCCGCATCTATTTAAAAGTTGAAAATTTACCACTGCTTTTATATAAAAATCATTACACGTTATATCTAAATTAAAAACAAGCAGGATCTACAATAGCTTGATTTAATATAAAAACAAGCAGGATTTACTATAGCTTGATTTTTTATTGTATTTTCATTATTAGAATAATGAATTTCTTTACTTAGAATGTAATTTTTTAAACCCCTTGCACTACCATTTAATATTTTTAAAACACCTTAGTAACATGCTTTCATATACTTATTCTAAAGCTTTTAATTCACAAAATGTAAACCGTCTCTCTGGTGATCATATGTATTCACCTCTGATTTAATGTCGGTTCAACTCCAGTATGCGCCCATTCCCCTTTTATTTTCCCACCTTGCTTTCTCTTTTTTTACATATTAATTAATAGTTAAAGTTTAATTATAAGTGTCGCCGGTTCCACTTCTATAAACTCTTGCACACACCGCTAGACATATCTTCTCTCAAGTTTTTTCCCACCTTTTCATTAAAACCAACATAACCGCTTCCACATGTTAGCCTATCACGGCTCCCACATTTTGATTTTTACCTAATTTAATTAAATATTTAACGCCACCTTCTCCGACGGTTATGTTGCATGAGATATGAGAACAAGTAATGAACCGACACGAATGTTGAGATTCTCCTAACCGTCTCCAACAAAAATCTTTAAAATCCGATGAACAATCTCCCAACTTCCCGTTCTTCAACCACCACGTTATCGGTCTCATTCCAAACCACAAAAACTACCGTCACTATATGTCTGACATGATCTTCCGTGTTGGCTGCTGTCAACATTCAAGATCATGGACGTCGCGGCAAGATCAGCGAGGAAGATCTCAAAACTTCATACACAGATGCCGATGATGATGTAATCGGTTCGATGTTGCCGGTAACCGCAACGTGTTGGAGGATGTGTTTAAGGCGATGGATGGAGACGGTGACGGAAGGGTAGAGTTTGGAGATCTTATGAGTTATCTTGGTCTGCTGTATTAGAGGGCAAGAATCAGGCTAGGTGGAGATGGTGATAATGGCGGCTTATGTTATATGTTTTTTTTAAGATACTTGCAGTTTGATTGTTGAAATGTTTAGACGGTTTGTAACTGTCGGAGTGAAGTATAGGCGCCAGATTACCGTCGCTTCTTGAAAGTGTCAGAGAGTGAAGTATGTGTCGCTTAGATTACTGTAGCGTTTTTATATGAAACGAGATTTCCATATTGAAATCTTGCATAGCGGAGGAGAATGGAGAGAAGTCGAGGAAGACAACTTCGACAAAGCGACACAACACCTACAATAACAAGTCGTTAGTGGATCAATATTAATCTTCTATTGATAAAATAAAAGGAATTTGTGTGGATCAATATTAATCGTTCATTGAAAAATGAAACGGAATTTTGGAATTAAGGTTGGATAAAAACCCTGTTGGATGATGACGGTCGTCATTATACAACTATTCGGTCGATATTAGCGTTAATCCTTAGTAGCAAGTGAATTCTTATCATTTTGTTTGATTTACGTTTTATGGTTTCTACGTTAAATTTGATTCCGAAGATTGGATGTTAATGTGTTCCTTTATTGAATATAGGTTAAGTATTACTTTCATGGATGAATTTCTGTTATGAATGAGTTTGCTACTTGCAATTTGATTTTAGTTGGTTTTGTGAAGAAAGTGGCCTAGATATGAATTGCAAAAATTGTTAGAATTTTTAAGCAAACATTTGTATTGTTTTGTGATGATTTTGATGCTTCCTCTATGCTTTTTAGTTCTAGGTATCATACATAAAAACATATAAAATATTTTCATATTTATTTCTCGTATTTATGTTAAAATCTTCCTTTATTTCATGTTGACAAGAAAAGATTTCATACATTGGACGATTTTCTAATGAAACTTGCTAAATCGTTAATTCTATTGTTTCACCCGCAACCAAAACGCCACTTGATATATTTCCGTTTCTTTTGATGTCATGGAATATGACTCATGTTTTTCTTTATTTACTGGAATTTGGACATAAGTGTGTTTTGTTTAACATGACAATAAAAATACTTAGATAATTAGGATTTTTTATATTAAAAGTAGTGTATAATATTGTGTTTCCTTACTAACTTCTAATAGTTATACATGTAATTTTATTTTATTTTATTTTTATTTTCAAAACGTAAATTATGATTAGGTTTGCGTACATAAATCTTTTGTTTTCGCGATCAGGATTGTGTAAATTGTGATTAGCTTTATGTGATGTACTGATTTCATTCCATGAATCTCTTAGGTCATGTGTAGTCATAAAGCCCTTTTGTGGGCGTTATGCGACACGTGTCGTGCCACGTCACACAGGGGCTTTATGTCACTAGAGCCCGTAGTCATAAAGCCCCTACCTCATCATAACCAAAGTGTAAAATGCAGGGACCAAAGTGTAAAATGCAGGGACCAAAGTGTTTTAATGCAGGGACCAAAGTGTAAAATGCAGGGACCAAAGTGGAAAATGGAAACAACAAAACGCCGTGAAAAAAGTAGCGCCCTCCCCCCATTTTCATCTCATAAAGCCCCCCGTAATGGTGTTCAAGGGCTTTATGGGGCTTTATGAGGTGAGATGGAGCCCCACTACACAAGGCCTTATCTATAACATATTTAATATATATAATTTAGGTGGTCATTATTTTAAGAACTATGATGTTTTGTAACGTATTGGAACGAATCAAAGGTGAGTCTCATATTAAACATTTCAATTCCAACTTAGACTAGAGGCTAATTGGTTTTTGTTAACAAATGAGAAATTATAATCAACATTCTGCTGTAACGCGCGAGTTTGCGTCTACTCGTAATATACATTTTTAATCTATTTCATTTGTTTTTCTTTTGATAACTTGCGCTCTTGAACTTTTAAAAAATGAAATAAGGTTGTGTTTAGTTCTTTATAAATTTTGTTTTCTTTTTATAACTTGTGCTCTTGAACTTTTTAAAAATTAAATATAAGGTTATCTTTAGTTCTTTATAAATTTTGTTGACAACAAAATTGTATTAAAAATAGTGTATTTATTTTTTGAGTGTCAGTATCGTGTCGATACCCTGACGCACCTCACCGACCAAACATCGATAACAATATCGTTATACTAAAACGATATTTTTTTATGATTTTCGATCGATGTAAGACACATGTCATTATCCGTTTGGGCATATTATAACTTTAGATATTTGGGTTTTTTCTTTCGGTTTTTATAATGAGTGCGGGTATCATAACAAGCCGAATGATACTGACTGAATTTTCATCGGCATGCCGTGGAACACGAGTAATCCCACACGTTATGTATTATAAAATAGAGCTACTATGAATACTACATTAACCTTTAAATGTTTTTTTTCTTGTAATTTTATATATATATATATATATATATATATATATATATATATATATATATATATATATAGGGGAAGGTTCAAATGAAAACCACTAGTTATTGTGAAAACTCGAAAACTAATTAAAAAAAGCCAAAAAAAGATACAATTTTTTTTTTTAATTTTTTTTTTGCAATCAAAATTTCGCAGGTTTTTTAATATAAAAAAAAATTCAAAAAAAAAAAAAAAAAATTTTGTGTAGTGCACATGTGTAATACTGCAGATATGTATGTGTACTACACATGTGTATTATTACACATGTGCACTACACAAATTTTTTTTTTTTTTTTTTGAAAAAAAGTTTTTTTTATATATAAAAACTAGCGATTTTTATAAAAAAAAGTTGAAAAAAAAATTTTTGTGTGTTTTTTAGGCTTTTTTTGTTAGTTTTCGAGTTTTCACAATAAAAGTGGTTTTCATTTGAACCATCCCCTATATATATATATATATATATATAGGGTAAGGTTATTGTAAAAAAGGTTAAAATGTGAGAAGTGTGAGAAATATTGTGGAGGTGACATGTGTCCTAAATCTAAATTAATTCAAAAGGGTATACAAGTAATTTTATCATTGATTTAATTAATTCAAAACCTTCCATAACCGCCACCCTAATTTATAGGAATACGTTTTTTAAAGATCTCTATAAAACACTACGAATAACACTGCAAACACCATTTAGCACATATATAACACAATTCAATAATTATATAACACCATTCAATAAGTATATAACACTCTTCAAATAGTATATAACAACCATTTTAAAGATCTCTATAAAAACACTACGAATAACACTGCAACTACCATTCAACACGTATATAACAACATTCAATAATTTATAACACCATTCAGTAAGTATATAACACCATTCGATAAGTATATAACACCATTCTAAAAGATCTCTATAAAAAACTACGAATGACACTGTAAAATCACCATTCAGCACATATATAACACCATTCAATAATTATATAACACAATTCAATAAGTATATATAACACCATTCAATAATTATATAACACCATTCAATAAGTATATAACACCATTCAATAATATATAACACTATTAAAGACACTGCAAAACACCATTCAATAGTTCATAACAATGTAATAAGTACATAACACTACAAAAAAAGATATAACACTACACACTATAACACACTATGAATTATATATAACACCATATTACCCTATTATAACACTGTATAACACTACAACCCCGTAATGGTGGGCGTCTGAAACAGCAACGACACGATGGGGAGTGGTCGGACCGGTGGCGAAGGTGCGACAACTTGAGTGATTCTCGTTGGGAACCGATCAGAGCAGGTGGGTGGCGTGCGATGGTTATTCGGTGGTGTCCAGCAGGTCTGATTCGGAGATGTTGATGCTGTTGTATCGATGATGATGATTCGAGATGTAAACTGATGATGATGAATATTCGAGATGGATTATTGATGACGATGATCCGGATTCAGGAAGAAGGAGGAGGACGATTCGAATTCTGGAAGAAGACAGAGAATTCGTAATTTTAGGGAATTGATTACAGTTTCCTATTTTCAGGTGGATATAAAAGACACAATTGCCCATACAGTTTTCAAATCAGTCCAAACTAATAAAAACATTTTACAATTTGGTCCCTATTGATCTCAACCATTAGATCAAAAGATCTAATGACTGAGTTTCTTTCTTACCCTTCTAATAATTTTTGGTCTTTTTTACAGGAACCTCAATCTATGTATGTATATATATATATATATATATAGGGTAGGGTTCTAGAGTGAACAACCTCCCAAAAGTGAAGTGAACTGTGTGAACTGATCTGGACCCTTGATTTCCTTTTTGGTTGTTAAGGGTAGGATTGTAATTATATAAAAAATTAGATTTAAATCATTATTTTAATAATTGAATTTAGTTACATCTTTCCTATTTTAAATTCATTATCCACAATATCTTTCCTATTTTAAATTCATTATCCACAATATCTTTTATCTCAATTTTATTTTTTCAGATTTAATCACCAGAATTCAAATTTTGATTTTTAAGATCAACGTAACCTCCATATTTCAACGGTATTCACATGTACTTGGATATAAATAGAACAGTATGCATATGTACTCAGCATCGTACATATGTGTACAGTAATTCACAAGTGTACATCAACATTCAATACAAAAAATTCTGAGATATCACAAAAACAGGCGATATACACATGTGTACATCGCATCAAAAACATGGCAAACTCAGAATACACATGTGTACATCGCATTTAAACAGAGCAAAATCAGAATACACATGTGTACATCGCATTTAAACAGAGCAAAACCAGAATACACATGTGTACATCGCATTAAAAAACAGAGCAACATCAAAATTGAACAAAAAAACTCAGCAACTAATTTCGTCGGATCAATGCTGGAGAGACCAAAAAAACTCAGCAACCTCTATCGATTCCAACTTCATCATCGGCGGCGAAGATCTGAAAGACTCAGCAACGATCCGGCGAAGATCTGGACCACCATCAAAGCTTGATATCTTCGATTCCGGCGATAAAACGACGAACATTAGTTTTATTCGATTCTGGCGATAAACATCAGATATGGCTTCGATTCCAATGATAAAACGGCTGTGAATGTGAGAGACCACCGTCGAAAATTAGATCAGGACCACCGTTTTATCACCGGCGATAAACATCAGATCCCGCTTTTCTCTTTCTCTCTCCCTTTCTCCTGCCGCTCGATCTCTCTCTGATCGTTGTTCTGAGTTGTATATGTGCAGTATAGAAAGAAGGAAGGTTGGGGGGTTATGTGGAGTGGCTTGCCGGAAAAGATGAAGAACGAGATGGTTGCTGGTTTACGGGGAGAAGATGAAGAACGAGATGGTTGGTGGCCGGCGGTTGATGATTCCTGATCTAGGGTTGAATATATTGATTACTTGATTTGTGAGAGAGAACGGGATTTATGAAAGCAATTTAAGATGGAAATTACACATATACCCTTTTTGTATTTAATTAAATGGAAAAAAATTAACCACATAATTACCATCATGACACTCATATAAATCTCAAGATCATAAAAATCAAGGGCCCAGAGATCAGTTCACACAGTTCACTCTAGAGAAGTTGTTCACATTTGAACCTAATCCTATATATATAGGGTCAGGATTTAGAGAAAACGGTGGAAAGTGTGAGAACGGTGAGAACGCTTATGGATCGTCCGATCAAAACAATCTATGGACTAGATTGGCGCGGTGGCGTTTTCGTAAATAACACGAATTCTATTAAGTGGACGCGCTTCATTAAGGGTAAAAAGGTCTTTACACTTCTATATCAAAATGCCAAACTATTGAATAAAACGCTATTACGGACCAAAACACATCCCTATATAAAAAAACATCTCAGACATAAAATCACACCCCTTAGAACCTCAAACGCCATATTTCCTACTATATACCATTCATCTTACAAACGCCAAAAACCACAAAACATCAAACACACCTACTCAAAAAACGCCATATTTTACTATATACCAATCATCTAAGAAAACGCCAAAACACTTATACATTAAAAGATTCCAAAAAATCGACATTTCTTTCATATACACTATTTCCTCAGTAAGACGCCAAAAACGGAAAATATCGTTTCTTGTATATTCAATATTATTCTACGCCAAAGTTTCGGAGAATGCATTTTTCCCTGAGGTGCTGTGACTCAAATAACATTTTGCTGCATGAGATGGACAAATCATAAATAAAAAGATGCTGGTGTCAGACTTATGTCATTTTTTGTGTTTTGTTATTGATGAATATTATAATGCCATGAAGAGTCGAATGACACTGATGAGTGGTTTGAAGATACATATTTAAACAAAAAACTCATGTCATTTTGTCTTTCCAAATGACCACAAAAACACAAGCATGACAAAGCCAAACCGCCAGTGAACATGTTTCAAAGAAGAAAGAGACTAATGACAGTGAAGATTTGGAAGATGAATTGTTTCTATTTTTATTTTTTTAATTTTCTTTTTCTGTTGTTTGTTATGTATCTTTCAACTTAGAATAAAAAAATACATTATATTAATAAAACGCCAAACAGTCATAATGCTTGTGAAACACCATAATGCAGTAAAACGCCAAAAACTCCCAAACTATAATAAAAGTAATTTGCAGAAGTATTATTAAAAGCTAAAAATGAAAAAAAAACGCCAAAAACTACTTAAAGCCAATAAAAAACGCCAAGCTTAGGAGATGGAAAGTCTATGACCCTAAAAACTCATAAAAAGCTGAAAAAAAAAACAGTAAAAATACACAGTAACTGAAAAGACGACTACTTTATTAATATCATTTCTTTTAAATAAAATCCCACCTAAACTACGCGCCAAAAACATCCTATAAGAGAGACGTCTCTGCATAATCAACTGATCACAAACCAAAAACAACGCCATATTTCCTAGAAACCATTCACTTTAAAAACGCCAAATATAATAATTAAAAAAGCCACAGATGCGGAACCTCGTTTCTTCTATATTGAGTATTGTTCTAAATGAAGTTTCACTGAATGGATTCTTCTTTGAGGTGGGTATCTCTATAAGTTTTTGCTGAATGAGATGGACAAATATTCAAGAAAAAGAGACTAGGATGTGTCATCATGTCACTTTGTTCTTGATGGATATATTGATGGCATGAAGGGATCAATACATTAGAGCAGGAGTTGGTCTTCAACATGTCATCAAATAAGTACATATCAACCCACAATAAAGGATGCCACAAAAAATAAGCATCTTCTAAAGACGGGCGTTATGTAGGAAAATAAGGATATACATAAGGTATTCAAAAACAGGTTCAAAACGCCAAAAAGGTTAAAGTAGAAGAGGCTGATGATAGTGAAGATTTGGATGAAAAATTAGATTATAATTTTTAATTTTTTTTTCATTTTCTATTGTTTGTTATCTAATTCACTGTTGTTTATTATCTAATTCTCTACTAATAAAAAAATTGAGTATAAAACGCCAAAAACTACAAACAATAAAACGCCTGATAGTGTGAAAATTGACAGAACGGATGCAAGCAAAGCACGATGTTGCTATATAAAACGCCAAACAAATTATTACTGAAAAATCAACACTAACTGACAGATGAAATTGAACGAAACAGTAATTGCTAAACAGTAAAATGAAGAGACGATAACATTACTGACAAACATTTATTATATTAAAAGCCACTACATGGAAAATTGAATTTATTTATCTTTTCAAAACGCCATAATTGCCTGTCACATTATAGGCCTGTATCCTACATGGCACAACACTTGATAGAAAAAAAACATCAAGAAAATAAAAAAATTACTGATGTTTTTTACATTATAGGCCTACATCGTGATCTAAAAACAGTAAAAATGGCAAACATACTTAAAACGCCAAAATATTTACTATGATCCTGATCTAAAAACAATAAAAATGCCGCGTATTTATTAAACGCCAAAAAAATGGAAAGGTGATGTGACACGCGTTTAAAAAAAGAAATATGAAAGGACAAAAAAGCCCCTCCGCCCTTCTCTATGTCGCGTGACACGTGTTGGACCAGGATGCGTTCTCACCGTTCTCACACTTTTGAGCGTTTTCTCCTGATCCCGTTTCTATATATATATATATATATATATATATATATATATATAGGGTCAGGATTTAGAGAAAACGAGGGAAAGTGTAAGAACGGTGAGAACAGATATGGATCGTTAGATCAAAACAATCCATGGACTAGATTGCGCGGTGTCGTTTTCGTAAATAACATCAATTTTATTATGTGGGACGCGCTTCATTAAGGGTAAAAGGGTCTTTTACCGATCAAATTAAAAACGCCAATAAAAATGATAACACGCCATTCAAAAAAATAAAACGCCATTAAATACAAAACGCCAAAAATTAGTGATAAAACGCATTGGAGATTACAAGAAGAGGAAACAACACAGTAACTGGAATTCAGTTATTAACATTGATTAGAAGAAATTCCCTCCTAAATTACGTGCCAAAAACATCATTATATAAACGACGTAAAACATCGCTTCCATAATCACTTCAATCTATCATTTCTACAAAAACATCTTTAACCAAAGACGCTAATTTAACCAAAACGCCAAAAATGGCAACTATTGTTTGGCGGAGATACACTCTGGCAATCAGGTGATTCGTCCTACGTTTTGACAACAGGAGGGTGTATGTTAGGACGATCAAGGCAATTTTGAAGATGGAAGAAGAGGTACAAAGGGGTATTCTATCTCTTGGCATTGCTCTGGATAACGAATGCCATGAAACACATATGCTTATGAAAGCATTAACAAGGAAATTTGGACCAATGAAAGCAGTTGTAAAGCCGGACCCTGTCATGACATCATGGCGTTTTTATGATGAAACAAACATGGTGACCGTTATATACGACAACGGAGAGTAGGAAGACTACTGGCTTGAAAACATCATGACAAAGCTGGGGCTTGGGTTCATGGAAGAATTGCATAATGCCACTTGTTTGAACACAGAAATGGATTCAAAAGTGGCGTTAATGTAAGACATGTACAAATGGAGGCTTCAGAATCTTCAGGAACAAGAAGCCGATGAAAGTGAAGGTGATGACATGGATGAAGGTCTAGATGAAGACTCCGAGGAAGAAGAGATGACGCAAGTGATGGATACTTCTCGGATAAAGTACCTTCTGACGAATAGTTTTAATTTTTTTTGGTTAGTTTTCTTCTGTGTAATCTTCTTTTTTTAAGATAATTAAATTATATATTTCTCTATTTATTTGCAACACGCCAAAAAACTACTACAAAAAGTTATTGCTTACAAAACGCCAAAAATAAAAAAAATTCCTGCTTAATATTTTCTCCGTTATTGTATTTTGTCATCCTGATCCGCATAACGCCATTTAAAAAAACGCCAAACTTGGAAGATGGGATGTCTATCACCCTAGAAACTGCTAAAGCTGAACAAAACAGTAAATACACACAGTAACTGAAAAGACGGTTACTTTATTACTATCATTTATTATAATAAAAATCCCGCCTAAACTACGCGCCAAAAAACTCAAATAAGAGAGGGGTCTATACACAATGAATTGATCACACCCAGAAAAACAAACGCCATGTTCTCTAGAAACCACTCACTTTAAAATGCCAAAAAGTTAGTTAAAATAACCACAAATGGTAAAGCTTTCACTGAATGGATTCTTCTCTGAGGGGTTATCTCTATAATCTTTTGCTGAATGAGATGGACAAATATTCAAGAAAAAGAGACTGATGACAGTGATATGTCATCATGTGAGCTTTGTTCTTGATGAATATGTGACAACCGTCAATTTTCCATGTAATTATGTACATGTTAAATAGTAATTTGTGCTTTAATAACTGTGCTTGGCTTGAATTAATGGCATGAATGATTTCTGATTATTGTCATATACATACGAGCGCATTACATGTTTCATGATCTCATATCATTATTGCATGCAACACATTATGATCCGATTAGTGCACGAAACAAAGTTAGCACAGTTATCAGACGAACTAGAAATACTGACGGGAATACAGTACTCAGACAAACATGATGTTAAGACACAGAATGAGCCCGAAACCAAGAGTTACACTAGTATAGTGTGTAGGAAAGTAAGGATCATAAAACTGCCTTCCTAAAGATAGTTTAAGTACCGGAAAGTGCCTAAAACTCACAAAAACTGCAGAATTATGCATTTTTCAGCAAAAATCAGCATTAACACTAAAATATAATGCAAAATTACGATTTAATGGTCTAGAATACATTTTTAAGTGTTGGGAATCAAAACTTTCACAAAAGGAAACACAAAGCACACTAAACTGCGTAATTTAGCACCTTAACGAACCAGTAACCAACCAAACAACCGGATACTACCCGAAACACCAAATTTTCACTAGAAGCACTGTTTTTTCATTTCCGAGTTAGTTATGGTCACCGAACATCATAATGTATCCTATAACTACATAACACATATAAACACTAATTCTTATACTTAGAATCTAACTTAAACATCTAACTTACCATCACAACTCAACTATACCCCCTTGTTTCGACGGTCACCAAGGGTGGACCCACCCTTGATTTTTTTTTTCCATTGTTTATTTGATATGTTGTTTGCTTTAGAAACATATTACACAAGGGTTATGCAAATGTTGGATATTTGTTATTATAAACCACAAGTTCATTCCATAAACTCATTTCACCACTAAACAACTTCACACTTCTCCTCCCTTCTTCCTTGTTCTCGGCCGTGAACCACCACCCACACCACCACCATTTTCACTTCAAACTTTTGCAATCCAAGGTGATTCTAAGGTGCTAGGAACTTGATTATGGAGCTTTGAGGCATTGGAGCTTGAAGGACCATTCTCTAGAGCTTTTATCCACCTTCTTCAACATCTTGTTCATCTTTGATTCTTCCCTAGCCCTTGTGCTAGTAGCAAGCCTCTTGTAACTTGATTTTACTTCTCTTTTTGTTGGTTAAAAGATTATGTAAGTGGTTAATCATAAAGATCATGAAGAAACAAGAAGATAATCCTTCACATAAAGCTTAAAATCATAAGAATCTATGTTGTTTTAGTGTATGTGTGATACTTGATGATTGATTTCTTGTGATTATGATGTTGATCATCATAAGAAGCTTGCTAGATTGTGATTAAACACATGATCTAGCAAGTGAGAGGATGAATCTCGTGAAAGACAAAACGATCATCCTTTATGTTTCACATGAACTTGAAAATGAAGATGTTTTCGTGTATGATGATGATGAATACATGTTATAAGTCTTGTAAATGGATGATTTCAAAAATAGTTTTCACAAGAAACCAAGGTTATTTACAAGATTTACAAGATCATGATTTTTAAAGAAACTAATCATATTTTTAGTGTTAAATCAAAGCTAGAAACATGTTGTTAACAAGAAGAATACAAGAAAAAACATTTTTAGAAAATCATCTTGTAAGTTGTAAAAGACTAAATTTTACAAGAAAGGGATTTATGAACAAAGAACCATGTTTTAAAGGGTAACTAAACCTACTAAATAACATATTAAGTTACTACAAGTTATTTCAAAATTTCAAGTTCATGATGTAGTGTAAATTGCATGATTTTGGCTCATGGTAAGTATTGATTGAATTGTTAATGATTGATGATGATTTTAAAAGAAAATGATATGCTTTTAAAGCATGGAAACCTCCATTTTTAAGGAGAAACTATGGCAAAATTTTTGTAAAATTTAAACACCTAGAAAAATAATTTTTAAACAAGTGTTTACAAGTAAATTTTAATCAAGATTTTCATATAAAGATTTGCCATAATTTTTGTTACAAAGATTATAAATATTGGAGGTTGATTTTTGATAAATAAAAGTGACTAAGTATATATTTAGGAAAATATATATGTAGATGTCACACTTATGAGCTACTTGTATATTATGTGTATTAGTTATATTATTTTAGGATTTGAAAATAATATAACTCGCCAAAATACAAAATTTGTAATATAAAATATTACCAAAATTCCAAGAAAACAAATATATAATTGATACCCAAAAAAATTGGACAAACCGAACACGTACGTATAGACGATATATATATATATATATATATATATATATATATATATATATATATATATATATATATATATAGGCAAATGAATTAAATGGAATTTTGGAAACCAAAGAAACGAAAATATGATTTTTACAATTATTACAAAATATATCATATTTTATCAAGTAGGAAAATATATTATTTTTGAGTGAAGAAAAGTATATATTTTCTTGAACTATTAGAAAATATATTATTTTTGAAGGAAATAAATATTTTCTTAAACAAATTAAGAATATATTATTTTGTGGTGAAAAATGGAATTATAAATATTTTCTAAGTTAATCTTGAAAATATATTATTTTTGGGATTTATATATCTAACCCCTCGTAAAATCACGTCCAATGATGTATCGACATGTGTACTAAACCCTAATGAAGTCAAACATTGACTATGAGGGACTAATTTTGCGAAAAATCAAAAACTTTGAATATAGAAGGACTAAAAGTGTTAACATGCTTAAACTAAGCCTCTGAATAACAATATATGTGTAACACCCCCAAAATTTCACCTGCGGAAACTCCGCGAGGCGTGTCACGCATCAGAGTTCGAGCCACCAATCACATTGAACCAATGATAAATATTAAAATAAGTCATGACACTATTTTACCAAAATAAGTTGCCAACATTATATTAATTCTCAAAAGTTGTGTAGCGGAAGCATGTAATAAGTTGTTCAGCAATTGTTTCGTAATAACGCTTACAACCAATGTATTAAATGTATCTTAATCCGAGAGCCTCGATCCATGACCACTCCAGCACTCCCAGATAGCAAGCTTCCCAATTCCAAGATACCTAACGACCTGCGAGCATGTAACACGTGTATCAGACAAAGCTGGCGAGTTCACAGTTTTAGAAAATGTTTATTACCCGTTGTGTGAAAAACCGTTCAATAACCAATGCAAGTAATATTGTTAATATCTCATTTCCGAACAATGACGGCTCCTGAAATACACGACTGCCCTTCCCACGTACTCCTATCTAGTACTGGGCCAGACTGGGTCATTAGTTCACCTCCGTCCTCTACAGGCACGGGGTGAGGGTGCCAAACCTAAGTAGCGCTACTAACTAATACCCGATGAGGGACTTACAAAAGATGATAGGTGAGAATATTAACCAATATACTCGTTTTTACCCAAAGACTCATCCCCCCCATGGGATACCCACTGACTGTCCCCAACCACTGGGACGCATGCTCGAATGTAGTGAACTCACCTTCGTTTTGCTCGGTTAGATTAAATGCTCGTTAAACAGTTGATCAATCAAATCCTATCGTGATTACCAGAGACAATCAGTTTCATGAATTCACAGTTCACGCATCTAATCACACGTATTGCTCAAGCAGTAAATAACCAAGCATATAATCATCACGCATGTCATAGCAAGCATAGTTCATATTATCATGTTCACAAGTACTGCTTAAGGGGCACGTACTAGTATATCAATCACACGACTTTCGTTCACGCTACACTAATAATATGTCAGAAACAAAACACCCCGTTGTACATAACCCAATCCGCAATACACAATTAATCAACATATTTCACGAACACATAAGCAAGACAGTCTAATGTGCAACCTAATTAAGACACCCTTAGTGCCCTCAATATTGGTCGACTCAATTATAAGAGAAACTTAACACCCGGCCCAAGCATGTGTGTTTGTTGTACATGAATGTGGAGTAATTAGTTCAAGTTCATGTAGCCTAAGTACATTTGGCCCAAACAATTGACCCGCAGGCCGGTTCGCAGCCCACCAGACGTACCGGCCCAATACGTTCAGTGCGTATATGTATCTGGGCTCGGTGTGCAGCCCATATCCCAATCGTATTACCCGATGGTGTGTGGCCCATTCAGATATATATATAGACCAACAGTTAACACCCTACCCGACCCAATGTATAGAGTCCAAACCCAAACCGAACACATATTACTCGTGGACTTTTAATCATAATATAGTCTGGATTAAACGAATAGCCATTATCATCTAGCAAAACTCCTAACCAAACCTCACAATTGTTCCTCTAGTCATCCGACAAAATCATTTAGCACAAATAACCATGAATATTTATAACTCATGTGCATCCATTTACTAGCATACTATAACCTAGACCATGTGCATCCATTTTCTCATGTCAGTTGATGATTGCAAACATTTATTCAAGTATACATACATGCTAATCATTGACTAATCACACATATTATCCTTACTGACAAATTTATCAAAATACATATATTGTTTGATTAGATGAATACATGGCCGCCATTTTTTTTTTTAGTCAAAGTTATCATGAGGTCATTTACCTTCAATACTATTGGACCCTTTTAAAACTACATACATATCCACTTGGTTATTTGGAATCTGAGAATTCAATATGCATCCATCTAATAATCTAATCATACACACATATTCATCATATATAATCGGATAATCTAATATCATTCATGCTACTTATCTTCGTTCAACATGATGTCTATTAAACAACACAATTTAAACCATGATTAACACACACCATAGCCGAACACAGCCACATATATCAAAAGAATTCCATCACGACCATAGAAACTACACTAACCTAGTTATGGTGTGCGAGACAGAGCATGCGAGTCAAGAGGAGTGGAGCTCCGGATGTCAGGATTGACATCGATCTTCAGGGAAATAAGAGAGAAAGATAGGGTTTTGTTATAACTCCTTCAACCACAGGATACGTGCCCTACATGTATACGTAATACTTCAAGGGTTGGGCTTCGGTCTATTGGGCTTGATGGTGTTGTTTGTGTGTATGTGTGGGCCGACCTCCAGAACACATACAAGTTAGGAAGTAAGAGTGCGGTCAGGATTAGGAGTGTGACCCGGGACTCGATTGGTTAAACACTGTATCACTTTACCCCAAGGTGACTTTCATTCGATCACAACATTCACAATGTTGATCAACTTTATTTATTTACCTGACGAGCGCAAAATTATAATTTACGACGAGACGTAATTAGAAGCGGTGAATAGCTAGAAACTCGAGTTGTCACATCATCCCCAACTTGAAAGAAATTTCGTCCCGAAATTTGTTAGGCAGTTTCGAAAAGGAGTGGTAACTCACGATGACTGCGGGTTTTTCTTCGGGTGCCACATCATCCCCAACTTGAAAGGAATTTCGTCTCGAAATTCACCTAGTTGCATCAGTAAGGTTGAATCACGCAAGAATGCTTGAGCTTTAATCTGATACTCAAGTTCCCGCGTGAACTCGAGTAACTCTCATGCTTAGGGTTCGACTACATCTACGAACCTTAACTCTCCGATCAATGATTCCGTTGGTTTTCTTGACAAATCGCAACCTGTCGTCGACTATCAGTTCTTGTAACGGAATAACACGTGTTTCATCAGACAAACACATCCTTAGGGTTGAGAAGTGGAAACTTTGTGAACATTGCCCTGTTTGTCAGATAACTTGGGTTTGTAGGCGATGCCCCTGATGCTTTCCAGAATTTCGAATGTCCCAATGTATCGTAAACTAAGCTTGCCACCGCACTCCCCCAGGGCGAGACTTTCGATTATTCTACATTCGTCTACAGTGAACTCCCAGTGTTTCCTAAGCTCATCCGCTTTCCTGACGGTCACGCGTTGTCACCAACGATTTCTAATCTGAACAATCTTCCCAAGAGTTTCGGGTACAAGTCCTGGACTTGTAATTAAGTTGTCTATCACCTTAGTCCAATAAGGAGGTTGGCATTATCGTCCATGCAATGCCTCAAACAGAGCTATCTGAATTCTAGGATGGTATCTGCTGCAGTATGACTCATCCGAATGTAAGCGCCCTTCCAAATGTTTACTAACGCCAATCTCACACATGCTCGCAGCATGTCCTCAGGTGTCTGGATGGTTCTTTTGCCCTGACCATCTGTCCAACGGTGATAGGCAATGCTCATGCCTAAATCAGGTATAGCTCAAAATCAAGGGAAACAGGAATTGGCACCTCGTGCCCAAGAGTCACCTCTCTCAGAGGAATATTCACAAGCTGCGATGACTCGTCGGTTTCCTTATTAGTAACAGGGCTTATTGGTTACATGAAACAATCAGCAGGTGATATTGTTTCCGTTTTGAGTGATAAGTAAATTGGCGACATAATCCATAGTAGTCTATTCTCGTTTCTATATGAGTGTTTCTGGTTGCTTCTACTCCACCTTGACTTTCTCAGAAGTCAAACATCATTCACATATTTCGCTGTATAGGCCTTCAAGCCCAGTTGCCGATACAAAATCCTTAGTTCCTAATATATTCCAAAAATCTAGATGACTAGAATATCAAGGTTGTTGTGCTTCACTCAACACAAGTTCCTTTGGATTGCGGTATAGTGAGACCCATATTCGTTTCCTGAAATAGCGAGCATCGTCCGCCTTGGCAAAAGTTGCCCTCACATGCCCCGCATGAACCCAACTTGGAAATTTTCTCCCTTCAGTGTTTTGGCTTGGACAGGCGAATCTAATCAGATAGGGTAGAATCGATGGTGTGCTGCAAGGCTCATACGCGTCTAGCTTCACAGTTGAAATCATTCAAAGGTTTCATCCAGCGACGTCATTACATGTTTTAGCACCTTCGAAACAAGGGTACACGGGAGGCCATTGTGATCGGTCTAAGTAGCGCTTCGGGTACCGTCCAGGTAATCCCTCCAACTTAAACCCAAAGACCATGGCTTCCATCGCAGGTTATGATTCGTGCATTCTTCTTGTAATTCCACTACGTAAGCCATCACTTTCTCGTGTTGCATCAGCACGCAAACCGGGATTCCGATTCGAACCATCATGGTATACCACTAGATCACCCGTACACTCGGGCAAAGACGATGCTTAGTGCATTGCAGAGTTGAGATTCGAATGTTGGAAAGGCGTCCTCCTGTTCTGTCTTTCGCAATCACGTCACTCGGCTGTACTAGAGAGATCTAGGTTACGTGACCTCCGGAATCCTTGCGATTAACCTGCGGTAACATCAAGCGGGACCAGGTAATCGTTGTATCCTCGGGGAATTCTTCAGTGAGACTCCGTTTCCAACCAAAACGGGTCTTAGCGAGATCCACGTGCATCCCTGTTTCGTTGATTATACGACCCACCAAAGACACCTCTCGAATCCAAAAGTTATATTTATCTAGACTTCGTGCGGTATGGCTCCTCTCTCAGGGGCTCTTCTAATAAAATGCAAGAATGCCTGTGATGTCCTTTTTCTCTTGGGAAGGATTCGGAACTTCATCGAATAACATGGTTGGTCCACATGATACGTAAAGCTGCGGGTGTGATGACCACCCCAAAGGTCATGGGATACAAAGTCGCATGGCTGAATTGCGTCCTATGTGTCGCTTTAATAATCTTTTTCCCCCTGGACTTTCATCTGATAAAGCTCGCCCCTTGCAACTAGTCGACGGGTCGTCAATACACGGTCATAGCAAACGGTTCCTTGACTGTCGCCTTGACGAGTTCCCGATAATCAGTACACACACCAAAAGGCCCATCTTCCCGGATATATCTGGGGCTTTCCAACGCGAAGAATAGGTCTGACGACCTCCTTGCCGAACAGTCCTCATAGTGGCTTATACTGCTCTTGCACCCATCCTGATGCAAGACAGTAAGAGTACGAGTATTCGGAGCTTCCTCTGATCGTGAGATCAACGAGTTTCTGACTAATAGTTGTGGTGATATGTCTAAAAGTTCTTCGAGTTGTACATTGAGATTAGTCACGACAATTGATAGATCCTCGTTCTTATCGCCCTTTGTCTGATTATTAGAGTTAGTTGCTACTACAGTGAGGTCATCCCTTCACAGACGCTTTCTGGGCTGTCATTACCGACACGATGCAAATCTTCTCACCACCCCGGTACTTTAATGCATAAAGTGACGCTAAATTTCTTCACACAGGGTGCGTCTGAGTGATTTGTCTAGTTAATGAACCATTACTGACTACTATCTCGTAACCACCCAGAATAGTAGGAGTGAGACCGGTGTCGCATGTCTGTCTCCCGTAAGGTCGAGTTTGTGTCCTAACTAACATGTGCGGTCGCAGTTGACTCGCCATCAGCCGGTTCCATAACATGTTTGGTTTTGCGAATCATCAGGGTTAAATAGTATTAGGGCGAAGCGATTTACTACCCATCCGAGCCACCATGTTGTTATTGTCCTATCGTTGCCCACATCAAGCCTAACTCCCCTTCCATGAGCACCACTACCGGTGTAATTGTTACAATCACGCGGGTTCCTCCCGTACCGTCATCGCTCTCTTAGTCGTGGTCGTTTTGAATTGTCAACGTCCAATACATGCCGAAGGCACCTTCATTTCCATACAGTAGGCTACTATTACAAGTACCTGGGTGTCACGAATACTGTTGCTCTAATGTTGGTGTTTTGGGGCCGAACGCCACGTTCTTTCACCACAATGTCCCTCTCTTCACACTTCGTGCCGAGTTCCAAGGTACTACTCGTTGTGTTGGAATTTACACATCCCACACTAAGATCTGTTGTCATTGCTAAAGTCCAGATTGGTTTGTAACAGTTGACCCCCACGAGTCGCTGTCCAGTGTTAAAAACTTAGATTGAAGTCAGTTCGCTGGTGTTCGTTGCTGGTAATCGGGGTCGTCCAACTACTGAAGTCGGTAGGATACTACACTCATCCTTTGGTCCATCATTCCAGCAAGCGATTCGAATTATTCCCAGTGTGTTTCAAGAGTGTTGCAAAAGTGATCGCACTCCGAGGTTTAGAGCGTTAGTGTGTTGGGTCCAAACAAATGAAGATAAGTGAGGAAGGTAATAACCATTCATTCGACGCTACCACATCCAACTCAGGGACGTTCGCACAAGCACCTAGCATTCTACACAGTTTGCTAGGCGTTCTGATGAGTGTTCAGGCAATGTTTGTTAACATCGAGGTTCGTAAATGTTTGATGAGAAGTGAAAAGTTCGTGTTTCAAAAAGTTTGTGTTCATGTAAGAGTCACTCACTGCTATGCCTCCTATAGGCTGTTGTGTGTCACATTAATCAAATAATAGAAGTGAAAAGCCGTGTATACAATATGGGGGTAAGGATGCTTGGTACATTCCGTACCAGCTTGATAGGCTGCTAAAGCCTCAGCCACGCGGGTGTTGATTAGGTCGGTCAACTCAGCCTGAGTCATGG
Organism: Helianthus annuus; assembly: GCF_002127325.2. NCBI lineage: Eukaryota > Viridiplantae > Streptophyta > Magnoliopsida > Asterales > Asteraceae > Helianthus > Helianthus annuus. The sequence goes on along the minus strand of NC_035447.2, from coordinate 60,922,774 downwards.
TGATGTTGCCACGTCCGTGTCCTCGTCCACTCATGTTTCTATAGTTGGGAATAAACCGATTTAGGAGTCGAAACGAGATGGGAGTCAAGTATCATACTGATATTTACGTACTACCAAGTTCACACATAGTAGGGCAGAACCCTCCTCACGCTCGATAAGTCTCACTGGGACTTGCATGCACCCCGCGTTATTATTAAGTGTGCACCCATAATAATAAGGCAATTTGCATGCTTATCTCAGTGCTTCTTAGCTCGCGCTCAAAGTTTCCCCCGTTAAAACAACACAACAGATGATATCACAGGTCTATGACTCGCATGAGTCGATGTGTGGGGTCACGCTATCAAGTCACTATGGTGCTAATTGTTTCAGTTCATATACGTTGTGAGTGTGTGACTGTTAAACAAGTAATGTATAAGGTGAGAGAGAAGCGAACCTTGCAATCTGGAGCTGAGTGTCATGATCGATTTTCGAAGTTGTTCGGTTATAGTCTGGTTTTATAAAACGTTTTAAAACCTAGTTCACTATAACCAGTGGCTCTGATACCAACTGTAACACCCCCAAAATTTCACCTGCGGAAACTCCGCGAGGCGTGTCACGCATCAGAGTTCGAGCCACCAATCACATTGAACCAATGATAAATATTAAAATAAGTCATGACACTATTTTACCAAAATAAGTTGCCAACATAATATTAATTCTCAAAAGTTGTGTAGCGGAAGCATGTAATAAGTTGTTCAGCAATTGTTTCGTAATAACGCTTACAACCAATGTATTAAATGTATCTTAATCCGAGAGCCTCGATCCATGACCACTCCAGCACTCCCAGATAGCAAGCTTCCCAATTCCAAGATACCTAACGACCTGCGAGCATGTAACACGTGTATCAGACAAAGCTGGCGAGTTCACAGTTTTAGAAAATGTTTATTACCCGTTGTGTGAAAAACCGTTCAATAACCAATGCAAGTAATATTGTTAATATCTCATTTCCGAACAATGACGGCTCCTGAAATACACGACTGCCCTTCCCACGTACTCCTATCTAGTACTGGGCCAGACTGGGTCATTAGTTCACCTCCGTCCTCTACAGGCACGGGGTGAGGGTGCCAAACCTAAGTAGCGCTACTAACTAATACCCGATGAGGGACTTACAAAAGATGATAGGTGAGAATATTAACCAATATACTCGTTTTTACCCAAAGACTCATCCCCCCCCATGGGATACCCACTGACTGTCCCCAACCACTGGGACGCATGCTCGAATGTAGTGAACTCACCTTCGTTTTGCTCGGTTAGATTAAATGCTCGTTAAACAGTTGATCAATCAAATCCTATCGTGATTACCAGAGACAATCAGTTTCATGAATTCACAGTTCACGCATCTAATCACACGTATTGCTCAAGCAGTAAATAACCAAGCATATAATCATCACGCATGTCATAGCAAGCATAGTTCATATTATCATGTTCACAAGTACTGCTTAAGGGGCACGTACTAGTATATCAATCACACGACTTTCGTTCACGCTACACTAATAATATGTCAGAAACAAAACACCCCGTTGTACATAACCCAATCCGCAATACACAATTAATCAACATATTTCACGAACACATAAGCAAGACAGTCTAATGTGCAACCTAATTAAGACACCCTTAGTGCCCTCAATATTGGTCGACTCAATTATAAGAGAAACTTAACACCCGGCCCAAGCATGTGTGTTTGTTGTACATGAATGTGGAGTAATTAGTTCAAGTTCATGTAGCCTAAGTACATTTGGCCCAAACAATTGACCCGCAGGCCGGTTCGCAGCCCACCAGACGTACCGGCCCAATACGTTCAGTGCGTATATGTATCTGGGCTCGGTGTGCAGCCCATATCCCAATCGTATTACCCGATGGTGTGTGGCCCATTCAGATATATATATAGACCAACAGTTAACACCCTACCCGACCCAATGTATAGAGTCCAAACCCAAACCGAACACATATTACTCGTGGACTTTTAATCATAATATAGTCTGGATTAAACGAATAGCCATTATCATCTAGCAAAACTCCTAACCAAACCTCACAATTGTTCCTCTAGTCATCCGACAAAATCATTTAGCACAAATAACCATGAATATTTATAACTCATGTGCATCCATTTACTAGCATACTATAACCTAGACCATGTGCATCCATTTTCTCATGTCAGTTGATGATTGCAAACATTTATTCAAGTATACATACATGCTAATCATTGACTAATCACACATATTATCCTTTACTGACAAATTTATCAAAATACATATATTGTTTGATTAGATGAATACATGGCCGCCATTTTTTTTTTTAGTCAAAGTTATCATGAGGTCATTTACCTTCAATACTATTGGACCCTTTTAAAACTACATACATATCCACTTGGTTATTTGGAATCTGAGAATTCAATATGCATCCATCTAATAATCTAATCATACACACATATTCATCATATATAATCGGATAATCTAATATCATTCATGCTACTTATCTTCGTTCAACATGATGTCTATTAAACAACACAATTTAAACCATGATTAACACACACCATAGCCGAACACAGCCACATATATCAAAAGAATTCCATCACGACCATAGAAACTACACTAACCTAGTTATGGTGTGCGAGACAGAGCATGCGAGTCAAGAGGAGTGGAGCTCCGGATGTCAGGATTGACATCGATCTTCAGGGAAATAAGAGAGAAAGATAGGGTTTTGTTATAACTCCTTCAACCACAGGATACGTGCCCTACATGTATACGTAATACTTCAAGGGTTGGGCTTCGGTCTATTGGGCTTGATGGTGTTGTTTGTGTGTATGTGTGGGCCGACCTCCAGAACACATACAAGTTAGGAAGTAAGAGTGCGGTCAGGATTAGGAGTGTGACCCGGGACTCGATTGGTTAAACACTGTATCACTTGACCCCAAGGTGACTTTCATTCGATCACAACATTCACAATGTTGATCAACTTTATTTATTTACCTGACGAGCGCAAAATTATAATTTACGACGAGACGTAATTAGAAGCGGTGAATAGCTAGAAACTCGAGTTGTCACAATATGGTACTCATATTTAAAATAAAGCCACTCGTTGGTCAAGAAGAGTCGTTTGCATAATTATTTGAAAGTTTGCGCGTCGAAGGGTTAAAAGCGTCAACATGCTAATTCTTACCTCTGAGTGACCTTTTAACAAACCGAGAGCTTCATGATAAATGATTACACTCTCGGGAATACCCAATATCGGCCATCTAAGGCTTTTGTGCCTATAAGTGACGTTACGCCCAACTTTGCAAATTAAAGGGGTTAAAAGCGTCAATATGTTTAATTATACCTCTGAATGACCTTTTAATGAACCCGAAGTATTATGAAGTTCAATCATACTCTTGATAATGCTTATTATGGATTGCACAGGACTTTGATGCGATTAAACCATGATACGCGCAAGTTTGCGCGTTAGAGGGACCAAAAGCGTCAACTTTTAAAGCTACGCCTTTGGGTGACCATTTAAGTGAACGGGAGCATCGTAATATTTAAGCACATTCTAGGGAATACTCAATATGGACCACGGAAGGCTTAGATATCGTTAAACGATATTACGCACTACTTTGTGCGATTAAGGGACTAAAAGCGACGACTAGCGAAACTACGCCTTTGAGAGGCCTTTTGAACAAACCAGGAACTTTGTATTACTCAGTGGCGCTCCTGAGTGTGCCTAGGGTTGACCGTTTAAGGTTTTGAACCTTGTATTAACATGTTATGAGGATTTAGAAATTTTACGCTAAAAAGTGTCAATATCAATATTAAAGAAACTTAAAAGAATTGAGGGGCTGTTTTGACCAAAGATGAAACTGGTAACTGACTAAGCCTGCCTTCGCAGGCTGCCAGACTGCTTATCAGCAGCAACGAACTGCTTTGATGTGTTGGTTTGCCTATTACTTGATTATTATTCATAGTTAAAACACTTAAAAGAATTTAGGGACCAAACTTGCATATCTACCAAACTCGTGAGCTAGACTGGGCTAACCTCGCAGGCCGTGAGCCCATTGGGCCTGCCCCTTCGCGGGCCGCCAGAACAGTAACAGTAGCAGCTCTTTTAATGTCGTTGCTGTTTTGCTGATTTCTTGTTTTCCCACACACAATAAAACCATTTGAGCAATACCTTGGGCATGTTAACTGATTTATAAACCTGTTTTACACCTGGAAATATCTCATAACTCCCTCTTACGCAAGATCATGGGGATCCTTAAAATCTATAAATAGGCTAAGAATTCTCATTTCAACTTGCATCAATTCATTTCAATCTGCTCTATCTCTCAATCCTAGGGGATCCTGATTATTTTGGAACCTCTTTTGAGTTTAATTCAATCCCAAGGACCATATGTAAGTGTCCTTTTTCGACTAGTTTATTTTATTTGGCTTTAAAGCCGAAAAGTTAAGCGTTTACGATAAACGCTTTGACTTTTAGCTAGACCATAAATGGTAAAGCCATTGATCGCAACGAACATGGCTACGTGATCATAATTAGGTGGGCGTTAAACCCTTAAAAGGGCACCTCCTAATTATCACGTTATCTCAGTCAATTGTCGGGTCAATGCAAATAGTCAAAAAGTCAAAACAGTCAATTTTTGGAAATATAATTAAAACTGATAATATAGAAGCTATAAAATCAGTTTTGTCACTTTAATAACTTGGTAAATATTAATTGAACATGTCTAGGCATGTTCAACCTGACAATTCTGAGTTTAGGCTCGGTTCGCAACCGAAAGTCGCAAAAGTTGACTTTTGCTTTGACTTTCAGTTCTGACCCGATTTAGCTTAGTTTCTTTGCGCTTTAGGGTTCCTTTGTGACCATATTATATGTTAGTATAACCCTCTGAGGTTATACTTCATGGTCCCATAGAAATCATAGTTCATTTGCATGTTTCCATTAAATGCTTAAAAATTGACTATTATGCCCTTATGTTATAAAAACGAGATTTTTGAAAATGTGAGAGGACAAAAAGTTTTATTACTGATATTTAAGAATGTCACTAAAGTTATGCAAGATATGCAAGATATCGTAAAACGAAACTTTTTATTAATTAAATTATGATTTTTGGCATAAATCATGTTTAAACCCAAATTTTCGCACCAAACCCATTACCTACTGTTTTAGTATAATTTTTATGGATTTTTGGAATTTTTGGTCATATTTTATACTGAAAATAACATAGAGTTCTTGCATGAATTCGGTAATTGACGATACCGCCCTTTTCATTAATAAAATGAGATTTACATATCATTAACATACCAAACCTTTTCCTACTGATGTTATATATTAAATAAAATATTTTAAGCATTCAAGACTGATCAAAATCTCAGATTTCCATAAACATCTCAAATATCGTCAATTATCGACTTTTACGCAAATTAGGCGCATACTATGGTTTAAAACCATATTTAGCACCTAAGACATGATACCTACTGATTTTATAAATGAATTTTAATACTTTAATAGTAAGTATAAGTCTTGAACTCGGACTTCCAAATTTGTCCGTAAAAGCATATGTGAAATGACCAAAATGCCCCTATGGTGCATAGTTTGGCCATAAATAATTAAACACGCATATGTATGTTATCTTACTGATGTAACAACATAAAATAAATATTTGTACTAAATGTTTTAGACCAGAACCTCAGTTTATGATTAAACCTCTTTTATAAACTTTAAAATGACCAAAATACCCTTACGGGACTTAAATTGGTCTTAAATTCATTTGGGGCATAATTGTTGATATCCTACAGATATCACAACATATTTTAAGTATAATGGAACTTGTACTTGACTCATCCGGTTACCCGTTATGCTTATACGTGTTCGGTACGGTTTATGTAACTAATTTGCATAAATTAGCTGAAACGGGTCAAACCTTATCATTTTTACTTCAAAATCCAGAATGTATTTAGTTTACTCGTAATATACAAGTCTTCATACTTGTTGGGTCTAAATTACATTCCTTTCCGGTCATCGCTTAATCTAGCGTATCGTACCGTTTTCATAATTAAAAACTAGCCGGTCTAAGTCTATGACTTAATTAAGACCCGTTAGCATTCTAATTCGTTATTTATATCATGATTCCAGACCATAGCCTTCCGGTATATTGTACCTATGCTCGCTTAATTGAATACGGCTGAGTTATTATAAATCTTGCTATTTAAGACAGGAGCTAGCTCAGGTAAATACTTTTAACTTATTTTCCCTTATACGGGCTTGGGATACGGTAAATTATTACCGCTTGGTCGGGTGTAGAAACCTTTTGATCGAATATGGTTAAATTGTATAATCCCGCTTTAATCAGTGTTGCTTGATAACAAATAACATTGACGGTTAACGACCGTGTCCTGGATATCCTTGGCTCATTTAAAAAGCGTAAATGGCCACAACTTAAGCACGGGGTGTAGGCATACACCTGTCAGCTGCGTATGTAAAAGATATACTCATTTGCTTGCTGGGATGACTCGCCGTGAGTTTATATTTGTGGTGTGTCGATTAATCTTGTTCGGTTTATTTATACCGGCCCTAAATGTTGGACAAACATGTAAATCTGATACAAGATTATTATTAATATAGTTTTCCGATGTTATAAAAGAATATTTGTGCCTTGTGCACCTAAATCAATTTTCATAAACATTTTCAAATGTGTCGGTTAATTGTATTTACCAGTGAAAACTGACGTATTTTCAAAAGTCTAAGTGACATGTACAAATACGTAAATAGGTTGGGAGCTGCTCAGGATTGTTAGACGAGGAACTTGCAACTCCTTCGCATAAGCCATTAGTCTGATAAACTTCTTTTGTTATAATGATCCGCCTGTGGATTATTACAAGCTTGTCTGTACTTAATACTTTTATATTTTCAGACATTTGGGTTTGTAATAACATTTTATATTCCAAGACTTCTGCTGTGCTATTCTGTGTATGTTTGACCATGATGATACCAAACTTACGTCACGATACTCCCGATCGGGCTACGCTGTAAATATCGGGGTGTGACAGGTTGGTATCAGAGCCAACGTTTGAGCGAATTAAACACTAGCCTTTAGTGTTTAATCTCAAATGACATAGTAGCATATTCCTTAGACCTTCTGGGTCTAGACTTAAAATAGGAATGCTCTCATCCCTATTAAGTAAACATTGTTTTCGATTTTTATGTGTTTTGAATATATCTCCAGACAAAGAAGCCGTTGATGGAAATTCTCCACATCCGAAGCCTAGAAATGCCAAGCTTCGTACCACGGCTAGGATAAACGTGCAACCAGTTGGAGGAAAGACCTTTATGGACCTATTCCCAAAATTAAACTTGTTTAAACTCTTAACCAGACTTCGGAGTCCATACCAGAAGGTCCCTGAGGCTCCCATATTGAAGATGATACATATGGATGCTATAAATCCCTATTTCCTATCTCCGAGTTTTGGAATTCCAAACTTGGACTATGCTTATTAAACTACAAATCCGTGATCCAATTTAAAATTTTAAAATCATTAATCCTTGGATCCTACTCCTAGCAACAAATCCTGAACTGAAATGCTTATTTAATTCACTGAAATCTTCAGTGTCACTATAGCATACGGCAAACAAAGAAGAGAAACAATCGGAATGAAGCAAGGAAGGCATTAGAAAATCGATCTTTCATTATATTTCGTTTTTCTCTAAATCCCTGTATGGGCATTTAATTATCATAGTCCTTCAAGGACATTATATTTCAATAAAGTCCCTTTGAGGACATTATGTTTCAAAATAGTCTCTTCATGAGCATTATATTACAATATAGTCCCTTCATGGACGTTATATTTTCCATATAGTCCTTTCGTGGACATCATACTCTGTTATAGTCTTTTCATGGACATGTCATTTCATTAAAAATATTTTGTAGACATGTTATTTCATTAAAACTCCCTGGCGGATATAATAATTCATCATAGTCCTTTCGAGGACATATCGTTTCACTATAGTCTCGATGTTGACATATCTTATAGTCCCTAAACGGACTTATATTTTTCCATTTCGTCACCGCGTGGATAGGTATTGCTTCAAAGTCCCTATAAGGACCTATCTCTTCTATATAGTCCCAGTATGGACATTTGTTTATTATAATCCTTATATGAACATATCTTTCAAATTGAGTCCCTGTGAGGACATCTGTTCAGCAAAGCCCTTTAGTGCGCCCGCTGTATCAATATAGTCCTTTTATGGACATGTTATTTTATTAAAATCCCTTTGGGGATATACTATTTCAAAATAATCCCTTGTGGACATGAGATTTCACTATAGTCCCTTAGAGGACATGACATTTCATTATAGACCCTTCGTGGGTAAACGGTTTGAATATAGTCCCCATACGGACTTATAATCTTTTAATAGTCCCCAAACGGACTAATAATTTTCTTTTAGTCCTCTGTGAATGAATAAGATACTAAAAGTCCTGATTAAGGCACTGTTGTAAATTTCCTAATGATTTATGGGAAGCTTTGAAAATTTATATAGGTATTCATATCGTCCTTTATCAAACAATAGTATCAATTTTATTCGAACTTTATCGATCTGCTAAATATTTTCAAAAGATCTTCTTAATGGTATAACCTAGCCAATATGTCAATACAGACATGCTATGATGGTAAAACCCTCTTAAGAAAATTAATCCTTGTTAACATCTAAGAACATGTTAACACTCCTGGCAGTGTGACATGAGAAACCACACCATCCGTCAAGGTATTAGGATTACGTCCAAGCCTTAAAGCCTATGTGATCAAATTAGATCATGGCAAGTATCATCTATGTGATGATCATAATATAAACATCCATTAGTGATGAAGTGCCTACGGGCTAAACTTGTTTTCCAATAAGACAATGACAGTTGTGGTCTATGACCCCCTGTCTAAAGATATTGGACTATGTCCAAGCAAAATAGTATGTATGATCAATGCGATCATGACTAATATCATCTGATACGATGATCATATTATTTAACATGCTTAATGATGTTTTGCCTACGGGCTATAACATATTGTCCATTTGAGACATTGACATTGTGATCTTTATGATCCCCTGTCCAAGGTAGTGAGCTACGCTCAAGCCTAATATTCTATATATGATCAATGCGATCATGACTAATATCATCTGATACGATGATCATATTATTTAACATCCTTTAGTGATGTTTCACCTACGGGCTATATACTGTATTGTCCATTAGTGACGTTGACAAATGTGACCGTTATGGTTCACCGTTAAGGTGATGGGCAATGCCCAATCCTTATAGTCTATAAGATCGATAAGATCATGACTAATATCCTCAATTATGATAATTATCTATACATATATGTATAAACGTCCATTAGTGATGTCCTTTGATTGGCCTTTGTGGCAAAATAAATTGTCTTTTAACCAATGACATAAGTGGTCTATGACTCTCTGCCCAAAGGTGAAGAACTATGTTCAAACCTTAGAATCCCTGATCCAATAAGATTGCGGCTATTATATATTAACGTCCTTGTGACCAGGCTTTTTGTGCCATATACATTTGTCCTTCGTGACAAGGCCTTTGTGCCATATACCGTTTTAATGTCCTCTGTGACAGGCCTTTTGTGCCATATTTTATAATATTCTCTAAGACAGGCCTTTTGTGCCATACTTATATGTCCTTTGCGAGAAGGCCTTCGTACTTTATGACTATCATATGTCCTTTATGACGAAGTTATGTTTCATAATTTAAATGTCCTTGTGACGAGCCGTAGAGCTATACAAATCGCCAATATAACAAAGACAGTTGTGACATTGATCCCCTGTCAAAAAGGGTAATGGACTCGGTCCAAACCCTAAATGCCATTGATGGTCCTTTTGTGACCTAGGCTAAATATAAATGATATACATACAAATAACAATCATTGGGAATGTTCATAACCTATTAGCCTATATGGTTTAATGATACCATGGCTAGTGTATGTCAGGTCGTCAGGATGATGACTAGCTATTGTAATACAACTAAGAATTGTTTAAATTTGGTGTTTAGTACCAAGCTTCGAGTATGGAAAACTCAGAAGAGGCAAAAAACAGTCGCGACGATATAGATGCGACAAATGCAAACGATGTAACAAATGTGAACCTCAATGTTAATGGAGTTAAACTCCAAGCTGTGATTGACGCAGCTGTTAGAAAGGCTATGAGAAAGGTCATGAAAAGGTTCAAAGAGCTGAATGCTACTTGCTCCAAAACACATTCCTCTGCTCATGAGAAGAGCTTTATTCATACTTTGAATGCGAAGAATAAACCAAATAAGATGATATATAGCAAGGAGCCCCATTCCTCTAAAGGATGTACTTAAAAGTACTTTGTCTCTTGCAAGTCAAGAGACTTCAATGGCGAAAAATGGGCCATTCATTGCATGAAATTGTTGGGTAAAATAGAAACCATTATGTGTATCAGCGGTTATGCTGGGGAGGACATTAATAAAGTCCACAGGAGAGATACCCTTATACAATATGGGATAGTCCAAGTTTATAGACCTTATCAGAAAAACCAGTTGTCTGCAACACGAAATGGAAAGGGTAGAATAAGAATTTTTTGACTTTCACCATAAAGGATCTAGACTGTCGACAGTATGTTACAGACTTTAATTTATTATCTGAGATAGTGCCCTATTCGGTTAACCTAAAATCTAAGCTTAATGCATTAATTATTGGTGGTTTAGCAACGAAAATAAGAGGGCATATTAAGGTTTCAAAGCCTGCTTCTTATAAATCCATTATGGATCTATCTTGTGATAACTCGAACCCTTGATCCAGAGACGAGCATTTTGTTAATGCTCATATTCACTATTATTATTTATTATTTTGTTAATGCTCGTATTCACGGCGAGAGTTTCAATTATTTTCCTATGAGTTAATATAACCAGGCCAATCGGTTTAAGCGAGACGCATAGTTGTTTGAACAGGTTCGCACTCGGGCTAGGCCCAAGCCCACTCCCTAAACCTAAAACCTTAGCCTATTTAAACACCTTATAAACCCTTACCCCCTTTTTATTCAAATTCTCTAAAACCCTAGAACAACAAGTCAGCCGCACAAGTCCCTGATCCTCCTCCTCTCCCTCGTTCAGATTTCCGGTGACCGGAAATCGGATTCCGGCGACCGGAAATCGGATTCCGGCTGGTGCCCTTCCCTCTCCAACGTCACACACCCTCAAACGAGCCTAACCCTTTCACCACTCCTGCTACTCCTTCTCGATTGAGCATTGGCAGCCAAGAAGGAGCCGGTGCACCCCCCCCCCCCGCTGTACTCTCATTTCCCGGTGACGAAGATCAAAAGATGGAAGTAGAGAGTGAGCAGTGGAGAAGGAGACGATGGTGGCGTCACCATCTCAGGCGGCAGCGCCGCTTGCGGCGGCGGTGGCAGTGACGCTTCACAACGACAACGGTGGGGATTCGAGTGGTGGTGTTTTTGGTTTGACAGCTTATTTTGCTGGTGGTGTTTGGTCCGGTCAACAAGTCAGCAGGACAGGGTTCATTCAAAGCTTCAGGTCTGTTCGGTTCAATACTAGAGCAGATTGGGTTTCGATTCAAGAAGTGAACTCGGTCCAAATCAGAAGCAGGACTGCTCGTGCATTCAACCCTCGGTCAGTTTATACCACTGTTTGTGTTTGTGTTGTTGGCTTGAATAAAGGTTGGTAGTTTGCTCGATTCATGGGTGCGTGTATGATAATAAATGGTTGTTATTGCTTGATAAGTTGGATGTGTGAATGATAGGAAGACGTTGACTTACTGTGTTGTCAATAGTGATTGTTTGAAAAATTATACAAGTCTAATGTTCACAATAATAAGGTGCACAAAGTTGTCTGTTTGTATATGATTTACATGTTTAACAAAGTGCATTTTGTGTGAATGAATATTGATTACAATATGTGTTCACGAGTATAAATAAGTAGCTATTTTGGGTGATGATTGTTGATAATAGGATGATATGCAAAAATATGAATCTGTTTAAATAAGACTTTTGCATGATAGAAATAGAAGAGATAATGATGAACTTGTTAACAAAATCATGGTAATGCTTGTTGATGGAATAATGTTGTTTGATGATGTTTAGGGTGCATGATAGCTTGATTTTTGTGATAAAATGGCTGCATATGTTTTGGTTGGAATGTAGTAATAAAGCGGTATTAGATGATGGTTGATTGGATCCGTTTAGAATTATGAACGTGATGAACAATTTGAATATGCGATGAATATTTGAAAAACCTGTTGATTGATCTAATTTGATTTGGGTAGAATGTTGAAAACATGTTAGTGAATTTTGATTGGACAGTACACACTCATGAAATTTGATTGGATAGTACTTGCTTATAAAATCTGATTTGGGTAGTACTGATATGGAAATTCTAGAAGCATCTGCATAGTCTACAAGTCGAGACCTTACGGTTGCGACTTGAGACCATTGAGGGACAACTCAAAACCAGACAAGGCACTCCAGGAGTCGAGACCCGCACGATCGCGAGTCGAGATCTCATGATCTCGACTCGAGACCTCTACGGTTGCGACTCAAATGTTCACAACTCAAGACGAGTTGTTGCGACTTAGAATCCAGAGGTTGCGACTCGAGACCTCATAGTCTCGAGTCGAGACTATCCGGTTTCGACTGGGCTGCTCAAATTCGTTATTGGGCCGCACAATGTGATGTCATGTTTTGGACTATGTGTTACTGTTAGCTGTTTAACTGCTTATACGATAGGACTGGCCCGATAACGTATAAGGTGCTAGTGTAACATGCATGCTATGTGATAGATACGCGTAGGTGTATACGTGACATTGCTTGCATACGAACCTACCGAATATTAATAACCATAATAGGGTATGGTTGGCCAACATAACATAAGTAAATTATCAACCGAGCAAAGCAAAGGTGAGTTCACTACTTTTTACTTAAAGCATGCGTTCCCGGTGGTTGGGGAAACGGAACGAAACAACTTTTCCTGGTTTGGAATTGCTTACTATCTCCTTGTGCGGGATGCGGTATTTCTATCTCCTTGTGTGGGATACGGGTAACAACACTATCCCCTGTGAGGGATACAAACCTACTTTTCTCCCCTTGTGCAGGACTCTTAGTTACTTACTGTTTATACGGAATGCAACGAGCAACGCTAAACGAAACTCTATCGCTCAAGTCCCTACTACATAATACCGATTAGTCGTCGGGGCCAGGCGAACGGGTTATTAGTTGATAACGCTATTTAGGTCTGACCAGCCTCACACCGACCCTTGTTACTGGGAACGGGCGTGAACTAATAGACTCCGGCAACCGTCAATGATGATAGAACATTGACAAACGGGGCACTACGGAAACGTGGGGTTAATAAGTATTCGGTATTGGAAAAACAGTTTAGTCGCTTACTTATGGGGTAGCTCCCCATGGCATGTATAAACGAGTAAATTAACTGGTTAAAACAAGTTTTTGGAATTAAAACTGGAAAACTGCAAACACGTGAACTCGCCAACGTTATGTTGACACTCTACTGCATGCTTTGCAGGTTGCTCGATACAGCTTTCGACGAACGTTGCAATCGGATGGAATGTGTGGTTCGTAAGTAACATGTTAATAAACTTGTGGTTTCAATTATGATGCGTTTTCTTCCCCTTTCCGCTGTGAACTTAAAACTATGTTTTGAAAAATTTAAGATAGGTCACTAATTATGCTAATGTTTGTAAACACAATCTAATCCGTTCAATATAATTAGTGGCTAAGATCCTGGTCGTCACACGCCTTGCGGTAATACTCCGCGTGTGGATTTTGAGCCATTGGTTATAGCGAACTGGGTTTTAAATATAAAATATTTTGGGTTTGGGAATCAAAATATTTTTATATGAAAACCAGACTATAACCGTTCTTTAGTGGAAACCACAACGACACCACACTCCGGATTGCAAGGTTCGTCAACCTCAGATGCTCACCTGGTAATGGTAGGCTATCAGCATTTACTTGTGCATAACTTATGTGTGTGAACACGCATGTGTGTATGTGTTTAATTAGCATATGTATGTTAGTACGTATGCGTATATTTAGTATTAAACAACAGTGGATCATACGAAGGCTAGGTTAGCGTGTTACGTGTTAAACAGGAGCGAGTCCTCTTAAACCTGATTCGAAACCATGACACTAAGGGCAAGGAACCAGTTATTCCAAGTCCTCGTCCCTGTATTTCCTGATATCATCCTTGGACTGCAAATCGACGTAAGGGACGTCCACTCGATAGACCTGCCCAGGAAAGGTCTGCTACGAAGCACATAGAGAAGTTACGAGAACGAATCGACCAAGAGGAGCCATCCCCATATCATGGGATATTAGAAGGAACGACGGCGTTATTCGCATCCTTTTTACTTGCGTATTTCTTTTCCCAGCTTAAGTAGTCTGACTTGTTCCCTCACACGACCGATCACCTGGATTCTTGAAGCATTCTGGTAAGTCTGCATTATTCGGGCTTCTGTTTGCATGTCCCAAACACTAAAATCATGCATGGGGTATGCTTCACATTGCAGTGCCAGCAATCGTATCACCTTTCCATCGACCATGAAGTTATCTCCCCCTAATTCCTCGTTACATGGTTAATCCCTATTCAAGTTGAACCTTATACCATAGCACACCCCGAAACCCAGCAAATTGGTATCCTTCCTTACAAACCGGCGTATTTGAAAGCGTGGCAAGACGAAGACACGAGCCAGTCAACCCACTGACGAGTACGGTGACCTAGATGCTTACCTTATCTTTCATTTGCCAGATCCGTTATTCTTTGACGACTTTTCTGATTCTGTGAATCCTTTCGCCAGCTTTCGTACGAATCCGCGTTTATTACTCCGATGGTATCCCCATTTCTATCCTCTCTTTTTCCCGACATCCACGTTTCTTCGTATAGAAACCTTGACCAGATCTCTCTTCAGTTGGTAAATCCAACAAACTCGACCTTTAGTCAACAAAGTTTTTAGCCCTTGAAATTCAACAACGTGTTACTTCAATCGTACTTTCTCGAAAACCTGTTTTCGTAGTTTCACATCGAATCCCCCCCCCCCCGATGACGCAAGCGCTACTTCAAACTCATTTGCACAACTTAGAACAACCCACTCGAACTTGATTTTCTATCAACCGGAGAAATCGCATCCTGCCAGACGTCTCAGTAGACCCTGAAACCTACAGACCCGCACGACGACCATCCCTTTCTAGCTACTTCATTTTGCGCTAACCACATCGACGTAACACCCCTTATCAGTAAGCAATGTTCTTTATTCTTAACGCCCATAGCTTGTGTGCGACCAGCTACCTCATCGACATCAGATAAATCTCCATTGCCGACCCCAAAGCCTTTATGTTTTGTCTCAAGTTGAACGCACCAATTCTGACTACCCTTCTTGCATTATCACGCTACTCGTGTTATGTTTCACAGATTCCATGATCCTTATCCTACTCTACTCTACTCTGCACAAATCTCCGTTTGGACAAATTACTTTCTACAAATGTTACTCGCCGGAGCAACGAGCAAAAAATGTACCCCGGGGGTAAAAAGGGTATCGCAAGCACTCTTCTTCGAACTCGATACGATCAACACTTAGCTACGACGCTCGAATTCATTCCATCCTGTCAAAATTTCAACGCTTGATTCTTTCGACGATATCTGAACCTACTCTGAAAACCCGAGGCGGTCCGAACGACTCCTCCGCTCTACCCTGGTACTTCTACTACTCAAACCGCGTACGTTAAGTTTTCAACGCGCAACCTTTAACGTCGCAAAGCCCGCTTTTCTCGACCATATACGCAACCCCTCACGATTTGAACTTGAAAGGGCAGCACTTTGCATCCGAGAGATGCTCAAATATCCGCAACTCCAGCAATTGGAAGATGATCTACGAGGTGCTTCTATCTTATTCTATCCTGTCCAGGGCATTGATATTAACCGCACGCGACCAAAGAAACCAACAGGTTTTCGAACTTGCAACCATCTACTTGGTAGAAGTAGATACTAGGCACAGGATGCCAACTTCTCTTATATCTGATCGTAACCCACGTTTTGCATCCGATTCGTCGCAAGGCTGTGCACAAAAGACTTTTTGACTCACGGTTAGGCACGAGCACCGCTTATCACCCGCAAATTGATGGACGGGCCAAACGCACCATCCAAACACTCAAAGTCATGCTAAGAACGTGTGTTATCGACCGTGGATATGAGTGATACTTCCTTTTCGTAGAAATCTCTTCCAACAACTGCTACCGCACTAGCCTTCGGGCAACACCATTTGAGACATTGCACGGACGCAGCTGCCAGTCACCTCCGTGTTGGGCGGAAGCCAAATTACCGGCCCAGAACTTGCACTTGACACAACGGGTACGATTGCCCAGAATAGACAACGTATGGCGGCAGCTCCAGACCGTCAGAAAGGCTACGCGGATAAGCGTAGGAAAGCGCTAGAATTCCTAGTCGGAGACTGGGTTCTACTTAAGGTTTCACCCTGTAAGGGTGTGGTACGTTTTGGCTAACGGGACGAACTTAATCCGCGATATGTTGGACTGTTCGAAATTATCGAAAGGATCAGTAAGGTAGCCTTGCAGGCTAAACCTGCCTGAAGAGCTGAGTGCGGTACACAACGTCTTTCAGGAACACGTGATCAGCAACAAACTATGCTTTGTTGAGAAACCAATTGAGATCGAGGATCAGGAAATCAAACCCTCGAGCGTAGTGTAACCAACAGACCGAGTTCGTTGAATCTCGCGCCGTGGCCCAGAGCTTACCTGGGAACGGGAAAACCAGATGATGCGCATGTATCCCTAGTTGTTTGCAAATGTTACTTCCAGCACTGAAGCTACCGCTAAATTTCGGGAAGAAATTTCAAACCAACAGGGGGTGATGTGACGCCCTATGAAAACATTTAAACACACTAGCTTGTCAGTGGTTGCGCGCTAAATTTCGGGACGAAATTTCAGAAACTTGGGGATAATGTGACACTTCGGGTTTTCCTGTACATTTCTTGGATGCTATAGTTAAGTTTGTGAAAATCCGTACTATGTGAGATACGTACGACTCTGTGAATCTAATGCTATTTGATTTTTCGTGCTATTTGACTATATGTGCTATGTGGCTTGCATGTTCGTTTTGTGGACTTTCGTGAAACTGCTTGTATTTGCGTGTGGTAATGGAGTCTATGTATACATATAGAGCGAATCGTATGACTCTTGCTTAAATTTCGAGGACGAAATTCCTGTAACATGGGGAGAATGTGACAACTCGAACCCTTCATCCAGAGATGAGCATTTTGTTAATGCTCATATTCACTATTATTATTTATTATTTTGTTAATGCTCGTATTCACGGCGAGAGTTTCAATTATTTTCCTATGAGTTAATATAACCAGGCAAATCGGTTTAAGCGAGACGCATAGTTGTTTGAACAGGTTCGCACTCGGGCTTGGCCCAAGCCCACTCCCTAAACCTAAAACCTTAGCCTATTTAAACACCTTATAAACCCTTACCCCCTTTTTATTCAAATTCTCTAAAACCCTAGAACAACAAGTCAGCCGCACAAGTCCCTGATCCTCCTCCTCTCCCTCGTTCAAATTTCCGGTGACCGGAAATCGGATTCCGGCTGGTGCCCTTCCCTCTCCGATGTCACACACCCTCAAATGAGCCTAACCCTTTCACCACTCCTGCTCCTCCTTCTCGATTGAGCATTGGCAGCCAAGAAGGAGCCGGTGCACCCCCCCCCCCGGTACTCTCATTTCCCGGTGACGAAGATCAAAAGATGGAAGTAGAGAGTGAGCAGCGGAGACGGAGACGACGGTGGCATCACCATCTCAGGCGGCAGCGGTGGCAGTGACGCTTCACAACGACGACGGTGGGGATTCGAGTGGTGGTGTTTTTGGTTTGACAGTTCTTTTGCTGGTGGTGTTTGGTCCGGTCAACAAGTCAGCAGGACAGGGTCTCGTTCAAAGCTTCAGGTCTGTTCGGTTCAATACTAGAGCAGATTGGGTTTCCATTCAAGAAGTGAACTCGGTCCAGATCAGAAGCAGGGACTGCTCGTGCATTCAACCCTCGGTCAGTTTATACCACTGTTTGTGTTGTGTTGTTGGTTTGAATAATGGTTGGTAGTTTGCTCGATTCATGGGTGCGTGTATGATAATAAATGGTTGTTATTGCTTGATAAGTTGGATGTGTGAATGATAGGAAGACGTTGACTTACTGTGTTGTCAAAAGTGATTGTTTGAAAAATTATACAAGTCTAATGTTCACAATAATAAGGTCCACAAAGTTGTCTGTTTGTTTATGATTTACATGTTTAACAAGGTGCATTTTGTGTGAATGAATATTGATTACAATATGTGTTCACGAGTATAAATAAGTAGCTATTTTGGGTGATGATTGTTGATAATAGGATGATATGCAAAAATATGAATCTGTTTAAATAAGACTTTTGCATGATAGAAATAGAAGAGATAATGATGAACTTGTTAACAAAATCATGGCAATGCTTGTTGATGGAATAATGTTGTTTGATGATGTTTAGGGTGCATCATAGCGTGATTTTTGTGATAAAATGGCTGCATATGTTTTGGTTGGAATGTAGTAATAAAGCGGTATTAGATGATGGTTGATTGGATCCGTTTAGAATTATGAACGTGATGAACAATTTGAATATGCGATGAATATTTGAAAAACCTATTGATTGATCTGATTTGATTTGGGTAGAATGTTGAAAACATGTTAGTGAATTTTGATTAGACAGTACACACTCATGAAATTTGATTGGATAGTACTTGCTTATGAAATCTGATTTGGGTAGTACTGATATGGAAATTCTAGAAGCATCTGCATAGTCTACAAGTCGAGACCTTACGGTTGCGACTTGAGACCATTGAGGGACAACTCCAAACCAGACAAGGCACTCTAGGAGTCGAGACCCGCACGATCGCAACTCGAGATCTCATGATCTCGACTCGAGACCTCTACAGTTGCGACTCAAATGTTCACAACTCGAGACGAGTTGTTGCGACTTAGAATCCAGAGGTTGCGACTCGAGACCACATAGTCTCGAGTCGAGACTATCCGGTTTCGACTGGGCTGCTCAAATTCGTTATTGGGCCGCACAATGTGATGTCATGTTTTAGACTGTGTGTTACTGTTAGCTGTTTAACTGCTCATACGATAGGACTGGCCCAATAACGTATAGGGTGCTAGTGTAACATGCATGCTATGTGATAGATACACGTGGGAGTATACGTGACATTGCTTGCATACGAACCTAACGAATATTAATAACCACAATAGGGTATGGTTGGCCAACATAACACAAGTAAATTATCAACCGAGCAAAGCAAATGTGAGTTCACTACTTTTTACTTAAAGCATGCGTTCCCGGTGGTTGGGGAAACGGAACGAAACAACTTTTCCTGGTTTGGAATTGCTTATTATCTCCTTGTGCGGGATGCGGTATTTCTATCTCCTTGTGTGGGATACGGGTAACAACACTATCCCCTGTGAGGGATACAAACCTACTTTTCTCCCCTTGTGCGGGACTCTTAGTTAATTACTGTTTATACGGAATGCAACGAGCAACGCTAAACGAAACTCTATCGCTTAAGTCCCTACTACATAATACCGATTAGTCGCCGGGTTAGGCGAACGGGTTATTAGTTGATAGCGCTATTTAGGTCTGACCAGCCTCACACTGACCCTTGTTACTGGGAACGGGCGTGAACTAATAGACTCCGGCAACCGTCAATGATGATAGAACATTGACAAACGGGGCACTGCGGAAACGTGGGGTTAATAAGTATTCGGTATTGGAAAAACAGTTTAGTCGCTTACTTATGGGGTAGCTCCCCATGGCATGTATAAACGAGTAAATTAACTGGTTAAAACAAGTTTTTGGAATTAAAACTGGAAAACTGCAAACACGTTAACTCACCAACGTTATGTTGACACTCTACTGCATGCTTTGCAGGTTGCTCGATACACCTTTGGACGGACGTTGCAATCAGATGGAGTGCATGGTTCGTAAGTAACATGTTAATAAACTTGTGGTTTCAATTATGATGCATTTTCTTCCCCTTTCCGCTGTGAACTTAAAACTATGTTTTGAAAAATTTAAGATAGGTCACTAATTATGCTAATGTTTGTAAACACAATCTAATCCGTTCAGTATAATTAGTGGCTAAGATCCTGGTCGTCACATGCCTTGCGGTAATACTCCGCGTGTGGATTTTGAGGGTGTGACATATCTCAGCCACTCACGTTATATGGGTTAAGAAATAAACCAGTCAAAGCTGAGACTGCCCTAAAACTGTCAAAGATAGTATAGCTAAGTATACAGAGACAAAGGATGGAGGCGCTTAAACCCTCCTGATGAATGCCAAGAGGCGGTTCATATCAATAAATGACACCAGGTACATCCCTTATCGTGATATTATTGCTAAGAATTATGTTTCGATTCAGGTGCTGCTAAGCCTTTCATAGGTCATAAGCTTAACCAACTTTTAGAATTTTCCCATAAGAACTCCAGATATTAATTGTAAGGTAAAACTTACCGAAGAAAATCATAGGAACCATTCCTTCTATTCTTGTCGGAAAATCTTCATTCATACAATCTAAAATACTTTTTCTTCAGATAGTGTACGACAATATACGTTATTTTATTTTATTATCTCATTGATTTCTATCAACTACGAATGCCAGACTGTATGATAAAAGCGCCATATGAGGATTGGCGTATCCTAGTGTGTCCCATAGATTACTTCCATGCCTGATCCGTATGGAGGTTTAATGCATGGAACCACTAAGATATTCCAATGGTCATATTGTACTAAAGTCGACTAGTGGTATTGAAAGAAGATATCCAAAAAAGAAATGTCCAAATAAGTGTCACTAGTTAAGACATCTGTGCATTCATAAAGAAAATGTATCATTTATATGGCACAGATAACGATAGATAAACTAAAACCTGAGATTCAGAATATCTCTGTCATCTCTGTGAATCTCGATTGTCCTCTTCGTAGAACTACCCTATTTACCTCTTGAGAGGCAAGTAGAGTTAAGATTAATATCCCATTTAGGGCTGCATCTATTGAAAATTCTCCATGTCGGTTAGTACCGATGGAAATAGAAGATATAAGAGCCAATTAGATAAGCTTTTAGAGAAGGTATCATAAAGCCTAATTTAAAGTTTTAAAAGACTCCGATATTATTAATTGAGAAAGATGATTCATTATGCCTATGCATTGATTTCTGCAACCCTATTTAGGCAACAATTAAGAATCGCCATCAGCTGCCCAGGATCGTCGATTTGTTCGACTAACCGTGAGGTTGGTTGTTCTTTAAAGATTGGATTAAGCAATAGTTGGAATGACTATCTCGCCTTAAATAAGCTTTCCTATAACTAATAGTTGGTATATAAGCATCAAGGCTACTCCTTTGGAAACCTTGAAAAGAAAGAAGGTCAAACGTCCGTTTATTGGACAGAAGTTTGGAAAGACCAATTATCAGGACCTGAAATTACCCTGGAAACAACAGATAAGATCATACGAATCCATGATTATCTAGAAGCTGCCAGTAATCGACAGAAAAATCAATGTTGATGAGAGTCGCAAACCTCTTGAGTTCTCAATAAGGAACAAGATTCAACAGAAAGTACCACCCTAGAAAGGTGTACTACAATTGATATAACGGACAAGTTAGACTCTAAATATATTGGACCATTCGAGAAAATCGAATATGTCGGGATCGGTAGCCTATAAGCTGAAACTTACCTAAGGAGCTAGATGGTAATCACAATGAGTTCCACACTAGTGATTTAAGGATATGTCTCGCCGATAAGTCAATAGCACTATCACATAATGATATGCAGATTAATTAAAACTTATGGTTTATTGAGAAACCAGTATAGATCAAGCATCGACAAGGTTAAGAAGCTCCGAAAGAAAACATGTACCTATTATAAAGGTCAACTAGGGTGCCCTTATGTTAGAACGTGTTTGTGACCCTAAACAGTCAGTTAAGGCAGTGATTCTGACTGAATTTTACACTGATTCTGACTGAATTTTAGCAGCACCTCGACTCTTACAACATGACCAGATGCCGCTCCAACATCCCAAATGACAACACAACATACCTATATATACTAGCTCTGATTCCGCTTGAAACTACATGTTCAGTTCAAGCGGAATACCCATGTTATCATTGGAGCGGAATCACCTATGTTGACTTTGGAGTTGAATAACATGAACAACTGATTTCGCTTGAAATGACTTCTGACCATTTCAAGCGGAATTACAACATAAATCCTACTTTTTCATTTCCAACTCCTAAACAACCTATCTAGACCTAAGACTCGATTAAGACGTAGTCAGCAGACATTCAGTGCACCAACAGACTCCCCCTTGGATGTTGACAAAGTCTTCGGCGTCGAGTCTTCAGTCTTGGTCTCTTTCCAATCTTGTCTTTACATCTTTTCTCTTCACATGTTCAGTTCAATCTAGCATCATCTTCAATCTCCCCTTTGACTGTTGATCCAGAATTCTGACTCCCCCTTTCACAGACTCCCCCTCTCGGAATGCTGGGACTTGAATTCTGGTTCAAACTTTGACTTTCTGCTGCCGTGGGGTTTTGAAATCCATAACCTGTTACTCAACCACATAACATTACAATCTATTGATTTTAAACAAGAAATCTAATTATCTATCAGCTTTTGAAATCCACTGAAGTATTCAGGTCCAAGTTAATGACCTTGATTACTCAATTAATCTACCAAGTCCAACTTAATGACCTTGGTTGATTATTGACAAATCAAACTGATTTAGTTCAAGAATTTCAAAACATTTTCTGAAAATAACAAGTTTCAAATTAATGAACTTGATTTTGACTTTCCATCAATCAGGTTTTAATCAAGATAAGCTCTCCTCATCCTCCATTCTAGAAACTTCCTACATCTGCTTCAATCTTTGAGAATCAGACAATCAATTTTGCACTCTGGTTTGTCGAAAAATAAAGCAGAAATGAAAAATCTTTTTGGATTTTCTATATAATTTCTAAACTAGTAATGAAATACAGAAACTTAAATTGCAGAATGTAAAGAAAGTAAACTATTTACAAACATATTTTTGGTGAGCGTGTTAGGGAATCATATCAGTTATCAGACAAGTCACTAGTACTGTTAAGCTTTAAATTTATACTCAGAATTAAACAATTCACGTAGATTGTCGATATACAGGTCCACTTAAATTCTCACACAATTTTCAATCTGTTTAGGATACGAATTAGATGTATTAAAAACTTAAACTCATTCATGTGTCCCACCTCTTGAATATACTCCCGTATCCAGATCCCAATATTCAGTCTTACAGGTGAGTATACCACAGATGATATCTGTAAGGGGTTAAATGCGAGGGCAGTGAGAGCTCAGGTCGATACTTCCGTTTACGCGGAGAGATGACGGCTTCGTCTTTTCGGTGTGTCCCCTTTAGAGGATCTTTTGTTTCAACAGCAATGACTATCAATTTTATGTTTTCATCAATTTGCTGAGGGCCGTGCTATGTTTCAAGCAATGCGGAAAGTATTATTCGGGGACTAGGTCAGAACTTCCATTCAGCAGAAGTCCCGGAATAATACTCCAGATATCACTGAGTATAAAGACCTAATATTTCAGAAAGAGGGATCTTTCAAACGAGATTTCAGGGGTTACCTGTATAACCAAGTAGTGTTCCCCACGAAATAAGCAAGTTTGAATTTTATGTTTATATCCCGAACAAACCTACTAAATGTGTAAAAACCAATCGACACATCATCAGTGAGACTGTTTAACGCTTTTAAACCTTAAAAATCTTTAGCATACAGTAACTGTCAAACCGATGTACTATCATTTTCCTTTTTTCACACAAGCTCTTTTTCAGATTTCTATTGTTTTTGAATTTTAAAATTTTCTCATGTTTTTGTATTTTTGAATTTTTTACTGTTTTTGTATTTTCTAAAAAAGTATATCTACTCCCCCTAAATACCAAAACAAGTAAAAAATCGACAAACCATTGCAGATTGTTTCTCATCGTCATCCACAACAGTACCCTCATCAACGCCAATAATGCCATCCGACACCGATAAAAGCTTCATACCATTTAGTTTTAAAAGATATTTAAAACAAGTTTTTTCAAAAGCTTTGGTATGTAAATCAGCTTTCTGATTGTCAGTGTGGATTTTCTCAATTCGTATCATCTTCTTCTCAAAGCAACCTCGGATGAAGTGATGACGAATTTCTATATGTTTAGTTTTAGCGTGATGTACTGGATTTTTCGTGATATTTATTGCGGCCTCATTATCAACAAATATAGGTGTGTTAAGAAACTGCAAACCGTAGTCAGGCATCTGTTGCTGTATCCACAGGATCTGTGAGCAGCAACTGCTAGCAGACACGTACTCCGCTTCACATGTGGACAGAGCCACAGACGTTTGTTTCTTACACTGCCAGGTAACCAAGCGAGGTCCAAAGAACTGGCATCCTGCTGTTGTTGATTTTGCATTGACTTTGCAGCATCCGAAATCCAAATCGGAATACCCTTCGAGCGTAAATTCGCCTTTTCTAGGATACCACAACCCCAATGAAGGAGTTCCTTTCAGGTAGCGTAATATCCTCTTCACAATAACCATATGCGAAGCTCTCAGGTTAGATTGAAATCTTGCTGCGAGGCACGTTGGGTACATGATATCAGGTCTTGAAGCAGTTAAGTAGATCAACGAACCGATCATGGAACGATAAAGCGTCTCATCTACCCTGTCTCCTGTGAGATCTGGGTGTATTCCATGATTCGTTGCTAGTGGGGTTAACGCTGGAGTAGAACCTGACATCCCAAATTTCTCTAGAATATCATCAGCGTACTTCGTCTGTTGAATGAAAATTCTCTCAGGTAATGATCAACTTGTAGACCCAAAAAGAATTTCATCTCCCCCATCGATGACATTTCTAATTTCTGCTTTATAACTGATTCAAAATCTTTGCACAATTTCTCATTCGTTGACCCAAATATTATGTCATCCACGTATATCTGCACGACCAAAAGATGTTCGTCGACCTCTTTGGTGAAGAGAGTGGCATCCACTTTCCCTCGAATGAAGCTGTTGGCTAGCAGGTGTTGAGACAAAGTCTCGTTCCAAGCTCTCGGGGCCTGGTGTAAACCATACAGCGCTTTGTCTAACAAGTAGACCTTGTTTTTGTGGATTGGGCCGGTAAAGCCCGGCGGCTGTCCAAATTTTGTTGATAAGATGAGTGACTGATTTTGTGAGATTTCTTTAACTCCAGCTCGTGACTCTCTAGTCTCTCAATCAGCAAATCTACAGTCAACACTTCTGGCGATTTGATAGTATTCTTTAACATCAACGCATAATATTGCCAATCCATCTCGTCTGGCAATGAGTCAAACAATTTGTCGATTAGCTCATCTTGAGAATAGAAAATTTCATGCCTCGCCAGCTCCAGCTTCAGGTGCCCAAACCTCTCAATCATTTTAGAAACTGATTCATTCTTTAGACAACCAAATAAATCAAATTCTTTTCTAAGCAGTTTCTTTTTGTTTTTTACAATTTCCGTACTTCCCAAGCATTTAACTTTCAGCTTTTTCCAGAGATCTGTAGCATTGGTGTATTCAATCAAAGATATTATATCTTCTCGGACAGACTGAAACAGCAACGTGATGCACTTCTGATTGGCGACAAACGCTTCTATTCTTCGGATGTTGTCAAGCTTTCACCAGTCTTGCCTCCATCAGCGTATCCATTCTTTAGACTCTTCCAGCTGGGATAAGCAAACGCCTTCAACCATTCTTCGAACTTCTTTGCCCATCAACTATACTCTTCGATAGCCATCAATCTAGGGGGTTTGTTATAAGTTCCAAAAGCACTTTCCATCCCCAAAGTATCCGATAAACTCTTCTTTGTACTCAGCGTGTTCTCATTGGTGTTGCCAGAAGAAGTATCGTCTCCAGAGTTTTCAGCAAAAGCATACATATCACTAAATGGATTCATGAATAGATCATCCATCTTGAACGTACCTGCAAAATCAGTCAAACACTTAGAAAATTTTTCAAGTTTTGAAGAAAAAAAAAACAGAAATTTCAAGCGAAATCACTTGAAGCGAAATCTCTTCAAGCGAAATCACAACGATTTTCAAGCGAGATCAAAATGATTCAAGTTATTAAATTTCCGTTGAAAACACACAATGGTTTCAAGCGGAATTAAATTTTCGAGTGAAATAAGAGATATCTTTCAAGCGGAATATGACTCTGAACTGATTTCGCTTGAAAATACAGGTATTTCAAGTGGAATCTACTTTTTGGAGCGAAATCAGATTAAACTCTCAAGCGGAATTAGCTGTTAAAGGGGGTTTCGCTTGAACTTTTCAAGCGGAATATGATGACATCATCTTTTGTCGAACAATATTCAAGCGGAATATCAAATTTTTGTGTGAATTTGATTGATTTTAAGTCCAATTCTCTCAGGGATTAGTTATCACTGTGTTTTGCTTGATATATGTCAAAATCAGGCCATTTTCACCGCTGAAACAAGTTCAAATAAGAAAAGAAAGAGTAGAAGAATGAAAATCCGATGATTTGAAGCTGCAATGGTATGAACTCCTCGTCCTGAGCTCTGATACCACTTGTTGGAACGTGTTTGTGACCCTAAACAGTCAGTTAAGGCAGTTCATCATTGTTTATAGAGGCGGAATCAAAGTAAACAACGTCAGCTCTGATCCTTTTAACTTCCTTTCTATTGCTTTTCAGAGTCTTTTACACTTCCCAAATGACAACACAACATACCTATATATACTAGTTCCGATTCCGCTTGAAACTACATGTTCAGTTCAAGCGGAATACCCATGTTATCATTGGAGCGGAATCACCTATGTTGACTTTGGAGCGGAATAACATGAACAACTGATTTCGCTTGAAATGACTTCTGATCATTTCAAGCGGAATTACAACATAATCCTGCTTTTTCATTTCCAACTCCTAAACAACCTATCTAGACCTAAGACTCGATTAAGACATTCAGTGCACCAACACCATAGAGGCCCAAATATGCTATGGAGGTTAAGTCCATTATACGACAGAAAGTACTTCCATCTTTTGAGCAAATCTCGAGGTCGAGATTTCTTTTAAGGGGGTGAGGATGTAACACCTCGTAAAATCACGTCCAATGATGTATCGACACGTGTACTAAACGCTAATGAAGTCAAACGTTGACTATGAGGGACTAATTTTGCGAAAAATAAAAATTTTTGAATATAGAAGGACTAAAAGTGTTAACATGATTAAACTAAGCCTCTGAATAACAATATACGGTATTCATATTTAAAATAAAGCCACTCGTTGGTCAAGAAGAGCCGTTTGCATAATTATTTGAAAGTTTGCGCGTCGAAGGGTTAAAAGCGCCAACATGTTAATTCTTTCCTCTGAGTGACCTTTTAACAAACCAGGAGCTTCATGATAAATGATTACACTCTCCGGAATACCCGATATCGGCCATCTAAGGCTTTTGTGCCTATAAGTGACGTTACGCGCAACTTTGCAAATTAAAGGGGTTAAAAGCGTCAATATGTTTAATAATACCTCTGAATGACCTTTTAACGAACCCGAAGTATTATGAACTCATAACTCCCTCTTACACATGGCAAGATCATGGGGATCCTTAAAATCTATAAATAGGCCAAGAATTCTCATTTCAACTTGCATCAATTCATTTCAATCTGCTCTATCTCTCAATCCTAGGGGATCCTGATTATTTTGGAACCTCTTTTGAGTTTAATTCGATCCTAAGGACCATATGTAAATGTCCTTTCGCGACTAGTTTATTTTATTTGGCTTTTAAAGCCGAAAAGTCAAGCGTTTACGATAAACGCTTTGACTTTTAGCTAGACCATAAACGGTCAAGCCATTGTTCGCAACGAACATGGCTACGAGATCGTAATTAGGTGGGTGTTAAACCCTTAAAAGGGCACCTCCTAATTATCATGTTATCTCAGTCAATTGTCGGGTCAATGCAACTAGTCAAAAAGTCAAAATAGTCAATTTTTTGAAATATAATTAAAACTGATAATATAGAAGCTATAAAATCCGTTTTGTCACTTTAATAACTTGGTAAATATTAATTGAACATGTCTAGGTATGTTCAACCCGACAATTCTGAGTTTAGGCTCGGTTCGCAACCGAAAGTCGCAAAAGTTGACTTTTGCTTTGACTTTCAGTTCTGACCCGATTTAGCTTAGTTTCTTTGTGCCTTAGGGTTCCTTTGTGACCATATTATATGTTAGTATAACCCTCTGAGGTTATACTTCATGGTCCCATAGAAATCATAGTTCATTTGCATGTTTCCGTTAAATGCTTAAAAATTGACTATTATGCCCTTATGTTATAAAAACGAGATTTTTGAAAATGTGAGAGGACAAAAAGTTTTATTACTGATATTTAAGAATGTTACAAAAATTTGACATCATTTTCTGGTTTCAAACTAAAGTTATGCAAGATATCGTAAAACAAAACTTTTTATTAATTAAATTACGATTTTTGGCATAAATCATGTTTAAACCCAAATTTTGGCACCAAACCCATTGCCTACTGTTTTAGTATAATTTTTAAGGATTCTTGGAATATTTGGTCAGATTTTATACTGACCATAACATAGAGTTCTTGCATGAATTCGGTAATTGACGATACCGCCCTTTTCATTAATAAAATGAGATTTACATATCATTTACACACCAAACCTTTTCCTACCGATGTTATATATTAAATAAAATATTTTAAGCATTCAAGACTGATCAAAATCTCAGATTTCCATAAACATCTCAAATATCGTCAATTATCGACTTTTACGCAAATTAAGCGCATAGTATGGTTTAAAACCATATTTAGCACCTAAGACATGATACCTACTGATTTTATAAATGAATTTTAATACTTTAACAGTAAGTATAAGTCTTGAACTCAGACTTCCAAATTTGTCCCTAAAAGCATATGTGAAATGACCAAAATGCCCCTTCGGTGCATAGTTTGGCCATAAATAATTAAACACGCATATGTATGATATCTTACTGATGTAACAACATAAAATAAATATTTTTACTAAATGTTTTAGACCAGAACCTCAGTTTATGATTAAACCTCTTTTGTAAACTTTAAAATGACCAAGTCTTAAATTCATTTGGGGCATAATTTTTGATATCCTACTAATATCACAACATATTTTAAGCATAATGGAACTTGTCCTTGACTCATCCGGTTACCCATTATGCTTATACGCGTTCGGTACGGTTTATGTAACTAATTTGCATAAATTAGCCGAAACGGGTCAAACCTTATCATTTTTACTTCAAAATCCAGAATGTATTTAGTTTACTCGTAATATATACAAGTCTTCATACTTGTTGGGTCAAAATTACATTCCTTTCCGATCATCGCTTAATCTAGCGTATCGTACCATTTTCATAATTAAAAACTAGCCGGTCTAAGTCTATGACTTAATTAAGACCTGTTAGCATTCTAATTGGTTATTTTTACCATCATTCCAGACTAGAGCCTTCCGGTAAATTATATATATGCTCACTTAATTGAATACGGCTGAGTTATTATAAATCTTGCTATTTAAGATAGGAGCTAGCTTAGGTAAATACTTTTAACTTATTTTCCCTTATTCGGGCTTGGGATACGGTAAATTATTACCGCTTGGTCGGGTGTAGAAATGTTGGGATTGAATCCTGCCAAAGGAACAGATAATGAAAGCCAAAACTGGATCAGAGCAATGGATCCAGAATAAGCAGATGTTTGGTTGCAAGTCTCTCCCCTTGAAAGTGGTTTCAACATCTGCTGACCTCCTATCTGCTGATCATGCAAACTGCTGACCTACAACTGTTGATCAAGACAAAGTCTGACTGAAGAACTAAAGCTCTGCTGCTCAATCTACTGCCATGCTTCAAGCAGTGCTAATCATGATAAGTACTGCTGGGATTACAGCAGTGGAAGGATGCAGCAGCAGTTTATAAATTAATCTTATGTAATGTAATGTAATATCAGTAGTTAGCATAGTAGTGCTTGTATAGATCAGAGGTTAGAGTTTGTTAGGAGGTTAGATGTCACTTTCATGGTGACGTCAGCTTAGATGCTCAGTGGTTTGCAAGTGCCTATAAATAGAACAGTACTCTGTACTGTTCTGTTTAGCTCTTTCACCATCTTCTTTCTGCACGAACAAACACTGAGCTCGGGCTGAGGGGGAGTTTGCATATCATACATGCATTGTAATCAAAGTTTGAAAATAAATTTAATCATTTGATTCAGTGTTGAAAATGTATGATTGAAAGCATTTCTTCTGTTTGATTGTGAAAAGTTTTCTTCCATTTAAATTCCGCTGCACTACTCTTTCATTTGTTCATCTAATTTCAAACACAAATCACAATCAATCCAAACTCAGATCCTAACAATTGGTATCAGAGCTTGGACAGTCAAATTTGATTTAACAATCATTTTGACGTAAATAGTTCAGCTCAAAATTGTTGATACTGATCGTTTGTTCGGTTTGTTGAAAAACAGAGTAAGGTTTAATCACCGATAAAGTTGATTAATCAGTGCCTGTAAAACAACCAGAAAGATGTCGCAATCACAAGATGATAAAAATAACATTGGCTCTTTGTTTAAACCACCTATGCTTAAAAGAAACGAGTACAACATCTGGGAGCGAAGGATGAGTCACATCCTCGCTCAACAAAACACTGGATGTTGGAGGTCTGTCGTTTTCGGTCTTCATATTCCTATGGTGCCAAGCGCAGAGGACACTAAAAAGTTCGTTCCTAAACCAACTGAAAATTATACTGAATTGGATTTTCAGAAGTTAGAACTTGATGCCAAAGCGTTTAGCATCATAGCCTCTGCACTACCCAAAGAAATCTATGTTGGGCTGTTACATTATAACAGTGCCAAAGAATTGTGGGATGCATTGAAGGAACAATTCGGGGGAACGGAAGAGGTCTTTGAAAACAACAGGGAAATTCTGAATCAGCAGTATGAAACATTTTGTCTGTTGGTGCACTTACGTCTACTGACTACGTCTTACATCGAGTCTTGAAGTTGAACAGATCAAACATGGCACGGAAACCTAGAAATAGTAGTTTTGTATAGGATTGCTTATATGTACACAGCTAGGTTCGCTTATATGTCCTAGATTAGATCAGGATCGCTCTTTAGGCAGTTTCAGGTTCGCTTATGTGAACTTGACTGGATCGCTTATATGGACTTTGATCAGGATCGCTTATATGGATGTCCATTTAAGCGAACCAGGCTTGTCTATATATAGTAGAGCGATCCAAACACATAAAAAACGGTGTAATTTTTCCGGTTGAGCCACGAAGTGCTGCCGAAGTGCTGTCAATCCTTGTAATCGAGTTGAAGATCAATAAAACAGCAATATTAAAGTGAATACAGCTTCAATAGCACCGAATTATTAGTTTCCGCCTCTTAATTCGGATACGAACTTCTCTGAACGACTCAAACAGGTCCGAGAACGATCCTACAATTGGTATCAGAGCTCAGGAGGAGGAGTTCTTGCCATTTTAGCTGCATTTCTTCTGATTTTCTACTCTTTCTTCAGTTTTTCAAAAATTTTCACGGTAAAACAAGCTCAAAATCACACAGTGCACTCGGAATCATGATTTAACAAACCCTTGAAGTTTTCAGAACTAAAATCGACCTAGAAAGTTGTTTTTTAGGAGGTTCGCTTTTACAGATTCGCGCAAAAGGTGACGTAAGCAACAGGTCCGCTCGAAAGTTTAAGTTGGGTTCGCTCTTTATGACAGATTTTAGTGGGTCCGCTCCAAAATTTTCAGTGAGTTCGCTCGAACGAACATCTCCTGGTCCGCTCATCCAGACAAAGTTGGTCGGTCCGCTCGAACGGTCCGCGTATTAGTCAATTGATTGGTCCGCTTATTTGACGTTTCGCTCGAAGGGTTTATTTGGCTGGTCCGCTTATGTGTTCACCCGGTTCGCTCATACAACAATTGGTCTGATTCGCTTAAACGGCATATAATTTGGTTCGCTCATCTGATCAGTTCAAGAGATTCGCTTTTGGAACAATTCGCTTATTTGAACAGTTTGTCAAAGTTTGGAAATTGTTGTGGATTTGTGAACAATTTGTAAACGATGGATACTGAATTTTATAATGCTTTTGCTACCCCGACCTCGATTACTCAGAGTGCTTTGATTGAGAACGAAACCGGAACGTCTCAGAAACCACCAAAACTCATGGATATTGACGACTACAACGTGTGGTCTGAACGTTTTGGAAATTGGGTCGAGGCGTATCATCTTGATGCGTGGGAACACACCGAGGAACCATATGTTAAACCCACAAAGAACGATGTTGTGAATGGTACTCCGCTAACACTTAGAGAGATGAGTACTGCAGATAAAAAGAAATATCGCGATGAGAAATTGATGGTGAGTTTACTTCAGCAAGCGATAAAAGAAGATATCTTGATACTGCTTCAACATGACGGAACTGCATATTCGATGTGGACAGAATTGGAAGCAAAGTTTACGGGAAGTGATGATATGTTAAAGAACAAAATGTTTCTCATGAAGAAAGAATTTGATTTGTTTCGGGGATTGAAAAATGAAAATACCAAACAAATTATTGATAGATATTGTAACTTGGTTAGAAATATGACGAAACTTGGTATTAAAAAGGATACTGATGAAATAATTGAAAAACTTGCAGATGCGCTTCCATATGAAACATGGGGAACATTTTTGATGATGCTGAAATCCAACAAAGCAGAATATAAAAAGATGAAGCTAGGAGACTTCATAAAGCATCTGGAAGATCAAGAGATGGAGCAGAGAAAAATTGCTAGGATGAAGAACTACGATGGAGAACAGGACATCAGTCTGTACTACAAGCATGGTGTTACTGATTCAACAAAGTTTTCTCATAAGATCGAAACTGCTTACAGTGTTAAAAATTCTCCTGAGAAGACGGCATCTCAAGGATCAAGCAACAGCACAAGATTTTCATTTTTCGATCCTAACATCTCTGTAACAAAGAATGGTAGAAAACTTCAGTGTAACATTGTATTAAGCCTTGAAAATGATCAAGACTACACTGAAGAGATTGCTAAAAATCAAATGTCTTTGTTAGGGATGATTTTAGAGTCTTATAGTTGTTTTGTTGCAGGAAAGATCGGAAATCCAATGCTCACGAAAGAGGATTACGATCAAATTGATGCTGAGGAAATGGAATTGATGGACATTAAATGGTGTATGGCTAGTGTGATGAGACGTGCTGAAAAGTTCAAACAAATTACCGGCCGTGATGATTTTCGTGATGCAAATGTTTCAGCTTTAGGTTTTGATAAATCTAAAGTTACGTGTTTTCGTTGTAGGGAGAAGGGGCATTTCAAGCGGGAGTGCAAAAACCGTGAAGCTACCGGTGCCCAGAATCCTTTCGGAAACAACGACTATCACAAGAAGGCCATTTATCATCAAATCACACCACCAGCACAGCAGCAGGCACAAACAGCTCATGGGAGAGATGTTATGGATAATTCGAAAAGAGCATGTGTTGTTAGTCAGGGAAAATATGACAATTTTACCTGGGAAAAGTATCTTCCAAAAGATAGCAAAGTGTGTCTAGCTGAACAAGATGATGAAAAGATGGCTGAAGGTTTTACCTGGGATGATTTTTGTCCAGATCAAAATCTTATGGCCAAAGAGATGTCTAAAAACACTTCTCATGCGTTCTTTGCTAATGCTTATGATTTGAAATGTGCAGAACGGTGCAGAAAAGTCATGGAAGTTGCTGAAGAAAAACGAAGAAGGATCAGAGAAGAGGCAGAAGAGGAAGAGAGATTGAAGGAAGAAGCTAAAGCTGAAAAGATGAGAAGAGCTGAGTTTTTACAATCAAGCAGAAATGTCAAAGAAGTTCCAGAATTTGAAATAAAGATTGAAGCTGAATCGGTCATGGTCCAAGAAAAGTGCATGAACTGTGATTCGCTGATTAAGCAGAACAATGAGCTGTTCCACAATATTCACAAGTTGAAAGAATCGTATGATACTATGAACAGAGAAATCAACAAATATACAGATTCTGATGGTGAACAAGCTGAAGCTATGAATACTTTGAAGATAGCTTATCTGAGACAGCTTGATACGGCAAACTATAACATAAAGAAATGTGCAGATCTCGAGCTGGAATTGGCAACACAAAAGATAGAAACTGAGAAAGTCAAGAAATTATTAGATAGTTACTCATGTTCTACTTTTGTGGTTGACAGGATTTATCCGGTGGTGAAAGATATAAAGACGTTCAAAGAAGAGGAGACATTGGATGAAGAAAAGTGTGTGACAAATGTTGAAGAAAAGTTGAAAGCTTCTGGTAAGAAACCGAGTGTATCCTACAATAGATGTCCGCCCCCGGTCGAAAATGGATATTCACCTCGAAAACCAAATTCAGAAAGAGTCAATAAAGCGATCAATTTGAAATGGGAGTCTGGTTCGTCGGATAACTTACCAGAAAGTATTGATGTACATATACGTCATCAGACACTGATCATGAGTCAAAGTTGATAAAAAGTATGGTCGATCAGGTGTTAGACACAGATGACAATGAGGAATCAAAACCGAAGTCAAAACCCGAGTCAAAGTCTGGGTCCAGTGTGTCAAAGCCAACAGTCAAAAAGGACAAACGGGTTTATGACAAAGAATTTTTACTTTCGAAATCTAATTTGAATGATGAATCGGTCAAAGTGGCATATACTTTGAAAGGTTCTGACAAATTATATTCAGTTGAAAGTTTTCCAATAAGAAGTGTCTGACTTGAAATGATTCAAAAGGTTTTCAAAATAACAGAAATTAATATTTCTGAAATAAAAGATTTAAATCTTAATGGAAAACCTAAACAATATACTTCAAGAGATCAACAGAGAATCAACAAGAAAATGGGTTACAATTGTGGTTATAGTTTCCGACAGAAACCAAACCATAATCGTAATTTCAAAAAGAAAGGTCTTGGTTTTGTTCCACAGAAAAACTATAAAAATGAAAAAATTTATAAACCAAAAACAATGTTTGTTGCAGGAAAAACAACAGAAGCTGAAAAAGAAAAATCTTTCAGAAATCAGACGAATCAAGAATTCCTTGCTAAGAAGCAAGAGGACATGAAGAAGAAGGAAGATCCAAAGAAGGATGAAAAGAGATCTTGTTTTCAGTGTAAAGCTGTAGGTCATGTTGCGAAAGATTGTCCAAAGACATTTCGACCAAAACAAGAAATCTAAAGAAAAATGAAAGAAAAAGTTGTTGAAAAGACTGAACTGTCAACCCGGAAGTTTACTGGCTTTGAGAATTCGACTTATGAAAAAGGAGAATGTTCAAAGAGTGCTTCAAAAAGAATAGACAATGCTACAAATCAGAAATGGGTTGTAAAAGGTTCAGGTAAAAAGTCTGGTGATGAATCTGATTCCATAAAATCAGAGGAGCCACGTGTTGAGAAAAAGATTGAAAAGAAAGTTCCGAAAGTGGACGATGTGAATTTTCCGCCACTAAGTGCTAAAAATTACAAATCTAAAATCGGAAAAGTTGAAATTTCAAAATAGTTTTATTCTGACAAAAAGAAAATTGATGTTGAAAAAACTTTTAACGGAAATGTAAAACGCATCTTTGGAAAAATGGTCAGTGGTAAGGCCCAGAGCATTAAAAATTTTTATGCTTCCAAAGGATGGGTTTACAAATCGGTTGAAAGGAACGATGAAAACAATGAGGTTACACCCAAGGAAGGTCAGGCTTGGGTGGATATATTTTTTCAAGAATAAAATCCTGACTTGCCGGATCCCAAGATGGTATCGTGGATCATGAATCGGCATCTTTCTAAATCTATTTGTGAGGTGTTTTGCAGGATTTGCCGGAACTCCCAGGTTTGTAAGCGAGGAGTAGGAATCGGCACTTTGAGAATTCAACCAAAAGATGGTAATTAGTTGAAAAACAGGTTTGAAAGTTTTTAGTTGTGGAATGTTGTTGCTCTTACAAGTGGTTAAATCAAGGTCATTAATTTGAACTTGAGTTAACTATCATTCATGAAATTGGTAAACAATGTGATGATTTTGCCCCAATTTTACAAAAGGTAAAAATAACTAAACTTATTTTCCGGAAAAACCATTCTGATTAAAACAAACTTGAGTGTTTTGAAATCATTATGGGAAAATAGTTTGTTGTGAGGGGGAGTTCTGATTGTTTAAGCCAAACAGATGGAGAATTGAAGTGTTTCGATATCAGTTGTCATGTTCTGTACAGTTTGTTTTTCAATTTTCTTTAGATGTATTTGAATTTTAGGGGGAGTAAGAATTGTTAGAAAATCCAAAAACATTAGAAAATTTGAAAAAGCCAAAAACATGATAAAATTGAAAAATGAGTTTTTGTTGCATAAAAGAGGAAATGATAGTACATCAGTGGACTATCACTGCATGCTAAAGATTTGTAAAGCTAAAATGTGATAAACAACCTTACTGCGGATGTGTCAGTAGATTTTCGCACATTTAGTAAATTGAAACGAGATATAAACCTAAATCAAACTTACTTAATTCGTGGGTAACTATTCTTGGATATATGGGTAACCCCGAAATCTTGTTTGAAAGGTCCCGTATTCTGAGATACTAGGTCTTTATGCTCAGTGATATCTGGGGTATTATTCCGGGACTTCTGCTGTATGGAAATACTGACCTAGTCCCCGAATAATACTTTCTGCAAAAAGCTTTGAAACATAAGCTCGCCCTCAGCAATTTGATTAAACAATAAAATTGATAATCTTTGCTATTGTAAAAAAAAGATCCTCTAAAGGGGACCCACCAAAAGTCGAGCCGTCATCTCTCTGCTGAACGGAAGTTCTGACCTGAGCTCTCACGGTTTCGCACCTACCCCTTTACAGATATCATCTGTGGTATACTCACCTGTAAGACTGAATACTTGGGATCTGGATACGGGAGTATATTCAAGTGGAGTGATACACAATTAAGTTTAAGTCCTTAAAACATTAATATCGTATCTCGAATCAGTTGAAATTTGTGAGAAAATTTAAGTGGACAAACATACTGACAATCTAGGTAAATTGTTTAGAACTTAATATGTAATCAAGCTTAACGGTGTTTGTGATATGTTTCATAAGTGATATGATTCTCTTGCACAAACTCGCAAAAAAAAAAATATTGTCTGTAAATATTTCAATTTCTGCATTTACTTTCATTCAGAAAATTCAAAAAGATTTTTGGTGTGTTTTAGCATAAATTTTGAAAATCCAAAAAGATTTTCGACAACTGGTGTTGAGATGCTGATTTTCGAAATTCAAAATGCTAAACTTAAAGAACTGGTTTGGGGAGTGTTTGTGTGTAGATGTTAAAGTTGTTTTGATAAGAACCAGTAATAAATTCATGAATGCAAAATCATTACTGTTTTGGTTCAACATAGTTTTTAAATTGTTGAAAAGTTTTAATTTTTTGTAGAAATTTATGGTTCGGTAGAGATTGTGCAGGGCTTGAGCCAGATATTGATTCTGAGAGAGAATGGAGTCAGGTATTGATTTGGAACCTGATGGGAGCCTGTTAACGATCTTAGAACCAGTGAAAGTTTGAATTCCAGACTACGATCCCAGCTGTTTGAAAGGGGGAGTCTGAAGACACCGAGTCAACATTCAAGAGAGAAGAGTTTGTTGATGATGTAGATAGAGAACGAGGATTCTTGAAGCGACAGATATTTCAGAGGCAGATTGTCGACTGATGAAGATTGTAGATTGACGTGTGCGAAGACTCTATGAAGACTCCGTCAACATCCGAGGGGGAGTCTGTCGGTGCACTTACGTCTGCTGACTACGTCTTACATCGAGTCTTGAAGTTGAACAGATCAAACATGGCACGGAAACCTAGAAATAGTAGTTTTGTATAGGATTGTTTATATGTACACAGCTAGGTTCGCTTATATGTCCTAGATTAGATCAGGATCGCTCTTTAGGCAGTTTCAGGTTCGCTTATGTGAACTTGACTGGATCGCTTATATGGACTTTGATCAGGATCGCTTATATGGATGTCCATATAAGCGAACCAGGCTTGTCTATATATAGTAGAGCGATCCAAACACATAAAAAACGGTGTAATTTTTCCGGTTGAGCCACGAAGTGCTGCCGAAGTGCTGTCAATCCTTGTAATCGAGTTGAAGATCAATAAAACAGCAATATTAAAGTGAATACAGCTTCAATAGCACCGAATTATTAGTTTCCGCCTCTTAATTCGGATACGAACTTCTCTGAACGACTCAAACAGGTCCGAGAACGATCCTACATTGTCACATCAAAGGGGAATCACTAACCCAACAATTTGAACGTTTCATTTGTCTCATCATTGAACTAAAGCTTGTTAAGGTTACATTTCTAAATGCAACCCAAAATAGCAGGTTCCTTAGATCACTGCCGGAAAAATGGGACACAATTGCTTTTGTCACCAGAAATTAAGCTGAATTCAAAGATCTGACCCTGACCCAACTCCATGGTAGACTCCTGACCTATGAAAGGGAGTTAAACCAGAAAAGGAAGTTGCAAGAGTCTGGTAAAGTTGCTGATGACTATTCATTTGGCAGCACAACTCTGTTTGGTCAGGTAGAATCTGGTAGCAGCAGTAAGGATCAGAGTTATGATCACTTTATTGATATAACTGCTGGGGGCAATTTTAACAACTCTGATTCTCACTCTGCAAATTATGCTTTCACTGCAAATACTGAAAACCAGATGTCAGATAATATGTGCTTTGAGCTGAATGATTTGCAACATTTTGATCCCACTGACTTAGAAGAGATGGACATTTTGCATCAACTGGCTTTGCTTAGTGTTAGAACAAGCAAATTCTACAAAAGAACAGGGAGAAAATTCCCAGGACTTCATGGGAATTTAAGGGTGGGGTTGGATAAGTCAAAAATCAAGTGTTACAAGTGTAATAGGCTAGGTCACTTTGCTAGGGAATGTAGGAGTCAAACCACGGGTCCCTAGTCACTCACCCTGGCTCAAACCCTAGACCACAACAACAAAACACTGTGCACCATACCCAATATGCCCCCGCAGCACCTATTAACACTTCTCATTATGCTGCAACCCCTGTGCCTGTGCATTATGTTCAAACCACTGTTCCACAAATTCAGTATGTTCAAACCCCTATTCCTCAGGCACAAGTGCAACCTGTTGCACCTCAACAAGCTGCTCCAACAGTGACACAACCAGATCAACAAAGCTTTTTCACACAAGGCTTTGTTGATTGGAGTAGCATGCCTGATGAACTTGGTGATGAAAATTTTGCTCTCTATGCTTCTAATGATGCTTTTGATGATGAATTTTGTTTGATGGCATTAGAATCAATACCAGAAGGGGTTGAAACTGAAGGAGAATGGCTAAGTGCTGAAACAGTGGATGAAGTTGCTGAAGCAGTGGTTACTGCAGTTGCTGGTGAACTACTGCTGGAAGAAAACTCAGAAACCCTGATTGAACCACTGACCGACCCTTGGTCCAAAGATGGCAAAGAGAAAGAAGATTTGAAGAAAGCTGGTGAGGAAGAAGAGAGAGCTGATGAAGAAGAAGATCATCAATGTGATTGTGACATGATGGCTGCTGCTAAGGTACCACCTCAAGTTCTTGAAAAACTGTGTTCAGACAATTGTATTACTGCATTTGCTAACATTAAAGATGTCACACCCTCAAATTACCACTTAGGGTGTGTCCCTGTTAGGCGTGTGACCACTAGTAATGAGCCACCAATTACATTGAATCCATAAGTTTAAAAATAAAGTTTCATCACTTAATAGTAATAAAATCCAAACATAAGTAATTCAAAAACCATCCAGTTCAGCGGAAGCATTATTGTATCATAAAGTAGTACTAATCAACATGATAAATAAGTGTTTAACAAATGAGCCCGTCAGTGTGACCATGACCACTCCTGCCTCCAGCCAGCAAGCTCCTGTTTCCATCCCCTAACGACCTGCGAGCATGTAACAAGTGTATCAGACAAAGCTGGCGAGTCCACAGTTTAAGAAAAGATTTGTTACCAGTTGTATGTAAAACAGTTCAATAACCAATGCAAGTAATATTGTTAATATCTCAATTCCGAACAAGACGGCTCCTGAAATACATGACTGCCCTTCCCACGTACTCCTATCTAGTACTGGGCCACGACTAGGTCATTAGTTCACATCCGTCCTACCTAGGAGCGGTGTGAGGGTGCCAAACCTAAGTAGCGCTACCAACTAATACCCGTTACCCTCCAGGTAACATAATAAGGGACTTACAAAAATGATAGGTGAGAATATTAACCAATATACCCGTTTTTACCCAAAAGACTTATCCCTCAACGGGATACCCACTGACTGTCCCCAACCACTGGGACGCATGCTCGAATGTAGTGAACTCACCTTAGATTGCTCAGTATGTTATGTTATATTACCCGTTCCAAGTGGTCAACCAAACCCTATCGTGGTTACCAAAGACGATCAGTATACGCACATAAATCACGTATTCTACAGTCACATTACACAAGTAGCGTCCAAGAAACACATATATTGCACGTGCCATAATAGTTAACATAGCAACCAAATATCATCAAGTAATCACTTAGCATGTATTCGGTTCATAAGTAAATTCACCTCATGAGTTCATGTTCTACAAGACACACAACACTTAGTTCTTCAATTACAAGAGTATGTGAATCAATTATATTATTGACCCATCTAAGATTGTGCAACCCATGATTTTAGTATGCTATTCGTGATTAGTTTGTGGCCCATCAACTAGTATCCAACCCAACCGAGTTCAAAATTTCGCTAGTTGTGCGGCCTGTTTCAATTTGTGCGATCCACTGCGAAAACTTCGGTCCAGATTCAGTTTATGTCCCAATGTAACATGCAATCTAAAAAGGGTGTGCGGCCCATCGGAGACCAGCCCACACCGGGTGTGCGACTGCCCTCGAGACGGTGTGCGGTCCAACTAAATCTATGTATGTCTATTAAATGGTGCAGCCCGGTTAGTATGTATGGTCCAATTAATTATGCATGAAATTAGTTACGTGAACGTGCGACCTACTGATGTGCGATGTGGATGATGTGCGACTACGCGGTAAGTGTGCGATTATGTATTACCAAATGTGCATCATGCAAGTCCAAGGTGTACTAGTGTGCGACTGAATTGCCTTCAATTATATGTTATGCATTAAAGTGGTGTACGAGACGGGAGTGTGTGCAACATATAGCAAGTGTGCAAATGCATGATCAGTGTGCAACGTGCATTTCATTCTATTGAAACATTTACATTATGTGCATGCATATTAGGGGTGTGCGACCGCAACATGTGATAATTTACTCCGAGGTGTGCGGCTCTTCCTTAGTGTGCGAGCCCACAGCCGTATGACCCAACATCACGGCCCAACCTAGTCAAGTGTGATTCATGGCAATATGCGACAATAACGGGTGTGCGATTGATCCCAAAGATGTCGTAACCGCTGCCCACATCCCGACCTATCCGGTGCACAGTTAATTCCCACTTGATTATTTACCAGTTTCCTTTTGGCATCATAAAACAGTTTTCTTTTGAAATCATAACCATAATATATATTATGCATTCAAATTTCCAAGTAATAACAAGTTACCATTTAGTAATTTCATTGACATCCGAATCAAGTATTAACCTTATTTTCGAGTAACAATCACAATTCCAATGATCGTTCATTATCATACTAACCCAAACTCTATCGGATAACATCCAAATCATGATAATAATTGATATTTACGAGTTGATTATCATCAATTTATATACAAGCAGCCCTA
This sequence comes from Helianthus annuus, assembly GCF_002127325.2. Classification (NCBI taxonomy): domain Eukaryota; kingdom Viridiplantae; phylum Streptophyta; class Magnoliopsida; order Asterales; family Asteraceae; genus Helianthus; species Helianthus annuus. Next base: position 60,880,829 of record NC_035447.2, on the reverse strand, counting down.
AGTTATCCATTAATGTCACACACATACTTCTAAGTCAACCATGTAGTTTATCAAAACGATGCATCCAACAAAAATCCCACTCATCATAAAATATTGAATCATAGGCCAATCATCATAACCACTTCTAGGTTTTATAACAATTGTTATCATTATGAGAGATTTATGATTACTCACGCCATCTCACAACACGGATTGTTAAATCATACATTCTAATTTACTTTAGTTTGTTGGCACAAGAAGTCCTACATCATGCAATTCTATCATCACATCATTCGTTTCTTTTCGAAAGATAATCACAGAATTTCTAGCAATTAAAACACCATAATCTCATGCACACCAAGCGAATTCCAACAGTGGTAACAACTAACCTGAGTGATTAAAGAGTGGAGCTTCGGATGAGAGAGCTTCGGACCGATGCGACCGAGTGGGAGACACCCTCTTGCTGCCGTTGGGGTGTAGAAAGGGAATAGGGAATTAGGGTTGGCTTATGTGTGGGTTACGTGTATATGCACCCAAATAACTGAACCGGGCCTGATCTTGGACGCTAAAGCGTTGGGCTTCAAGGGAGCTGGGCCAAGAACACGAGGTATACTCACACAAAAGTGTGCGACCGGGGGTGTAGTGTGCGACGGGATTTAACGGACCTTCAAGTAGGATACAACGCTCACTAATCATAACTAGGTACCATCTCGTAACATCGTCACATATTTAACGTATCACACACTTGATCAATATGAAGTGGGACATAGAGCGTAACCATACAGACTAGGGTCAAGGAATTAGGTAACGTTAATGGTGAAAGTTCAGGTTGTCACATCATCCCCAACTCGAAAGAAATTTCGTCCCGAAATTTGATAAGTGATCCAAAGCAGTCAGGATGACTGTGGATTTTCCTCGGGTTCCACATCATCCCCAACTTGAAAGAAATTTCGTCCCGAAATTCGCCAACGATATCAGAATTTGGTTCACCGTTTGAACAACTGAGGAAACTAGAACTTCCTCTGATCATCGCATTCCCACGTGAATTACGATCCGTGTCTTGAGTTCCAACGAACTCTCACTATTGGAATTCGACTATGCTAACGAACCTTGACTTTCTGCTCCATGTTTTCAATAGATTCCGCGACAACTGCAACTTGTCGTTAACCTTAGGTTCTAGTAAAAGTATCACAAGTGTTTCATCAGACGAAACACTGCTTAGATTCGAAACATATATGACATCATGTACGTTACCCAATCCGTCAGGTAACTCGAGTTCCAAAATTTTGAATGGCCCAACCTAACATAAATTAAGCTTTCCATGCTTTCCAATGCGTGCCGCACTCTCCTAGGGTGAGGCTTTCAGTATGACACGTTCGCCTGCAGCGGACTCCCAGTGTTTCCTAAGTTTATCAAGTATCCTGGCGATCACGCGTTGTCACCACACGATTTCCGATCTAAACAATCTTCTCAAGAGTTTCGAGTACAAGTCCTGGACCTATGATTGGGTTGTCACCCACCTTAGTCCAACAAGGGGATCGGCATTGTCGTTCAAACAATGCCTCGAACGGAGCTGCCTGAATACCAGAATGGTACCTGTTGCTGTATAAAACTCTATTACCATCTTAGGGATAAAATCTTGTCTGATGAGGTCAACTTTGAAAAGTCATTAAAAGAACTTAGAAACAAATTAGCTGAAAAGGATAAAGAAATCAGCAGCTTAAAAGAAGAACAAAGCATAACCAAAACTCAACTCCAAACTATGGTAGAAACATACCAAGTTTGCAAAAAGGAGTTAGAATCTACACAGATCACCTGTGAAAGATGGGTAGAATCTTGTAAAGGGTATGAGGTTATGCTTGAGAAACAGCTTAAAAGCAATGTCAAGTTTGGTATAGGATATAGAAAATATGATGACCTTGTAAACACTGCTGCAATACAAGCTGTTTCCTCTGAAATCATACCAACCAACAAAAGTGGCCAAGAAGTTAAAATAACTGACAAACTTGGTAACAAAATTACTCTGGAAAGATCTGTGGGATCTTCAACTTTTGAAGAAATTGAGAAATACCAATTTAAACCCACATGGTCTGATGAGTGTGATATCCTTGAAAATTTCAAACCAATGGATTTCACAACCACTAATGGTGTCAAAGCTCCAAAAGCAAAGGTCATTCCTATCAAAGATATCCCAACAGAGGTTCAAAACTCTGTTGCAAAGGAATCTGAGAAAAGGAAGAAAAGAGAAAAAATCAAAAACTTGTTTTGTGAATTTTGTGAAAAGAAGAATCATCTAACAAAAGATTGTTTTCATCTAAAAGCATATGATATCAACAAAACAAGCATCATTTTACCTGCTAAAAGTTGCACCATCTGTGGTAAAGAAAATCACAAAACTCAAGAATGTGTGTATCTCAAAAACTTTGACATAAAAAAGAATAAATACACTGCAAAAACATCCTTGAGTCCATCAACATCATCTGTCAAGTTCACCAAGAAACAACCACTGTTTGTCCCTGTCCAAACAGCTGTCACAAAACAGCTGAACCAAAAGTCTGTCCAAAGAGATGTACAGGTGACTGATGCACCCCCTGCCAATCAATTCAGAAAAGGCAAGGAAAAAGCATCATACCAAAGGATTCCACATGTTTATGAGGCTTACAAAAAGCCCTCTAAACCAAGAGTGAACAGACATCCTTTTGGTTATCAACAGATGATGGGCCAAGACCCCCAATAGTGGTTAGAGAAAAACATTCTCAAAAATGTTCAAACCCCTGTGCTAACCACTGTCCATGCATCTGCCTTCATCCCAGACACTGTTGAGACCCCATCCAAAGCCCTGTTGGCTTTGGAGACCTCTATGAACTAATCCTTTTACTTCATGTGCAGGGAGCTTCTGCATGCTTAGATAGTCTTTGGTATGTAGATAGTGGAGGCTCCAGGCACATGACAGGATGTAAAGCCCTTCTTCAAGATTTCAAAATTCATGGAGGGGGTGATATATCCTTTGGTAATAATAGTAAGGGAAAAGTTCTGGGGTCTGGTACAGTAAAATCTGGATATGTAAAATTTGAAAATGTCAATCTTATTGATAATCTGAAATTCAACCTCCTGAGTGTATCTCAAATGAGTGATAAAGGGTTTGGATCATTCTTCACAAAGGATTGTTGGACCAGAAATGGTTAGTAAGATTGAAGCAATAATCAAGAAAGGCTCAACAAAACTTGTTGCTCAAAGAAGTGGCAATGTTTATGTTGTTGACATGTCAAGAGAGTGTCCCAGAGCTGATGCTTGTCTGTTCTCAGCTGCCTCTAACAAAGAGACAAAGCTATGGCACAAAAGACTGGGACACACAAATCTTAAAACAATCAATGAAATTTCAAAAAATGGCTTAGTAAGAGGCTTACCACAAAAAATGTTTTCATGTCCTGAACACTGTGTTTCCTGTTTAAAAGGAAAACAACATAAGAGCTCTTTTAAGTCCATTGAAGAGTCCAAAAAAACCCAATGTTCCCAATGTTTGCAAATGCTGCACATGGATTTGTTTGGCCTAGTGCAAGTCATGAGTCTCAAAAAGAAAAGATATTGCTTGGTTATTGTTGACGACTTCTCTAGGTTTACATGGACCTTTTTTTTACACTCAAAAGATGAGACTACAAGCATTTTATAAGACTTTGTGATACAGGTTGAAAAGCAATTTGACCTTCCAGTAAAAGTCCTCAGGAGTGACAATGGCACAGAATTCAAAAATAAGGAGTTGGATGCCTTCTGTGTGAAGAAAGGGATTGTAAGGCAGTACAGCATCCCTAGAGCACCAGAGTAGAATGGGGTTGTTGAAAGAAAGAACAGAACATTGATTGAGGCTGCCAGAACCATGCTTGCAGATTCAGGTTTGCCATTAACTTTTTGGGCAGAGGCAGTAAACACTGCTTGCTATGTCCAAAACAGAGTTTTGATCAACCCTAGGCACAAAAAGACTGCTTATGAAATTCTGTATAAAATAAAGCCATTAATCTCATATTTCAAAGTTTTTGGTTGCCCATGTTTCATTTTAAACTTAAAAGATTCTATCTCAAAGTTTGCAGCCAAAATTGATACGGGATATCACCTGGGATACTCAACCACTGCTAAGGCCTACAAAGTGTTTAATACACGGACCAAAGCAGTGGAAGAGACTTGAATGTAAAGTTCAATGAACTTTCATCAATGAAAATCCTGGCAAATCCTGCAGAATTGTTTAATCTTGAAAAATTCACTTTTGAAAATACTGCTGTCAAGACTAACACTGCAGGTCCGTCAGAAGATTCATCACCAGACTATGGATATGAGATCATCATTCCTCAAAAGTCTGCTTTAACAGGGAGAGCATCAGTTGTTCAAAACAGTTGTCAAAGCTCAACCACTGCTACCTCAACAGTTGTTGACCAAAGTAGCCCTTTAACCATTGTTTCCACCTCATCAAACACTGCTCACAAAAGTCCTCAAACAGTGGATCAAAGTCAGCAGGTGTCCACACCTTTACCCCCTATGCCACCACCTTTTGAAGCCACTGCTGGGCCATCAAAGTCACCAGCAGTGGTTAGCTCAGATGATACACATCTGTAGCCTTCACCACTCAATGCCATTATTCCATTCCAAGGAGAGCTGATCTTCTTGAAATCTCATCCACCAGATCAAATCATCGGCAACATCAATGAAGGGGTGCTCACAAGAAAGCAGTCCCAAAACATTTGTCTTTTTGTAGGTTTTCTATCACTTCATCAGCCAGTTAAGTACCAAGAAGCACTGAAAGATAACAGCTGGGTAGAAGCTATGCAAGAGGAGCTCCAACAGTTTAGAAGACAACAAGTATGGGAGCTTGTTCCATTGCTGGAGGGTGTGAGTCCTATTGGCACAAAATGGGTCTTCAAAAATAAAACTGATGAAAGGGGTATTGTTGTCAAGAATAAAGCCAGGCTTATGGTTCAAGGTTTCAGACAAGAAGAGGGCATTGATTATGATGAAACATTTGCCCCTGTAGCAAGACTTGAAGCTATCAGACTCTTTCTAGCCTTTGTTGTCAACCACAACATCAAGGTGTATCAAATGGATATCAAATGTGCATTCCTCTATGGTAAGATTCAAGAGAAGGTTTATGTTTGTCAACCTCCAGGTTTTGAGGATCCATTTAATCCAGATCATGTCTACAAGCTAAATAAAGCTTTGTATGGCCTGAAACAAGCACCAAGAGCCTGGTATGAAACTCTGTCCACCTTTTTACTTTCCATTGGTTTCACCAGAGGCAGGATTGATAAAACACTGTTTTTAAAATGGAGAGGAAAGGATTTGATGATTGTCCAGATTTATGTGGATGACCTCATTTTTGGAAGCACATGTAATAAAATGTGTGAGGAGTTCAGACAACTCATGACAGCTGAGTTTGAAACGAGTGCAATGGGTGAACTCCTGTGCTTTCTTGGTCTACAAGTAAGGCAACTTCAAAGTGGTACTTTCATCCATCAAGGCAAATATACCAAAGAACTTTTAAAGAAATTTGATATGGATGATTGTAAGCCATGTAGTACACCCATTGCAACCAATAAATTGGTCATATCTGAAGAAAAGGATGATTTGGTTGATCAGACCTTATATAGAAGCATGATTGGGTCTTTATTGTACCTAACTGCATCTAGACCAGACATCATGTTTGCAACATGTGTCTGTGCAAGATCCCAATCAGCCCCTAGAAAGTCAAACCTTATTGCTGTAAAAAGGATATTCAGATACCTCAAAGGTGCTCCCACACTTGGTATCTGGTATCCAGCTGATGGTAAAATTGAGCTTTCAGGTTTCTCAGATAGTGACTTTGCTGCATGTGATAAAGCAAGGAAGTCCACTTCAGGAGGGTGCCAATTCCTAGGCAATTGCTTAGTGTCTTGGCAAAGCAAAAAGCAAGCAGCTGTTTCCACATCCATTGCTGAGGCAGAATACATAGCTGCTGCAAGCTGTACAGCCCAACTGCTCTGGCTTCAAAATCAGTTACTGGATTTTGGTATCACTGCCTTGAAGACACCACTTATGTTGGACAGCCAGGGAGCAGAAAATATCATCAAAAATCCACTTTCCCATTCAACCACCAAACACATCGACATCAGACATCACTTTGTGAGGGATTGCTATGAAAAAGGTTTGATTTCTCTGCATCATGTTCCAACTAAGGATCAGCTGGCATATGTGCTAACCAAAGCATTAGACACATCCACCTTTGAAAGCTTGATCTCTAGGATTGGCATGCTCAACATGGAATAACAGGCAAGATCCTGTTTTTCTATGAATAAAAGCATTAAAATGTTTTCAGAAAATCAAAAATCCATCTTAAAAATAGCTAAAAATGAATTTTTCATTAAAATTCGAAAAGTCTGCCATAACCACTGATGGGTTCAAAAGTCTTTGCTACTACAAAAGTCTGTCCACTGCTGAAAGTCACCCCCTGTTCTCATTTTCCTTTGATCACCACTGATGGTCATAATTTGTATCCACTGCTGAGCTATCTACTGATAGTGAAAAGCATCCACTGTCCTCCATTATCATCATAACTACTGCCTTCACCAGTTGTTTTCAAAAACTGTACTGTTCAAAAGTACTGTCCTTCCCTTCACCAGGGGATGGCATGCGGACAGTACTTAGTGGTCATACCTTTTGTAACCGCTGCCACGTCAGCATTCACTTTTCATCAATAAAACCCCCTTTCAAAACCCAAACAGGGTTTCACTGTCGAATTGAATTCTTAAAAATTCTCTTCTCAAAGCAGTTTCCAATCCATTCCATCAAATTTCTCCACATTCTCATCTTCGATTCTCATCTTCAAAATGACAAAATCGAAATCATCCGCAAAAGCTTCCAAAGGGGCCTCTCAAAAGGCTACCTCCACCGAAATCCCACACAAACCGTCTCATAATCTACTGGGTCTTCTCACAAAACCCGGCCACATCGATACATTTGACTCCATCCTCGATATTATCAACGCATCAAAGTACAAAACTTTGTTAACCGTTGATGCACCCATTTACCTGCAAACTCAGAGAGAGTTTTGGAAAAATTGTACCCTTGAAAAACAAGGAGAAGATGTCATGGCCATTAACTCTACTCTGCAGAAGAAAGCAGTCCGGATAACACCGCAATCCATATCTGAGGTCTTTCAGCTCGCTGATCAGGAAGGTACAGATTCTTTCCCTAAAAACGAGTTAAAAATTGACTTCATTGAGCGAGGGTATGCAGACACAATGATGAAGAGGGATACCTTAGAAAAAGGCTTCTTCCCTCCTGCATCAAGATTTTTATTCCATACCCTCCTCGTGTGCGTTACAAATAAAACCACTTCTTTTAATGAAATACCACTGAAGATTCAAAAGTTGGGATATGCTATTTTACAAGGAGAAAATTTTAACTATTCCAAGGTAATCTTCAATGATTTGGTTAAAAATGTTGAAACAAAATCATTCTTACTGTTTCCAAGATTTTTAAGTTATTATTTTGAGAAAAAAATCATTAAGAATGATATTGCGGTAATAAATCAAGGTGACTCTTTTCAAATAAAAAGTTTAACATCTGAAACATTTACAAGAATGTCAACGCCTTGCAAAACACAAGCAGAGGTGCCTGAGCAGATTTTAGCAACAAACACTGCTCCTCAGGTATCTGCTGCTGAGCCCACTGCTCAAGGTGATCAAGGTAGCCAAACAACTACTTTGAAACCCACACCTAAAATCACCAAAAAACCACTGAAAAAGAAAAATCAAAAACCCCCCAAACCTATCAAAAAGGCAGCTCTGGAGGATGAGATAACAGAGCAACTGCCTGTGACAACACAAAAGTCACAAAAAACCACTGCTGCTACTTCCTCACAGCAGTTGGTAGAAATATCTCAACCCATACCTGAAACTCATCCTGTCTCTTCACAAAAAGAACAGGTTGTACAAACAGGGTCACCACATCATGCGGCTCTGGAAGCACTCGTTTCCATCCTGCACAACCCAATACCCAGGGCAATTTCGCTTTCTAAACCTACCTTCACATCCCCAATTCCACCAAATACCAAACTACTGTTGGATGCAATTGATCTGAACTTGGCACAAACCAGTCCTTCTTAATCACCTGTCCATGAGAATATACCTCAACAAAAGACTGGGCCTGATATATCAATCTTTGCTAACCCACCAACACAACCTGAGGAGGTTACACCCCTTGAGTTACAAGTAACTCTTGGTGGTATTCCAAGTGAAGCAGCCACTACAAGTGTTGAATCTACAGGTTTACACTTGGACAGTGGCTACATCAATAAGACTTCCTTGGAGGCAATTCCTTCCATAACGCCTCTGTTATCTACTAGTGAGTTTATATTAACCAGTGGTTCCATCAAAAGATTATCAAGTGTTGAAGGAAGAAGACCCCAGTACCAAGAAAAAGGGGCATCAGTTGTTGATGTTTGGAGTACACTCCCTACCTCAACTTATGATAAAACCACTGCTAGTGGGAAATCAGATGATCCCATTAAATTGGGTGATGGTTTAAAGTACCAAGAATTGACGGACAGAGTTGAAAAACTGGATACCACTGTTGCAGAAATCAAAGACATGCTGCATCAGTTGTTGACAGTTCAAATGGTACAATCCACTTCTGTTCCACCTCAAGCACCTGCTCCACCACCAGCAGATGTTACAAATGAGCTCTTGAATCTTTTTCAACCATTTCTCCACCAACAACACCAGATGGCTGGGCAGCAGCATGAAAAACATGTTCAAGAGCTCAAAAATGTAATGGAGTCTCGGTACAAAGATACAAAAGATGACATTAAGGCTCTCAAGGCCCATCTGTTGACAGTCACTGGCACTGCTCCTCTGACAGTTCTCTTCATTGATGAAATCCCCCAAATAATGCCAAAAAGGGGGAGAAAATTAAGGAGTGGATAAAGAAAGGGATTGATAATGGGCTATATCTTGATACAGAAAAAGATGCAATGATCAGAGAAATTCCCTTGCCAGATGGAAGCAAGAAGGTTGATGTGACCCAGAATGCACTTGATGATAGTATCATAAGTGTAAAAAGGGATAGAGCGGCAAAGGATCTGTCAAGGTGGAATGAGGAGAAGAGAGCTTTCATGAAGCTGAATGAACAGGGTTGTTCTGGTGAAAAGGATGACCAAAATCCTGTTCCAAAAAGAAATCTTACTAGAAAAGTAAGGAAACCCAAATCCACACCATCCAGTTTTCAAAAGCATACTCCAAAACCACCATCCAAAAGCCACCAACATCAAACCTCCACCCAAACAGCTGTTCCAACCCCTGTTGTACCAACATCTGTTGGTACCTCAGTTGTTACAACAACTGCTCTCACTTCAACACACACCACTTCAAGACATATCACTGCCTTATCACCACCAAAAACAACATCTCTACCATCACTTCCTGCCATAACGCAGATGACATCAGATGTTACAACATCTGCTGTAATGACAACAGTGGTTGAAACACCAGTTGTTTCAACAGCTGTTAGTCAGTCACAAACCACTGCCAATCAAATCACTTCCACTGTTCCACCCAAGACATCATCTGCCTCTCCTAAAATAAAAAGGAGAAGGGTTATCATATCAGATGATGATTCTCCATCACCACCATCAATAGCTTCAAAATCCCAAGCACTTGTCACAGTTTCAAAACCCATTCCTCTCTCTTCAACTCAAATTCAAAAGCCATTACCACCTGCAGGTGTTGTGTTTCCTTTAGAACTCATAGCAGTTAGAGATGAAATCAAATCTTTCTACTATGAGGACAACCCTGCCAAAAGGAGCTTGCCTTCAGTTAGAGGATATCCCAGGCCAAACAACATTGAAGAATATTTGGAAATCAAAGCCAAGCAAGCGGAGGATATCGCTAACAAAAACAAACAAGGGAAATCTGATAGGGAATTTCAGCAAAACTATCAGTTTCTCCTTACACAGGTCAGATCAATGGAACAATTTGCCAAAAATGTTAGTCAACAAATTTCAGAAAGGGCAGATGAGACCCTAAAAAAAGACTACATTGAAAATATTATGACCTACAAGAAATACAAGGGGGAGAAACACATGTACAAAAACTGGACCATTCCTGAGCTTGAAAAAGAAGTAACCAGGATTCATGAAATGATCAAAGATAATGTCCAGCAGACTCCCCCTGAAAAATTCAAACAGGTTGAAGCTGACAAAGCCTTAGAGCTGAAGAGAATGAAAGAGGAGCTGATAATTGCTGAATATGGGTCAAAGAACTTTGTGTCTAAGTGGGGAGAAGCGAGGGTCAGGGCCACCTATAAAAGGTTGGAGGAACTTAGGAAGAAAGATCCAACAGCTCCACAAAAAAAACCTGATTACTCCAAAGTAGAGGTTTCAAAAAGACCACCAAAGCTGCAACCCAAAAGAACCACTGCTCCTGCTGGTACTGCCATCTACAAAAGAAGGAGACGAAACCAGTTGGGTGCTGAAACAATTCAAGATTTAATTACTGGAAATTCCATTGTAAAAGAGGGCTTTATGTTAATGATGAAAGAAGAATCTGAACTTGAACAATCTGTAAGTACTGCTCAGCCAGTCATGAACAGGCCAGCATCACCAAATTCCTCTTCAAATAAAAATCTCCCAAGAAACCCATCAGGCTCAAAAGTACAAAAGTGGCAAACTGACAAACAGACCCACGTATTGACTATGATCAGGTCTGATGGAGAAGTGAAGAAATTAACAAGGGAACAAGCTCTTGGCCTGAGTCTTGAAGTTTTGCAGGATCTCCTTGATCTTCCACTTAGCAGGGATGATGATGATACAGATGCCTTAACTTTTGAATTACAATTCAAAGGGCAAAAAGGGAACTGTTGTTGAGGCAATAAAGATCTACAATAATGAAGAGTTTTGGCATTATCTGTTCTAGAGGGAGATTGTTGGGATTGAATCCTGCCAAAGGAACGGATAATGAAAGCCAAAACTGGATCAGAGCAATGGATCCAGAATAAGCAGATGTTTGGTTGCAAGTCTCTCCCCTTGAAAGTGGTTTCAACATCTGCTGACCTCTTATCTGCTGCATGCAAACTGCTGACCTACAACTGCTGATCAAGACAAAGTCTGACTGAAGAACTAAAGCTCTGCTGCTCAATCTACTGCCATGCTTCAAGCAGTGCTGATCATGACAAGTACTGCTGGGATTACAGCAGTGGAAGGATGCAGCAGCAGTTTATAAATTAGTCTTATGTAATGAAATGTAATATCAGTAGTTAGCATAGCAGTGCTTGTATAGATCAGAGGTTAGAGTTTGTTAGGAGGTTAGATGTCACTTTCATGGTGACGTCAGCTTAGATGCTCAGTGGTTTGCAAGTGCCTATAAATAGAACAGTACAGATCTGTTTAGCTCTTTCACCATCTTCTTTCTTCACGAACAAACACTGAGCTCGGGCTGAGGGGGAGTTTGCATATCATACATGCATTGTAATCAAAGTTTGAAAATAAATTTAATCATTTGATTCAGTGTTGAAAATGCATGATTGAAAGCATTTCATCTGTTTGATTGTGAAAAGTTTGCTTCCATTTAAATTCCGCTGCACTACTCTTTCATTTGTTCATCTAATTTCAAACACAAATCACAATCAATCCAAACTCAGATCCTAACAAGAAACCTTTTAATCGAATATGGTTAAATTGTATAATCCCGCTTAATCAGTGTTGCTTGATAACAAATAACATTGGGGGTTAACGACCCTGTCCTGGATATCCTTGGCTCATTTAAAAAGCGTACATTGCCACGACTTAATCACGGGGTGTAGGCATACACCTATCAGCTGCGTATGTAAAAGATATACTCATTTGCTGGGATGACCTGCCGTGAGTTTATATCTTGTTCGATTTATTTATACCGGCCCTAAATGTTGGACAAACATGTAAATCTGATACAAGATTATTATTAATATATTTTTCCCAAGTTATAAAAGAATATTTGTGCCTTGTGCACCTAAATCAATTTACATAAACATTTTTAAATGTGTCGGTTAATTGTATTTACCAGTGAAAACTGACATATTTTCAAAAGTCTAAGTGACAGGTACAAATACATAAATAGGCTGGGAGCTGCTCAGGATTGTTAGACGAGGAACTTGCAACTCACTCGCATAAGCCATTAGTCTGATAAACTTCTTTTGTTATAATGATCCGCCTGTGGATTATTACAAGCTTGTCTATACCTAATACTTTTATATTTTCAGATATTTGGGTTTGTAATAACATTTTATATTCTAAGACTTCCGCTGTGCTATTCTGTGTATGTTTGACCACGACGATACCAAACTTACGTCATGATACTCCCTACCCCTGGGCCGGAAGTGGCCGAAGGTGGTGACTATGTCATCCAGCCGGAAGCCCGGTACAAAATCTGCTAGGTTTGAGCCTTCCTACGCCGTTGCACACATGTTAATGACCTTGCAAATCATTAATTGATCTGTTCATAGACGCTTTCATACCGGTTTACAAATACATACTTACGATGATTACAAGTTTATTACGAGCTCACATACAAAACACATGAACTCGCTCAACTTTTGTTGATGTTTTCAAATCACATGTATTTCAGGAAATTGATATGGATCAGGCGGGCGTTTAAAGTTTTCAAGAAGTATTTTCAAGAATTGATGTCATCCCATTTTGGAAGGGTTTGAATCCTATATTTTATCTTTGATAAGATATATGAATTCAAAGCCTTGTTATATTTATGTCTTTTGTTAAAGTCCTTTACGAAACTTAAAACATTTGGTTGGTTTATATTTTAAACTCGAAGTCTTTGCTTGGTATTAAACAATGTGGGTTGTAGTATTTTGAAACTTAGTAATGGATGAACATCATGGTTTCTATCATATAATTGTTTGTTATAATTGAATGCAATGATATTAAGCAAGTCACACATAATACGCTTCCGCAAAAGTCAGGGTGTGACAGTTTGGTTTCCGAGCTTCGATTGTATTGAACTAGGATTCCTTCTCGAGTCTAGACTACAATCATTAGGACTCTCTCACGAAAATATTTTTACAAAATATTTTTCATTGCATTTACAAAACGCCAAGATCCATGGAATAAACATTTTACAAAGGGAAAGACAAGAAACATGAGCAAGGTCACAGTTGTTGGTTTTGTTGCATGGGGTAGACTTGCTAAGATAGAAAAGTCTCACGTAGGAATGACGTGAATACATGATTAAGTTATGAGTGTCCTTGTTTACATACACCGAGTGTTAGTGGTTAACATATGTGCATATGTCATGATTATTATGTTACAGGTACCTATGTCTTCCTCTGAGAGCGGATTGTCTGACGCTCACGACCCTATGGCCATCGTTTCAGACGACGAGATCGTGGTAGAGCCGGGGATTTTCACGTCGGATACCGAGAGTGATCCAGACATGTTGTCCGACGATGAGGATGACTTTCAGCCCTACGTCCTATCGGACCTTGGAGATGACACACCTATAGCTGATGGCATTCCTGTTGAGGACATTTTTGATTTCCCCGCTCTTATTCATGATCACCTCATCATCGGTCACCCCGATGGTGAGCATATTATCGCACCCATTCTTGATGAGGTTTCCCTCGTGGTCTTTCCCCCTGAGGATTGGCCCTTTGATGGCCTTTTTGACGATGACGTTGATCTATTTTTGGATGGTCCCCAAGCAGATGCTCAGGGTGATGGGGAGGTTGACGATGTTGTTGTACTAGACGTACCTCCTCCTGTCATACCTGTTATTTAGATATCTTCCGACTCTAGCTTGCACTCTATTATGGATTCCTTTGATTCTGTGACTTCCTCGGCCCTGCAGGTGGTAGGACTTCAGCTCTACGCCACTGATTTAGATGATAACAATGCGATGTCTATTGCACGGTCATCTCCCGTTCGAGCCCCTGCACCCCCTTACGTCCCAGAGCATGTTCCTGAGCCAGACCCTGTTCCGTTTAGTTTGCCTGATGTTGCACCACTTATCCCTGAGCCGATTACCGCACCACTTGAGCTTCCACCTGTTGATCCATTTGTGCCACAGCCCCCACCTGTTAGTGTTGCTGCCCCATCTCCTTTCGTGTCTGATGCTCATCGTACCGATCTTTCGATTGTATTTCTACAGGAGATCCCCGCTCCCCAACCAGGGGAAGGCACCTCGGGACAACCCCCGAGTTTTGATTCGTTTGCTTCAACTGACTTCCTTCCGATCCCACAGACCACACCTTTTACTCCATTTACATCTGGATCGCTTGATGAGCCATTTCGGTGGTTCCCTCCATATACCATGCCTATCTCTGACCCTTACCATCCCTCACATCACGTTGGTTACACCCGTGATGACCTACTTTTGTCATTACAGTTACAGTTCGAGATTTTGAGTCGCCGAGTTCTCGAGCTGGAGTTCGATGAGGGTGCCAGACGGTCAGCTTTCCCCTTTCATCCTGCTTCTGTCCCTCCACACTCATCATCAGCTTCATTTGCACCTCCATCTGCTCTCCTGCATCTATTCTGAGTTTTGATGCCCGCTTTCTCACATTTGGGCAGCATATTAACTTTTTGATTCACAGAGTTCAGGAGCTCTAGGAGGAGCTCGCCCATGTTCGCAGCTTACTCTTTTTCCCTCCTCCTCCTCCGCCATCAGCACCGTAGGTTTTTGGTCTTACGCAGGTACTCTACTGTTGGTGAGAACGCTACAATTAAGCCGAGATTACAAAGACATTGAAGACCACTTTTTGATTATTGCTTTTGTATATTGATAGACTTATTTGACAGGGGTAGTGTGACCCTATGTCTCTTTTGATATGATACAGTGTGAAAACAATGTAACTTGTGGTTGGTTAATAATGAAAGCTCAATAGTCGTGTTCTCATTAAATTCATTGTTGGTTTACATGTTCATGTTATGACTATGTTGATGCATGGTTGTTTGCTATGATGATTGCATATATATATATATATATATATATATATATATATATATATATATATATATATATATATATATAGGGTAGGGATCCTAAGAGAAGTCCACCCTATATGAGAAACTTGAGAAACATTCTGGACCACACATTTTTCTAAGCCTTTCGTAATATACACATATGTATAGTTTAAAATTGACTATATACATATATGTATATTGAGTTATACACATATGTATATAGTCAATTTTAAACTATACATATGTGTATATTACGAAAGGCTTAGAAAAATGTGTGGTCCAGAATGCTTCTCAAGTTTCTCAACTAGCATATCACTTCTCACATGATCCTTTTCCTATATATATATATATATATGTGTGTGTGTGTGTGTGTGTGTATACGACTCTTAGACAGTTATTTATCTATCTAATAAGGCCGGACCTACCTGATCTTCAGACTAGAAGAAAGATGCCACCTCGAAGAAACACCAACACCAACAACGACAGTGTGCTACCAAGGACTGAGGCCGAGCTGCAAGAGCGTATCTCACAAGCTATCGCTCAGCACGAGGCCCTCCGCTCCGAACATAGCGGTGGTACCTCTGGGAATAACCCCCCAACCGGTAATGTTAAGTCACCTAAGACACATTACAACTCGTTTGGATATTTCCAATTGTGCTTTGCTAATGCTTTCTGTGAATGGTGCTGCTTGTGTTACAGGTTGTACCTACAAACAATTCTTGGACTGCATGTAACAACTGTCACGAAAATCGATAATTAGGATGATAATTAGCTATTTAGGAAACCCTAATTGAGAAACCCAAGTGATTCCGTATAAACCCTAAAATTTTCGTAACAATCGGAATCAGGATCAGGGCCCCTAAAACTCAGGAGGGGTTAAACCCCAGTGATGTTTATCTTCTAAATTTGCTGTAGAAACGAAATTTATTCGTTTAACTTACTCACCAAGGCTAATTGGGACACGAAACAACCTAGGCTAAGAAATAGACCCGTCGCGCCACACGACGGGTATGCATGTCTTCTTCGCGTGGCGCGAGGGAGGAGAGTTTCCAGCTATAAATAGGGGACGTTGGCACTTGAACTTTGGTACAAAATTGACGTCCAAATTCACCTTATATACTGAGTTATAGTCGAAACAGTTCACAAACACACACAATTATCTAAACGCTGCCGCAATCAGGGTAATAACTCGATCGCTATTACGATTCAACGTCCGATCGGTTATAACTATCCAACGATAGTCCAGGTGCTGCTCAATTGAGCTTGTACTTTGATTATTCGTCGTGATTTCAACTTGAATATTAGAGTGCTGTTCGAATTCGGACTATGCTCTGTTATTCGTTGTGAATCCGATTGAATTATCGAGTATTGCACTGATTAATCGTTGTGAAGGTTTAATCTCGTGAATTGTCGTAACTGCTGTATTAGTTACTAACCTGTCTGTGTGTGCATTGTGTTAAACTAGGTGTAATCAAGGCTAATGAGTAGGCTTATATCTATTGCTCGTTAATCTGCAATGTGAGTCATTCTTCTTTTTAAATTGTTTTCTCACAGTTTGTGAGTAAGTATTACAATACCTCAAATTATTTTCAAGGTTATAATTACAGGGATTAAGTCTTTGTAATCACCAAATTACAACTGGTATGTGGGGTATTGTGCACATTACTATTATTATCACTCTATGTGAGTGAATATTACTCTATGTGAGTGATTATTACTCTGTGTGAGTAAACCGTCACTATTAGGGCAACGGGACCCAATAGTGGTATGACCACAGTCACAGATCCGGTCGAGTGACAAATACCCATTCTTGATAATTGGTTGATAGAAACATTGTAATCGCTCTTAATACTGTAAAATTATAACTAACGGGTCGTTTTAGAAAATGGAATGATTCACTCAGTATTTCCCCGCTGACAAAACCTTTTTCAAACATGTTTCAGGTAATCTGTGTGATCCAGGAAAAGTGCAGTAAAGCACTATCAAGCTCAGGGAAGTGGCTCATTGTAAACCAATAAAACATGTTTTGAAAAATAAAGATTTCTGTGTGAAATCAACTGATTGTAAATTATGGGATTTTATCCCTAAAAACTTTGTGTAATATATTAAAACGAGCATATTTATATGGTTAAAAGATCCTGTAATAAAAGACTTCCGCTGCTATTAGATACCACGGGTACCACTGAAATCTGCCCGCGGACCCCAACTCCGTCCAGGGTGGGTCGGGGGTCGCGACAGAAGGTGGTATCAGAGCTAAGAATTTATAAATATTGAGCCACTGATCGAGCCACTGATTAAGCCTAATATTAAATTAAGTATTTGACAGAATACTTAAATTTACCAGTTGTTATTTTGTGATTATATGTTTTATTAACTGATTATTTGTTAGTTACAGTATGGGTAAGCAAAAAGCTGTCTACTATCTACCACAAACTAGATGTGGCATCTTCTTCTAAAAACCCATTAAACTTAGAAGAAGGAATCTTTGTTCGCAAAGCAAACTATGAGAATCCTCTTTCTCCAGAGAAAAGGGATTCGATACTTAAAAAGAGTCAGGAGAAAAAGAAACCCCGAACCAAGAGAGTTAGGTTTAACCCAGAAGTCCAAGAGTTGGGTAATAATACACCTTGGGAAGATAAAATAGACGAGAAATGGGCAAATCTCTATATGCTAGCTACTGTAGCAGAAAATGCTAATCTCTAAATATCCGATAAGTTGGGTCTAGTAAGAGAAATCACAATCCCGTAAATAAATAAAATCCCGGTGTGTTTATTTCCGTTATTTCTGTACAAAAAGTAATATGCAATAAAACTTCAGTGTTTGTTTGTTAAACTTTGTTCCAAAGTTTTAACATTGCATTTTGCATATATGCTATGCAGCATGAATGAGATGTCGGAAGCATTCCAGAATCTCAACTTATATCCAGTGCCTATCGAAGTCTCTCACGACTTTACGGGTTACAATGCTGACATAGAAGAACCTGTGGAATTCAAAGCTCCACCGCTGGAAAAAGCCAAACCTAAAAAGAAGAGAAGATACGTAGGGTGGAGGAAAGTACGCCGTAGGAAACTTGCCACTAGGAGACTCCCTAAAATAGAAAATCCTGTGATCATGAGCAAGGGAAAGGAAATAGAAACTGGAGAAAGTTCAAAACCACCCGAAAAGGAAATAGGAATAGATCTGAAACAAAAGGGAATAGAGATTGGCGAAAGCTCTAAACAATCTAAGGAAATCACGTTCCAGGACGAAATAGATCGCCTACTGGAAAATTGTGATGTTTTAGAGCCTATCAACGATAATCTCTTCTCTTACCCGGCTATAGTTCAATTCCCACTAAACCTAGGACCAGCTATTCCAGACCCACTAGTTCATACCAGACCATTAGGCCAAATGGAGGAATGGTGGACCAATGACTGGCAATTCCAAAACATAGTCAACAGTCCTTATAGCTTTCTTCCACAATTTAACCCAGAACCACTCCCAAATCCTCCCATGAGTAATGAAAACCTAGCTGAACTCCGTCAGTTCGGTGAAGAACTGATAGGTACAGGTAATAGGATCAGGGAAATGGGAGAGCATCTAACTTGGAAGTACGATGAGAGGGAGCATCGTTACTAGAAACGTCAGTTAAACCACAGAAAGCCGTATTGTATGATAGTAACTTAAAATTCTGTAAAATGGGCAATAAAACTCTGTAAAATATGGTGTGTATGGATGCATATACAATATACCAACAAAGTAAAAGTCGAAAAATCGACAATTTTGGTTATACTTGTATATTGTGATAATCTATGTGTTTATCTATGTGAATTTTGTCATTGATAAGTAAGACACTAATAATTTTTACCAACTAGCAGATGGAAAACGCTAACAATGAACCAATTAATGAAGTAAATCAATCTGAGCAAGAACAGGAAGATCAATATATAACTCGACAAGATATCGAGCACTTTATCGCCCAAGGGATAGCTCATGCTATTCCAGAAATTGTAGCTGCTGTTCAGAAACCTGCCGAACCACAATTAATTCCTAGTAAACGTATTCCAGAAGATAACGGCAGTAACAGCATAAATAGAGGCGGCAATCATGACGATCATGATCCGCAACAGGCCCCACTCCCTAAAAGAATAAAAGCTGCAACGCCTGGTTGCACTTACAAAGAATTTCTTGCTTGCAAACCCACTGAATTTGCAGGTAACGAAGGGGCAACTGCAACACTGCGTTGGTTAGAGAAAACCGAAGCAGTAATCGCAATAAGCAAATGTGCCGAAGAGGATCAAGTGATGTATGCATCAAATCTGTTCAAAGAAGGAGTACTAGAATGGTGGAACACGATCCTCCAGGCAAAAGGAAGAAGGATAGCCTATGCCATGAGTTGGGAAGAATTTAAGAATCTTGTAGAAAGAAAATTATGTCCCGAATACGAGAAGGAACAAATGGCAAACAAGTTCCTGAGTCATCGTATGCTAGGTGTAAATTGTCGGGGCTATACTTCGACATTCTTTGAATACGCAAGGATAGTGCCATCACTGGCTTCGCCAGAACCGGTACTTATTTCTCGTTACATCTGGGGGTTAATTAGTGAAATCCGAAACATTGTTAAAGCTGCGAGACCTCGTACTATTGACGATGCTGTAGAATTAGCTAATACCCTAACAGATGAATTGGTACGCACAAGAGAGGAAGATCGCAAGAAGGAATTAGCTCAAAAGATTACCCAAGGATTTCGTGTGGGTAATACCAAGAAAAGGGGAACCGGGCAATCCTCATCATCTCCGATCTGCAAAATTTGCAAAAAGAAGCATTATGGACAATGCAACCTGGTTTGCAATTTTTGCAAAATGAAAGGACATCGGGAAGAAGACTGCAGGAAGAAAACAAGAATTTGTTATAACTGCAGAGAAAGGGGACACTTTCAATTTGAATGTCCTAAGTTAGCTAAACCTGTAGTTAACCAAGCCAAACCAGCTGAAGGAACAACTAAGAGAAATGCGCGAGCATTCCAGCTAACCACTCAAGAGGCCGAACTCATTCCAGATGTGATAGCTGGTACGTTCTTAGTTCACATCGTATTTGCAAAAGTATTATTTGACTCTGGTGCGAACCAATGTTTTATAAATACTTTATTTTGCCAAGATCTTAATTTACCTTTAACCCCTCTTAGACAAACCTTTACAGTAGAAACCGCAGAAGGAAATTCTGTGAAAATAGATAAAATCTGGCAAGAAGGAAAAATAGAATTATTAGGCCATAAGTTTTCTGCAAATTTGTTACCAATGAATTTAGCAGGATTCGATGTAGTCTTAGGAATGGATTGGCTAATAGCCAACCATGCACGAATCCTATGTGACAAAAATGCTGTAGAAATTCAAACACCTACAGGAGAAGTAATTTTAATTACTGGAGATAGACCTCGAAAGCCACTGAAATTCATCTCCGTAATGAAATTGGCTAGTTATTCAAGAAAACAGGAGATGGTGTATATGATTTCAGTAATCATTAACACTAAAGATAAGGAACTTCGGGACATCCCAGTAGTGTCAGAATATCCAGACATTTTTCCAGAAGAATTACCTGGATTACCACCTGATAGAGAAGTAGAATTTAGAATTCATTTAATTCCAGGTACTGTACCAATAGCTAAAGCACCATATAGATTAGCACCGGCCGAAATGCTAGAATTGAAAAAGCAATTAGATGAATTATTAAGCAAAGGATTCATACAACCAAGTTCATCCCCTTGGGGTGCACCAGTACTGTTTGTGAAAAAGAAAGATGGATCAATGAGAATGTGTATCGATTATAGAGAATTGAATAAGGTTACGATTAAGAATCGATACCCACTACCTAGGATTGATGATCTTTTCGATCAATTACAAGGAGCTAGGTATTTCTCTAAGATAGATTTAAGATCTGGATATCATCAGCTGAAAGTACAAGAAGAAGACATACCTAAAACTGCTTTCAGAACTAGGTATGGTCATTATGAGTTTACAGTCATGCCCTTTGGATTAACGAATGCCCCAGCAGCATTCATGGACATGATGAATCGAATCTGTAAACCATACTTGGATAAATTTGTAATCGTTTTCATCGACGATATACTTATTTACTCCAAAAGCCAAAAGGAACATTGTGAGCATTTACATGTTCTCTTAACCTTGTTAAGAAAAGAAAAACTTTATGCCAAATTCTCAAAGTGTGAATTTTGGCTGCAAGAAGTACAATTCTTAGGTCATGTGGTAAATCATGAAGGTATCCATGTAGATCCTGCTAAGATAGAAGCAATTACAAAATGGAAAGTCCCACAAACAGCTATGGAGATAAGAAGTTTTCTAGGCTTAGCTGGATACTATAGACGATTTATCAAAGATTTTTCTAAGATAGCCGTACCATTAACTAAGTTAACCTGTAAAGCCGCTAAGTTTGAATGGGGACCTAGACAAGAAGAAGCTTTTAAGATTTTAAAGCATAGATTAACAAATGCACCAATCTTATCTTTACCCGAAGGAATAGAAGATTTTGAGATAGAAGATTTTGAGATATACTGTGATGCTTCAAAATTAGGATACGGATGTATGTTAATGCAACGCAAGAAGGTAATTGCATATGCTTCTAGACAACTGAAAAAGCACGAAGAAAATTATACGACTCATGATCTAGAATTAGGAGCTATAATCTTTGCCCTTAAAATCTGGAGACATTATTTGTATGGAAGTAAGTTTACTGTCTATACAGATCATAAGAGTTTAAGATATATATTTGGGCAAAAAGAGTTAAACATGAGACAAAGAAGATGGATGGAGATGTTAAGCGATTACGACTGTGATATCCAATATCACGAAGGAAAGGCAAATGTAGTTGCAGATGCCTTAAGTCGTAAGTGCCATGAGAAACAGAAACGAGTCCGTGCTCTGAGGTTAAATCTACAAGTAGATTTAATAGCACAAATCAAAGAAGTTCAGAAAACAGCAATCCAAGATGATGCTGAAGGAATGAAAGGTTACCTAAAAGAACTAGAACAAGGAAATGATGGAATTTGGAAATTCCATAAGAAACGAATTTGGGTACCTAAGCAAGGAGAGTTAAGAAATAAGATTTTAGAAGAAGCTCATAAATCTAGGTATACCATGCACCCAGGAAACAATAAGATGTACCAAGATTTAAGGAATAATTTCTGGTGGATAGGAATGAAAAAGGATATAGCTGAATACGTATCCAAGTGTTTAACTTGTTCACAAGTTAAGGCAGAACACCAGAAACCTTCAGGATTACTTCAACAATTAGAAATGCCTGTATGGAAATGGGAACTCATAACAATGGATTTTGTTACTAAGTTACCCAGGACCAGAAAAGGTAATGATGCTATTTGGGTAATTGTCGATCGATTGACCAAATCAGCTCATTTCCTACCAATAAAAGAAACCTTTAGCATGGAAAAGTTAGCACAACTGTACGTGGACGAAGTAGTATCCCTACATGGAGTCCCACTCTCCATTGTATCGGATAGAGATAGTCGTTTTACATCTCATTTCTGGAAAAGTTTTCAGAAAGCAATGGGAACTCGACTAAATCTAAGTACTGCATATCATCCACAAACAGACGGACAAAGTGAAAGGACAATACAAACTCTAGAAGACATGCTCCGAGCATGTGTAATTGACTTTGGTGGTAATTGGGATAGCCATTTGCCATTAATTAAATTCTCCTATAAAAATAGTTATCATTCAAGCATCGAAGCTGCACCATTCGAAGCATTGTACGGACGTAAGTGCAGAACTCCAGTATGTTGGGCAGAAATCGGAGAAAGTCAATTATCAGGTCCTGAAATAGTACAAGAAACTACTGACAAAATAACTCAGATCAAGGAAAGATTGAAAACGGCTCGAGATCGTCAGAAGAGCTATGCAGACAATCGTCGTAAGCCTTTAGAATTTCAAGTAGGAGATAAAGTACTTTTAAAAGTTTCTCCTTGGAAAGGAATAGTACGATTCGGAAAGAAAGGAAAGCTAAGTCCAAGGTACGTTGGACCATTCCCCGTGATTCAACGAATAGGACCAGTAGCTTATCGTTTACAGCTACCAGAAGAATTAGCTGGAGTACATGATGTATTTCATGTATCCAATCTCAAGAAATGTCTATCAGATGAGTCCCTGGTAGTACCTCTTCAAGATGTAGAGGTGAACGAAAAGTTGAAGTTTATAGAAAAACCACTACAGATCGAAGATAGAAAAGTCAAGTTTCTCAAACACAAAAGACTGGTGTTGGTTAAAGTAAAATGGAATTCAAGGAGAGGACCAGAATACACTTGGGAGCTAGAATCAGAAATGAACTGCAAATATCCTCAGTTATTCCAATAAATCTCGAGGACGAGATTTTTCTTAAGGTGGGGAGGATGTAACAACTGTCACGAAAATCGATAATTAGGATGATAATTAGCTATTTAGGAAACCCTAATTGAGAAACCCAAGTGATTCCGTATAAACCCTAAAATTTTCGTAACAGTCGGAATCAGGATCAGGGCCCCTAAAACTCAGGAGGAGTTAACCCCAGTGATGTTTATCTTCTAAATTTGCTATAGAAACGAAATTTATTCGTTTAACTTACTCACCAAGGCTAATTGGGACACGAAACAACCTAGGCTAAGAAATAGACCCGTCGCGCCACGCGACGGGTATGCATGTCTTCTTCGCGTGGCGCGAGGGAGGACAATTTCCAGCTATAAATAGGGGACGTTGGCACTTGAACTTTGGTACAAAATCGACGTCCAAATTCACCTTATATACTGAGTTATAGTCGAAACAGTTCACAAACACACACAATTATCGAAACGCTGCCGCAATCAGGGTAATAACTCGATCGCTATTACGATTCAACGTCCGATCGATTATAACTATCCAACGATAGTCCAGGTGCTGCTCAATTGAGCTTGTACTTTGATTATTCGTCGTGATTTCAACTTGAATATTAGAGTGTTGTTCGAATTCGGACTATGCTCTGTTATTCGTTGTGAATCCGATTGAATTATCGAGTATTGCACTGATTAATCGTTGTGAAGGTTTAATCTCGTGAATTGTCGTAACTGCTGTATTAGTTACTAACCTGTCTGTGTGTGCATTGTGTTAAACTAGGTGTAATCAAGGCTAATCAGTAGGCTTATATCTATTGCTCGTTAATCTGCAATGTGAGTCATTCTTCTTTTTAAATTGTTTTCTCACAGTTTGTGAGTAAGTATTACAATACCTCAGATTATTTTCAAGGTTATAATTACAGGGATTAAGTCTTTGTAATCACCAAATTACAGCTGGTATGTGGGGTATTGTGCACATTACTATTATTATCACTCTATGTGAGTGAATATTACTCTATGTGAGTGATTATTACTCTGTGTGAGTAAACCGTCACTATTAGGGCAACGGGACCCAATAGTGGTATGACCACAGTCACAGATCCGGTCGAGTGACAAATACCCATTCTTGATAATTGGTTGATAGAAACATTGTAATCGCTCTTAATACTGTAAAATTATAACTAACGGGTCGTTTTAGAAAATGGAATGATTCACTCAGTATTTCCCCGCTGACAAAACCTTTTTCAAACATGTTTCAGGTAATCTGTGTGATCCAGGAAAAGTGCAGTAAAGCACTATCAAGCTCAGGGAAGTGGCTCATTGTAAACCAATAAAACATGTTTTGAAAAATAAAGATTTCTGTGTGAAATCAACTGATTGTAAATTATGGGATTTTATCCCTAAAAACTTTGTGTAATATATTAAAACGAGCATATTTATACGGTTAAAAGATCCTGTAATAAAAGACTTCCGCTGCTATTAGATACCACGGGTACCACTGAAATCTGCCCGCGGACCCCAACTCCGTCTAGGGTGGGTCGGGGGTCGCGACACTGCAAGCCCCTTAATTTCGATGGCACTAGGGGTGCTGTCGCTTTCGTACGCTGGGTGGAGAAGACTAACTCTGTATTGAGGATGAGTAAATGTGCTCCAGAACAAAGTGTTACGTATATTTCTGGGTTGTTTCTAGACAGGGCGCTTTCGTGGTGGAACCTTTAGGTCCAAACATTGGGTGAAGCTGCTGCATACGCATTAACATGGGATGAACTGAAGGAGTTAATGTGCAAAAAGTACTGCTCTCGAGCGGAGATTCAGAAGTTGGAAACAGAATTCTGGAACTTAAAAATGGATGGTCCGAAGGTGGCTGAGTATATTCAGAGATTCCATGATTTGTCAAGAGTTGTTCCTTATCTGGTGGAGCCAGAGTTTAAAAGGATTGAGCGTTTTATCTGGGGATTGGCACCTTAGATTCTGAGCATGGTGACAGCTTCTAAGCCTCGAACTATTTCTAAGGCTATTAACTTAAGTGTGGCGCTTATGGAGGAAGCAGTTCGGTTGTGAAAGTTTTCGATTTCTGAAATAAAGAAGAAAGAGACTCATGTGGAGTCATCGGGAGATAACAAAAGAAAGTTCACTAACTTTAAGAAGAGCACCCGAGCGAACAATAACAACAATGCCAACAAGCAAAGAGACACAAATCAGCCAGCTAAGGCACAGACAATCACTGCAAATGCTGAAAATAAGGGAAAAGGGTACATGGGTATTCTACCATAGTGCGACATCTGCCAATTTCATCATGCTGGTCGGTGCAGATATGGGAAGTGTGAATCATGTGGAAAAATTGGGCATTCTAAGGAGACGGGTTGGTATGGAACAGGACGTGGGAATGGAAATAAGGGTGGGTAACGGTAATGGCAACCGTGGTGGGAATGGTTATGGAAACAGAAACCAGGGAGGAAATAACAATCAAGGAGGTGATAGAAACAGAAATGGAAATGGAAATCAAGCGGGAAATGGAAATCGTGGAGGACACAACAACAACAACAGCCAGGGTGGTAATGGAAATGGACGTGGCCAAGGTTGCTTTGTTTGTGGTGACATGGGGCACTTTAAGTGGGACTGCCCTAAAAATAATCAAGCACGCGGAAGGGTGTTCCCCATTGGAGCTAGGGAAAAACGCCAGGAAACAAACGTGGTTACTGGTACATTCCCTATTAATCAACGTTATGCATCTGTGTTGTTTGATACTGGTGCCGATTTTAGCTTCATATCCATAGACTTTAAGAACATACTTGGTTTAGTTGCAAGTAAGCTAGATGTCCCGTATTCAATAGAACTAGCTAATGGAAAGTTAGTAGAGGCAAATGAGGTGCTTAGAGGTTGTATTATGGAGCTTAGAGAGCGCGAGTTTTCGATAGTCCTTCTACCAGTCGATTTGGGAAGCTTTGATGTCGTAGTTGGGATGGAATGGTTGTCTAGCAATCATGCGGAGATAGTTTGCCATGAGAAGGTCATTCGCATTCCGATGGCAAATGAAGAGACGATCGTGATTCATAGAGAGAAGCATGATACACCTTTGCGAATCATCAATTGTATGAAAGCGCAGAAGTGTCTGCGTAAAGGATGTGTTGCCTTCCTAACTCATTTAGTGGACAAGGAAGCCGTAGAACCGAAGCTTGAAGATATCCCTGTGGTGAGGGAATATCCTGAGGTCTTCCCCGAAGACTTGCCAGGATTACCTCTGCAGAGACAAGTCGAATTCCGCATAGACATGGTTCCAGGCGTCGCGCCTGTAGCTAAGGCACCTTATCGACTTGCACCACCCGAGATGCAAGAGTTATCCACGCAGCTTCAGGAATTATTGGATAAAGCATTTATAAGGCCAAGCTTCTCGCCTTCGGGAGCTCCAGTGTTATTCGTTAAGAAGAAGGATGGTAGCTTTCGAATGTGCATCGACTACCGGAAGCTGAACAAGTTAACTATCAAGAATCGGTATCCCTTGCCGAGGATTGATGATTTATTCGACCAACTGCAAGGATCAAGCTACTACTCCAAGATTGATCTTCGATCAGGTTATCATCAGTTACGGATCCAAGAGGAGAGCATACCGAAGACCGCATTCTGAACTCGTTATGGACACTATGAGTTCCTCGTGATGCCGTTTGGATTGACTAACGTGTCGGCAGTGTGTGCAAGCCATATCTCGATAAATTTGTGATCGTATTTATCGACGATATTCTGATTTACTCGCAGACCAAGGAAGAGCACGAGCAACATATCAGAGCCATTCTAGAACTACTGAAGAAGGAAAAGCTCTACGCTAAGTTCTCAAAGTGTGAATTTTGGATTCGAGAGGTACAATTCCTCGGTCATGTGGATCCCACAAAGATTGAAGCAATCAATAACTGGGAGACTCCCAAGACACCAACTGACATCCGACAGTTTTTGGGTTTAGCGGGTTATTACCACAGGTTCATCGAGAATTTCTCCAAGATAGCTCAACCGTTAACTTCCCTTACTCAGAAGGACAAGAAGTATGACTGGGGTGATAAGCAAGAAGAAGCCTTTCAACTGCTCAAGAACAAGCTATGCGATGCACCGATACTATCCCTACCCGAAGGCATGGAAAACTTCGTGGTATATTACGACGCCTCGCGACAGGGATTGGGTTGCGTGCTCATGCAACGCCAAAAGGTTATCGCTTATGCTTCACGCCAACTGAAAGTATATGAGAAGAATTATACCACTCACGACCTGGAGCTAGGCGTAGTGGTATTTGCCTTGAAGATTTGGCGAAATTATTTATACGGTACTCGATGTACTATCTTCACGGATCACAAGAGTCTGCAGCACATATTTAATCAAAAAAGCTTAATATGCAACAACGACGATGGGTTGAGTTGCTGAATGATTATGATTGCGAGATCAAGTATCATCCTGGAATGGCAAATGTGGTAGCAGACGCTTTAAGTCGAAAGGAAATGGTTAAGCCTATAAGGGTTCGAGCTTTGGAAATGACTATTCAGACGAATCTCACTTCACGCATACGTGTAGGATCGGGATTCGATCAAACGAGTCGTTCAGATTGTCGGTTATGCTTTAATATCACAGATATGATAGCTCATGTGCTTCCAACTTCTCGATAAACCTACTCAAATTCGTATCTTCAAATTGTCGGTTATGCTTTAATATCAACATATATGTTCCCCATTCATTCTGTGGTAGCGCATCGGCTAGCTTATCAACCCATTCCTCATCTTCTTTCTTGATGTCCAATCTTTTCATCTCCATGACTAGATGACAATATCTCTCGATAATCTTCCTAGTCGTCTCACCTTCAAAAGCTGTAAACATATCAAACGATTTCTTTAGTAATGCTCGTTTATTTTTGATCATATCGGGGCTACCCTTAAACTTTTTAATCAACACTCTCCAAATTGATCTAGCAGTTCCCTCATGTTGAAGCAAAACGAAAATATCTTCTTTTACCGCTTGTTGAAGAATGCTAATCATCATTTTTTCACTTATGTATTTTAATTTTTCATCCGGTAAAAATTGACTTAATTGTTTTTTCATTTCCAAGTTCATCTTTCGGTAAAGTATAATCTTTCTCTAAAGAAACCCATGCATCAAACTTGTTTGCTTGTACCCAGTTTTCAAAACGGTCTTGCCACCCTTTAAAGTCCTCAATGTACATAAGCTTTGGAGGCTTTTGGAAAGATCCCGTTTCATTCTCGATACCAACAGTTTCAGCAACTGTAACTGGAGTAATCGAGGCAGTAGCAAACGCATTGTAAAATTCGTTTTCCATGCTTTGGTGAAAATATTTACAAAAACAGAATTTCAAACGAGCTGGGGTTTTGAAACGAACTGGAAGCTACAAAAAGTCTGACAAGATCAAACGATCTGAGTGATTGATACTTCAAACGAGTTGAATTTCGTGCGTTCTGGTGGACTTCAAACGAACTGAGTTAAAACTGTGCAATCTGAATCAAGCCGTGCGATCTGATCTGAGTTTCAAACGATCTGGTAATTAATCAAACACCCTGTATAACCTGGTTCAAAATTATAAGCAATCAGACCAAATTTCCACGCGACCTGAAGCACCTCCAAACGACCTGGAATTCAATGTCACACGACCTGGACTAATCTCACACGACCTGGATCAATCTCACACGACCTGGATCACCACGCATGACCTGGATCATAATTTCAAACGACCTGACTTGATTTCGAATGATCTGAGGGTATTTTTCACGTGATTTGAACAAGATTCACACTGTTTGAGAATTCTAAGTCCAATAGTTCGTCATTTTGTCAATTTTTATCAAGTTTTAGGTTGAATTTACGGCCAAATTAGCTCACAGATTGTTCAAAACAGTGTTTTACGTGTTATTTGTTAAAATCAGGTCATTTTACCCGTGGAATCTCGGTAAATCTGAGGAAAAAGTGTAGAAAATGAGTAGAAAGAAGTTGTTTTTGAAGAAATCAAGCTGAAATGGTAAGAACTCTTCCTCCTGAGCTCTGATACCACTTGTAGGATCGGGATTCGATCAAACGAGTCGTTCAGAAGAGTTTTCGATCAATACGAAAGGCGGAATCGGAGGTATTGATGTTATAGCAGCTAGATTTGCACTTAGAATCACTTTAACTGTCAATTTTATTGATTTGATAGTGTTTACAGATCGTTCAACACTTCGGCAGCACTTCGTCTCCGGAATAACAAAGTTACAAATCAAGACATGGACTCACCTATTTATAGGAATGCCAGACCCCATGAACCAGACCACACGAGCTGGCCCAGGTCGCACGAACTGGCCAGAAAGCATGAGAACATGAACTTGCCAGAAAGCATGAACTTGCCAGAGAGCATGAACTTGCCAGAAAGCATGAACTTGGTCACCTCATGCAAGGTGGCCTAGCCACTTCGTGAGGGGTGGTTGGTTCAGGTCTGTTTCATGTTTCTCTCGTACAACGCATCCTGGTCTATCTATTCTAGTTACATGACTCGATACAAGACGAAGTCAACAGACATATGCACTAACAATACGTGATGCACAACAAGAAGCTCTTAAGAAGGAAAACCTTAAGGCTGAATATCTCCAAGGAATGGAGAAGAAATTAGTGGCAAATGATACTTCATGGGACGCATTTGGGTTCCGCTCTATGGCGGTATGCGAGAAGTTATCTTTGACGAAGCCCATAAGTCGAGGTACTTGATCCACCCAGGATCAGACAAGATGTACCAAGATCTGAAAGATTATTATTGGTGGCCAAAGCTCAAGAGTGACGTTACCATTTATGCTGGGAAGTGCCTAACCTGTGCTAAGGTAAGGCCGATTATCAGAAACCTTCAGGTCTCTTGCAACAACCTGAAATACCCATGTGGAAGTGGGAACAAATTTCGATGGACTTCATAACAAAGTTACCCAGGACTCCTAGAGGACACGATATGATATGTGTCACATCCCAAACGATGGCGGAATCATCGGGGCATGGCACTGAGCGAAACAAATTGTCCAGAAGTTTCCACAACAACTATCATTACTATTTAGTTTAATTAATACGTCCCATACCGTATCCCAAATAGTAAAACAAATTATTACAGATGACAACTAGTCAAATGTTTTGTTCCGACAACTCAGATTCAAATATAAATAATATAATTGTTCAAATACTTCTAGAGACTCGATCTGCAAGATCTACAGACAACTATGCTCTAGACGCTTATTCTAAGCTCACCTTCCTAGCAGATAAGCATCCTAATTGCCTGTCACATACGTTAAAATAAAGTCAATACATAAAATGTAAAGGTGAGCATACAAGTTAGATATAGCATATAGAGTTCGAAATAGTTTACGCATAACCAGCACGTACACAGAGGAAAACAAAGCATGTTAATTATCGACATGGATCTATCGATACCAATCACTGCGGGTTGACGGCCCGAGGCAGTTCGCAATACATGATTACCACCGTAATCCATGCAAGTAATTGTCCTTAACAACCCCCGTGTGAACGGGTGCTGAGTCCAAACTATAGTACTACGTCGTTAAGGCATGTAGACAACATTCCACGTGTAAACATAACAACAAGCATTCATTTAGTCATGTAATACATGCAGAACAGTTAGCGTTTAAATAATTGAGTAGTGTGTTCGATTGTGATTTAGATAAGTAACGTATGTAACACCCAAAAGTGCTAAAGCAAAAAGGGTTCGAGTATACTCACAGCGATTGATTGATGGATTGAAGCGAGCGCTTGAGAGTAGGGTTAGCCTGAATAGTTCGATAGCATAATGATGAGTAACGCGTAAAATGGAAACAAGTGCTGATGAGTCGAACAGCCTGGTCGATCGAACTGTAGGTTCGATCGAATGGGTTGTTCATTCGGTTAGACGGTCCGTTCGGACAGCCTGTTCGATCGACCGGTAGGGTCGGTTGGACTGTTCGAGTGGATTGTTTCTTCCTTTGAGTAGGATGTGTTTGT
The DNA here is from genome assembly GCF_002127325.2 of Helianthus annuus. Lineage (NCBI taxonomy): Eukaryota > Viridiplantae > Streptophyta > Magnoliopsida > Asterales > Asteraceae > Helianthus > Helianthus annuus. The sequence goes on along the minus strand of NC_035447.2, from coordinate 60,849,540 downwards.
GTATGATGGCTTGTCCTTTTGAAGTTTTCGTTGTAGTATTTGAGAACATTGAAGTGTTCTTACCTTTCAGGTCGATCGATCGAACAGGCCGTTCGATCGGCCGGCTTAACCGATTGGTTAGATACTTCAGTAGTAGTCCTCAGCAGGATGTCACCGGATCGAACAGCATGTTCGATCGGGTGGCACTCCAATACGTCGAACGAGTTGAAAAATCGATTAAGGGTTGAAGCATAGTATCTCATGATCCGAAGAGTAATGTTATCAACAGTCGTTCGATCGAACATCACTTCGTTCAATACTATACTTCATGAAATTGTTAAATAGTGGGGCCACGCGCTAGCCGATCGGCTGGCCTGGTCAATCGGCTGACATGTCCGATCAGTTGGGATGTTCGTTCGAACAGCCTGTTCGATCGGTCAGCATTCTGACCTGGTCGGCCTGTTCGTCTAACACTTGGCTGTTCTGATTGTTTAACATTATATCGAGGTACTTTGACAACGAGTTGAGCCATGGCACCTTCGTTCTTATTTGTTTCCCCTGCTCGGACATGAATCACCCAAGTCCGGCCGATGAACGTTTCGGAACGGTAGTTTAACGTTTAACCCGAAATCAGTGAACCTCGTGGATAGAATCCGAATCTTGAACCACACAACCATTAGAATAATTAGTGAGTTGGCTCAAGCTCTGTTTCTACCGGTTTGAAGGCATTGAGTGTAAAAGAGTTGAAAGAAAGTTGGAAATCCTTCTTTCCATCCTTCACACCATATAAATGTTCAGATCTGTGATAGATCTTAGTTTGTTTATGTGGAAATCGGCTAGATCCAAGTGATTCTTGGTGGATTGAGGCCAAAACATGATGTTCTTGAAGAATACCATGATGACATCATCCTAGAATACTTAGATCTTGATGATTTCACAGTTAGAAACCAAGATTTGAAAGATAGAAAGGTGTAGGAGCGTGTATTGATCAAGAAAGTACAAGATTTAGGATGAAATCTTACTGGGATTGAGAGAAATCTGAGAAAAGAAGGGGAGCACGAGCTGGTCGGTCAAAGAGTTTCCAAAAGTGGAAAGAATGACAATGACAGGGCTATTTATAGGCTTCCCAAAGAGGAAAGGGCTGGCCGATCGGCCAGGCATCCCGATCGGACAGCCTGATCGATCGGACAGTCTGTCCGATCGGCAGGGTTGTTCGATCGGCTAGGAGCCTGATCGATCAACAGCCTGCGTTGAGCGTTCAGTGCGACGATTTTTGATATTTTGATTTCGATTGATGAGGATAGGAATACGATAGAGTTTCCTATTCAAACTACTTTTAATCCCAACCACTATATCTACATACAAGCATCTATATTTCACACTATCCTTTCACTACCATTCATCATAATTCGATTTCGATTCGATTGATCACCACAGATAACATTAAGTAAACACGCACAGGTAACACGTAAGGCACACACACACGTAATATAACACCAAATTTGCATAATTCGAGTTTCGAGTTCGATTGATGATTCGAGTAGTTTGATTATTATTGATTGATTGACTTTATCGCATTGTTACTTCCTACTATTCACAGTCGTAAAGCGTTTTGCATCGATTAAACATTTGATTACTTCGATTCCTTTGATAAACAACACTTACTCCACATAATACGATTAATAAAACATAAAATAGACCAATTACAGTCAAAGAAGTCAAACTTGACTTGGACTTTGACTTTGACTTTGGCATTCGGTAACACGGGGTGTTACAATATGGTTAATAGTGGATCGATTGACAAAGTCTTCACACTTCCAACCTATTAGAGAGAAAGATAGCACTGGAAAGCTAGCTGAGCTTTACCTCACGGAGATAGTAGCACGACATGGAGTGCCTATCTCGATAATTTCAGACAGAGATGGACGGTTTGTATCAAGGATTTGGCAATCCTTTCAGGAAGCCTTTGGATCTCAGTTGAATCTGAGTACGGCTTTTCACCCGCAGACAGACGGTCAGAGCGAACGAACTATTCAAACACTAGAAGACGTGCTTCGTATATGTGTGATGGATTTAAGTGGCAGTTGAGATACTCATCTACCTCTAGTTGAGTTTTCCTACAATAACAACTACCATACGAGCATTCAAGCTCTTTATGGCTGCAAGTGCCGCTCACCGTTGTGTTGGGCAGATGCTGGAGATAGACAGATGGTTGGTCCCGAACTGGTTCAAGAAACAACTGACAACATCATGCAGATCCGAGAGCGCATCAAGGCGGCTCGTGATCGACAAAAGAGTTACGCAGATCAAAGACAAAAACCTTTGGAATTCGAAGTAGGAGACATGGTTTTGTTGAAAATCTCACCTTGGAAAGGCGTAGCACGATTCGGGAAACGTGGTAAGTTAAATTCACGTTACATTGGGCCATTCAAGATTATGGAAAGGGTTGGTACCATCGCGTACAAACTAGAATTACCAGAAGAACTAAACGGTGTTCACGATACATTTCATGTGTCAAACCTGAAGAAAAGCCCAACTCAGGAAACAGTTATCATCCATGCGGATGAAGTGCATATCGATGACACTCTCTAATTCACTAAGGAACCCGTTGAAGTTACAGACTGGAAAGTCAACAAGACTCGGAGGAGTCGTGTTAAGCTTGTCAAGGTTCGCTGGAATTCACGTCACGACCCAGAGTTTACTTGGGAGCATGAAGATCAGATGAAATCAAAGTATCCACACTTGTTCCCTAACTCCCTTGCAACCGATAGCGCAGCTTAAAATTTCGGGACGAAATTTTATTAACGGGGGGACAATGTGACAACCGTCAATTTTCCATGTAATTCCGTACATGTTAAACAGTAATCTGTGCTTTAATAACTGTGCTTGGCTTGAATTAATGGCATGAATGATTTCTGATTATTGTCGTATACATACGAGTGCATTACATGTTGCATGATCTCATATCATTATTGCATGCAACACATTATGATCCGATTAGTGCACGAAACAAAGTTAGCACAATTATCAGACGAACTAGAAATACTGACGGGAATACAGTACTCAGATAGACATGATGTTAAGACACAGAATGAGCCCGAAACCAAGAGTTACACTAGTATAGTGTGTAGGAAAGTAAGGATCATAAAACTGCCTTCCTAAAGATAGTTTAAGTACCGAAAACTGCAGAATTCTGCATTTTTCAGCAAAAATCGGCATTCTGACACTAAAATATAATGCATAATTATGATTTAATGGTCTAGAATAACTTCCAAAGTGTTGGGAATCAAAACTGTCACAAAAGGGAACACAAAGCACACTAAACTGCGTAATTTAGCACCTTAACGAACCAGTAACCAACCGAACAACCGGACACTACCCGAAACACCAAATTTTCACTAGAAGCATTGTTTTATCATTTCCGAGCTAGTTATGGTCACCAAACATCATAATGTATCCTATAACTACATAACACATATAAACACTAATTCTTATACTTATAATCTAACTTAAACATCTAACTTACCATCACAACTCAACTATACCTATCACACCCCAAAAACGTCGCAGCGGAATATAAAACGTAGTGGTGACGAAAGCTGGTGCCCATTTCTATCTTGATGTTTGATGCATTATAGTGTTGGACATATTAACTTAATTAAAACATAAGTTTTTAAGCATGACGTCCCATAACATGATACAACCACGATATAGTTAAATTGTCTTTGATCCTTGTCACACCCTCAAATCCACACGCTGAGTACTACCGTGAGGCGTGTGACTGACCAGGATCCAGCCACTAATTATTTTGAATCGTTTAGTTATTATTACAAATAATGGTATAATTAGCGACCAATTTAAATTTTTCAAAACATAGTTCAAGGTTGCAGCCGAAAGGAAAGGAGAACATATCGTAATTTAAAACCACAAGTTTATTAATTGTGAAACTTACAAACCACGCACTCCAGCCGATTGCAATGTCCATCCTAAACTGTTTCGAGCAACCTGCAAAGCATGTAGTAGGGTGTCAACATAAAGTTGGCGAGTTCACGAGTTGTCTAGTTTTAAACGTAAGTTGTTTAGATAAACCATTTACAATCACGTTATAGGGAGCTACCCCCAACTGTAAGCTCACTAAACTGTCGATACCGAAACTGTTGATGAAAAGTTGTTGTGCCCCGAGTCAATGTCTATCATCATTGACCAAGATGCAAGGTCTACTAGTTCACGCCCGATCCCCCCGGTCACAGTGTGAGATTGTCAAACCTAATAGCGCTATCAACTAATAACCCGTTCGCCCCCGGCGATTAATCGGTACTGTAAGCAGGGACTTAATATGATAGAGTTTCGTTTAGCTTTGCTAGTTGTGATTTACAAATAATATCCAAACGTATCTCCCCCGGAGATAGTAATTTAAAAGTACCCATTCGCATCTTTTCCCCCGGAAATATTAGTTTGGACGTATTCTTCCCAAAGATGGCAGTTTGTTCGTGTCCCTCCTTGGGACGCATGCTTTTAGTGTGTGAACTCACCTTGGTTTGCTCAGTAGATAAAGCATTTGTCCTAAGTTGGTCAACCACACCCTATTATGGTTACCACACGTTAAGACGATAAACAAGTAATCACGTATAAGCTACACGTATCTAACACGTATTTGTCAAGTAGTGTACAAGTAGTAATAATTAACTGTAAAAAACATGTACGCATATCACCATAGCAGTAACAGTTAAACATGTATACAATTAACAGTAATTAAGCCCAACACATTAGTCTGTGCGGCTCATTGGTCAGTGTGCGTCCCACACGAAATGGGCTTGTGTTGTCCAAAAGCAGGACAGGCCTAAAAGAATAAAGTGACTTGTGCGTACCCACTTGTGCGATTGGAATATTACTTGTGCGATTACAATTAGTTGTGCGGTTGGAAGCAATTTTGTTTCCTATATTACAAAGTCAAAATTGTGCAATTGTGTGTATATATTATAAAGTGAAATTGTGCGACTGACATGCCATGTACGAAATCAAATCAAGTGGGACCAGCTTCTAATTGTGCGATTGGTAAACAGACTTGTGCGACCAGGTTTTATAAGAAACCAATTTTTGTGCAACTGTGGGGACCTTGTCCCATTGTGCGATCCAACAATCTCACAGTTATCATATTCACATATTTCAAACAGAAAAGACAAATTTCATTTAAGTTTCCAGATTTCATTTCATGTGACAAAAGGTGGGTTATACCCCAAGCTAGTGATACTTGTACATTCTCACCTAAAACCCATCTTCTACATTCATACCTTCATTCATAACCTACCCAGATTTACATTTCCACTACTGAATATTGAAACAAAGTCACAATCTTTACATATTCTAACATTATCATCATACGAATCAGTAAACAAAGATTTACACAGAGATCGACATCCTTGAAAGACAATTCCATATCTCAGGTCATATAATACATCATTGTTTCATTATTCAAATATTCATTTAAGGCATTTAACAGTGATTCTCATAAACATCATTTTCATGTTAAGCCACAAGGAATCATTCAAGTTAATTAGTCACAAATGTTCTATGAACCAGTTCACACAAACAGTGAAGTAGCAAGAGTAGAGAATTTATCTTTTAAACACAGATAAGACCATTCAAGCAACATCTCATTATACACATTTGCAAACAGTTTGTATCTAATAAATGACATCATCTCATTAATAACTAAATCAAACAAGAAATCGACATATATACAAGATCAGGAATTACAGGAACGCGAACAATAGTCAAATACTAACCGACTGGTTAAGATGATGCCGTCGGTTCTTCTGCTGACGTCACCCTTCCGGAACTCGAGCCGCAGCCACCGCCATAACCATCACAGCAGAACCACATCACCATTGTCGCTGCCGTCACGGCAGTGCAGTTGTCACCGCTGCCGGAGCTGTAACTCCACCTCTCTCTTCTGATCCTCTGAAGTCGTCGAGAAGATTGGGGGGGGGTATGTGTGTCGAAGGTGATGACTGGAGTACAAGGGGTTCAGGTGTGTGTGTGTGGATCTAACTGCAAAGGAGGAATTTGAAGTGGGGTTAGGGTTTTGTGCTGTGCGATCGGACAGAATGAGGGTGGGAAGGAGGGTTGTAAGTGTATGAGGGTGTGTGACGTCGGAGAAGGAAGGGCACCAGCCGGAATCCGATTTCCGGTCATCGGAATCTGAATGAGGGAGAAGGGGTGGTTGTGCGACTGACGTTATGTAGGGTTTTTGTGTAAAAATGAGGGTGGGGTTTTATAAAGAGTATATATATAGTGTAGGGTTTAGGTTAATTAGGGAGTGGGGCTTGGGCCTAGCCCAAGTGTATGGATTAAATGTCAAGCCAAAGCCAACAGGCCCGATTAAAATTTACTAGATGTGTAAATATTTAAAACTCTCGTTGCGGTTTATTATTTTGCAATTAATAATATTAATTATACTAATATCCACAAATTACAAATATTACAAAAATACCCTTCTCTTGTCAAAGAGAGTACGGGTTGTCACATTCTCCCCATGTTACTGGAATTTCGTCCTCGAAATTTAGGCAAAGGTTACACGATGCGCTCTATATGTATACATAGATTCCATTACTATACATAGATACAAGCAGTTTCACGAAAGTCCACAGAACGAACATGTAAGCCACATAGTACATACAGTCACGTAGCACGTAAAATCACATAGCATTAGATTCACATGGTCGTACGTATCTCACGCAGTATGAATTTTCACAAACTTAGCCATAACATCCAAGAAATGTACAGGAAAACCCGAAGTATCACATTATCCCCAAGTTCAAGAAATTTCGTCCCGAAATTTAGCACGCAGCCAGTGACAAGCTAGTGTGTTTAAACGTTTTCAGGGTGTCACATCATCCCCTTGTTGGCTTGAAATTTCTTCCCGAAATTTCAGTTGTAGCTTCAGCGCTGGAAGTAATGTTTGTAGACAACTTGGGATACGTGCGCATCAGCTGGTTTTCCCGTCCCCAGGTATACTCTAGGCCATGGTGCGAGTTCCAACGAACTTGGTCGATTGACATCTTGTTACGCTCGAGGGTCACGGTCTCAACCGGTTCCTTAATAAGGTGGTATAGTCGAGTCTATTAACTAACATCGAATATTAACCAAAATATGGATAGGTATTCCTCGTGGGAATAGCAGTCTTAAAGGCATTCCTCCTAGGAACAGTAGTTTAAAAGTATTCCCCCGGGAATAACGGTTTGTTTGTCCATTCGTATTCGGGTGAGCAGCGATGCTCATGCCTAACTGTGAGCCAAAGGATTTGTGCATAGCCTGCCACAACTCGGAGGCAAAACGTGGGTCTCGATCCAGGATAATAGAGGTTGGCACCCCGTGCCTAGCAATTGCTTCTTACAAGTAGACAGCTACAAGTTGCGAAAACCTGCCATTCCCCTTGTTCACAAGGAAGTGCGCAATCTTGGTCAAACGATTTATGATCCCCCAATTGAGCCTTAAGGTCGTGATGCATCTTGTCTGCGTCGGGATGTATCATGTGGACTTTTGTGCTTCGCCCATCACAAGCTCTCGGAGATTCCCGTAAGATGGAACCCAGATACATTCCATAAAGTAGTGAGCGCAATTGCCTTTGAGTTCTAGCGGCTTTTCCATGCCCCGCATGGGCTCAGCCAACGAATTTTCTGCTTGCAGAGTTTCTACTAGAGCGTTTCAGGTTTGATTAGGAGGTTCGAAGGAATGGTAAACTATAACACACCTACCTGCTTAGGTTTAGTCTCTTGTTGGCCTAGTCCGGATGATGCCTGATTGCGCATTTGTGATCGTTTAGGAGTTCGACCCCGTCGGTGCTGTCGCGTGTTCAAAGACTGTGCTGGAGACTCTCATGATTGGTGTAAATCGTGCAGTTGGTACCGTACGAGTAATGTCTCCTCATTTTGAGTGCAAGGACTACGGCTCCCAATCCTGAACCGTGTGTAGAGTGGCCCCCTTTCGAGAACTTTGAGTTGACGAGAAATGCAAGCGATCGAGAAAAACGGGCCTTGCGACGCCAAAAGTCGAGCGTTGAAAACTTAGCGTAAAGCGGTTTGTGTCGTAGAGATTCTAGGGTTAAGCGTGAGAGTCGTTCGGATCCCGTACTGGTTCTCGGAGTAGGTTCAGATGTCGTCGAAGGAGTCAGGCGTCAAATTTTGACAAGGTGGGATAAATTCGAAGTCGCGATTGGGTGTTGATCGTATCAAGTTCGAAGGACCGTGCTTGCGATATCTTTTCCTCCGGGGCATCCTTGGCTCATTGCTCCAACGAGTAACGTTCGTAGAAAGTAATTCGTCCAAACGGAGGTTTGTGCAGAATAGGGTAGGATAAGGATCATGGAATTCGTGAAGCATAACGCAGGTAGCAAGAAATTATGTAAGAAGGGTAGTCGCAATCAATGCGTTCAATTTGGGGCAAACATAAAGGCTTTGGGATCAATAAGGATTTATCTGATGTTGATGAGGTAGCTGGTCGTACACAAGTTGTATGTGGCTAGAGTAAAGAACGTCACTTGCCGATATGGAGTGTTACGTCAATGTGGTTGGCACAATAAGAAGTAGCTAGAGTGGGATGGTCGTCGTGCTGGTTTGTAGATTTTAGGGTCTACTGAGACGTCTGGCAGGATGTGATTTATCAAACCGGTAGGAAATCAAATTCGAGGGGGTGGTTCTAACTCGTGCGAATGAGTTCGAAGTAGTGCTTGTGTCGTCGAGGGGTTTCGATGTGAAACTTACGAAAACAGGTTTTCGAGAAAGTATGATTAAAGTAACACATTGTTGAATTTCAAAGGCTGGAAAGTTTGCCGACTATAGGTAGAGTTTGTTGAATTCACCAAACTGAAGAGAGATCTGGTCAAGGCTTCTATATGAAGAAACATGGATGTCGCGATAAAGAAACGCCAGAAGTGAGGATACCGCCCCAACCAATAATTGCTGGTTCGTACGAAAGCTAGCGAAAGGATTCACATGATTAGAAAAGTCGTCAAAGAATAACGGCTCTTGGAAAATGAAGGATAAGGTAAGCATCTAGGTCACCGTGCTCGTCGATGGGTTGTCTGGTTTGTGTCTTCGTCGTGTCACGCCTCCACATATGCCAATTTGTAAGAAAGACATCAATTTGCGGGGTTTTGGGGCGTGCTGAAGTATAAGGTTGAACAGGAATAAGGTTTCACCACGTAATCGAGGAATTTGGGGAACTAGGTTCGTTGTGACAACCCGTACTCTAGACTTATCTTGTGTAACGTTATATGCTCACGTGAACTATGTTACTTGAACGAATACATGATATGTTATGTGTTACACGATTGTGTGATTTCGTGATTATATTGAATGTTGCATGTTACGTGATTTAATGTGATTGCATATGTTATTACTTGAACCGATTAGTGAAACATTTACAAGAACCCACTCGGTCCATATGGTTGGACTCGAGACCATGAGAAAACCCATGTGGGGGTTTCGGCCCACATCCCTTGTACGTACATATATATATACACATATTACCTCTAGGGTTTTAGTTTTACAAAACTTAGCAATCAAGAACACACACAAACTCTCCCTCTCGTTCGCAAACACAAGACGGCCGGACATCAACCTCAATTCGAATCACCTCTACCCGATCGGTTAGTGTTTAATTTTGACCTATTGATTGAATGATTATAAGATCGCATGCTTTGAATGATTCTGTGTTAAATTAAGCTTTGTTCGATCGGCCGAACGTATTATAAACCGGCCGGATGTGTTGTTAATCGGATATGTTGTTAATTGGTTATGCATGTTAACTGGATTGTTAGGATGTTGTTGTTGATCGGCTAGTCAATCGGCCAAACTTGTTTGATTGATCGGTCGGATAGGTTAGTTAATCGGCCACCATGTTACGAAATCGGATTTGTTGTTGATGATGTTAATGATAATGTCTTGTTGATTGGCTGTGAAGTTATGCAATTCGAGTTTAATGTTCATGAAATCGGATCATAATATGATGGAGTGTTATGAATATTGTTATTGTTCATGCTTTGATCTGATTAGGGTTCATAAGAAGTTATGTTGTTATTGCTTGTTTGATCGATAATACTTAGTAGGATTCATGAGAAACTGTTAGTCGATTTGAATTATGGAAATTGATAATTGATTGGCATAACTGATTGCATGAAACATGGAAACTGTTACAAGTTGTTAAGCACACGGATTGCGAGTCTTGTTGCGACTCGGAACCTCACACAACAGCATGAGCCGAAACCGTGGTTGCGAGTCCCGGTTGCGACTCGTAACCAAACCAGGATGAGCCGAGACCAGCTGTTACGACTCGTAACCCCGTTGCGACTCGAGACCGGACTCGAAGGATATGCATCTGTCGAGATCTCCCTTGTTGCGACTCGTAATCTCTGTTGCGAGTCGAGACCAAGCACGTGCACATAATTGGACTTACACACTGACACGAGCCCAACTAATTGGGCCGGACAATTGGACTAGTTTACATCTTTGCTAATTGGACCGCTTATCTGATTGGGCTATTATTTGTCATTGGGCCGGGTTATGGTTGGGCCGAATACTTAGATTGTTTATCGGATTACTGATACGTGTGCAAGTTTACCATAAATCCTTGCATGCTTGCAACGTGTTAACCTATGTGATGCAATATACGTGCTATATGCGAACCTGACTTATGTGATAACCCTGTTAGGACGTGGTTGATCATTTACTTGCTACCTGAACTCTTTGTGTATCTGCCGAGCAACCCAAGGTGAGTTCACACAGCCAAGGCATGGGGTTCCCAGGGTGGGAATGGGATTGGATGATTATACGTGCATACTTAGTAAATGGAACTTAAAGAGATAAGCCTCAGGGTGAGGTTGGTAAATGATGAGATACAGCTAGACTAGTATACCTACTTGAACTGATCTTCGCACACACGCCAGGGGTTGGCTGCGATATTATGACTGATCTTCGCACACATGCCTCGGGAAGGCTGCGAACTATATACTAAAACTTCGCACACATGCCAGGGTGGCCGCGATACAAATATACATAGTCTAGAATACTTGAGAACTTTCCCCAACCTTCGCATACATGCCGAAATGGCCCGCGATACGAACCAATACTATACATGAACAATGAACGAACTAAAACAATGCATGATTAGATAAACGAACGCAATGTTTGCTATACTATGCTATTACTGAACTTACTTTCTGTGAACTCGCTCAACTAGTTGTTGACTCGCTGCTGCATGCCTTGCAGGACCTTAGGTACATTATGGAGCTTGCACAGGGAGGAGCAGGTCGTTGTGGGCACAGGATCGTGAATGATGTTTCAACACTTATGTTAAATCATACATACTATTGTTTGGGTTAATTAAATGCTTCCGCTATACTTAACTATATTACATGTTCAATATGATTGGTGGTTAGGATCCTGGTCAGTCATGCCTCCAAGCGGTGATACTCCGCGTGTGGATTTTGGGGGTGTGACATTCGTGATCGATGGGAGCGCGATACGATCGTTGGCACTACAATGAGAAGCATACGTCGCTCATGCTTCTTGAGTTTGAGACGTGCAAATAGAAATCCGAGAAGTGTAGGCTTACTAAAGTGCTTTAAGAATCCATGTTATCGGTCGGATGAGGGAACGCGTCTCAACACTCAAGTCGGGAAAAGAAGTACGTGAATACAAAGGGTGTGAATGAAGTTGTCGATCCTACTAATCTTGGCTATTGCTCCACACATGAAACCAAATAGTTGTGCTATTGCGCCATAGCAGTTTGTTTCCCCCAATAACGCGTGATTTAGGATTTGCTCTCCTGCGTCGTTTTGCACTCGAAACTCCTTTCTAGGATCCGCAGCGGGCTCCTAGAGGTTCATCGCGTCGGTTTGTTCTAGCCCAGAATGGAAATCGGAAAGAATATGTGTGGGCGAGAGAGTTAGGGATAACTGGTTCCTTGCCCTCAACGTGTCGTGATTTCGAATCAAGGTTAGGAGATTCTACTTCTGCTTAGCGCACATCAGGGTTGGGTAGTTTTCGTATGATTTACAGTACTGAATACCAACTATATAGCTACGTATTTATGCACATATGCTACATATATACATACAAATTTACACATATATGTGTGAACAAGTAAATGCTGATGACTATAATTACCATGTGAGTACCTGAATCCGACGAACCTTGCAATCGGGAGTGTGGTGTCGTTGTGGTTTTCCTTAAGGAACGGTTGGTTATAGTCAGGTTTCCATATAAAAACATTTTTCATCTTAAAAATATTTTATATCTTAAACCTAGTTCACTATAACCAACGGCTCTGATACCAATCTGTCACACCCTCAAATCCACACGTTGAGTACTACCGTGAGGCGTGTGACCGACCAGGATCCAGCCACTAATTATTTTGAACCGTTTAGTTATTATTACAAATAATGGTATAATTAGCGACCAATTTAAATTTTTCAAAACATAGTTCAAGGTTGCAGCGGAAAGGAATGGGGAGCATATCGTAATTTAAAACCACGGGTGTCAACATAAAGTTGGCGAGTTCACGAGTTGTCCAATTTTAGTTTTTCGAAAACGTAAGTTGTTTAGATAAACCATTTACAATCACGTTATAGGGAGCTACCCCCAACTGTAAGCTCACTAAACTGTCGATACCGAAACTGTTGAAGAATAGTTGTTGTGCCCCGAGTCAATGTCTATCATCATTTACCAAGATGCAAGGTCTTCTAGTTCACGCCCGATCCCCCCGGTCACGGTCTGAGGTTGTCAAACCTAATAGCGCTATCAACTAATAACCCGTTCGCCCCCGGTGATTAATCGGTACTGTAAGCAGGGACTTAATATGATAGAGTTTCGTTTAGCTTTGCTAGTTGTGATTTATAAATAATATCCAAACGTATCTCCCCCGGAGATAGTAATTTAAAAGTACCCATTCGCATCTTTTCCCCCGGAAATATTAGTTTGGACGTATTCTTCCCAAATATGGCAGTTTGTTCGTGTCCCCCCTGGACGCATGCTTTTAGTGTGTGAACTCACCTTGGTTTGCTCGGCAGATAAAGCATTTGTCCTAAGTTGGTCAACCACACCCTATTATGGTTACCCCACGTTAGGACGGTAAACAAGTAATCACGTATAAGCTACACGTATCTAACACGTATTTGTCAAGTAGTGTACAAGTAGTAATAATTAACTGTACTAAACATGTACGCATATCACCATAGCAGTAACAGTTAAACATGTATACAATTAACAGTAATTAAGCCCAACACATTAGTCTGTGTGGCCCATTGGTCAGTGTGCGGCCCACACGAAATGGGCTTGTGTGGTCCAAAAGCTGGAGAGGCCTAAACGAATAAAGTGACTTGTGCGTGCCCACTTGTGCGATTGGAATATTACTTGTGAGATTACAATTAGTTGTGCGGTTGGAAGCAATTTTGTTTCCTATATTACAAAGTCAAAATTGTGCGATTGTGTGTATATATTATAAAGTGAAATTGTGCGACTGCCATGCCATGTACGAAATCAAATCAAGTGGGACCATCTTCTAATTGTGCGATTGGTAAATTGACTTGTGCGACCAGGTTTTATAAGAAACCAATTTTTGTGCAACTATGGGGACCTTGTCCCATTGTGCGATCCAACAATCTACAGTTATCATATTCACATAATTCAAACAGAAAAGACAAATTTCATTTAAGTTTCCAGATTTCATTTCATGTGACAAAAGGTGGGTTGTACCCCAAGCTAGAGATACTTGTACATTCTCACCTAAAACCCATCTTCTACATTCATACCTTCATTCATAACCTACCCAGATTTACATTTCCACTACTGAATATTGAAGCAAAGTCACAATCTTTACATATTCTAAAATTATCATCATACGAATCATTAAACAAAGATTTACACAGAGATCGACATCCTTGAAAGACAATTCCATATCTCAGGTCATATAATACATCACTGTTTCATTATTCAAATATTCATTTAAGGCATTTAACAGTGATTCTCATAAACATCATTTTCATGTTAAGCCACAAGGAATCATTCAAGTTAATTAGTCACAAATGTTCTATGAACCAGTTCACACAAACAGTGAAGTAGCAAGAGTAGAGAATTTATCTTTTAAACACAGATAAGACCATTCAAGCAACATCTCATTATACACATTTGCAAACAGTTTGTAACTAACAAATGACATCATCTCATTAATAACTAAATCAAACAAGAAATCGACACATATACATGATCAAGAATTACAGGAACGCGAACAATAGTCAAATACTAACCGACTAGTTAAGATGATGTCGTCGATTCTTCTGCTGACGTCACCCTGTCGGAACTCGAGCCGCAGCCACCGCCATAACCATCACAGCAGAACCACATCACCATTGTCGCCGCCGTCACGGCGGCGCTGTTGTCACCGCTGCCGGAGCTGTAACTCCACCTCTCTCTTCTGATCCTCTAAAGTCGTCGAGAAGATTGGGGGGGGGGGGGGTATGTGTGTCGAAGGTGATGACCGGAGTACAAGGGGTTTAGGTGTGTGTGTGTGGATCTAACTGCAGAGGAGGAATTTGAAGTGGGGTTAGGGTTTTGTGTTGTGCGATCGGACAGAATGAGGGTGGGAAGGAGGGTTGTAAGTGTATGAGGGTGTGTGACGTCGGAGAAGGAAGGTTACCGGCCGGAATCCGATTTCCGGTCATCGGAATCTAAACGAGGGAGAAGGGGTGGTTATGCGACTGACGTTATGTAGGGTTTTTGTGTAAAAATGAGGGTGGGGTTTTATAAAGAGTATATATATAGTGTAGGGTTTAGGTTAATTAGGGAGTGGGGCTTGGGCCTAGCCCAAGTGTATGGATTAAATGTCAAGCCAAAGCCAACAGGCCCGATTAAAATTTACTAGATGTGTAAATATTTAAAACTCTCGTTGCGGTTTATTATTTTGCAATTAATAATATTAATTATACTAATATCCACAAATTACAAATATTACAAAAATACCCTTCTCTTGTCAACGAGAGTACGGGTTGTCACAATCCTTACGGATCTTATTACACTTGTCTTAGAAAGTTTTAAAGTTAGTCCAACATATTTAAGTGACAAAACATGCATCAACAACCACAAGATACGCCATAATTTCCGAAGCCGAACTCAAGTACCTGTAGAACATGTTAAAATCAAGTGTCAACACAAAGGAAGGTGAGTTCACTTATTCACATATAAACACTCATCTCAATGGAAAACTTTCTAATTATGTGTTTATTTGAAAATATCCATATAAATTTTAGAAAGTATATTTTACTTCCTTAATAAAATCCATGGGCCTTCCGTCGGTTCATCAATCGGACAACAGCACTCTTGCTAAGGTTTTGTATATTAAATTATTGCGTCAATTTTTAGACTCGTATGTTAGCTAGACGATACGAACTATATATTAACCATGCAGGGATAATCAAAGCTAGACAATAAACATAATTTAAATTCGTCGTTTGACTTGACACGGGGCGACCGGTCACGACGGGGTTGTCAACCCGATAGATCTACCAACAATTCATCGCGTGCAATACTTAAATGATTAAACGACATCATGGGCCAAGGATCCTCTTGAAGAACAATATGATGCCTGCCTCACGTACAATATATATATATATATATATATATATATATATATATATATATATATATATATATATATATATATATATATATAATATATACATATATATATGGAAGGATCCACTAAAAAGTGGATTTTGCCTAAGTAGCCTAAGAAGGATTGTGATAATGACATGTGGCACTCCTAAAAAGTAGGAATGAAGGGCATTTTGGTCCTTATAAATAGGTGTGAAAATGACACATGACACTTCTTTTGTTTTTTTTAAAAATACAACAAAAATAGCACAAAAAATGTAGTACAAGAAAATATAGCATAAAAAATCTAGTACAAAAAAATATAGCACAAAAAAATCTAGTACAAAAAAATATAGCACAAAAATATCTAGTACAAAAAATATAGCACGAAAAAATTCAGCAAAAAAATGTAGTACAAAAAAATCCAGCATAAAAAAATTGAAGAAAAAAAATTAAGACAAAAAAAAAATTCCAACACAAAAAATTTAGCACAAAAATATAGTACAAAAATCTAGCACAAAAAAAATGTTATACAACATAGCAATACAATAGATTTTAGTGGGTTTTTTTAATCTTCATATTTTATATAGCAATATGGTACTAAAATTAAAGATAAAAAGACGCTCGATTTTACGGTGAATTTTTTTTGAAAAAATAATGTCGAATAAAAAAGTTATGAACGTTTAAAAAATGAAGGTGGAATATGCATGTGTCTTGCATGTGGAGAGAGAAAGTTCATAAATAAGATTTTCCCAAGATACCCTTACACTCCTCATTTCTCCTATACTTTCATCTTAACCATTGATTTGAAAAATGAATGGTTAAGATTCCTTCTCATCCTACTTAGGCAAAATAAACTTTTTATTTGATCTTACCCCTATATATATATATATATATATATATATATATATATATAGGGTAGGGCTAGATAGAAAACCCTATATATATAAAAAACCCGAGAAAACCCAAGCTCCCGACATTTTTTTTTTTGAAAAAAATAACACATGTAATATACATGTTTTTAAGACTTTTGGGCCAAAAAAATCAAAAAAGCGCCGAAGGGATATTTTAAAAAAAAAAAACAAGTTTCAGCAATTTTCAGCGAAATTATGGATTTTTTGCTTAACACGTGTTAGGAGCTGAAATTTGTTTATTTTTTTTTTAAAAAATCCCTTCGGCGCTTTTTTGTTTTTTTTGGCCCAAAACACTCTAAAACATGTATATTACATGTGTAATTTTTTTCAAAAAAAAATGTCGGGAGGTTGGGTAAAAATGGCTTCCCATTTGGGTTTCCAGAGTTTTCTAAGAATTTTAGGGTTTTTTATCTAGCATTATCCTATATATATATATATATATATATATATATATATATATATATATATATATATAGAATCGCGCTAAAATAAGAACCACCTCCAGTTGTAAGAACCGTGAGAACTACTTGATCCGGGGCGAGTTGGACCAAAATTTTTTTTCATAAACGTAGATGCATGTATTATAAACACATTTGTAAAAAAAATTAAAAAAAAAGGTGGTGTGTGTAGTTTTGAGCACCACAAGTTTGTGTTTACGGGTACCGTAAATTTTCCGGTTAAATTCACGGTACCCGTAAACACAAACTTATGGTGCTCAAAACTACACACACGACATTTTTTTTTGATTTTTTTTTTTACAAATGTGTTTATAATACACGCATCTACGTTTATGAAAAAAAATTTTGGTCCACCTCGCCCCGTACGGTGTAGTTCTCACGGTTCTTACAACTCGAGATGGTTCTCATTTTAGCGGTCCGCTATATATATATATATTTATATATATATATATATATATATATATATATATACATATAGGGAGAAGATCATGCGAGAACCACCTCTTATTGTGAGAATCGCGAGAACCAATGTGAACACACCAAAAATGCCTAAAAATAGCTAAAAATCACACAAATTTTTTTTTTTTTTGAATTTTTTAATATTTTTTATAAAAAAATCGCTACTTTTCGAAGCCAAAAAAAAAACAAAATTTTAAAAATTTTTTATTTAAAAAAAAAATTTTTAGGCTTCTAAGAGTAGCGATTTTAACATAAAAAATATTAAAAAATTCAAAAAAAAATTTTAGATTTTTTTTATTTTTTTAGATTTTTTTTAGATTTTTTAGGTTTTTTGGGGGTTTAGTTTTTAGCATTTTAGCTGGGGGGGGGGGGGGGTTAGGTTTTTGGGGGGTGGGGGAGGGGGATTTAGGTTTTTTTGGGGGGGGGGGGGTGGGGGGTTTAGGTTTTGGGGGGGCGGGGGGTGGGGGTTAGGTTTTTTTAGGTTTTTTTAGCTATTTTAGGTTGTGTTCACATTGGTTCTCAAGGTTCTCACAATAAGGGTGGTTCTCGCATGAGCCCCTCCCTATATATATATATATATATATATATATATATATATATATATATATATATATATATATATATATATATATATATATATATCCTACTAATATGACAATTTAATACACGTAATTGTGTTAGTGCACTACATCTGTTGATTGCGTCTAGGTGTCTAAGATCAGGTCTTACATTGTATTATATAGCAAAGGGCACGTTTTACGAGAAAATGGGAGTCTGTATAGGTTTTAGGAATCAGGTCCGCTCATAGAGTCAGTTGTTCCTGGATCGCTTATTTATCAAGTATGGACCACTCATGTGGACATGCCTGGTCCGCTCTTATGGACATGTGTCACATGAGCGGACCCAATCCACTATATATAGGAGTCTTTAGGGCGGACCTCAGTAGTGATTGTCGAATTCCACGCCGAAGCTCTGCCGGTGTGACGATTGTGCTGTAAAACGTTTCAATTCAATAAAACAAGCAGTTAGGAGGAAGAACAAGCTATATCTACTTGCATTTCTTATTATTCCGCATCTGAAACGCAAGAGACAACCTCTGAACGACTCGTTCGGGTCTACAAACGATCCTACAACTGGTATCAGAGCCTAGGAGGAGGTTTTCTGCAGATTATAGCCGGATTTCATCATTTCTTCTCACTTCTACATCTTCTTTTCTCATTTTCGGGAGATTTTACGGTCGAATTTCACTCAAATTTTCACAGATTGTGCGCAATAGTACTTAAACAAACCCTGGAAAGTTTTGTGTCAAAATTCGAAGTTTTAACAGGTCAAATCATGTTCGATATGTGGATTGCTCGTACTGACGTCATCCTGAACCGCTCTTAGGTTACTTCCTGGTTCGCTCATTCATACAAAATTTTAGTTGGTTCGCTCAAAATTTGGTTCTGGTTCGCTCCAAAGCCTTAGTCTGGTTCGCTCATTCGAACAACATCCTGGTCCGCTCGAAAGGACATTATTTCTGGACCGCTCCAAAAACAATCTCTGGATCGCTCATTTGGATCAACTTGGTTCGCTTATTTGGTCTTGATCCGGTTTGCTTCAAGAGATTTGATTGGATTGCTTATTGTACTAGATTCGCTTATATGTCGTTTGTCTTGAAATTTGTGTCATTTAATCATGGATACCGAATTCTACAATGCTTTTGCTACATCGACTACTCCAGCCGCAATTGCCCAAGCAATGAACTTAGAAAATGAAACGGGAACGACTCAAAAACCCCCTAGATTGATGAGCATTGTGGAGTATTATGGGTGGAAGGATAGATTTGAAAACTGGGTTCAGGCAAATCATCTCAGATCGTGGGAGTGCATATTGAAGAAGTACACATTGCCTCGAACAGATTTGCAAGTTATTAAAGAGATATCCGAGTTTACGGATCAAGAACGAGCAATGTATAGAGCCGAGAAAATGATGATCAGTTTGTTGCAGCAGGCTATAAAGGAAGATATATTCATCTTGTTACAGCACGACAAAACTGCTAAGTCGATATGGGATGCTCTTAAAGTTAAATTCGAGGGAAGTGAAAACATGATCAAAAGCAAGAAAGCATTGTTAAAGAAAGAGTTCGATTTGTTTAGCAGTTTGCCGGGAGAGGACACTAAAAAGTTAATCGAGAGATATTGTCATTTGGTGCGATCGTTATCGATGTTGGGAGTTGAAAAAGGTCGTGAGGAATGGGTGGATAAATTGGCTGACGCGTTACCTCAGAAAGAGTGGGGAACGTATTTGATGATTTTAAAGAATACCGGTGTGTATGACGGGCTGACTATTTCACAGTTTATTGAGAAAATTGAGAGTCAGGATCTTGAGCAGCAAAAGATAGCGAGAATGAGCAGTCCGAGTGGTCAACAGGACGTGAAGATGTATTACCGGGGTAGTGTTCCAGTCAGTGAGTCTGAAAGAAGTCCAAAGATACAAACTGCTTAGTGCTGGTGATTCAACTGAAAAAGCTGATCAGGGTTCGAACAAGAGTAGCAGCGGGTTTTCATCATTTCCGAGTGTGAATCCGAAAGAGACTAACACAAGTTTTCAGTCTCAGAGTACAAAAACCGGAAATGGATACATAATTCAGTGCAACATAGCTCTTAATCTTCCAGAAGGTCAAAGCTTCTCTGAAGACACTGCGAAAGATCACATGGCACTTTTGGGTTCTGTGTTGTTATCCTATGAGGGTCTTGTTGCTGGTCGGATCGGAAATCCTATGCTTACCAAAGAGGATTACGATCAAATAGACGACGAAGAAATGGAACTCAGGGATATTAAATGGTGTCTTGCAAGTGTTCTTCGACGAGCTGAGAAATTCAAAACCATTACCGGGAGAAATGACTTTCTTGATGCACATGTCTCTACTTTAGGTTTTGATAAATCTAAAGTTACTTGTTTTCGATGCAGGGAGAAAGGCCATTTCAAACGGGAGTGCAAAGGAAGAGAAGCTAGCGGAGCACAAAATCCATTTGGGAAAGATGATTATTATCGCAAAGCTATCTATCAGCAAGTTGGTGAATCCCAAGAACCACAGACAGCTCACAGAAGAAAGATTGAAGATCCGAAGAGAGCATGTTTGGTAGATTTCAGTTGGAGTAATTACATATCATCTGAAGCCACAG
Organism: Helianthus annuus; assembly: GCF_002127325.2. NCBI lineage: Eukaryota > Viridiplantae > Streptophyta > Magnoliopsida > Asterales > Asteraceae > Helianthus > Helianthus annuus. Next base: position 60,828,916 of record NC_035447.2, on the reverse strand, counting down.
CAGTACGCATTAGTGATCAAGATGATGAGAAACTACCAGAAGGTTTCAGTTGGGATATGTTTGTGGATAAAAAAGGAGAGTTCAAAGCTTTCATTGCCAAGATTGTCCGAGAGCCAGATTTGTTTGCTACTTGGATGAAATCTATTGGAGAGACTGTGAAAAGTGAAGATGAAAAATCTGTATCATCAGATGAAAGTTTTGACAGTACTGATAAACTTTCAGAACATTTTGGGGAAGTGTCAGAAAGTTCAGATGAAGAATCACAAAGTTCTGATGAAAGTGTACAAAATGAAAATGTTCAGGAAAAAGAAGTTGTTTTTGATAAAACACCACCTGATTCTGATGTATCAGATGGTGATTCTGATAAGTCTGTACAGTTTGATCAATCACCTGATCACAGCAGTAGTGACGATGAGGAAGAAAAACATATAAATATTGCAAAAACTCATCTTTCTCCTGAAAGTTTTCATTTTTATTTTGCAAAAAAGAATGGAGAAACTGAAGGAGAAACGAGCCACTAAAGAACAACAATCTAAATCCGAAGATGATATTCAACACGCTGAAAATGTAGCTGAGAAGATTACTGAGGTTGTGAAAAATGAAGAAAAGGTGATTGAAGTAGAAAAAGTGGTAGAAGTTGTTAAAACAATCGAAGTTGAAAAGATTGTTGAAGTCGTCAAGCCGTGTGAGAAGTGCTTGGAAGCTTGCAAGAATTGTGCATCTAAAGACGACATCATAGCTGAGTATGAGAAGAAGAAGGAGCAGTTATTGTTCAATCTCAACTATGTGAAAGAATCATATGATGTTCTGAACAAAACCGTAACTGGTCTTCAAAAGACAAACTCAGAGAGAGAACAAGCATTGACGATGTTGAATGCAGTTTTAATGACAAAACAAAAGGCAATAAACTTCTACATCGAAGAGAGTGCTAAGTGGAAGCAAGAGTTGGAGACAGAAAAGATAGAGAATGAGAGAATTAGACGCTTAGTGCAAAGTTATTCTAGTTCTAATTATCTCATTGATCGTATTTACCCAACTGTTGCAGGTATGGAAGCTCTTAAAGATGAGAAGTTAAAAGACAAGAAAGACTGTGGTAAGAAATCGACTGTTAGTTACAACAAATGTCCGCCTCCGATTTGGGATGGTTATTCACCTAGGAGACCAAATGAGGAGCAATTGGATAAAGCGGTCAATATAAAGCTAAAAACCGACACAACTGACGTTTTACCAGATAATATTGATGTCACGTTTACCTCGTCCGATACTGATCATGAGTCTGTACTAATCAAAAAGGTGGTTGATCAGGTGTTGGATACTGATGAGGAGTCTGAGTCGAAATCTGGGTCTGGAAAGTCAAAGTTGTCAGTTACAGTCAAAATTCGTTGGATAAACGGTCTTATAGTAAAGAATTTTTATTGTCAAAAGTAGATTTGAATGATGAAACATTCGAAGTTGTGTATACTTTGAATGGTTCGGACAAATTATATTACAATAAAGAGTTCCCAATAATGAGTATTAAAACGGAACTAATAAACAAAACTTTCAAACTAATAGAGATTAATATTCCAGAATTAAAAGTTTTGAAAAACCTAAAAAATACACGTCTAGAGTTCAGCAACGTTTAAATAAGAAAAAGGGCAACAATTCGGTTGTTGGTTTTCAAAAGAAACCTAAGCAGAATTGTAGCTACAAAAAGAAAGGTCTTGGTTTTATTCCACCAGAAAATGATAAAAATATGAAAAATTCTAAAACAAAATCTGAATTTGTGTCAGGTGGAAGTGCTGAGGAGGAACAGCAAAAACTATTCTGGAGACAGTCTAATAAAGAGTTTCTTGCTGAAAGAAAGATGAAGGAAGCTGATATTTGTTATCAAAGAGAGACTAGAACCTGTTATAGATGCAATGAAACTGGTCACATTGCATGGAATTGTTCAAAAAGTGTCCAATCAAAACAGGGAGTTTCTCAGAAGTTGAAAGAAAAAGTTGTTGATGTTGACACAACAACCAATAGACCTAAAATTTTTGAAAATTTAAAATTCGAGGTTGGTGAGTGTTCAAAGAAGAACATGTATGAGAAGAAAGGAAAAGACAATCAGGCATGGGTTGCAAAGAAGGTTGATGTGAATGTCGGCGATGAATCTGGTTCCATAAAGCCAGAAGAGCCACAGGTTGAGGAGAAAATTTCAGTGAATGATGAAGAGTTTCCATCATTGAAATTTGAGGAAGTGAAAAAGAAAGTTGGAAAAACTGAGATTTCAAATCAGTTCTACAAAGAAAAGAATGATTTTGATGTCGAGAAAACATTCAATGGGAATGTTAAAAAGATATTTGGGAAAATGTTGAGTGGGAGAGCTAAAGAGGTTAAAGATTTTTACACGACTAAAAAGGCAACATACAACCCTACGGTTCAAGAATTGAAAGCCATCAAGTCTGAAAAGACTTGGATGGAAGTTTGTTTCCCATGATAGTCGAAGGACTTTGCCAGAGATCCCAAGTTTATATCGTGGATCAGGAATCGGCATCATTCTAGTGTTTGAAAAATTTGTTTGAAAGATTTTGAATAGTGTTTTTAATGTTTGCAGGTGAAAGGACTACGCCGGAGCTTCCAGGTTGGTAATTGCGAAGCAGGAATCGGCATCCTGATTGGTTAAATGATGGTGTAGACGTAACATTCCTACAAGTGGTATTATTGATCTACAAGTGGTATTGTTGGTTATACCTTGAAGAGTTTACATTTACAAATGGTACAGTAATTCTGAACTGCAAATGATAAATCAGGGACATTAAGTTGTACTTGATTTATTATTCATAAGAGATAGATAGACAAGATGATGAACCACATCCCCGTTTTTAAAATGATAGACCTACAAGTGGTTTTTATCAACTCAAACTCATTTTCCGGAAAAATCATTTCGATTAAAACAAACTTGAGTGTTTTTAGATCTAAATGAGAAAATGGTTTGTTGATAGGGGGAGTTCTGATTGTTTATGCTGAGTGAATGGCGATTTGATGTGATTCGATGTCAGTTGTCAAGTTACTGTACAGTTTATTTTACTTTTCATGTTTCTAGTGGGTCAAAAATCTTTTATTTTCAAATTTTCCTTGAAATGTGTTTGCATTTTAGGGGGGAGTAAGAATTTCTGAAAATTCAAAAACATTAGAAAATTTGAAAAAGCCAAAAACATGATAAAGTTCAAAAATGAGTTTTGTTGCGAAAAAGAGGAAATGATAGTACATCAGTGGATTATCACGGCACGCTAAAGAAATGTAAAGTTAAATATGTGATAAACAATCTTACTGCGGATGTGTCAGTAGATTTTCACACATTTAGTAAGTTGAAACGAGATATAAACCTAATTCAAACTTGCTTGATTCGTGGGTAACTATTCTTGAATATATGGGTAACCCCCGAAATCTTGTTTGAAAGGTCCCATATTCTGAGATACTAGGTCTTTATACTCAGTGATATCTGGGGTATTATCCCGGGACTTCTGCTGTATGGAAGTACTGACCTAGTCTACTTTTTGCAAATGCTTGAAAAAGCGCCGCCCTCAGCAATCTGATTAAACAATAAAATTGATAGTCATTGCTGTTGTAAAAAAGATCCTCTAAAGGGGACCCACCAAAAGTCGAGCCGTCATCTCTTTGCTGAACGGAAGTTCTGACCTGAGCTCTCACGGTTTCGCATTTACCCCTTTACAGATATCATCTGTGGTATACTCACCTGTAAGACTGAATATTTGGGATCTGGATACAGGAGTATATTCAAGTAGAGTGATACACAATTAAGTTCAAGTCTCTAAAACATTAATACCGTATCTCGAATCAATTGAAGTCTGTGTGAAGATTTAAGTGGACAAACATACTGACAATCTAGGTAAATTGTTTAAAGCTTAAGATGTAATCAAGCTTAACGGTGTTGATGATAGGTCTCAAAAACTGATATGATCCTCTTGCACGAACTCACAAAAATATTGTTTGTAAATAGTTCATTTTATGCATTTTATTTTCTCATATTGAAAATCCAAAAAGATTTTGGTGTGTTTTAGCATAAATTTTTGAAAAAGTCAAAAAGATTTTCGACAACTGATGTTGAAAAACTGATTTTCAAAATTCCGAGTGCTAAACATGATGAGCAGCATTTGAGGGGGAGTGTTTGTGTAATTCAAACTGTTTTTGTTAAATCTAACCTTCTTCAAGTGGTTCATCATAGAAATTTGAGAGAGAGTCTTGGTTGATGAGGGGAGTCATGTGTTGATACACAGGTATTTGATATATGATAAAATTAGAAAATTTATTTCTGGTTTGAGGTTGTGCAGGTAGCCAGGTTTCGATTTCTGAAGATCTCTGATGGAAGAGAGCCAAGTTTCGATCCTGGAAATCAATTCTGAAAGTATGAGTAGAGTCAGATTTTGATTTTAAAAATCACGTCTATTGTTGATGCTGCACTTGTTTGCATTTCCGCGTTACTCATTGTTGTACTATCGAACTATTCAGGCTAACCCTACTCTCAGCGCTCCCTTCAATCCATAATCAATCACTGTGAGTATACTCGAATCCCTTTTTGCTTTAGCACTTTTGGGTGTTACATACGTTACTTATCAAAATCACAATCGAACATACTATTCAAACTATTTGAACGCTAACCGATTGCATGTATTACGTGACTAAATGTATGCTTGTTGTTATGTTTACCCGTGGAATGTTGTCTACCTGCCTTAGCAACGTAGTACTATAGTTGTTAAGGAATCAAGAGATCTGATCAAGAGAATGAGAGTATTTTAAAGCCAGACAAAGATCCTGGAGATGTTACTGAAGAACAAAAGAATGCCAGTAAATCGAGAGGGGACGTCTGAAGATTGAAAAAGGAGAAAGCCCAGAGACTGATCTAGACTAAAGATGTGAAGACACAATTTCATTGTCAGGGTGTATTTGCGACTCCATCAACATCTGAGGGGGAGTCTGTTAGTGCACTACATCTGTTGATTGCGTCTAGGTGTCTAGGATCAGGTCTTACATTGTATTGTATAGCAAAGGGCACGTTTTACGAGAAAATGGGAGTCTGTATAGGTTTTAGGAATCAGGTCCGCTCATAGAGTCAGTTGTTCCTGGATCGCTTATTTGTCAAGTATGGACCGCTCATGTGGACATGCCTGGTCCGCTCTTATGGACATGTGTCACATGAGCGGACCCAATCCACTATATATAGGAGTCTTTAGGGCGGACCTCAGTAGTGATTGTCGAATTCCACGCCGAAGCTCTGCCGGTGTGACGATTGTGCTGTAAAACGTTTCAATTCAATAAAACAAGCAGTTAGGAGGAAGAACAAGCTATATCTACTTGCATTTCTTATTATTCCGCATCTGAAACGCAAGAGACAACCTCTGAACGACTCGTTCGGGTCTACAAACGATCCTACAAATTGTATGAATCCCTTGAATCTCCATCATTCGAGACCCAGGCCGGCATCCGTCCCAACTTTACGGTCTTGTTTCGCCTAGGAAATACCGTACCATCCCAATTTCCAACATTCATTCATCAAAAACGTTTTTACTTCGAAACGTATGACTTATCAAATTTCATATATTTTCAACATGAATATATATTTTATATTAATAGGTATGTTTTATTTCAAAAACATTATTAAACCCTTTTATTGGCGTGTTCTACCCCTAAAATATATATACAAAGCAGTAAAAAGAGGGGTTTAGTGACACTCACCTTTGGGTGCGTATTTTAAATAGCGCAATCCCAGAGATTGGTTTCTACATGTCCTATTATATATATATATATATATATATATAGGAACAATCTTGAATCAATATTTATAACACAAAAATCCTAAGTTTCTCCGTTTCTTAGAATTATCACATAACTTTGAGATTTTCTCGAAAAGTTATCATTTTTTATTATGTTGGCACGTTAATATATATATATATATATATATATGAGTCCATATATATATTTTTATGATTTTGTGACTTGAACGATTTTATTGGTGATCATTATTGTGTAAATCCGTTAACTCTCCCGTTTATACGCAATATATCTACGATTTCCGCGTCGTAATATATATATACATAAACGTTCGCATAATTTAGCACCGAAACACGCGAAATCTTGTTAACTTATCTATTTTGTCATTTTTAAAGTAAATACACATAAAATATCTTATATGTATCAAATATCAAATTTCATGCTTGACAAACAAGTTTCACTTTTAAACGCAATTTTTACCGTTTCTACCGCACAAAACGTACAAGCATACATGCGTAAGCTAGATTTCTAATATCATGTTAAAAACTTAACATATTTTCACACTCTCATGTTTAAATCACATAACACATTTCAACACACAGGGTTCACCCAAAATTTTACCTATACTAGTGTACATTGAAAAATGCGTATTTTAGCGACTCGGTAACGTTTTTGGGCGTCGGAAGTCACGTATGACCAACCAAACACCAAGTAAACTTAAAATTAGTTAAAATACTCATTTTTAAACTTAAAAATCAGTTTACTTACTGATCTAAATCAGTTTTATAAAAATCACTCGAAAAGCAGATTTTTGACCGTTTTAACGCATAGTTTTGCGTCAAACGTTACTATAATCATCCCAACTCGAAACGACTTGATATTTTAACACAATACATGTTATTTACTGATTAAAATAATGATTATAATTAGATTAGTTCAGTTTTTGTGTAAGTCATATAAATCATGCGATTTCACATATTTTACAACACATAAAGCACCAAATACAACATGCAAAGCTAGTAAACTTTATGACAAAGTTTAACACTTCAATATTCATATTTTTAGTGTTTAGATTCTGATTAAAATCTATTTTTATCAAATCATGTTCTAATCATCCTTTCTTGATCATATTTCAACATGCATGTCCAAATATGTGCATCTAATGCACCCATATTGTATCATCATCATCCCACATGAACTTAATGCATATGACATGTATTTATTTCATACAATCTAAGACATGTTAATCATCTAATAATTTTGACTTGAATGCTTGCTACATTCTTTCATTTATACACTAACTAACAAAAACCCACTTGGATGCATACACATATACACATACACGACACACACATATGTGCACTCATCCATCCAAAATTTACTTTAACATATTCATCTTTTAATCATATGACTTTTATAAATCCACATTTTGATCATGCATGCATTTACCTTTTCAAGAATCATGTCAAACAAGAATAGATCAAAAATCAAAACTCAAACTCTTACATATATATTTACACACTCACGGCCACATACATATATGTATGTACTTCCATTTTGTTTTGACTAAAACCATTTTCTTGTTTAAATTTCAAAGTTGTGAAGAATTCTAAGCTTTTGGAGAAACTTTCCATCATCTCCATTACCATGAAACAAGAATATAAATTTTAAAGTATGTTTATACCTTACAAGAATTTAGTGGGTTTTGATGATATTTTTGAGGATATGGAGCTTGTTTCTTTTTAAAACCACCTTGAAATCACTCTTGGATTTTTACACCAACTTGAAACAAGCTTGAAATGTCTTTGAATCTTCAAGACTTGAATCACAAATGGAAATGAAGGTGGTGATGGTAGTGTACGGCTAGAGAGAGAGAGAGAGAGAGTAAATGTGTGTGTTTTAAAATTTGTCTTGGATTTGTAAAAATATGTTGAGATCTTCTAAGCATAATCATCTTCCACCTCCCAAATTGGCCAATAGATGCATGCAAGAGGAGAGAGAGTGAAGGCTTCTACAAACACATGTCTCCATACTCACATATATATATAATATCCAATTTTTATATATATACATATACATATATAAGTAATTTAGGCTAAAAACTGGTATTTTACTGGATACCGGGTATTTTATCTAGTGTTTTAATCCCGTTTTAGTGCGTTTTAAATTATTTTTATCACTCTATAAAATTAAACACGCCAAAATATTACTGAACAATATTTTGTTTGCCTGGACTGGCGACATTGCCTGTATTTGGCAGTATGCGCGCTGAGCTGCGCGGTACGCGCTTAAAATCACAAAAATAGGAATTTAAGTGTTTTTATTTATTTTTATCATTCTATAGTGATAAACTCATCAAATTATTACTAAAATGATTTTCAGTTGCCTTGACAGGCTGTGTTAACAGTATTTTGTCGGTATACGCGCTGCATCACGTGGTACGCACTTAAACTCGAAAAATAGAGTTTCTTAGCGTTTTAATTTATTTTTCCTCACGAATATGATTAAAATTATTATTCAAATCATAACAGACTATTTTTGAGGATTTTAACATTGATCGGGTGGTCACCAACGTTCGTTTCGCTTTTTAACCGTTACGCGATAAGCGTTTATCTTATCGTTGGCAACATAATTTTTTTAACCAAGGTTTAAATTTACCAACTCATTAAATTCCACATATAAACATCATAATCAGTCAAATATATCCTTTTACCTATTCATAACACGTGTTAGAATTGTACGGTACGGCCCGAAAAGCCGGGTGTCACAGTCTCCCCCTGTTTAGGAAATTTCGTCCCCGAAATTTTACTCTACAGGTTTTGTTTTTGCACTGGGTGGAAACAGCAAAACCAGGTTTAATGAATATAGTCTTATAGTTTCTGCTAGAAACTTTGATTCTTACAAAGAATCTTCGTAGACCTATATTACATACACTCTCAATTCCTAATCTCACATTTCAACGCTCTCCACCCTTTCCAAGGCTCAACATTTACAAGCACTTAATCAAGAAGATTAAGTCAAAATTCCACCAATTCGGGTTCTACATACGTATATTTACTTATACATTACCCCGTACCTAAGATAGTCTGAGTTTACACCCGATTGATCCAACTCGAGATGGGCTCTCGAAAGAATCAAATCTCATAAACTCGTCTTCCTTCCTTCTTGCATTCATTTCAGATATCCACAAATCGCCAAATCAATAAATCGCATACACGACTAGAATACTATAATCACCTGTCCGGTTATTAGCATAACTCTTCTAGCTATACGTACTGCTTTTATGGTGCTTTGATAAACTTCCGTTTATCTTCCAAACAAATCTCTACAAAGAGCAAAATCAATGTATTATCCATTATACACTTTCTCAACTGCATCTAAATAGTACATCATGTACACCACTCAATTCTGATGGTAGCTTGAGCCTATAAACGATTGATCTAACTCAAGATGGGCTCTTAAAAGGACCAAGTCAATGTGGGTCAGCTTTTCTTTCCTCTGCCAAACCTAATAACATCTCACTCGGGATAACTCCTTTATCAGAACTAAGTCTTCAATCTGGAATCACAATAGTTCCTTCAATTGTCCATATAATTCTTCTGTTGGTCAATTGGCGACTTTTAACCTTCCCTCGATCTAGGCAAATCCTGTCGCTGGTTTCCTAGATAAACTAAGGTCTGGTTAATTGTCCTTTGTCACGTTAGCTCAACGAAGTGACGATCAACACTTCCATCCATGCAAAGCTTCAAACCGAGCAACCTAAATACTAGCGTGTTGATTATTATTGGAAGATAACTCTGCCAAGGGCATATGAGTATCTTAACTTCCTTTTGAGTCCATCATACACGCTCCCAATTCTTCTTTCAAGGGTTTGAAAAGCTTCCTCTTACTTTTCTGCCCAGTCAATTTCCCTTTTCCTTTCGGGGTTACTAGTGTCCAAGACTGCACTAATTAGAGAAATTCTTAATAATTCTCCGGTAGCACCCAACTAATCATAGGGATCATCACACTCCCGACGGGGTCTTTGGCACTCCTCATCATTTGATTGCTCCAATCTCAAACTGATCCACATGCATACCTTCCTCATCCTTTACCACTCCATAGTTATCTTCAAACGTTACTCATGATTCTCTTTGATTCGTGAATAGACACGTATGTCGTTGATGAATATTGTCACTAATTTATTCGATTAGGGTTCCCATACCCTATTCATGAGATTCATGAATATAAATGGCGCATTAATTTAGTCAAAAGGCATGACTAATAACTCGTAATGGCCATATCATGTTTGAAAAGCAGTCCCCGGAACAACTTCGTCACCAACCTTCAACTGATGGTATCCTGATCGCAGATCAATCTTCGAGTAGCAGCTGGATCCATGTTGCTGATCGAACAAATCGTCAATCCTCGGTAAAGGGTACCGATTCTTGATAGTCAACTTGTTTAGCTCTCGGAAATCCTCACATATTCTGAAGTATCCATCCTTCTTTCTCTCAACAAAACAGATGCGCCTCAAAGCGAAAAGCTTGATCGAATGAAACCCTTGTCTAGTAGCTCTTGAAACTGACTCGACATTTCTATCATTCTCAAATGGTGCTTAATCTATAAGGAGATTGTGCAATTAGGCGCAGCACCGGGTGCCAGATCGATTCGGAATTCGATTTGTCTCGCAGGGGGCAATCCAGGTATGTTTTTTAGGAAAAATTCTGGATAATTGCGAACAATAGGAATCTCTCTGGTATTCCTACATTCGGCTTTCGTATCCACCACGTTAACTAAGAATGCAGGATAGCCCCTTTCGCCACCACTTGAGCATCCTCACAAAACTGATGACTTTCAACCATCAACACTCGACACTCGACACTCGATCGGTCTCCGCGAATAACTATCACTTCTCTACCGTCATCAGGGCGAGATATCCTATCTAGCTTCTTCAAGCGATAGTTGCCACTTTGCTCTTGGATAATCAATCCATTCTCACATCCGCGTCAAGGCTCCCCAGCTCCACTGGAAATATACCAACACTAGAACTACGATCTCCTATCTTAATACTACAACCGCAAGCGACCTCATTAGTTTCCATCAACTTACCAATTGCTAGTTCTATCGGGCACTTTATACTCAGCTTACTTGTAGGTGAACACAAAAATGGTTCAAAGTTTTTCGAACAAAACTCAAGTCAGCGTTGGTATTAAAGTATGAACATAGATTGGTTTTTGATTCGAAACACACCGGTAACAACAGGAAGATCGTCTTGTGCCTTCCTAGCGTTTAGCTCAAACGCTCTACCCCTGGCATCCCGACCCTTCATTTTAAGACAATCTCTCTCGAAATGTCCCAGCTCACCACACTCGTAGCATCCCTCGAGTGTACCTCCCTCCGATGTACTCTTAGCATAGCACTCGCGGGTCATATGTCTAGTCCGACCACATCTGGCGCACTTTCTCCGCTCATCCTCGTGAGTCTTCTTCTCAAAACTACTCCTGCCATCCCTGGCATTATCCTTTCTCAAACCTCTAGAGTTAACCACATATGCTTTCCCCGAACTGCGTTTCTCATCACCCTTGTCATCGGTATCTTTTCTCAAACTCTCAAACTTTCGCTTTCGCTGATCCCCCGATCTTGGCTCGGAATGCGGAATTATTTGAATGGTCAATCCGCTGTGACGACTCGACATCACGCATACCATTGCCATGTCATTGCATTACCAGTAAATGATCTTGGGTCATAACCCTGGAGTGTTTTATGTGTACATCTATGTACTGGTCACAAAGTTAATGAAAAAATCAGAATTACGCTCCGATTATATCATAACACAGGAACTACTAAAACTTTCCGATCATTATATCACCTGAAGGGTTTTTGATTCTGTGTCCCACCAAAACCATGCCCATGAGCATCACGCTGTTCCATGGCAGTATTTCATCATTTCTATTATTATAACATAATATCAACATAAGACGATTTCCAAAATAATTCAATCATTAAATGTTAGTGGACCAAACATGGCACATGTATAAGATCCACATATTAATGAGAACTATTTTTAAGCCAAAAAGAACTCATTCGATATTTATACCAGAAATTTACAAAACTTGTTTTTAGTACTAAGACTAATCAAAATTCGGCGTGTCTACATCAACACCCGCAACAAGTCTAAATGAAATTTCTTCTTAAATATCTGAAAATGTGGCATGCAAGCCATAAATAGGGTTCATCAAATGAGACATACAAAACAAACAACAAAAACAACCAACAACTAACGCTTCAATCCCTAGAAGTCCAACATCTTTCTAACAAGCTCTTCTAGCTCATCATAACAATACATCTGTCCCTTTGAGTCCTTCATCGTCTCCATGCCTCCGCGTAACGTGGCGAACTGACGATCACAGTGAGAGCGATTTGTGACAACTGCCACTTTTCGGTAACTTTCTTACACTGAAAGTACTCATTTTTAGCTACATTTTTATGCGTTTTGAACATCCAAACTGCATATTTCATGACATACACTTAGAATACTCATGGAATACTTACTTAGGATGCATATGATCCATTTTTATTAAGTACATTTGAAACAGTTTAAACAATGCATCAAAACTACTAGAAAAGCACCTAGTAAACTAGTATTCTGACGAAAATGCAGGATCCGCAGAAACCATCTAAACGACATCTTTAGGGCTCAGACAAAATTCCAACATCAAATATACATTAAACCCTAACTAGGAATACAAGGGTTCGGTTTAAAACCTTCCCGAAGTCCGATAACACTAAAAACTGCCCAAAAAGCACTAAAACCGCCCAAAAAGCACTAAAACCGACAATTTCAACACTTTTCCACAGAAATCAGCAATTTAATCTTTTTGCAACATGTAAAAGTGCTGTTTAAATTGGAATTCATATGAGGATACCTTCGGGTATCATCCGAACCATAATCGCATCAATTCACACAAGTTACACAACTTAACGTTCAAATAACGTCTAACGGAAACAATTCGAAACGAATATCCAAACAATATCGGATCTTTTTTTTAATGACTATCTAGTGTTAATTGGATCATTATGGTCTAGTAATGGCCACTTAACACTCTCTAATCACTTAAACACTTGAACATACAAGTATTCCTAACATAACATCTCAAAAACTAACATTTTTACCTAAGGAAACAAGTTGCAACTTACCCATGTGGGACCCACTTTTTTTTGAACAAGTTGGTGAACTTGGTGGAAGACTTATAACATTACTTACCTTAATCACTAAAGCATTTCATCTCACTTTTCACCTTCTTTTACACATAGTTAAGAAACTCTCCCAACCTTTATATCCTAGCCAAGAACACCCACCAAAATCACTCATCTTTTTAACACTTTTTGATGACCAAAATGGAGCTTGAAGTTACTGAAGGTGATCTAAAGCAACAACAAGAAGAAGCAAGTCTTTCCATCCATTCCAAAGCTTTCAAAACACCAAGATCCACACTTTTTCTTTTTCTTAATCATCATCAAGATCATCCCTAGCCATTAGTGCTAGAAGTAAGCTTCTAAAATCTCCTTTTCATACTTATTTATGCATTATTTGTTTAAGAACATGTAATAAACTAAATAATCATACAAAATAATATGAAAAATGCAAAGAAGCAAAATAATAATCATGATATAAAAGTGTGTTTATGTTGTGATTTAAGGATGATTACTTGCATATTTGATCTAGTTTTGATGATTAGCATATGAATAACTTGTTAGATGATGTTTAAAAACATAATCTAACAAGTATACATGTCAATGTTTAAGGGTTTTTGTTAAACATAAAAGTTTAGATGGATGATCATAATCTTTGATTTTATTAAAATATAAGAGGTTTTTTACTAAAAATAATACTTTTACAAAGTTATAAAAAGAAACATACAAAATGGGTTTTTGTAAAAAGTTTGTTAAAACTAGAAGTAAAGCATAGATTTTGAACTAGTTAACTTATGTTATGATCATACCAAAACCCTACATATTTTGGGTTTCATCTTGTTGAGATTTTGACATAAATCTCATATGTTTTTATTAAGAATAACATGAGATTATTGTTGGTGATTTTTATAAGAAAAAGATATGTTTTATTGAACATGGCTATGTATATATTTCAAAGGAAATATGGCGATTTTTCTTAAAAATCATGTGTTATAAAAACTACCATTTTTGACAAAATCTTTATTAGATTAAAAATATTTTAAAAGAATAGTTTTTATAAAAGCATAATTTGATGTAAATATATATTTTTTTGAGAAAATATATATATAGTTAACTTAACAACTTATGTGCTAAGTGTTATTTGTTTGTATTAGTTATATGTATGATAACTAGGAACTTGAATACAACGGTACAAATAAACACAATGTACATTTCAACTAAAGTCTTACAAGACTACATGTAAATACGCTTTAAAAACAACTTATGGACGTTCTGAGCCTTCGGACACAACTTATGGTCAAATAGGACGACGGGCGAATCTATAAACATATCGACATTCCTAGGAGTTACTACGACGCTTAGGCGATCTTTCGACGCGGATATATATATATATATATATATATATATATATATATATATATATATATATATATATATATATATATATATATATATATATATATATATATATATATATATATATATATATATATATATATATATATATATATATATATATATATATATATAGTACCGTTAACAAAAGTCGAAATTTTAGAATCTTATTCTATTTAACTAAAAAACTCCATGTATGGTGATTTTTATAAAATGAAAGATGTTTTACAAATGGGCTTATTTTTATAAATGGGCTTATATTTACAAATGGGCTTATCTTCATAAATGAGCTTATATTTACAAATGGGCTTATTTTTATAAATAGGCTTATATTTACAAATGGGCTTATTTTTATAAATGGGCTTATATTTACAAATGGATTTATCTTCATAAATGGGCTTATCAAAATACTTGGGCTAAACCCAATAACATGAATACATGGGCTAAGCCCAATATCAAAACATATGGGCTAAGGCCCAATAACATTATGACATGGGCTCGGCCCAATGACATATAATTGATGAAAACACAATTATACAATTTATTCATAAAAGTCATGAAATCAAGAGGACAAGACCTGATGATATAACTCACAAGATACAAGATTCATACATATATATATATATATATATATATATATATATATATATATATATATATATATATATATATATATATATATATATATATATATATAGGGAGGGGCTCATGCGAGAACCACCCTTATTGTGAGAACCTTGAGAACCAATGTGGACACAACCTAAAACAGCTAAAAAAACCTAAAAAAAACCTAAAAAAACGTAACCCCCACCCCCCCCCCCCAAAACCTAAACCCCCCCACCCCCCCCCAAAAAAAAAAAACCTAACCCCCCCTCCAAGCTAAATGCTAAAAAAAACCTAAACCCCCCTCCCCCACCCCCCAAAAACCTAACCCCCCCCCTCCCCAAGCTAAAATGCTAAAAACTAAACCCCCAAAAAACCTAAAAAATCTAAAAAAAATCAAAAAAAAAATCTAAATTTTTTTTTTTTGAATTTTTTAATATTTTTCATGTTAAAATCGCTACTTTTAGAAGCCAAAAAAAATTTTTTTTTCTTCGAAAAGTAGCGATTTTTTTATAAAGAATATTAAAAAATTGAAAAAAAATTTTTTGTGTGATTTTTAGCTATTTTTTGTGTGATTTTTAGCTATTTAAAATCACAATAAGAGGTGGTTCTCGCATGATCTTCTCCCTATGTATATATATATATATATATATATATATATATATATATATATATATATATATATATATAGGTAAAGAGTATGGTACAAATATGGTTATCCTACATTATGTACGCTATATTGTGAGCCGTACACGTGTCCTGATTCAGTTCGGTTTAAGAAGGTTAAATCAGACAATTAACCTAACCATCAGAGGGCAAATTCGTCTCTTCATTCATTCAGCGAGAAGTTCGTTACACTGATATCCCGGTAATTATTATTCAAATCAGTTTCAAATTTTCCATAATTCACAATTTGCAGTTTTCGTTCGTACGTGATAGGGTTTCATTCAATTTGTCTATTTTCGATGGATCCACAAAGTAGCACTGGACGAACAGAAGATGATTTTGAAGAAAATCGACCGATCGGTGATCATGCTCAATTATCTGCTTATCAGAGAGTTTCGATTGAGGATGTTTTAAATCAGCGACCTGCAAATACAATTCCAATTCCAGTTTCAAGTTCAAGTGCTGCAAATGAGATTTCTATTGGTAATTATGTTAATTCAGATATCTAAATTGTTCGTATAATTGTTTTTTGTTTAAGCGTAGCATTGTTGTAGCTGTTTTTGTAGTTTGAATGTTTGATTACACTTATGTATTTTTTTGAGAAGCAGCATGTATAACTTCGCATGTTATTACTCTTTACAATTCGCATTTGGTTTTGTTTTTTTGTATTTTCGCATTTGATTATGTAATAAATCGCATATGTAATTCAGATTAATCAATATCATCATTTCGCATGTATTGATCAGATGATTCGCATGTGGTTTATATGACTTTTTATGTTTTTTATTTTGATTCATGTAGATGAAAGGGTTTACACTCCGGAGGTTCAGGCATCAGCTACACCTGTTGTTGGAATGCAATTTATCTCCATTGAACAAGCATATGCGTTTTATCAATCATATGCTAAGTTAGCTGGTTTTTCTATTCGGAAAAGTGGCGAAGTATACAGTGGTGGTATAATCAAAACTAAGTATTTTGTTTGTTCTAAAGAGGGACATAAGCCTGTGTGTATTGATGATAATTCCAAGTCAAAAAAGCAATTTAAAACAAGGAACAGGGGGACTATTAGGACCGGATGCAAAGCTCAACTTATGATTTGCACTGTGGATGGTAGATTATATACAGTCAAGAAATTTGTTGATGGTCATAACCATAAGTTTTTTTGTCAAAATGACATTCACATGCTCCCAGCTTACAGACAATTGTCAGATGTCCAGGAGGAGATGGTATGGGAACTTGGCACTTTAAACCTTGGTCCTGTCAAAGCTTTCCATATAATGAGGAAACGTTATGGTGGTTTCGAGAACGTTGGTGCCACGGTTGATGATTGCAAAAATTTTAGGAAGCGAATAAACAGCTATATAGGAGAGTATGACGCTGAGATGGTTATAAATAGGATGACTGACAAAAAAAAATATTTAGCTGATTATTCGTTTGAATACTCTGTTGATGATGGCAAACGGTTAACTGGGTTGTTCTGGGCTGATGGTTTATGCAAGCTTAACTATATGGAATTTGGCGATGTGATATCGTTCGATGCAACCTTCAAGACAAACAGGTAACTGTTTCAAAGACAAACATGTTTTGTTACTGATTTTTCGCATGTTTTGTCTACTAATGAGTCTTCAATATCGCAGGTGTAGACAACAGAGTGGTGTTGAATATATCGCATGCTTTTCCCCCCTAGTTTCACATTTGATTTTTATTAATTCGCATATAATAAACGTGATTTCACATTTGTTGTTCAGGTACAAGATGGTGTTTGTTCCGTTCACAGGCATTGACAACCACTGTCGGAATATAACACTCTCAGCTGGGTTGTTGGCATCAGAGAGTATTGAATCATATAAATGGCTTCTAAATTCATTTTTAAAGTCATTTGGTCGGCAGCCTAATGTTGTAGTGACGGATCAAGACCCTGCTATGAAATAGGCTATTGAGGAGGTTTTCCCTATTAGCAGACACAGATTGTGTATGTGGCACATAATGAAAAAAGTGGCAGATAAGGTAGAGCATGCAACATTTTTTTTGTGTTTTTGTTGGTGTTATTTTTTATTATTATAGCTTTTTGTAATAGACTGATATAAAATGCATTTATTGTTAAAGGTTGGGCACGAGTTGTGCAATAATGATGAGTTTAAAAGGAGGATGTGCGACATTGTTTGGACTGATTCGATTGAGCCCGAAGAATTCGAGAGACAGTGGAAGTTGGTGATGATTGAATTTGGTCTTACTGAAAACAAATGGATTGATGATATGTTTGGGATGAGATCCATGTGGATTCCGGCTTTTTACCGGCATGAGCCAATGTCAGGTCTTATGAGAACAACTTCAAGATCAGAGAGTGAGAACCATTTTTTTTTGTCAAGTTGCTAATTCACAACTCACACTCGTAGAGTTTATGAATCATTTTGATGGGGCAATGGATGTTCAAAGGTTCAATCATAGAAAAAATGATCATATTTCAAGATATACTAAGCCAGCTGATTGGAGTCAAACTACATTGGAAAAAGATGCTGCTAAGATCTACACCAGGTCTATATTTTTTGATCAGCAATTAGAGATAAATGGAACAATTGCCGAATGTTTGCCGATGGACACCAAAGTTGAAGGTCCACGTATCAGAATATTGTTGAAGGACTTTAAAGCACATGGAGATGGTTTATTGGAGGTATTTTTCATGTTTTTTTAGATATGCGAATTTGTTACTTTAACGTATGCGATTTAGTTTATTTATTTTACATTATTTTTTAGAAATGCGAAATTGTTATGTTCCACATGCGATATTAATTTTACTCACTTACATGATTGTTTAAACATGCGAAATTGTTATGTTTATACATGCGATTTTAAATCTTATTATTATTATTTTTTTTGGTTATTTGCTAGGTGTGGTTCAAGAATCTCGAGAATGATGTAACTGCACAGTGTAGCTGTTTGCGTTTTGAGCAGTATGGGCTGCTATGTAAACATGTCTATTTTCTTTTCAAGATGTTTGGTGTTAAAGAAATTCCAAACAAATATGTTACGAAGAGATGGACGAAGGATGTGGTGCCCAATGAGTTAAATGTGAAGTATAATCTAAATATTGGTGGTAAGGATGTGCAACACAAGGCTAAACGGATTGCTCGTGAAATCATTCATACAGGGGAGTATTTGGTTAGTAATTTGATTTCCGACCTTGATCAACTTGTTTTAGTGAGGGATCAAATGATGCAGCTTAAAGAGAGAGTTGATCAGAGTCGCATAACCAAGCAACTTGATCCAAAATTTGACCGATTTTCAAAGTTGATTGGTTATCAACAACCAGTAACTAATGCTCCCCCTACTGTTCGTGTGCCGGCTGGTATAAGAAACAAAGGTCGCGGCTCGCATAGAAGGATTAAATCTAAGAAGGAACAAATGATCAGCCGCAAAGGGAAAAGGTCAAGGACATGTAGTGTATGCAATGTAAAAGGTCATGACATTCGGACTTGCGAGGAGCTGAAAGCCAAACAACAAGGTAAACAGCAAAAAAAGAAGATGAAGGGTGTCCAGATTGAAGATGGTTTGAGAGACAAAGACAATGAGGGTGAAGACGACGAAGAGGAAGATGACTTTGAAGATTACATTTGTGATGATGGATCTGAAGAAGAAGATCAGTGGGAAGAGGTGTCTGGAGATGAAGATGACGACGATGAGTAATGTTTTTTTAAATGTAAATGCGAATATATATAGAAACACTTGCGATTTTATATTCATTTATGTATATCATTTTTCACATGCGATTTTAGTATTATAAACATGCGATTTTATATGCATCAGTTTATATTTAGTTTATATGATTTTTCAAATGCGATTTCTCTTTTAATACATGCGATTTTTTGAGTTATCTTGTTTTTTTTTTTTATGTTATTATGGCAAAGATCCCTAATTCATTCATGCGATTTTAAATTATATTAAAGCATAAGATTTGTTCAAAACATGTATCCAAAATACAAAATAGTGGTTATTGTCAAACACAGCTACAACCATAAAACGATTTAACAGAAATTTAGTTACTTGAAGCAAAGATTTTGTCACGTTCAGTAGAGCTGAACTCCATCTTCTCCTTCACTGTGTTTAGAGCATCTGTCAGGAAAGAGAAGGCTAAGTCATCAGCTCGAGATTGCTCTTTTATGTGATCCAAAGCTTTGTCTCTGAAGCTTGATGGTGGTTCTTGAAGTAGCTTTTCCCATACTGCTTGATTGTTCTTGATTTGTTCAAGGATTTTGCCCTGCACATTAAGAACCAGATGAGAAGAGGTGGCATCAGTGCTTATTTCTGTCAACGTGCGAGTTAACAATAGCTCCTTGATTGCAATGTTTTTGATTTTTTCCATATCTTCAGATGCCATTTTTGTTTTTGTCTGTGTTTTTGTGTGTGTTTTATTTGGTCTTCTATGTCTTAATATGGAAGGTAGTTATCAAGGTTTTTTATATTAATATAGTAAATTTATTATATAGGTAGGGTGGTAAGTTCGGTAGTATTTATTGTAAAATTCATCATTACATGTCAAATTATAGTCACATCGTTAATAAATTAAGTTTTTTTATATAAAATAATATCAACTTTAGTTTTTAAGATTGGTAGTTTTTTTTTTTTTTTTGCATTTTTATTACAAAGTATTTTTTTTAAGTTTTTTTTTTTCACTCTTCCTTATTCGAAATCGCACTTGATTCGAAAGTAATTCGCAAACTGTAAGAAACAAACATTTAAATATCCTTTTTTATGATATCGCATGTGTAATTTATCTGAAATCGCACACTATATGAAAAGATTTTGTAAAGTTTTGAAATCGCATGTGCATTATCCTGAAGTTCGCAAACTATATGAAATCTCAAAGAATTCTTAAATTTTTTTTACTGATATCGCATATGCATCCCATGAATTCGCAAACTATATGAAATGTCAAAGAATTCTTTTTATACCGAATTCGCATTTGCATTGTCGACGTTTCGCACATGATTTGACAAACTACATCATCTTCTTCGATAGTCAGTGCATACAGAATTTCTAAATTCATCAGAAGTTCATTTTCTCAGAAGAATTTGCTGAATAGGAATCGATCGATTTAGTGAATAAGAATCGATCGATTTTTGGTTAATTGTTATAATTTCGTTTTTGGTTTTGATTTAGGATCGTTCGTTATGATTTTTGAGGTTTTGTTTGCCGTTTATCAGGTGTTTTGATCTTAAATTTGACGTTTTTAACCTTGGCGGTTTCTTTTTTATGAATCCTATGTTGATAAATTTAATAGAAAAACGCGCTGTTTAAGGAAGATGATCCGACAGTTGTAGTCGACGCGTACATAATGTACGATTAGAGTATTTGTATGATAACCGGCCTCAAATAATATATATATATATATGTATATATATATATGTATATATATATATATAGGGTAAGGTTCATGCGAGAACCACCTTTATTGCGAGAATCGCGAGAACCAATGTGAACAGAAACTAAAATAGCTAAGAAAACCCTAAAAAAACCTAACCCCCCCCCCAAAAAAAAAAAAAAAAAAAAACCTAAACCCCCAAAAAAATCTAAAAAAAAACCTAACCCCCCCCCCAAGCTAAAATGCTAAAAACTAAACCCCCAAAAACCTAAAAAATCTAAAAAAAATCTAAAAAAAATATTAAAAGTGGCGGTTTTTTTATAAAAAATATTAAAAAAAAAATTATAGTGTTTTTTTAGCTTTTTTAGGCATTTTTGGTTGTGTTCACATTGGTTCTCGCGGTTCTCGCAATAAAGGGTGGTTCCTAACAGATTTTTATCCTATATATATATTTGTTGAAATATATATATATATAACAGTTTAACAAATCATACATCTAATACATAGTTCAATGAATAACAAAGACATACAAGTCTTAAAACATATTCAAGATAAAAGACTTGTACTCAAGTCATTACAAGACCGAAGTGTCTAACAAATATAGAAAGCTTGTAGGTCGTGACACTATTCAGGACGACTGTACGTCAGATCACAGTTACTTACCATTCACGGACGCAATTCTGTGAGTTCATGTCCCCTATTCATTTTAAATACTTTACAACTTTACAACTATCGGGGAAAATACATGTTCAATTGTATGTTAAGTCATGGAATGAAACACCTTAGATCATGTGCTATTAGGGTCATACATCTAAGCACCATTAATCTAGTTTGGACCTAGGTACAGAGGGTTAGATCTAATGGGTTTTGGCGAGCCCCACTCTTGGTCGTGGACCCATACAGAAGAGTGCATTTGTGTCCCAGTCGATAGTAGTCGACACAAAATCGTCTTGGTTTGGATTACTTCCTATTTCGTCACACATATTAATGTCCTCGCGAAACATTAACGATCAACGATTTCATTGACGCTTTACATACTACATCTTTAATACTGGTTTTCATCTAAATACAACTCACATTTTACGGATACATCTTTACATACAGTTTTGATACAAATACATCTCACATTTTACGGATACATCTTTACATACAGTTTTGATACAAATACATCTCACAATTACGGATACATCTTTACATACAGTTTTGATACAAATACATCTTATACAACTAAACTGCATGAACTCACCAACTTTGGTTGATGTTTTCAAACTTAACATGTATTTCAGGGAATTAGTGGACCATGCAGATATTTCAGTTCAAGAAAGCGAGTATCAAGACTCCATGCCAACTTTTGAAGGGTTTGCCCATTATATATTGCCTCTTTGCGGTGATATAGTGGTCAAAGCCTTGACATTTTAAGATTTACATTTTGATGTATGAAACAATGACAACTTATTTTCATTTGATGGTTTGTAACCAATACATTTAACTTATGTTGTGTTCTTTTGAAACAATTATGGCAATGGCATTGGAGTATGTTTTATTAATCTAGTATGTTCACGTATATTGTTATGCAATGAGAACCGATCAGATCACACCTCGCGCTTCCGCTACAAGCGGGTGTGATAGATTGGTATCAGAGCATCCATTGTAGTGAACCAGGATTCTTTCTCGAGTCTAAGTCTACAATCACTAGGGACCCCTCACGAAAATAATTTATACAAGAACAAAAGGTTCATTGCATAAACATTTTTCAAGGTCCACTACAAACAAAAATTCACTTCACATAAATCAAGCGACGACATTTCCATGGGTGAAGTCTATGAGAAATAGACACATTAGATTATCAGACTATGTGCCTACAACACATTACATTATCAGTTTACGCATTATAAACAGTTTACAAGTTCAGCTTATACACGATAGAAATCCTTGTTAGATAGGATTTTATATGATTATATATGCAAATCATTTATATATGTGTTGTACGAAACATCTTGGCAAGAATGAAATGCCTTCGAATTCGAATTCTAACGTCATCCTTGACACACATAACATGGTTAAGACACAACATCTTTTACACAAGATATGATGTTCTATTTCAAA
This sequence comes from Helianthus annuus, assembly GCF_002127325.2. Classification (NCBI taxonomy): domain Eukaryota; kingdom Viridiplantae; phylum Streptophyta; class Magnoliopsida; order Asterales; family Asteraceae; genus Helianthus; species Helianthus annuus. Next base: position 60,805,854 of record NC_035447.2, on the reverse strand, counting down.
ACATAACATATTTTATACAATAAAACTTCCATGAGAATATCGGCCTCACATCTACTGCGGAGCTTATGGCGAACGGGGTTCCTAAGTGAGACCATAAGGCATTGATCCCATGGAATATGGTTGCTTTCTCGCGGATGCTGAGATGCTTGATTCAGTAGTGATGATGAGGCAGAGGTGGTAGCCTTGGACAACAACTCCATTTGTGGGACGAGGTCCCTGTGGCTTATACAGATCATGATTGACGACACTCTTGTCCAGACAAGGAAGATGAAGTACTCTTCTTAAAGGTGCCCCTCCAGTTGTTATTTTCACAAATTCTCTCTATTTTTATTTCACTTAACGCCGTGCCGTTCTGCGAGTAATGACAACAGACGTTGACACGTGAACTATCACGAAGTTCCCTCCTGTGTTAAAAATAGACAATAGTGTCCTCTCTCTGACTGATCATCTGCTTGGAACGAGAGAATGCTAGGGTGACCATGCAAGATAATTTATTATTACGGGGGCCCACGTAATAACAACTTGTAGTGCATGGAAATCCTGGTGGACTCTGCAGGTCAAGCTAATGATCACTGTTCATTCAAGAATTTTAAGTTGTTACTTAAAATTCAGTCTTTTCTATCCAATATAACACTAACCGAGATGGTTACTATTACACCCTATAATACAATACAGGAAGACGATACGTATTGTTCGCACCTAACATTCGATCTACAACACGAGTTGTTCGATACTAGTCATCTAAACAAACAAAACTTGTTAACTACTCATGGAGGATCTTTCCTCAACATTCTAGAATTCTTGTGCATGAGTTGGTTCTTTAGTGTCTATGACACCTTATCTTATTTATTGGAAATGAATACAATAAATTCCGTCATTTGACATTTGTCTTATCCAAAGGGATAGTATGGCATGAGCCATGTTACAACTCCCTCATTGCATTCTATTCGACATCTATGAAGATCTTAATGATCTTGTTGTAGCTCATGAAGCTCAAGCAATATTATCATATCCGGCACATGGACAAGTACGAAATCGAATTTCTCTACTTCGGATGATCAAAGCCTATGGAGTATGAAATACATACTATATGGACGAAGGCCACTGGTTGTTTTCCCCTCCTCAACAAATTATTTCGTTTTCCACTTAGACATATGACCAATATACTCAAGAGGTACTGCACATTTTGGTTTTGGTTATCCACATTATCACCTATTCAAACATGTATGAACAATACGATCTTGAGGATTCTATGACCGATTTCCTTCTTCATTCTTGGGCGCATGATAGACTACATTGTCCAAATATATATCTAGATTCTTTTAATAATGCATATTAAAAAGAATCATGGCGCCAAAAGGAAGGTTCACACCCAGAAAGGGGTTAACAAATCAGCATCTTACTGATTAAGCTGAATAAGAGCTCTTATGGAACAACAGGAGAGTGCAGAAATTGCACAACATGAGGTTAATCGAGGCGACATGATGCTTGTCAGTGTGTATATATTTTAGGTGTATATTTTAAGCCCTTTTTACACTTTTTAGCCAAGTTTTAAATTTATAAACACGATATTCACTAACACTAAACACACATATGGGCAAGTGCACCCATCGTGGACGTAGTATAGTGTTGGTAAGATACCGAGGTCGTCCAATGACACAAGAGCTTTTAGTACCAGCTTATCCTCAACTTCTAATCAAATCAAAATGTTAGAAAAAAGGTTTTTAAACTAGGAAAATAAAACTAAATAAAATGCTGAAAATAAAATAAAAATAAAAACAGATAGACAAGATGAATCACTTGGATCCGACTCGTGTGTAGTGTAACCTTTGATTGTTTTTGCACTTTTGCACTTGTTTAAGAGATTATCTTAGTTATTGTAGTAGGCCCCTCTTTTGAAGGCGACGTTACCCTCAACCCAGTAGTTTGAGTCAGCAAGGATACAATCCTAAAGGGTCGGATTATTGAAAGATAATTAATTAAGTTATTAATGCATAATGTGGTAGGCCCCTCTTTTGAAGGCGACGTTACCCTCGGCTAAGTAGTCTGAGTCAGCAGGGATACAGTCCTAAGTAGCCGGGTTAAAGTTTTAATAGTAGTTTAACTTATGAGGGGATCAAAGAGTTTGGACCCCCGCCATCCAATACCGTTGGGTATTGATGGAGATCCTACTAAATTTGACCCAGGTCCTTTGCAGGATCTATACACTGAACAATGGCAAGACTCTTACCAAACTGTTCCCTTAACCCCCGACCAGGTAGCCAACATACCTCCATATAGACCGTGGAGATATGAATGGTGAAAATCTTTTATTTTATATAGACAGTAAAATAATGCCAGGACACCACGGACAAACGATAAAGAAGAATCACCTTCAACATAAGAAACTAGTAATTAAAGTCATTAATACAAAACCAATTAAAAAGTGCAAAAGATTAAAAATAAAAAGTATTACACTAAACACTTGTCTTCACCAAGTGATGTAAGAGACTTAGGCAAACATGGCCTTTGATTGTCAAGAACTCTTACGGTCAATCTTGGATCCCGAGACGACTCACACATTCTATGATGGACAATGGATGATGGTGGTGGATGATGGTGTTGTGATGGCGGTGGGTGGTGGGTGAAGTGTGAGAGAGGTGGTGTGCCAAGGGATGAGTTGCAAGAGCCCTAAGCACTCCTATTTATAGGCTGAACAGAAGCTCGGGCACGGCCCCGTGTCCACTGGGCACGGCCACGTGCCCATCCGACTCCCTCTCTTCATTAACTGCAATTTCATTCAATACATCTGCAATAGTTTACCACGCCCTCGTGTCCGCTGAGCACGACCCCGTGTGCAGAAGCATATCTGTACTATCAAGATTTGCCTGGATTTTGCGAATCTTATAGTTGACCACGGCCCCGTGCCCGCTGAACACGGCCCCGTGGTGGGCAATAGAAGCTTCTACCACCTTGTCTTTTTTGCTGACACTTGGGCACGCCCCCGTGCTCACTGAGCACGGGGCGTGTTCAGTCTTCTGTCTTCTTGTTTTGCTTGGGAAGATGCTGTCGGGGGTCGGGAATGCCACGCTTGTTCCTTTTTCTTGTATTTATGTTAGATTTAGCTGTCTTCTTGCTTCTTTTGTTAATTTGAGCTCATTTAATCCTGAAAATACAAAAGAAAGACAAAAGCACACTTTTTCCAACATTAGTACTAAAAAAGGGTTAGTTTTATGCCACTATTGATGTAATTTATATGTTGCATTTTGTGCACATGAAATACCCCAACACTTGAATCTCTGCTTGTCCTCAAGCAAAACTCCTTATAATGTGGCTTTTTTCACTCCCAAATGGAATGGGTAGAAGAGAAGGTTTTTAGGCTTGTTATAGAGTGTCGGGATTTCCAAGATTCTTTATTTAAGTTTTATTTTTATTTATTTACAATCCTATTCGTCATGATTTATTAAAAATGTTTCATAAGATAAATTACTTATTAGCGCATAACATGCCTTTTTTAAAATTCCATTTATATACAAGTTCACATACCTCACGGGGGATCACTCAACACTCGGCCGAAGGTGTATTTTTTTTAGTGAATCACTCGAGAGCGGCGTGGAACTTACTCATACCATAAGCTTGCCAAGCAATCAATCCTCCTCCTTTTTAACTATATACCTTTGTAAATATCAAGAGGACTTTTTGGGTGAAGGGTTAGGCTTGGGCTAAAGGTGGGTGGTTGGGTTAGTGGTTAGTAACAGGGCGAAAAGCGTAAAAGCATCGGTTTTTTGAAAGACTTTTTATTTTCCACAATTTATTTTATTCTGATGAACCATTTCTTTCAAACAAAGTTATTTTTGATGAACTTGTTTGTTTAGTTGGTTTCATCATCATCATCATTTTTTTTAGGAAAGTCATCAGAAAACCGAGCTTTGTTACTAAAAGAAAGGGTTAAAATAAAAATGTTTAGGTGGGTAAAAAGGGTGATTGTTTTAGGTTAAGAAATGAAAAGGTTTAGGCTCAAAGGGGTTAACTAGGGGGATTTTGTGTAGGTGGTAAAAAAAATGAAAAATAATGGTGTAGAAAGAAAAAAGGGTTAGTCCTAATGCCTCCATCATTTACTTACTCGGGTTTAAGTTGGTAAGGACCGGGAATGCATTGTTGTGGCAAGTTCTAGAGTCGTAAGAACCAAGCGGCTATTCATACAAGAAACAAAAAATGAGCATTTAGTGTAAAGATATGTATTTGTATGCTCAATAAAGGCTCAAAACTCACTTTTGTAGGAATGGGTTTTTATGTGATCAAGTATATATAATCAAATTTTAACTAAGCTTCTCATGCCATTTCATAATTTTCTTATGTTGGTTCTTTTTATCACGACGCTATCGGTTGTAAACTTGTAAAAATATAACCTTTTTTTAGAACTTGAAATTCCCAACTTAAACTTAGACAAGTAAAAAAAATGAAAAAAAAATTTGAAAAAATTTGGGGTGATTAGCGGTTCAAATAGAGTTTTGTGTAAGGCTTGTTAATTAGGACTTGCAAGATTTAAAGTTTTAGTATCCCCCCACACTTAAATTACACATTGTCCTCAATGTGTCCCAAAAATAAGTTTTTAGGTTGATTGAATGTGTAAAGGGGTGTTAAAAGCAAAATTTTATGTTACTGGCACTCTGGACACAGCCCCGTGTCGGATGGACACGGCCCCGTGTCGGATGGACACGACCCCGTGTTCAGCTGCCAGTAACGAAAACTTACAGAAGGTGGACACGGGGGCGTGTTGGCTGGACACGACCCCGTGCCTGGCAAAAATCTGCAGAAAGCAACCAAACAGCAAGTCTGGGAGGTGGCCACGGGGGCGTGTTGGCCGGACACGACCCCATGTAGACAGTCTGCAAGGTCGAAAAACAGGTTTCTAGCTCCGGTTTTCCTGTTCCGGCTTTAGTAGTACTAATGTTCAGTACTCTAAGCCTCGTATGTACCTGTTTTATCAATAAATACCACACCAAACAATACCAAACATCCTAGATTACCAAGTTCAACATCCATATCACAAAGTAAAAAAACAAATGCAGAAAAATAAAAAGAGTTAGGGAAAGTAAATTGTTTAACACTCGGCACGCAGGCCGGAAATTATTTGATAGAAAAAGGGGGTTTTAACCTGTGGGATCACCAACCTCCTGCTCCTGCTCCTACTCCACCCGCCTAGTCCATGTCATCATCACTGCCCTCCTCCTCCATACCCCGCCATGTACTCCCGGATGCTTCCGATGTCATCTTGGATATCGGAGATGTTTCTTTCAATGGCCCCAACCTGGTTGTATGTGTTGTTGGCGAGGTTGTAGGTGTTCCTGGTGCACATAAGGTTTTCCTGCAAAAGATCATGCAAACTCTGAAAGTTAGGAAAACCACCTCCTTGTGAGGAGGATTGGCCTGGATCACCGTGAGGGTGGTACTGGTAGTGGGGAGGTTGTTGGAACTGTGGAGCGTGAAGGACTAGCGCCTCTTGCGGGTTCCATGCATGCCCTTGCATCCTCTGAAAGCTGACCGACCCATCTTCCGCCTCATAGATTAGGTTCATGGAGTGGCAGATGTGTACATCAACTCGTCCCGACCATGGGCTCCTTTCGAAAGACCTAGGTATGTTCACGAAGTGCTTGAAGAGGTGGTACACCCATCCCCCGAAGAAGATAGGGGTTGGTGCTTGAGCTAGTCGGTTCAGATGCATGTTTCGGAGTAGGAGAAATGGAACATCGAGGTGTCTTCGGGTATGAATGCAGTGAAGGACTATCAGATCTCTCAACCCAACAACGCCACCACTATCATGCCTTTGGCTTAGAGAGTAACCGAGGACCCTATGGATGTATCGGTAGAGTGGGTCCCTCAACTTGGTATTCTTTGTGCTGCTTGGGTTGTAGTGCCCTTCACCAATCTGAGCCCACGCGGTTTGGCGCTCGTTCTCATCCAAATCTCGCACCCCTCTGGTGTTCTCTTCACTTCCCGAATCCTCCTCCGTATACAGCCCAACTATTGCCCCGAATTGTGCCATTGAGATCGAGTACTTAGTTCCACCACATCGAAATGCCACCCCATCATTGTCGAAAGGGTCGCACCTTGAATTGAAAGTGAAGGTGCTATAGAATTCCATAGTGCACTCATGGACGGAACGAAGTCTAGTGGTTAGGGAAATCCTTAGTGGGCCGGTAACGAGGTTGTTAAACCGGTCAAGTTGGTTCACCATGGCTAAGAGATCCGTGCACACTTGTCTTGGGTATTCTTCCGGTCTTGTTTGAAGTATGTCATATCTGGCCCTAGCATCGAGCTCATTTTCGTTGAATCTTGTGAACTTCTTCGACATCTGAAAGAATACATCAAAAGTTAGCACGAAATAATGAAACTTTTCGGAGAAAACTGAAAACAGTGGGCTGGACACGGCCCCGTGCTCACCGGACACGGCCCCGTGTCCAGGCGTCTGTTACTCAAAACTTCCGTTTTTCGACCCGGTCCCGAAAACTTGAAAATTTTTGGTCAAGTATGTGCGGTTTCCCCCGAAAATGAAACCCCAAGTGCCGTTTTTCCCAAAACAAACCGTTTACCCCTTCGATTTTATCTTTTTCGGTTCAAAAACAAGGGTTTGGAGTTTTTGTGAGAAATCGGGCAAATCTATCAACAATACAAGTGGGTTTACTTTCCATAACACTAATCTATACTAATGCTATCAGATCTAAGCAAAAATTTGAGGTTTGATTCGGATGAACTTCAAGAACCCTAGATTTTCCCCAAATTTTTGATGTTATAACTACATGCAAGTAACTAATCTAACTACTAATGATGATAGAATCATACCTTGATGTTGTTAGAATGAGAGGAGACATCGAAAATCTACGGAAAATCACCTGGACCAGAGCGTTTTGCGGGGAAACGGGGCGTGTGGAATGATGTAACTGGTATGAAAAAGGGATTTTATCCCGACAGATGCGCGGACACGGCCCCGTGCCGAGCAAGGTTTTTTTTTTAAATAGTGCTCGTGTAAGTGCCCTGTTTTCTCAAAAATCGGTTAGAAGACTTACCAGTTTCGATGTTTATCCGTTTGTTTGTTACCTACCAGGTATGATGTTGATGCCTTTATTCGTCAACTGTTCGAAGCGAGATTTCTTCCTCCTCATCCTCAATGAATCCTTGATAGAGTTTCAGCCGTTGGCCATTGACTTTGAATGGAATACCATTCCGAGATGTAATTTCTACTGCACCGTGAGGAAAAATATGGGTGATGGAAAAAAGGACCTGACCACCTAGATTTTAGTTTACCCGGAAATAATCGAAGTCGTGAATTAAACAATAGAACTTGATCTCCCACTCGAAATTCATTTGGTTTAATGTGTTTGTCGTGTAAATTTTTCATTCTTTCCTTATAAATTTCAGAGTTAGAGTATGCATAATTCCTTAATTCGTCTAATTCATTTATTTCACAAAATCGATTTTTACCTGCAAATTCTAAATCTAAGTTTACATTTTTTATTGCCCAGTAGGCCTTGTGAGCTATTTCTACCGGCAAATGACAACTTTTTCCATAGACGAGCTTATATGGGGTTGTGCCTATAGTTGTTTTATAGGCAGTTCGAAAAGCCCATAAAGCATCATCTAATTTATCGGCCCATTCCTTTTTATTTAATACTACGGTTTTTTCAAGTATTCGTTTTAAACCTCTATTAGTCACTTCGGCTTGTCCGTTTGTTTGAGGGTGATACGTTGTTGAGACCCGGTGATAGACCCCATATCTTGTTAAGATTTTTTCGAGTTGATGATTACAAAAATGGGTACCTCTATCACTTATTAATGCTTTAGGTGTTCCAAAACGAGAGAATATTTTTTTCAGAAATCTTACCACGACTCTTCCATCATTTGTTGGAAGTGCCCCGGCCTCGGCCCATTTAGACAAGTAATCTACTGCCACAAGTATATATTTGTTTCCTTTTGACGGCGGGAAAGGTCCCATAAAGTCGAGTCCCCACACATCAAAAATTTCACAAACGAGAATGCCATTTTGTGGCATTTCATTTTTGGAAGAAATATTACCTGATCTTTGGCAAGCATCACATGTCTTAACTAGACTTTGTGCGTCTTTGTAAATGGTCGGCCAATAAAATCTTGAATCAAATACCTTTTGTGCGGTACTAGCGGCACCATGATGTCCTCCGTATGGACCTTCATGACAATGGCGGAGAATTCTTCTTGCTTCACTACCATGTACGCACCTTCGGATGAGTTGGTCGGCACACATTTTGAAAAGATAAGGATCTTCCCAAAAGTAATGCTTCACATTAGCAAAGAATTTTTTTCTTTGGTGATGTGGCCATTCTTTGGTGACTATACCGCTAGCTAAGTAGTTAGCATAGTCGGCATACCATGGTTCTTCCTTCTATTCCACCATTTCTAGGGACTCCGTTGGGAATTTTTCGTTGATTTGCTCGTCCTAGTTGCCTCCAAAGCTGGGTCTTCTAAGCGCGAAAGATGATCTGCTGCTGTGTTTTCTGCTCCTCTTTTGTCTCTGATTTCAGTATCAAATTCTTGGAGGAGTGGAATCCACCTGATCAAACGGGGTTTTGCGTCTTGTTTCTTGAAAAGGTATCGAATGGCTGCATGATCTGTATAGACGATTGTTTTAGAAAGAACAAGATAAGAACGACACTTATCAAAAGCAAATACCACAGCTAGTAATTCTTTTTTACTTGTTGTGTAATTCTCTTGTGCATCGTTAAGTGTTTTACTAGCATAATAGATTGGTTTTTCTTTTCTTTGTCCCAAGACTGCTCTAACTGCAAAGTCACTTGCATCACACATGATTTCGAAAGGAAATTTCCAATCAGACGCTATCATGATAGGTGCATTGAATAGCATTTCCTTGAGGGTTAGAAATGCTTGATTGCAATCCTTGTCAAAGATGAAAGGCACATCTTTTTCAAGTAATTTTGTTAGAGGTCTTGAAATTTTAGAATAGTCCTTGATAAATCTCCTATAAAATCCGGCATGCCCTAAGAAACTTCCGATTGCTCTAACGGAGGATGGTGGAGGTAATCGAGAAATAGTGTCTATTTTTGCTCGATCAACTTCCATTCCTTCGCTTGAGATCTTGTGACCGGGCACTATTCCCTCTGTTACCATGAAATGGCATTTTTCCCAGTTAAGGGCGAGGTTAGTTTCCTCACATCGGGACAGCATTTGTTCAAGGTTATCGAGGTATTGGTCGTATGAGTCTCCAAAGATAGAAAAGTTGTCCATGAAGACTTCCATTGTCTTTTCTATCATGTCATGGAAGATGGCCACCATGCAACGTTGGAATGTTGCGGGGGCATTACACAGACCAAATGGCATGCGTCGATAAGCAAAAGTTCCATAGGGACATGTGAAAGTTGTCTTTTCTTGGTCTTCGGGCGCTATCGGGATTTGAAAGTAACCTGAAAAACCATCCAAGAAACAATAAAATTTATGACCGGATAATCTTTCTAACATTTGATCAATGAAGGGTAAAGGAAAGTGATCTTTCCTTGTTGCTTCATTTAATCGTCTATAGTCTATACATACTCTCCATCCTGTGACGGTTCTCGTTGGTATTAATTCATTCTTTTCATTCGTTATTACCGTCATACCTCCTTTCTTTGGAACTACTTGGACGGGAGTTACCCAGGGACTATCTGAGATAGGGTAGATAAGTCCAGCGTCAAGTAATTTGATGACTTCGTTTTTAACCACTTCTTGCACATTTGGATTTACTCTACGTTGTGGCTGTATTACCGATTTGTAGTCATCATTCATTAAAATTTTGTGCGTGCACATGGAAGGACTTATTCCTTTAATATCTACAAGCTTCCAAGCGATCGCATTTTTATGTTTTTTCAAAAGTTTAATTAATTTTTCTTTTTCTAAACTACTTAATTTAGACGAAATAATTACAGGTGATTTACCATCTTTGTCGAGAAAAGCATATTCCAAACCTTTTGGAAGTTCTTTGAGCTCAAGGGGTGGGTCTTTAGGAGACTCCTTATTTTGTTGCTCATTTTGATCAAGAACTTTAAAAGTTTGTTCTATGGCGACCTCTTCTTCAACAAAGTGGTCAATCTTTTCACTTGTATCGGGTGGCTCATCTTCATCTTCAATTAGGGGGTCATTGTTGCCAAAATGATATTTCATTGAGTGCTCAAGATCTATGCTCCTTTTGAATGCCCCTAGTTGAAGAGGTAGATTGTTGAACTTCCGGATTTTCAAAGCTTCATGAGTTTTTGTAACACCCCCAAAATCCCACTAGCGGAAATCCCGCGAGGCGTGTTACGCATCAGAGTTCGAGCCACCAATCACATTGAACCAATAGTAAATACTTAAATAAAACATAATATCAAATCCCCAAAGTATTGTGTAGCGGAAGCATTTAATAAATCGTTTAGCAATTGTTTCATAATACTTAAAACCAAAGTTTCCAATGTAAATAAATCCAAGAGTCTCGATCCATGACCACTCCAGCACTCCCAGATAGCAAGTCCATGTTCCAAGTGTTAATGACCTACAAGCATGCAAACAAGTGTGTCAGACTACGCTGGTGAGTTCAAGGTTTGCACATGAGTCGTGTTACCAGATATATGTTAATACGATTCACCATTGTATTACGTTGTTGCTCATGTTAGATTACCCTAGGGACGACGCCCTTACGTAACCGAGGAGTGTGCCTCTTAGCAACCCACTATGTTGTTCAGTTAGTTACCCTAGGGAAACCGCCCTTACGTAACCGAGGAGTGTGCCTCTAAACAACCATAGTGAAACCCAGATAATTAGTACCTAATAGCGCTATCAACTAATTACCCCCATTGCCCTCCAGGCAATAACCAAAACCGATTAAGTTGTTTACCCAATGTTTCCCGTCCAAATGTTTACTAGTTGTCCCAAACCACCGGGACGCATGCTTGAGAAAAATGCAATGAACTCACCTGGGGTTGCTCGGTATGATTCACACAGTTCAATTAAGTTATAGAGCGATTAACCATGTCCTACCATAGTTATTATGCGGGTCAGATTCGTATACAAGTAGTGCACGTATGTTCCATACATATTGTAACAGATTGTGCAAATATTCGACATCACAGATTTAGCGTAAACAATCACGTAAACAAGCAGAGTCCAAGTATCTGGCCCAATTTGTTGGGCTCGTAACAGTGTGCAGGCCCAATAACAAAGTGTACGTGTAAAAGGGCCTCGAGTCGCAACGAAGGAGGTTCCGAGTCGCAACGGGACTCGCAACTGTGGTTCCGGCTTGTCATGGTCCGGTTTCGAGTCGCAACCTGACTCGCAACCGCGGTTTCGGCTCGTGCGGTTTGTGCCGGGAATGTGTGGTCTCGAGTCGCAACGGGACTCGCAACCGTGTGTGGTTTCGAGTCGCAACGGGTGATTCCGACTCGCAATCGGTGTCGCAACGGTGCATGTAACAACTTTCCATGATTACACAGCAACAATCATTCCGTAAATCCAGCAAACATCTATGGCAGTTTCACAATTCAGATCAATCACAGAATTCAATTCAGAAATTATCCTTATTCATATACGTTCATATCATCATTACCAAGAACATTTAATCAGCAAATATATCAAGCATACTAATCGGATCATTTAACTTTCATGCAACCGGATTCTAGACCAAACATGTGAACAATATTCAATCAATTAACATCATGCAACAGCCGATTAACCATACATTCGGTTCACGAAATCATCATAGTAACAACTAGTCATGGTGATCTCCTATCTAATCGGTTTTTAGATTATTATCAAACATCATATGAAACACATCGATCATGATCATCATTATCATACAATCAAAGAACAACAAACAATAGACACTAACCGTGATGTTTGAATGGGTTGAATGGACCGATGTGTAAAGCTTCGAGTGGGGAGGGGCTGCCGTCGGGTTCCAAGCAAAAACGAGAGAGAGAGAGAAGGTCTAGGGTTTCTTGTGTGAGAATGATCTTGCCAAAGTGTGCAAAGGTTACTAACACCCTAGTTGTTAAACAATCAAAGAGGGATGGGCCGAACCCCCACTTGGGTTGCCCCTTGGTTCCGATTACAAGGTTTACGGCCCAAATGGCCTTGTGTGATTGATCCATGTCGTGTGGGTTTAGTTCAAGCAACATACGTATAAGCATATAATTCGTAACATACAATAGCCACACATATCACGTAACATGCATTCATTCAATTAAAGTAGCTCACGTAAGCACGTAGCGTTACAGAAAGTAGGTTCAAATTACGAGTTGTCACAGTATCCCCAACTAAAAAGAAATTTCGTCCCGAAATTTGGTACGCACTCACTGAGAAAGCTAGATAAGTTAAAGCAGCTAGATAAGTTAAAGCTAGGTAAGTTATGTCGTTTGCTGGTTTTCCTGGGGTGTCACATCCTCCCCAACTTGAATGGGAATTTCGTCCCGAAATTCACTAGTTGCGTCAACACCAGATTCACTAGGTTTTGACTGGTCTTCGGGGAACAGATGTGGGTACTTAAGTTTCATCTGGTCCTCGCGTTCCCACGTGAACTCTGGACCACGTCTTGAGTTCCAACGAACTCTCACAATTGGTATACGGCTGTGTTTACGAACTTTAACTTCCCGATCCATAATCTCAATTGGTTCTTCGACAAACTGCAATTTGTCATCTATCTTTAGCTCTTGGAATGGTACTACTAGTGTTTCATCAACCAAACACTTCTTTAGCTGCGATACGTGAAATACATCATGGACATTACCCAACTCAGCCGGTAATTCCAACCTGTAAGCTACCTTTCCAATCCGTTCCACAATTTTGAAGGGTCCTACATAACGAGGGTTTAATTTGCCGCGTTTTCCAAAACGCACCACACCCTTCCAGGGTGAAACCTTTAACATAACACGGTCATTAACTTCAAATTCCAGTGGTTTACTACGCTTGTCAGCGTAGCTTTTCTGACGATCACGGGCTGCGGCCATACGATTTCTGATCTGCACGATGCTTTCTGATGCTTCAAGGACAAACTCAGGTCCTGTGATCTGGCTGTCACCCACCTCATGCCAACAGAGAGGTGAGCGACATTTCCGTCCGTACAGTGCTTCGAACGGAGCTGCCTTAATGCTTGAATGGTAGCTGTTGTTGTAGGAGAATTCTATCAACGGTAGGTGCTTCTCCCACCCTTTTCCAAAGTCGAGTACGCATGCCCGAAGCATATCTTCGAGAGTTTGGATGGTGCGCTCGCTTTGACCATCCGTCTGCGGGTGATAAGCGGTACTCATGTCGAGTTGGGAACCAAACGATTTATGCATTGACTGCCATAACTCTGAAGTGAAACGCGGATCACGGTCTGAGATGATAGAAGTTGGCACCCCATGCCTAGAGACCACTTCCTTAAGGTAGATTGCTGCCAATTGAGAAAACTTGTCTGTTTCCTTGATTGCTAAGAAGTGTGCTGATTTCGTGAGGCGATCAACAATCACCCAAATAGTGTCGTTCCCAGCCTGAGTTCTTGGTAGTCCTGTCACGAAATCCATAGCGATCTGCTCCCACTTCCATGTGGGTATCTCTGGTTGCTGTAGTAGACCTGAGGGCTTTTGATGTTCTGCTTTGACTTTAGCACAAGTCAAACATTTGCTGACGTAGGTTGCTATATGAGCCTTCATGCTGGGCCACCAGTACGTAGTTTTTAAGTCGTGGTACATCTTATCTGATCCAGGATGTACAGAGTAACGTGATTTATGTGCCTCTTCCATTACCAGTTCCCGTAAGTTGCCAAAGAATGGGACCCAAATGCGTCCGGTTATGTAGTAAGCACCGTCTCCCTTTTGTTCTAGTCGTTGTCTCGAGCCACGTAAAGCTTCAGCTCGAATGTTCTCTGGTTTCAACGCTTCCAACTGAGCGTCTCGTATCTGGGAAGGGAGGTTGGACTGGATCGTGAGTTGCAATGCTCGCACACGCCTAGGTGCATTATCCTTTCTGCTGAGGGCGTCAGCTACAACGTTCGCCTTGCCCGGATGATACTTGATGGCACATTCATAATCGTTCAATAATTCCACCCATCGTCGTTGTCGCATATTCAACTCTTTCTGGTCGAAGATGTGCTGGAGACTCCTATGGTCGGTGTAGATGGTGCATTTGGTACCGTACAGATAGTGCCTCCAAATCTTCAACGCAAACACCACCGCTCCTAACTCCAAGTCGTGCGTCGTGTAGTTCTTCTCGTGCACCTTCAGCTGACGAGATGCATAAGCTATTACCTTCTCGCGTTGCATCAACACGCAACCGAGACCCTGAATTGACGCGTCACAATATACCACAAAATCTTCGGTGCCCTCTGGTAAAGACAAGATCGGTGCACTGCAAAGTTTCTGTTTTAACAACTGGAAGGCCTCTTCCTGCTTCGTTCCCCAAGAGTACGCCGTGTTCTTCTGTGTCAGTGAGGTGAGAGGTTGCGCGATTTTCGAGAAGTCTTTAATGAATCTACGATAATACCCTGCGAGACCAAGAAATTGCCGCACTTCAGACGGAGTCTTTGGTGCTGCCCAATTCTTCACTGCATCCACCTTTGCAGGATCCACATGTATCCCTTTCTCGTTAACAACGTGCCCAAGGAAATGCACTTCTCGAATCCAAAAGTCGCACTTAGAAAATTTCGCATACAGCTGTTCCCTTCTCAAGAGTTCCAAGATGAGACGTAGGTGACGCTCGTGATCTTCCTTGTTCTTGGAATAGACTAAGATGTCGTCAATAAACACTATAACAAACTCGTCGAGATATGGCTTGCATACGCGGTTCATGAGATCCATGAAAACTGCTGGTGCATTGGTCAATCCAAACGGCATGACCAAAAACTCATAGTGTCTGTAGCGCGTTCGAAAGGCTGTCTTGGGAACATCCTCTTCCCTAACCCTTACCTGGTGATAACCCGACCTTAAGTCGATCTTTGAATAGAAACTCGACCCTTGCAACTGGTCGAACAAGTCGTCGATACGTGGTAACGGATAGCGGTTCTTAATGGTCACCTTGTTGAGCTCTCGATAGTCAATACACATACGGAATGACCCGTCCTTCTTCTTCACGAACAAAACTGGGGCTCCCCAAGGCGAAGAACTGGGTCGAATAAAGCCCCTGTCCAACAACTCCTGCAGTTGATTAGACAGTTCCTGTAACTCTCCTGGCGCTAACCGATAAGGAGCTCGAGCAATTGGAGCCGCTCCTGGTGCAAGATCAATCTGAAATTCTACTTGACGGTGAGGAGGTAACCCTGGTAGCTCTTCCGGGAATACATCAGCAAATTCCCGTACCACTGGTAGATCCTCGATCTTACCTTCCTCAGACTGAGCGTTGGTAACTAACGCTAACAGTGCAGGATACCCCTTTTGTAGATACTGTTGTGCACGCATGGCCGTGATAATCCCAACCATCGTCCCACTACGATGCCCCTGTACTAACAGTGACTCTCCATCAAGGAGAGGAATACGCACAATCTTCTCTTTACATAGAATTTCTGCTTGGTGCTTAGACAACCAATCCATGCCTATCACTATGTCAAAACTACCGAGCGTAACAGGAAGGAGGTCAATATCAAACACCTGACCCACGAGATCTAGTTTGCACCCGAAAAGGACGTTCGAGGCTTCTATCGTTTTACCATCTGCTAGTTCTACTACCTGCTTAACTTCTAAAGGTGTTGGGGTTATCCCTAATCGTTGACTAAACTCTAGGGACACATAACTCCAATCGGCACCCGAATCAAATAATACAGAAGCAATACGATCATTAACAGGAAACGTACCAGTTACAACGTTGCCGTCATTCCTGGCATCCCCTGCTCCAAGCTGAAACACTCTGCCCCGAGCACCATTACCCCCGTTGTTGCCGTTGTTGTTGTTGTTGTTCCCAGCATTGTTGTTATTCGGGCGGTTGTTGTCGTTAGCGTTCTGGTTTAACTGAGGGCAATCCCGCTTAAAGTGACCCTCGTCACCACACTGGAAGCACCCCTTCCTGAAACCCTGGTTCTGCTGGGGTGGTTGTCCCTGTTGTCTCTGATTCTGCTGGTTCTGTTGCTGCTGGTGTTTGGGTTGTGAGGTTCTACAATCCCTGGCCTCATGGCCTGGCTTACCACACTTGTTACACGTCCGACCACACGGCCCCCAATGATGAAAGCCACATTTGTTACACCGTGGCTTTCTCCCTGCATAAGAACCCTGGCTATGGCCACTTCCCTGGCCTTGATTGACAGATGACGACTGGCTGATGTTGCGGTTGCTGTTGTCTGGCCTTTTCTGAGTCTGGCCAGCACTGGATGCTTTGTCATAATCACCCCACTTCCGCTTGTTATCATTAGCGGACGTAGTGGCAGTGGGTGTAGCAGCAGCAGCGGCCGAAATACGCGGAGGTAACGAATCGTTTTCCACCTCTTGGTCCACAATCTTATGAGTCAGACGAACGATCTGTGTCAAATCATTGAGATGGGCTGCAGTGACCAAGCTCTTCACACGCGGAGGCAACCCTTTGATGAATAACTCAATCCTCCGAGACATAGGCCGGGACAAGTTCGGGCACATGTCGGCCAGTTCATACGATCGCTTCACATACGCTTCGACTTCAGATCCAACCATCTTCAAGTCGTAGTATTCGTTTTCCAACTTCTGGACTTCATCCCGAGGACAGTACTCCTCCCTGATCAGTTCTTTAAAGTCTTCCCAGGTCGTGGCATTCGCTGCCTCGATGCCCAACAACTGTACATGGGCGTTCCACCACGTTAGGGCACCATCTGCCAAGGTACCTGCAGCATATTTCACCCTGTCCCCAGCGGGACAGTTACAGATAGCAAACACAGACTCTGCTTTCTCGAACCATCTTAGAAGTCCCACAGCCCCTTCAGTCCCGGTGAAGGTCTGTGGCTTGCAGTCCATAAACATTTTGAATGTACACGCAGGCTGGTTAGGTTGAGGTTGCGCTTGTTGACCTAAATAACGGGAGGAAACACATTATAGGAATGAAAAGACGTGTACGTGGTATAAGAGTAAAGAGTACTTGGTACACTCCGTACCAGCTTGATAGGCTGCTAAAGCCTCAGCCACGCGGGTGTTGATTAGGTCATTCAACTCAGCCTGAGTCATGTTGATGTTGCCACGTCCGTGTCCTCGTCCACTCATGTTTCTATAGTTGGGAATAAACCGATTTAGAAATCGAAATGGAACAGGAGTCAAGTATCATACTGATATTCGCGTACTACTAAGTTCACACATAGTAAGGCAGAACCCTTCTCACGCTCGATAAGCCTCACTGGGACTTGCATGCACCCCGCGTTATTATTAAGTGTGCACCCATAATAATAAGGCGATTTGCATGTTCATCTCAGAGCCTCTTAGCTTGCGCTCGAAGTTTCCCCCGTTCAAATAACACAACAGACGGTATTACAGGTCTATGATCTACATGAGTCGAAGAGTAGTGTCACACTATCAAGTCACTATGGTGTTATACGTTCCAGTTCATATACGTTGTGAGTGTGTGACTGCTAAGCTAGTAATGTATAAAGTGAGAGAGAAACGAACCTTGCAATCTGGTGCTGAGTGTCATGATCGATTTTCGAAGACGTTCGGTTATAGTCTGGTTTTACAAAACGTTTTAAAACCTAGTTCACTATAACCAGTGGCTCTGATACCAAACTGTAACACCCCCAAAATCCCACTAGCGGAAATCCCGCGAGGCGTGTTACGCATCAGAGTTCGAGCCACCAATCACATTGAACCAATAGTAAATACTTAAATAAAACATAATATCAAATCCCCAAAGTATTGTGTAGCGGAAGCATTTAATAAATCGTTTAGCAATTGTTTCATAATACTTAAAACCAAAGTTTCCAATGTAAATAAATCCAAGAGTCTCGATCCATGACCACTCCAGCACTCCCAGATAGCAAGTCCATGTTCCAAGTGTTAATGACCTACAAGCATGCAAACAAGTGTGTCAGACTACGCTGGTGAGTTCAAGGTTTGCACATGAGTCGTGTTACCAGATATATGTTAATACGATTCACCATTGTATTACGTTGTTGCTCATGTTAGATTACCCTAGGGACGACGCCCTTACGTAACCGAGGAGTGTGCCTCTTAGCAACCCACTATGTTGTTCAGTTAGTTACCCTAGGGAAACCGCCCTTACGTAACCGAGGAGTGTGCCTCTAAACAACCATAGTGAAACCCAGATAATTAGTACCTAATAGCGCTATCAACTAATTACCCCCATTGCCCTCCAGGCAATAACCAAAACCGATTAAGTTGTTTACCCAATGTTTCCCGTCCAAATGTTTACTAGTTGTCCCAAACCACCGGGACGCATGCTTGAGAAAAATGCAATGAACTCACCTGGGGTTGCTCGGTATGATTCACACAGTTCAATTAAGTTATAGAGCGATTAACCACGTCCTACCATAGTTATTATGCGGGTCAGATTCGTATACAAGTAGTGCACGTATCTTCCATACATATTGTAACAGATTGTGCAAATATTCGACATCACAGATTTAGCGTAAACAATCACGTAAACAAGCAGAGTCCAAGTATCTGGCCCAATCTGTTGGGCTCGTAACAGTGTGCAGGCCCAATAACAAAGTGTACGTGTAAAAGGGCCTCGAGTCGCAACGAAGGAGGTTCCGAGTCGCAACGGGACTCGCAACTGTGGTTCCGGCTTGTCATGGTCCGGTTTCGAGTCGCAACCTGACTCGCAACCGCGGTTTCGGCTCGTGCGGTTTGTGCCGGGAATGTGTGGTCTCGAGTCGCAACGGGACTCGCAACCGTGTGTGGTTTCGAGTCGCAACGGGTGATTCCGACTCGCAATCGGTGTCGCAACGGTGCATGTAACAACTTTCCATGATTACACAGCAACAATCATTCCGTAAATCCAGCAAACATCTATGGCAGTTTCACAATTCAGATCAATCACAGAATTCAATTCAGAAATTATCCTTATTCATATACGTTCATATCATCATTACCAAGAACATTTAATCAGCAAATATATCAAGCATACTAATCGGATCATTTAACTTTCATGCAACCGGATTCTAGACCAAACATGTGAACAATATTCAATCAATTAACATCATGCAACAGCCGATTAACCATACATTCGGTTCACGAAATCATCATAGTAACAACTAGTCATGGTGATCTCCTATCTAATCGGTTTTTAGATTATTATCAAACATCATATGAAACACATCGATCATGATCATCATTATCATACAATCAAAGAACAACAAACAATAGACACTAACCGTGATGTTTGAATGGGTTGAATGGACCGATGTGTAAAGCTTCGAGTGGGGAGGGGCTGCCGTCGGGTTCCAAGCAAAAACGAGAGAGAGAGAGAAGGTCTAGGGTTTCTTGTGTGAGAATGATCTTGCCAAAGTGTGCAAAGGTTACTAACACCCTAGTTGTTAAACAATCAAAGAGGGATGGGCCGAACCCCCACTTGGGTTGCCCCTTGGTTCCGATTACAAGGTTTACGGCCCAAATGGCCTTGTGTGATTGATCCATGTCGTGTGGGTTTAGTTCAAGCAACATACGTATAAGCATATAATTCGTAACATACAATAGCCACACATATCACGTAACATGCATTCATTCAATTAAAGTAGCTCACGTAAGCACGTAGCGTTACAGAAAGTAGGTTCAAATTACGAGTTGTCACAGTTTTTACAAAAGGTCGTCCCAACACTAGAGGAGCGTCATCAAGTGTAGGAATGTTAGACGACCTGACGAGTCGATCAGAAGAGTGCTCAGACTGAATCAGAGGCGGAATTCATTGATTCAGTCTTTGTTTAGCTTGATTTCACTATTAATGTCTCTTTTATTGATACTCGGTTTCCTTTTTTAACAATTTTGACCCCTCAAGTTTAATTTTAACTATTATGGACAAGAACTCCATGTTTCATTACTCATTTACACATCACTAACTAGGTTAATTATTCCTAGTTAACTTAGCGGATTCAGGGAGTCATGACCCGTGTTATTTTAAGTCTCGTTAACTCGGGCTCCTTATAAACTTTATCTTCTCAATGCTTTTGTTCCCTTTTATTTATTATTAAGCTTACTTGTTTGAATTCTAAAATTTTCCGGGTTAAATCTTTTCCGCCAACGGTATTTTACCCACTCTTTAATTTTTACGTGGTTTGATTATCAAACCCGTTTTTGGGGTGTTATAGATTGGCATGCTAAACATGGAATAACATGCAAAATCCTGTTTTTCTATGAATAAAAGCATTAAAATGTTTTCAGAAAATCAAAAATCCATCTTTAAAAATAGCTAAAAATGAATTTTTCATTAAATCCTTAAAAGTCTGTCATAACCACTGTCCTGTTCAAACATCTGTTCTGCTTAAAAATCTATCCACTACTTAAAGTCAACCCTTGTTCTCTCATTTCCTTGATAAGCACTGTTGTCTAAAATCAGTGTTTTTATCCACTGATATGCTATCCACTGATAGTAAAAATCACCCACTGCTTTCATTATTACCGTTACAACCACTGATCTTGCTCCATCAGTGGTTTTCATAAAAACACTTGTCCTTCATTTCATCAGGGGTTGGCACGTGGACAATACATAGTGGTCAGATCTTTTGTAACCGCTACCACGTCAGCATTCACTTTTTCTCTATAAAACCCTGAGCAAAACCTCCAAACAGGGTTTTACTGTCAAATCGAATTCACAAAAATTCCTTTCTCAAAGCAGTTTCCATCTCTTTCTCTCAAATCCTTCATCGATTTCTTTCTTCAAAATGACAAAATCAAAGTCATCTGCAAAATCCATTTCAAAATCATCCTCTAAAAAGGCCACTCAAATGGTTACCACACCCATCGAAATACCATACAAAGCTCCTCACAATTATCTGGGTCTCCTTACAAAACCGGGTAACAACGATACCTTCGATTCCATCATTGACACTATGTCGTCTTCACAGTACAAAACTCTGTTGACAGCAGATGCTCCGATTTTCCTGAAAACCCAGAGAGAATTTTGGAAAAATGCTACTCTAGAAACACAAGGTGAAGACATCATAGCCATTAATTCCTCTCTGATGGGTAAAACAGTCAAAATCACACCACAATCCATTTCAGAGGTATTCGAACTTGATGATCAGCAAGGTAAAACCTTTTTCCCTAAAAACGAATATCAAACTGATTTACTTGAAAGGGGGTATGCAGAACAAATGAAGAGGGATACCTTACAAAAAGGTAACTTCCCTCCTGCAACAAGATTTTTATTCCATACCCTGTTGATGTTTGTTTCAATCAAAACAACTGCTTTTAGTGAGATACCATTAAAGATTCAATACCTGGGATATGCCATTTTACAAAATGAAAATTTTAACTACTCCAAGGAAATCTTTGATGACTTAGTCAAAAATGTTTCTGCAAAATCATTCTTATTATTTCCAAGGTTCTTAAGTTATTACTTTCAAAAGAAATTTGGAAAGGATGATGCACATGTGCTCACCCAAGGTGATTCTTTTAAAATAAACAGCTTAACTGCTGAAACTTTTACAAGACTTTCAACACCTTGCAAAACACAAGTAGAGGTACCTGAGTAGAATTTAGCAGCTACCACTGCTCCTCAAGTATCTGCTGCTGAGCCCACTGCTCTAGGTGATCACAACAGCAAAACAACTGCTGTGAAACCCACACCTAAAATAACCAAAAAGCCAAGACAAAAGAAAATTCAAAAACCCCCCAAACCTACAAAAAGGGCAACTCTGGAAGATGAGATCCCAGAGCAACTGCCACTGACAACACAAAAGTCACAAGAAACCACTGTTGCTACTTCCTCACAGCAGATGGAAGAAAGATCTTAACCCATGCCTGAAACTCCTCCTACTTCTTCTAAAAAAAGAACATGTTGTATATATAGGGACATCATAATATGATGCTCTGGAATCAGTTGCTTCCATCATCCACAGCCCAATGCCCGGGGCCAATTCTCTTTCTACACCCAACCTCACCTCCACAATTCCCCCACAAACAAAATTATTGTTGGATGCTCTTGATTTGAACAAGACACAAACCAGTCCTTCTCAATCACCCGTCAATGAGAACATACCTCAACAAGTGACTGGGTCTGATGTATCAATCATTGCTAACCCACCAACAACACCTGAGGAGGTTACACCCTTTGAGTTACAAGTAACTCTTGATGGTAGTCCAAGTGAAGCAGCCACTACAAGTGTTGAACCCACTGAGTAGCATTTGGATAGTGGTTACGTCAATAAGACTTCCTTGGAGGCAATTTCTTCTCTAGAAACACCTGTGTATCCAGTTTTCACTGGTTCACTAAAAAGTGTTTCTCTTTTTGAAGGAAGAAGTCCCCAGTTCTAAGACAAAGGGGGATCAGTGGATGATTTCTGGAGTACACTCCCTGAGTCAACCACTGTTACAACCACTTTAAGTGGGAAATCGGATGATCTCATTAAGTTGGGTGATGGTTTAATGTACCGAGAATTGACGGACAAAATTGACAAACTGGATACCTCTGTTGCAGAAATTAAAGATATGTTGCAACAGTTGTTGAAAGCTCAAAAGGTACCAACCACTGGTGCTCCAGCTCAAGCAACTGCACAACCTGCACCTGCTGCAAATAAGTTATGGAATTTGTTTCAACCATTGCTCCAAAAACAAAGAGAATTAGCTGATCAGCACCATGAGATTCAGATCCAAAAGTTCAGAAATCTCATGGAGTCAAGGTTTAAAGATACCCAAGCTGATTTCAAGGCTATAAAGGCCCACATACTGAACACCACTGGCACTGCTCCTCCCACTGTTATCTTTGTGGATAACCCACCACCAGATAATGCCAAAAAGGGGGAGAAGTTGAAGCAGATGAAAAAGAGGGGATATGAAGATGGTGTGTATATTGAACCAGAAAAAGATAGCATGACTAAAAACATTCCCTTGCCAGATGGAACCAATAAGATTGATGTAACCACAAATGCACTTGTTGAAGCAAAAGCAAGTGTAAAAAGGGATAGAGAGGCTAAGGATAAATCCAGGTGGGAAAAGGAGAAAAGAGCATTTATGGAGCTGAATGAGCAGGGTATTTCTGAGCCAAAGGATGATAAAAATCCTAAGCCAAAAAAAAATCCCACTAGAAAAGTGAGGGAACCCAAACACACACAATCCAGACCCACAAAGCAAACTCCTAAACCTACTAAAGTCTCCACACATCAATCTTCCACCTAAACAGCTGTTGTAACACCTGCTGTATCAACAACTGTTGGTACTTCAGTGGTTTCAGCAGTTGTTAAACCAAAAACCACCACTTCAACCACAACAACTGCCCCCACTACAACCACTGCCCCACCAAAACAACCATCACCACCAAAAACAATCTCACCACCATCACCTCCTGTCAAAAAAGTAGAAGACAGTTGATGACACATCATCAGTTGTAATGGCAACAGTGGTTGAAACACCAGTTGTTTCAACAATTGTTAGTCACGAACCTCCCACTTCAATCACTTCCACTACAATAACCACCTCTCAAATCACCACCAATGATCCATCCAAAACATCATCAGCCTCTCCTCAACCAAAAAGGAGAAGGTTAATTCTGAAAGATGATGATACTTCACCACTACCAACATCTTCACAACCTCTATCACTTGTTACTATACCAAACCATGTTCCTCTCTCATCAGCTCTGGTTCAAAAGTCAATCACTTATATTACTCCTACAGGTGTCCAATATCCTCTAGAGCTTGCAGCAGTCAGAGAAGAGATCAAATCCTTCTACTTTGAGGATGACCCTACTAAAAGGAGTTTGCCATCAGTTGGAGGATATCCCATGCCTAACAATATTGAAGAATATTTCAAAATCAAGGCTCTACAAGCAGAGGATATCTCTGAAAGGAGTTCACAAGGGAAATCTGACAAAGAAATTTAAAGGCATTACCAATTCCTGCTCACACAAGTCAGATCCTTGGAACAATTTGCAAAGAATGTTTGACAGAAAATATCAGAAAGAGCAGATGAATCCCTGAGAAAAGACTACATTGATAACATTATGTCTTACAAGAAATACAAGGGAGAAAAATACATGTATAAAGAATGGACCATTCGTGAGCTTGAAAGTGAAGCTGCCAGGATTCAAGAAATGATTAAAAACAAGGTCAAACACACTCCTCCTGATTGGGCAAAGTACAAGAAGAATGTACCTGATAAGGCATTGGAGCTGAGGAAAATGAAAGAGGAATTGATCACTGTTGAATTTGGGTCAATGAACCAAGTGATGAGATGGAAAGAAGACAAAGTCAGGGTCACTTACAAAAAGTTGGAGGAATTAAGAAAGAAAAATCCAAAAATTCCTCAAAAACCTGACTATCCTGAAGCAGAGGTTTCAACAAGACCACCAAAGCTGCAAATCAGGAGAGCCACTGCTCCACCTGGTGTTGTTCTTTATCAATGAAGAAGGCAAAAACAGATGGATGCAGAAACAGCAGAGGAAATAGCTGCTGGTAATCAAGTTATAAAAATGGTTTACAAACAAATGATGGCAGATATTCCTGAACTTGCTCAAGCTCAAAGCACTGCTCAGTCAGTCATCACAAGGCCAGCATCTCTAAACTCCTCATCTAATAAAAATCTCCCAAGAAACCCACCAGACTCAAAAGTACTAAATTGGAAAATTGATAAACAGACCCATGTACTGACTGTGATCAAGTCTAGTAGAGAAGTGAAAAAGATTTCAAGGGATCAAGCACTTGGCCTAAGTGTTGAAGATCTACAGGATCTACTTGATCTACCACTGTGCAGGGATGAAGATGACACAGATGCCTTAGACTTAGAGTTACAACTCAAAGGGCAAATAAGGGAACTATTGATGACGCAATAAAGCTCCACAATTGTCACACCCCGACCACGTAAAACAACAAATCGTGGCGGAAACGTCGGGGAGTGTTGTAACAGAATCATTGTTTCACAACCATGGATCAAATAGTTTTGTTTTATTAAATTATTTAACTCAATGTTTTGGAACAAATCAGATAAATACAAATAAATTGTTTCTTAGTTTTAAAGTCGCTAAGGCACAGGTCCATCCTATGTGAAGCATGCATCAATAATCATCACACAGCAGTACCTGAAACATATATGAAAATAGGTACGTCAGCATAAAAATGCCTGTGAGTAACATAGGATTTTGTGTATTAGATTTATGGCTTTGGATAATGTGAGAAAAGTTTTATGTTTTCAAAATAACCATGAATCTAATGTAAAAGTTTTGTTTCTGAAAACGTGTCGTTTTGGAAAAGAGTTTATAGTATAGACAAAAAAAATATACTTTGGTTTTGAAAAGCTTGTATAAATAGTATAACAAAGTATACTTTAGTTTTGAAATAGTTAAATGGATAGTATATCGAAATATACTTTAGTAGTTAAAATAATAGTTTTGGTTCTCAAATATACTTTGGTTTAAGGATAAAAGTATTGGTAGTATATCAAATTATACTTTGGTTTATGAAATAAAAATGTTGGTAGTATATCAAACTATACTTTGGTAACAGTAGCATATCAAACTATACTTTGGTATAAAATAGCATATCAACTATGCTTTGGTAAATAACAAAGTAGTATGTTAAAACATATGTTGGATTTTGTACTTAGTATATCAAAATATACTTTGGTAGATCACATTTGAGAGTACATCAAACTGTACTTTTGTAGTATATCAACATATACAAAAAAGAGTGTGATTTGGTATTCAATCAGGCCTTAGTGTATCAAACTACACTTTGGAGACTATAGAAATACCACGAAGGCAATTTCTATTTGGTTATAACTTGGTTTCTGACATTCCATACAACAGGAATGGGGTGTCTAGTCCTATAGCGCTATATCATACTACCAATCGGCTGGGTGAATGTATAAAATAGGTACAAAACAACAAGTTGTTTTATAAGTTTTGGAAAATCAGTGTTTAAACCATAGGTAATCGTTTAATTTATCAAAAGTATATGTACTAAGCAAGTGTAATCATATAGTTTAAAATCAGGAAAATAACAGATATGCATATATGTTTCACCCCAAAACAATTGAAAACAGTAAAAGAGGGGACTATGTACTCACTTGAGATTGCAAGTATCCTTGATTAAGTGTCCTAACAAAGCTCGGGAAATCAAGGAATCAAGTGGTACCTAGTATGGAATCGCTATGTTAAACAATCGGATCCTAAATCGGGAGATAGGATAGAATGAAGTTCTATAAATCAAATGAGTATTGCAACTCATATGGCATGATTTAATAGAGCTAACATTCTGATTTGGAAGTCTACCTAAGTGCTTTTGACCCGTTTCGACCCATTATGGTAGTATAAACCACTATAATGCGTCGTTTGCGTAAAACTATGTTCGGATGGTTAACTATGTGCTATGTCAAGTCTTACATGCCCAAGTATCCCTAAACATGTTACTAAATCAGATTATATGTCAAAAATATGTTCACATAGTCAAAATACGGATTTATGCTTCAAAAGGGCATTTTGGTCATTTCCTATGGGCATACAAGCTAACTAGCATACGACTAACCAATCCTATGTGATCATAAGGTATAACCTCAGTGGTTATTCCCTAAGCAACTATGATCACTAGCTAAGCTTGGTCGGATCCTAAAGATCGACCAAACGGGTCGGGTTCGAAAGTCTAAGCGGTTGTTTAGACCGCTTACCTTACGACCCTAAACAACCACTAAACTAATAGTGTCGAGTTAAACATGTCAAAACATGTTTAACATACTGATTTGGTATCAAAACAAAGTGTTTTGATACCCTAAAGTAGTTCCGTTGCAAAATGCGTGCTAAAACGCATTTTGACCGAAACTTTGACTCGACACTATACCTAGTTAACGTGGTAATCAGCGGCTATAATCACGAAGGATTATAACTATCGTGATTACAATCACGTGTCAAAGTTCAATTGAACTTTGACTTGACCAATTGATGGTCAAAACCGAAAGTCAAACTGTTGGCCAAACGTTTGACTTTCTGCACTACATAAGGAAAAAGCCATAAAAAGAATGAAAGAATGCTCACTAAGGGTCCTTGCTATCTTTTCAACAAAGAAGACAAAGTCCCAATGCTTGAGAGAGCACCCAAGTCAGATGTAGAGAGAAGAGAATGAGAATGAGCAAGGAATGAAGGAGAAATGGATGGCTATTTATAGTTGTTGTGAAGTAACAAGATCATCACAAGTGTTTTGATTAGCCATTAAGCAATGAAATCTAGCCATCCATTTGTTACCAACTGATTAGAAGCCTTGGTGATCACACAAACTTGCTCAACATTCCAAGAAATTGCACAAACAGCCCCTGAAGTTGCAACAGTTTGCTAAAAATCAATTTCTGGAACTGGGCACTCTGATGCGGCCCGTGGGATATGGGAGGGGGTTCACGCGGGCCGCCTGGGCTTCCCAGATCAGCAACAGTTTGAAAATTGGCAGATTTAGTCCCTGCATGCATTCGAGTCCATTCCAGGCCTTTTTGACCCCCGTTAAGCCACTTTCAAGGCTCTACAAGGTCAATAAAGTTTAGAGGACTCAAAATATGCTTGGAACACTCTCGGATGTCGGTTCGTTTGGTCGTACGGTCGCGTTGTTCGCTAAATTACGACGAAACTCAAACGGACGCGAAAACGAACCAAATTAAGCGACGAATGGAATTTTTGCATGCCGATCACTAAAATAAAAATATTTTAGTGTGTACAAAAATTTTGGATGTCCAGATGTGTCCAGAACGTAAGATATGCGCGAAAATGCAAACTTACGCCGTTTTTGACACTTTTAGTCCCTGTAAGATCATATAAGCATGTTTTCGCATACCGAACCTATCAAAGCTTATTTCTAAGCTATGTTTAGGTTATATATGGTATGTTTAGCTTATGATCAAGTTCCGGACTGTTCGACACCATACGAATCGGTATAGTTTCGCAGTTTGGCGCAAATAGTCCCTGCGATCGAATAAACTTGTTTTTGCCATACCAAACCTTCCAAAACTTATTTCTAAGTTATGTAAAGGTTATTTAAGGTATGTTAAGCCTATTTCACTATTCCGGAGTGTTTGTCGCGTTAAACTGATTACGTTTACGCATCAGTGCGCGTATAACTTTCCAGAAAGCGATTTAAAGCTCGGAATTGAACAAGAATTGATATGTGCAAAGGATACACATATTTATACAAATCCCAGGTATGAAACACAATGTTTCATAGGTTTGGCATTTGTTTGGTGTTCGTGGTGGCACAGGTGTCACAACAATAATGAAGGGTTTTGGCACTATCTGTTCCAGGGGGAGATTGTTGGGATTGAACCCTATCAGAGGAACAGATAATTATAGCCAAAACTAGATCAAAGCAGTGGATCCAAAATAAGCAGATGTTATGTATACAAGTCTCTCTCCTTGAAAGTGGTTTCAACATCTGATGACCTCCAATCCACTGATCTTTACAACTGCTGACATACAACTGCTGATGAAGTCAAAGACTGATGAAGACTAAAGCTGTGCCGATCAATCTACTGCTATGGGTCAAGCACTGCTGAATATATCAAGTACTGCTAGGTTCACAACAATGGAAGGATAAAGCAGTAGTTTAGCTTTTCTTATGTAATGTATTGTAAACAGTAGATAGCATAGCAGTGTTTGTATCAAATCAGTTGTTAGAGTTTGTTAGGAGGTTAGATGTCACTTTCATGGTGACGTCAGCAAAGATGCCACAGTGGTTTAGGCGTGCCTATAAATAGAACAGTACCCTATACTGTTCTATTAGTTCTTCACCACTTTTCTTCCAGTATGAAAAATCACTGTGAGCTCAGGCTGAGGGGGAGTTTGTTACATGCATGCATTGTAATCGTTATTGAAATAAATTCAATCATTCGGTTCTTTGTTGAAAATGTGTGTTGAAAGCAATTCTACTGTTTGATTGTGTGCAAAGTTTGTTTCCATCTATATTCCGCTGCATTACTTGTTCATCTTTCATTTTAATTCAAACATAAAACACAATCAATCCAAACTCAGATCCTAACAAAAGCATTACTAATAACCTAATTCCATATAACCATGAGCTCTCATACCAGCTCTTCTGTCACACCCCGACTGCGTAAAACAACAAATCGCGGCATAAACGTCGGGGAGTGGATCGACAGAATTATTGTTTCACAACACATGGTAATTAAAGTTTGGTTTTATATATTAAACTGTTTACATTGTCTTGGAAATTAAGGAAAACATAACATAAGTTAAACTGTTCTTGCTTCTTTTAAGTCACTAAGGCCCGAGTCCGCCTAAGTGTGTCATGAACATCATCAAACATTAGCTCCTGAAACACATGTGAAAATAGGTACGTCAGCATAAAAATACATGTGAGATACATAGGTTTTATTGATAAAGAATTCATGACTTGTAGGTAAAAGAAGTGTTTAACAAAAAGTAGTCATGAACCTTATAAAGACGTTTTCTTTTATAGAATCATATGAATATCGATTATGAAAATCAGATGATATAAAAGAAAGATGTATGGTAAAATAAATAACCAAGTGAAAAATGAATTTGTATAAAATATGTCATTTGTAAAACAATGACTTGTCATGTCTTTGTATAAAATGTTTCATGTCCTTGTCTTTGTCGAAGTGGTTTAAATAACGCTACGATATGTAATATTATAAAAGCACTTATATATAGGAAGTACCAGCGGCGTATCCACCATGCTTTTATCATACTACACAGGTTTCGTTATTTAAATCACTTATCAATAAACCATCAAAATTGTCATGTTCAAACCAATGTCAATGTCATGTATAAACAATGTATAATGTCTCAATGTCATGTGTAAACCATGTCTTGTTTAATCAAATGTCAAGTAACAACAATGTCTTGTATGGTGAATAAAAAGTATTTACTCAAACCATAGGTATAATGTCATGTATAATCAAATGTCATGTGAAACCAAATGTCATGAACAAAACAATGTCTTTGAATAAACCATAGTTTAAAACAAAAGTTATGCTTTGCAAAATCAATGCTTTATTGTTACGAACATTTATGCAGTAATGTTTATCGCATACATTCAAGCCTTGCGACTGTCGGACAAACCCTTAACAAGTTAATGGTTTATCGATTATGTATATCGGATTCTGTCATTCCCTACTTCCAAACAAACCCAGGAAGCCAGGAATGGGATTTGTCAAGTCCTATGGTACCACTACATACTACCGAGCGGCGTAATCAATGTTAATGAACGTATTTTTGTCCCGTTAAACATACCAAATGTAAGCATGTTATATAAAAACCATGTGCTAAGTATGCTAAGTAAACATACAAAGTAGAAATGTCCATGTAAATCAATGTGTCCATATGCTGAATAAACATATGCAACAAAAGTGTTTATGAAATAAATGTGCTAGCATGCTCAGTCAACATACATAGCAAAGCATAAATGAAATCATGCACTATACGCATACTAATGAACATAGCAAGTATATGTCATGAAAGCACGAAAAGCTCGAAAGTAACAAGTAGGCACATATGTATCACCCCAAAATATTGGAAAGCGGTAAAAGAGGGGACTATGTACTTACTTGATATTGCTTAATAGTCTTGGAATAAAGATCAAATAACGCTTGAAGGATCACGGAATCAAATGGCACCTAATATAGGTAACTATGTTAATAAACCGAACCTAAATCGGAAGATCGGATAGAATGAGGTCTCGTAAACCAAATGAGTATTGGAACTCATATGATATGGTTTAACAAAGCCTACATTCTAAATTGGAACCTATCCTAAGTGCTTATGACCCGTTACGACTCGTTAAGGTAGTTTACGCTACTTTAACGTGTCGTTCACGCAAAAGCGCATTCGGACGGCCTAACTAGTCCTATGACATGTATTATATACCTTAACATGTCTAATAACATTGCATAATCAGTTTAAGTGCCAAAAATTAAGCTACATATGCTTAAATTTAAACTATGCATGAAAAGGACATTTTGGTCATTTTCCTAAGGCATATAAACTACATATCATACAACTAATTAAACTAAGTGACCATAAGGTATACCCTCGGAATGTTATTCCCTATACAGCTATGGTCACCAAATATGTTTGGTCGGATCCTAATGATCGACCAAATGGGTCGGGTTCGAAAGTCTAAGCGGTTGTTTAGACTGCTTAACTTACGACCCTAAATAAGCACTAAACTAAAAGGGATGAGTTAAACATGTTAAAGCATGTTTAACTAAGTTAGAAAACTGATTTGATATCAAAAGAAAGTGTTTTGATACCCGAAAATTGTTTTGTCGTAAAATGCACATAATCGGCATTTTGACCGAAACTATGACTCGTCACTATGCCTAATCAACATGGTAATCAGTAGGTATAGTCACAAGGAACTATAACCATCGTGATTACGCTCACGTTGCAAAGTTCAAACGAACTTTGACTTGACCAAATCATGGTCAAAGAAGAAAGTCAAACACTGTTTGACTTTCTTGCTTAAATACATAATCAAGCATGAAAGAACACTTACAAGAGTTTAAGCTTAAAGAAAGAACAAATAAAACTGAAGTATGAAGCCTTTAACCAAGTGGGATAGCTTGAATCAGATCCAAAGTGAAAGAAATGAAGAATAAGCAAGTTGGAATGAGAAAATTTATTGGTATTTATAGATTTTCATGAACCTTTGGATCAATGACAAGTGTTTTTGAGTGGATCAAAGCTTAATCAACACCATACACATGTTATAATCTGATTAGGGGGCTTGAGGAACACTTAAACCAGCTCAAGGTATTGAAAAACTAGGATTAAAACCATGTTTCAGCAGCTGAATTGAAGATTTTGAGAATCTGCCCAGCTCCAGCTATCGCGGGCCGTGAAGACAGACACTACAGGCTTCGCGCCCAGCGAGCCTCTTCAGACAGTAACTTTCAACTTTTGGAAGAACAGGCTCCTGTGGCTCCAAACTTGTTTTTCGATGCGTTTAAGCCTTGTTAACCCATTTTCAAGGCTCTACAAGGATGTTAAAGTGTAGGGGACTTGAAATATGCTTGAAAATATCACAGATGTCAGTTCGTTTGGTCGTACGGTCACGTTGTTCGGTTAATTACGACGAAACTCAACCGGACGCGAAAAACGATCCAAATTACGCGACGAATGGTATTTTAGCATTCCAATCACTAAAATAAAATATTTTAATGGTTACCAAAATTTTTGGATGTCCGGATATGTTCAGAACGTAAGATATGCGCGTAAATGCAAACTTATGCACTTTTTAACGCTTTTAGTCCCTGTTGATCAAATAAGCATATTTTCTCACACCGAACCCCTCAAAGCTTATTTCTAAGATATGTTAAGGTTATTTATGGTATGTTTAGATTATGATCATGTTCTGGAATGTCTGTTGCTATACGAATCGGTAGACTTTTGCAGTTTGTTGCAAAGAGTCCCTGTAGTCGAATAAAATTGTTTTTGCCATACCAAACCCTTCAAAACTTATTTCTAAGTTATGTAAAGGTTATTTAAGGTATGTTAAGCATATGTTGCTATTCTGGAGTGTATGTCGCACTAAACTGATTACGTTTACGCATCAGTTTGCGTATAACTTTCTAGAAAGCGATTTAGAGTTTAACATCGAACAAAATCATAACGTTCAAAATGTCAAACATAAATAAACAAATATTTGGATCAAAACACATTGTTTTATTGATAATTGAACTATTCATAGTTTGTATAATGATTACACAACTTAGAAATATGTCAGGGAGTATGTCGCACACTCCCCTAATTGCTCTCCGTTTCAGTTGTGCGATCCCTGTTAGGGCACCAAGGTGGGTTTATTGGGTTGGCATTGGGCTTGGATCACAGATGTGCGATTCGTGTATAGAAGATTCAAAATTGTAGCCCATTATCTAGATGAGAGGGAATAGGGTAGTAGTGTACGTTTTCGACAAGCCATAATATATACTAAAATAAATTAGTAATGGTAAACAAAAATCCATTCACATTCATATATTATATATTTCCGATGCATATACATATAAAACCCATTTTTTACATTAACATCACTTATCAAATAGTAGGATTATATTACGTAACAGAACGGTACGAAGCGGAACGTGTGGATTGTCACAAAACCACTTTTTAGACCTCACCTATTTTGGGCTGCATAGGTACAATTGGGCCGTACAATGGCAAAAATTCATGCCAACAGGTGTGGTCGCACACTTGTGTGCACACTAAATGGGGACATACTCCTTAGTCACACATTTGAACCTTAGGCGCATAGTCCACTATTGCACTTCATCTATTTGGGCTACGATCTATCTGGGCCGCACACTTTATAGGAACCCATGTTCTTACGAGTCCACACACTTACACATGCTCAGGATGAATATTATTTGAGTATTCTTACAATATGGAAGTTTTTTCAAATATCCTTGGCTATCGACATGTATTTGAATGATCACTGCTTAGTATTGGTATACAAATATGGACAGTTTGTTGTAGGATGACTGATACTATCCACTATTTGACTTTAATACGTGAACAATATACGTGATTTAGTTGTATAAGAGTCTGATGTCGGTAACCATGATAGGTCGTGGTTGACCCAGCCTCGGATAAAAATATGATCTACCAAGCAACCAATAGTGAGTTCACACTAAAACTAAACGCATGTATTCCTAGTGGTTTAGGAACTTCACACACCAAGGTAACGGTGTGACAACTTAACAAAACTCATAAAGCATGCACTCCCAATGGTTTGGGAGCTTACACTTATACCGATTAATCGCGGGGAGCGAACGGGATATTAATTGATAGTGCTATTAGGTTTGACAACCTCACAACATGCGGGGAGCCGTGTGTGAACTATTATCCGGATATCGGGTCAATGACGGTAGGCATTGACCTAAGAGGGTAAACAACAACCACGTTAAAGTTTCGGTACTACACAGTTTAGTCGCTCATTATAGGATGGATTTCCCACAACATGTTTTGATAACATGGTAACTCATAAAACAAATGTTTTTGGATAAACAAGAAAACCTTTTTCGAAAACTGTGAACTCGCCAACTTTATGTTGACACACACTACTGCATGCTTGCAGGTCCATAGATGTTGTGCTGGGGTCTGCTTGGAGCGCTGTGGTGGTCGTCTACTATCTATGTTTTCATGCTTCCGCTAAACATTTGAACCATAAATATTAACTATGTTTGGAAGTTTATTTTAAACTTACTGTGTTTTAGACTCAAATGCTATGTCACTAATTACGTTGATGATGGTTTTATTTTACTTATATTAAATGTTCATTGTAATTGATGGCTTGATCCTGGACAGTCACACACCTCGCGGTGATACTCCGCACGTGGATTTGAGGGTGTGACATAAGAGAAACAATCGATAAGTGGATTTGAAATCAGAAATGAGTAAATTACATCGATGAGTAGATGTAGATAAACCTGAATTAGGAGAAACAGTTAGAGTGATGAATCGGCGACGGTGCGGTGGTCAGAGGAAAGTGTGAGAGGTGGGGCAGAGTGAGGTTTTGGGGGTTATTGCTAGTCGTCATTAACTGTTGCTCATCACCTCTTTTACCGTCGCTGGCGAGCCTTAGGGTAAAACTCTAGGGCCACCGTAGCTTATGAGCACCAATCTGAAGAGAAGAGGGGTTGGGTTTCTAAGGTGTTGGTGGAAGGTAGCAGGTGGTGGCATGGAGACTGATGGTGGTGGTGGCAAAGAGGGGAGGTGGGTGGGTCGCCGGAGGTGGTGGTGGTGGCGGGTTGGTGGTGGTGGTCTATGGTGGATGATGGCTGAGAGAGAGATAAAGAGAAAAAGAAGAGATAGAGAGATAGAGAGATACGAAGAGAAAGAGAGGGTTTTGAGTTTATATGTGTTAATTTTTTGTTTTTTTAGTTAGCATGTATTTTAATTAAAGGGAAAATTACAAAAGGACCCTTATCTACTTACTAAAATTACAAAAATACCTTGATTTAACAGAAAAAATTAATTGGGTTAGGCTCAAAGGGCATATGGTGCAAGATTTTGAGACATTAAGGAAAGAACTCGTCAACTTTTGCCCCAAAGGACACCGCCTGCAAAACGCTGTAAACATAAAGGATAAAACTTGTAATTTACTCCTTATTTAATCAGTTGCTTGCTTATTTTTGTCGCGGTTTGGATTAAGGACTACATAGTCTATATTAACTCTTCATGTAACAAACTTAATTTTTTTTATTTACCTTATTAAAGTTATAACTAACGTTTAACTCTAGATATGTTTATTTGACCATGTTGATTATTTTTAACAAGTTAATGGTTTATCGATTATGTATATCGGATTCTGTCATTCCCTACTTCCAAACAAACCCAGGAAGCCAGGAATGGGATTTGTCAAGTCCTATGGTACCACTACATACTACTGAGCGGCGTGATCAATGTTAATGAACGTATTTTTGTCCCGTTAAACATACCAAATGTAAGCATGTTATGTAAAAACCATGTACTAAACATGCTAAGTAAACATACAAAGTAGAAATGTCCATGTAAATCAATGTGTCCATATGCTGAATAAACATATGCAACAAAAGTGTTTATGAAATAAATGTGCTAGCATGCTCAGTCAACATACATAGCAAAGCATAAATGAAATCATGTATTATATGCATACTAATGAACATAGCAAGTATATGTCATGAAAGCATGAAACGCACGAAAGTAACAAGTAGGCACATATGTATCACCCCAAAATATTGGAAAGCGGTAAAAGAGGGGACTATGTACTCACTTGATATTGCTTAATAGTCTTGGAATAAAGATCAAATAACGCTTGAAGGATCACGGAATCTAATGGCACCTAATATAGGTAACTATGTTAATAAACCGAACCTAATTCGGAAGATCGGATAGAATGAGGTCTCGTAAACCAAATGAGTATTGGAACTCATATGATATGGTTTAACAAAGCCTACATTCTAAATTGGAACCTATCCTAAGTGCTTATGACCCGTTACGACTCGATAAGGTAGTTTACGCTACTTTAACGTGTCGTTCACGCAAAAGCGCATTCGGACGGCCTAACTAGTCCTATGACATGTATTATATGCCTTAACATGTCTAATAACATTGCATAGTCAGTTTAAGTGTCAAAAATTAATCTACATATGCATAAATTTAAATTATGCATGAAAAGGACATTTTGGTCATTGTCCTAAGGCATATAAACTACCTATCATACAACTAATTAAACTAAGTGACCATAAGGTATACCCTCGGAATGTTATTCCCTATACAACTATGGTCACCAAATATGTTTGGTCGGATCCTAATGATCGACCAAATGGGTCGGGTTCGAAAGTCTAAGCGGTTGTTTAGACTGCTTAACTTACGACCCTAAATAAGCACTAAACTAAAAGGGATGAGTTAAACATGTTAAAGCATGTTTAACTAAGTTAGAAAACATGGTAATCAGTAGGTATAGTCACAAGGAACTATAACCATCGTGATTACGCTCACGTTGCAAAGTTCAAACGAACTTTGACTTGACCAAATCATTGTCAAAGAAGAAAGTCAAACACTGTTTGACTTTCTTGCTTAAATACATAATCAAGCATGAAAGAACACTTACAAGAGTTTAAGCTTAAAGAAAGAACAAATAAAACTGAAGTATGAAGCCTTTAACCAAGTGGGATAGCTTGAATCAGATCCAAAGTGAAAGAAATGAAGAATAAGCAAGTTGGAATGAAAAAATTTATTGGTATTTATAGATTTTCATGAACCTGTGGATCAATGACAAGTGTTTTTGAGTGGATCAAAGCTTAATCAACACCATACACATGTTATAATCTGATTAGGGGGCTTGAGGAACACTTAAACCAGCTCAAGGTATTGAAAAACTAGGATTAAAACCATGTTTCAGCAGCTGAATTGAAGATTTTGAGAATCTGCCCAGCTCCAGCTATCGCGGGCCGTGAAGACAGACACTACAGGCTTCGCGCCCAGCGAGCCTCTTCAGACAGTAACTTTCAACTTTTGGCAGAACAGGCTCCTGTGGCTCCAAACTTGTTTTTCGATGCGTTTAAGCCTTGTTAACCCATTTTCAAGGCTCTACAAGGATGTTAAAGCGTAGGGGACTTGAAATATGCTTGAAAATATCACAGATGTCAATTCATTTGGTCGTACGGTCACGTTGTTCGGTTAATTACGACGAAACTCAACCGGACGCGAAAAACGATCCAAATTACGCGACGAATGGTATTTTAGCATTCCAATCACTAACATAAAATATTTTAATGATTACCAAAATTTTTGGATGCCCGGATATGTTCAGAACGTAAGATATGCGCGTAAATGCAAACTTATGCACTTTTTGACGCTTTTAGTCCCTGTTGATCAAATAAGCATATTTTCTCACACCGAACCCCTCAAAGCTTATTTCTAAGATATGTTAAGGTTATTTATGGTATGTTTAGATTATGATCATGTTCTGGAATGTCTGTTGCTATACAAATCGGCAGACTTTTGCAGTTTGTTGCAAAGAGTCCCTGTAGTCGAATAAAATTGTTTTTGCCATACCAAACCCTTCAAAACTTATTTCTAAGTTATGTAAAGGTTATTTAAGGTATATTAAGCATATGTTGCTATTCTGGAGTGTATGTCGCACTAAACTGATTACGTTTACGCATCAGTTTGCGTATAACTTTCTAGAAAGCGATTTAGAGTTTAACATCGAACAAAATCATAACGTGAAAAATGTCAAACATAAATAAACAAATATTTGGATCAAAACACATTGTTTTATTGATAATTGAACTATTCAGAGTTTGTATAATGATTACACAACTTAGAAATATGTCAAGGAGTATGTCGCACACTCCCCTAATTGCTCTTCGTTTCAGTTGTGCGATCCCTATTAGGGCACCAAGGTGGGTTTATTGGGTTGGCATTGGGCTTGGATCACAGATGTGCGATTCGTGTATAGAGGATTCAAAATTGTAGCCCATTATCTAGATGAGAGTGAATAGGGTAGTAGTGTACGTTTTCGACAAGCCATAATATATACTAAAATAAATTAGTAATGATAAACAAAAATCCATTCACATTCATATATTATATAAACAAATATTTGGATCAAAACACATTGTTTTATTGATAATTGAACTATTCAGAGTTTGTATAATGATTACACAACTTAGAAATATGTCAAGGAGTATGTCGCACACTCCCCTAATTGCTCTCCGTTTCAGTTGTGCGATCCCTATTAGGGCACCAAGGTGGGTTTATTGGGTTGGCATTGGGCTTGGATCACAGATGTGCGATTCGTGTATAGAGGATTCAAAATTGTAGCCCATTATCTAGATGAGAGGGAATAGGGTAGTAGTGTACGTTTTCGACAAGCCATAATATATACTAAAATAAATTAGTAATGATAAACAAAAATCCATTCACATTCATATATTATATATTTCCGATGCATATACATATAAAACCCATTTTTTACATTAACATCACTTATCAAATAGTAGGATTATATTACCTAACAGAACGGTACGAAGCGGAACGTGTGGATTGTCACAAAACCACTTTTTAGACCTCACCTATTTTGGGCTGCATAGGTCCAATTGGGCCGTACAATGGCAAAAACCCATGCCAACAGGTGTGGTCGCACACTTGTGTGCACACTAAATGGGGACATACTCCTTAGTCACACATTTGAACCTTAGGCGCATAGTCCACTGTTGCATTTCATCTATTTGGGCTACGATCTATCTGGGCCGCACACTTTATAGGAACCCATGTTCCTACGAGTCCACACACTTACACATGCTCAGGATGAATATTATTTGAGTATTCTTACAATATGGAAGTTTTTTCAAATATCCTTGGCTATCGACATGTATTTGAATGATCACTGCTTAGTATTGGTATACAAATATGGACAGTTTGTTGTAGGATGACTGATACTATCCACTGTTTGTCTTTAATACGTGAACCATATACGTGATTTAGTTGTATAAGAGTCTGATGTCGGTAACCATGATAGGTCGTGGTTGACCCAGCCTCGGATAAAAATACGATCTACCAAGCAACCAATAGTGAGTTCACACTAAAACTAAACGCATGTATTCCTAGTGGTTTAGGAACTTCACACACCAAGGTAACGGTGTGACAACTTAACAAAACTCATAAAGCATGCACTCCCAATGGTTTGGGAGCTTACACTTATACCGATTAATCACGGGGAGCGAACGAGATATTAGTTGATAGTGCTATTAGGTTTGACAACCTCACAACGTGCGGGGAGCCGGGTGTGAACTATTATCCAGATATCGGGTCAATGACGGTAGACATTGACCTAAGAGGGCAAACAACAACCACGTTAAAGTTTCGGTACTACACAGTTTAGTCGCTCATTATAGGATGGATTTCCCACAACATGTTTTGATAACATGGTAACTCATAAAACAAATGTTTTTGGATAAACAAGAAAAACCTTTTTCGAAAACTGTGAACTCGCCAACTTTATGTTGACACACACTACTGCATGCTTGCAGGTCCGTAGATGTTGTGCTAGGGTCTGCTTGGAGCGCTGTGGTGGTCGTCTACTATCTATGTTTTCATGCTTCCGCTAAACATTAGAACCATAAATATTAACTATGTTTGGAAGTTTATTTTAAACTTACTGTGTTTTAGACTCAAATGCTATGTCACTAATTACGTCGATGATGGTTTTATTTTACTTATATTAAATGTTCATTGTAATTGATGGCTTGATCCTGGACAGTCACACGCCTCGCGGTGATACTCCGCACGTGGGATTTGAGGGTGTGACATAAGAGAAACAATCGATAAGTGGATTTGAAATCAGAAATGAGTAAATTACATCGATGAGTAGATGTAGACAAACCTGAATTATGAGAAACAGTTAGAGTGATGAATCGGCGATGATGTGCGTGAAGTGTGTTATATTTTAGATATATATTTAAGCCCTTTTTACACTTTTAGCCAAGTTTTAAATTTATAAAACACGATATTTACTAACACTAAACACACATATGGGCAAGTGCACCCATCGTGGACGTAGTATAGTGTTGGTAAGATACCGAGGTCGTCCAAGGACACAAGAGCTTTTAGTACCGGTTTATCCTCAACGTCTAACCAAATCAAAAAGTTATAAAAGATTTTTAAACTAAGAAAATAAAAACTAACTAAATGCTGAAAAATAAAATAAAAAAAACAGATAGACAAGATGAATCACTTGGATCCGACTCGTGTATTAGCATAACCTTTGATTATTTTCGCACTTTTGCACTTGTTTAAGAGATTATCTTAGTTATTGTAGTAGGCCCCTCTTTTGAAGGCGACGTTACCCTCAACCCAGTAGTTTGAGTCAGCAAGGATACAATCCTAAAGGGTCGGATTATTGAAAGATAATGAATTAAGTTATTAATGCAAATTATGGTAGGCCCCGCTTTTGGCGGTGACGTTACCCTCGACTAAGTAGTCTGAGTCAGCAGGGATACAGTTCTAATTAGCCGGGTTATAGTATTAATAGTAGTTAACTTATGAGGGGGTCAAAGAGTTTGGATCCCCGCCATCCAATACTTATGGGCATTGA
Organism: Helianthus annuus; assembly: GCF_002127325.2. NCBI lineage: Eukaryota > Viridiplantae > Streptophyta > Magnoliopsida > Asterales > Asteraceae > Helianthus > Helianthus annuus. Next base: position 60,765,200 of record NC_035447.2, on the reverse strand, counting down.
AGGAGATCCTACTAAATTTGACCCAGGTCCCTTGCAGGGCCTCTAAACGCTGAACAAGGGCAAGACCCTTACCAAACCGTTCTCTTAACCCCCGACCAGGTAGCCAACATACCTCCATATAGACCGTGGAGATATGAATGGTGAAAATCTTTTATTTTATATAGACAGTAAAATAACGCCAAGACACCACGGACAAACGATAAGGAAATATCACCTTCAACATAAGTAACTAGTTATTAAAGTCATTAATAGAAAACCAAATAAAAAGTGCAAAAGATTAAAAATAAAAAGTATTATACTAAACACTTGTCTTCACCAAGTGATGTAAGAGACTTAGGCAAACATGGCCTTGATTGTCAAGAACTCTTACGATCAATCTTGGATACCGAGACGACTCACACACTCTATGATGGACAATGGATGATGGTGGTGGATGATGGTGTTGTGATAGTGGTGGGTGGTGGATGAAGTGTGAGAGAGGTGGTGTGCCAAGGGATGAGTTGAAATGAAGCCAAGCACTCCTATTTATAGGCTGAACAGAAGGCCGGGCCCGTGTCCGCTGGACACGCCCCCGTGCCTGTCTGACACTCTCTCTCTTTATTAATTGTAATTCACAATTACAATTAATGCGCCTGCTGTACTTTCGCCACGCCCCCGTGTCCGCTGGACACGGCCCCGTGGTGGGCAATAGAAGCTTCTATAGGTTTGTCTTTTCTGCTGCTTCTTGGGCACGGCCCCGTGCTGGCTGGGCACGGGGCGTGTTCAGTCTTCTACCTTCTCTATTTTGCTTGGGAGGATGCTGTTGAGGGGTCGGGCAATCCACTTATGTTCCTTTTCTTGTATTTATGTTAGATTTAGCTGTCTTTTTTATTCTTTTGTGAATTTGAGCTCATTTAATCCTGAAAATACAAAAGGAAGACAAAAACACTCTTTTTCCAACATTAGTACTGAAAAAGGGCTAGTTTTATGCCTCATTTGATGTAATTTACATGTTGCATTTTACAAACATCAGCGACAAGTGGACGGTGCGGTGGTCAGAGGAAAGTGTGAGAGGTGGGGCAGAGTGAGGTTTTGGGGGTTATTGCTAGTCGTCATTAACTGTTACTCATCACCTCTTTTACCGTCGCTGGTGAGCCTTAGGGTAAAACTCTAGGGCCACCGTAGCTTATGAGCACCAATCTGAGGAGAAGAGGGGTTGGGTTTCTAAGGTGTTGGTGGAAGGTAGCAGGTGGTGGCATGGAGACTGATGGTAGTGGTGGCAAAGAGGGTAGGTGGGTGGGTCGCCGGAGGTGGTGGGGGTGGCGGGTTGGTGGTGGTGGTCTATGGTGGATGATGGCTGAGAGAGAGATAAAGAGAGAAAGAAGAGATAGAGAGATACGAAGAGAAAGAGAGGGTTTTGAGTTTATATGTATTATTTTTTTGTTTTTTTTAGTTAGCATGTATTTTAATTGAAGGGAAAATTACAAAAGGACCCTTATCTACTTACTAAAATTACAAAAATACCCCGATTTAACAGAAAAAATTAATTGGGTTAGGCTCAAAGGGCATATGGTGCAAGATTTTGAGACATTAAGGAAAGAACTCGTCAACTTTTGCCCCAAAGGACACCGCCTGCAAAACGCTGTAAACATAAAGGATAAAACTTGTAATTTATTCCTTATTTAATCAGTTGCTTGCTTATTTTTGTCGCGGTTTGGATTAAGGACTACATAGTCTATATTAAATCTTCATGTAACAAACTTATTTTTTTTATTTACCTTATTAAAGTTATAACTAACGTTTAACTCTAGATATGTTTATTTGACCATGTTGATTACTTATTTTTACCAATTTTTTTAAGCCTGCGTGGTCTATAATAATCCATTGATATATCATGTAACAAATACATCCTCACGAGAATCCTCTTATGACCCCGCCATGAAGCGCGGGTTTCGGTACTAGTTTAATAACAAGTTTCAACTTTCTACACTCTGACCCGTCACGATTCATTCCTTGCTAACCAAGTTTACCGATAACACTAACTTAGTTACTGTGTTTCTCTTATAAAGTTAACTAACAAATTAACCTTGTTAACTGATTTCTTTTAGTTTTAAAATTTCTACTATAACAAAAAACAACCCCTTAACTTATAACTTTATTAAACTAACCAAAATAACTCCGCTAATGCTTCTCTTATATAAATCCAATTGAACTAACTGAAACCTTTATACTTTTAACGTTTTTAGTCCAGTTTCAACCAAATGAGATGATAATTAAATAATAAAATATTAAAAATAGTAAAATCATAAAATTTCCCATTTTTATTTATTTCTGAAAAATCCGGTTTTGCAATAAGGGTTGGGTTTCTAAGATCTGTTTTGGACGGATGTTACAGTCCCCCTTACTTTTGAAAATTTTGTCCCAAAATTAGAAGGAAATTTCTCGTGTAGAAAATGGTGCGTAGGGTTTTTCATAGGCGTAAAGGATATCGTTTAGATTTGGTAATAACACTAGAAACTCAAATCTTGGTATCAAATTGTTCCTTTAAATTGTTCCTTTGAAATGTAAGGTAATAAGTGTTAATCGCGAGTCTTAAGGATACTGAGAATACGCTTGAGCTAAGATACATTAAAAGTATAGGTTAGATTTGATTGAGGCGGTAGTGTTCCTGATAAGGTTTGTATACCTAGATAAAGGAATCACTTTTAATGCCAAAAGAATCACTACAAATCTGTGACAACCTGAGGCAAGAAGTCGACAAAAGATTTACGCAGACAAGCGACATATACCTTTGGAATTCAATTTCGGTGATCTTGTACTCCCCAATGTATCTCCTTGGAAAAAAGTAGTTCATTTTGGAAAGAAAGGAAAACTTGCTCCACCTTATGTAGGTCCTTTCAAGATTCTCCAAAAGATTGGAATAGTGGATTATCGACTCGAATTACCTCAAGAGCTTATAAATGTTTATCTAACTTTTCAAGTTTCGAATCTCAAGAAGTTCCTAGCCGACAAAGGACTTCAACTTCCACTTGACGACATACGCGTCAATGAGTCTATGCACTCCATTGAGAAACCGGTGGAAATCATGGATCGTGAAGTCAAACAACTCCAACGTAGTCGTACTCCTATAGTCAAGGTACGTTCGAAAGGAATGCGTGGTGCCAAATTTACTTGGGAACACGAGGACGAAATGGAGACCAAGTACCAACTCCTCTTCCTAGAGTCTTCATCTTGAATAAATTTTGAGAAGAAATTTTCTAAAGTATGGGAGACTGTAATGTTCCATATTCTTTTCTGATTCGTTTTCATTTACTTGTAATTCGTATTTTCATTTAGATCCTCTTAATTCCGAGACTTGCTCATAATGGCAATCGTATTTTATATCAATCTTGTTTAATCATACATGCGTAATACATATACAATCACGAAATACGCATTTTGTATTCAAAATCGAAAAATACATCGAGATTATATTTTCTTGGAATAATATTCATACGTGTTTGGGCATTACATATGCTTATGTACACCTTAAAACCCTAAAAATGTGCTTAACTATACGTTTATGCCTCGAAATGACCAACACGGCAAGTTAAAGGGCCTAAAATTAATTTTTGATATTTTAGAAGACCCATGCGGACCGTATAAGGGTCCTTGCGGTCAAAAAGGCACCCATCTGACAACATAAACTCGTGAAAATTGAGTTTTCAACTCCTTTTCCCTCCTCCTAACTCCCAACCACTTCATTAATGACCAAACACTAATCCCCACTTATAAATACAACACTTCCACACCTTCCAAACATTTTCCATACCCAAATCACTATCTCAAACACCCTCTAATTTTCACATTTCTCAACTTTGGGCAGATTTATACAAGTTTCAAATCAGTGAGTTTAAGCTTGTTTCTTCACCTTTTCTTCATGTTTTTCTTTTTCTCCTTCCTTGGATAACCACTAGGAATATTACCACATGTTTACCTTGGTAAAAAAAGATGGTATATCACCATTTTGAGGTCCAAAGTTAGGATTTTTCTTGGGTTATATTAGAAACTTTAAACAAGTTTATCTTTCTTTATCTTTGGAACAACTTCAAGTTACCAACAAATCCCTATGTTGGATAGGTTTGAATTGAAGTTTTGTTCTAGAAATCTTGTGATTATATATTTACATTTCATACATTCTAAGTCACCAAGTAGCTTCCAAGTAAACAAAGTGGACAAACTACACTAAGTCTCTAACCATAACAATGTTGTAAGCACTCGTCTAGTTATATCCATTTGGTTACATAGTGAGTTAGATTAGTTTATTTTATGTTCTTCATACTTATATTCATGATCATCTGGATCATCCATGTGATGATTTATGAATCGGTGAATTCTTGAGGTTAAAGGATTTATCCTACCTATGCATGACAATACTTGACTAACACTTGACTGTATACATGCTAATATATATGATATAAATCTCTAAAAACTAACCATGATATCAGCCAAACTCATGGTTGAATATTATGTAACAAGGTGGAAAATATCTTTGTTTTGGATTCCTTTTTTTGGACTTATAATGGGTGACTTAGTGCCCATGAAAAACACAACTAAAAATAGTGTCCAAGTAAGTGTCTAAGCAAGATATGTTTTATGTACTTTAATACTTATAAGTTCCATTTACTTTCCAAATTCATATACTCATACACCTTCGTTTACCATTTTAGGGTAAGCTTTGGTGACTCCATCATTCAAGACCAATTACTCGCTTTTGTGGAAATCTTTGCAAACCATGAGTTCATACTTGACCCATTTTACGCTTTAAACACTATTTGGGTTGCAACATGTATCCGTATTAAAATCACAATGACACTTACAACCAATCTTATGAAAACACTCAATCCTTAAACATGCTATTTGTTATGCTACTTGTTTATACATACTAGGACAATCTTTTATATGCTATTTATCATTAACTTGAAAACGCTTCCCTTACATGTATAGCACCATCGGATTAACACACCACCTGTTTGTTGGCTCATTGTTAAATATTCAATCTTTACAGGTTTATTCACTTCAGTGATAAGGTTATGCTAGTGGAAACCTTGGGTTGATATTTAGTCTTGCATGCTAGTATGATTATATGATTTTGTGTACAATTAACATGTGGATTTGAAATTTTATTCATACATTTTCGATATAGACAAACTAGTATGCTTACTGACATTATTTTTGTTGAAGGGTATTTTATATACACATGTTGTAGAAAATATATGATGATCATACTACAAGAAATCTACTTAGCGTGGACCTAGAAACGCACCAAATTATAGTTATGCACTTTAATATTTTTAGTCTTGAAATCTCACTTGTTGTACTTTCTTTTTCCTTGAACAATGTAATGGTTGTTTCGATGAAGTGAAATGAAATTTTCAATATTAATATATTATCACAATTTTAGTGTTATGTTGTTTTTGAGCAATCTATTACGCCTCGGCTTGATGTTTTCACCATCGATTGCGGTGTGATGATTTTAGAGTCCAAACCTTTTTATTATTGTTTCTAGGATGCATATCACCTATACAAAACTTCTAACAAAACAAAACAAGCAAAGTGAATGTCTCGTTAAAGTACTAATTGCACTATTAATTCAATTAATTAATTAATTGTTTCAAGGTTAGCCCATCATTTCTTTCTTTTCTCATATTCACTTTAGAACCATTTAAACAATAAATGCAATTAACCATCATTAGTTTGATCTTCCAAATTCTAAGCTTTTTTTCACATTTGATTTTTATATTTTATTTTATCACAAATCTTTTGTCATAAGCTTATTTACTTCATTTTTTTTAAACGAGAACTTCATTAAAAGACACCCAAGCACGAAAACAGAGCCGGGCAACAAAGCAAAAACACACTACATAATTACAAATTTACACCAATCCAACCACGAGATAGGATTGCACTTCGATCTGTGGTTATACCATAAAAACCCAAGGATTTGACTTCGCTGAAAACGTTGTCCACCTTAACCTCAGTTGCCGAGAAGACCGCCCTGTTCCGAGCCATCCACAGGCACCAACAAGAAACAACAATGATTCCTTGAATAATAGTCCTCTCCCCAGCTTTGATATGCCCAGCCTTGTGGATCTCCAGCAGGTCTTTGAACGAAAAGGCGAAGATGGGAGGAACACGACACCATCGACTAATCTTCTTCCATAAAACAACGGCAATAATGCACGAAGTAAAGAGGTGCTCCACCGTCTTGTTCTCGGATTTGCACAGAGGACAAAACCCGTCTCCAACCACGATGCCCCTCCTTCGCAGCGCATCCGCAGTGGGGATTCTATTCATTTCCGCTCTCCAAACGAACATATCGCACTTACTCGGGACCCACTTGCACCAATCCAATACATACATGTCGCTAATGTCAACGGCACCCACCAGAACTTTCTTAACTGAGTTGACGGAGAAGGATCCCGACTGATCACCCAACCATTTCCACTCATCGATCCTGCTTCCCAAGGAGACCGAAGCAAGGGCTGTATTAAGAGAACTCAGCTCCCTCGACTCATCATTCATATCGGGATCATGCTTCCACAACCACTCCCCAAGCAGCCGATCCCGAACTGAGCAAGTCTTCACCATCTCTATAACGAGAACAGATTAGGGAAAAGCTCTTTTAACGATACTTCCTTACGCCACGGGTCAAGCCATAATAATATGCGATCGCCTCTACCCACCAAACCCCTAAAAAAGCTTCGAAGGTAAGAGTTACCGGCTAAAGGTTTGTTTACAACGATGACGATGTTGTGCCAAACACCACTAAACGACTTCTTCACCGGAAGAAACGACCAACCTGACCCATCGGAGTGAATTGCGTCCACCACTTTAACCCACATGCTATCTTTTTCACGCTTGTATCTCCACCCCGACTTGCATAACAGAGCAAGGTTTAAATTTTTTAACTTGCTAATCCCCAATCCCCCGGTTTTCTTCGACATAGCAACTCTATCCCAAGCCACCTAGTGAGTTTTTTTAACCTCGCGCGAACCTCCTCAGAGAAACTTTTTGATCAGCCTTTCTAGGTCCAAAACAACCTTCGAAGGCACCTTATATAACAAGAAGTAATAAGTCGGGAGACTCTCGAGGACTGAACGGCTAAGCGTAATTCTCCCACCGAAGGACATAATCGAAGATTTCCAAAGAGCTAGCTTGGACTCGAAAATATCAAAGACCAGTTTCCAATTATTGATGCGATTCATATTCGCCCCCACTTTAAGCCCGAGGTACTTGGAAGGAAGTGAGTCAGGATTACACCCAACCACGTCCGCCACAGCCCCCACTTCCGCATTATCAACCCCAATAACATATAAATTAGACTTTCCAAGGCTTATTTTCAAACGTGAATAGGCATGGAAGCACCTAAAAATTCTTACAATGTTCAGTGCATTATTCACATTCCAATCTCCAATAATAAGGGCATCGTCAACAAAGAATAAATGGGACAACCTCGGCCCATCATTTGGGAGATGAATACCGGTAAGCACACCCACCTCACCAGCCTTATCGATTAAGCAGGATAACGGTTCAATAACCACTACAAACAAAAATGGAGAGATAGGGTCCCCTTACCTCATCCCTTTGCCGCACTTAAATTCGAAAGTTGGAGACCCGTTGACCAGGACCGACGCCCGAGCCGAAGAAAGAACTCCCCATAACCAATTACACCATTTCAACCCGAAACCCAGTTGTCAAAAATATCCACCACGAATCTCAGTTGATGTTGTCATAGGCTTTCTCAAAATCAATTTTAAAGAGAAGCGCATTCTTTTTGCATTTTTAAGCCACGAACACACCTCGTTAATAATTAAAGGCCCATCTAAAATAAATCTACCACTCAAGAACGCTGATTCAGAGTCAGAAATAACCGAACCAAGCACCTTCTTTAGTCTGTTGGTGTGAATTTTAGACACTACCTTATTAACCATCCCGACAAGACTAGTGGGCCGCTAATCGATGAGGCCCGAGGGATCTCTTTTTTTGGGGACGAGAGTGATAAACGAAGAGCCGCAGCCGATATTAATCTTATCCGTCTCAAAGAACGCAGCCATAAGCCTCACAAAATCCTCCTCAAAAAGCATCCAGAAAAGTTTGAAAAACCGAAAATTAAACCCATCCAGGCCGGGTGCCTGGTCATCCCCACACTCGAACACATACAAAATAGAATCAATATAGTGTATTTATACAAATACCAATGCATTTTTACCGTATTTAATATTCAGTAACGTGAGTCAATACTAAAATGTGAATCATTTTTGTGACACACATCAATAACATACATGATTCATGCCTTATACAATTATAAAAAAATCATATTAAATGCAAGAAAAGTAGGTGAAACATCTTCCTAGATAAAGGTGGGGCTCTAGATGAATCTATTTAGATTTGAGAGTTGGAGAAACTATCTGTGGGCTGGTAGCTCCAAACGAACCATAAGTTATGTATGTTTGCTGGACCTTTTTTTCTAACCTTTTTTGTTATATAAGTGTCTATAATCAATGTAGGTTTTATAGTTTGTAGGGCTTGGATACCTTTCTATGTGTTGGACACTTATCGATGATTTTACCATAAGTTCAATATGATAATTTATAGAGAATAATAAGAACGGATAGAGTAAACTTCCGTTTTGCTTCATGTGGTTTAGTTTTTCTTAACGGTTTTGTCCGAATCCTTTAAAAATAGACATTTTACTCCCTGATGTTTTGGTTTTGTCGCCAGTTTGCTCCACGGCTCTAACTATGTTAAAATTTTTAGTTAAAGTAAGGGTATTTAAGTAAATTTATATATAAATATTTAATTTTAATTCTATTATCAACTCCAAAAATCCAACACATCTCTCTGCCTCTTCTCTCTACCACAACTTGCAGAGTGCAAACCATCACCACCACCCCTCCCTTCCCCTACCACCACAGCCACCTCCTACAAACACCACCACAGCCACCTACTACGGCCACCTTGCACCGCCCCCATCCAACCACCACCACCTTGCATCGCCCCCATCTAACCGGCTATTACCACCATCCAGCCGCCACAACTCAATAACCAGCATTAGCCACTCTATGTCGTCGCTGCCTCCTTTTCTCGTACAAACTTAACCGCCGCCTCACCAACCACCTGCCACCAATCCTTTTACTATGTTTACTATGTTTTTTCCCTGGAAGGGTATTTAGGTCCATACCACAGGGAGCAACCGCCGAAAAAAGGTTTGAATTCTCACAAATCTCCAGTTTTTGAATGCGATTGTTTCGATTGTTACACTAATTAATGGTTTAAACAAGACACGCCACCTAATCGTGAGCTAATTCATCAAGCTATTGAACCATTTGAACAAATTTTAACTAGTAATGAACATGTTAACAAGAAGAAATCAAAGTAGAAAGAGAATATCACTCACCAGAGGTTCGCCGGAAAAGTTATCGAACCGCCGCTGCAATATGACGTCGCATTGGTTGAACCAAAACTGGAAGCGGTGACGGAAGCTGGAGAATGTACGGAGGAAGACGGTGAAGTTTTGAATGCTGCAGCGGAGGAGTCGCCGGAGACGGCGGTGGTGACGGCTGCGACGGGGAACAGAGGAGTGGGGAGGAAGGTGGTGTCGGACGCGATAGGGTGTTTCAATAGGAGAAAGGGTGTTTTAGATACAACAATTTTACCAGATTTGTGCATTCTACACCTTCTTGAGTTTTCGCCTATACATCTACATCAAATTTAGTTAGCTTATAAATCTGGTTGTCAGTCTACATTACCTTTAGATTCCAATATGTTTTCATTTAAATTATTTTCAACAAGATTAAGTATTCTCATGCATTTTTCCGCCTTTTCAACCGTTCTTGTGTGGCCATGAGATCGGAGGAAGACGGTGAAGTTTGAATGCTGCTGCGTAGGAGTCGCCGGAGACGACGGTGGTGACGGCGGCGACGATGGAGGAGTCGCCGGAGACGACGTGATAGGGATATTAAACTGGCATTTATGGAGTATTTGGAGTCCAAATGTTGTAATTTTACTAAAATACCCTTAGTTTTATACTTGAAGTTACCTAAATACCCTTCTAGCTAACAAACATTTTAGATGGAGTTAATGCTAGGGAGCAAAATGGAAAAAAAAAACATAGTAAACTATTGGAGTAAAATGACTATTTTTAAAGGATTGGGGCAAAACAATTACAATGACCAAACCACAGGGAGCAAAACGGAAGTTTACTCGAATGAATATGTAAGTTTTGTTCCGAAAATTTATACCAAAACTAGACCAAAGATCTGCCATATATAAAGGGTGAGCTATCACAACATTTGAATTGACAATGGATAGTTAACAGTTGGCAGTTATAACTGCCAACAGTTGGACAATTACAACAGTAGAAAACTATCATTTAAACTTTATCAATAGTTACTCAGTTTCTTCTTATCACCAAGTAACCCATTGATGATTAGCTACCACTGACTAGTTATCATTCCTGTTCAATTGCTACTAAGTAACCATTAATCTTTAGCTACCACTAATGGTCAATTGCTACTGATAATCATTTGTCACTAACAGACCAAATTGTTGTTACCGGTTATAGTTACAACAACAACAACAACAACTAATGATATACTCTTTTTTTTTTTGCAATTTTTCAATCAATCATGCAATTTTGAAGCAACTTCTAGTACTATTTCAATAAGGTAATTGAGAATTTTGATTGTTGCCCATCAACCCCATCATAGAATTTGGACTGAAATCTCCTCCAAGGGCATCGTTGTTGTTTGTTTTTTAGATGTAAAACGTCTGCAGTCTGCAGACCACATCTACAGACATATGCAGCTGAAAAGGTGGACCAAACCTCTGTAGTCTGCAAGAAGAAGACTGTTTGTTTTACAGAAGTGTTTTTTAACTTCTTCAATCTAAACTACTTCCTTAACCTGCGCATCAGTAAACTACTTCGATAGTTCGAACAACAATCTAAAACAACCATCATATTTGAAATTTAATTCAGATATGAATTTCAACCGATTCAAATCTCAGTGCGATTAAATTCAAAACAACATAACAATGATGCGCATAAGCTGCAGATCTAAAGCAAACAGTTTCCGTCCGTTATTTCATTATTGTATCAGATTCAGATGTTTATAAAAGATCTGATGAATTTTGTATTGTATCAGTCGAAGAACAATGTTTTTGTGCTTTCAAAACAATTTTATTTAACCATTTTATGAACAAGATGCAAAACTTTCAGTTTAAAAACAATTTTAAGCGATCTGTAATATCAATATCTGAATCATTCAAAAGTTTCACCGAATGATCCGAAAATCAAACGATTACTAACCTCACAATCAACACTACAAGATCACACAACTACTCACAACAACTCATCAAAACAACAAATAATCAACAAAACTCAAACATCAACAACACAAACATTAAAAAACCTAACAACTAACCTTCTGATCAAACCATTGACCAAAACAGCAAGGTGCGTCTGCCGTTTACTAGCAACATCCAACTCCATATCAATGTTACCGTCAACATCCACTTCTTCAACCATCGGATAACCATAATCCGATGACCTAAAACAGCTCAATCTCTTCACAACAAACGAATTATGGTCGCTGTGGAGAAGAAGGTGGTGTAGTCGAAGGAGGTGTGGTGGCTTCGACGGAGGTGTGGTGGCTTCGACGGTGGTGTACGCATTACAACGGGAAGATGGCAGCCATATGTGTGGAGGTGGAGATCAAATTGAGGTGTCGGCTGGATGGATGCTAGGGTTTATTTGTTTTGAAAGAGAAGAGAGGAAGGAAGAGGATAGAAGAGCTTTAAAGACACTAGTCCACATCTGCTTGAGGAAGAGGTCTTGAAGACCTTTTTTAATGAAAACACTTCAAGAAAACAAACACGCTGCAGACTTAAATGTCTGCGCGTGGTCTGCGTGGGACAGACATAAGTGGTTCTGAAGTGCTTTTGACAAAAAAAACAAACAACCCCTAAATCTCTACCAGGGGGCACCACCTCCTTGTACTATCTATTTCGTTGGTGCATGAAACATTAGTAGTCATGCACGAGCTTGTACTCCACACATTGTAAATCGCATCAACATTTATTCTCATTTAAAGTAATCTTAAATAAATCCAATCATACTATAATAATATTTGAAACACTAAAAATCACTAACAATCAACCCGATCACTTACAAATTCATAAATTCAATGCGAAAACAAAATATTTATGGGGTCTCTCAATTAAACACCAAGCAAACTTTTATCACTCATAGGGTGATCAATTCATTGAAAAAGTACAAAAAAGTGGAGAACTAAGGAACTATAAGTAAAACATATAAAAAGCTTGTAAACACATCATTTTTACATGTAAAAATCCATTTTTATCTATTTTCAGAGTTTTTCTATATAAATACACGTAGAAGCCGAAACCACTCTGATAAAAATATTTAGAAAAAAAAAGTTGAAAAAAGTTAGAAAGTATAAAAAAATATCTTACAAAAATTATATATATTTTTTATTTGTACGACTTCTAAATGTGTTTGTATGTAAAATTTCTATAAAAAATTATGTAAAAATGAATTTTTTTTAATGTAAAAAGATGAATCTTTCTATGCGTTTCTACATTTAGACTAATGGTTCCCCATTTTAAACTAATAAATAGAGAGGAGTGTTTCTAGTATAATGTATAATGATGAGAAGAAAAAGTTGAAAAATAATTATTGAAAGGACCCTAGGGGTAACCATTACAATTTTTTTGGATGGGTGTTAAGATACTGATTTGGCAAAAAATACCCCTTAAAAAGGTATTAACCATTACGTATGATGTAAGCTTTTCAATTCAAATAGTAAAATAAACATAAAAATTAAGTGATTCTCCATGGTTTCTTTCAAGCAATGTCGGTTATAAAACTGCCGTTAGAATCAATAATATGCAGACTAAATCAAGCTCAAGTGTTCATCACTACTCCATTGTGATGAACCCTATATTATAAGAACTAAAGTCCAATTGTTAGCCAACCGTATCTTCTTTGGATATATTCTCTATATGTTCTTGTCTCCTTGTTTGGAGTCAGTCAGTTGCTGTCTACAAGTCGGCATAACGATTATTAATCAATATTTAATTATTGTCTGAATGATTAAAAGCAAATGAGAGATCAGACGGCAAATAATAATATTCATGTACATACAACATTTGTAAAACTAATCATTGTTATGGGGTTAATGACCATATGTATTCATTTAAACGGTGGTCAATTTAGATAGCAATATGAGATTTAGTAAACGGTATAAACGGTACGATAAAATGGAAATGTATATATTGTTCAATGGTTTTACTCGACGTAGATGTCTTTATTTATACAATAAATCATACCTATAACAATGAAACTCTCTTGCTACTAATTAAATTTGATTGATTCAAGATAATGAGATATTTGAAAATAGACATTTTTGCCTGAAGGAAGTAAATACTAAATGTGTAGACTCAAACTTTGAAAGAAAAAGTCGATCGTTTTTCTTTATAAGAGTGGATCATATAATTAACGGAAGCTGTGGTCAAAAACAAAGTTTTCATAACTGGATTGGATGGCGATACGATCTACTGATCAGGTTGGATTTAGTAACAATATAACGTAACAAATATTATAAAAAAAAATAAAACTATATATTTATATATCTGATACAAACAAAGTATGAAAACATTTTATGTAGTGATGTGAATTTTCATTTATAAAAAAAAATATTACTAAGAATAAAATAAAAAAATATCGAGAGTCTCGAATGCTAAATGAATCAGAATATATTAGATTTAGAAGTGAAAAAAAAAATATGAAGGCCAATCTGAGTGGTTTAAATGAGGAACCGATCAAAGAGGCTTAACTGGACTAGTTTTATGGCCGGTTCCTGATTCGACTGATAATTAAAACCTTATTAATAAGCAACTAATTTGTGCATATGATAGTTGTACAATTGGCTTTGGGAGTCTTTCAAAAAAAATAGAAATTTTCCTTTTTAACCTTAAAGTTTTAATGTTTGATAATTTAAGTTTAAACTTTTAATCTTTGTTTCCTTTTTAACCCTAAAGTTTTAATCTTTAACAATTTTCCTTATAATTTTAATCTTTGACAATTTAAGTTAAAAAATTTTAATCTTTCTTTCCTTTTTAACCCTAAAGTTTTAATCTTTGACAATTTAAGTTTAAAGTTTTAATCTTTGGTAATTTAACCCTTTTGATTAATTTGATTCTTTTACTTCTATTTTTTCCTGTTTGACAGGTTCAACATAACGTGTACGTCCTAAATCGACTTAGTTATAACTAAAGAATCCTCGCCGCATTGCGGCGGGTCGTAATTCTAGTTTTACTTTAAAAATCAAACTCTTGACTAAAATAATTAGTTTTGCATTTGTTTAAAATTTCTAGTGGAAATTTTTTGCTTGAGTTTTATAAAACTTCTAAACAAATATTATATATATATATATATATATATATATATATATATATATAGGGGATGGTTCAAATGAAAACCAATTTTATTGTGAAAACTCGAAAACTAACTAAAAAAAGACTAAAAAACACACAAAATTTTTTTTTTTGTTTTCAATTTTTTTTTTATAAAAATCGCTAGTTTTTATATATAAAAAAAAACTTTTTTTCAAAAAAAAAAAAAATTGTGTAGTGCACATGTGTAATAATACACATGTGTAGTACACATACATATGTGCAGTATTACACATGTGCACTACACAAAAATTTTTTTTTTTTTGAAAATTTTCTTTTTATATTAAAAAACCTGCGAAATTTTGATTGCAAAAAAAAAAATTAAAAAAAAAATTTTTGTATGTTTTTTTGGCTTTTTTTAATTAGTTTTCGAGTTTTCACAATAACTAGTGGTTTTCATTTGAACCTTCCCCATATATATATATATATATATAGGGAGAAGATCATTCGAGAACCACCTCTTATTGCGAGAACCGCGAGAACCAATGTGAACACAACAAAAAATGCCTAAAAATAGCTAAAAATCACACAAATTTTTTTTAATATTTTTTTATATAAAATCGCAACTTTTCGAAGCCAAAAAAAAATTAAAAAAAAAATTTTTTTTTAGCCACTAAAAGTAGCGATTTGAGCATACAAAATATTAAAAAGAATTTAGATTTTTTTTTATTTTTGTGGATTTTTTTTTAGATTTTTTTAGGTTTTTTGGGGGTTTAGTTTTTAGCATTTTAGTTTGGGGAGGGTTAGGTTTTTTTAGTTATTTTAGGTTGTGTTCACATTGGTTCTCGCGGTTCTCATATTAAGGGTGGTTCTCGCATGAGCTCCTCCCTATATATATATATATATATATATATATATATATATATATATATATATATATATATATATATATATATATATATATATATATATATATATATATATATATATATATATATATATATATATATATATATATATATATATATATATATATATATAGTGTAATGCTAGACAGAAAACCCTAAAATTTTTAGAAAACTCTGTAAACCCAAATGGGAACCCATTTTTATCCAACCTCCCGACATTTTTTTTTTAACAAATTACACATGTAATATACATGTTTTAGAGTGTTTTGGGCCAAAAAAAAACAAAAAAAGCGCCGAAGGGATTTTTTTTAAAAAAATAAACAAATTTCAGTGCCTAACATGTGTTAGGCAAAAAAGACATAAATTTGCTGAAATTTGCTGAAACTTTTTTTTTTTAAATTATCCCTTCGACGCTTTTTTGATTTTTTTGGCTCAAAAGTCTTAAAAACATATATATTACATGTGTTATTTTTTTCAAAAAAAAATGTCGGGAGCTTGGGTTTTCTAGGGTTTTCTATATAGCCAACCCTATATATATATATATATATATAAATTTACCAACTTCTTAAATAAAGTTGATTTTTTAACTTCTTTGTTTTGACTATAAGGTTTTATGTTTTTGAATTTGACCATCAAATTCTCTTAGCCACACTAGTATATAAAATTTTTTTTAGTTGATATTTTTCATTTGCACCCCTCATCTTTAGGTTTCTTATTTTTTCATTTTTCTTTTTAACTGATTTACATTAAAACCTCTGAACTTTAACTTTAATAAGTTTATCATTTTGAATTTGAGTTAATTGCTAAAATTGTCCCTGAGGTTTGGGCAGATTTGCCATTTTCTTTCAAAATGACACTTTTGTACCAAATTGCCCCCAACGTTTGCAACTTTTTGCCATTTTCATCTAAACCACTAATTTAGTTTATTTTTTCTGTTAAGTTGAGGATATTTGGATGAAACTGGCAAATATAAAACCACAGGGACGATTTTGGCAATTTACTCAAACTCTTTTAAATTTCTTTTATTTAATTGATTTTGTTATGCAATTTTTATATGAAAAAACTAATAGCTTTGTCACATAATTTTTATAAATTTTCATCGAACCACTAACTAAGTTAATTTCTCTATTAAGGCGAAGAGTCTTTATAAACTAAGACATAAATTGATTTCTAATTTTTTATATAGATCAGTTTTATAAAAATAAAATCTACTTAAACCTCTAAATTTTATAAAACTAAAATGCTGGTGAACACATTTAAAAAAATATTTTACTAGGTGCTCAACACATTTAAAAAATATGTAACGTTTTACAATTTTTTTCTATCTCTACAACTGATAAATACTAAAAGTTGTAATCGATTGTTATGTGTTGCACACCAATGACGTTTTCTCTTTATAAAACTGATTTATATAAAGAAGCTGTAAATTAATTTTTGTCTTAATTTATAAAATTTAAAACATCCTTCACCTTAACAGAAAAAATAAACTGAGTTAGTGATTTGGATGAAAATTTATAAAAATTATGTGACAAAAGTATTAATTTTTTTTCTTCTAAAAACTCCATGTATATTCTTTTTTATTATATATGTAACAAAAATAATTAAATAAAATAAATTAAAAAGGGTTTAAGTAAATTGCCAACATCGTCCCTTTGGTTTTATATTTGCCAGTTTCATCCAAATATCCTCAACTTAACAGGAAAAATAAACTAAGTTAGTGGTTTGGATGAAAATGGCAAAAAGTTACAAACGTTGGGGGCAATTTGGTACAAAATTGTCATTTTGGACGAAAATGACAAACATGCCCAAACCTCAGGGACGATTTTGGCAATTAACTCTTTTGAATTTTTAATGAACTTTCTCTTACGTGAGTTATTTTTATTTACGTTTCGACGAGACTTTTTGTCAAGTTGTTTTTAAACCAACTGATTGTTTTAAACATTATTTAAACCGTTTGGATTTTTATACCTGCCGATGCTCATCTCTAAATACACCATAGTAACGTGTCTTTTTGTTTACGTTTAAACCGACGCGTTGTAATGCGTGACCGTCGTGTTTATCTTTATATATGTTTTGGTGTAAACTTTGTTCGGCTAACATGGTTTTCATATATAGCGACGTAACTTTTCTATGACTTTCGAATATACCGTCACCAAGTGGTTTTTGTATTGTCACGTTTGGATTTCCTTATTTTTATCTATGTTTTGAACCCGTCACGGAGCGCGGGTGATAACCCACTAGTTATCTATAATTTTTTTCAACGGCAAGGAACGACGTGCCAACCACCGTGACACCGGACACTGTGGCCAAGGGCGACTACTCGACCGTCGCCAGCCCCTTGGCTCTTCCCAGATGCGCATAAACCCGACCTTCACCCGCCTGAAGGCATGGCAGTGGAATAATTGGTAAGACCTCGCCTGCCATCCAGGTCGAACCAGCGCCACCCGTATTCGCTATTCACTTGGATACCGCAGAAAATAACGAGGAGGGTGCGAATCAAACCTATATCACAAAGAACACCAATTCTTTCCTAACCACTCCACACTACCTCATTGGCATAAATTATCTATAATTACCATCCTCCTTTCTATTAACCTTCATACCAAACACACGCAAAATACAAGGCTTGTGATTTATGTCCAACGGACCAAAGTTAAACCATCAGAATGGCCGCTCATATATACGTTAATCTAATTGGCCATTACCTTTTTTTAAAGGCAATTGATTATTTCAACATCGTCAAATACATACATTACTAAATTAATTTACTTTTATGCCCTTATCACTTATAGGTTCTTGTACAAGTAGCACAACATAGTTTTTCTATATATATGAGATGAAGCCTATGCATCCACCATTCTTATAATTTCTAGTTCTATCTTGTAGCAGTGTTTCAAAACCTAATTATCATGGACCTCACTGTAATTCTTACACATATTCTTATATTCTTTTATTGTTTTTGTTCCCTACCTTTTGATTTATACATTTCTAAATTTCATGATTTACCTCTAATTCTTATCAGGAAAAGGATGTGTTCATTGAAGGTAAGGTGGACTGGAAAGGAAGAGCTGCAACAAAGAATAAGCATGGAGGCATGCGGGCTGCACTTCTAATAGTAGGTACGATTCTTAGTTTCATGAACAGGGGTCAAGAGGGTCCGTTAACCCTATCATTGGAATTTGTTAAAAAAAATTTATATGAAGTCTTAGTTAAAAAAAAAAAAAAAAAAAAAAAAAAAAAAAAAAAAAACCACGAGTCGGACCCCTCTAATTGTAATTTGTAGAGAAGAGGACCTTATAATGACACCGACTTAAAAGTTCGTGTTACATTGTTTGTTAACTTTTATATGCATAATATAGGCAATTCACAAGATTTTAAGAATCTAAGGTAATTAATATTATGTCCGTTTTTGTTTTGCAGCTACGTTTGCATTCGAAAATATGGCAAACATAGCAATATCAGGGAACTTCGTGACATATTTTACCCAGATAATGCATTATGACGTATCCGAAGCAGCAAACCATGTCACGAACTTTATGGGTGCTGGTTACATCCTTTCCATTGTTATGGCTTGTCTTGCTGATACCAAAATCGGCCGATTTCGAACTCTTCTTATTGCAATGTTTGTGGAATGCCTGGTGAGTATTGATTAAAATAACCATATCTCCCTAAACAATGAATTTATGTGAATTCTAGGTGTGTTAGCAGAATGATAAGTGTTTCTTGGAGGTTTTTGAAAGTGTTTTGATTTCTATGAAACACAATGTTCTTGGAGGTTTTTGAAAGTGTTTTAATTTTTCTGAAACACATAGAAATTAAAAAAAAATAATCTTAAAATAACATATTTATTTCAAGGGAGTCTATTTAATATCTTGCTTCTGATTAATAAATGATTACTCTAGGGGTTTTCTTTGCTCACACTACAAGCACATTACCCAAACCTCAAACCAGCTCTTTGTAATATATTTTTGCCAACATCAAATTGTGAGAAAGCGAGTGGAGGAAAGGCCGCGCTCCTATTCGTTGCAATGTACCTGTTGGCTGTTGGCGACGGGGGTGTAAAAGCAGCATTACCATCACATGGAGCTGATCAATTTGATGAGAAAGATCCAAAAGAGGCTAAACAGATGTCAAGTTTCTTTAATTGGTTGCTAGTAGGTGTTGCAGCAGGGGGCTCAATTAGCATAACGTTCTTTGTCTGGGTACAAGATAACAAGGGGTTTGATTGGGGATTTGGGCTTTCGTTGATAACCATGTTCTTGGGTGCGATCATCTGTATTTTTGGATTGCCATGGTATCGAATATATCTTGTGCAAGGAAGCAGTGCCATTACTGAAATTATACAGGTAGGTGGGGTATAAACATTTGAATGTTTTACAAGATCTTAATACTTGTCACTACTAGAAAACCAGCCAGGTCGTTTCCTACACCAAAATCCGTTGAGATAATATGTAGGAAAGGACCATTTTCAACAAAACTAGTTTCGTTGAGAAAATCTGTCGTGGGAATACTCTCTGAAAAACATCCGACAAAACTTATAGTGTGTTGAATGTATCAACTAAGTGTAATCTAGAAAGACTTAACTTTTTAAGAGAAACTTTTATTAATGTTATATCTTTTATAAGTTTATTTAAGCCTTGTTAGATTTCCTTAAGCATGTTTAACTTTCAGGTTTACGTTGCAGCGGTTAGAAACCGAAAGCTTCAACTTCCCAAGGACCCTACTGAACTACATGAGATCCCAATGGACAAAGAAATAGCACTTCATCAAGAATTCTTGCCACATAGAGATGTTTACAGGTTTACTTTTGCATCTAATTTAAATTTATTTCCATTCTTTTAATGCTCTGAACAAAAGGGTGAACCAACAACGGTAAGATTGTTGCCATGTGATGTGGAGGTCATGGGTTCAAGTCGTATATATAAACTCTTGCAGAACTGCAGGGTAAGGATACATACACCAAACCTAAATTGGCGTGACACCCCATGGACCCCACGCATGCGGGAACTTTGTGCACATATTTTGATGTTTTAAATATGCAACAAAATAACTAGTGGTTCTTTTTATTAGGTGGCTAGACAAAGCAGCAATCCGAGTTGATAAAGCTAATCAATCTCCAAGTCCCTGGAAACTTTGTACAGTTACACAAGTCGAAAATGCGAAAATCTTACTAGCAATGGTTCCAGTTTTCTTATGTAGTATTATTATGACACTTTGCTTAGCCCAACTACAAACATTTTCAATTCAACAAGGAGTAACCATGGATATTAAGCTCACAAACTCTTTCAACATGCCACCTGCATCCCTCCCAGTCATTCCTATAGTATTCCTCCTCATTCTAGTTCCAATTTATGACCAAATCATTGTACCTTTGCTTCGTAAATTTACTGGCATTCCCACTGGCATAACTTACTTGCAAAGAGTAGGAGTAGGGCTTATCCTCTCAGCAATATCTATGGCAATTGCTGGAATTATGGAGGTAAAGCGAAAAAACGTTGCTAAACACCATAACATGCTAGATGCAGTCCCTGTGCTTCAACCATTGCCCATTAGTGTCTTCTGGTTATCCTTCCAATATTTTGTATTTGGTATAGCTGATATGTTCACTTACGTGGGACTACTCGAGTTTTTCTACTCGCAAGCACCAAAATCAATCAAATCTATTTCATCTTGCTTTCTTTGGACCTCAATGGCAATTGGGTATTTCATGAGTAGTGTTATGGTGAAAATAGTAAACCATGCAACAAAAGGGGTTACAAAAAGCGGAGGATGGTTGGTCGGAAACAATATAAATCGGAATCATTTGGAAAACTTTTATTGGCTACTTGCTATATTAAGTTTGATCAATTTCATAATTTACGTGTTTGTTGCATCAAACTACAAGTATAGGCCACAAAGTGTTGATGATGAAGATGAGTATGAATAGCCACATCAAACGAGGACAAAGCCGTAATGATATGTGAAATTAAAGATCGCTAACTGTAATTGTGCTTCTTAAGTTTGCGCTTCTTGATCTTCATTTATTCTGTTTTTATGCTTTAGGGGTGTATAATTTATTTTTTACTTGTAAGTTTTAAGTTAATGTGATGGTGTGAGTGTGTTGTAATTTATTTATATGTTGTTTAGTTGGTTCATGAACTAGCAAACAACTTTTGTACTTACTTTGTCAAAAAAAAGAATACTGTCAATATTCTTTTTACCTATTATAACATTTGATAAACACGTTTTACTTGTAGTTCTGGACCTACAGTACGGTAGCATCGTTTATTGGTGATGGATCGCACGATCGCATGTCTGTTATCTCAACTTTTGAATTTTTGCTTGAACAGGTAACATTAATAATGTTAACTTGCCGTTATAACCGGTTAAAATGTGCAATAAGGTTTTAAGGTAATCATACCATTAAAAAGCTAAAGGCAATGTTCTATAACTATTAATTAGTAAAGATTAACTTAAATTTTTCTTAAATTCGTTACGTTTTTTCTTTTCATTTTAATTTATTTTTCAAATGCAACATCTTAGATTTATACTTTGGAAGTGACCTTAATAAAATTTCTAGAGTCATTGTTTAAAAGTCACTGATGCCAATTAAAAAAAATCATAATACACGTTACATATAAAAAAGTAATAAACTTCTAGTTCGGATTATCCCTAGCCTATATACTATATGTTACAAAAACACATACTTCCAACTTTACTAATTAACTTAAAATTATTTTAAGAAGGTGACTTTAATTTTTACTAACTAACTTCATCATTTTGCAAAGGTGACTTTCATTTGGAAGTTTGGAAAAAGTCCTATGAATAAGATAACTCTTTTCTACTTTCTTTTTTTAGGAAAGAATAACTCATATAGCTACACGTAGCAAACATGCACATTGACAAAGTCATTATCAATGACACATGTTGTCCTATGAACCCCTCACAAACAACATCAAACACAACCAACCTAATAATCAACTCCAAAATTATCAAAACAAACGAAGAACAAAAAACAAAGTTAGCTTCAATGGCTTCCAGTGATAAAGCTCCAGATTCGATGCCGGTGGGAGACGGATCAGTCCCACCGGGAAAACCCTTGACGATGGGGCATCAAGTTATTGACAAAAGTGCTCAGATGCTACAAACGTTAAAACCAATCAAACAAATGAGCCAACATGTTTGCACTTTTGCCGTTTATGGACATGACATGAGTCGCCAGATCGAAGCTCATCATTATATTACCCGAGTCAATCAAGATTTCCTTCAATCTGCTGTTTATGACTCCAATGACTCATCCGCTCATCTTATAGGTATAGAATATATATATATATATATATATATATATATATGCTTCATTTTCGAAATATAGTCACATAACCGTAATATTTCAAAATATAACAGGACCGGACGTCGAACCGGTCTTCTTACCGGTTCATTGGTTGGACCGATCGGACCAGACGTAAGAACCGGAAGGTATCGTAAATATTATAAAAATTAACAGGGTTAAAGGTTAAATCTGAAAAAATATATAAAAAACTGGTCCAACCCTTTCAAAAACCGGTCCGACTGGCCGGTTTCCTGGTCAAACAGCCGGGTCGCCGATCAACTCTGGTTCAATGCATTTCCAGCCCGATACCATTACCCACACCGGCGCAACCTCTGGTTTCCGGTCCGGCCGGTCCGGGTCTAAAAACACTGCCGCTTACTGCTTACTGTTATAACTCGGGAATCCAACCTCAAATTTTATACATAAAAATTCAACAAACTATATTGGCCCGGCGACCTTATTTTATTATTTATTTTTATTTTTCAGTATTTTGTATTTAATAGTTTATTTTCATTATTAGGGATTTTTACATCAACTAGTTTTATGCCCCTCCCGCATAATATTTCTCGACCAATTAAAACATAATACTATCATAGTTTACTAGAAAAAAACTAAAATGATGGCAAGAGTGTAATTTTGAGGTCGGGGCAAAACTATAATTTGCCAGGACCAATGACCGTGTACTAGGCTACCTTAGGTTTGCTAAAAATATTAGAACGATGGCATGACTATATTTTGATCGGTGAAATCATAATTTTGATTGGGGTAAAATCATAACTTGTCAAATGCTAAAACGATAGAAAGAAACTGTAATTTTAAACTCGAGGGAAAATCGTAATTTTGATCGGGGTAAAATCGTAATTTGTCAAAAGGTACAATTATGGCAATACTGTAATTTTAAACTGGGAGCAAAATAGTAATTTTGAACTAAGTGTAAAATCGTAAATTTTTTAGGTCAATGGAGAAATGTGAGGCTTGCTATTCCTTGTCATGCTCTTTAAATATATAAGATACAATATTATTTTTTAAAATTATTAATATTGCCTACCATGAATAAGGTATTCGTGGTAATCCGTAGCACAAACACCCGAGACCACAACAGTTATCGGCAATCTGTGGGTGAATTGGGCCATCGGTGATACTAAGATCACATATATGAGATTTGATTTAGGTTTGTTTGGATAAAGGAAATGTGATTAATTAAAGTGTGACAATTGTGTAGGTGTGGAATACATTGTGTCTGATAGGATCTTTGATACCTTGTCACATGAAGAACAGAAGCTGTGGCATTCGCATGATCATGAGGTTTTTTATTTGCATTGTTTTTCTTGTTGTACCAACCACCAAGGACGTTGGGGAGCTTTAAATTGACTTAAAAAGATCAAGACTACTGTGTTAACATGCTCCTAATCTTATATTATATGTATATATAATTTTATTATCTATTACAAATTGCGAAACCAAAACTTTTTAGTCAGGTTCATCATATTGTCTTCTATAATAGCTATAAATAGTGGGTGTAAATTTTCTTTAAAAAAAAAAAAAAAAAAAAAAAAAAAAAAAAACCCTCTGATTACATATATAAAAATTCAACAAATTTTGGTTACCACGATCAGCGCACCCTTTTGACCCTTCCTTTGTTCCATCCTTGTTTGAATCAAACAAAATACATGTATTCCTATGTTGAATAATTATCTGGTACAGGTGACATCCGGAATGTGGGTGAATCCAGGTGTTCCTGAGATGATTCAAAAATCCGAGCTTGAAAACATTGCGCATACTTATGGAAAGTTTTGGTGCACTTGGCAAGTGGATAGAGGTAAATATCTGTGGGTGATACTCGTTTTTCTAGTAGTGTTTTGCTTCTCGAGTACAGATCTTCTATACCTATACTTTTTAATATGATAAACATAATAATTATACCTTTACTAAAAAGATTGTGTAGATTTGTTGGGTTATGTTATATTAATGCCCTGTTAAATCTTGTAACATTGTAATTGTTGGAGTTAACCTTAGTAAATCTTGCAACATTGTGATTGTCGGAGTTAACTAAGTGTGAGTGCGGTGCAGGTGACAGGCTTCCCCTTGGCGCGCCCGCTCTAATGATGTCACCACAAGTAGTAAACATGGGGGTTATAAAGCCAGAGTTGGTGCGCGTGAGGGATAACAAGTTTAAGATATCAACTGAGGAGCTTAGGAAACAAAGGGCCAATTTTGCAGTGTCTAAGCCTGGGAATGCACGTGCGGCGGATTACTGGATGCACACTGGAAAGGGTTTTGCAATCGACATAGAACATGTGGAAATGAAAATGTTGGAAGGGCCAAAGTATCCATGATTTTTTATTTGAAGTACTTAGGTGATATTTTGCCATGGGTTACTTTGTGTCTTCTCTTTTTCTACGTTGTTAAAATGGATTGCATAACACAAAATATTAATTTGGTTCAAGTCTAATAGTGTAGGGGCTAAGTTGTCAACTCTCTATTATTTTCTTTAGACCACTATTACATGGGCGTTTAATGACTTGATAATGCCCCAACACCCCGTAGAAGGACATTTCTAATATAATATCCTATGAGAATAATAAAATTGAAAAGTGATGATGGAATGAGGGCATCAAGGGGTTAACCATCACACATTTTTAAGGGGCGTTATGATGCTGATATGGTGGAAAATGCCCCTCAAATGGCATTAACCATTACGTATTCAGGCTTTTCATTTTCTATGGTATTCTTTAAATAAATCATTAGTAACTAATTCTTTCATTTCAATGTTATCAATTTCAATGTTATCAATTTCAATGTAACTAATGAGCTAGTTTCATCTATGCATTATTAAGATAAGATAGGTCACTTTTGACCCATCGAATCCAGTTGATAAGTTTTGTTTTTATAGGTAATCTTATTTTTCCAATTTATCCATTAATTTGAACTTACAAATACATAACTCATTAGAAATACATCCCTCTGAACTTGTTTACAAAAGCAGGCTTCATTAGTACATTACCAAGTATATGCCATAGGCATGTGAAATTATTCTCAACTAGATAAGATCCTATATATGTAATACCAGTGATTACAAAAGACTTTAGTATAGTAATAGTAGATATGCTAAACCTGTAGAGTTGGTATATTGTTAAAACTTTCTTCCAATACACCCTACATCCATATAGCATTAGCATTGATGAGTAGTGGTCTAAGCTTGCTTTGCAAATTAAGGCTGATCAGCTCATTAGCACCACCAATGAGCTTCTTCCCTATGAACACAGCAGGCACACTAGGGTTGCATCCAAACTCTATTAACTCTCTCTCTATTCTACTCCCACTAGGAAGCTCATCAAGCTCATATATCATAGGGTTAGCCCCGAATTTTCTTATGAGTTCTACGATCGAGTGGCTTATACAACATGTCGTTTTGCTGAATATCACAACTGGATTCTCAGATAACAGACTTGCCACCGTGGTCATCTTTATATGTATGATGATTAAGGCTTTCGGAGTTTCACAATGAATGAACAAAGGTTGGAATGTGTATAGTTTGATCCCCATTATAGTGTATTTATACGTGTTTTTAGTTGGTGATGGGGGATTCGATCCATGCATTAGGATAATTTCTGAAATGGCGATGGTATGCATGGTTACTTTTGATTGTAACCTTGTCGTTACCTGTCTCATGTAACATCAAATCACAAATCTGAATATTTGAATAGTGGTATGCACAATGTGACTATGCAACATGTTGAGTAAAGCAAATAAAGGACAATATAACCATATATATTAATTCTTTATCTGAATAAGGACACATAAACACTTGTAACGGGACTTGATTCTTGATGTTCCTTTAGTGATCTTAGACTAATGATCGAAAAGTAGTTGGTTAATGTAGGTTTTAGCATGTGTAAAGTCAACACAATCATGATCAAGGTAGGTTAATGGATTAAAACGAGGTTGGTTGAAATGGGATGTTTTCGGTATAAGGAGAAAATGAGATACTTGTGTTCAACAATTAGTTTAACTGGTTTTTACCTGCCACGCGTTGCGGCAGCGTCATACGTGGCGTGATAACGTATAGACTGTAATCAACCCAACTCGTTTCTTCCAAACTAAATTTACGTCTGTTATACCATTACGGATTCACGAAAAAAACTTACATAATAAAAGAAAATACAAAAAAAATATAAACAAAACCCGACTCATTCCAAACTAAATTTACGTCCATTATACCGTTATGGAGAAAGAAAAAAAAACACTCAGTTAAAGAAACGACAAAAAAGGAGATAAATAACACCTAAAAATAGAGAAGGTGAGGCCTCAAACAAAAAAAAAGATAAAAAGCATACGCTAAAAGAAAAAGTGAAAAATCTGCTAAAGAGACCAAGCAAATTCGAACTCACGTGAACGGTCTCAGAGGCGTCTCTGAGAATTCACGTACTCTGTTCGAGCTCGAAAACTGTGTCCATATGATTTAACGATAAACAATATAATTACGAAAATGATAAAAATTGTAGTATTTGATAAACAATGCAATTATGATAATGACAAATTCATAGTATGATGAGTCTAGTTATAATGATGTTCGACTGTTCCTTATACAGCTTTGATGAGTCTAGTTATGATGATGTTCGACTGTTCCTTATTCAACTCTGATGTTCAACTGTTCCTTATTTGCGTCTTGTCCTTTCAGATTCCAGGGCCGTCGTGTATTATATTTTTTTTATTAAAATCATATTAGTATTGGGCCAATAAACCTAATGTGTAGTGGGCTATAAATTATAAACCATTAAAAAGTATTTGATAATGGGCCTATATTGGAATTGGTATGTATTTACACTTTATTAAAAAAATACATATATATATCAAATTTTTTTAAAAAATCCCATGTCCGTCGAAATCACGGGCCATGTGCGAAAGTACTCCCCGCACACCATCATAGCCGGCCATGAACGGTTTAGACCTAGAAAATACTAACCATCTGGACCAAAGCTAAATTACATACCAAAACGCATTTTTAAATTACTTAAAGTAAAACCCAAGTCGGTTGGCACAATTCTATTGGCCACCGACGTTGTCTTTTAAGGTTTATATAAATATATTGCTATTGTGTATTATATATTATTATTATCTTGGAGGCTCTTACTTTTTAGTTGCCCTAGACTCGTGCCTAGGTTGTCATACCTATGGAGCCGGCCTGATGATTAAGGAATACGTACACTTGGTTGATTCCATTCATCGATCTATACATTTAAATAGCTGAGGCATGATGCCATGATGCTGCTTTTAAATGTGTGCCATAACCAAAATTGTTGTGACGTTGCTACAAGGTTATGCACTTCTTTATATTTATTAATGACTTTTAGTTTGCAGGGATGTCTTTGGGTACATGTGATTGTGGGGAACTTTGTTTGACATTCTTTATTCTCCATGCCACAAAACTAGAATATAGAGGGGATTGTAATCTACAATGGGCATATCTTGTACGTTTTTTAAATGCCATTTTCTGGATTCGAAAAGAATACAAGTTGATGACTCATAAAAAACATGAGTAGCTAATATTGACCTTCGAGATAGAAAATGCCATGATCGGTACAGTTGGCTTTTGGGGACGTTGAGCAGTGACGCGGTGTTTAGTTTGCTAAATGGCTCATTTGAGCATCACTTTTTCACTGGGGTGAATCTTAATTGGGAACGGGGACCCGACCCCCATGATTTCTATAACATTCAACACCTATTAAGTTCAAGATTCGCCACTACTTTTATATATAAATTATTATACGTCATATCTAAATTAAAAACTAGCAAGATCTACTATAGCTTGATTTAATATAATTAAAAACAAGGGTTATTAGATTTTATCATTTTAAACTATTATTGGTCGTTATCACTCCTAACTATCACTTTGATTCTCATCACTTTCAACTAAACACTTTGTGTGTTGTGTGACTCCGGTTGAGTGGTTTTTGGCTTCCATTTTGTCTTTTTGGAGCAGATTCACATGCAACCATTAGTAATTCACAAAGTGTTAGCCTAATATCACCAATAACACAAGTCAAACACTAAAAAATGTTTACATGCGGGGTGACACAACACACAAAGTGTTAAGTTGGAAGTGGTGGGAGTCAAAGTGATAGTTGGGAGTGAAAGCGACAAATACCTAATAGTTGGGAGTGATAAAATCCAATAACCCTAAAAACAAATAGGATTTGCTATAGCATAATTTTTTTTATCGTATTTTCATTATTAGAATTCTTAATTTCTTTATTTACACTTTAGTTTTTTAGACCTCTTTCGCTACCCTTTAATATTTTTAAAACACCTTACACCATAAATAATATATATATTTTACCCACTTAATTCGCTTTTGTTATCTTATACTCTTGAACTTTTAAAAAACGAAATACAAGGTTGTACTTTAGTTCTTTATAAATTTTGTTTTCTTTTTTGATAACTTGTGCTCTTGAATTCTAAAAAAACTAATATAAGGTTGTGTTTAGTCCCTTATAAATTTTGTTTACAACAAAATTATAATAAAATAGCATGTTTATTTTTCGAATGTCAGTATGGTGTGGTGCTGATACCTTGATGCACCACACCGACGAAACATCGGTAACTTTATACTTTTGGGCTTTTATGACTTTATTTACTTGGGTTTCATTTTTCGCTTGTTATAGCGAGAACCGGTAACGTACCAAGCTGAAACGATAATGACCAAATTCTTGTCAGCCTGTGTCATGAAACACGAGTAATCCCACTGGTTATATATTTTAAAATAGAACTACAATGAATACTAAATTAATATTTCTAACTATTCTTGTTTTTTCCTAATAATAATTGATTTTTTTTTTCCAAATTACCTTCTGTTCAAAACGCTCGCAGCTCGCTCTGGCTTGATTTATCAGAGTTGGCTCGGGATTAACTTGGTTTGGCTCGCTTGATAGCTCGGATTATTTTACTTATAATATATTTTTTATGGTAATTTTTTTTCTAACGGCCAACGAATTCTCCAAATGGGTAATTGGCGAAATTAACCACATCGGGATACAGTCGCCTCCGAACCAGGGAAAACCCTCACCTAGGGTCGAAGCCCGTGAACACTCGCCCGAAGGCACAACAATATAGTGAGGTAAACCCCGCTCAGTTCAAGGATCGAACTAGCGATCGCCGCCTACTCGTATAATCTATCATCATCACTAGGTGGAACCGAAACTAAATGGTGGGGGTAGGAATCGAACTTGGGCCACATGGAAAATCAAGTCTCTCCCTTACCACTCCACCACCAGTGGTATATTTTGTTGAAATTTAAACCTTTTTTGTGTTGTTAAACTTATTTTAGCTTGTAATGTATTAGGTTAAATTATATTGGATATGTTTTTTTGAAGTATTAAATAATATTTTAAATTGCTGGATTTTGAGAGCTATGTATCAAGTTTTCTTTTTAAAATGGAGCTAAACCAATCCGAGCCGAGTCAGCTTGGTTAAAAATTAAACTGTGACTGAGCTTAGATTTTCAGCATGGTTTCATGCTCGGCTCATGAACAACCCTAGCTTTAACTGATTTTTATTTTAATTATTTAAATGTAACGAGTAAATTACGATTTTGCCACTATGGTTATGTCACTTTTACCCTATTAGCCAAAACAAATTGACATCTGTACCCCCAACATTATTTATCTAAAAATTTTGGCCTTTACAACTAACACCACCCTTAACCCAACTTAAAAATTTGTCATGTTCACCTGACATGATGTCCATTATTTTGTCTTCAATTTCACACGGAATCGTTCGCCGGAGCACAGATTCCGATATTAAGACTTCTGGCACCGGTAAGAGAAGAAAATTTGACTGTCAAGATGATGATGATGATGATTTTCAGCTTCAGTATTGCTCGCAATGTGATGTTGATATGAATTTATTGTAGAATGTAACTTTATTATCTGCTAACTCTGATCATGCTAATTCAGTCACACCCTGATATTTCCACGTATTACCGATGGGCCCGGTGGGGAGTATCGTGACGTAGTTGATATCATCATAGACAATTTATCACAGTTTAATACACAGCGGAAGTCGAAAGATAAAATCATTACAAACCGAATGAAAGTAATATCAATTATTACAAAAACGGTTGTAAAGGATCCAGAGGCGGATCAAAGATAAAAGCGACATTGTTCAACAGATTCTTAAACATCTAAGCTTTACAAGACTCTTTATTGATGTTAGGAGAAGCCAGCCTATTTCGATTAGTACTTGCACTTAACCTTTTTGGAAAAATACGTCAGTTTTCACTGGTAAACATAATTAACCCACTCTTTTTAAAAATGTTTAAGAAAATTGATTTGAATGCACAAGGCACAAAATATCTTTTATAACTTGGGATAATTATTTAAAAATAATCTTGTAAAAGAATTACATGTTTATTATACGTTCAGTAGCCCGGGCTGAATACCGGGTTAAAGATTAATAGACACACCACATAATATATCTCGCGGCGAGTTATTCTTGAACAGGCGAGTATATTATTTTTACATACGCACTGGCAGGTGTATGCCTACACCCCGTGCTTAAGTCGTGACCATTTCAATGAATGAGCCGAGGATATCCAGGACATGGACATTAACCCCTCAAAGGCTTAAAACAAACATAACAGAATAAACGGGTTATCTCAATGATTTAACCTTCATACGTATAAAGATTCAATACCCGACCAAGCGGTATTTTATATACCGTACCCCAAGCTCGTATAAGGGAAATAAGTTAAAAGTATTTACCTGAGCAAATTATACAAATTTACCCCGGCCGTACAATTCAGCAATTGCAAGTATCTTTTACGGGGCTCCAAATCTGGAACGAAGGTTTTAATAACCTATTAGATTACTAAGGGGTCTTAATTAAGTCTAAACTAAGACCGGTTAGTTTTAAAGGAAGATATATGGTTCAAAACGCAAGATTAAGCGAAGACCGGATTAGAATGTGGTTTAGACCCAACAAGTTTGAAGACTTGTATAATATGGGTAAACTAAACACATTCTGGATTTTGAGATAAAAATAATAAGGTTTGACCCGTTTCGGTCAATTTGTGCAACCTAGTCACATAAACCGCACCGAACATGAAAAATGCATAACGGGTAAACAAAATGAGTCATGAACAGGTTTCCTAAGTTAATATGCTTTAAATATGTTGTGATATCAGTAGGATACCTTCCATTATGCCCAAAACGAATTTAAAATCAATTTATGCCCCGTAGGGGTATTTTGGTCATTTTAAAGGTTATAAAAGAGGTTAAACATTAATTTGAGATTCTGGACTGAAAAGATCAGTAAAAATATTTATTTTTAGAATTCATATCAGTAGGGTATTACGTATATGTGAAGTTTATCTTTTCTAACCAAACTATGCACCGTAGGGGCATTTTGTTAATTTCACATAAGCTTTAAAGGTCAAAATTGGAAATCTGAGTTTTTGATCAGTTTATAAAGTTCAAAATACTTTCTTTATCATATAAAATCAGTAGCAAAAGGTTTGGTATCAAAATGTTATGTAAAACTCATTTTATTCAAGAAAAGGGTAAAACCGACAATTACCGAATTAAAGTTAGAACCCTATGTTATGCTCAGTTTAAAAATAAATAAAAATCTTCAAAAATCCCAAAATATTATATTACATCAGTGGATAAAAGGTTTGCTATAAAAATT
This sequence comes from Helianthus annuus, assembly GCF_002127325.2. Taxonomy (NCBI): domain Eukaryota; kingdom Viridiplantae; phylum Streptophyta; class Magnoliopsida; order Asterales; family Asteraceae; genus Helianthus; species Helianthus annuus. Next base: position 60,732,860 of record NC_035447.2, on the reverse strand, counting down.
CGAGTTTAAATAGGCTTTATGCCGAATAAGCCATTTAATTAATAAAAAGCTTTCAATTTACGCTATTGAGCATAACTCCTAATCTAGACCTCAAACTGATTTCAAATTTTTAGGACATGTTTATAAATCAGTAATAAAGGTTTTGTTACTCTCACATTTTCAAGAATCTCGTTTTAAGGTCAAAAGGGCATAATGGTCAACTTTTAGGCATATATCGGAAATATACAAATGAATCGGATAAATTAAGAACCAAGTTGTATAATCTTAGAGGATTATACTAACCTATAACCTGGTCCAAATGGAACTCTAAGGCATGCCTAAACTTAGCTAAATCGGGTCAGAACTGAAAGTCAAAGCAAAAGTCTACTTTTGCGACTTTCGGTTTCGAACCGAGCCTAAATTCAATATTGTCGGATTGAACATGCTTAGACATTTTCTTACATTAGTTACCAAGTTATATAAGTGTCAAAACAGGTTTCATAGCTTCTACATTGCTAATTATGTATTTATTTGCAAAATAGCTTTCTGTTGACTTTTTATATATAAGTTTGACCCGACAATTGATCTAGTTACAGTGGAAATCAGAGGGTGCCCTTTTAAGGGTTTATTACCCACATAATTACCAACTCATAGCCATTTTCAATTTGAAAAATGACTGGACCATTAGTGATTAATCACTAAGTCAAAGCTTAATTACGATGGCTTTGACTTTTGGTCATTAGACTAATAAAACTTGAATTAGGAAGGCTAAGAACACTCACAATGGTCCTTAGCACGAATTAGGAGTTGATAGAAGCTTGCTTGAAGTCCAGAGAGCTCCAGAGAGTGTATGAGAATGATTTTCAAAATGAGCAAGAAAGATGTTGCAACAACAAGTTCTTATATAGTGATTTTAATTGCATAGGATCATTACACACAAGTCTACAAGTGATCTCTGATGAATCCCAGGTGTCCCTATGCATGAAATACCACTGGTGCAGCCCCTGAATTCGAAAACCATGCATATAAGGCGGTGGAACTAGCTGGAACAGGCATCTGTCTATTTTTACTGTCAGCGACAGTCTTGCGGACCGTAAGCAAAAAGCCTTGCGGTCCGCATCCACCTCATACGGACCACAAGTCCGAATGGATACGGTCCGCATCCGACTCTGATCTGAATTACCCAGTTACAGTCCTTGCGGACCGTAAGCCTAGGCTCATACGGTCCGCATCCGTTGACCAGAAGACAAAAATTTTTAAACTTTTAGGCTTTGACCATGCAACTTTTATAACTTCGAATCTTATGTCTTTTTCCAGTAGAGGGACCATATAATCAGGCCTTGCATGCCCTTGCATGTGTTGCCATGCACTTGAAAGTTCTTGGACTTTATTGATGAAGGTTAATGAATGAGAATTGTTGTAAATGCACCTAAGATTCCATTCTTGAAATTTTGAATTATTCATCACATTAGTTAACTGGATTTGATTTAATATCAGATGTTTATAAAAACATATTAAGGTTTGGAATTAATAAAAGGTCACTCAGAGGTAACAATTTTAACATGTTGACACTTTTAATTCCTTCAGATATCTTTCAATTGATCCGGGTTTATAACACGTTTACTTTCCATGACACGTGTCTTTATAATACTGGTCGTGATTTTACGAGGTGTTACATCCTCACCCCCTTAAAAGAAATCTCGACCTCGAGATTTACTGAAATAAATGAGGGTACTTCTGTTTCATTGTGGACTCTACATCCCACGTGTACTCGGGACCTCTACGGGTATCCCATTTAACTTTTACAATCGGTACCTGTTTCCTTCGAAGCTTCTTAACCTGTCGATCCTCGATCGACAAAGGTTTTTCAAGAAATTTTAAGCTCCCATCAAAATGCACATCTTTATGTGACATGACTAGTGACTCATCAGCTAGACATTTCTTTAGATTGCAGATGTAGAATACAGTATGGATTCCACTGAGCTCTTCAGGCAGGTTTAACTTGTAAGCCACTTTTCCGACACATTCGATGATCTTGAATGGTCCTATGTATCTTGGGCTTTACTTGCCTTTCTTACCAAAACGCATTACCCCTTTCCAGGGTGATACCTTCAGTAACACTTTGTCACCAACCTCAAACTTTAGAGGTTTACGCCTTTTATCTGCGTAGCTTTTCTGCCTATCTCTGGCAGCTTTGAGACGATCTCTTATCTGCACAATCTTGTATGTCATCTCCAGGACTATATCAGGTCCTGTTAGTTGGACATCTCCAACTTCTGCCCAACAAACGGGCGTCCTGCACTTTCTTCCATACAATGCTTCAAAAGGTGCAGCTTGTATACTGGAATGATAGCTATTATTGTATGAAAATTCTATCAATGGAAGATGATCATCCCAACATCCTCCTAAGTCAATAACACAAGCTCGTAGCATATCCCCGAGTGTCTGTATAGTACGTTCCCTTTGACCATCCATCTGAGGATGATATGTTGTGCTGAAGTTCAATCGAGTGCCTAGGGATTGCTGAAAACTTTTCTAGAAATGCGATGTAAACCCCGTATCCCTATCAGAGATTATAGACACTAGCACTCTGTGGAGAGATACAATCTCGTCCACGTACAGCTGAGCTAACTTATCTGAGCTGTGTGTTTCCTTAATAGGTAGGAAGTGGGCTGACTTAGTTAGTCTATCCACTATAACCCAAATAGTATCATTTCCTCATTTTGTCTTTGGTAACTTTGTGATGAAATCAATGGTTACCATTTCCCACTTCCAGGTGGGAAGCTCAGGCTGTTGTAGCAAACCTGACGGCTTCTAGTGTTCTGCTTTAACTTGAGCACATGTCAGACATTTGGCTACATAAGTGGTTATAGATTTCTTCAAACCTATCCACCAGTAATTTGCCTTTAAGTCCTGGTACATCTTGTCACTTCCAGGATGAACAGAATACTTGGAACTGTGGGCTTCTTGAAGGATAACATCCCGAAGTCCTCCATAGATTGGAACCCATATTCGCCCATTCAATCTTAGGATTCCATCCTTGCCATATGATAACTGTTCTGCAGTAACTCCCAGTTTTCATTTGGATAGTTAGCTTCTAATACGGCTTCCTTCTGCGCGGCTAACAGTCTGTCATTCAAACTGCTCTTCAATTCAATGCTCTTGGCATTGATTCTAATGGGCTCAACTCTTTCCTTCCTGATCAAAGCATCGGCGACTACATTCGCCTTGCCTGGATGGTATCGGATTTCACAATCGTAATCATTTAAAGTCTCCATCCATCGATGCTGTTTCATGTTTAAATCCTTCTGATTAAACAAATGTTGAAGGCTCTTGTGATCGGAATAGATCACACACTTGGCACCATATAAATAATGCCTCCAAAGTTTTAGTGCAAACACAACGACACCCAATTCCAAATCGTGGGTGGTGTAATTCTTTTCGTGCACTTTTAATTGTCGAGAAGCATAGACAATAACCTTGCCTTTCTGCATGAGCACACATCCTATACCAATGTGTGATACGTCACAGTAAACCACAAATTCCTCTATTCCATCAGGCAATGTCAACACAGGTGCATTGCTCAACTTCTGCTTAAGAATGTCAAAGGACTCTTGCTGCTTAGGACCCCAGTCAAACTTGATATTCTTGTGGGTTAGTGAAGTTAGGGGCGCTACAATCCTTGAGAAGTTTTCAACAAAATGCCTATAATAGCCTGCCAGACCCAAAAAGCTACGAATCTCTGTGGGCGTCTTCGGCTCTTGCCAACTCATGATGGCTTCAATCTTAGCGGGATCTACCTGGATACCACGCTCACTAACCACATGTCTAAGAAATTGGACTTCACGAAGCCAAAACTCACATTTTGAAAACTTGGCGTAGAGCTTCTCATGCTGAAGAAGTTTAAGAATACAACGAAAGTGCTTCTCATGGTCAGCTTGATTCTTTGAATATATAAGAATGTCATCAATTAAGACGATAACAAACTTGTCCAAGTAGGGTTTGCAAACGCGATTCATGAGATCCATGAATGTTGCTGGTGCATTAGTGAGCCCGAACGGCATCACTAAGAATTCGTAGTGACCATAGCGAGTTCTGAATGCAGTCTTACGCACATCTTCATCTCTAACCTTCAGCTGATGGTAACCAGACCTTAAGTCGATCTTGGAAAAGTAGCTTGCCCCTTGCAATTGATCGAACAGATCGTCGATCCTGGGCAATGGATATCTATTCTTGATTGTGACCTTGTTCAGTTCTCGATAATCGATGCATAGACGCATCGATCCATCCTTTTTCTTCACAAACAGGATCGTTGCTCCCCAAGGAGATGAGCTAGGTCGAATAAATCCTTTTGCCAATAAATCATCAAGTTGAGTCCTTAATTCTTTCATCTCCGTCGGTGCTAATCTGTAAGGTGCTCTTGCAATAGGTGCTACTCCAGGAATGATGTCAATTCTGAACTCCACTTGCCTATCTGGGGGGTAAACCAGGTAGCTCTTCAGGGAATACTTCTGGATATTCAGAAATAACGGGGATGTCTTCAACTTTGGGCTTTGGTTCATCAATAGTCACTAGTGCCATATAAATGACACAACCCTTCTTCATACACCTTGACGCCTTAAGCATAAGCACTTGCTTAGGCAACCCATACTGAGTATCTCCTTGTATGGTAAGTGGCTCACCATACGGAGTCTTGATAATCACTTGTTTCTTATCACATACTATCTGAGCTTGGTTGTGAGATAACCAATCCATGCCAATTACTATGTCGAAACCAGCTAATTTCAAAGGAAGCAAAGACAACGGAAAAGAGTGGTTCCTAATGGATATGAAACATCCATCTAACACGGTTGAAGCAGTTTCTATGGTACCATCGGCCAATTCTACTTCATATTTTATGCTTAGGGTTCTAACAGGCAGATTTAATAGCTTACAAAACTTATCATTAAGAAATGACGTATCTGCACCCGAATCAAATAATACCCTTGCATAAACATCATTGATAAGAAAGGTACCTGTTATCACGTTGTCATTCTGAACTGCTTCTTGTGCATTCATCTGAAAGACCCTAGCATTGGTCTTTTTACCTTCCTCGGCTTTCTTGGCATACTTTGGGCAATTAGACTTGATATGCCTTTTCTCGTTACAGTTGTAACAAGTTGCATCCTTAATCTTTTTACAATCTAACGTCTTATGCTCAGAAGACTTACAGATCCCACAAGCCCTAGGTTGTGATTGGGACTTCGATTCATACCTACACTTGTCCAGATGGCGCTTCTTGCAGGTCTTGCACTTGGGCTTCTCACCTGACTGTTGATCATCCTTCTTGAACCCTGAACTCTTCTTGTGGTCAGAGTTACCCTTGTGCTTCTTATCTGAACGGTGTGAGTTATCATCCTCACGTTTTCTTTTTCCAGCATCAGTATTCCTGAGCGATCTCTGCCTGACCGCGTCAAGGGTAAGGGATAACGACAAATTGGCTATGGACCTAAAGGTAGTCGGTCGAGAGGCTTTAACACTAGCTTTGATCTCCGGGGCTAAACCCCCAATGAAACGGGCTATTCGTTTTGGTTCCGGCGTCACCAAATAAGGAACCAATCGAGACATGGTATTAAAACTTGTAAGGTATGCCTGACAGTCCAAATTCTTCATAACTAACATCAGGAAGTCAGTCTTGATCTTCTCAACCTCATGTTGAGGACAAAAATTTTCCTTGATCAAAGTCACAAATTGATCCCAAGACAGATTGTACAACGGGATCTTCCCAGTAGCTTGGATTAGAGACCTCCACCAAGCTAGTGCCTCTCCTTTAAACGACTGAGATACAAACTTCACAACATCCCTATTAGCGCAACCACTGATATCAACCACGGTATCCATTTCGTCTAGCCACGTCATGCAGTCAATAGCTCCTTTTTCCCCGGTGAAATCCCTGGGTTTGCAAGAAACGAAATATTTATAGGAGCAGGTCTTTGCACGTGGCTCCTGATCAAATACAATCTTCTTAGACGGAACACTATGCTGATTTGATGAGTGTCGGTCATCATCTTTCTTTGACTCATGAGGTTTAGGTGGTGGCTTGCTATGAGCCACAGAGTGAGTCTTAGGGTATGATTTAGAATGAGGTGCAGATAGGGTCTTGCTTCGAGTACCATTCGATTCATTATCTCGTCTGTCCAGAGCTCGAGTAACGGCATTGTCTATTAATGCCTGCAGTTCTGCACCAGCTATGTTGATTCTGGTGGTATCATGATTTTCGAGAGGGTGACTGTTGACTTCTTCAGACTCTGCCATGTAGCTTGATTGCTACATATAATAATGACAATGATTTATTCAGAAGTCTATAACAATACTATCATTCTTGAAGATTTATTAACCATGGTATTAATAAACCATATTATTTAATTTGATAAGTATATTCATTCAGGATTCTCATTATAATTATCCTCAGTTATAATTAAAAATATAATAATGGCACAAAAGGCCAAGTGAAAAGGACAATTTAAATTATAAGCCAAGATTTTATAGGATCGAGGCGTTGAGGCTTGAATCATAGTTCATTGCCTTTTCTTGACAGGGAGTCGTAGACTACAACTGTCTTTAGTCTGAAAGGACATTAATTATGGCCCGTAGGCACTTCACCACTAATGGATGATTTTAGAGACAGGTATTGGGAGAATCCAATATAAGGGTGACTTATGCGATATTATCGAATCACATTTGCCAGGAGTGTTAACATGTTTTCAGATGTTATCAAGGATCTGAATCTTAATAAGGAATTACCATCATGGCCCTGTCTTAAAATGACACATGGGCTAGGTTTTGCCTTTAAGATTTTATTTTATATAAAATGGCAGAATTAATTTTCAAAAGGAATGATATTTTGCTTTATTTTATATATTATATTTATGCATGTAATGATAATTAAAATTTAACACATTCCATAATAAAATAAAAGAGTACATGAATGCCCTAAACGGGACTTTAACAGAAGTGACTTGCTCACGCAGGGGCCTAACTGGAAATACAAGTCCTCGCAGGGACTGAATACAGAAATAGATGTCCACGCAGGGACTTGATTGAAACAAGGAAGTTACAATACAATTAAATAAATAAGGAATCTTCAAAAATCCCTCTTGCTTTTCCCTTTGATTAAACTTGCCAAACCCTTAAGAAATCCTCGGTGGCTTCTACGCTCTTCTTGAACCTCACGCTCCACCTGACTCAACCTTTGAAGAATCTCCTGCTGCTGTGGTGGTTGGATCTGCGGCGGCTGCTGTTGCTGCGGAGGTTGAGGAGGTGGTGGGTGTTGGTACCCATAGGCCGAGTATCCAATCCCCTAGGGAGCTCCATAGGTTCCTTCAGGATGGAGAGCATTGTAGTTCGCCGCTACGAGGTATGGGTCAACTTCGGCGTAGTTGTAGTTAGTATAGGTCGGCTGCTCAAAAGGGTTGTACGCCGCTGAACCGGGGTATGCAGGAATCGGGTTATCATAACCCACGTATGATGGTGGTGGTGCAACTGGCGCAGATTCCACCTCGGAAACCGGGTTCGAAGGCCCACCCATCTGCGGGTCTTCGTAAAGTGGCGGTTAGTGACTACCACTAGAAGGTTGACGGGTGCTGATACGGACTCCCCCTCGCACGGACATCCGTGCGTTGATCTTCTTCGCCTCGGTGGCTCCGGAGGCGGCTGCTGCACTGGAGATGGTGGCGGTGGAGTGACCGCTACAAAACGTGAATCCTCAGAGGGATCCTGCTGCTGCTGCTGAGGTGCTGAGTGGTAGGAGGGGGTAAACACCCAATCGCATTAGGCAAATCTTACCTCATAGCTGTCTGGACCACGATAAGGTGATCCATGAAAAGACGACCCATCCGAAATCTCGATGGGGTGAGTAGGTGTCCCAAACGGTGGTTCGGCGGGATCCGGATCATTATCCATCTCCATGTCCTGAGCTTCAGGGAAATGGTCTTCTGGGACCAATGGGTTATGACCCATTGGTTCTTCAATCTGATTTACCGGGTTAAACCGGCTCTGGAAAAATGGGGTCGGGTCTTGAAACGCGCGGTGCGACCCCGACCGCTGCAATGGTAGGTAAGAATGGTGCGAAACGTTGGGCTCGTTCTCCGATTGCAGCCAAAATGAATGATGGTAGGAGGGTGATGAACTTAGCGAGACGGATCGCCTCGCGGGCTCCAAATATGTCCTCCAATCCTCCTGAGGACTTGTGCTAATTGTTACAGACGGAGTTCGCCGATGGGAAGGCCCGACCTCATGATCGTGGCTGGTAAATGGCGCCTTGCCTCGTCCTCTTCTGAACCTTGGTGGCATTTTGTTGAACCTGTCAAAACAAACAAAAGAAACTACAAAGAAAAACAATAAAGAGCAAAATAAAATTAAATAAATTAGGATTAGTCCTAAGTTCTTTGTCTAGACTCGGAAGTCTAGGAATGTGCAAACTGTGTCATTGAGATTAAACACAAAAGGCTAGTGTTTAATTCACTCAATATTGGCTCTGATACCTACCTGTCACACCCCGATATTTCCACGTATTACCAGTGGGCCCGGTGGGGAGTATCGTGACGTAGTTGCTATCATCATAGACAATTTATCATAGTTTAATACACAGCGGAAGTCGAAAGATAAAATCATTACAAACCAAATGAAAGTAATATCAATTATTACAAAAACGGTTGTAAAGGATCCACAGGCGGATCAAAGATAAAAGCAACATTGTTCAACAGATTCTTAAACATCTAAGCTTTACAAGACTCTTTATTGATGTTAGGAGAAACCAGCCTATTTCGATTAGTACCTGCACTTAACCTTTTTGGGAAAATACGTCAGTTTTCACTGGTAAACACAATTAACCGACTCATTTTGAAAATGTTTAAGAAAATTGATTTGAATGCACAAGGCACAAAATGTAACACCCCGTGTTTTCGAATGTCAAAGTCAAAGTCAAAGTCCAATTCAACTTTGACTTTCTTTGACTGTAGATAGTCGATTTTATATTTTTAGTTGTATTATGTGGAGTAAGTGTTGTAATCAGCAAGAATCGAAGTAATCGAATGTATTTTAAAGCGAACCGATCTACGACTGTGAATAAGTAGGAAGTAACAATGCGATAAAGTTAACCTAATCAGTAATCAAACCGATCTAACAATCAATCGAACTCGAGACTCGAATTATGCGACTTGTGGTATTGCTATACGTGTGTGTGCCTTATATGTGTTACTTGTGCGTGTTTACTTTATGTTTGGTGTGGTATTCAAGCAAATCAATCAAAAATGGAATCGAACTCGAAAGGCAATCGAACTCAATCGAAACCGACATCGAAACGTGACTTAACGAAGATTGTATGTTAGATATAGTGGTTGGGATTAAAAGTAATTTGACTAGGAACTCTATTGTATTCGTATCATCGTCCATCGGAATCGAAACGTCGAAAATCTTCGCAAAATACTCGAAGTGCGTGGCGGATCGAACAGGAACCATCCTGATCGAACAGGCCAGCCGATCGGCTAGCACCTTGCCAGCCGATCGAGCAGCCCACTCGATCGGAGCTCCCAGCTGATCGGCTGCCACTTTCCTCTTTTGGAAGCCTATAAATAGGGCTGTCCTTGTCTTCATTTCCACTTTTGGAAAGTTCTGACCGGCCAGCTCCTATTCTCTACCTTTTCTCAGATTTCTCTCAATCCCGGTAAGTTTTCACTCTAATTCTTGTACGTTCTTAATCATCACTTGATTCTACACCTTTCTATCTTTCAAAACTTGGATTTTAACCGTGAAATCACCAAGATCTAAGTGTTCTTGGGTGACGTCATCATGGTGTTCTTGAAGAATATCATGTTTTGGCCTCATTCCACTATGATTAGCTTAGATCTAACCGATTTCCACATAAACAAGTTAAGATCCATCATAGATCTAAACATTTTCATGACGTGAAAGATTGACGGGAGGATTTCCAACTTTCTTTCCACTCTTTTACGCTCAATGCTTTCAAACCGGTAGAAACAGAGCTTAAACCGGCTAACTAATCATTCAAATAGATTAAAAGGTTCCAGATCCGGATTCTATATACAAGGTTAACCCGAAATCGGTTAAACTCTAAACCGACATTCCGAACCGTTCACCGGCCGGACTTGGGTGATTCCTGTTCGAGCCAAGGGAACAGGTAGGAACGAAGGTTATCACAGTTCAACACGTTGTCAAGATACCTTGAAAGAATGGCAAATAAACAAACAACCAAGTGTTAGACGAAAGGCCGACCAGGTCAGAAATGCTGGCCGAACGGCTAGGCTGTCGAACAACCCAGCCGATCGGATATGCCAGCCGATCGACCGGGCCAGCCGATCGGCTAGCACATGGTCCCACACTCCCAAACTTTTGAAGAATAGTATTGACGAATTAATGTTCAATCGAATGGGTCACTCGATGGGTAAACATTACTGTTCGGAACATGAGATACTATGCTTCAACACTTAATCGTTTTCACAACTTGTTCGTAGTAGGGAATGCCAGCCGATCGAACAGACTATTCGATCGAGTGACATTCAGTTGAGGACTAACCCTGAAGCTCCTAGCCGATCGAGTGAGCTAGCCGATCGAGTGAGCTAGCCGATCGAGTGAGCTAGCCGATCGAGCGAACCGCTCGATCGACCGACTTGAAAGGTAGGAACACTTCATTGTTCTCTAATACTGCAACAAAAACTTCAAAAGTTCAAATCCTCTAACACAAACACACCAGAGGAAGAAACAATCCACTCGAATGGTCCAGCCGATCGAGCCAACCGGCCGATCGAACAGGACTATCCAATCGGATATACCAGCCGATCGAACAGGCCGTCCGATCGAACCTGCCGTTCGATCGACCAGCCCATTCGATCCATCCATACTTGTTTACTTTTCCGCGTTACTTATCTGTTATGCTATCGAAATATTCAGGATAATCTTACTCTCAGCGCTCCCTTCAATCCACAATCAATCACTGTGAGTATACTCGAACCCTTTTTACTTTAGCACTTTTGGGTGTTACATACGTTACCTATCAAAATCACAATCGAACACACTATACAAACTATTTGAACGCTAACCGATTGCATGTATTACGTGATTAAATGTATGCTTGTTATTATGTTTACACGTGGAATGCTGTCTACCTGCCTTAGCAACGTATACTATAGTTTGGACTCAGCACCCGTTCACACGGGGGTTGTTAAGGACAATCTACTTGCATGATTTACGGTATTGATCATGTATTGCGAACTGTCTCGGACAGTCAACCCGCAGTCACTGGTATTGATAGGTCCATGTCGATAATTTACTTGCATCATTGCCCTCTGTGTACGTGCTGGTTATGCGTAAACAATTCAAACTCTATATGCTATTATCAAACTTGTATGCTCACCTTTACATTTTATGTATTGACTTTATTTTAACGTATGTGACAGGTGTTTAAGCTGCTAGGATGCTTAGGTGTATGGTGATGAAATTGAGGCTAGGAAGAGTCTAGAAACCAAGACAATTTACATTTATGTGTTTAAATCTGAGTTGTCGGAACTTGTTTTGTTTAAAGGATACCTATGTCTGTAATAACTAGATTTATTTTATGGGTAACGGTATGGGACGTGATATTTAAAACTATTTGGTAATAATAGTTGTTATGGAAATTCTTTGAACAATCTGTTTCGCTCAGTGCCGCGCCCCGATGATTCCGCCATCGGTTGGGGTGTGACAGATTGGTATCAGAGCCATAACTATAGGGAATTAGGAAGACACAACCTAGTCCGGGTCGCTGTCTTAGAGATCTAGACTATAGTTAGGAACCATCAGACCCAGTTTATGTGCCTTGTTCTGTAATTCTTCCCTATCACTGCACTCGGATTTTCAAATAAAGTCAGTAGATTTGGCTGGGAATAGGTGTGAAAGCCGCAAACTCCTGACCAAGCTGCCTGACTTATGCCGATTCTATTCAATTATTTATGCTCATCTCGTTATTTTCACCAACAAACCATGGAGGTTATGCCAAATCAGGAGTGAATTCCATATTTTGACGAATAACCTCCTTTACTTTATTAAAAACAAGGAAGAAATTGCTGAGCCAAGGGGTGAAAACCTGACCTTGGCAGTTTGTTCTGGATTTTATCTATCTCACCAAGGCCTCGATGGACTCCAACGACCTGAACTCACAAATATGACCTAGGGAGCGCGTGCGGAATGCCCAAGAATCGAGGCAGAAACACGACCTCTAAAGTCAAAAGTGATGACAAGTCCACTGTGAATAGTCGAGTTGCCTTGGGTAGTCGATGTCTAGTAGCCGCAGACAATCTATCTCTCGATTTTATGTGTTTCGATTCTGAGAACCGTAACTGTGTACTCTGATGACTTGTTGATTTTATGTGTTTATGTGTGCGTTCTTATTGTACACTTATGCTTTGGGATATTATTCGATTTTGCTATCGACACACACGATTCGCAATTGCTGTTCTATCTCAATTCGACATTCAGTTATCGCAACTCTAAGACGATATCATACTATACTGTGCTGTACGACTAAGTTAGGCTAATACGACGCTATTCGACATGCTAATCGAACGACACGCGAGCTTAGAAGGATAGGTTTCTGTTTTCTGACTGCTTCAGTGATTAAGTGCCTAGGTATTTACGTGTTTTTGTGTTTTGTACTTATGTGCTTCTGTGACCTACATGTTCTATGTGTTTCTGTGCTTACGTGTATATGTGGTTAGGTGTTTATGTGTTTATGTGATACGTGTTTCGACGTGATTCTAAGCTTTAGATAGTAGTAGACGCATGAGGTGAGATTCGATTTCGTTGTGTTGAGACTCGTGACGATGTCTAATGCAGACCATGTCGTCGTCTGGATCCCGACCCCGAGCCCCACTTACCCGCCAGGAAAAGAGGGACAGACGTCTCGCTGTTATCATCTCCAAAACTGTGGCGAAAGCTGTGAGTGAGGTGTATGAGAACGCCAGCAAGTCGTCTGAAGAATCACGAGCTGAAATCCCTAAAGACTCAAGCAAGGCTGCTTTCAGCTTCAAGCAGTTCAAAGCATGCGGGCCAAAGGAGTTTACTGGCGAAGATGGTCCGACAGCCATGTTTCACTGGTTCGACTCGGTCGAAGTCACTCTGCGCCAGAGCGGATGTCCTAAGCATCTCCGTACACTCAATGCAACAGGCGTCTTCCAGTCCCGTGCTCTAGACTGGTGGACGGCCGAACGAAACAAGCGAGGAAATGATGCAGCTTACGGGCTATCGTGGAAGGAGTTGAAGGCGATTATGATCGAAGAATTTTGCCCTCCTCATGAGCGCCAAAAGCTGGAGGACGAGTTCTAGGGAATCAAGCAGAAGGATGGAGACAACGCTGCTCTCACTGCTCGCTTCAAGCAGCTTAGCATTATCTGTCCTGATCAAGTCAAGACCTCAGATCAAGCCATCAAGAAGTACATCCGTGCCCTACCCGACTGTGTAGCCGATTTTGTTCACGCCGCCAAACAAGCAACGATCGAAGAAACCTACCTACTCGCCGCTGAGATCAACGATAAGCGAGTCAAGTCAGGTTTTTGGGATAAGCAAACCAAGTCTATGCATCAAGCCACTGCAACACCCACCGACTCATCTGCTCAATCCTCCAAGTCTTCAAGAAGGAAGAAGAAGAACAACAACAACAGCTCCAGCAACAAGAGCTGTGCTGCCGCAACCACCGCCGCTCCCCTGCAATCTGTACCAGCTCAACAGCAGCAACACCAGCGTTCAGCTCCAGTGATTAATGCACCGCCAGCAAAGCGTGCATACACATGCCCTCACCCACTCTACCCGACATGTTCGTATCATCATCCAGTGGGCCTAGCTTGTCGTTTTTGCGCTCACTGCAACCTCTACGGTCATTTCACTGCGAACTGCCGCTATGGTCCTCGCCAAGCCCCAGCTCAAGCTACTGTCAACCAAGCTCTACTCCCTGCTCCTCAAGGCCAACCAGCAGCTCCAGCACCAGCAGTCAATGCTCGAGTCTGCTTTGCATGTGGTGACCCTAACCACTTTGCCAACAGGTGCCCGAACAGGGTAGTCAAGCAAGAGCCCCAGCAGCAACAGCAACAACAGCAGCCTCAGCAGCAGCAGCAAGCAGCCCATGCCCGAACTTTCAACCTCAATGCCCGCCAGGCTCAGGCGGATAACAACGTGGTTAATGGTACGTTCCTTGTGAATGGTATTTATGCATCATGTTTGTTTGATACTGGAGCCGATAACTGCTTTGTGTCATTTGAATTCGAGAAGCTCCTTAGTCGTAAGCGCTCTTATCTATCCTCGTCATTCGAAGTTGAAGTTGCTACAGGGAGAACTATTGCCGTTAACTCAGTACTCCGTGATTGCACACTCGAACTCAACAATCACATCTTCCCAATCGACCTTATTCCAATGCAACTCGGGAGTTTTGACGTCATAATAGGCATGGACTTTCTTCGTGAAAACCATGCTGAAGTTGTGTGCTTTGAAAAGATGATTCAATTCTCGCTCGCGAATGGTGATCTCCTGTGTGTATACGGTGAAACAACGTCGAAAGGTCTCAAGCTTATGTCATGTATTCAAGCCAGCAAGTACCTCCGCAAGGAATACCGAGCCTTTTTGGCCAACATTGTAGTAGCGGAGAAGGGAAAGAAAAAGAAAGTTGAAGTCAAAGATGTTCGAGTGGTTCGTGAATTTCCTCAGGTGTTCCCTGACGATCTTCCCGGACTACCACCAAGTCGTGATATCGACTTTCGTATCGACCTCATTCCTGGAGCTAACCCCATTGCCAAAGCCCCTTATCGACTCGCTCCATCCGAAATGAGGGAACTCTCGAACGAACTCCAGGAACTACTAGAAAAAGGCTTTATTCGCCCGAGCACCTCTCCTTGGGGCGCGCCAGTCCTTTTTGTCAAAAAGAAGGACGGGTCATTCCGGATGTGCATCGACTATCGGGAATTGAATAAACTAACCATCAAGAACCGATACCCTTTGCCACGAATTGAAGATTTGTTTGATCAGGTACAAGGTGCAGCATGTTTTTCTAAGATCGATCTGCGTTCAGGATACCATCAGCTACGGATTCAAGAGGAAGACATACCTAAAACCGCTTTTCGAACCCGTTATGGCCATTACGAATTTGTTGTCATGCCCTTTGGTTTAACCAACGCACCCGCGGTTTTCATGGATCTCATGAATCGTGTGTGTAAGCCTTTTCTTGACCGTTTCGTCATCGTGTTTATCGACGATGTCTTGATCTATTCCAAATCGAAAGCCGAACACGCGCAACATCTACGTTTGGTTCTCGAGTTACTTCAGGGGAACCAACTCTATGCCAAATTCTCCAAGTGTGAATTCTGGTTGGAGGAGGTTCAGTTTCTGGGTCACATAGTGAATAGTCGGGGTATCCATGTCGATCCTGCGAAGATTGAAGCTGTCAAAAGCATGATTACGCCTAATAACCCGTCAGAAGTTCGTTCTTTCCTCGGACTAGCGGGCTATTATCGACGATTCATCGAAGGATTCTCCAAGATCGCTGTGCCGCTCACCGCTCTTACCCATAAGGACAAGCCTTTTGTGTGGGGAAACGCACAAGAGACTGCCTTTCAAACCCTTAAACATATGCTGTGCAACGCACCGATTCTTACACTGCCCGACGGAAGCAACAACTTCATTGTCTACTGTGATGCTTCTAACCTTGGTCTCGGCTGTGTTCTCATGCAGCGAGACAAGGTTATAGCCTACGCATCTCGTCAGCTCAAGATCCACGAGAAGAACTACACAACCCATGACCTCGAGCTAGGCGCGGTTGTCTTTGCATTGAAGATTTGGCGACACTACCTGTATGGCACTAAGTGTACAATCTACACTGATCACAGGAGTTTACAACACATCTTTAATCAGAGAGAGGTTAATATGCGTCAACGCCGATGGGTAGAACTTCTCAATGATTACGACTGTGAGATTCGTTATCACCCAGGCAAGGCGAATGTGGTTGCTGACACTCTCAACAGAAAGAGTTACGTGCTCAGTACTCGAAACATCCAAGCACAGCACAACCTCGAAACCCTTATCCGAGAAGCTCAACATGCTTGCTTTAACGAGCGTACATTGAAGAGAGAAAGGATCTATCACGATGGAGCTCAGTTAGTAAGCAAACCAGATGGGATATTCTATTATCTGGACCGAATTTGGATCCCTAAGCGGACCGATTTGCGAAGGATTATCATGAACGAAGCCCATAAATCCCGATATTCTATTCATCCCGGTGCAGACAAGATGTACCAGGACCTACGTTATAAGTACTGGTGGTCGGGTATGAAAAGGGATATCGCTCTGTACGTTGGAAGCTGTTTGACTTGTGCAAGAGTCAAGGCTGAACATCAAAGACCTTCTGGCTTACTCGAACAACCGCCGATACCTATATGGAAGTGGGAGAGTATAGCTATGGATTTCATAACGAAGCTCCCGCCCATGCCATCAGGTCACGACAGTATTTGGGTCATAGTTGATCGTCTAACGAAGTCAGCCCACTTTCTGCCTATACGAGAAGATTACAAGGTGGAGCGACTAGCCCAAATCTACACCGACGAGATCATTCGTAATCATGGTATGCCTCGTGACATCATTTTAGACCGCGACGCTCAGTTCACTTCGCGATTGTGGGAAACGTTTCAAGCGGCCCTTGGTACGTCGCTTAATCTGAGTACTGCATTCCACCCTCAAACCGACGGACAGACTGAAAGAACGATCCGTACTCTTGAAGACATGCTCCGACCGTGTGTTATAGATTTTGGAGGTAGTTGGAACAAACACCTACCATTGGTGGAATTCTCGTACAATAACAGCTATCATGCCAGCATTCAAATGGCACCTTTCGAGGCCTTGTATGGTAGAAGATGTCGATCGCCTATTGTGTGGCACGAGATCGGTCACTCGCAACTAACCGATCCCGAGATTCTACAAGAAACGACTGAAAAAATCCACCAGATAAGAGACAATTTGGTAAAAGCTCGGAGCAGACAGAAAAGTTACGCCGATAAAAGACGCAAGCCCCTTGAATTTGAAGTTGGTGACTACGTACTCCTAAAGGTATCACCTTGGAAGGGTGTAGTCCGATTCGGCAAGAAAGGGAAACTCGTGCCTCGATATGTTGGACCTTTTAGGATTCTGGAAAGAATCGGAAAAGTCGCCTACAGACTCGAATTACCGGAGGAACTCAGTAACGTCCACCCAACTTTCCATGTCTCTAACCTCCGAAAATGCCTTGCTGATCATGATCTAATCGTACCACTCGACGACCTTCAGGTCAACGAAACGTTACACTTCGTGGAAAAGCCTGTGGAAATCATGGATCGCCAAACCAAGCAGCTCAGGCGCTCTCGCATTCCGATCGTGAAGGTCCGATGGGAAGGCAAACGAGGCGCGGAGTTCACTTGGGAACTCGAAAGCGACATGAAGGCCAAGTACCCGCAGTTGTTTAAATAAATACATCTGAAGCATCAAATTGGTAAATCACGGTGTCGTGTAGCCTTCGAGCCTAATTTCGGGACGAAATTCCCTAAACAAGGGGAGGCTATAACACCCCGTGTTTTCGAATGTCAAAGTCAAAGTCAAAGTCCAAGTCAACTTTGACTTTCTTTGACTGTAGATAGTCGATTTTATATTTTTAGTTGTATTATGTGGAGTAAGTGTTGTAATCAGCAAGAATCGAAGTAATCGAATGTGTTTTAAAGCGAACCGATCTACGACTGTGAATAAGTAGGAAGTAACAATGCGATAAAGTTAACCTAATCAGTAATTATAACAACCCTCGGTAAAACCGACATCCTCATAATATTTCTGACACCCTTATATATATGTTGTAAATATATCAACTTGTCTTTATATGCACCCCGTATGTGAAAACCGAGCCCCAAGATAGATTATACTATATAAAATAAATAAAAACAATAATTATTAAGTTGAGGCGGGCCGCGTAGGGCCTCACCTCAAGTCTATGTGGGCCGCGCGAGTAGGAGAACCAGATATCGTCAAACCATAAGCCCAAGCGGGCCGCGTACCTATTCAGTTTAGTTGATGCGGGCCGCGAGCGACCCAAATTGTGGCGTGACCCGGTGCGGCCACGTGTCA
Source organism: Helianthus annuus (assembly GCF_002127325.2). Lineage (NCBI taxonomy): Eukaryota > Viridiplantae > Streptophyta > Magnoliopsida > Asterales > Asteraceae > Helianthus > Helianthus annuus. The sequence goes on along the minus strand of NC_035447.2, from coordinate 60,714,725 downwards.
TCATCGTGGCGAGTCTAGTAGATGAGCCGGACAAGCTAGTCCGTTGACTAGCATTGACGCGGGCCGCGTAGACCCGGCCCAAACTTCACGCGGGCCGCGAGGAAGTCCAATTACAGCCCTATATAAGAAGGCAACGGGCTTTCGGTTTTCGTCGCTCACAACTTTCTTTCTTTCTAAATTTCTGAAGTAGTATACACTATACCCGGGCATTATACCCCCTAAAATAGCGAGGTTCTGCTACGATGTAAGTATTATAACCCCTGGAGACATATTAGATACGCTGCCCGATTGATCTAGGGTTCCGTAACGGCTGTCGTGGTTCTGCCCGACGTAGTCGTTGGAATGCCGTCTCGGGGAGGGTATTACTAATGTTAAAATGGGTTATTATACTAACACACGTGCATTTGTGTAATTTATAGATTATCTCCAGGAAACCCTTACGAAAAACCTAAAACAGCAAAGTGAGTAATCTCCTTTTTCTTAACTGTTTTTACAAAACCTTAAATACCTTTCCATGCAAATGACAGTTATTGAGTATTTGTGAAGAATACAATTATAGTGGGTATGTTGGGGTTTTGTATACAAAATTGGTTACTGGCGTGGTAACATCCCATATGTTGAGTATGACCGTACCACTGATGTTAATTGTGATGTCTTGGATACAAATGTAATTGCGGATGTGCCCTCAATACTGCAAATTGGTTTTTACTTAAACTTGATTAAACTGGGATTCACTCACCAGTATTTCCCACTGACAAAATGTTTTTAAAACGCGTTTCAGGTAACAAAATGTGAAAGCCAAATAGAAGCAGCTGGACAGCACTGAAGGCTTGGAAAAGTGGCAATAAAGTTACCTAAGAATAAAATGGATGTTTTTATTAAATAAATAGGATTTATTCCTATGAAACGTGTGTATTGAAAACTTGGGTTTTTACCCATATGTTTAATGTTATAAACATGGTGGTTTACTCTGATTAAAATATTTCCTAACTACGATCCTGATGAAAATTTCCGCTGCCAAATTGGATAAATAAAATGTGATACCACCGAAACTGGCTCACGGCCGCCCGTTCCCGGGAGATAGGGATCCGGGGGCTGTGACAGAAGGTGGTATCAGAGCTATGCCACTGATTCAGCCACAGAAGTGTTTTGCTGACATCAAAATTCAAAGTGTTAGGAAATAAATTATGGAAATACGTGTATAATTGTATTTCTTGCTATGTGTTATCTGACTATTTGTTAGTTTACAGTATGAGCGACCAAGGACCTTCTGACGCCTATCGTCAACTGTCTGGTTCGCCTAGGAGTGAAGGCACCTCCTCTTCTCAGCCTGCCCTCTCAGGGTATTCTGCTGACACAGAAGAAGGGATCTTTGTGTTTAAGGCTCAGTCTGAAGAGCCATTTCCTCAGAAAAAGAGGGGATGGTTCAGTAGGGGAGCGCACGAACGTAGGAAAAGAATGAAAAAGTTGCAGGAACAGCGAGTGTTAGCCGCAGCAAAAAGAGAAACTGATGCTTATAATCAGGATATGCTCAATAGGGGTATCGCTAATATCCATATTTTAGCAACCACTGCTGCTGACCCAAACCTGGAACAAATGCTAGCACCCCAACCACAAAATCCTGATCAACCCATGGAAATAGAAAACCAGATAGAAATGCCTGATTTCAACCCGGAGGAGATACCTAGGGTACCTGCACCTGATCCTTTAGACCCAAACAACTACGACCCCTGGTGGGACGATGTTAGGGACTACGTGCAACAAAACCCAATTCAGGAAAATGTACCAATACCCAACTTAGGAGCTTATCCAGGGTTAGATCCTCAAGATCCCTACAACATTAGTGACGCATATGTTAGGGAAATTTTAGAAAATCCATACCCGTACCAAGCCCCTATGCCTCCGTATCAGGAACCCGTACCTCAGTTTCCAAACCCAGTCCTAGAACCTGCACCCCCAATGAGTGCAGAAAATGTCCAGGAACTTAGGACTTTTGGGGAAGAAATTTTAGAAAGCAGTGATCGTATGCGACAGGTGGGAGAACGCCTCGTATGGAAATACGATGAGCGTAATATGGATTTTTGGATGAATCCATATCAGTGAAGGTGATGGTAGAAACAATAATAATAATAATAATATAATAATATAATAATATATGTGTGTATGTGTTAGAAAAAAAAAACTACGGATGCATACTATTAGTATTGTAGCTTTATATTTCAGTCGGTACTGTAATTTTTATTTCTGTACTGGTGTGTACTGATGCATACTATATAAAAAGAGTAAAAGTCGCAATGCTCGACGCTTTTGGTTAAAAAGTGCGTGTCATGTGATTGGCTATATATAAATATTATTTGTGATATTAATATTTGGTAAATGTCTAAAATTCAGATGGCCGACGCGGGAAATCAAGAAAATCTGAATAACGATAACCAGAGTAACATTAACGTGGTTAATGAGAATTCGGACAATAATAACAACGGAAACCAAATGGATAATAGTGCCGTTCAGCATATTGTGGCACAGGGAATTATAGATGCGATGCCATTTATTATTCAAACAGTTCAGGAAGCGAATAATAAAAGTAAGCATAGCAGTAAGCGACCAACTGAACCCGAAAACAGCGTGAACAATGGACCCATACTTCAAGCGCCCGTCCCCAAAAGAAGAAGAACCATGCCACATGGTTGTTCTTACAAGGAATTCTGGTCCTGCAAACCAATAGAATTCTCGGGCAATGAAGGACCCATTGCAGCTTTACGCTGGATAGAGAAAACTGAGGCAGTTCTGAAAATAAGCAAGTGTGCTGAAGAAGATAAAATACTGTTTGCTTCAAATCTGTTTAAAAATGCAGCCTTAGAATGGTGGAACACTATCCTCCAATCCAGAGGAAGTGATAGGATTTATAATATGGAATGGGGAGAATTCAAGAACATGGTAGAAAGGAAATTCTGCCCTCCCAATGAAAAAGAACAGATAGCAAATAAGTTTCTGAATCTAAGAATGACCGGGGTAGATAGTAAGGGTTACACTACCACATTCTTTGAATATGCTAGGATAGTACCTACCCTTGCATCACCTGAACCGGTATTAATCTCCCGTTATATCTGGGGATTAATTGGAGAAATTAGACATGTAGTCAAGGCAGCTAGACCCCAAACCATAGAAGAAGCTGTAGAACTAGCTAATACCTTGACAGATGAGTTAATCCGTACTAGAGAAGAAGACCAGAGGAGAAACCTAACCCAAAGGCTTACTCAAGAATTCCGTTCTGGGAATTCCAATCGTAGGAATGTAGGTTCTACCTCTGCACCCTACTGCAAAGCTTGCAGAAAGAAGCATTCTGGAAAATGCTCTACTTACTGTAATTTTTGCAAGGCCCCAGGACACAAGGAAGAGAATTGCAAGAAGAAATCCAGTAATGGAATGTGTTTCAATTGTGGGGAAAAAGGTCACATTAGGACAAACTGTCCGAAATTGGCTCCAGCTGCAACCAACAAAAATCCTAAAAATGCCAGAGCATTCTTGCTAACTACAGAGGAAGCCAGGATGATTCCAGACGTCATTGCTGGTACGTTTTTAGTTAATGATATTTTTGCTAAAGTATTATTTGACTCTGGTGCAAACCAAAGTTTTATTAATACTTCGTTTTGCAAACTCCTAAATCAATCATTAACTAAACTACCACAAGAATGTCTAGTGGAAACCGCAAATGGAGAAACTGTTAAGATTTCTGAAATCTTGCAGGGAGCAAGAATAGAAATTTTTAATCAAAAATTTATGGCAAACCTTTACCCAATGAATCTGGTGGGATTTGATGTAGTATTAGGAATGGATTGGTTAATAGCCAATAAAGCCAGTATTTTATGTGATCAAAAGACAATTCAATTAAAATCACCAAGAGGTGAAAAGATCTCAATTAAAGGAGATAAACCTTTTAGATCCACTAAATTCATCTCTGTGATGAAAACTGCAAGTTGTATAAGAAAAGGATCTATAGTGTATTTGATTTCAATAATCACTAACACTAAAGGAAAAGAAGTAAAAGATATCCCAGTAGTATCCCAATTTTCAGATATCTTTCCAGAAGAATTGCCAGGACTACCGCCAGACAGGGAAGTTGAATTCAGAATTCATCTGTTACCCGGAACAGCACCGATTGCCAAAGCACCTTACCGTTTAGCACCCGCTGAAATGCAAGAACTGAAGAAACAACTAGACGAGTTGTTGGAAAAGGGATTCATACAGCCAAGCTCATCGCCATGGGGAGCGCCGATTTTGTTTGTTAAAAAGAAGGACGGATCAATGCGTATGTGCATTGACTACCGCGAATTGAACAAAGTCACGATTAAGAATCGGTACCCATTACCGAGGATCGATGATTTGTTTGATCAACTTCAAGGAGCTCGATTTTTCTCTAAAATCGATTTAAGATCAGGATATCATCAATTAAAGGTACAGGAAGAGGATATTCCTAAAACCGCATTCAGAACAAGGTATGGTCATTATGAATTTACTGTCATGCCATTTGGTTTAACCAATGCCCCAGCCGCATTTATGGACATGATGAACCGAATATGTAAGCCATATTTGGATAAATTCATAATTGTCTTCATAGATGATATTCTAATTTACTCTAAAAGTAAAGATGAGCATGCAAAGCACTTGCACTTACTTTTAAGTTTATTGAGAAAAGAGAAGCTTTATGCTAAATTTTCAAAGTGTGAATTTTGGTTAGAACAAGTGCAATTTCTCGGACATTTGGTGAATCATGAAGGAATTAATGTAGATCCAACGAAAATCGAGGCAATTACCAAATGGAAAACCCCAGAATCACCAACTGAAGTTAGAAGTTTCTTAGGATTGGCCGGTTATTATAGAAGATTTATTCGAGATTTTTCTAGAATAGCCATTCCTTTAACTAAACTAACCTGTAAAACTGTTAAGTTTGAATGGGGACCAAAACAAGAAGAAGCCTTTAGAATCCTTAAGCAAAGATTAACCCATGCACCCATACTAGCATTACCAGAAGGAACTGAAGACTTTGTAGTCTTTTGTGACGCTTCTAAATTAGGTTATGGATGCGTATTGATGCAACGTCAAAAGGTTATAGCTTATGCATCTAGACAGCTTAAGAGTCATGAAGGAAATTATTCAACCCATGATTTGGAATTAGGAGCCATAATTTTTGCCCTTAAGATTTGGAGACATTATCTTTATGGTAGTAAGTTTACCATATTCACAGATCATAAGAGTTTAAGATATGTCTTCGGGCAAAAAGAGTTGAATATGAGACAGAGACGCTGGATGGAATTGCTTAGTGATTATGATTGTGATATCCAGTATCATGCAGGAAAAGCAAATGTGGTGGCTGATGCTTTAAGTCGAAAATATCACGAAAAACCAAAAAGGGTACGTTCTCTTAAATTAAATCTACAAGTAGATTTAAACAATCAAATTAGAAAAGCACAAGAATCAGTAATCAAGGAAGATACTGAAAAGTTAAAGGGAATGATTAAGGAATTAGAACAAGGAACGGATGGAATTTGGAGGTTCCATAAAAAGAGAATGTGGATACCTAAATTAGGAAACTTACGTCACCGTATATTAGAAGAAGCCCATAAGTCTAAATATACGATGCATCCAGGAAGTGATAAAATGTACCAGGATTTAAGGAAAAATTTCTGGTGGATAAGAATGAAAAAGGACGTAGCAGCTTATGTTTCTAAATGTTTAACTTGCTCACAAGTTAAAGCTGAACATCAGAAACCCTCAGGATTATTACAACAATTAGAAATACCAGTTTGGAAATGGGAATGGATAACAATGGATTTTGTTACCAAATTGCCTAAAACAAGAAAAGGTAATGATACAATCTGGGTGATTGTAGATAGATTAACCAAGTCAGCTCATTTCTTACCAATGAAGGAAACCTTTAGTATGGAACAATTAGCTAAATTATATGTAAATAAAATTGTTTCATTACATGGCATTCCTTTATCAATTGTTTCTGATAGAGATAGCCGTTTTACTTCTCATTTTTGGTCAAGTTTCCAAAAAGCAATGGGAACCAGGTTAAATCTAAGCACAGCTTATCATCCTCAAACGGACGGACAAAGCGAAAGGACAATTCAGACAATGGAGGACATGCTTAGAGCTTATGTAATTGATTTTGGAGGTAACTGGGACGAACACTTACCTTTAATAGAATTTTCTTATAATAACAGTTATCACACAAGTATCAATGCTGCACCATTCGAAGCACTTTATGGACGAAAGTGCAGAACCCCAGTCTGTTGGGCAGAAATTGGGGAAAAACAATTATCTGGACCTGAGATAGTAAGAAACAACTGATAAAATCATTCAAGTCAAGGAACGACTGAAAACAGCACGTGATCGCCAAAAGAGCTATGCTGATAACAGACGCAAACCATTAGAATTTCAAGTGGGAGATAAAGTGTTATTGAAAGTCTCTCCCTGGAAAGGAGTGGTAAGATTCATCAAAAGAGGAAAGCTTAGTCCCAGGTATATTGGACCTTTTGAAATTATCCGAAGAATAGGACCTGTAGCTTATCAGCTACGACTGCCAGAGGAAATGGCAGGAATACATGATGTATTTCATGTATCCAATCTTAAAAAGTGTTTAGCTGATGAATCACTCGTAGTACCTCTTAAGGATATAGAGGTTAATGAGCAACTCAAGTTTGTGGAGAAGCCTCTACAAATTGAAGATAGGAAAGTTAAAAATCTCAAGCATAAGAGATTGGTTCTGGTCAAAGTAAAGTGGGACTCCAAAAGAGGACCCGAGTACACGTGGGAGCTTGAATCCGAAATGCAAAAGAAATATCCACACTTGTTCCAGTAGATCTCGAGGACGAGCTCTAAAACAAGGTGGGGAGGATATAACAACCCTCGGTAAAACCGACATCCTCATAATATTTCTGACACCCTAATATATATTGTAAATATATCAACTTGTCTTTATATGCACCCCGTATGTGAAAACCGAGCCCCAAGATAGATTATACTATATAAAATAAATAAAAACAATAATTATTAAGTTGAGGCGGGCCGCGTAGGGCCTCACCTCAAGTCTATGCGGGCCGCGCGAGTAGGAGAACCAGATATCGTCAAACCATAAGCCCAAGAGGGCCGCGTACCTATTCAGTTTAGTTGATGCGGGCCGCGAGCGACCCAAATTGTGGCGTGACCCGGTGCGGCCACGTGTCATCATCGTGGCGAGTCTAGTAGATGAGCCGGACAAGCTAGTCCGTTGACTAGCATTGACGCGGGCCGCGTAGACCCGGCCCAAACTTCACGCGGGCCGCGAGGAAGTCCAATTACAGCCCTATATAAGAAGGCAACGGGCTTTCGGTTTTTGTCGCTCACAACTTTCTTTCTTTCTAAATTTCTGAAGTAGTATACACTATACCCGGGCATTATACCCCCTAAAATAGCGAGGTTCTGCTACGATGTAAGTATTATAACCCCTGGAGACGTATTAGATACGCTGCCCGATTGATCTAGGGTTCCGTAACGGCTGTCGTGGTTCTGCCCGACGTAGTCGTTGGAATGCCGTCTCGGGGAGGGTATTACTAATGTTAAAATGGGTTATTATACTAACACACGTGCATTTGTGTAATTTATAGATTATCTCCAGGAAACCCTTACGAAAAACCTAAAACAGCAAAGTGAGTAATCTCCTTTTTCTTAACTGTTTTTACAAAACCTTAAATACCTTTCCATGCAAATGACAGTTATTGAGTATTTGTGAAGAATACAATTATAGTGGGTATGTTGGGGTTTTGTATACAAAATTGGTTACTGGCGTGGTAACATCCCATATGTTGAGTATGACCGTACCACTGATGTTAATTGTGATGTCTTGGATACAAATGTAATTGCGGATGTGCCCTCAATACTGCAAATTGGTTTTTACTTAAACTTGATTAAACTGGGATTCACTCACCAGTATTTCCCACTGACAAAATGTTTTTAAAACGCGTTTCAGGTAACAAAATGTGAAAGCCAAATAGAAGCCAGCTGGACAGCACTGAAGGCTTGGAAAAGTGGCAATAAAGTTACCTAAGAATAAAATGGATGTTTTTATTAAATAAATAGGATTTATTCCTATGAAACGTGTGTATTGAAAACTTGGGTTTTTACCCATATGTTTAATGTTATAAACATGGTGGTTTACTCTGATTAAAATATTTCCTAACTACGATCCTGATGAAAATTTCCGCTGCCAAATTGGATAAATAAAATGTGATACCACCGAAACTGGCTCACGGCCGCCCGTTCCCGGGAGATAGGGATCCGGGGGCTGTGACAGTAATCAAACCGATCTAACAATCAATCGAACTCGAGACTCGAATTATGCGACTTGTGGTATTGCTATACGTGTGTGTGTGCCTTATATGTGTTACTTGTGCGTGTTTACTTTATGTTTGGTGTGGTATTCAAGCAAATCAATCAAAAATGGAATCGAACTCGAAAGGCAATCGAACTCAATCGAAACCGACATCGAAACGTGACTTAACGAAGATTGTATGTTAGATATAGTGGTTGGGATTAAAAGTAATTTGACTAGGAACTCTATTGTATTCGTATCATCGTCCATCGGAATCGAAACGTCGAAAATCGTCGCAAAATACTCGAAGTGCGTGGCGGATCGAACAGGAACCATCCTGATCGAACAGGCCAGCCGATTGGCTAGCACCTTGCCAACCGATCGAGCAGCCCACTCGATCGGAGCTCCCGGCCGATCGGCTGCCACTTTCCTCTTTTGGAAGCCTATAAATAGGGCTGTCCTTGTCTTCATTTCCACTTTTGGAAAGTTCTGACCGGCCAGCTCCTATTCTCTACCTTTTCTCAGATTTCTCTCAATCCCGGTAAGTTTTCACTCTAATTCTTGTATGTTCTTAATCATCACTTGATTCTACACCTTTCTATCTTTCAAAACTTGGATTTTAACCGTGAAATCACCAAGATCTAAGTGTTCTTGGGTGACGTCATCATGGTGTTCTTGAAGAATATCATGTTTTGGCCTCATTCCACTATGATTAGCTTAGATCTAACCGATTTCCACATAAACAAGTTAAGATCCATCACAGATCTAAACATTTTCATGAGGTGAAAGATTGAAGGGATGATTTCCAACTTTCTTTCAACTCTTTTACGCTCAATGCTTTCAAACCGGTAGAAACGGAGCTTAAACCGGCTAACTAATCATTCAAATAGATTAAAAGGTTCCAGATCCGGATTCTATATACAAGGTTAACCCGAAATCGGTTAAACTCTAAACCGACATTCCGAACCGTTCACCGGCCGGACTTGGGTGATTCCTGTTCGAGCCAAGGGAACAGGTAGGAACGAAGGTTATCACAGTTCAACACGTTGTCAAGATACCTTGAAAGAATGGCAAATAAACAAACAACCAAGTGTTAGACGAAAGGCCGACCAGGTCAGAAATGCTGGCCGAACGGCTAGGCTGTCGAACAGCCCAGCCGATCGAATATGCCAGCCGATCGACCGGGCCAGCCGATCGGCTAACACATGGTCCCACACTCCTAAACTTTTGAAGAATAGTATTGACGAAGTAATGTTCAATCGAATGGGTCACTCGATGGGTAAACATTACTGTTCGGATCATGAGATACTATGCTTCAACACTTAATCGTTTTCACAACTTGTTCGTAGTAGGGAATGTCAGCCGATCAAACAGACTATTCGATCGAGTGACATTCAGTTGAGGACTAACCCAGAAGCTCCTAGCCGATCGAGTGAGCTAGCCGATCGAGTGAGCTAGCCGATCGAGCGAACCGCTCGATCGACCGACTTGAAAGGTAGGAACACTTCATTGTTCTCTAATACTGCAACAAAAACTTCAAAAGTTCAAATCCTCTAACACAAACACACCAGAGGAAGAAACAATCCACTCGAATGGTCAAGCCGATCGAGCCAACCGGCCGATCGAACAGGACTGTCCAATCGGAAATACCAGCCGATCGAACAGGCCGTCCGATCGAACCTGCCATTCGATCGACCAGCCCATTCGATCCATCCATACTTGTTTACTTTTCCGCGTTACTTATCGTTATGCTATCGAAATATTCAGGATAATCTTACTCTCAGCGCTCCCTTCAATCCACAATCAATCACTGTGAGTATACTCAAACCCTTTTTACTTTAGCACTTTTGGGTGTTACATACGTTACCTATCAAATCACAACCGAACACACTATACAAACTATTTGAACGCTAACCGATTGCATGTATTACGTGATTAAATATATGCTTGTTATTATGTTTACACATGGAATGCTGTCTACCTGCCTTAGCAACGTAGTACTATAGTTTGGACTCAGCACCCGTTCACACGGGGGTTGTTAAGGACAATCTACTTGCATGATTTACGGTGGTGATCATGTATTGCGAACTGTCTCGGACAGTCAACCCGCAGTCACTGGTATTGATAGGTCCATGTCGATAATTTACTTGCATCATTGCCCTCTGTGTACGTGCTGGTTATGCGTAAACAATTCAAACTCTATATGCTATTATCAAACTTGTATGCTCACCTTTACATTTTATGTATTGACTTTATTTTAACGTATGTGACAGGTGTTTAAGCTGCTAGGATGCTTAGGTGTATGGTGATGAAATCGAGGCTAGGAAGAGTCTAGAAACCAAGACAATTTACATTTATGTGTTTAAATCTGAGTTGTCGGAACTTGTTTTGTTTAAAGGATACCTATGTCTGTAATAACTAGATTTATCTTATGGGTCATGGTATGGGACGTGATATTTAAAACTATTTGGTAATAATAGTTGTTATGGAAATTCTTTGAACAATCTGTTTCGCTCAGTGCCGCGCCCCGATGATTCCGCCATCGGTTGGGGTGTGACACAAAATATCTTTTATAACTTGGGATAATTATTTAAAAATAATCTTGTAAAAGAATTACATGTTTATTATACGTTCAGTAGCCCGGGCTGAATACCGGGTTAAAGATTAATAGACACACCACATAATATATCCCGCGGCGAGTTATTCTCGAACAGGCGAGTATATTATTTTTACATACGCACTGGCAGGTGTATGCCTACACCCCGTGCTTAAGTCGTGGCCAATTCAATGAATGAGCCGAGGATATTCAGGACATGGTCATTAACCCCCCAAAGGCTTAAAACAAACATAACAGAATAAACGGGTTATCTCAATGATTTAACCTTCATACGATTAACGATTCAATACCCGACCAAGCGGTATTTTATATACCATACCCCAAGCCCGTATAAGGGAAATAAGTTAAAAGTATTTACCTGAGCAAATTATACAAATTTATCCCAGCCGTACAATTCAGCAATTGCAAGTATCTTTTACTGGTCTCCTAAATCTGGAACGAAGGTTTTAATAACCTATTAGATTCCTAACGGGTCTTAATTAAGTCTAAACTTAGACCGGTTAGTTTTAAAGGAAGATATGCGGTTCAAAACGCAAGATTAAGCGAAGACCGGAATAGAATGTGGTTTAGACCCGACAAGTTTGAAGACTTGTATAATATGGGTAAACTAAATACATTCTGGATTTTGAGATAAAATAATATGGTTTGACCCGTTTCGGTCAATTTGTGCAAAATAGTCACATAAACCGCACCGAACGCGAAAAATGTGTAACGGGTAAACAAAATGAGTCATAAACCGGTTTCCTAAGTTAATATGCCTTAAATATGTTGTGATATCAGTAGGATACCTTCCATTATGCCCAAAACGAATTTAAAATCAATTTATGCCCCGTAGGGGTATTTTCGTCATTTTAAAGGTTAAAAAAGAGGTTAAACATTAATCTGAGAGTCTCGACTGAAAAGATTAGTAAAAATATTTATTTTTATAAGTCATATCAGTAGGGTATTACGTATATGTGAAGTTTATCTTTTATAACCAAACTATGCACCGTAGGGGCATTTTGGTAATTTCACATAAGCTTTAAAGGTCAAAATTGGAAATCTGAGTTTTTGATCAGTTTATAAAGTTCAAAATATTTTATTTATCATATAAAATCTGTAGCAAAAGGTTTGGTATCAAAATGTTGTGTAAAACTCATTTTATTCAAGAAAATTGTATAACCGACAATTACCGAATTAAAGTAAGAACCCTATGTTATGCTCAGTTTAAAAATAAATAAAAATCTTCAAAAATCCCAAAATATTATATTACATCAGTGGGTAAAAGGTTTGGTGTAAAAATTCGAGTTTAAATAGGCTTTTTGCCGAATATGCCGTTTAATTAATAAAAAGCTTTCAATTTACGCTATTGAGCATAACTCATAATCTAGACCTTAAACTGATGTCAAATTTTTAGGACATGTTTATAAATCAGTAATAAAGGATTTTATCCTCTCACATTTTCAAAAATCTCGTTTTAATGTCAAAAGGGCATAATGGTCAACTTTTAGGCATATATCGGAAATATGCAAATAAATCGGATAAATTAGGAACCAAGTTGTATAATCTCAGAGGGTTATACTAACCTATAACCTGGTCCTAATGGAACTCTAAGGCATGCCTAAACTTAGCTAAATCGGGTCAGAACTGAAAGTCAAAGCAAAAGTCTACTTTTGCGACTTTCGGTTCCGAACCGAGCCTAAATTCAATATTGTCGGATTGAACATGCTTAGACATGTTCTTACATTAATTACCAAGTTATATAAGTGTCAAAACAGGTTTCATAGCTTCTACATTGGTAATTATGTATTTATTTGCAAAATAGCTTTCTGTTGACTTTTTATAATTAAGTTTGACCCGACAATTGACCTAGTTAGAGTGGAAATCAGAGGGTGCCCTTTTAAGGGTTTATTACCCACATAATTACCAACTCATAGCCATTTTCAATTTGAAAAATGACTGGACCATTAGTGATTAATCACTAAGTCAAAGTTTAATTACGATGGCTTTGACATTAGACTAATAAAACTTGAATTAGGAAGGCTAAGAACACTCACAATGGTCCTTAGCACGAATTAGGAGTTGATGGAAGCTTGCTTGAAGTCCAGAGAGCTCCAGAGAGTGTATGAGAATGATTTTCAAAATGAGCAAGAAAGATGTTGCAACAACAAGTTCTTATATAGTGATTTTAATTGCATAGGATCATTACACACAAGTCTACAAGTGATCTCTGATGAATCCCAGGTGTCCCTATGCATGAAATACCACTGGTGCAGCCCCTGAATTCTAAAACCATGCATATAAGGCGGTGGAACTGGCTGGAACAGGCATCTATCCATTTTTACTGCCAGCGACAGTCTTGCGGACCGTAAGCAAAAAGCCTTGCGGTCCGCATCCACCTCATACGGACCGCAAGTCCGAATGGATACGGTCCGCATCCGACTCTGATCTGAAATTACCTAGTTACAGTCCTTGCGGACCGTAAGCCTAGGCTCATACGGTCCGCATCCGTTGACCAGAAGACAAAAAGTTTTAAACTTTTAGGCTTTGACCATGCAACTTTTATAACTTCGAATCTTATGTCTTTTTCCAGTAGAGGGACCATATAATCAGGCCTTGCATGCCCTTGCATGTGTTGCCATGAACTTGAAAGTTCTTGGACTTTATTGATGAAGGTTAATGAATGAGAATTGTCGTAAATGCACCTAAGATTCCATTCTTTGAAATTTTGAATTATTCATCACATTAGTTAACCGGATTTGATTTAATATCAGATGTTTATAAAAACATATTAAGGTTTGGAATTAATAAAAGGTCACTCAGAGGTAATAATTTTAACATGTTAACACTTTTAATTCCTTCAGATATCTTTCATGTAACGCCCGGCTATTTTGTACTTTCCATTTATAGAAGGTTTTGTTCGTAATCTATTTTTGGAAACCTTGTATTCTTGTAATCATTTCCTTTCTTTGTAATCTTTATCAAATCGAGACTTGGATCATTAATGGAACTGGTATTTTGTTATGTAAATGTTGTACGCACTCTAATTTTGCTCGTATGTTCAACTTCTTGAATCAATCAATGTTTGATCATTTCTCTTGGAAACTATGTGTGAACTTGTAATTTAACTAAACTTATGCTTTGAACGTGTTTTAAACAAGAACGACACTTGAATTGATACTTATACGCTCGATTATACTTGGTTTATATTCCTCATGCATAAACATACCTTAATCTATGCTTTTGTGACAAGAATGGCCCTTAAAACACCATAAATCATCAACTACACAACTATAGGGGCCAAAATTGTAAAAATGAAACTTGTTTCCGGAACCCAGGTGGCGCGCGGCCCGCGTCCCCTAGCCTGGATATCCCAGGCGGGCCGCGTGAGGCTCGTGTCTGCAGAACTCTTGGATGGTCGCGACCAGCCACCATTTTTGAGCGGGATTTTTGAGTTTAAACCGTGTTTTGGCTCTTGTAATCACCTCTAAACAACCCTAATCACCTCCCTATAAGTACCCAAGCTCCCCCAAACACTTGGACACTTTCACCACTCTCAAATCTCACCAAACCACTCCCAAATTCAAGCAAGAATCTGCATTTTCGGACAGATTCATACCTCTACACTAAACTTGGTATAACTTGCTCATTTCTTGATGAAAACACTTGATTCTTCTTCCTATTTGCTTGGATAATCATGGAGTTTGATTCCTTGACTTCTCCTTGGAGAAATCAGACCTGGAATTGCTCCGAAATTGACCAAAAACTTTCTGTTTTGTTACAAACTTATGTAAACTTCATCCAACTTGTGTTTGACACAACTCAAGCCAATGTCCTAATGCTTACAACCCCTCTTATGGTTGGTTAAGCTTAAAAACATGGTTGAGACATCTAAATCAGGGGTTAAAACCTCATAAACTTTCTGTTTTTAATTAGGGTTTTACCCACAAGTAGTGTTCAAGTATGAAACTTGATGAATGTGTGATGGTTGGACTAGCTTGGGCTATCCTTCATAAGAATCCACTCATTACTTGATGTTTTGCTATAGTTTAGTTGTTGTTAATACCATAATACTTGTATTTTCGTGACCCTCCTTGTTGTTTATAACAACAAGTGTAGTGGTGAACAATAGAGGTGCCTAAATGGAAGCTTGTTCTTCCTACCTCATGTATGAACTCTATGACACAAAGAGGTGCCTAAATAGAGACATTAATCTCCTACCTCATGCTTGAATCATAAGACTTGTAATCTATATAATATATAAGCTATTCTATGTACATACATATATACCTAAGTAACTAAACTTGATGGTAACTTAATAGTTACTTGTCAAGAATATGTTACATCATCTATGACCATGCTCTTGTTACGACTCTAATGGACCTTTGAATCCATGAAAACATACCAACTCTCTTGAGTTCTAATAGTGTCAAGAACAAGGGTTATGTGTACAAGATGATTATTTTTACATATGTTATTTTCTATACATTTTAAACTCCGAATCTATAATCTTCCGTAAACGCCAAACTCACACACCTTGTTTTGCCTCGTGTAGAAGGACAAGGTGCTCCAAACTAATCCATCCACCAACTCACTCGCGGGAATTCAAGTAGGAAAAGCTTGCAAACACCGTGACTATACTCGTATTCCCCCTTTTTACTTTTACCACTTTTTGGGTGTAACATGTTTATCTATCAACAAACTTACACATGAACATTTTGCTTAAATACATGAACATTCCTATAACATGCTTGTATACGTGATGGCTTGATGCTTTAAACTTGGATTAATCTTATGTGTTGAATTTATCATTAACTTCGTACGAGCCAAACCGTGACATATGTAGCGCTATAGGATTAACGACCCGCCTCTTTATCTTCGGTAATGTCATGAGCATATTGTGTTTCCTTGGTTTGATAGGTTGGACACATACCATATTTAAATGTTCATCTTGAATCACATGCTTGCCATGAGGAATTGTTTAAAACTTATCTTTTACTATGTATGTATCAAACTTGTATACTCGCCTTTGCTTTTGCATTGAATTGTATTTTTAAACATGTTACAGGTTGAGGAGGACAATGCTAAGAAATGAAGTAGCGTTGATGCCTAGATACACATATAGACGCTAGAGTTTAATATGTAGTATCAATTTTGTCATGATTGTTATGTTTCTTTTGTTAAACTTGTTGTATTTGAATTTCTTGTAACGTTGACAATTTGTCTTATGAAATGAAATTAGATTATTTAAATACTTGTCACAATTATTAGCGTTATGATGTCTCGAGCAATCTTCACACTTCGTCTCATCCCGATGTTTCCGCCATTGGTTGGGGTGTGACATTTCAATTGATCCGAGTTTATAACACGTTTACTTTCCATGACACGTGTCTTTAAAATACTGGTCGTGATTTTACGAGGTGTTACAAATTCATCATTTATGTACTCTGTAAATGACGATTTGATCTCAGATCTGAAGGTTTGCAGTTCAAAATTCTCGTAAATATTCGTTTATTCCTGTAGATTTTCATTATTAACGTTCAGTTTTATTCAATTGATGTTTAATTACAAGCTGAGAGTGTTACGGAAACCAAATTGCAACATGATGTTGACGTGAATTTATTAGAGAATGTAGCTTTTGTATCTGTTACATCTGATCATGCAAATTCAATTCATTGTTTATGTGCTCTGTAAATGACGATTCAATCTCAGATCAGAAGGTTTGAAGTTCAAATTTCTCAAAAATATTTGATTCTTCTGGTAGATTTTGATTACTAGCATTAAGTTTTATCGACTGATGTTCAATTAGGATAAAGGGTGTGGGGGTCATGGTTGGGACATAATTTGTCATGTAGGAACATGAATAGAACGCTACACCACCCTCTTGTTTGATCCACCGTGGTTCCCATGGATTAAACCATGGCAACCATGTTCCTAGTTCCATTTTTCATGATTTCCTTTCCTTTGTCTTTAGACAAAAATAAATTAAATTAAATAAGGGGATTGTGGCTTGGATCATGACCACATCCTTAGGATGGTGGTTTTAGATAGTGGATTAGAGGCGAGTGAAATGGCGATGACATGGACGGTCATGGTGGTCATAAGGGTCATGACCACACCCTATAGCCTTACAAGATGATAAGTGTATTTCCATATCCGAATCATTTATGTCCATTAACGACGATTTCAGGTCAAATATCTAATCACACAGAGTTCGTGTTCGTGTTTGTTATTTATTCATCTATGTATAAAATTGACAGTAATATTAATTTATTTCGCGTTCGTGTAATCGTATTTGTTAATCCGCAGTAGAAATATAAGCGAATCGAGTGTAATTTGTTTAGAAATAGAAGAAATCGAATTGGAACTAACGTCTAAACCTAATAATAAGAAGAGTTAATTGTCTGGATAGTCCCTGTGGTTTCACATTTTTTCACGTTTAGTCTCCGCCTTTTGAAAATAGCAGGTGTACTTCTTATGATTTGTTATGTTGTTACTCGGATAGTCCCATAAGTAAATGTCAGTTAGTTTGATCAGTTAAGTTGATGCGAAATTACTAAATTGTCCTTACTAAATTAATATACACATATAGTATTAATATACCCCTAGTCCTCTTCACCGCCGGAGATGAAAAGCCACCACCGTCAACCGCCGCCGAAGAGTCAGAACCATCGGCGAAATACTTCCTGGTCCGTTCTCTCTTCCGCTTAACCGCTACGCCACCGCTACCGTCGATCGCCGCCATGACGACCGCCATGGAATCGTTTTCTCCGGCACCGGCGCCGTTAGGGTTGTGGTACTGTGACGGAGACGCAGCAGGACGGTTCATGGAGGTGTACATAACTGATCCGTTAGTGTTGTATGCTAATTGCATGTTGTTGGACATTGTTGAAGCTTCGTATGACATAATTTCTGAAGATCTGAAATTCAGTCCAGATCTGTTACGGTGAATCTGTTTCGTTGAAAAACATATCACAATTCAGTCCAGATCTGAAATCCGAGTACAACCGAATCTGTTATGAGTTTCTTTCAAATCTTAATTGTAGCTTCACTTTCACGCACTATTAAATCTGAGATTGAGTTGTTATTCACGAACAGAAACGGAAGTGCAGGTTGTAGTATCTAGTGTTTGTTTGAGTTCAAAGAAATTTCAAATCTGAATTCATCTGGTGAATGTTAGAGTTTGTCTTGAAATACAGATGTGAATCCAAGAGTCTTATCACTGATTGTATTCAGATCTACTATACAGATTTGAATTGTTGTTTTTTTTTTGTTTTTGTTTTGATGTTTTATTTATTAGTACGGGCATTTGGTTATTTCACACCCATTTAACACCAAAAGCTAACCCTCATCTACTGTAGGGACTATCCGAGCAGAGGCGGATCTAGTGTTATGTGAGCCGTAGCACGGGATACCTCTCAACTTTCTTGGCGTAGTGCAATCTTTTATTTCATATCCGTTTTATCTTGTGGCGATACCCCTAATCAAATGTTAGGATACCCCTAAATGTAAGAAAGGATAATATGAAATGAAGTTTCAGAAAATTTTTGGTTACATAAAGTTGCAGTTTGTAGCACCACACATTGAAGGAAGAAGATGATATCATATTATTAATATTTAATATAATATTATTAGCATTGGGATAATAAATGAAAATGAATGGAAAAGTCAAAAGTCAGGTTTCAAAATCTCTAATTATGTTCCCATTTTATTCAATTTATTGTAAACCTTACTTACTTGTTTTTTTTTATTTTGTTTATTTATTATTTTATGATTTTACCTACATAAAAGATTCCTTAAAAATGATATCCACCAACACTCTTTATAAATTGTACGGTGATTATTTTTAAACTATTAAAAAGGTTAAAAGTGAAAATAATACTTGAAAAAAGATTAAAATAGTTCTTTTTAAATACATAATATAATACTTGAAAAAAAGATTAAAATGGTTCTTTTTAAATACACGATTTAATAAATTGTCTTTTTTCTTTAAATGTAAAGATATATTATTATGAGCATGAATAAGAAAATTTTTAAACTCCAGTAATAAAATTAAAGATAAAGATCTTAGATACGATTAGTAATATTATTTATTATAAACTAAATACTATTTATAAAACCTGTAAATAACATTTAAGTTTTATAAAAAAAATATTTGATAACGTTCTCGTGTGTGTGGTACACGCATTAATAAAAAAATGATAATCAACATATGCTTTAAATTGTAAAAAGAAGAATTTAAGGGCCTATTTTTACTAGCTGTATAGGGCCATTGAATTCTCAGAGACGGGTCAAGGTAAATTTTTTTTGGGATACCCCTAAATTTATTTTCTAGTTCCGCCACTGTATTCGAGTAACAATTTGTTTAACCATAGGGAGTATACCAGCTATTTCCAAAAGGTGAGGACTAAACGTGAAAAAACGTGAAACCACAGGGACTATCCGAGCAATTAACTCTAATAAGAAGAATATAATTGTGACGGTATAAAATAGTTGGATGGCGTGGGAAAAGGTCATCGCTCCGATTGAATATGGTGGTTTAGGCTTCGGATCACTTCAAGACGCTAACTTGGCAATTTTGTCAAAGTGGTGGTAGAGATTCAAGGCGGATAAAGATAGACTGTGGAGAAGAGTCGTATGGGCGATGCATCATAACGCTAGGTCTTGGATGTCAATACCTGCCAAGGTTTCAATTGCCGGTCCTTGGAAGCAACTCGTTAGTATTCAATACCACCTGAATCAATTAGGAATCAAGCTCCCCGAGTCGATTTGGTGTAAAGTGGGTGACGGTTTTAATGCAGCTTTTTGGATGGATTTTTGGGTCGGAAATTATCCACTTTACATTACTTTCCCTCTTTTGTTCTCGCTGGAAAAGGATAAGCTGTGTAAAGTCTCGGATCGGGTGACATAGGGGGTTAATGGGATCGACTTGACATGGGATTGGAGCAGACCGGTACTAAGCGAAAATGAGGAGGCGGAGGTTCAAAACATTACAGCTTTGCTGAGCGGTTTCAACCGTAAAGCGGGGCCGGATGCTTGGGTATGGAAGCACCATCCTTCTGAAGAGTTCTCGGTGGCGAGTATAAAAAGTATATCAGCGGTTTTCAATAGAACCATCCCAGAATATATGTTTCAATGGAATAATTGTATACCGAAAAAGGTCGGTATTGTCTCTTGGAGGGCGATTATGGAAAGGTTACCTACAAGATCAGCCTTGGATGCAAGAAACATAACTATCGGGGATACGAGGTGCCCTTTTTGTTGCAAGTATAAAGAGACTAGAGATCGTATTTTTGTATTGTGTCATTTTACGCAATCGATTTGGCAGGTGGTCGCGCAATGGTGCAAGATCCCCCCCCCCCATGGTGGCTTTTAGCTTTAAGGATGTTTTGGATACTCATGCTACTGTGGTGGGATCGAAAAAGAAGGTCATAACTGCTATTATCCAGATTGTGATTTGGAGTGTTTGGAGGATGCGAAACGAGGTAATTTTCAATCAAGCGAATCCAAGCATATCAAAGGTTGTGGAAGAAACAAAATCTATGAGCTATCATTGGATAAAGAATCGGATGAAGTCACCTCTTTGGTCGTGGAACGATTGACAGAGTTTTAGCATTGTTATGTAACTTAAGGTGGCTTCGGCCGTTTCGGCCGTTTTTGGTGTAACTTCGTTGTATATTTGATGTCTAGCTCTTTGCTAGTTTGAATAAATAAAATTTTGTTGGTTGTTAAAAAAAATAGTTTCAGATCAAAATAAGGGTTTGTCTTAAATAGGATATTAATTTGAATTAAATAGGAAAGAGAGTTGGTTAGGGCTAAAATGTCTTAAATGCCCCTCATTTGAGGTGCAGCTGACAAATTTATAACTTTGGTTATGGATGGTGTTAGTCTCAAGTGTCAAAATAGTTAGATAAAAAAACGTTCTAGGTACAGATGTCAAAAGATGTCTTTTCGACTAAAAGGGTAAAAGTGACATAATCATAGGGGCCAAAATCGTAATTTACTCTTATATATATTAATGAACAACTTTAGAGCAACAATAAAGTTTTTGGTTATTTGATACTTTTATATTCTGTATTTAGTCACATATGAAATGACTAAAGAGGCTTTATAATGGAGGATATGGGTTAAATGTCAAAAAGTTTTGTTAAAATGTGTGGCACAAATATCGATAGTGAACAATAACTTCTATATAATTTAATTAGTTAGTTAGGGTACATATGGTGCCCCCGTGAAACCCAATTCCGCGGTCATGATGACTGTGAAACACTGTCGCAAGTTGTCTTTTCTCGGTGGTGATGGATTTCTTCGTGATAGACATAGTGTGCGTGGAAAAAAAATGGGATTGTAAATGACCGTTGTCAAAAGGTCATATGATCATTCAATGTCACAATCCCCGACCACACCCTGGATGGGAGTCGTTAGCAGATACAAGTGGTACTGGTGTTTATTAAATTCGCAACGGAAAATATCACCAGGATCATAGTTAGGAAAAATTTCATAGTTTGTAAAACGGCAAAGTTTAATATTAAACAAATGGGATAAAACCCATACTACAACCAAATGTTTTTTTATAGGGATAAACCCTAATTGATAAAATACAATCTCATTTCTTTATTCATGTAACATAGCCACTTTATTTAAACGTTCAGTGCTTCATAGCAAGCTTCTTTTACTTTCACAATAAGTTACCTGAAACGCGTTTAAAAACATTGTCAACAAAAAATACTGGTGAATTCATTCCGTTGTATAAAAAGAACATTGTTATAACTTATAGTATCAAGAGTTTTAACATTTGCTTATATCTTTCAATTACTCAAATCAGTATTTGTCGCTGGGTAAGTCCCTGTACTTGTGGTCATATCACTATTGGCAACTTTCATCCAATAGTAACGCTAGACTAGTAATGTATACATGTAACGCCCTGCTTTTTCATACTTTCCATAATTAGAAAGCTCGCCTTGTAATGCTATTTTTGGAAATCTTGTATCATTGTAGTCGTCTTTTCGTTGTAAAATCCGAGACTTGGATCATAAATAAAATTCGTATTTCTTTAAATTCACCATCTACATATTCATACATGTTCATACGTTGGAATTCATTGTACATCGAATCCTTATTTGTAATTCATACTTATACGATACTTATTCACGATGCATGTCCATGCTTGTCCTTAAATTGTTGATACCTAAAAACCCCTAATAATATGCTTATTTATACAACGGTTAATCATCTAATATGTGACATATACTTGTCACTTACAAACATGTTACATACTTGTACATTACACTTTTTACCTAGTTAAATCATGTTTTATTTCATATTTCACCTTGTTACAAGTTAGGGGAAACATTGTTGCATATTATTACACAACTTAATTAACAAAATTACTCATTATAATGTTTTAAAAAAATAAAAAAATAAAGAAATATGGCAGCCCCAATTCAGCAAAATTCAGCCCCATATAGTTGGGTTTTGTGGGTTAGTTTCAAGGTGTAACCCCTTCTAAACACTTACAAAGCCCAACCCATTGAAACCCTAATCCTTCCCCCTATAAATACCACTTATAACCAGCCTCCCTACCACTTTTGCAACACTAAAAACTCTCAAAACATCCTCCAAACCGTAGCTGAAAGTAAGGGTTCGAGCAGATTGACACCCCTTCACGAAAATGAGCATAACTCACTCAATTCTTATCCGATTCACTCGATTCTTTTTCCTAATACTTTGTATTGACCTTATCTACGTTTCCATGGGTTTTTCACAGTAAATAAGTCCCTGGAACTCCAGCAAAAAGGCTCCAAAGTCCACTGATTGTTTTTGTTTTCATGAAATCCTTGTTATTTCTTACCAAACTTGAGTCTATCTCATCTCAAACCTATGTCCTAATGCTTACAACACTTTAGTGGTTGGTTAGGCTTAAAAACAAGGTTGAGACACTTAAAAATCAGAGGATTAAACCTCATAAACTTGGTGTTTTGTTTAGGGTTTTTAACCCACAAGTCATGTCAAACTTTGTCTTTGATACATGAGTGATTATGGAACAACTTGGGTTGTCCAAACTTACAATCCTCACATGATTTGATGATTTCTCTTAGTTAGTGTGTATATTTCTTATTCTTTATTGTATGTTCATGACCCTCCTTGGTTGTTTTTTTACATCAAGTGTAGTGGTGAACACATAGAGGTGCCTAAATGGAAGACTTGATCTTCCTACCTCCTACATGATTTCTATGACATTTAGAGGTACCAAAATGAAGATTTTAATCTTCTACCTCATGCTTGAACTATTGGCCATATATTTTATAACCTAAATATATTATTCGAATAATCGAATCTTTGATGATGAACTAGTGTTCATATGTCGGGGTACTAGATTACATCATCCTAGACTATGATAACTTGTCACGATTCTAATGGAACCTTGTTCCATGAAAACATCTAAACTCCTTCGAGTTTCCTAGTGTCAAGAACAAGCATCATATGTACTAAATGATTATTTTCCATGTTATTCTCATATCTTATTTTTATGTTGTTTTAAACACCGAATCTCGACTCTAAACATACTTGAACTTTAACCCTTATACATTCGGACTCTAAATCTCTACTCGTTAACAATTGGATAATCGGAAAGCATATGCAAGCCTTGTGAGTATACTCGTATTCCCCCTTTTACTTTTATCACTTTTGGGGTGTAACATGTTTATCTATCAACAAACTTACACATGAACATTTTGCTTAAACACATGAACATTCCTATAACATGCTTGTATACGTGATGGCTTGATACTTTAAACTTGGGTGAAACTTATGTGTTGAATTTATCATTAACTTCGTACGAGCCAAACCGTGACATATGTAGCGCTATAGGTTTAACGACCCGCCCTTTATCATCGGTAATGTCATGAGCATATTGTGTTTCCTTGGTTTGATATGTTAGACACATGCCATGTTTAAATGTTTATCTTGAATCACATGCTTGCTATGAGGAATTGTTTAATACTTATCTCTTACTATGTATGTATCAAACTTGTATACTCGCCTTTGCTTTTGCATTGAATTATTTTAAACATGTTACAGGTTGATGAGGATGATGCTAAGAAAAGAAGTAGCGTTGATGCCTAGATACACAGATAGACGTTAGGGTTTAATATGTTGTATCAATTTTTGTTATGTTGTCATGTTATTTTGTTAGACTTGTTGTATTTGAATTTCTTGTAATGTTGACAATTTATCTTATGAAATGAAATCGGATTATTTAAATACTTGTGGCAATCATTAGCGTTATGATGTCTCGAGCAATCTTCACACTTCGTCTCATCCCGATGTTTCCGCCATTGGTTGGGGTGTGACAATACAAAACCCCACATACTGGCAGTAATTTCAGCAAAGACTTAATCACTGTAAGTATAACTGAAAAACATTTCGGATTTTGAAAATCATTTGATAAAAAGAAAGAATGACTCACTTTGCAGATTTAGGGTTTTAAATTATAGCTTCCTGATGCTAATCCTGGGTTCCTAATAAAAACACAATGCAACGCGTATCAGTGCATCAACCCAATTAAAACTTTAATGATACATCACGAGATCAAAACCCAAACGTAGTTAACAAAGTATAGCCTTAAACAGGTAGCACTTTGACATCCGTTTCTGGGTTTCAAATCGATCGGAAGGGTATCGTATCCGTGATCAGGGTTAAAACACTTACTACGGAGCAGAGTTTCACGGTTTAGGGGTATTGGGTAGAATAAAAGCAGAACGAGAGAGAGAGTTCGCAAAATGATGTCGAAAATGTGCAGAAACTTCAGTCCCACGCTGTTCTATTTATAGCTATCTTGGGCATCCACAGCGCGTCGCGGAGGGAGTAGGGGACTCTCCCGCGTGTCGCGATGACCAACACCTAGGGAAAGGTCGGCCTCGTCGTACGTATAGGCTTGCCACACGTCGCGATCAGATAACACGTGTCCTGGTACTCCTCCGCGTGTCGCGGAAGATTTAGGGGTATCCCCCGTGTGTCTCCGGAGAGTCCTGTTATTGATTTCTTTGTTTTTCGTGCTGGGTCGCGCCGTACAAGTCTGGGGTTTCGATCAAGTGTCCTTATAAGGTATTTTGAGAGTTGTTACATTCAATTTTAAAAAAATACAATTTCACCCTTATAAATATATCCATCTTTTACATTGTAAGACACACACTTGATCACTAAAAAACACACTACTACACCCACATTTCAACCAAAATAAAATTACCAAATTGAAGGTTTAAGAAAAAGAGCATTGGCTACGAAGAAAAAAGTATAGGGCGGAGGGTCGTGCTAATTTGGGCGAACTCGATAGGTTTTGTTTACAAGACAAACCGATACCGATACCAACACAATCATTTCCAACCCAAGTCATAATCGGTTATTTCACTTTATCCCGACCCAGTTGACGAGCAAACTATTGAGCGCTTCAAGTATTTCGAGCGGTTTCATCTTGAGGTATAATTGCTAGTAGGCTTCTAGCTGTGAGCGAGCGGTTTCATCTTGGCCCTCCACCTGTCCAGAAATATTGGGATTTCAAATTTTGAAATTATGCTTACGTCTTTATAACCGTGCAATCTTCATTCTTTATAACCCACGTCATCATATGACATCCTTGATATTCATATATCTCGTTTCAAACCAATGCATAATATTATGGTTAACATAAAAAAGTCATTATTAATATTATACCATGTGTAGTGGGGCGTGGAAGCCCCACTTCACGCTATTTCACATGCTTAATACCATCCCCTAGCATGTGAATGGACATTTTTGGCATGGTTGGTGGTTTGAATAAAATGACTTTGCTGATGTGGACGTCACATGAAAGAAAATGTAGATTAGTTAAGATAAAAAAAAATGTCATTGAGCTACTAGTGATGGACTTATAGTTGACATAAAAAGGTGTTAATTATATATATATATATATATATATATATATATATATATATATATATATATATATATATATATAGAGTAGGGTTCCTGCTGAAAGTGTGTTTTTCCTAGAAAGCCTAGGAAGTAATAAGAGCGCGACATGTGGCATTGAAAGATTTTAACTAAAAGGGCAATTGTGTAATTTGAATATTATTTTAATTATGGATTATTTTATTAGGATAACTAACTAACCAGAAAATTATGGAAACTAAATATTCCGTTTACATCAAATTGACAGTTTCAATTTAAATCATACAAGACGCTGTGTTTCTTGACAATGTGTTTTAACAACAAGCAGATTTCCTTGACGCTGTGTTTTAACAACAAGCAGATTTCTTGACGCTGTGTTTTAACAGCAAGCAGATTGCTGGAGGATTCTTGACACTGTGTTTTAACAGCAAGCAGATTGCTGGAGGATTCTTGACACTGTGTTTTAACAGCAAGCTGATTTCTTGACATTGTGTTTTAACAGCAAGTAGATTTCCTTGACACTGTGTTTTAACAGCAAGCAGATTTCTTGACGCTGTTTTTTAACAGCAAGCAGATTGCTGGATGATTCTTGACACCGTGTTTTAACAGCAAGCAGATTTCTTGACGCTGTGTTTTAACAGCAAGCAGATTGCTGGATGATTCTTGACACTGTGTTTTAACAGCAAGCAGATTTCTTGATGCTGTGTTTTAACAGCAAGCAGATTGCTGGATGATTCTTGACACTGTGTTTGACAGCAAGCAGGTTGCTGGAGGATTCTTGACACTGTGTTTTAACAGCAAGCTAATTTCTTGACACTGTGTTTTCACAGCAAGCAGATTTCCTTACACACTGTCAGTGTCTTCGTCTTCAACACAACCCAGTGTCTTCGTCTTCAACACACTGTCATCATCAACATTAAAATGGTAAAACACATAAACCTTAAAACACACTGCCATCATCAACATATTCAGATGTCATTTTAAAACACAATTACATCTGTAGGTACTGCCATTAAGACATCTGTAGGTAACCCCAATTACATCTAGACCCCACTCTAAGATGTCAAGCATTGAGGTCCATTGACTAAAAATAAGAACCCGATTCAATGATAGATAAAAAAAATTGAAACAAGTATGAAAAACAACAACCGATAGGGTGTCACACCACAACCGATGGCGGAAACATCGGGATGAGACGAAGTGTGTGTAGATTGCTAGAGACGTCATAACGCTATGTGACAATATTTAATTAAATTCAAATTTCATTTCAAAACTAAATTGTCAACAAGATTCAACAAAAACAACAACATTGTTTCAACATAGATCATAACAACAAAAGATAAATTAATCTAGGTGTGTATCTAGTCCACCCTAAATCTCGTTTCGTCTTTAGTCCATACTTCAACAATTAACCTGCAACATGTATTAAAATAGAGTTCAATGCAAAAGCAAAGGCGAGTATACAAGTTTGACTACATAGCATAATAGAATAAAAACTCATATCCAACATGTAACATAGTGAATAAATTTACTAGCAATGCAATTTTTTTGGCGTACTATATGATCAATCCCAAGAATACAACGCACAAAAAGCCTAATCCCAATCGTTCAGCGGGATGGAAATGTTTAACTCAACAATACCCAATTAGAATAGCGGGCGGGGCGTTAATCCTATAGCGCTATAATTGTTAAGGTGGGCTAGCAAAGTTAATGAGCATATAACGTTCCAAATCGTTCGTAGAGCATACAAGCATAGCAAATATTCATAATAGTTTCATGTCACGTTCATAGATAGAGTATGTTTTGTTTAAGCATAAAAGTTGTTTTGAATAGGTATACATGTTGCATCCCAAAGTGTAAAGGGGAAAAAGGGATCGAGTATACTCACGGTTTACAAGTCTTGACTTGGAAGTTCCGAGAGTAAGTTTGGTGGATGATTTAGCTTGGAGCACCTAGTCCTTCTACACGAGGAAACGTAGGTGTGTGAGTTTGGCGTTTACGGAAGATTAAGAATGTGGAAATAACTTAGTATAACGAAAGTATATGTGTATGTGAAAATAATCATCTTTTAGACTTTATAACCATCATATGACACTAGGTAACCAATATGGTTATTTAATGTTTTTCATGGGTAGTGAACCCATTAGAATCATATTAAGGTTTAGGTCTTGGATGATATTCTACTTCTTTAACATGTAAACACAAGTTTAACGTCAAAGGTTCGAATGAGTATATGCTTATACTTAGGCTAAATATTATATATTATTTAGGTCCAATATGTCAAGTAGGAGGTAGAAGATTAAATCTCCATTTAGGCACCTCTTAGTTACAAGGATGTCATGCATGGGGTAGAAAGTCTAAGCTTCCATTTAGGCACCCCTTTGAAGTTCACCACTTCTCTTGATGTAAAGACAACCAAGGAGGGTCACGAACTAAGGTTTATACGAGTATGTAAGATAAGCTAACTAATAGAAATCATCAAATCATGTGAGGATTATATGTTTGGACAACCCAAGTTGTTCCATAATCACTCATGTATCAAAGTCTAAGTTTGACATGACTTGTGGGTTAAAACCCTAATCAAAACACCAAGTTTATGAGGTTTAACCCTCTGATTTTGATTGTCTCAACCATGTTTTTAAGCTTACCCAACCATAGGAGAGGTTGTAAGCATTAGGACATTGGTGTGAGATGTGTTAGACACAAGTTGGATAAGAAATAACAAGTGGTTGAATAATAATAAACAAAACAGAAAGTTTTAGTCCATTTTAGGGCAAATCCGAGCATGATTCTTCCAAGGAAAAACCAAGGATTCAAACCCAAGGACATAACAAAGCAATAGGAAGAAGAACCAAGTGATTTGGTTGAGAAATGAGCAAGTTACACTCACTTTTGTAAGTCTTCACGAATCTGTCCAAAACTCAGATTCTCAGCTGATTAGAGAGTAGTTTAGTGAAGATTAGAGAGTTGTGAAAGTGTCAAATGGGTTGGAGAAGGTGGGTATTTATAATGGAAGAGTTAGAAGGTGATTGGAGGTGATTAGAGGTGGATTAAAGGTGATTGGGTGGTTTAGGTTAATGGGATTTCGTGCACAACAGCTCAAGAAACACATTCTGCCGAAACAAGGGCGTCGCGTGACGCCTAGCACCCTCGCGTCACGCGGCGGGTGTGTTTGTCTGACTTTCGTTTTATTACACTTAGGCCCCTGAAGTTTATATTTGGTTCCTTTAGGTGCAAACTTGAGAGTTTAGGGACTTGTTTTGATATAAAAGCATAGTATAAGGTGAAATCAAGTAAGACGATCAAAATCAAAGTATAATTAGGTGTATAAATGTCATAACCAAGTATCGTTCTCGTTCAAAACACGTTCAATGCATGAGTTTAGTTTAATTACAAGTTTAGCACATAGTTTCCAAGAATAACGTTCAAGCACAAATTGATTCACTAATCGAGCATACGAGCATAATTAGAGTGCGTACAACAATAATGTAACAAGATACAAGTTTCATTAATGATCCAAGTCTTGGTTTGATAATGATTACAAAGAAAGGAACGATTACAAGAATACAAAGTTTCCAAAAATAGAAATACGAACAAAACTTTCTATAAATGGAAAGTACAAAAGAGCCGGGCGTTACAGTCTCCCCTCCTTTAGGAAATTTCGTCCCGAAATTTAGGAAGACGTAGGGAAAAGATGAGGATACTTTGACTTCATATCCTTTTTGAGTTCCCATGTAAATTCGGCGCCACGTTTTCCTTCCCATCTAACCTTGACGATAGGAATCTTACTGCGCCTTAGTAACTTGACTTGCTGGTCCACGATTTCTACCGGTTTTTCCACGAAATGCATAGTATCGTTGATTTGAAGATCTTCGAGAGGAACTTGAAGTCCTTCATCAGCGAGACATTTCTTTAGGTTAGAGACGTGGAACGTTGGATGAACATTGCTGAGCTCTTGAGGTAAATCGAGTCGATAAGCCACCTTACCAATCCTTTCGAGTATCTTGAAAGGACCAACATAGTGAGGGGCAAGTTTTCCCTTTTTACCAAAACGAACCACTCCTTTCCAAGGAGACACCTTGAGTAGGACATGGTCCCCAACGTCAAATAAATGAGAATATCATCAATGAAGACGATCACAAAGCGATCCAAGTATGGTTTACAAATACGATTCATGAGATCCATGAACACAGCGGGTGCGTTGGTCAAGCCGAAGGGCATAACCACGAACTCGTAATGTCCATAGCGAGTGCGAAAAGTGGTTTTGGGAACGTCCTCTTCGAGGACTCGAAGTTGATGATAACCAGAACGAAGATCGATTTTGGAGAAACAGGTAGCGCCTTGAAGTTGATCAAAGAGGTCGTCGATACGCGGAAGGGGATAACGATTCTTAACGGTGAGTTTGTTGAGCTCACGATAGTCGATACACATGCGGAAAGAACCATCTTTCTTTTTAACGAAGAGCACAGGAGCACCCCAAGGAGAGGTACTTGGACGAATGAAACCCTTATCGAGGAGTTCTTGAAGCTGAGAAGACAATTCTTGCATCTCGGAAGGTGCAAGAAGATAAGGAGCCTTGGCAACAGGAGTCGCACCAGGTACGAGGTCAATACGAAAATCAACAGATCGAGGAGGAGGAGGACCGGGTAGATCTTCAGGAAAGACGTCAGGGAAATCGCGCACCACTGGAACATCACTTAAACTTTTTCCCTTGCCTTTTTCTCCCATAACGTGGGCTAAAAAGGCAAAGTACTGTTTGCGTAAGTACTTGTTCGCTTGTGTGCAGGACATCAACTTTAGTCCCCTTGAAGGTCGGTCTCCATAAACGTGTAAAATGTCACCGGATGGAAGAGGTAAGCGAACGAATTTCTCGTGACAAGCGATTTCGGCATGATTCTTTTGAAGCCAATCCATGCCTATGATGACGTCGAAACTACCCAATTGCATGGGTATGAGATCAATAGAGAAGGCATGCTCGTTAAGAGTAAGACGACAATCGAGGAGAATGGAATCGACTAAGATAGATTTGCCATTGGCGACTTCAACGGAAAACGACTTAGGTAGCTTAGAGCGTGTACAATTTAACAATGATTCGAATTCTAGGGACACAAAGCTTTTGTCCGCACCAGTATCAAATAGTATCGAAGCATAAAGATGGTTAACAAGAAACGTACCATTAACGACGTCATTGTCGTTGCGTGCTTGATTCGCGTTTAGGTTGAAGGCACGTCCACGAGGAGGTTGCTGCTGCTCTTGGATCCATTGAGGGCATTGGGGACGAAGATGATTAACATCCCCACATTTGAAACATGCCCTAGGTGGTCTTGCGTTCTGAGGGGCAGGGGCAGCTTGTGGCGCTTGCTGAGCTTGTGGTGCTTGCTGAGCTTGTGTGCTTGTTGTTGTTGGTATCGACAAAAGGCGGTGTCGTGTCCATAACGGTTACAATTGCCACAACGGCGGCACCTAGCATTGACGGGATGATGGTAGTTACAAGTGGCACACTTGGGGTGAATCCCAGTGTACGACCTTTGGGCGTTATCAGGAGCAACAGGGTTTGGGTTAACAGGTGGCACAATCGCGTTACAAACGGGGTTGGATTGCTTTCGCTTCTTTCCCCTATTGCTATTCGTTTGTTGGGTGATTTGATTGGCTGGCTTCGAAGAAACGGGGTTTGCGGCTTGCTTATCGCGAATACGGTTGTTGTTCAAAGACGCGGCCAAACGGTAAATGTCTTCGATGCTATCGAGTTTGGCTGCCTCGATTGTGTCACGCATACTAGGGGGTAAACCATGGATGTATTTACTTTTCTTGCGATCAGGGGTCGAAACAAGGTGAGGGACAATGAAACAGAGTTGTTTGAAACGGGTGGTGTAGGCTAGGTTATCATCACCAACTTGCTTTAAAACCCAAAATTCTTCTTCCAACTTTCTTTGCTCATGCGGAGGACAAAACTCATCCATCATTAGGGCCTTAGTCTCCTCCCAGGTCAACGCATAAGCCAACTCGTTCGAACGGATGTTTCTTTCATTCGACCACCACTCAAGTGCGCGGGCTTGGAATACCCCGGTTGCGCTACGTGTCTTGAGTTCGTCAGGGCAATCGCTATTGATGAATGTGACCTCTATGCTGTCAAACCACTCGAGCATAGCGGTCACCCCATCATTGCCGGTGAATGGCTTGGGATTGCACGACGAGAAGTGCTTAAAGTTGAACGAGGCGGGTTTGCGTATTTCGACCTTAGAGTCGACGGATGAGTGAGGAGTTTCAGAGGCACGAATCTCAGAAATGACCTTTGGAACGACACGCGCAAATTGATCGGCCATGAAAGCCATCATCTTCTTGGTAGAGCGAGACTTTGACTTCCTAGACGCATTGGAGTGGCGAGAAGCCATCTAAGATTCAAAAGAACGAAAAGAGTGAGACTTGGTCATAATGCTTGTTTTAGGAAAATGAAATTGATCACATAGCATAAAGGGTCACATAGTATAAAGTTTCAAGTTGATTATCATAGCATAAAAGTTTAAATGTCTCATATAGCATAATCATGAATTCCACATAGCATAACATGAATAAACGAAAGCATCGTAAATTTAGTTTGTTCACAAGGGATTATTATTGTTTGTGATTGCGATAACGTGCGAAATGATTAAAACGACATTTTGAAATGAACGAACGTTTAAGTATAAAATCACATATAAATTGAGATACATAAAAGAGAGGCTCAATAAAACATTGGATTGTTTCGGGTAGAGAAACGTCGACTATTCCAAAGTGGGTCGAAAGTTCTTTCGATTTAGAGATATTGTGCTTTGGCCTATAAGTAAGATACTCTCGTCGAGAAGCGATTAACGGTATCTTACCCTTCCGGTTACTACACATCTCTAAATGATTGAAACATTCGGGACTTTGGCGAGAATAAAAATCGAGGAATGGGACTTAATCGACGAGATGCGGGTTTCACCCCTAACTTGACGATTTCGTACCCTAAATGTGGTTGGTACTCGTCGATCAAAATAAAATTTTGACACTTTGACGAGGGTCCACTAGAGTTGAAATGGAAATTACCATTAAGTTGTGGATGTCACTCCTAGCTTAATGGTGAAATTTCGTGCAAAATAGATTAAAGGTAGAATGAGAGTCGTTTACCAAATTGTGGGTTTCACGCCTATTTTGGTAAATTCTTCTCGTTGGTGTTACAAGAGTATAAAAATAGCATAAGTGTATTAGTGTTTGCCTTAGGAAAGGCACATAATTTTAATAGAAGGTATAGCTAGGAAGCATGCATGGTAGAGCACAAAAGTTTTAAACAACAAATAAGAGGCAAAATTCCTAGAACTATAGATTAGGGCAAAAGCATGGCAATTTTTCCTAATTCCCTATAGTTATGGCTCTGATACCAATCTGTCACACCACAACCGATGGCGGAAACATCGGGATGAGACGAAGTGTGTGTAGATTGCTAGAGACGTCATAACGCTATGTGACAATATTTAATTAAATTCAAATTTCATTTCAAAACTAAATTGTCAACAAGATTCAACAAAAACAACAACATTGTTTCAACATAGATCATAACAACAAAAGATAAATTAATCTAGGTGTGTATCTAGTCCACCCTAAATCTCGTTTCGTCTTTAGTCCATACTTCAACAATTAACCTGCAACATGTATTAAAATAGAGTTCAATGCAAAAGCAAAGGCGAGTATACAAGTTTGACTACATAGCATAATAGAATAAAAACTCATATCCAACATGTAACATAGTGAATAAATTTACTAGCAATGCAATTTTTTTGGCGTACTATATGATCAATCCCAAGAATACAACGCACAAAAAGCCTAATCCCAATCGTTCAGCGGGATGGAAATGTTTAACTCAACAATACCCAATTAGAATAGCGGGCGGGGCGTTAATCCTATAGCGCTATAATTGTTAAGGTGGGCTAGCAAAGTTAATGAGCATATAACGTTCCAAATCGTTCGTAGAGCATACAAGCATAGCAAATATTCATAATAGTTTCATGTCACGTTCATAGATAGAGTATGTTTTGTTTAAGCATAAAAGTTGTTTTGAATAGGTATACATGTTGCATCCCAAAGTGTAAAGGGGAAAAAGGGATCGAGTATACTCACGGTTTACAAGTCTTGACTTGGAAGTTCCGAGAGTAAGTTTGGTGGATGATTTAGCTTGGAGCACCTAGTCCTTCTACACGAGGAAACGTAGGTGTGTGAGTTTGGCGTTTACGGAAGATTAAGAATGTGGAAATAACTTAGTATAACGAAAGTATATGTGTATGTGAAAATAATCATCTTTTAGACTTTATAACCATCATATGACACTAGGTAACCAATATGGTTATTTAATGTTTTTCATGGGTAGTGAACCCATTAGAATCATATTAAGGTTTAGGTCTTGGATGATATTCTACTTCTTTAACATGTAAACACAAGTTTAACGTCAAAGGTTCGAATGAGTATATGCTTATACTTAGGCTAAATATTATATATTATTTAGGTCCAATATGTCAAGTAGGAGGTAGAAGATTAAATCTCCATTTAGGCACCTCTTAGTTACAAGGATGTCATGCATGGGGTAGAAAGTCTAAGCTTCCATTTAGGCACCCCTTTGAAGTTCACCACTTCTCTTGATGTAAAGACAACCAAGGAGGGTCACGAACTAAGGTTTATACGAGTATGTAAGATAAGCTAACTAATAGAAATCATCAAATCATGTGAGGATTGTATGTTTGGACAACCCAAGTTGGTCCATAATCACTCATGTATCAAAGTCTAAGTTTGACATGACTTGTGGGTTAAAACCCTAATCAAAACACCAAGTTTATGAGGTTTAACCCTCTGATTTTGATTGTCTCAACCATGTTTTTAAGCTTACCCAACCATAGGAGAGGTTGTAAGCATTAGGACATTGGTGTGAGATGTGTTAGACACAAGTTGGATAAGAAATAACAAGTGGTTGAATAATAATAAACAAAACAGAAAGTTTTAGTCCATTTTAGGGCAAATCCGAGCATGATTCTTCCAAGGAAAAACCAAGGATTCAAACCCAAGGACATAACAAAGCAATAGGAAGAAGAACTAAGTGATTTGGTTGAGAAATGAGCAAGTTACACTCACTTTTGTAAGTCTTCACGAATCTGTCCAAAACTCAGATTCTCAGCTGATTAGAGAGTAGTTTAGTGAAGATTAGAGAGTTGTGAAAGTGTCAAATGGGTTGGAGAAGGTGGGTATTTATAATGGAAGAGTTAGAAGGTGATTGGAGGTGATTAGAGGTGGATTAAAGGTGATTGGGTGGTTTAGGTTAATGGGATTTCGTGCACAACAGCTCAAGAAACACATTCTGCCAAAACAAGGGCGTCGCGTGACGCCTAGCACCCTCGCGTCACGCGGCGGGTGTGTTTGTCTGACTTTCGTTTTATTACACTTAGGCCCCTGATGTTTATATTTGGTTCCTTTAGGTGCAAACTTGAGAGTTTAGGGACTTGTTTTGATATAAAAGCATAGTATAAGGTGAAATCAAGTAAGACGATCAAAATCAAAGTATAATTAGGTGTATAAATGTCATAACCAAGTATCGTTCTCGTTCAAAACACGTTCAATGCATGAGTTTAGTTTAATTACAAGTTTAGCACATAGTTTCCAAGAATAACGTTCAAGCACAAATTGATTCACTAATCGAGCATACGAGCATAATTAGAGTGCGTACAACAATAATGTAACAAGATACAAGTTTCATTAATGATCCAAGTCCTGGTTTGATAATGATTACAAAGAAAGGAACGATTACAAGAATACAAAGTTTCCAAAAATAGAAATACGAACAAAACTTTCTATAAATGGAAAGTACAAAAGAGCCGGGCGTTACATAGGGAAACATCACCGGCCGACCAACGATTCCGACTACTGTTTGATCGGCTTATACCTCGAAGGAAACGATATATGACCAATCGGAGAAAAATATTTGCAGGAAATATGGCTGGTTCTTCTTTGGTTGCGGTAAGGGAGAGAGAGAGAGAGAGAGAAAGAAAGAAGGGAAATCCCATGATTTTAGGGATTGGTTATTGTTATGGCAGTTTTCTTGATTGATTTAAAACACTTCCAATTACCAAAATACCCTCACTTTATTAAAAGTCTTTAATTATATAACTCATATATTACGAAAATGCCATCCATTTGATTTAAGCCATTAAAAACACCAATCGGAGGGCCCAGATCGCTTCCTAGACTTTCTAGGAAAAAACACACTTTCCGCAGAACTCCTACTCTATATATATATAGGGGATGGATCATGAGAAAACTAGTTTAAATGAGAAAACCAAAAAACTAACTAAAAAAGCCTAAAAAAAACCTAAAAAACATACCAATTTTTTTTTTTTTACAATTTTTATAGAAAAAACGCTACTTTTTATGTATGGAAAAAAATTAAAAAAAAAAAAAATCGTGGTTGTATTGCACATGTGCACTAATACGGAAAGCCTAAACCACTTAACCCACCCCCCACCGACACCCCCCAAAAACCTAAACCCCCCCACCCCCACCCCCTAAAAACCTAAATTAACCCTCCCACCAAAAGCCTAACCCCCACCCCCACCCCCCAAAAACCTAAACCCCCCACCCCCACCCTCCCGAAAACCTAAAACTAAACCCTAAACATAAACCCGAAAAAAACCTAAACCCCCCACCCCCCAAAAACCTAAACCCCCCTCCCCCCCACACCCAAAAATCTAATCCTAATCCTAAACCTCCAAAAAAAAACTAACCCTAAAAGCTAAACTAGACTCAAAAAGCTAATTTTAAGCAATGCACATTGTAGTACATGTTATATTGCACATGTGCACTACTGTAATAATAGTATTGAAAACAAGACGACACCATAAATCTTTTTTTATGTCATAAAAAAATATGCTCGAATATACTTGAATGATAGATAAGAAAATTTGTGATCTTATGGTGCCATTTTTGTTTTAAAATGATAACCTATGGAGAAATGGGAAATGTTTGAAAAGTTATATATTTTTTGTTCCAATTTTACCCCTCCTTCATTAAAAGTCCCCCCTCCTTCATTAAAAGTCTCCCCCCTCCTTTTTAGTGGCTTTTAGTTAGTTTTCTAGTTTTCTCATATATATGTAGTTTTCTCATGATCCTCTCCCTATATATATATATATATATATATATATATATATAGGAATGCTAAAGTACATTACGGCTTAACGTACATCACGTACGACAGGTAATTACGCACGTTCATTTTAAAATCACGCACGTTATAACTCAAAAATCCTAAATCACGCATGTTGAAACACAATAATCACGCATATTGAAAACATTAATCACGCATGTTATAGAACAAATCACGCACGTTGTTGTACGTGAAGTACGTTAAGGCGTAATGTACAATATACTTTTTCTATATATATATATATATACTGTAAAAAGTGCTCAAAGTGCTCAAAGTGTGAGAAGTGTATTATAAAACTATATATAATACAATATAACACCATAGAAACACCGTATAACAATATGTAACACCATATAATACCATATAACACTATATAACATTATATAACAAATATAACACTATAGTTTGTCTGATAGCATGTCTATTGATGTGCGTGAATTATATATATTTTTAATTAAGTTTTTCTTCACACAGATTTTGTTTTAAAAATGGGTTTTCACCTAAAAACTAACTACACACACAAAAGGGCAAGTGTACCCGTCGGGTGGTAATATAGCTAATCGGTAAGAACCGGATATCAATCCGTGGATGCGGTGTCTCGATACTAAACTTTTGCTACTTTAAAGCCTTTGCAAATGTTTGGGTTGATTTTTCTAACTTAGCATGCAAATAAATAAACTACTAAAAATTCTAACAAGAACAATATCTAAGAAAGGGTCATGACTACCAAATCAAGCACAAATAAACATAAATTGTTCATAATGTAGTAAGCTAACCAAGTTAAAGACAAGATTTAAATGGTGTTTGAGTAGATCTTCAAGTGATTTAATCCTCTTCAAGGCTTCCTCTTGGCTCCAACAAGCTTCCAAGACCAGATTCTTGAGAGAAAAAGTCACCAAAATGCTCCAACTCCCTTGCAAATGAGCTAGAAACTCGTATTTAAACTGCTGGGCGTTTGGCACTACCATGCCACCTTTTGGCACGGTCGTGCTTGGCAAGTGTCAGAGTCACTTTTCGTCTGTCAATCTTGTTTGCTACCATTTCTGGAAAAATCCCGCTCAAATGTTCCCGAGGTCGCACGACCGTGCTCGATGATGCTCTGGTCGTGCGAGCCGATAGTGCTCGATGACGATTGAACTGATCTCGGAAACGGGTTGATCAGGGGTTGATTTTGGTCTGGCACGGTCGTGCCAGTAGTTGGCACGGTCGTGCGTCTCCTGATTTCGATGGTTTGGCCGAAATGTGCTAGTGC
This sequence comes from Helianthus annuus, assembly GCF_002127325.2. Lineage (NCBI taxonomy): Eukaryota > Viridiplantae > Streptophyta > Magnoliopsida > Asterales > Asteraceae > Helianthus > Helianthus annuus. The sequence goes on along the minus strand of NC_035447.2, from coordinate 60,676,399 downwards.
TGGATGAGAGTGCCGACGTCGGAGGGCTTGGCACGGTCGTGCCACTGTTTGGCACGGTAGTGCCATATCTGGCAGTTTGCTGGAATGCACCATTTTAGCTCCATTTTGCTCCAAAAGCTTTCGTTTCATCACCGGGCCGAAGCCCGGACCTGTATTTTCACAAACAACTCAAATGAGTACCAAAATTAATGATAATACAAAGAGTTTTCGCATAAACGGGGCGTATTTGACGTTTAAAAGATGTATAAATTCTTATACATCAAACATCCCCACACTTGAACTTTGCTTGTCCTCAAGCAAACTAAAATCAATAAAACTCTCTAAATGGCAATCATCTCAACTAGCATTTCATAAGCACAAACAAATAACTCGGGTCAAAACAATCAAGGAGTGCTCAATATAAAGAAACAACCGAAAAGAGATATGTAAAATAAGTTTATGAGCAATGGTCCATCTTAGAAATCCCTACCAATTCACCAAGCATCCTCACAATGTTCACACACACTCGGCTTAATATAGGTGCACATACAATTCATGGAGTATGTTTAGAACACTCGATGCCAAGACGATAACTATGCGATATCATAAGCTTGTGGAAGGATCAAATCTAATCACTCGGCAAAAATATAGCATAAATCATGAGGTCTTGTTGGGTTGTAGCTTGGCTTGGGTTAAGGGTGTGGAAGAGGATTTTGAAAAGTGGCTAAAATGGTTGTAACCCGACGGTTTGACTAACTTGAAGCATAAGAAAAATAGAACTATACAACTAAATAGTAACTAACCGAGAGCTAACCAACAAGTATTTCTTTTTGCTCCCAAAATCGCTCTAACAAAGCCATTTGATAAGGCTTTTTCAACTATATTTCTTTAGTTTTATTTTTTTTTTTATTTTTTTTTTTTAACAAGAGCTAACCCATGCTTTGGAGAGAACTAAGTACGTCTACCTAGCTAAAAACTCTTGAACATGAGGGATATAACAACTAAGAAGAACTATACAAAAGCTACAAGTTAATCATTAACCGAACCGGACTTCCAACCAAAAATGGGCTAAAAATATAAAAGGCTAATTTGGCTAAGTGGCTAATGTTTTGGGGTTTTCAAGAAACGAACGGGAAAGGCTCAAATTGGTTTAACTAGGGGAATAATTCGGGTAGGGAGGTGAATGAAAATGGCTAAAATGAAAAGGTTTCCTAATGCCTCAATCACTTCTATGCTTGTATTCTCGCTTTGTGGCCTCGAAATGCATACCTAACGCAAGTTCTAAATCGCAAAAGTTATCCGGCTCACTCAATTTTTGCCCGCAAAAACATGAGCAAAAATAATCTAAAGCTATAAGGCTCAAAAATAACTCACGGAAACGGGCGTATTGGGTAAATATGCAATGCAAACAAGTAGGTCAATCGCTTGATTTCTCATGCTCAATTTAAAAAAAAACAAGTTACTTAACGGGTTTTTTTTTTTTTTTTTTTTTTGAACCCCCTTTTTGTGTCAACCCAATTTTATTTGTCAAAAATTTTGGTGCTTATTTAGATACTTATGTTGATTTGATTTATATGCCATAAAAATTGTTAAAAGAGAGCTTTGTATTATTATTATTATTATTTTATTTTATTTATTATTATTATTATTTTTTTTCTTTTGTTTTTTATATATATATATATATATATATATGACAACGACAAAGCTCAAGCGATAGACCACCTCCCCACACTTGAATTATACATCGCCCTCGATGTCCAACAAAAAATTGAATAAGCAAAAGAATTGCGAATTCAATACAACTAAAGGAAGGCGGGAACACGAAAACTCCCCTGAAACATGAAGCTAGAAGCGGAACAAAATGAAGCAACTAGGAGCATCCACAACGAACTACCAACCCTTCCACCAAGCCAACACCTCATTTAACCCAACACTGCACATGTAGCAAACAAGATCAAACACATAGGAAGTTTACCCAACCCATTTCTTCCCTTGCCTTCGTTTATTAAATTAACCCACTCATAAAGCGATAAAAACTAACACCTAAAACGGAGGGATGTACGTACGATGGAAAATGGCACATCCCTCAAACACGAAATAGTAATACAAATACGAGATGAGGGCGGGACTAAAACCTCCCACCGGATCCCGAAGGACCGGTGTCGTCCCTGCTATCAAACCTGGATCTACGCGCAAAATGCGGCGGCGGCTGTGTGTATGGATGGTTGAGTGAGTTCGCGATGTGCTGCTGCGAACCAAACAACCAATCCATGCTGCGTCGGTGCTGCTCGTGCAACTCCTCCAAATAGTTGCCCTGCCGGTATTGCTCCGCGCGTATGAGACCCACATCTCGCCTCACTTCTTCTTGGTCCAATGCCAGTCCGTCCATCCGCCTCCAGAGGTCCAACGTTGACGGCTCGGAAGGACCGTAGGCGCCATAACCACCCTGATGTGTGTAAAATGCAACATATAAATTACATCAAATAAGGCATAAAACTAACCCTTTTTAAGTACTAATGTTGGAAAAAGAGTGTTTTTGTCTTCCTTTTGTATTTTCAGGATGAAATGAGCTCAAAGTCACAAAAGAAGCAAAAAGACAGCCAATTCTAACACAAATACAAGAAAAGGAATAAAAGTAGACTGCCTGAACCCTCACCGGCATCTTCCCAAGCAAAGAAGAGAAAACAGAAGCCTGAACACGCCCCGTGCTCAGCCAGCACGGGGCCGTGCCCAAGAAGCAGCAGAAAAGACAAACCTGTAGAAGCTTCTATTGCCCACCACGGGGCCGTGTCCAGTGAGCACGGGGGCGTGGCGAAAGTACAGCAGGCGCATTAATTGTAATTGCGAATTACAATTAATGAAGAGAGATAGTGTCAGACGGGCACGGGGGCGTGTCCAGCGGACACGGGGCCGTGCCCAGCCTTCTGTTCAGCCTATAAATAGGAGTGCTTGGTTTCATTCCATCTCATCCCTTGGCACACCACCTCTCTCACACTTCATCCACCACCCACCACCACCATAACACCATCATCCACCACCATCATCCATTGTCCATCGTAGAGTGTGTGAGTCGTCTCGGGATCCAAGATTGATTGTAAGAGTTCTTGATAATCAAGGCCATGTTTGCCTAAGTCTCTTACATCACTTGGTGAAGACAAGTGTTTAGTATAATACTTTTTATTTTTAATCTTTTGCACTTTTTATTTGGTTTTGTATTAATGACTTTAATAACTAGTTACTTATGTTGAAGGTGATCTTTCCTTATCGTTTGTCCGTGGTGTCTTGGCATTATTTTAGTGTCTATATAAAATAAAAGATTTTCACCATTCATATCTCCACGGTCTATATGGAGGTATGTTGGCTACCTGGTCGGGGGTTAAGGAAACGGTTTGGTAAGGGTCTTGCCCTTGTTCAGCGTTTAGAGGTCCTGCAAGGGACCTGGGTCAAATTTAGTAGGATCTCCTTCAATGCCCATAGGTATTGGATGGCGGGGATCCAAACTCTTTGACCCCCTCATAAGTTAACTACTATTAATACTATAACCCGGCTATTTAGGACTGTATCCCTGCTGACTCAGACTACTTAGTCGAGGGTAACGTCACCGCCAAAAGCGGGGCCTACCATAATTTGCATTAATAACATAATTCATTATCTTCCAATAATCCAACCTTTTAGGATTGTATCCTTGCTGACTCAAACTACTGGGTTGAGGGTAACGTCGCCTTCAAAAGAGGGGCCTACTACAATAACTAAGATAATCTCTTAAACAACTGCAAAAGTGCGAAAATAATCAACGGTTATACTAATACACGAGTCGGATCCAAGTGATTCATCTTGTCAATCTGTTTTTATTTATTTTTATTTTTCAGCATTTAGTTAGTTTTTATTTTCTTAGTTTAAAATCATTTTTCTAACTTTTTGATTTGATTAGACGTTGAGGACAAACCGGTATTAAAAGCTCTTGTGTCCTTGGACGACCTCGGTATCTTACCAACACTATACTACGTCCACGATGGGTGCACTTGCCCACATGTGTGTTTAGTGTTAGTAAATATCGTGTTTTATAAATTTAAAACTTGGCTAAAGGTGTAAAAAGGGGCTTAATTATACATCTAAATTATATATACACCGACACACATCAAGTTTTTGGCGCCGTTGCCGGGGACACAAGGATTTTAAGAAAGCTTAAAATCGACAGCCTAATCAGTTTTTCAAAACCTTTTTAAAACGCGCGCACATTTTTCTGCATTTTAGTTTAGTTTGCATTTACAGTAGCCTGAACACGGGGCCGTGCTCATTGAACACGCCCCCGTGCTGCATATTTTTAGTTAGATACCCAGATACAGAGTCTGAACACGGGGTCGTGCTCACTGAACACGCCCCCGTGTCCAACGTGACCAGTAACTTTAATTAAAACGCCCAGATACGGACCCTGAACACGGGGCCGTGTTCACCCAACACGGGGCCGTGTCCAGCCTCTGTTTCCGTCTTTATTTTTGTTTTCTGGTCCCGAGACTCGGTTGTGATCTGTTGAGTGATTCTTATGGATCAATACTCAGGAGGTTACAACTACACCTATGATGAGGATGATTATAGGGGTAATTATTGCACTAATTGTCGTAACGCACGCTCGGTTCAATATAATAACTCATATCAACCATCCAATTCATACAACCACTATGAGGAGCCCAGGTACGAGCCATCAACTTCATACACATCCTATGAAGACCCAAGGTATGAACCTCCTCCCTCATACTCATATTTTGATGAACCAAGGTATGAGCCTTCATACTCATACTTTGAAGACTCAAGATATGAGCCACCACCTTCATACTCTTATTATGAGGAACCATGGCGTGAACAACCTACCTCATGTGAGTACTATGAAGAACAAAATTTCGACCCTTATCCATCATATACTTACAATGAAGAACAATGGTGTGAACCATCTACTTCATATGAGTACTATGAGGAGCCAAGGATCGAACAACCGGATTCAAGCTTAGAGGATCCAAATTCTTTTTCTCTCACCGAAGTGACCAATAGGATAATGGAACACATTAAAACTATCGAACGTTACATGAAAGAATCTCGCGCAAGGGAAGAGGAGTCCCGCGCAAGAGAAGAATTAAATTGTAATAATAACGTAGAGATAGTTGAAAATGTAAAAATGGAAGAACAAGAAAGTGAAAAACCGACACATGAGTTAAACAATGAAAAAGGTGAGTCCGATAATGTTAAAATTCATAAAGAGTCTAATTTTGAAGAAATTAACCTCTTGTCACCTACTTTCGAAAATCATTGTTTAGTAACCCCTCATGCTAAGTTTTTAAAAGAGTTAAACACTAGTGCTAAAATCAAAGACATAGTGAGTGTTAAGTTAACTAATGATCAAACTTCGCTAATAAAAGAAGACCCTTTTGAAATTAACATTACACCAGTTCCATGTTTCTTTCAAAATTCATTTATTAGTAATATCACCATTGATAAAGATCTTTGTGTTAACATAATGCCTAACTACATTTTTGAAAGATTAAGCATTAGTGATTTTACTCCACTTCGAATACCCATTTTTCTATCCGATCGAAAAGTGATAAGATCAATCGGTGTAGTTGAAGATGTTTTGGTTCAAACAAATCAAATGGTAATCCCAACCGACTTTGTCATCCTTGATGACGCCCCTCTAGTCTTGGGAAAACCTTTTGTACAAACTCATAAGGCTTTGAAAAACCGGAAATTCAACAATCTACCTCTTTAGTTAGGGGCATTCAAAAGAAGCATAGATCTTGAGCGTTCAATGAAATATCCTTTTGGCAATAATGACCCCCTAATTGAAGATGAAGTAGAACCACCCGATACAACTCAAGAAGATGACCACTTTGTCAAAGAAGAGATCGCCATAGAACAAACCTTTAAGGTTCTTGATCTAGATGAGCCACAAAATAAGGTGTCTTCTAAAGACCCACCCATTGAGCTCAAAGAACTTCCTAAAGGTTTGGAATATGCTTTTCTAGGCAAAGATGGTAGTTTACCTGTAATTATTTCTTCTAAATTAAGTAACATGGAAAAAGAGAAATTAGTTAATCTTCTTAAAAAACATAAAAACGCGATCGCTTGGAAGCTTGTAGATATTAAAGGAATAAGCCCTTCCATGTGCACGCTCAAAATTTTAATGAATGATGACTACAAAACAGTAATTCAACCACAACGAAGAGTGAATCCTAATGCGCAAGAAGTGGTTAAAAATGAAGTCATCAAGCTGCTTGACGCCGGACTAATCTACCCTATCTCCGATAGTCCGTGGGTAAGTCCCGTCCAAGTAGTCCCAAAGAAAGGTGGTATGACGGTAATAACTAATGAGAAAAATGAATTAATACCAACAAGAACCGTCACAGGATGGAGAGTTTGTATAGATTATAGGCGATTGAATGAAGCAACAAGGAAAGACCACTTTCCTTTACCTTTCATTGATCAAATGTTAGAACGATTATCCGGTCATAAATTTTATTGTTTCTTAGATGGTTTTTCAGGTTACTTTCAAATACCGATAGCACCTGAAGACCAAGAGAAAACAACTTTCACATGTCCCTACGGAACTTTCGCGTATCGACGCATGCCATTCGGTCTATGTAATGCACCTTCAACATTCCAACGTTGTATGGTAGCCATTTTCCATGATATGATAGAAAAGACAATGGAAGTCTTCATGGACGACTTTTCCATCTTTGGAGACTCATATGACCAATGCCTCGATAATCTCGAACGAATGCTATCCCGATGTGAGGAAACTAACCTCACCCTTAACTGGGAAAAATACCATTTCATGGTAACAGAGGGAATAGTACTCGGTCACAAAATCTCAAGCGAAGGAATGGAAGTTGATCGAGCAAAAATAGAAACTATTTCTCGATTACCTCCACCATCCTCCGTAAGAGCAATCAGAAGTTTCTTAGGGCATGCCGTATTTTATAGAAGGTTTATCAAGGACTTTTCAAAAATTTCAAGGCCTCTAACAAAATTACTTGAAAAAGATGCACCTTTCATCTTTGACAAGGAATGCAATCAAGCATTTCTAACCCTCAAAGAAATGCTAGTCAATGCACCTATCATGATAGCGCCCGATTGGAAATTTCCTTTCGAAATCATGTGTGATGCAAGTGACTTTGCCGTTGGAGCAGTCTTGGGACAAAGAAAAGAAAAGCATTTCCACCCAATCTATTATGCTAGTAAAACGCTTAATGATGCACAAGAAAATTATACAACTACAGAAAAAGAATTACTAGCAGTGGTGTTTGCTTTTGATAAATTCCGTTCTTACCTTGTTCTTTCTAAAACTGTAGTCTATACAGACCATGCAGCCATCAGGTACCTCTTCAAGAAACAAGATGCAAAACCCCGTTTGATCGGATGGATTCTACTCCTCCAAGAATTTGACATCGAAATCAAGGACAAAAGAGGAGCAGAAAACACTGCTGCAGATCATCTCTCGCGCCTAGAAGACCCAGCTTTGGAAGCGACCAGGGACGAACAAATCAACGAAAAATTTCCCACCGAATCCTTGGAGATGATGGAGAGTAGACAAGAGCCATGGTATGCCGACTATGCTAATTATCTAGCTAGCGGTATAGTCACAAAAGGATGGCCGCATCATCAAAGAAAGAAATTCTTTGCTGATGTAAAGCATTACTTTTGGGAAGATCCTTATCTTTTCAAAATGTGTGCCGACCAGCTCATCCGAAGGTGTGTCCATGGTAATGAAGCACGAAGAATTCTCCGTCACTGTCATGAAGGTCCATACGGAGGACATCATGGTGCCGCGAGTACCACACGAAAGGTATTTGATTCAGGGTTTTATTGGCCAACCATTTACAAGGATGCACAAAACCTTGTAAGGACATGTGATGCTTGCCAAAGACCAGGTAATATTTCTTCCAAAAACGAAATGCCCCAAAATGGCATTCTCGTTTGTGAAATCTTTGATGTGTGGGGACTCGATTTCGTGGGACCTTTCCCACCGTCAAAAGGAAACAAATATATACTTGTGGCAGTCGATTATTTGTCTAAATGGGCGGAGGCCGAAGCTCTTCCAACAAATGATGGAAGAGTAGTTGTAAAATTTCTGAAAAAATTATTTTCTCATTTCGGAACACCAAAAGCTTTGATAAGTGATAGGGGCACCCATTTTTGCAATCATCAACTCGAAAAAATATTAACAAGGTATGGGATCTATCACTGGGTCTCAACAGCATATCACCCTCAAACAAATGGGCAAGCCGAAGTGACTAATCGAGGTTTAAAACGAATACTTGAAAAAACCGTAGGACTAAATAAAAAGGAATGGGCCGACAAATTAGATGATGCTTTATGGGCCGTTCGAACTGCTTATAAAACCACTATAGGCACGACCCCATATAAGCTCGTCTATGGAAAGAGTTGTCACTTGCCAGTAGAAATAGCTCACAGAGCCTACTGGGCAATAAAAAATGTAAACTTAGACTTAGAAACTGCCGGTAAAAATCGATTTTGTCAAATGAATGAATTAGACGAACTAAGGAATTATGCATATTCTAACTCCGAAATTTATAAGGAAAGAATGAAGAATTTACATGATAAATATATTAAGACTAATGAATTTCGGATAGGAGATCAAGTTCTATTGTTTAATTCACGACTTCGATTATTTCCTGGTAAACTAAAATCTAGGTGGTCAGGGCCTTTTTCCGTCACCCATGTTTTTCCTCACGGTGCAGTAGAAATTAAAGCTCGAAATGGGATACCATTAAAGTCAATGGCCAACGGCTAAAACTCTACCGAGGATCCATTGAGGATGAGGAAGAGGAGATCTCACTTCAAACGGTTAACGAATAAACTCAACATCGTACCTGACATGTTACGAACAGGCAAGTGTACGTCAAAAACAACCGGTAAGTCTTCTAACCATTTTCGAAAAAAAAGGGGGCATGCACACGAGCACAAAAAAAATTAAAATTTTGCTTGGCACGAGGCCGTGTCCACTGGACACGGGGCCGTGTCGAGGCGACTGTCGGGATAAAACCCTCTTTTCACAACAGTTACCTCATTCCACACGCCCCGTTTTGCCGAAAACGCTCTGGTTCCAGGCGACTTTCCGCAGATTTCCGACGTCACTACCACGTTTAACAACATCAAGGTATGATTCTATCATCTTTAGTAGTTAGATTAGTTACTTGCATGTAGTTAAAACATCAAAAATTGGGGAAAAATCTAGGGTTCTTCGTGTTCATCCGGATCGAACTTCAAATTTTTGATGCAATCTGTTAGAAGTAGTTTAGATTAGTGTAGTAGAAGGTAAATAAACATGTATTGTTGATAGATTCGTTCGATTTCCTACTAAAACCCCAAACCCTTATTTTTGAACCGAAAAAGACGAAATTGGAAGGATAAACGGTTTGTTTTGGGAAAAACGACACTTAGGGTTTCATTTTCGGGGGAAACCGCAACTATTGGGCTAAAAATTTTCAGGTTTTCGGAACCGGGACGAAAAATGAAGTTTTTGGGTTACAGACGCCTGGACACGGGGCCGTGCCCACTGAACACGGGGCCGTGTCCAGCCCACTGTTTGCAGTTTCTGTTAAAATTTCTTTGTTTCGTACTAACTTTTGGTGTATTCTTTCAGATGTCAAAGTTCACAAGGTTCAACGCAAGCGAACTCGATGCTAGGGCACGATATGAGATACTCCAAACAAGACCCGAGGAGTACCCTAGGTGAGCATGTACGGACTTGTTAACCATGGTGAACCAACTAGACCGATTCAACAACATCGTGACAGGGCCACTAGCAGTTGCATTGAACACTCGGCTTCGGTCGGTACCTCAATGCACAATGGAGTTTTACAGTACTTTCGCTTTCAAGTCGAGGGTTGACCCGTTTGACAATGAAGGGGTCGCATTTCGGTGTGGCGGGACACAATACTCAATCTCCATGGCACAGTTTGGATCTATAATAGGACTATACTGTGAAGAAGAATCGGGAAATGAGGAAAACACTGGGGGATTACGAGACTTGGATGAGACCGAACGTCAAGCCGCATGGGCTCAAATAGGTGAAGGAATCTACAACCCTAGCAGCACTAAGAGTACCAAACTGAGGGACCCGCTATACCGCTACATTCACAGGCTCCTCACCTACTTGCTGAACCAGCGTCACGATAGTAGTGGCGTTGTGGGGTTAAAAGATTTGGTTGTCCTTCACTGCATCCACAACCGAAAGCCTTTCGATGTTCCATATCTCCTGTTGCGAAACATGCATCTCAATCGCCTTGCTCGAGCTCCAACACCTATCTTCTTTGGGGGATGGGTGTACCGTCTTTTCAAGCACTTCACGAACATTCCAAGGTCCTTTGAAAGAAGTCCGTGGTCGGGACGAGTTGACTACCACATTTGCCGAGCCATGAACTATCTTTATGAGGCGGAAGACGGGACGGTGAGCTTCCAAAGAACGCAAGGTTATGCATGGAACCCACAGGAGGCCCTAGTTCTTCACGCACCACCTCCCCACTACCAGTACCAACCCCATGGCGATCCGGGTCAATCCTCCTCACAAGGAGGCAGTTTTCCTAACTTTCAAAGTTTACATGATCTTTTACAGGAAAACCTCATGTGTACCAGGAACACCTACAATCTCGCCAACAACACATACCACCGGGTCGGAGCTATTGAGCGCAACATCAACGATATACAAGATGATATCGGTAGCATCCGGGAGTATATGGCGGGGCATGGGGGTGGATGTGAGGATAGCGATGAAGACATGGAGTAGGAGGCTTGAAGGAACAAGGAGCGGGTTGGTGGAGAGCCCACAGGTTTAAGCACCCTTTTCTATCGAACAATTTATGGCCTGCGTGCCACTTGTTGAACAATTTACTTTCCTGAACTACTTTTTATTTCCGTTTTATTTTTCTACTTTATGCTTGGGGACAATTAACTGTGGTAATGTAGGATTTTTTATGATTGCTTGGTGTGGTATTGAGTGATGAAACAGGTACAATGCAAGGGTTAGAGTGCTAAACCTTAGCGCTTACAAGCCCAAAATGGAGAAACCGGGAAACAAAACCTGTTTTTCAGGCTCACAGACTGTCCACACGGGGACGTGTCCAGCCGACACGCCCCCGTGTTCATCTCCCAGACCTGCTGTTTGGCTACTGACCTGCAATTATTTGCCAGACACGGGGCCGTGTCTAACCAACACGCCCCCGTGTTCACCTTCTGTAAGTTTCCGATACTGGCAGTTCACCACGGGGTTGTGTCCAGCGAACACGGGGCCGTGTCCAGACTGCCAGTAACATAAATCTTTGCTTTTTAACACCACATTACACATCCAATCAACCTAAAAAATTTATTTTTGGGACACATTGAGGACAATGTGTAATTTAAGTGTGGGGGGGAAGCTAACACTTTGAAATTTTGCAAGTCCTAACAACAAGCCTTACACAAAACTCTATTGGAACCGCTAAACACCCCAAATTTTTTCAAAAATTTTCATTTATTCTTACTTGTCTAAAGTTTAAGTTGGGAATCACAAGATTAATAAGGTTATATTTTTATAAAATTTACAACCGAAAGCGTCGTGATAACAAGAACCAACATAAGAAAATTATGAAACGGCATAACAAGTCTAGTTAAAATTTGATTATATATACTTGATCACATTAAAAACCCATTCCCACAAAAGTGAGTTTTGAGCCTTTATTGAGCATACAAATTTACATCTTTAGACTAAATGCTCATTTTTCGTTTCTTGTGTGAATAGCCGCTTGGTTCTTACAACTCTAGAACTTGCCACGACGATTCATTCCCGGTCCTTGTCAACTTAAACCCAAGTAAATAAATGATGGAGGCATTAGGACTAACCATTTTTCTTTCTACACCATTATTTTTCATTTTTTTACCACCTACCCAAAATCCCCCTAGTTAACCCCTTTGAGCCTAAACCTTTCGTTTCTTTACCCTAAACCCTTTTTACCCACCAAAAAACCCTTTTTATTTTTCACCCCTTATTTTAGTAACAAGCTCGGTTTTTCGCAAGCTCGTTCTTTTATGTGACTAAAAAAAAAATTTATATGATGATGAAGTTGAAAACAAACAAAGCTATACAAACAAAAGCTTGTTTGGAGAAATACTTCAAAATAAAAAGTCACTAAAAATTGTGTTACGAAAACCGACGCCTTTTACGCTTTTCGCCCTTTTACTAACCACTAACCTAACCACCCACCTTTAGCCCAAGCCTAACCCTTCACCCAAAAAGTCCTCTTGATATTTACAAAGGTATAAAGTTAAAAAGGAGGAGGATTGATTGCTTGGCAAGCCTATGGAAGGCGTAAGTTCCATGTTGCTCTCGAGTGATTCACTAAAAAAATACACCTTCGGCCGACTGTTGAGTGATTTATCCCGTGAGGTATGTGAACTTGTATATAAATGAAATTTTAAAAAAGGCATGTTATGCCCAAATAAGTAATTTATCCTATGAAACATTCTAAATAAATTATAACGAATAGGATTGTAAATAAATAAAAATAAAACCCAAAAAGATCTTGGATTCCCGACACTCTATGACAAGCCAAAAACCTTCTCTTCTACCTATTCCATTTGGGAGTGTAAGCCACATTTAAAGAGTTTTGCTTGAGGACAAGCAAAAGTTCAAGTGTGGGGGTATTTGATGTGTGTAAAATGCAACATATAAATTACATCAAATAAGGCATAAAACTAACCCTTTTTAAGTACTAATGTTGGAAAAAGAGTGTTTTTGTCTTCCTTTTGTATTTTCAGGATGAAATGAGCTCAAAGTCACAAAAGAAGCAAAAAGACAGCCAATTCTAACACAAATACAAGAAAAGGAATAAAAGTAGACTGCCCGAACCCTCAACGGCATCTTCCCAAGCAAAGAAGAGAAAACAGAAGCCTGAACACGCCCCGTGCTCAGCCAGCACGGGGCCGTGCCCAAGAAGCAGCAGAAAAGACAAACCTGTAGAAGCTTCTATTGCCCACCACGGGGCCGTGTCCAGTGAGCACGGGGGCGTGGCGAAAGTACAGCAGGCGCATTAATTGTAATTGCGAATTACAATTAATGAAGAGAGATAGTGTCAGACGGGCACGGGGGCGTGTCCAGCGGACACGGGGCCGTGCCCAGCCTTCTGTTCAGCCTATAAATAGGAGTGCTTGGTTTCATTCCATCTCATCCCTTGGCACACCACCTCTCTCACACTTCATCCACCACCCACCACCACCATAACACCATCATCCACCACCATCATCCATTGTCCATCGTAGAGTGTGTGAGTCGTCTCGGGATCCAAGATTGATTGTAAGAGTTCTTGATAATCAAGGCCATGTTTGCCTAAGTCTCTTACATCACTTGGTGAAGACAAGTGTTTAGTATAATACTTTTTATTTTTAATCTTTTGCACTTTTTATTTGGTTTTGTATTAATGACTTTAATAACTAGTTACTTATGTTGAAGGTGATCTTTCCTTATCGTTTGTCCGTGGTGTCTTGGCATTATTTTACTGTCTATATAAAATAAAAGATTTTCACCATTCATATCTCCACGGTCTATATGGAGGTATGTTGGCTACCTGGTCGGGGGTTAAGGGAACGGTTTGGTAAGGGTCTTGCCCTTGTTCAGCGTTTAGAGGTCCTGCAAGGGACCTGGGTCAAATTTAGTAGGATCTCCTTCAGTGCCCATAGGTATTTGATGGCGGGGATCCAAACTCTTTGACCCCCTCATAAGTTAACTACTATTAATACTATAACCCGGCTATTTAGGACTGTATCCTTGCTGACTCAGACTACTTAGTCGAGGGTAACGTCACCGCCAAAAGCGGGGCCTACCATAATTTGCATTAATAACTTAATTCATTATCTTCTAATAATCCAACCTTTTAGGATTGTATCCTTGCTGACTCAAACTACTGGGTTGAGGGTAACGTCGCCTTCAAAAGAGGGGCCCTACTACAATAACTAAGATAATCTCTTAAACAAGTGCAAAAGTGCGAAAATCATCAAAGGTTATACTAATACACGAGTCGGATCCAAGTGATTCATCTTGTCTATCTGTTTTTATTTATTTTTATTTTTCAGCATTTAGTTAGTTTTTATTTTCTTAGTTTAAAATCATTTTTCTAACTTTTTGATTTGATTAGACGTTGAGGATAAACCGGTATTAAAAGCTCTTGTGTCCTTGGACGACCTCGGTATTTTACCAACACTATACTACGTCCACGATGGGTGCACTTGCCCATATGTGTGTTTAGTGTTAGTAAATATCGTGTTTTATAAATTTAAAACTTGGCTAAAGGTGTAAAAAGGGGCTTAATTATACATCTAAATTATATATACACCGACACACATCACACCCTGTGCATAACCTCCACCACCAAAGCCACCATACACGTTATCCCAATTCGGGCTATCAAACCCGTGAATCACATGTCCAACCTGCATGTGGGGGTCCGCTCCCCCAGCGCCCCCATGCTGCCCCTGAACCGGGATATCGTGCATATGCACATCATGATCGCCGCCATCACCATCATCACCATCATCACCACCACCCTCCTCAACTACAGGTAGCGGGTCCCAAATTCTTCCCATTCGGTCAACGAGCTTCGGAATCCCGTTCACTTTCCTGGTAAGATGCATCGAGTTCAGCTGTTGCAAGTCGAGAAGGCCGTAGTCGCAGGCTTCGGTTAGGTGGTCTAACCGAACCCGATAAAATTTGGCAAGCTTAGTTGCAAAGGCTCCTCCACAAATCCGTGACGTGGGTGTCGAACCAACGCCTCGAAATATCGACTCTGCAACGCTGACCGCTAGGTTGCAGTTTGAACCAGAGATGATGCAGTATAGGTGAAAGAGGTCACGGGTGGTGATGTTCCCTGTGCTATCACCCCGACCTTCGATCACGTGGAAAATGGCGCGCTCGATGACTCTATGTAGCGGGTCAAGTATCCATGTAGCTTTGGCTCTACGAGGGTCCCAAATCATACCCGGCACAGTGATCTCCTCCCAAAAGGCTGCCTTGTTTGCATCCGGCTCCCAATCCTGTAGGCTCCCGTGAAACAGTTCCGAGTCTATTTCATCGTCTTCGTACAACCCCAACACCGTCCCGAATCGACTTATTGATTGGTGATGCCATTTCCTTCCCAACCGGTATTTAACACCAGCACTTTTTTCGTAGACATCCGGACATGGGAAAGTGAATCGGAATGATGCTAAAAACTCGATAACTAGCTCCACGTATTGCGGTTCCGCGATCTCAAAAAGACGAGACCACGGGGGAGTCATCAGATCATCGAACCTCTCGGACTGTCCGAGCAAATCCAAATCCACCAACTGCAGCTTCCTCATGGGCTCGATAAGGTGTCGTCGGGCCCACAATCGTTCCACTTTCGGGATACAATACCCTTCCCTGGCATTGTTTGAGAACTGCAAGTAGGGGTGATCCATCTGCAAGATTGAGACAAGATTAATCAGCAACCAAAACAAACAGGCAAAAATTTTGGGACTGGACAACATGGCACGGTCGTGCCACCATATGGCACTACCGTGCGAGACCTGCAAATAAGTGAAATTATGAAGATTTCCAGGAAAATTATGAAGTCTGGGTTTTTATTCCCCAGGAGCACGACCGTGCCATCCCACGGCACCATCGTGCTCGGCCGTAAACGGCTCGGATTTGAACCAGCAATTTGGTGAAGCACTGTCGTGCCACCATATGGCACCCTCGTGCCTGACCAATGTCCGGTGACTGATCTTCGGCGATTTTCCGTGAAACACGACCGTGCCACTATATGGCACCCTCGTGCTTGGCCGATCACCGGAAACTGATTTGAGCGATCTCTCGACAAGCACGATCGTGCGGTATTTTGGCACCCTCGTGCCTTTTGGATTTTCTGGGCAATTTTATGAAGATTTGATGAATTTATGAAGATCACGATCGTGCCTGGGTATGGCACCCTCGTGCGCGACGGAAACCAGCCCTGAAAAAACACTCAAAACAGCCTCGAAACCCCGATTTTTTCAACTTTTTGCTTAGGGGTTTTGTAAATCGGTCCATTGTGGTTCAAATCAACACTAAAAACACTAAAAACGGGCTTGAATCGGGTGATTTAGACCAAGCCCTAAAAACCTAAGGAAACTAACTATGAAGAACAAGAAGAACATGAAGAACATATCAACAAAACACTTGAATCTAACTAGAAATGGATGAATCCGTACCTGGAATGATGTTGGAATGAAAGAATTTCTTGGAGGAAGCTAGGGGATGCAGAGGATTCGTGAGTGCCTTGAAGTGGGTTCAAGGAGGAAGATGAAGGTTTTATGAAGGATTGATGGTGGTGGTTGGTTTTATTCAAAGATGTTCTATTATTGGCCTGCAAAAGTTGTCTGATGGTGCCAGGCTTTGATGATAGTGCTGCATTTTCGAATTTTGATTTAATTTTTTTTTGAGGGTGTAGAAAATGGACATCTTTATAGACAAACTCCTTGACCCGGGGCACTCACGAAGCATCTCCTAGCAAGAAAAAGAACCGAACTAACATACCTGAGAGCCGGCAACAAGCTCTAACATCCCTCGCGACCAGAACGAACCGCAACCTGAAAAAATAAAAAGACAACCACACACAAAAATAATAACATGATAATATACACAAAACATGCTAAGTTTATTTACGAGTCTTCAGCTAGACTCAGCACCCCGAATTCATTTGTTCCTGGGGTGGAGGGTAACAACCTCCTCACTCGGGTCAACGGGCCCTCCAACATAAGCCTTTAGCCTATGCCCGTTGACTTTGAACAACCGGCCATCCTTATGGCCTATCTCCACGGTCCCGTAAGGAAACACTGATCGTACAGTGTAGGGACCCGACCACCGAGACTTTAGCTTGCCAGGAAACAACTTAAGACGTGAATTGTACAACAACACACGATCACCCACTCGGAATTCTTTCTTGTCCTTCAAGCGGGCATCATGGAGCGTCTTAGTACGTTCCTTGTACAGCTTGGAGCTTTCATACGCATCGTGCCTAAGCTCCTCAATCTCGTGAATCTGCACAAACCTGTTCTCACCCACAGCAGCCATGTCAAGATTAACTGTCTTCAAAGCCCAGTATGCTTTGTGCTCGAGTTCAACAGGCAAATGACAAGACTTCCCATAGACCAGTTTAAACGGTGTGGTGCCTATAGGAGTCTTGTAGGCTGTCCGAAAAGCCCACAGTGCATCATCCAATTTCTCGGACCAATCCTTACGGCTAGAATTAACCGTTTTCTCCAAAATCCGCTTGATACCCCGATTAGTAACCTCGACCTGTCCGCTCGTCTGCGGATGATACGGTGTAGAGAATCGATGTTGCACACCATATCGGGACAATGCTTTCTCAAGCTGAGCATTACAGAAATGCGTCCCACGGTCACTAGTCAATGCCTTCGGGGCACCAAAGCGAGCAAACAGCTTTTTTCAAAAATCGCACCACTACCCTCGCATCGTTAGTGGGCAAAGCCTGTGCTTCAGCCCACTTTGAAACGTAATCAACAGCGACTAGGATGTAGCGGTTGCCAAAAGAGGTCGGAAAAGGGCCCATGAAGTCTAGCCCCCACACGTCAAAAACCTCACAAATTTGGATGCCGTTTTGTGGCATCTCATGGCGTGCAGAAATGTTGCTCGCCCTCTGGCAAGCATCACAGGACCTCACCCACTGATGGGCATCACGGAAAATAGTCGGCCAAAAGATTCCGGCATCAAACACTTTCCTTGCCGTGTTGTTCGCTCCGTGATGGCCTCCCGTGGGTCCTTTGTGACAGTGGCGTAATATATCCCTCGCCTCGTCACCATGCACGCCTCACCGGATCATCCGATCCGCTCCTACCCTAAATAAGTAAGGGTCATCCCAGAAGTAATGCTTGACATCCGCAAAGAACTTTCGCTTCTGCTGATGGGTCATCCCCTTGATCAGGATGCCACTAGCTAAGTAGTTTGCAAAGTCAGCAAACCATGGGGAATCATCACTAGTCTCGATCCTCATGAGGAACTCGTGGGGGAAATTGTCATTGATGCTAGGCCCACGAGTTTCCTTTTCCTCGGAATGCTCAAGTCGAGACAGATGATCGGCTGCCAAATTCTCAGCCCCTTTTTTATCACGGATTTCGATGTCAAACTCTTGCAGCAACAAAATCCAACGTATCAGTCTCGGTTTAGCATCTTGCTTGCTAAAAAGATACCAAAGTGCTGCATGATCCGTGTACACAATGGTCTTGGAAAGGACAAGATATGACCGAAACTTATCGAAGGCAAAGACCACAGCTAGGAGCTCTTTCTCTGTCGTGGTGTAGTGCTCCTGAGCGTCATTCAAGGTCTTGCTCGCATAGTAAATCGGATGAAAGTGTTTATCTTTCCTTTGACCCAAGACAACCCCGACTGCGAAATCACTCGCATCACACATCAACTCAAATGGCAACTCCCATTCGGGAGCAACCATGATCGGGGCATTCACCAACTTCTCCTTCAACAACTCAAATGCCCGAAGGCATTCATCGGAGAAAACAAACTGGGCATCCTTCTCGAGGAGCTGGGTCATGGGACGGGCGATTTTGGAAAAGTCCTTTATGAATCGCCGGTAAAAACCTGCATGACCCAGAAAACTCCTAATAGATTTCACGGATGTGGGTGGCGGGAGCTTTGAAATAGTCTCGACTTTGGCTCGGTCAACCTCGAGCCCCGCCTGTGAAATCTTGTGCCCAAGCACAATGCCCTCCTTCACCATGAAGTGGCACTTCTCCCAGTTTAACACAAGGTTGGCTTCTTCACATCTAGCCAACATCTTTTTCAGATTCCCAAGACACTGATCAAAAGAACTTCCAAACACAGAAAAATCATCCATGAAAACCTCCATGGAGTCCTCGATCATGTCGTGAAAAATGGCCACCATACACCTCTAAAATGTGGCCGGGGCATTGCACAGTCCAAAGGGCATCCGCCGGTAGGCGAATGTGCCATAGGGACATGTGAATGTCGTCTTCTCCTGATCCTCAGGAGAGATGGGAATCTGAAAATAACCCGAAAAACCATCAAGGAAGTAGTAGTACATCCTTCCCGACAACCTCTCTAACATCTGATCAATGAAAGGGAGTGGGAAATGATCCTTCCTCGTGGCATCATTGAGTTTGCGGTAGTCAATGCAAACTCTCCATCCGGTGACAGTACGAGTAGGAATTAACTCGTTTTTCTCATTGGTCACCACTGTCATGCCTCCTTTCTTCGGGACTACCTGTACAGGGCTAACCCACGGTGAATCAGAGATCGGGTATATCAAACCTGCATCAAGTAGTTTGATGACCTCTTTCTTCACAACCTCCTGCATGTTGGGGTTCAAACGCCTCTGATGCTGTACTACAGGTCTAAAGTCCTCCTCCATCAAGATCTTATGGGTACAAAAGGATGGATTGATCCCTTTTAAATCCATAATCTTCCAAGCAATCGCCTTCTTGTGCAGCTTCAGGACTTCAAGCAATCGATCCTTTTCCTCCTTCGACAACCCAGCAGAAATGATAACGGGCAGATGAGTCTCACCCTCCAAGAAAGCATACTCCAAATGATCTGGGAGCTCCTTAAGCTCAACCGAAGGTGGATCCTCAATAAAAGGGCGTGCTTTAGGCTCAGTCACGCGATCCACAACCTCAAAAACCTCGGGACACGGGGGAGATGCGTGACCTATCAGACAGGTCACCTCCTCAATCATTCGGTCCACACTGGGTGAACCAAAAATCTCCACTCCAAGCAGCTGTGTGTCCATAACATCCTCCTCGAATGTAGCATGAAGATGATCACTCACATAAGTATCGATAGTCTCAATGAAGTAGAGTGTATCATCCTGACTCTGTGAGTATTGCATGGATTTCCCTATATCAAAGGTAACCTCCTCATCATCAACCCTGAGAGTAAGTCTACCGGTGCAGACATCAATCAAGGCTCTTGCAGTGGCTAGGAATGGGTGACCCAAGATAAGTGGAACGTTTTTATCCTCATCCATGTCCAGAATCACGAAATCGACAGGAAAGACAAACTTGTCGATTTTCACCAGCATATTCTCAACTATGCCTCGAGGGTATTTCACTGAACGGTCGGCTAGCTGAATGCTCATACGAGTCGGCTTGGGCTCTCCCAAGTCTAGCTTAGCAAAAACCGCATATGGCATGAGGTTTATGCTAGCTCCAAGATCAGCCAACGCATTGCTGACCGACAAACTACCGATCAAACACGGGATAGTGAAACTCCCAGGATCATTCATCTTCTTCGGTAGTTTGTTCTGAAGAACCGCTGAACACTCTTCGTTCAAGGTCACCTGCGAAAGCTCCTCAAGTTTCTTTTTGTTGGACAGGATATCCTTCAGAAACTTGGCATACTTAGGCATTTGAGCAAGTGCCTCGACAAATGGTAAATTTATATGAAGTTGCTTAAAAAGCTCGAGGAATTTACCATAGTGTTCTTCCATTTTCTGCTTCTTCAACCTCCCCGGATATGGAATGGGAGGGACATACTCTCTCACTGGCTCCTTGGGTCATGCGGTACTTGCTGGGACTCGCCTCTGTTGCACCTCACCCGGAGACTCAGCCTCAATCTCCTCATCAACCTCCTAGTCATCGACTGGCTTTTCTGAAACAGCCGGAGGAATGGTTTGAGCGGTCTTGCCGCTTCTCAATGTGATGGCCTTTGCAGTAGCATTTGGATTTGGCTCTGTGTTGCTCGGAAGGCCCCCCCTGTTGTCTCTCAGACAACATCTTGGCAATCTGGCCAACTTGGTTCTCAATGGCCTGCATGGAAGCCTTTTGGCTTCTCAACTCACCCTCGTGCCTCGTGAAACGACCGTCATACTCCCTAAAACGCTTCTCATTCTCCGCTTTTTGAGTGTTTTGACCAGCTAAGATTTGACTAAGCATATCATGCACACTAGGATCACTAGAAGGAGGCGTCTGCTGAGGACGAGGTGGACCATATGCTCCATGGGTCGGAGCTGTGGGACGTGGAGCAAATCCTGGTGGATATTGGTTAGAAGCATCGGGCTTCCAACTAAAGTTTGGATGATTCTTCCACCCCGGATTATAAGTATTGCTGTAGGGATTGTTTTGAGGACGGTATTGGTTTCCCATGAAATCAACATGCTCGTGTGACATCTCTCCCGTCGGAAAATCACCTACCTGATATGCTCCCCCACTCGAAGAACCTCTCCAGTGCATTTCCATCACTCGATCAAATTTCGAAGATAAGGCATCCATACGTGCTGTCATGGCTGTGTAGTCGTCCACATGATGAACTCCCTGCCGAGAACTCTTTCCCCTCGGGGGCTGCTGCGTCCGGTTTTTCGCGGCACACTTCTCAAGAATCTCAAATGCCTCGGTGGCATTTTTCGTGCCGATATCACCGCCCGAGTAGGTATCAACCATCATCTGTCCCTGACTGTCCAAACCATGGTAGAAGATCTGACACTGTTGCCACTTGGGCAACCCGTGATGTGGGACCTTTCTCATAAGCTCTTTAAACCGCTCCCATGCCTCGTAAAGGGACTCGTCCTCGTCCTGACGAAAGTTCAGAATCTTGGTTCTCAACCGAACAGTTTTCTCTGGAGGGAAATATTTCTGAAGGAACTTCTCAGCTAATTGATTCCATGTAGTGATAGATCCAGCTGGAAGTGAAAGAAGCCACTCCTTGGCTCCATCCCGTAAAGAAAACGGAAAGAGCCGAAGGCGGATAGCATCCGGTGATGCATCACGAATCCTAAATGTGGCACAAACCTCTAGAAACCCCGCGATGTGAACACTAGGATCCTCGTGATCCTTGCCATAAAACTGCACCGCATTCTGCAACATCGATATGGTGCCAGCCTTGATCTCGAAATTATTATTGTCGATTGTCGGTGCATTGATGCTCGCAGGCAAACCATCGAGTGACGGTTTTCCAATTTCATTCAAGATCCTATTCTCTTCCGCGTCCGCCATGTCTACCCGAACCTCGTAGAAGGTGTCGTCGTCCGCCGCGTCTGTCTCAATCGTCTCGGGTGAAGATTGCGCTCCGGCTCCGATGAAGGCTCAACGATATCAGCAGCGGGGGTTGAGGACATGCACGACCTGTAGGGAATAAGGAGCACAATGCACAAAATATATACAAAAAAAAAAACAACTAGCAAATAATCATATTCTTTTTTTTTTCAAATAATCAGGCAAAGGCAATTAAAACAAGTAGACACAAACTTTGTACACTTTTCACAATGGCTAAATAAGTAACTCGAATCGTTTTCAAGAAGACCGCATCCCCGGCAACGGCGCCAAAAACTTGATGTGCGTGAATTATATATATTTTTAATTAAGTTTTTCTTCACACAGATTTAGTTTTAAAAATGGGTTTTCACCTAAAAACTAACTACACACACAAAAGGGCAAGTGTACCCGTCGGGTGGTAATATAGCTAATCGGTAAGAACCGGATATCAATCCGTGGATGCGGTGTCTTGATACTAAACTTTTGCTACTTTAAAGCCTTTGCAAATGTTTGGGTTGATTTTTCTAACTTAGCATGCAAAAAAATAAACTACTAAAAATTCTAACAAGAACAATATCTAAGAAAGGGTTGCCTAAACTAAGTTTCCACTAACAAGCATATGATAACAAGGTGGAAGATTTGTGATGATGCAAGTTCTAGATTTAACTAAGTCCCCAATCAAGGCTTCCTAGTCTATAATTCTTAGGAAAATTAAAAATGAATTAACATTCTAATCACCTAAAAATTATTCTTTTAAGCTCACTTACTAAGTTGATGTTAATCTTTAATCATGAGTTATTTGTTTGTCAAAACTCCTAACTCTACAAATTAGGGAAAACTAATATGAACAACACACTAATCACCCTAACTTGGTTTCAAGTAGTTGGCACTATCATCATGTTCTTGATATGAACCACAAGCATGGTCATGCTAGCTAACAACTTTGGCCTAAATCATCAACATAACATAAACACAAACTATAGAATTCATATAAACATACTTTTGATCTTTCCAAATCTAGATGCAAGAATTCACACACAAGCTCAAATAATTGTTCAAATCACATTAGCACTCACCATTCCTAGTTTCATGCTAGGAATCATACTAACAAGTTAACAAGATTCAATAATCATAATCTCTACATGGGCTTTCCAACACAACATGTAAATACTTATGAGCAAACATTCAAGAACAAGAACTTTAAGCATGCATATAAATTCCAAGAACAAGACTAAGTGACAACATGAAGATTAACAAGAACAATCATCACATCTACTTCCATATTATCATATGTTCATAAGCTTCAACATAGTTTAGACAACACAAGTGTTTAGCCCATAAGGCTCATGACTACCAAATCAAGCACAAATAAACATAAATTGTTCTAATGTAGTAAGCTAACCAAGTTAAAGACAAGATTTAAATGGTGTTTGAGTAGATCTTCAAGTGATTTAATCCTCTTCAAGGCTTCCTCTTGGCTCCAACAAGCTTCCAAGACCAGATTCTTGAGAGAAAAAGTCACCAAAATGCTCCAACTCCCTTGCAAATGAGCTAGAAACTCGTATTTAAACTGTTGGGCGTTTGGCACTACCATGCCACCTTTTGGCACGGTCGTGCTTGGCAAGTGTCAGAGTCACTTTTCGTCTGTCAATCTTGTTTGCTACCATTTCTGGAAAAATCCCGCTCAAATGTTCCCGAGGTCGCACGACCGTGCTCGATGATGCTCTGGTCGTGCGAGCCGATAGTGCTCGATGACGATTGAACTGATCTCGGAAACGGGCTGATCAGGGGCTGATTTTGGTCTGGCACGGTCGTGCCAGTGGTTGGCACGGTCGTGCGTCTCCTGATTTCGATGGTTTGGCCGAAATGTGCTAGTGCTGGATGAGAGTGCCGACGTCGGAGGGCTTGGCACGGTCGTGCCACTGTTTGGCACGGTAGTGCCATATCTGGCAGTTTGCTGGAATGCACCATTTTAGCTCCATTTTGCTCTAAAAGCTTCCGTTTCATCACCGGGCCGAAGCCCGGACCTGTATTTTCACAAACAACTCAAATGAGTACCAAAATCAATGAAAATACAAAGAGTTTTCGCATAAACGGGACGTATTTGATGTTTAAAAGATGTATAAATTCTTATACATCATCTGTGATAGATGTGTAGTGTTATATTTGTTATATAATGTTATATAGTGTTACATAATGTTATATGTTATTATATGATGTTACATATTGTTATACGGTGTTTATATGATGTTATATAGTATTATATATAGTGTTATAGTACACTTCTCACACTTCTCACACTTTAGGCCCTTTTTACACTATCCTTAACCTATATATATATATATATATATATATATATATATATATATATATATATATATAGGGGGCTGCTAGAATGAAAACCACCCCGAGTTGTAAGAACCGCGAGAACTACACCCCACGTAGCGCCGTTCGCCATGATTTTTTTTTACAAGTAGATGTGTGTATTATAAACACAGCCGTAAAAAATCATGGCGAACGGCGCTCCGTGGGGTGTAGTTTTTTACACCACAAGTTTGGTGTTTTTTATTTTAATTTTTTTTTCTTTTTTTTTTTCACCAAACTTGTGGTGAAAAAACTACACCCCACGGAGCGCCGTTCGCCATGATTTTTTACGGCTGTGTTTATAATATACACATCTACTTGTAAAAAAAATCATGGCGAACGGCGCTCCGTGGGGTGTAGTTCTCGCGGTTCTTACAACTCGAGGTGGTTTCCATTCTAGCGGCTCCATATATATATATATATATATATATATATATATATATAGATATATATGAGAAAATTAGTTTAAATGAGAAAACCAAAATACTAACTAAAAAAGCCTAAAAAACATACCAATTTTTTTTAATTTTTTTTTATAAAAAATCGCTAGTTTTTATACATGGAAAAAATTTTCAAAAAAAATAAATTTTTTTTTGTTGTATTACACATGTACACTATTACGGATATAGTGCACATGTGTAGTACATGTGTAGTACACATATAATCACATATAATGCACATGTGCAGTACAACTTTTTTTTTTTGAATTTTTTTTATATATAAAAAGTAGCGAATTTTTTTATAAAAATTGTAAAAAAAAAAAAATTGGTATGTTTTTTGGCATTTTTTAAGGTTTTTTTAGTTACTTTTCTAGTTATCTCATTTAGATATAGTTTTCTCATGCTCCTCTCCCTGGGGGATGGATCATGAGAAAACTAGTTTAAATGAGAAAACCAAAAAACTAACTAAAAAAGGCCTAAAAACATACTAATTTTAGTTTTTTACATTTTTTTATAAAAAATCGCTAGTTTTTATACATAGAAAAAAATTAAAAAAAATAATAAAGATTTTTTTTTGTTGTATTACACATGTGCACTATTGCGGATATAGTGCACATGTGTAGTACACATATAATCACATATAATGCACATGTGCACTACAACAATTTTTTTTTTTTGAAAATTTTTTTATATATAAAAGGTAGCGATTTTTTATAAAAAATTGTAAAAAAAATTGGTATGTTTTTTTGGCTTTTTTAGGTTTTTTTTAGTTAGTTTTTTTATTTAGATGTAGTTTTCTCATGATCCTCTCCCTCCTCTCCCTATATATATATATATATATAGGGTAGGGCTAGATAGAAAACCCTATATATATAAAAAACCCGAGAAAACCCAAGCTCCCGACATTTTTTTTTTTTGAAAAAAATAACACATGTAATATACATGTTTTTAAGACTTTTGGGCCAAAAAAATCAAAAAAGCGCCGAAGGGATATTTTAAAAAAAAAAACAAGTTTCAGCAATTTTCAGCGAAATTATGTCTTTTTTGCTTAACACGTGTTAGGAGCTGAAATTTGTTTATTTTTTTTAAAAAAATCCCTTCGGCGCTTTTTTGTTTTTTTTGGCCCAAAACACTCTAAAACATGTATATTACATGTGTAATTTTTTTCAAAAAAAAAAAATGTCGGGAGGTTGGGTAAAAATGGCTTCCCATTTGGGTTTCCAGAGTTTTCTAAGAATTTTAGGGTTTTTTATCTAGCATTATCCTATATATATATATATATATATATATATATATATATATATATATATATAGGGGATGGTTCAAATGAAAACCACTTTTATTGTGAAAACTCGAAAACTAACAAAAAAAAAGCCTAAAAAACACACAAAATTTTTTTTTTTTTCAATTTTTTTTTATAAAAATCGCTAGTTTTTATATATAAAAAAAAACTTTTTTTCAAAAAAAAAAAAAAAAATTGTGTAGTGCACATGTGTAATAATACACATGTGTAGTACACAT
Source organism: Helianthus annuus (assembly GCF_002127325.2). NCBI lineage: Eukaryota > Viridiplantae > Streptophyta > Magnoliopsida > Asterales > Asteraceae > Helianthus > Helianthus annuus. The sequence goes on along the minus strand of NC_035447.2, from coordinate 60,650,039 downwards.
ACATATGTGCAGTATTACACATGTGCACTACACAAAAATTTTTTTTTTTTTTTTTTTTTGAAAATTTTTTTTTATATTAAAAAACCTGCGAAATTTTGATTGCAAAAAAAAAAAAATTAAAAAAAAAATTTTGTATGTTTTTTTGGCTTTTTTAATTAGTTTTCGAGTTTTCACAATAACTAGTGGTTTTCATTTGAACCTTCCCGTATATATATATATATATATATATATATATAGTTCATACGAGAACCACCTTTATTGTGAGAACCGCGAGAACCAATGTGAATACAACCTAAAATAGCCAAAAAAACCTAACCCCCACCCCCAAAAAACCTAAACCCCCAACCCCCCCCCCCCCCCCCCCCGCAAAAAAAAAAAAAAAAACTAACCACCCCCCAAGCTAAATGTTAAAAACTAAACCCCCCAAAAAACCTAAAAAAAAACCTAACCCCCACCCCCCCCCCCCCAAAAAAAAAAAAAAAAAAAAAAAACCTAAACTCCCCTCCCCAAGCTAAAATGCTAAAAATTAAACCCTCAAAAAAACCTAAAAAATAAAAAAAAATCTAAAAAAATAAAAAACACAAAAAATAATTTTTTTAATATTTTTTACATTAAAATCGCAACTTTTAGTAGCAAAAAAAACATTTTTAAATTTTTTTTTCTACTAAAAGTAGCGATTTTTTATAAAAAAATATTTTAAAAAAATGTATTTTTAGCTATTTTTGGTTGTGTTCACATTGGTTCTCACGTTTCTCGCAATAAAGGGTGGTTCTTAACGGATCGTTCTCCGATATATATATATATATATATATATATATATATATATATATATATATATATTAATCCCAATAAGTCTAACCAACTTCTAAATCATTGTTTGCCTTTAAATCTTGTTGACATGAAATCCTGTCCGTTTAAACACATGTTTTTAACCGCTATCGTAGCCGTTCGCAGCGGTTTCTTTGGCTGGCGGTTAGCTCCCCATTTTTCTGTCCCTTTTCCCCACAAATCACGCTCCTAGAAAATTGGGTCGTGGGTTCTATTCAGTTACGGACTGCTCTTATAAAATGTAAATGCCTACATCCAAAAAGTCACACCTTTGAAGAAGAGTTGAGGAAGCATTCGTTCAGTGATTGAACAGTCAAATTGCGCACGGGTTTTCTCTAACACTGAATACCCTAAATTGCTGACGTAAAAATATTCTCTGTCAAGCCTCATCCATCCACTATCCACTGGTTGTTCAGTCCCCCATTTGTAGCTTGTCCTTCAAAACATTCATCTTTTCAGTTACCCTTTATAAACTCTTCAACTTCTTCTGAACCATTCCTTCATGTTCCTTTTCCAGTTTTGAAGACAGAGAATCACCGATGTGATTTACACCCGAATTGGAAAAACTAGGGTTCATTCGTGTTTGTACAACGATCACTATTGCTTCGAGATGCCATTGTTGTTGCTTATCCTCCTCCATCTCAATTTGGCCAGGTGCTTCACAGTAATTTGTTTTAAGCCTTTTTTTTCAAGTTTGTTATTAATCTTTTTTTTGTTTTTTTTTTTTTTGTATATAGCTGTGTATTCTGAGTGATTTACTGGCAGGGAGGTCATTTGGTGAAATCGGGGCATGGATGTGCGTCTTCTCAACGAATCCCATTAACAATGATGTATTGTTTGAAATTATTTGGTAATTTAATTTTGTCCCATTTACAGTGATGTAGTGTTTGAAATTATCTGGTAATTTAATTTTGTCCCATAACTTATCCGCCGCTCAATCAGTTGTCACCGCAACCCAAATTAACCATGAAAGTCGTCCAATCCACAATCTCCTAACCACCATCGCTTTGCCATCCTCCGTTGTAAGTAGTTACAACTCCAGTTTCAGTTTTGATTTTGCTAGTTTTAGTTAACATTTCTGAGATTTGATAGTTCGTGTTTGTGGTCTGTTACAGGCGATAATATTAGGTTCGGTTTATGATTCTCCGGAAGTTATTAGTGAACCGACGACGCTGAACTTAGATCATGTGTAGATTGAATTGAAGCCATTTTGCCACCACTACAAGTTATTCACGTCGGTTTTTTTTTTTTTTTTTTTTTTACATTTAGGAAAAATCTGCATATCAACATGTATCTTATCATGCTACAAACCATTCCAATGGTCTTCATCATGCCTAATTATCAACCTCTATAGACAGTTATGTAGATATTTATAATAAAATATCTTACAAAGGTTGGTATGTAATTTGTTTATTTGTTACTCTTGGTAAACCACTGTTACAAGTTGCAAGAAACGTGATTTGTGGATCTTTTCTATGTTAAAGAAATATGTGCTTATTGCAGGTATTGGTGGTTTTGAAGTGCAACTTCTTGAGTACAATGTGTCAGCCATGATTCAAATTTTTGCAAATATTTCTACTTTCAAGGTTAAAAAAACTATATTTATCAAGTAGAGGTGGCAATCTTGACACATTTGCTTATAAACCGGTCAAATCGAGTTATGGTTATCGCGGATGGGTCAAGTTGGTAAAATTAAACATCTATATATAATCTATAAAAGGAGATTTTAAGTTGATGTAAGTCTGCATATGTGGCAATCTCTGAGATATGCCACATGTCAATGTTGATGTCATAATTCCTTTTGTATATGATAGGATTTTATTATTATGATAAATCTATATAATCTATAATAGGAGATTTTAAGCTGATGTAAGTCTGCATATGTGGCAATCTCTGAGATATGCCACATGTCAATGCTGATGTCATAATTCCTTTTGTATATGATAGGATTTTATTATTATGATAAATTGGTTTTATTATTATTATGATAAAATGGTTTTTTTTTTGGGAGGGAATTTTGAAATGTATGAGGATATGAACTGGGCATTTAAAGCACATGTGAGAAGTAATCATATCTCAACTCTCTCTTTCTTCTTCACACTTTAATCTCCATCTTTTTCTTCTTCACACTTTCTTCTCATTCAAATTTCAAATTGCAAACCCCTTTTGTTTCTATCTTCCCCCTTCTCTCTCTCCATTCTCTCGATCGATATCCGCTCCTTCTCTCTCCTTCGTTCTTTAACTAGTCTTTCATCTTCAAACCCTAAAACGCAAAATTGGTCAGATCTTGAAGGATTTTCGACCTGAAATCACTTTTACGGGGCTACAATCAAATGAACAAGAGGCTGAGGGGCTACAGGCACTGATGAGTTTGATGTTCTGATTAAATATTGTTGAATATGGCACTTTGGCTTGGCAGGGTTGAAGGATGGTAGATCTTCATCTGCAACCTCCCTTGCAGCCATGGTGCTTTCGTTTTTGTGTAAACTCTGAGCCTGACTGTAGCATCTTTTCGACGAGCGAAGGGAATTCCGATAGCCTTAGGTAACTCTACACACTTAGAAATCTTCTCTTGCTGAGATTTATATATGTTCATCTACTTTTAGACTATGTATTTGATTTTATCTTGCTGTCTTTGTTCTATGATTTTTTTTTTCGGACTTTGATTTGGATAATTGTCAACTTCTATTTGAAAGTTAGGTTTTTATGATAGTTTTTATGCTGTTTAGACCATGGGGTATGGTGGGGCTTGGGTTGGGCATTGGTTGACACGTGGACTTTCAAAACTCAAGGCTTCAACCCACTTTTGAAAGGGGTATGGTGGGCGTGGCTTGGCTGGCGTGGCCAAGCCACATCAGCTTTCATATATATATATATATATATATATATATATATATATATATATATATATATATATATATATATAGTGGAGGGTTCAAATGAGAAGAAATTCTTTGTAAGAAGAAAAAAGAAGAAATTTCAACCAATAGGAATGCTTCATTAGACTTCATTTAATATTTGTACTTAATGTAACTATAAGGGTATATTAGTAAACTTACATATATCATTAATTGGTAGTTTCATCTTTAATAACTAACTATATTAAATTTGTAACTTATTTTTAAGATATATATTTTTCACAAAAAATAAAAATAAAAATTCATTTATAGTGTAGGATAAATACGAGGCGTGTAGGATAAATTACGAGTTGTGTAGGATAAATTTCAATATGTGTAGGATAAATTTCGAAATGTGTAGGATAACTTTTGACGTGTGTAGGCAAAAATATTTAGTGTTGAGGATTATAGTCTTAATGACTAATTAATTAGTCAAACATAATAATAAATAAGATGAGAAAAAAACTATTTAATGGTTTACAATTGTACCCTTTTATTCTTTTTCTTCTCAATAAAATTTTCTTCTCAAATGAACCTTCCCCTATATATATATATATATATATATATATATATATATATATAACCAAAAACTACTAAACATACAACACAATTATTAAAAAAACATACAAAATAATTATCAAAATAAAAACCTATCATTCTTCGTCGTCTTCGTCGGTTTCGAACCCAGGAATCGTTGAAATATGTTCCACCAAATCAGCTCGAAGGTTCTGATGTATATCCCTTGACTTTATTAAAAATTCATTTGCCGCTTTATCTTCGTCTGTTACGTTACCTGGTTGGGGGTCTTCATCATCATAGTAGGTTACGACCGCTCTACCTTCATCCTCCAAAATCATGTTGTGAAGAATGATACATGTGTACATCACGTTTCCAATTTGATCCTTGTCCCATAGTCGACAAGGCATTGCCAATATTCGCCACCTTTTCTTCAAAACACCGAATGCTCGCTCGACGTCATTACGTGCAGCCATCTGGACCGTGTTAAACTTTAACCTCTTTGGATCTGAGGTACTGTGTCTTGTGAACGATTTTACGAAAATCCCCCACTCTGGATAAATCCCATCAACTAGGTAGTACCCGTACACGTACTCAACCCCGTTTATAAAGAATGTTCCTTTGGGTCCTATACCATTTAGCCGATCATTGAAAAGAGGCGAGTGCTTTATGATGGTAATATCATTATGTGAACCTGGCATACCGAAGAACGCATGCCATATCCAAAGATCTTGGGACGCAACCGCTTCAAGCGTTATGGCTGGCACCCCGTGAAATCCACTAGTGTGAGCGCCTTACCATTGGGTAGGACAAAGTTCCCAAGGCCATTTCATACAATCTAAACTACCTACCATCCCGGGTAGCCCATGATAATCTGCGTGATGTTCCAATATTTATTGCATGTCACTAAAGGAGGGCTTTCTCAAATATCTTTTCCTATAAAGTTCTAGAATACACGAACAAAAGTTGTGAAGAGTTTCTCTAGCTACACGTGCAGACATTTTTAAATAGTCATCCATAATGTCCGAACTATTGACGTACGCTAACTGCCTAAGTGCGGTCGTGACCTTTTGCCACGTACTAAATCCTTATTGCCCGGTTACATCGGGTTTTTGTTGGAAATAAACATATTTCTCCTCAAGATCTCTAGATATTCTTAAAAATAAGTTTCTACTCATACGAAAACGACGCCTAAACATTTTTTCATCATATTTAGGTTCCGCTGAGAAGTAATCGCTTACCAACAAATCGTTAGCGGTGTGCCGTTCACGAGCGATGTACCTTCTCCTCCGTTTAGGTTGTTGAGTCTCTTCCTCATCGTCTTCGTCTTCCACGATAGCTTTCACCACCGTCGGGATCGTTTGTAGAAATATTTCCGCACCATCGTCAGATGATGATGATGATTCACTATAACTTGAAGAACTCATGGCAATATTGTGTTTTATGTGTTTGATATTGTGTGAGAAAAATGTTAAATGTGGTAAGTATTTATAATGGAAAAAAGATTTTTTTTTTAAAATAGCCCCCAACGGCTAGCCCAACGGCTAGCCAACGGCTAGTTTGAATGGGCCATTCACAAACCGCCATGTCACCTTGCTCCCCCGCCCCACGCCCGGCTTGAAACCCAAGCCCCAAGGGCCACGCCCCCAACCCAAGCCCACCCGGGATGGTGCCTTAGGCGTTTTCCCCCAACCCACGCCCCAACCCAAGCCCCATACCCCATGGCCTTAATAGAATATTGAATCTTAATATTATTGGATTTGAGTCATGTGTTGTGATGGTGTTAGTTGACTTTAGTATTTTATACTAAGTTTTTTATTGGGGAAATTGGCATATGATAATGGTTGTTTGAAATTTATCTACTTTTAGTTTTATGTTTTTGATTTAACTAGTAGTTTTAAATGACGCGCGTTGCGCGAAAGACATTGGTGTTTTCGGCCGTGGGGTATGGTAGGGCGGGGGGTTGGGGCATGAGTTGACACGTGGACTTCGAGCCCCACGCTGGTAAGTGACGTGTTGGGTCGGTATGGGTATGGCGAGGCATGGCTAGCCCGCATGGGTTGGCCAGTTTTATAAAAATTTAAAAAAAAAACCTAAAATTAAAAAATACACACAAAATTAAAAAAAAGCCTAAAATTATTGTTAAAAGTTCCTAAAAATTACAAAATTCTACAAAAAAAAAAGGATTATAAAATAAAAAAAAAAGCCTAAAGTGTTAGGTAGATTTCGAACAGGGCAAGCTTGTTAAACGGCTTCCGCTCCTTGCCTCGGAACTGGATGTTGGCCACCACCACCCGGTCTTCGTGACTTATATCACCGCCCGGGACGCTATCGTAGTAGGCTTTAAAATGGTCGAGCTTCGGTCGTAGCTCGCGCCACTTGTTTTGGCACGCGTTTAAATTGTGCGAGGGCGTTCCCCACGTTGTGCCGGTAGCTAGCGAAAGCTTCCGGCCAGTAACGGGTCTCACCGGGTTGCGGCCCTTCATCGCGTTGTGCCGGTATCAAGTGTGGGTAGCGGGTTCGGATAGGTGGAGTGAAGGTTTGGGTTAGCGATGTGGACAGGCGGTGGGGTTGGGGGGTTTTGTAGTGACTTGGGTGAACCGTTTGGCTTGGCCAAACGGTCATTTTTTAAAATTTAAACCTAGCCGCTATGGCCTAGCCAACCCAGTCAATGAGAGCCGGCCATGAAGGACCGCTAGGCATGCCCAACGCCCGGACTGAAACTCCCGCCCAAGAGGCTACACCGAAACCCACGCCCCATATCCCATAGTCTAATAAATGAATATAAGGTATTGTTTAATATAAAAAAAATCACGAATTATGTAATCACTGTTTAATATAAAAAAATCACGTATTATGTACTGTTCATTCCCTTTTACTTTTATCATATATAGATTTTGCTGTTATCCATCTATGTTCTATTGAACTTGATTTAGATAATTGTAATTTTTTTTCAAAAAGTTGGGGTTTAGAAGTTTGATTTTATTCTATACATTAGGTTTTTTTTATTCTGATATAATTGTATTGGTTGTGTGTGACATGAGATCGAAGTTAGTATTTGTGGTAATTATACTGAGATTTAGGCATTTAGCATGATCGTCCGAGTGGATACGAAGTTTTTTTATACATGCGTTATTCGTTTTTTTTTTTTTTTTTTTTTTTTTGTTTTGACTGATGAGTGATGCTATTAATTTTTTATTGTTGGAATATGTTTATGGTGATTTGAAATTGGTTTACTTATGGTTTAATTGTTTGATTTTAATTGGTTAATTACTTAATTATCAACTTTTTTTTTTTTAAAGTTAGAGTTTAGAATTTTGATTTGATTATATATGGAGTCTTCATCTTGATTTAACTGCGTAGTTATTGGTTAACCAAATTAATGTTGAAAGAAGTGGAATTCCTTTACTTTTTCTACTACAGAAGCTGTTGATTTGCTCAAGAATCTCTCTTTGGATACTCAACCAAAGGCATTGGAAATTCTTGAGCCCACTAAGAAGGTGAGGCATAAGGTTTTATCATTTATGTAACAGGATCTTATGTTGTATTTATTAATGTTTTCTTATTAGCTAAAATTTTTAAAGGCATATCATAATGTTAAGTATGTTTGATTATTTTGTAGCCTTCGGTTGATACCACCGGTACCGGTAATGGGGTCAACCAGCCTTTGCATAGGTCTCTCACCCCCTTGATACCAGATTTCATGGATCCAACTGTGGCGTATTTTTCCAACGGTTATTATTATGGAGGTAACGGTTATTACATGCTTGCTACCTTATGCTTGAATTTTCTTTTGGTTGTTATTTATTATGGGCATCTTGACCCGTCTATTACACGGGTTCAGTAATGATAATCGCAAAATTCATAAATCTTTAAATAGTTCTTATGTCTAAAATTATGTACTATATGCAAAAAAAAAAAAATCAATACTACAATAATCACAATAAAAGTAAGATTAGTGGTCAAAGATTCAAAATGTTTAATAAGGAAAGAGTGTCTAATTTCTTGATGATTAATTGGAGTAAATATATTTGATATGGCGTCAACTAAAAGGGGGAAAAGAAAAGATACATGTAATAATGATCCCTTGATTTTTGCTAGATTAGGAGCTGGCTATTGTTTGAAAAGGAAAAGAAGGAAAGAAATTTAGGTTTAAATTCATTTATTTAAGAAAAATGATCAAAATTTGACAGCTAACAAGACTGAATTAGTAAAGAGAAAAAATTCTATACAATCAAATTTACTAAAGAAATTTAGGTTAAAATTCATATATATGTTGTTGCAACCATTTAGATTGCTGCAAGTTTTGTGGTTCAGTTGGTTGTTGATGAGGGCATCTCACCATTTCTCATCACGCATAAATGCAATTCTTTGTTTGTGTTATACCTTCCGTTAGTGGGAATCGGGCGTTATTTGGAGGATAAATGTGGAAGTTTATTGTTTTTGAGAAGTGGAGATGGTATCGTCTCGGAAGTAAATCAAGAATCAGAAGTGGTTAACCTTCTTGTGGAAAAGGATGTGGTTGTTCATACTGATAGATTAGACGTTATAAACGAAGATGATCATGATGAGGTGGCATTAGGAAGTGATGTTGTGTTGGATCAACATGCTAATGAAGGATTGGACTCGAATGGGTGTTGGACCTGTACAAGACTTGCAAAAGTTAGCCTTGTGATTTGCCCGATTTGATTTCTTGCCCAACCTTCGTTTAATCTCTCTCAAGTATACCACTCTCACGCATCTAATTAAATTATGTTTTTAATTAATTATTTAACTTTAAACTAATGTTTCTTTTATTATATGTATCGTTTTGGTTTTGGCAGGAGTTGAATATGGAAGTGGAAGCTCACGAGACTGGGCTGCTAAAGATCCAAAGCTAGATGTAAGTCCAATATTGTTTTTTTTTTTTTTTTTGTATATGTTTCTTCTATTTTGTTTTGTTTTTGTAACAATCAGGCTCACTGTTTTTTTGTTGTCGAGTAGGACATTCTTTAAGCTAGAACGACGATAGTGAAACTGAATCGTCATGTTGCTCTTCATCCAACCGTTCAGTTCATTCATCAGGTATTATTTCCTTTTCATTTTCACTACACTGATTTAGCGTTACCTGATGTTGATGTGGCTTTGTTTTGTTACCTGATTATTTTGTTTTTTTATGATAGATCATTGTTGTAAGGTTGATTATTTTGTTTTGTTTTTGTAACAATCAGGCTCATTGTTTTTTTGTTGTCGAGTAGGACATTCTTTAAGCTAGAACGACGATAGTGAAACTGAATCGTCATGTTGCTCTTCATCCAACCGTCCAGTTCATTCGTCAGGTATTATTTCCTTTTCATTTTCACTACACTGATTTAGCGTTACCTGATGTTGATGAGGCTTTGTTTTGTTACCTGATTATTTTGTTTTTTATGATAGATCATTGTTGTAAGGTTGATTATTTTGTTTTGTTTTTGTAACAATCAGGCTCATTGTTTTTTTGTTGTCGAGTAGGACATTCTTTAAGCTAGAACGACGATAGTAAAACTGAATCGTCATGTTGCTCTTCATCCAACCGTTCAGTTCATTCATCAGATATTATTTCCTTTTCATTTTCACTACACTGATTTAGCGTTACCTGATGTTGATGAGGCTTTGTTTTGTTACGTGATTATTTTGTTTTTTTATGATAGATCATTGTTGTAAGGTTGATTATTTTGTCTTGTTTTTGTAACAATCAGGCTCATTGTTTTTTTGTTGTCGAGTAGGACATTCTTTAAGCTAGAACGACGATATGAAACTGAATCGTCATGTTGCTCTTCATCCAACCGTTGAGTTCATTCATCAGGTATTATTTCCTTTTCATTTTCACTGCACTGATTTAGCGTTACCTGATGTTGATGAGGCTTTGTTTTGTTTTCATGAAGTACTTACAAGGAGATGAAGAACAGGTAGGAGGAAGAGAGGTGTCGTAAAGAATAGGAGATGGAGAAAAGGTCGAAATAAGCTTCTAAAATATATTTTAGGCCCTCATAAAGGTTAAGTCAAACATGGTTTGAATTGTGATGTTTGTCGATTTAAGATGCCCAGGAAAGGCATTACCCAGGTGCTTTGTTTTCCTGTTAATGAAAATTTTGTTTACATGATAAACTTAAAATGCACCTGTAACAGATTGTTACAAGACTATCTTTCCTTGGATTGTTTGGTTTTATGATAACACCAACAGTGGTTTCAACCACTGTTTTAACCCAACAGTGATTTCTAACCACCGTTTTAACCCAACAGTGGTTTCAAACCACCGTTTTAACCCAACAGTGGTTTAAACCACAGTTTTATCCACAAAACACTGTTTTAACCCAACAGTGGTTTCAAACATCTGTTTTATTTTCTAGCATCTATTCACAACAGACAGAGGTTTCAAATAATCGCTTATGTGTTTGCTAAATACATGTTTCACAACAAACAGAGGTTTATGTATGGTTATCGAATGAAAACCAGATATAAAGGACTCTTCATATGAAACTTAATAGTTCTTCAACCATTTTAATTAGGACAGAATATAATCAGGTTTTGTACTTTGTTAACTTAAGAACTTGCAAGACGACAATTAGTTGCAGTTTTCTTTTCATACACATTAAGAAAATTAATATGTTTAAATGATTGGATCTTATTGTAAGGTAGCTAACTTGGGTATTAATATGCAACGGTTATTTTTTAACTTACAGGTAGAGTTCTTCAAAGAGCAGTGTGCGTATGCTTCAAAGCCGGGAGCGGAGCTTGAGTTATTCGAAGAGCAGCGTGAAGTGAACTGGTATATTTTTTAGTGTATTATTTGTTTGAGAACGTCAGTGTTTATCTAATAGGTGTTTGTTGATTGATGAGAATTTAAATGGAAGTTAGTTTTAACAATTAACTAATTGATGTGTTGTGAAGGAGTTTTCAATGAGTAACGATGATCTCAGACCGAGAAATGACAGCGTATTGGCTGGGATGTTATTCATCCGACATGTAAGGTATTAAATCTGATTCGTTTTGGTATATTTCTCAAATCATGTTGTCGTTTTGCTTTGGGTCTGTTTGTTTTTTTTCAGGTATAAAGATTTTAAACATTAAATCTTATGATGGAGATGAACGGACTGGGTATTAATATGGAACAGTTAGTTTTCAATTTACAGGTAGAGTTCTTCGAAGAGCAGCGTGCGTAGGATTCGAAGATGAGAGAAAGTTGCAAGAATACGACCTGATGAAGATGATATATTTATGAAAGTATACGAGACATTTAGTAATGTTTTTCAACATTCATTATTTAGATTTATGGTTATTTGTTAATTTAATAGATCAATATATTTTTTTTTGTTTTAGGCGTTGGCCTTAGAAGGACATGACATGAAACATCTCTTGATGTGGAGTACATCCTAAAAGTATTTTACTACCACATATTATCTTTTTATTTATATTTATTTATGTACTAAAGTTTTAATTTGCGGATGGGAAGGTAGTTTTACTCTTTGCATGCACTATAAAAGTCGAATCATCAAGATTGACCACCTTATTTGTTATTTAAAAGATGTTCTCTTTCTTTAAACATGTTTGTTATTTTCTTTTTATTTAAAAGATGTCCTCTTTTAATTTTTTATTCTCATTACTGAAGGGTAAAGTGGTGGAAGTGATAATGGAGTTCATTCATAAAGATATGTAACTAAACGCAAACAATTTAAATGATGTATTATAATCTATTTTGTAGTGTTTGATTTCGATGGTTATTAAACCTACCCGTGTGCTCACACAGGTCCTACAACTAGTTTGTTTAAAAGGAAACGAGTCAAATTGATCAAGCAGGTTGAAAGTCAAAAGCTTATTTCAGTGCATATAGCCTCCTAAATTATTTTATTAGAAAAATAATTATCATTAAACTAATATAGTTTTTGAAAAAGTTCAACGCACTTTTATCTGCAAAAAAGTAAAAAGTGTCACCAAGAAGTATTTCAGAGTTCTAACTCCGTGTATGTTCATAAAGGCATGTTTTCTTTTGAGATGTTAGTTTGAGGTTACTGTAGCCTTTTAAGTTTTTTTATTCGGTGTTTAGACATCTTATGTTGCATTTTGATTTTAAGATGCTACAAATTTCCGATTCTAGGAATATTGACCTGGCAGAAACCTTTCATCAGAAGCGCGCATTCGGTTAGATTCTACAAAATGGGCAACTAGTTAAAATTTACTTAATATTATGTTCTATATGAGAATGGATATTGCTAACACCAATTTATATGCATTGAACTTACTAAATGTTTACTAGCATTTATTATGCAGTGAATGTGCAACCTCTTTCATGTCATCGTAATTTCCAGGCTTACGATGCATTATTAGAGGCTCATGATAGAATCATAGCACTTGGTCTTCCTCATGGTGGGCATTTATCAGGTACTAAGACTATGGGGGTGTGGAGGAGCCCCATCCTTTGAGGATGGTTCTCCACGTCACCCGCCATGTCATCACGCAAGGAGGATTTCTCCAAGGATGAACCAAGGGTGTGGAGGATAACCCTCCACCCTTTATTTTTAGTTTTTATAAAAAATCAACATTTTTTAAACATTAATTAACTTATAAAAAAGCATTACATAACTTAAAAAAACCTTAACTTAAAAGAAAATTGCGATGCCGACCAACTCGGATCCATCATTGGATAGTAGCCGGGTACCAAGAAATCATTTTGGTTTGGGTTCGGGTTGTTTTGATTGTATGGATCCATGGCTAAAACTTTAAAAAAGTTGAAGAAATGTATAAAAAAGTGAGAGAGATTGGGTTGATTCGGTTAGAAAATGGGGATAAATGATTGTTATTTATAAAGAAATTGTTTTAATTAAATGTAGCCATTACAACGGCTATCGGCTATTAAGTTTGAAATGTGGCCCAGCTTGAGCGTCGATATGTAGACGGAGAAGAGGGGACGACCGGGGGGTGGGGGGTGCAGCCCGTCGCCGCACCAGGCCGACCTGGGGACGTCCCCCAAACCGAGTAGTCTAAAATTTCATCTCATTCTCATCTATCACGATGGCAATTCTACTATAATCTCATTTTTATACTTTTATCATTTTAGATTGATACAAAAAAAATCTATGGTATCTATATCTGTTGAGACCATGCCTTACAAATTGAATGAGAGTACAGGCGAATTGGCTATATTGATTATGACCAGGTGCTTTTAATCTTTTACCATTTGGATTTTCTATGTGTATATATTTATATATTTGCTATATTGAAATTTAAAGAGCAATTGATTCGTTTTTTTTAACGGCTAACTGCTTTCCACGTGTAAACCCACCCTTTCGAAGCTATGTCCAAAGGCCGACTACTCGACCACCGCTAGAAAGTGTAGCACACCCCTAATGCGCAGAAACCCCGTGGAATAGGTAAAACTGCGCCCCCACTCAGACTCGAACCCGGGTAAAATCCCGGGCCAAGCCTTCACTGAGATGGGAACAACCATTGCGCTATAGTGGAAGACCCAAGAGCACTTGTGTCACACCCTGGCTTTACGGAAGCGTGGGTTTATTTGGTGTGACTTCTTAATACCATAGCTTAATCACAACAAAGCTATATGAAAGTAAAACCATGATGATCATCCATTGATTCAAGTTTTAAAAGTAAAATACGACAACATTGTTTTCAAACGTCGACACATGCAACGAAAATACAACAAAATAAAATCTTGTTCATAAGACACAACCACATAACATGAAATAACATAGTCTAAGACTTGTGAGTCGTCCAGGCAAAAGTCACAACCCATAAACTTGGATGACATCACTTCTCCTACGCAGCATGAAGACATAGCATACCTCGCCAGATCCCTAATTCCCTGAAATACTGATGGAGAGTGTAAAACCCAGGTGTTAAAGTGTTTAAATATTGTGGTTTTAGTGCGTTTTATTCGGTTATATATTGCGAATGTGATAACTACGCAAGTGTGTGGGTTTACAGGTTAATCGACGTAATTCGGTGAAGTTAGGATGCTTGGAGATGACGAGGAACGACTGAGGATGGAATTCACGGTATATTACATCATTCGGTAATGTTCGGGTTGAAAAGATAGCTCGGAAGCTCGATAAAGACAAAGGAATGAAGTTTGTGGGTAATTAAATGAAAGATGAAATTGAAGAAATTGATGGAGCCATAATCTTCACAGAATATACAAAACGTAACTTACGTTTTGTTTCTGTAACTTGGACATAAAAACTTTGACGGCAGAGAAGGGATGACGGAAGTTATTGACGATCAACCAACCGACATGAGCGGGTAAATCTCTCGTGGATACTTCGGGTGAATGATTCTTGTGAGACACTTTTAATTCTAGTTTCTGTTTTGTATTGAGATTTGGATTTGTAGTCGGGTGACAGCCGACTATTTGCGTGATTATATTATTTGTGTGACAGACAAATCCTGAGTGTCAGTCAGAGTTATAATTATGTTTTGAATCCAATTATGCTTTTGTTGATTGAATGATTCCTATGAATGTTTGTTTTAATATTTCTCTGATCAATTAATATTAAGATTTTGAATAGCATAGGTAATTGGTAGATGTGACAGATTTACTATTCAATCAATAGCATCCAATAAATCAGAACTAGGTTATTAGTAATTACAGAATCTGAATCCCGGAGTGATCACCTTTTCTCATCATTGTTATTACAACTCAATCTTTTTCTCAATTTTTATTCGTTAATTTAGATAATTATTATAATCAATCACACAGATTTTCCAATTCTATAGTAGTTAATTAATACTTTGCATTACAACATTTTCCACAATCTTCCTCTGGTTCGATATCCGACTTACTCTAGCTACTAGTTTATTTCGGTTTTTGCATGTCACTAACGACAGACATTAAAATGGCGCCGTTGCCGGGGAGGCGTGCGCAAAGTGTTTAGTGTTAAGTTTTAGTAAAAAAATAATAATAAATAAAAAAAAACCATAAAAGAATTTTTGTTTTTATTTTGTTATCTTATTTGTTCGTGATTTACGTGGGTAGTTGAGCTGTGTTTGTGCAGGATGACAGATCTTACTATATTTTGCGGCTCTTCTACATGCATTTTGTGCGGGGAACCACTTCACCCGTGTATCGGTTGCCACGAGGCCCGATTTAGACGGGAAAAAGCAAAATTGGAAGAACCACCGATGCGTTGCTATGATAATCCTTCCCCTCCACCATATTTCTATGATTATGATACAACGGTGGAGGATGGTTATTACTCTGACGAATGGGATCGGGACGAAGATGCTTATTATGAGCCAAGGACGGATGGACGATGTTTCTGTTGCGGTCGTTATCATACTTCTTATTATGATGATGTGTGCGCGGTGTATTTGGAAAATCCAGAGTATTGGAATAAAAAAATGATGGATGCGTACATCTCAAGACCTTATCAGGGATACCGACAGTATCATCCCGAGGAATATTCTAAGCCCGAGGGTGTGTATGCTTATCAGACCGAGGAGGAGAAAAAGCTTGCTATGTTGGAAGCGAGTTTGTCCAAACTCGAGCAATATTTGTTAGCACCCAACCATTCCGATGAAGATCGAATCAGCTACCTAGTTTCCAAGTGTCAGAAGTTAAAAATGAAGATAGAAATAGAAGAGCGTCTCTCACCATTACCTGTTGATATTAGAGATTATTCTCACATGGAGGAGGAGGTTGTGGAGGATAATACCACACCAATGAATCCTTTATCTGATGAAGAGTCACTGGTGGACCAGATGGTGTGTGAGGAAGATGAGGCAGAGCAGTCTGATGAGATGAATGTGTGTACCGAACCTCTCCCCATATCAATCATTCAAATTAATAAGTGTGGGGAAGAGAGTTCGAGGAAGAAGATGAGAAGGGTGAAACAACAAGACATCGATGTATATCACGTGAAGTGGATTAGTGGAACCCGCATGTGCTTTCTAAACATGCCAATTATACTGACAAGCTTAT
Source organism: Helianthus annuus (assembly GCF_002127325.2). Lineage (NCBI taxonomy): Eukaryota > Viridiplantae > Streptophyta > Magnoliopsida > Asterales > Asteraceae > Helianthus > Helianthus annuus. Next base: position 60,633,848 of record NC_035447.2, on the reverse strand, counting down.
GGAGATGAGATGTAAATTTCCGGGCATTCGTTGGAAATGTTTTGGGTAAGTGTGCATTGAGACCACCGTAACGCATAACAGGTACGGTCTGGCTGAAGACCTTTAAACTTAGCGCTCTCGGGAGGCAGCCTGAGGATGTAGAGTTTGTACTTTGTTTTGGTTTCGTTTGGTGTGTTGTGTTTTGACAGGTTTCTACGTTCCATCTTCACGGATGCAATGAATCAAGTGTGGGGATGTTTGGCAACATCCCTGGTGAGATCTCAAAGAATCTATGAGGTTAGTATGTTCCGGTTAGATAGCAGCAGCTACACCACTATAAACACTCACTTGTTTCCTGATCAGGTGCATGTGTTTATCTATCCTGTGTTTTATTTGTTTTTGTGTACTTGGTGGTGTGAAATTTTTGTGTTGGGAATGGTGTTGAGTCGTCTAGTTATTAGCCGTTCATGGTTTGTGGGTGGTATCTCTCGAGAGTTGAGTATAAATTGCACCATACATTGGGGACAATGTATCCCAAGTGTGGGGATGCGGTAACTCGAGAAAAGGGTTGGTTAGATAGATGATCTTAAATGCTTGAATCGGTTGAAATTGAGAAAAATTGAAAATTTTTGAAAATTTTTGTCACAAGTATACTTGAACTACATGAAAACCAACATTTTCAATCACTAATGGGTTCCTTGCTGATATTAAACTAAATTAGATCCCTAGTCATGGTTGTCCCTTTAAGTTTCATGAGAGTATTTCTGACATGTCTTTAGAAAATAGTTGAGAAGAGATGCCTAACTAGGGGTAAGATGCTTTAGGAATTACACATGCTATATGTCGGTAACCCATATTCCTTTTATTCGGTGAGATATTTGAGCCAACTAGAATGTTAGTTGAATTTCAATAACTGTTCAATTGTTGAGTGTAGGCCATATGTTGCTTTGTGTTAGAACTTGTGTGATTTGATACGTGCCGAGACTGTGGTTTAGCGTTTACACATAAATGATAAAGGCATTAGGATCCCTTCCATTGTGTTATTTGTTGAATGTTTATCCACCCACCTTAGTAAACCATGTTGAACCTTTTACCCTTCGTTTGATACACCTTGTTTGACCTGTTTGCTTACCAACCATGAATGACAAGTACATGTTAGATGTTTGTTGAAAAAAATGAAATGAAAAGAAAAAAAAAAAGAGAGAGAAAAAGAAAGAAAAAGAAAAAAAAAACAAAAACAAAAAAATCATTGTTATGTTCGTGTTAAATAAGTGGGTTGAAAATCACCCAATGTGTTAGTAGTTATTGTGAAAAAGTTATCATGGTTTGTTATGTTCATTTGTGTTCGTCATTTAAACATAAAAAATATATATATATTTCCCTACCTTTACCCTTAACCCGAAAACCCAAAAGTCCTTTTGATATGTGTTACGTTACTTGATACAGGGGAGGTTTGGTTGCTATACAAGCTTATGGTTGCAAAGTAATATATTTGGTTTTGAGTGAATTACATACTAGCACATTACACGCTAGTCTTGATAAAGCCGAGAGGAGTGATTATTGTGAGGGGCGTATGGCATGTGTGTAGTATCATAAGCATGTTAGTTTTAGTAAGGTAAGTCATGAAGTGTTTTAAAGATGTATTATCTAACTGTCAGATTGTCAATCCCGATTGTGTCAGTCTATGGGACGGGTATGACTTGGGATCTTAAATTGTTAATTCGGTAAGGGATTTTTTGGTGATTTGTTAATAAGGTGAGTAATGTTTGTAATGGTTGCTTGAGGACAATCAATGATAAGTGTGGGGATGTGATGGAGAGTGTAAAACCCAGGTGTTAAAGTGTTTAAGTATTATGGTTTTAGTGCGTTTTATTTGGTTATATATTGCGAATGTGATAACTACGCAAGTGTGTGGGTTTACAGGTTAATCGACGTAATTCGGCGAAGTTAGGACGCTTAGAGATGACAAGGAACGACTGAGGATGGAATTCACGGTATATTACATCATTCGGTAATGTTCGGGTTGAAAAGATAGCTCGGAAGCTCGATAAAGACAAAGGAATGAAGTTTGTGGGTAATTAAATGAAAGATGAAATTGAAGAAATTGATGGAGCCATGATCTTCACAGAATATACAAAACGTAACTTACGTTTTGTTTCCGTAACTTGGACATAAAAACTTTGACGGCAGAGAAGGGATGACGGAAGTTATTGACGATCAACCAACCGACATGAGCAGCTAAATCTCTCGTGGATACTTCGGGTGAATGATTGTTGTGAGACACTTTTAATTCTAGTTTCTGTTTTGTATTGAGATTTGGATTTGTAGTCGGGTGACAGCCGACTATTTGCATGATTATATTATTTGTGTGATAGACAAATCTTGAGTGACAGTCGGAGTTATAATTATGTTTTGAATCCAATTATGCTTTTGTTGATTGAATGATTCCTATGAATGTTTGTTTTAATATTTCTCTGATCAATTAATATTACGATTTTGAACTGCATAGGTAATTGGCAGATGTGACAGATTTACTATTCAATCAATAGCATCCAATAAATCAGAACTAGGTTATTAGTAATTACAGAATCTGAATTCTGGAGTGATCACCTTTTCTCATCATTGTTATTACAACTCAATCTTTTTCTCAATTTTTATTCGTTAATTTAGATAATTATTATAATCAATCACACAGATTTTCCAATTCTATAGTAGTTAATTAATACTTTGCATTACAACACTTTCCACAATCCTGCTCTGGTTCAATATCCGACTTACTCTAGCTACTAGTTTATTTCGGTTTTTGCATGTCACTAACGACAGACATCAAATACATGTAAGTTGAAAATCAACAAAAGTTGAGCGAGTTCATGTGAAAGTGAGTATGTAAAACCTTTGTAATACATTTGTAAGTATGAAAATCCCTGGTATGTAGCAAATAAGGAAAAATGAGATCACCATTGGTTTGCAAGGCCAATGATATGTGTGAAGTGCAGTAGGAAGACTCAAACCTAGCAGATTTTTGCGTCGGGCTCAAGGTCACCCCGAGGTCCGTTCTGTTGGGCCTGGAGTTGGGCTCGCTACACCCAGATAGATCTACCGCTAATGACACTCGGTCCTACAATGAGGATTAATGGCCTCCAGTTTCCGCCTACCCACTCACATGATCTAAGTAGTAACCCTCCTTACGCTAACCATACCATGTACAAGAGTATCCGTAATTATAGTAACATGTATTTCACCCCCGTAGTATAAAAACTAAAAACAGTTAAGAGAAAGGGGGGACATGAACTCACAGAAGTGCGTCTCGAAATAGTAAATCCCGATCAACCTGCTGCGTGACGACCTACACGTACTAATTTCTATTAGACGGATGGCCATGCCTTGGCTTAAGGTTTAATGTTTTTGGGAAATAGTTAGACAACTATTTCGTATTTACACTTCTTAATTATTTACAAATATATTCCTTCCCAAGGATGGGGGTTTTAATACATGTGCATTCCAAAAATATATTTTAAGTCTCACTTAAAGAATATATTTTAATTCATTTGTCTGGAATATTCTATCTCCAAAATATACATATTTTTCCTAAAAATATTACATTTTATTCCATACAATTTCCAAAATAATCTTTTTATCAAAATACACATTTAAGAGTATTTTTTCTGAAAATACATAAGTTACATAAATTTATTTGGAGAAACAAGTTAAAAATATATTTATAAACACTTGTCATCAAAAATATTCTAAGTGTTATTTTCTGGAAAAATTTCGCCAGAGTTTCCTCTGTAACTGGAGGTGGCCACACTTACTAGCATATCATTTTCTTTTAAAAATTCAATCAAACAATTTATCAACCATCAACATACAATATATATGCATCAAACTTGTCAAAATATGTCCAAATCGCAAACTTATAACTTGTAAGTCTTGTAAAAAAATATGTAGTAACTTCCTAACATATTTAGTAGATCTTGTTTTCTTTAAAAATAAAATTTGTTTCTTGAAAACATTATTCTTAAAGAATATGTAGTCTTACAACTTCTAATCGATATTTACGAAAATATTTCTTTGTTAAATCTTTTGTTACACAAGTGTTTACATACTTGCTTTTTCACTAAAAAGCTTGTAGTTTATGCAAGATCCGGTTTTTAAACAAGACTTGTATATTTTACATGGTTCTTCCGAAAAAAACACTTGTAGATGCTTAGATCTACTAGTTTAGAATTCTATTTTACAAGAAAAATCACTTTTACACAAGTTCATGTTCATGTGTGGAAGGGTTCATCATCTTACAACTTTTACACTTAACATATCACTAGTTCATGTTCCATGAACATGATCTAGCGTGGTTAGATGGCGATCCGTTCCACTACTAGCAACTAACAACATAAAATAATCACAACTAGTCAAGATTTACAAGATTTACACCATTAGTTTCTCTTTAACCAACTAGTTCATAATTCTTTCAAGACTTTTAGTTTTGATCTTTTGTGTTCTTGAGTTTTAACCGTTAAATCTCTTATTATCCACTTTAAACAAGAACAAGAGGGTGTCTAGAAGCATTTACTACTAGCTCGTGGCTATGGAAGAATCAAGGCGTAAACAAGGTGGATAAAAGCAATGTAGAGAGGTTCTTGAGTTTCCGAAAGCACCGGGCCTCCTCGTATGTCACCTTGCACCTTGGTATGTATGTGGAATAGCTAGATCAAAACTTGATGATGGGTGGATGATGGATGGTGGTCTCGGCCGAAGACAAGGCAAGAGGGAAAGAGAGAGCAATTTTTTGTGAAGTGTTTGATGTAAATGAAAGTTCTTGTCCCATAAGCCTACTTATAATCCACTTCTCACTAATGTCCCTTGTGTAATATGTAGGATAGATATTAGACAAGTTGATTATAATGTGGGTCACCCCTTGGGGAACCGATCGGATTAGGGGGGGGGGGTTATGGTTGGATTTCAAGTGGATAGTTAAGTGTCTAGTTAGTTTAGTTAGGATGTTAATTAGGTGTTAGTGTGTTATGTAATATAACGGGTGTTAGGGTGTTCGGGGACCCTAACTAGCTCAGAAAAGTGTAAACAATGTCATTGACAATATTTTTATGTTTCAGGTAAAGTCCGGTTGTTCGGTTGGATATTGATCCGTTAAAGTGCTAAATAAGTATTTAAAGTGTCTTTTATAGTGTTTTTAGTGACACAATTAGTTCCCGACACTTTGGAAAGCGTCTAGTATTATTTTCCCAAGTTTTTGCACTTTACTAGTTAAGTTAATTGCTGAATTTTTGCACAAAGTGCAGAATTTTGTACTTAAAGCATGTTTTAGGCACATCCGGTCAGTATAACTATCACCTAGTGACGCAGTTTTACAATCCTCACCTCCCTACACTCCCTATTAGTGTAGTAAACTATTCCCGGCTCATACTGGCATCAGAGACAGTGTCTGTCTAGTGCTGGCAATGTCAGCATGTTTACTGGGTTATCTGTTCACTGTGCTAACTGTGCTTTTGTGCATCAAGTTTGTCACTATAGTTTTGTGTGTAATAAATGGAGTGATAGTAATAAAGTATGATGCATGAATATGTATGTATCAGAAATCAAGTAGCAGTTTAACCACAATTGTAAGCAAGCACAGTAATTAAGCATTAATTAAATATTAATTAATTCGTACGGATACCTGGTTTGGTGAGGGTTGTCACATTCTCCCCCCGTTCAGAAAATTTCGTCCCGAAATTTTAGGCTCTGCTTCTAGTTGCAGGGGTCTTAGGAAATAGGTGGGGGTATTTCTCTTTCATTCGGTCCTCACGTTCCCAGGTGTATTCGGGACCATGTCTTGCATTCCAACGAACTTTGACGAGTTTTACATTGCTCCTGCGGGTTTTGTTTATCTTCCAATCTGTAACCTCAACCGGTTCTTCGACAAAATGGAGCGTGTCGTCAATATGAATCTCGTCTGTGGGAATGACAACAGTTTCTTGCGTTGGACTCTTTTTCAGATTTGATACATGAAATTTATCATGAACGCCATTCAGTTCGGCAGGTAGGTCCAACTTGTACGCTACTTAACCAATTCTTTCCAGAATTTTGAATGGACCAATATATCGTGGATTCAACTTTCCACGCTTCCCGAAGCGTGCCACAACCTTCCGGGGTGATACCTTCAACAATACCATGTCACCTACCTCAAACTCCAGAGGTTTCCTTCTTCGGTCCGCATAGCATTTTTGTCGATCGCGAGCCGCCTTGATGCGATCTCGGATCTGTGCAATCTTATCTGTGGTTTCCTGGACCAACCAATTGTCTATCATCTGCATCAGACCAACAAAGCGGTGATCTACACTTGCATCCGTATAGAGCTTGAAATGGCGCGGCTCCAATACTGGTGTGGTAGCTGTTGTTGTATGAGAATTCGACCAATGGTAAATGTTTATCCCAGCTACCACCCAAATCCATAACACACGCTCTCAGCATATCTTCCAATGTCTGTATCGTCCGTTCGCTCTGTCCATCGGTCTGTGGGTGAAACGTTGTACTCAGGTTCAACTGTGAGCCAAAAGCGTCTTGGAAGGACTGCCAAATCCTTGACACAAACCTTCCGTCTCTATTAGAGATGATCGAGAGAGGCACTCCATGACGTGCAACGACTTCTCTCATGTATATTTCGGCCAACTTGCTCGTGTTATCTTTCTCTCTGATGGGTAAGAAGTGCGCAGATTTCGTTAACCGATCCACTATTACCCAAATAGTTTCATGACCTTTTGGCATTCTTGGCGACTTTGTTATAAAATCCATTGAAATCTGTTCCCATTTCCATTTGGGAATCTCAGGTTGTTGCAGAAGTCCTGAAGGCTTCTGGTATTCAGCTTTTACCTTGGCGCACGTTAAACACTTGCTAACATAAACAGCAACGTCGCCTTTCATCCTAGGCCACCAATAATAATCCTTAAGGTCTTGGTACATCTTATCCGCTCCTGGATGGATAGAGTACCGTGATTTGTGAGCTTCATCAAAAACAACCTTTCTCAAACCACCAAACAGAGGAACCCAATTCCGTTTCATGAAACATAGTGTTCCTTCCTCGTTTGGCACTAACTGCTTTTCCATTCCACGGAGATATTCCTCCTCAAGGTTCCTTTCTTTAAGAGCTTCTTTCTGCGCGGCACGAATACGCAAGGAAAGATCTATCTGGATAATCATTTCTAAAGCCCTAACCCTTATGGGCTTGATCCTTTCTTTTCGACTTAGGGCATCGGCGACCACATTCGCCTTCCCTGGATGATACTTGATCTCGCAGTCGTAGTCGTTCAATAATTCGACCCAACGTCTTTGTCTCATATTCAACTCTTTCTGGTCGAATATGTGCTGCAGACTTTTATGATCCGTAAAGATTGTGCACTTTGTTCCATATAAATAATGTCTCCAAATCTTCAACGCAAATACTACTGCGCCTAACTCCAAATCATGCGTGGTATAATTCTTTTCATGAACTTTCAACTGGCGTGACTCGTAAGCTATGACTTTCTGGCGCCGCATCAACACGCAACCCAAACCTTGACGCGAAGCGTCACAATACACCACGAAATCATCAGTTCCCTCTGGTAGCGATAAGATCGGCGCATTGCAAAGCTTGTCTTTCAACAGCTGAAACGCTTCCTCCTGTTTGATTCCCCAATCAAACTTCTTATCCTTCTGCGTAAGGTAAGTCAATGGTTGAGCGATCTTTGAAAAATCCTCAATAAACCTTCGATAGTACCTAGCCAAACCTAAGAATTGCCGAATCTCGGTTGGCGTTTTGGAGTCTCCCAATTCTTGATCGCTTCGATCTTTGTGGGGTCCACATGGATTCCATCTCCGTTAACCACGTGTCCAAGAAATTGGACTTCGCGTAACCAAAATTCGCACTTCGAGAATTTGGCATACAACTTTTCCTTCTTCAGCAACTCCAAAATGGCCCTTAAATGTTGTTCGTGCTCATTCTTCGTCTTCGAATAGATCAAAATGTCGTCGATAAACACAATCACGAACTTGTCGAGGTACGGTTTACAAACTCTATTCATCAAATCCATAAAAACAGCTGGCGCGTTTGTCAACCCAAACGGCATTACCAGAAACTCGTAATGTCCATAACGAGTTCTAAAAGCGGTCTTAGGAATACTTTCCTCTTGTATTTTCAGTTGATGGTATCCAGATCGAAGATCGATCTTTGAATAAAAGCTTGAACCTTGCAGCTGGTCAAATAGATCGTCAATCATTGGCAGGGGATATCTATTCTTGATCGTTAACTTGTTCAACTCTCGGTAGTCTACGCACATACGAAAACTACCGTCTTTCTTCTTGACAAACAGAACTGGAGCTCCCCAAGGTGAGAAGCTTGGTCAGATAAATCCCTTGTCTAGCAACTCTTGAAGTTGTGTCGACAATTCCTGCATTTCAGACGGGGCAAGTCGATAAGGTGCCTTAGCCACAGGCGCGGCGCCTGGAACTAAGTCAATATGGAACTCCACTTGCCTTTGAGGTGGCAATCCTGGCAAGTCCTCTAGAAAGACTTCAGGATACTCCTTCACGACAGGGATGTCTTCGATTTTTGGCTCAGCAGCTTTCTTATCCACGACGTGCGCCAAGAAGGCGGCAGATCCTTTTTGTAAACACTTTCGAGCTTTCAAACAGCTGATGATTCTTAGAGGTGCATCGCGCTTTTCTCCATGAACTACGATTGTTTCTCCATCTTCTATTGGGATGCGAATGACCTTTTCGTGGCAAACAATCTCAGCCTTGTTGCTCGATAACCAATCCATCCCTACTACCACATCGAAGCTTCCCAACTTGACTGGTAGTAGATCCAAAGTAAACTCACGCTCTCCCAACTCGATTACACAACCTCTGACAACTTCATTTGCTTCTACTAGCTTCCCATTAGCCAGTTCAACTGAGTACGGGATATCTAATTTACTAGCAGCTAACCCAAGCATATTCTTAAATTCTAACGACACGAAGCTATAATCGGCACCAGTATCAAACAAAACGGATGCAAAGCGTTAGTTTATAGGGAACGTACCAGTAACAACATTGGGATCCTGGCGCGCTTCCCTCGCCTCGATGTTAAACACTCTTCCGCGGGCTTGATTCAGCTACGAGCATTCCTTCTTGAAATGCCCAACATCCCCACAGTTAAAATAGCCCAGTTTTTGCCCATTTCCACCTCCGTTCCCAGCTTGAGTGTTGTTTTGATTTCGATTCACATTACCAGCTTGATTTGCATTGTTCCCTCGGTTTCCATTGCCTCCATTATTCCCTTGTGAACGATTTCCGTTACCACCACGGTTATTGTTCCTATTACCACAACCTCCTTGGCCACCTCGGCCAGCATTCACCCAGCAAGTATCCTTCAAATGGCCAACTTTTCCACAAGCTTCACATATTTTTGGCCCACACCGGCCAGAATGATTACGCTGGCAGGTGTTACACTTGGGCTGTGTACCCATATAACCCTTCCCTTTCTTCTCAACACAGGTTGCAGCCTTCGCCGGTGTGCTTGATTCTCCTTTCTTGCCAACACCGCTTGTTCCTTGCTTGAAGTTCGAGAATTTCCTTTTATTATCCCTAGACGACTCTACGTGAGTCTCCTTCTTCTTCTGCTCAACATTTGAAAACTTGTTCAAGCGGATAGCTTCCTCAGTAAGAGCCACGCTCAGATCGATGGCCTCTGTGATTGTCGCAGGCTTGGAAGTAGTGACCATACTCATGATCTGAGGTGCTAAACCCCAAATAAAGCACTCGATTCATTTGAATTCCGGTGTAACCATATAAGGTACCACATGAGACAAGTCGTGGAATCTCTGAACATACTCCGCAATTTTGGGACCTTCCATTTTCCAGTGCCAGAATTCCGTTTCCAGCTTCTGAACCTCCGCACGTGAGCAGTACTTTCTTCGCATAAGTTCTTTCAGCTCATTCCATGTCATTGCAAAAGCTGCGGCTTCACCAAGAGTTTGCACTTGTAAATTCCACCAAGATAGGGCTCCATCCAGAAATAGCCCAGAAATGTAAGTCACTTGTTGTTCTGGAGCGCACTTGCTCATTCGAAGAACAGACTTAGTCTTTTCAGCCCATCTTACAAAAGCAACAGCACCTCCGGTGCCGTCGAAGTTCACGGGCTTGCAGTCAAGGAACTGCTTGTAAGTGCACCCTACAGATACGTTAGAATATACAAATGGTATTAGCGAACGTGCTAAAAATATCCAAATGTATCGTAGCATGTCTCAAACGACTTAACATTACCATGAGGTGGATTGTTATTGCCGTTGTTGTTCGAATTGCTTCCGCTGGTTCCTCCTTGTGAGGCCGCATACTGTGCAATGGTGGCAGCAATGATTTGTTGGAGTTCTGCCTCGTTGGTAGGCATGCGTGGACCACGTCTCGGCGGCATGTTCTAAAAGATGTATTCACGTAGGTCAGGTCATAATAAGTAAATGAATCATACGTATTCTATTCATCAACACATAACATCTCATGTTATAAATAAACCAAACACAAAACATCACATGTTATAAAATATACACAATCAATCCAACGTCACGTATAATGAGAATACTGCGATTGCGCTTGTCATAAATCACCCCTTGGGGAACCGATCGGATTAGGGGAGGGGAGGGGGGGTTATGGTTGGATTTCAAATGGATAGTTAAGTGTCTAGTTAGTTTAGTTAGGATGTTAATTAGGTTGTTAGTGTGTTGTGTAATATAACGGGTGTTAGGGTGTTCGGGGACCCTAACTAGCTCAGAAAAGTGTAAACAATGTCATTGACAATATTTTTATGTTCCGGGTAAAGTCCGGTTGTTCGGTTGGATATTGATCCGTTAAAGTGCTAAATAAGTATTTAAAGTGTCTTTTATAGTGTTTTTAGTGACACAATTAATTCCCGACACTTTGGAAAGCGTCTAGTATTATTTTCCCAAGTTTTTGCACTTTACTAGTTAAGTTAATTGCTGAATTTTTGCACAAAGTGCAGAATTTTGTACTTAAAGCATGTTTTAGGCACATCTGGTCACTATAACTATCACCTAGTGACGCATTTTTACAATCCTCACCTCCTACACTCCCTACTAGTGTAGTAAACTATTCCCGGCTCATACTATTCTCAGATACAGTGTCTGTCTAGTGCTGGCAATGTCAGCATGTTTACTGGGTTATCCGTTCACTGTGCTAACTGTGCTTTTGTGCATCAAGTTTGTCACTATAGTTTTGTGTGTAATAAATGGAGTGACAGTAATAAAGTATGATACATGAATATGTATGTATCAGAAATCAAGTAGCAGTTTAACCACAATTGTAAGCAAGCACAGTAATTAAGCATTAATTAAATATTAATTAATTCATACGGATACCTGGTTTGGTGAGGATTGTCACAACTTGATTCGTAATTCCTAAATTGCAGTTGGAGCGAGCATTTATTAATATGCTTTAAAAGAGACTACCCTATAGGAGGAAAGAATGGTTTCTCTAGAAATAGTTGTAGTTTCTTGTACTTCTCCCTTTATTGAAAAATATCCCACAAGAAATTCAACATGTAAAGTATTAAAAATAGGTTAATTCTGGTTGTATTTTATATATAACATGTCAAATTTAAGATTCATAAAATCATCAAAATTACAATGTCGTGTTAATTTAGTAGCAATGTTGTAGACGGCGCTAGGCGCTAGTCGGGCGGTGAGGTACCACCTAGAGATTAATAGGGATTAATCGTAATGAGAATTTTTATATGTAATTTTTCAAATTTGTATATATATACACAATAATATAAATATAATACTTGAAAATTCACATAAATACTTCAAGTTTCAAATAGTATAGTTCAAACATAAGCAATTAAACTTAAACATAACAAGTCTCCCGGAGAAGAAGAATGTTGCAGAGCTTGTGGTGGTGTGCGGCGGAGCTGTGGTGGTGGTGTGCGGCGGAGCTTGTGGTGGTGATGTGCAGCGAAAGGGAGGTCGGAAGAAGGATGTTGCAGAGCTTTGGCGGCTGTAAATATTAGTGTTATAACTTCTATAACACTGTTAGAACGAGAATAACCCTTTAAAACCATGGGCCGGGTCTAAAATTCGGGTTTATTGAGTAAAAAAACCCGGGTCCGATTAGTCCAGTTTCTTAAGATTAACATCGACTAGGACCGCTTGCACTGATTTTGACCTGGACCGATTTTATTGACCGATTTTCATTTTTTTAGGCGATGACCAACTGATTACCGCTTAGACGCCGATTAATGGGCTGCCTAGACCGACTTATGCAACACTGTTTATTAGTAATGATCCTATAATCATATTTAATTTGAACTTATACAAAACGAGACAAAGTAGTGTTGACTGGTAATACAATTTTGACCCATTACAAATTTGCTAACCCACCTACTTTGATTATATGCACTTGAGTGGTGTAATTACGGACTTATTTACCTAGATGCTTACACGAATGATTATCATTGCTTTGTGTTTCTTATAGTAAACTCGGTATTTTTACCATAAGTAAAATTGGTTTTGCTTTTATCTTAAACAGATACAATATAGATAGTTTTAATGATGATGGCAGAGGAGACACATATACAATACCATGCGCCATGTCACCTGATGACGCCAGATGAGACATAATGAATATTACTCGTGGCCGGACAGCTGGCTAGCAACCCTCCTCCTTCAAAATTCCACGGCTATAAATACAAAACTCAATCTCCAAGTTTAAGGATTCAATTTCCACTCTCTCACTTATATACACACAGTTATCCTCAAAACGACTACTTATTCTCACGCCGGAGGGTGGTTACAAGGAGAATCCCCATCTTCTCCTCCAGCTTGTAGCGAGTCACCGGTGTTGTTTTTTTTTGCAGGAAACTTTGGAAGAATCAGTTATTCGTCGAGTGAAGAGATTGAACCATCTTATAAGAGACGACCTGACTAAATAGTTCTATGCTATCTAGTGTTTCTTCAGATAGTTTTGCCATTATGACAAAAAATTACCCGACCATTGAATGGGTATAAAATAATGTTTTGTTTAGAATATAAACAATAAAATAGTTGTGTCATCATCCTATTAATATGTCTGTCCATATAATTTCAAATTCTATAATAAAATCCATATCATCACTTTGTCTGTATATTTTTCTGTTTTGTTCAAGAAATAAAAAATATTATGTAAGATTGATTCGTTAACTTTTTTGAATAAATAAATGGATCATAATTTTTTTACAAAGTCAGAATTACACTTCTAAACACAAAATTAACAGATAATATTGCTAAATTGTACCCATATTTTTCAATGATCAGAAGTTACGAGTCATTGCCAGAAGATTTAAATAAAAAAAGGGCAAAATTAACCTGTTGCATAAATGGAATCATAAGCACCAATACCACTCCTTTCTTTCTAGATGTAAAAAGAAGTGGTGATCCATCATTTTGAGTATTTTTTTTTTAATTTTCAGGTAGTGTGTTCTCCTACTCATCAATTAGGGAATTACTAACATATATTCTAAAGGATGATTGTTACAAGATGAAATTCTTTTTTATTGGCTAACAAGTACCTATACAAGCATGGTCATCCGGATAAAATCATTGGTGAAAGGTCACCCACACGCTGCGAACACAGATAGCACTGATGACTCGACATGCCCAACATTCCAAGGGAAACACTTCACCTTAGTATAGGTTAGCTTTGTTTGTCACGTCGTTCATATAATTTTGTGTAATTTGACTCTATTTTATTTCTTTGTGTTCATAGGTTCATTCATGTTGTTACTATATAATACATCGACGTAACCCGCCCACCGGACGGGTATTAAACTAGTTATAACTAGGGGCGGATAAGTTACTTACTTTTCTGTTAAAGCAGAATTGCCTTTAACAAACAAATGTAAAAGTTATGAATGACGTTAACAATTATATATATATATTGTTGACGAGGAATGATAAATAGTAACTTTATTTTTATAATAATATAATTTTTTATTATTTAATATATTATAATAAAATAGTTTATTATTATATTTACTTTTAATAACATATTTTTAATTTTTTTCCTTTTTTAAAAAATATATATATCCTTTTCCAATTTTTTAATAATTGTTTTTTTTTCTTTTTTTAAAACATATATTAATTTATCGATTAGTTTGATACTTTTTTAATAATTTACGTTACAACCTTTTTCTAAAAACTTAAGTACGTAGTTATGCTTAATTTTTCTATGATATTCTGTTATAAGTTTTGTTAAAAACGAAGTTGTATTCAAAATAAAGTATTTATCTGGTATAATAAAAGGCTCTAACTATCTGGACACCCTGTTTGCCTATCTGCACACTTAGGGTTTACCTACGCTGCGTATAGGTCTATACGCAGCGTATAGGGTTATACGCAGCGTATAGGGTTAACCCTATACGCTGCGTATAGACCTATACTCAGCGTATATAAACTATGGATTTCAGAGCCTTATCAGCAATCATTGCACAGAAAACAAGGGTTTATATACGCTGCATAGGGACCTATACGCAGCGTATATAAAGCTCATTTTTTGTATTTTTTTATGTATTCCTTTGTTTATTTATAAAAAAAAGAAAATTATTTATAAAAAAACAATATTATTGGTAAATAATACAAATATAAATTATAAAAATTAAAAATAATACAACTATTATGAATTATAAAAATTAAAAAAGAAAATTATTTATAAAAAAACAATGTTATTGGTAAATAATACAAATATAAATTATAAAAATTAAAAATAATACAACTACTATTAATTATAAAAATTAAAAAAGAAAATTATTTATAAAAACAATATTATTGGTAAAAAAATACAAATATAAATTATAAAAATTAAAAATAATACAACTATTATGAATTATAAAAATTAAAAAAGAAAATTATTTATAAAAAAACAATATTATTGGTAAATAATACAAATATATTATACGATACGATGCAACACGATACGCTACTATACGATACGATATAACACCCGTATAGGTCTATAGGTGTATATATGTCCCGTATAGGCCTATAGGTGTGGTTGAAGTCCCGTGTAGGCCTATAGGCATATACATCACCTATACGAGACTTATACTATACACTATACGATACGATGCAACACGATACGCTACTATACGATACGATATAACACCCGTATAGGTCTATAGGTGTGGTTGAGGTCCCGTGTAGGCCTATAGGCGTATACAAGACCTACATGGAACCTATACAAGACCTACATGGAACCTATACGCTACTACACTATACAATACGATGCAACACGATACGCTACTATACGACACGATATAACCCCCCTGTAGGTTTATAGGTGTATATATGTCCCGTATAGGCCTATAGGTGTGGTTTAGGTCCCGTGTAGGCCCATAGGCATATACAAGACATACATGGAACCTATACGAGACTTATACTATACACTATACGATACGATGCAACACGATACGCTACTATACGATATGATATAACACCCGTATAGGTCTATAGGTGTATATATGTCCCGTATTGGCCTATAGGTGTGGTTTAGGTCCCGTGTAGGCGTATAGGCATATACAAGACCTACATGGAACCTATACGAGACTTATACTATACACTATACGATACGATACGATAATATACACTATACGATACGATACGATACTATACGATACGGCACTATAGTATAGGTCACACATAGGCCTATAGGCAGATACAAGATATATATATGAGACTTATACGAGGTTTATATGTGACAACCCGAATTCCCGAGGTTAGTATTATCCTATATCCTTCGACCAACATAAGACCTTTCGACCTGAGTTCTAGTCCTTCGACCTAAGGATCCTTCGATTCTATATCTCTCGACCATTTTTAAGATCCTTCGACCGGAGATCATATCCTTCGATCTAAGATCCTTCGACTAAGAGTTCAAGACTTTCGGTATAATCTTTCGACTTAAGAACTCAACCTTCGGCCCAACTTGTTAGATTCATGACCGGCCCAAACCTTCCATCAATATAATAATAGGGTACGTAGAACACGAATGATTGCAAACTGTTACAAACCCTAAACAACCCCCACCCTTCACTTTGGATCACGAACGGCAGCAGACTACCCCCCCTTTGTTCGAAGACCTCATTCTGATTAATCAGAATTGCAGTTTCAACCGGTTATACTCGTTGCTTTGATTTGATCGGTAAGTGCCTTCCACTTTGTAGTCTCATCTTAAGGTTTCGTTATCTCGGTTTCGCTTCGACCTCGACTTATGTTATGCAAGAGAATGGGCTATATGCAAACTGTTTTGAATTAGATCAATGCTTGTTGTTTAAGGATTGATATGTACAAGTTGATTTGCAGATTCTTTGTGATCTAGGGTTTTAGATACGCATCGTGTAGAATCAGGCCAATTGTTAGTATTGAGAATCGAGTATATAATGAATTCGGGGATTTGTTGTGATGTAGCGATTAGAAAGTTTTATTTGTCATGAATGTATAACACTTGATGCAACATAAACTGATTAAATGTAATTGTTAGTTCCTTGATGCTAAATTGACGGTGCAACAAGGATAATCAATGATTTACTAGGAGGTACAAATCTTGCACTTAGAATAATTGTTGAGAATGGGTTGTTTGAATCAGCTGAATGAACAACAAGTTGAACCCACCTAATGATGAGTAGGGTTCTAAAAGAATTAGAAATCATAATTGGTTGAATCTTGTAACTGTTTGATTATTTGAGATGGCTATGTGTATGTGAAAGTTCGAAAGATAACAATTTGACCGAAAGATACCTGTTGACCGAAAGATATCTATTGACCGAAAGATACCTGTTGACCGAAAGATATCTGTTGACCGAAAGATACCTGTTGACCGAAAGATATCTGTTGACCGAAAGATATCTGTTGACCGAAAGATATTAAGAGGTTACGAACATACTTTAAATGATGGAGTTTGTGCTTGATTAATTGGTATACCATGCCTAGTGATGAATGTTAACACTTGTATTCGTGTACACTAGCTGATGATTAAATGTGAAATAATACGTGTTGTGCTTGTATGCGAACTGATTGTTATGTGTAACTATCATAGGGCTTGGTAAATCACTGTTGTGAAACGAGTAATTAATTCTACCGAGCAAACCAAGGTGAGTTCACTACATTCGAGCATGCGTCCCAGTGGTTGGGGACAGTCAGTGGGTATCCCGTGGAGGGATAAGTCTTTTGGGTAAAAACGGGTATATTGGTTAATATTCTCACCTATCATCTTTTGTAAGTCCCTCATCGGGTATTAGTTGGTAGCGCTACTTAGGTTTGGCACCCTCACACCGCTCCTGTAGAGGACGGATGTGAACTAATGACCCAGTCTGGCCCAGTACTAGATAGGAGTACGTGGGAAGGGCAGTCGTGTATTTCAGGAGCCGTCATTGTTCGGAATCGAGATATTAACAATATTACTTGCATTGGTTATTGAACTGTTTTACATACAACGGGTAACAAACGTTTTCTAAAACTGTGAACTCGCCAGCTTTGTCTGATACTCTTGTTACATGCTCGCAGGTCGTTAGGTATCTTGGATTTGGGGAAACTTGCTATCTGGGAGTGCTGGAGTGGTCATGGATCGAGGCTCTTGGATTAAATTGCATTTGATACATTGGTTTTAAGCATTATTATGAAACAATTGCTAAACAACTTATTACATGCTTCCGCTACACAACTTTTGAGAATTAATATCATGTTGACAACTTATTTTGGTAAATTAATGTCATGACTTATTTAAATATTTATCATTGGTTCAATGTGATTGGTGGCTCGAACTCTGATGCGTAACACGCCTCGCGGGGTTTCCGCAGGTGAAATTTTGGGGGTGTTACAGTTGGTATCAGAGCCACTGGTTATAGTGAACTAGGTTTTAAAACGTTTTATAAAACCAGACTATAACCGAACAACTTCGAAAATCGATCATGACACTCAGCTCCAGATTGCAAGGTTCGTTTCTCTCTCACTTTATACATTACTTGTTTAACAGTCACACACTCACAACGTACATGAACTGAAAAAAAAAAAATTAGCACCATAGTGACTTGATAGCGTGACCCCACACATCGACTCATGCGAGCCATAGACCTGTGATATCATCTGTTGTGTTGTTTGAACGGGGGAAACTTTGAGCGCGAGCTAAGAAGCACTGAGATAAGCATGCAAATTGCCTTATTATTATGGGTGCACACTTAATAATAACGCGGGGTGCATGCAAGTCCCAGTGAGACTTATCGAGCGTGAGGAGGGTTCTGCCCTACTATGTGTGAACTTGGTAGTACGTAAATATCAGTATGATACTTGACTCTCATCTCGTTTCGACTTCTAAATCGGTTTATTCCCAACTATAGAAACATGAGTGAACGAGGACACGGACGTGGCAACATCACCATGACTCAGGCTGAGTTGACTGACCTAATCAACACCCGCGTGGCTGAGGCTTTAGCAGCCTATCAAGCTGGTACGGAATGTACCAAGTATTCTTACCCTCATATTGTGTACACGGCTTTTCACTTCTACAATGCGAGTCCCAGCGAGGCTTAACAAGTGAAAAAGGGGTTCCGCTCTGTTATTTGATTAATGTGGCACACAACAGCCTATAGGAGGCATAGCAGTGAGTGACTCTTACATGAACACAAACTTTTTGAAACACGAACTTTTCACTTCTCATCGAACTTTTACGAATCTCGATGTTAACAAACGTTACCTGAACACTCATCAGAACGCCTAGCAAATTGTGTAGAATGTTAGGTGCTTGTACGAACATCCCTGAGTTGGATGTGGTAGCGTCGAATGAATGGTTATTACCTTCCTCACTTATCTTCATTTGTTTGAACCTAACACACTAACGCCCTCAATCTCGAAGTGCGATCACTTTTGCAACACTCTTGAAACACACTGGGAATAATTCGAATCACTTGCTGGAGGGATGGACAAAAGGATGAGTGTAGTATCCTACCGACTTCAGTATTTGGACGACCCCGATTACCAGCAACGAACACCAGCGAACTGACTTCAATCTAAGTCTTAACTCTGGTCAGCGACTCGTGGGAGTCAACTGTTACAAACCAATCTGGACTTTTGTAATGAAAACAGATTTTAGTGTGGGATGTGTAGCTTCTAGCCCAACGAGTGGCACCTTCGAACTTGGCACGAAGTGTAGAGAGGGACATTGTGGTGAAAGAACGTGACGTTCGGCTTCAAGCACCAACATTAGAGCAACAGTATTCGTGACACCCAGGTACTTGTAATAGTAGCCTACTGTAAGGGAAATGAAGGTGCCTTCGGCATGCATTGGACATTGGTAATTCAAAACGACCACAACCAAGGGAGCGATGACGGTACGGGAGGAATCCGCGTGATTGTAACAATTACACCGGTAGTGGTGCTCACGGAAGGGAAGTTAGGATTGATGTGAGCAACGATAGGACAATAACAACATGGTGGTTTGGATGGGTAGTAAATCGCTTCGCCCTAATTCTGTTTAACCCTGATGATTCGCAAAACCAAACATGTTATGGAACCGGCTGATGGCAAGTCAACTGCGACCGCACATGTTAGTTAGGACACAAACTCGACCTTACGGGAGACAGGCATTCGACACCGGTCTCACTTCTACTATCCTTGGTGGTTACGATGCAGTAGTCAGTGATGGCTCATTAACTAGATAAATCGCTCAGACGCACCCTGTGGGAAGAAATTTAGCGTCACCTTATGCATTGAAGTGCCCGAGTAGTGAGAAGGTTAGCATCATGTAAGTAATGACAGCCCCGAAAGCGTCCATGAAAGGATGATCTCGCTGTAGTAGCAACTAATTCTAATGATCAGACTAAGGGCGATAGGATCGAGGATCTATCAATTGTTGTGACTAATCTCAATGTACAACTCGAGGAACTTTCAGACATATCACCACAACTATTAGTCAGGAACTCATTGATCTCACGATGAGAGGGAGGTCTGAAAACACGTACTCTTACCGTCTTGCATCAGGAGGGTTGCAAGAGCAGTATAAGCCACTATGAGAACTGTTCGACAAGAAGGTTGTCAGACCTAGTTTTCGCTTTGGAAAGCCCAGACATATCCGGGGGGATAAGCCTTTTGGTGTGTGTACTGATTATCGGGAACTCATCAAGGCGACAGTCAAGGAACCGTTTGCTATGACCGTGTATTGACGACCCGTCGACTAGTTGCAAGGGACGAGCTTCATCAGATGAAAGTCCAGGGGGAAAAGATTATTAAAGCGACACATCAGACGCAATTCAGCCATGCGACTTTGTATCCCATGACCTTTGGGGTGGTCATCACACCCGCAGCTTTACGTATCATGTGAACCAACCATGTTATTCGATGGCGTTCCGAATCTTTCCCAAGAGAAAAGAACATCACAGACATTCTTGCATTTTATTAGAAGAGCCCCTGAGGGAGAAGCCATACCGCACGAAGTCTCGATGAATGTAACTTCTGGATTCGAGAGGTGTCTTTGGTAGGTCATATAATCAACGAAGCAGGGATGCACGTGGATCTCGCTAAGACTCGTTTTGGTTGGGAACTGATCGACACTGAAGAATTCCCCGAGACTACAACGATTACCTGGTTTCGCTTGATGTTACCGCAGGTTAATCGCAAGGATTCCGGAGACCACCAAAACTTAGACCTCTCTAGTACAGCCGAGTGATGTGATTGCGAAAGACAGAACAGGAGGACGCCTTTTCAACTTTCGAATCTTAA
This sequence comes from Helianthus annuus, assembly GCF_002127325.2. Classification (NCBI taxonomy): domain Eukaryota; kingdom Viridiplantae; phylum Streptophyta; class Magnoliopsida; order Asterales; family Asteraceae; genus Helianthus; species Helianthus annuus. The sequence goes on along the minus strand of NC_035447.2, from coordinate 60,613,107 downwards.
CTCTGCAAGGCGCTGAGCACCGTTTTACCCGAGGGTGTGGGTAATACAGTGGTATATCATCATGTTTGAATCGGAGTCCCAGTTACACGCTGACGCAACACAAGAGAATGACGACTTACGTAATGGAGTTACAAAGAAGAACAGCACGACACACACAACCGGTGGTAGAAATCGTGGCCTTTGGATTCACTTGGAGGCATTACTTGGGCGGCACCGAACGCGTTACTTAGACCGATCACAAGGGCCTCCCGTGTACCCTGGCCACGAAAGAAGCTTTATCAGTTGATGAGAACGCTGGATGGAACTTTTGGATGATTACGACCGTGAGACCTGAACGTGCATGACCTTGCAGTTCGCTATCCACTCTGACACACCTGACCAGACTCACCTTGTTCGAAGTGAAGACCTGATGGAAGAAGATTCACCAGCTGGATTCATGCAAGTCATGGAGAAGCAACTTTTGGCAAGGCAGACGATATTCGCTACCTCGTGGAACAAATGTGGATCCCACTATACAGCAACTGTAAGGGACTCATACTGAGCAAAGCACACCGACTCCGATGTTCCAGTAGTCTGAACTTGATAGGAGATATTAGGATTTTAAGCCTCGTATGAATGACCGGGCAGGAAGGCCCCATAGCACTACACATGAACGATGTTAGACATGTGCGAAAGTCAGGGTGGAACACCGGAACCCTACTTATTTGGGCAGTAACCAGAAACACCCATACGGAAACGAGAACAAACATCATGAATTTGTCATGGGTTTACTTAAAACTCAGAACGAAACCGATATCACCTGGTGATCGTTGATTGTCTCACGAAACCAGCACACTCTCTTACAATCAAGAAAACTAGCGGGTCTTCACAAGCTGTGGATGTTCTTCTGAGAGAGGCGGTCTCATGCACGAGGTGCCAACTCCTGTTACTTCTGATTCTGGAGCTATACCTGATTTATGACAGACAATACACGGTACCCTCGGCTTACGTCTAGGCATGGACATTTCGTATCACCGTGGGGCAAACGATCAGAGTAAACGAACCACCCCTGCACACGAGGACATGCTGTGAGCACGTGTATGGTTAACTTTAGTAGAACTGGAAGGACGCTTATCTTGGGTGAGTTCTACAGCAGCTGTTACCGTATTAGTATGCATATAACATTGTTTGAGGCATCGCTTGGACAGTAACGCTAATCTCTTTGCTGAATTAAGGTGGGTGATAACCTAATCGCAGGTCCAGGACTTGAGCTCAAAACTCTTGAAGATTGTTTAGATCGGAAATTGTTTGATGGCAACGCGTAATTTCTAGGAAAACTGATAAGCTTAAGAAACTCTGGGAGTTTGTTGTGGACGAACGTGTCATAATCGAAAGTATCACTCTAGAAGAGTGCGGTACGCTATAGTAAACATGGTGATCTTAGTTTTCGACGCGTGGGAACATTTGAATTACTAAGAATGAAACGGTGACATGGCTCACAAACTCGGACTAATTGATGAAGTGGGATAACTGTCGTAATGGTATGTATGCCATGAATGTAAGACTGTGTTGTCCGATGAAACCCTTATGATACCCTGGTCGGAATCTGAAGTCATCGGAACAGTTGTATTTATCAGGGAACCTATCGAAAACACGGACTAAGGAGTCAAGGTTCGCTAGCATAAGTTGTATGACAATCGTGTGGATTTGTTAAACCTCAATACGTGGACTGGAGTTTACATAGGAATGTAAGGATCTGTTGAAACTTTAATATCCTCAATGGTTCAAGAGGTTGAACCAACCATGGTTATCACTGGTGAATTTCGGGACGAAATTCCTCATCAAGTTGGGGATGATGTAACACCTGAGGAAAATCCGCAACAATCTTGATTTGCCACTTCACTCTCTCGTACTTACTTGTCAAATTTCGGGACGAAATTTCCTTCAAGTTGGGGATGATGTGACAACCCGAATTCCCGAGGTTAGTATTATCCTATATCCTTCGACCAACATAAGACCTTTCGACCTGAGTTCTAGTCCTTCGACCTAAGGATCCTTCGATTCTATATCTCTCGACCATTTTTAAGATCCTTCGACCGGAGATCATATCCTTCGATCTAAGATCCTTCGACTAAGAGTTCAAGACTTTCGGTATAATCTTTCGACTTAAGAACTCAACCTTCGGCCCAACTTGTTAGATTCATGACCGGCCCAAACCTTCCATCAATATAATAATAGGGTACGTAGAACACGAATGATTGCAAACTGTTACAAACCCTAAACAACCCCCACCCTTCACTTTCGATCACGAACGGCAGCAGACTACCCCCCCTTTGTTCGAAGACCTCATTCTGATTAATCAGAATTGCAGTTTCAACCGGTTATACTCGTTGCTTTGATTTGATCGGTAAGTGCCTTCCACTTTGTAGTCTCATCTTAAGGTTTCGTTATCTCGGTTTCGCTTCGACCTCGACTTATGTTATGCAAGAGAATGGGCTATATGCAAACTGTTTTGAATTAGATCAATGCTTGTTGTTTAAGGATTGATATGTACAAGTTGATTTGCAGATTCTTTGTGATCTAGGGTTTTAGATACGCATCGTGTAGAATCAGGCCAATTGTTAGTATTGAGAATCGAGTATATAATGAATTCGGGGATTTGTTGTGATGTAGCGATTAGAAAGTTTTATTTGTCATGAATGTATAACACTTGATGCAACATAAACTGATTAAATGTAATTGTTAGTTCCTTGATGCTAAATTGACGGTGCAACAAGGATAATCAATGATTTACTAGGAGGTACAAATCTTGCACTTAGAATAATTGTTGAGAATGGGTTGTTTGAATCAGCTGAATGAACAACAAGTTGAACCCACCTAATGATGAGTAGGGTTCTAAAAGAATTAGAAATCATAATTGGTTGAATCTTGTAACTGTTTGATTATTTGAGATGGCTATGTGTATGTGAAAGTTCGAAAGATAACAATTTGACCGAAAGATACCTGTTGACCGAAAGATATCTATTGACCGAAAGATACCTGTTGATCGAAAGATATCTGTTGACCGAAAGATACCTGTTGACCGAAAGATATCTGTTGACCGAAAGATATCTGTTGACCGAAAGATATTAAGAGGTTACGAACATACTTTAAATGATGGAGTTTGTGCTTGATTAATTGGTATACCATGCCTAGTGATGAATGTTAACACTTGTATTCGTGTACACTAGCTGATGATTAAATGTGAAATAATACGTGTTGTGCTTGTATGCGAACTGATTGTTATGTGTAACTATCATAGGGCTTGGTAAATCACTGTTGTGAAACGAGTAATTAATTCTACCGAGCAAACCAAGGTGAGTTCACTACATTCGAGCATGCGTCCCAGTGGTTGGGGACAGTCAGTGGGTATCCCGTGAAGGGATAAGTCTTTTGGGTAAAAACGGGTATATTGGTTAATATTCTCACCTATCATCTTTTGTAAGTCCCTCATCGGGTATTAGTTGGTAGCGCTACTTAGGTTTGGCACCCTCACACCGCTCCTGTAGAGGACGGATGTGAACTAATGACCCAGTCTGGCCCAGTACTAGATAGGAGTACGTGGGAAGGGCAGTCGTGTATTTCAGGAGCCGTCATTGTTCGGAATCGAGATATTAACAATATTACTTGCATTGGTTATTGAACTGTTTTACATACAACGGGTAACAAACGTTTTCTAAAACTGTGAACTCGCCAGCTTTGTCTGATACTCTTGTTACATGCTCGCAGGTCGTTAGGTATCTTGGATTTGGGGAAACTTGCTATCTGGGAGTGCTGGAGTGGTCATGGATCGAGGCTCTTGGATTAAATTGCATTTGATACATTGGTTTTAAGCATTATTATGAAACAATTGCTAAACAACTTATTACATGCTTCCGCTACACAACTTTTGAGAATTAATATCATGTTGACAACTTATTTTGGTAAATTAATGTCATGACTTATTTAAATATTTATCATTGGTTCAATGTGATTGGTGGCTCGAACTCTGATGCGTAACACGCCTCGCGGGGTTTCCGCAGGTGAAATTTTGGGGGTGTTACATTATACGAGACTTATACTATACGATACGACACTTAAAAATGTTTTTTTTTTAATTCACCCTTTATATACGCTGCGTATAGGCCTATACGCAGCGTATATAAAGGGCCAAAAAGTATATTTTTACCACCAGTTTGTGGTTAAAAATAAAAATTACCCTTTATATACGCTGCGTATAGACCTATACGCAGCGTATATAAAGTGTCAAAAAAACAATTTTACCCTTGCATATGGCTACGTATAGCCCCAAATGCAGGGGTAAAATGGTCTTTCCTATTATACGCTGCGTATAGACCCATACGCAACGTATATAAAGGGTCAAAAGACATTTTTACCCTTGCATTTGGCTTCGTATAGCCCCAAATGAAGGGCTAAATGGTCTTTTTGACCCTTTATATACGCTGCGTATAGACCTATACGCAGCGTATATGAAGTTTTTTTTATAAAGGTTATATCGAATCGTATAGGTGTAGTATAGGTCACGAATCGGCCTCGTATAAGCCTATAAGTGTGATATCGTATCGTATAGCGTAGTATATGTCACGTATTGACCTCGTATAAGCCTATAAGTGTGATATCGTGTCGTATAACGTTGTATATGTCCCGTATAGGCCTATAGGCATATACATCACCTATACGAGACTTATACTATACACTATACGATACGATGCAACACGATACGCTACAATACAATACGATACGATATAACACCCGTATAGGTCTATAGGTGTATATATGTCCCGTATAGGCCTATAGGTGTGGTTTAGGTCCCGTGTAGGCCTATAGGCGTATACAAGACTTACATGGAACCTATACGAGACTTATACTACACCTATATGATACGATATCACACTTATAGGCTTATACGAGACCAATACGAGACCTAAACCACACCTATACGATACCATATCACACTTATAGGCTTATACGAGGTCAATACGGGATCTAAACCACGCCTATAGGCCTATACGAGTGTTATATCGTATCGTATCGTATAATGTATAGTGTAAGTCTCGAATAGGTTCTCTGTAGGTCTTGTAATTCATAATATTTGTATTATTTTTAATTTTTATAATTCATAATATTTGTATTATTTTTAATTTTTATAATTCATAATATTTGTATTATTTTTAATATTTATAATTTATATTTGTATTACCAATAATACTGTTTTTTTATAAATAATTTTCTTTTTTTATAAATAAACAAAGAAATACACAAAAAAAATACAAAAATGGAGCTTTATATATGCTGCGTATAGATCCCTACGCAGCGTATGAGACAAAAATGACACAACTACCCTTGTATTTGGCTTCGTATAGCGTCAACACAAGGGTATAAAGGACATTTTCAGACCTTTATATACGCTGCGTATAGGTCTCTACGCAGCGTATATAAACATTGTGAAAAACTGATGCTTCAAACCTACCAAAATGACCCCAAATTTTCAGATGGTTTATATACGCTGCTTAGAGACCTATACGCAGCGTATATAAACCTTGTTTTATGTGCAATGATTGGTTATTAGGCACTGAGATCCATGGTTTATATACGCAGCGTATAGGTCAATACGCAGCGTAGAGGGTTAACCCTATACGCTGCGTATTGACCTATACGCTGCGTATATAAACCCTAGTTTTGCTAGGGTTTGGTGTGCCAATAGGCACATTAGTGTGCCAATAGGCACACCCTAATAAAATTGTACGATGATAAAGTAAATTGTTTTTTATGGTTTTACTTTCTAAACAACATGCTTTATTTTCAAATCACGTTTGTTTTACATTATTATTTTCTCAGTTGCGCCGCAACACGCGACTTAAAAAAAAAAACTAGTATTAATCATTATCGTACAATTACTAATAGTGTAGACTATTACATTACAGTTTGACATAAAAATAAGTTTTAACTGTCAAAGTAAGTCAATCTTTATTTTTGTTATCTAAAGCAGTGTAATCGGGAATATCACTACGTTACACTACTCTTTTTTGTTTTAAAACTACACTATTGCTTTTATATAATCTTTTGTCATCTCAACTTAAAATTGGTAATACCATCGATTTTAATAAAATCTTTTTAGTCATCTCAACTTAAAATTGGTAATATCATCGGTTCTAGTTTTTTCCAAGTTTTTTCAGTTTTACTTTTGAGTTAATATTTGCTTTTATAAAATCCTTTTAGTCATCTCAACTTATTACATGCTTCTTTTAACGTGTTTGTGGTTGCATAAGTCGTTAGGCGTTCCCAGGTTGATTGAGTAGAGAGTTATAAGTTCTTGGTCTAGGCGGAGTACTCGGATATGTTAAATTATAAAGAAGTTATTTTTCGAAATATTATATCTACTTCAAATACCATAAGTTTACTAATATTTAATACAAAATACGTGAATATCGACATAAATAAAAAATGTTTAAATACTAAAGTATTTTAAAAATTGATATCTATTCCTTGAAAAATAATAGACATATGAATTATGTTTTATTATTTTAAGCTCAAACTAGGTTCGAGTTGACAAACTAGATCCGATTTTGGCTAAGGTTGATCGCGTTTAATCAATTTCAAGTAATCAGGCGAAGTTGAAGACTCTCGGCAACCTACCTTATGGCATTACTCGGCAACTACTCGACCTTTTAGACATTGTTTTACAACATTGATCAGGTAAGTACCTTACCATTTCAAGAAATTTAAGTCCCGTGCTTTCTAAAGATACGTCTCTTTGTATTTTAGAAATTGCTAAATATTAGTTCAAGTATAAAAAGTAATAACAACATGCTATTATGAGAAATTATGATAAATACTTTGGTTTGCAAGCTCAAGGTATTTGGATCAAAATAACCTACATCACATGAACTTACAAAGGCAAAGTATACAAGTTCGGCTAAGAAGTAAAAAAAAGGACACCATTTCTAATAGAAAGAAGGGGGTCCTTCTGTAACTCACAACATGTTGCCTATTAGAAATTATAAGACAATATAGAGTGTACATTTGAACATATCTCATTCACCCATCACAGAGCACTTCAGGTTCAATGCTCCCTCCCTCTCTCTCTCTCTCTCTCTCTTATGTAACTTTTGTGGCTGATAATTAACAATTAGTATACCAAAATTATGAACAAAATATTAGGTATTTAGATCAAGAAGTGTTTTAAAAAAGTTTGTTAATGTCATGGACAGGAGTCATTGTCCACTTTATAAAAACTCATCTTCTACCCACCTCTCCTTCCAGTTTTTGCACCTTTCCTGCTTGGTTTTGAAGGAAGGCACTCAAAAAAGCAAAAAAGAGAGAAATTTTGAAACTTGATTAGTTTCTCTCCTCAATTATACATAAAGATTCATCCCTCAACCCCACTCATTTATTTCTTTTGTGCACTAGTAACTATCAGAAAACCAATCTGAAAATCAAGTTTAGTTTCTTCCCAAATTTCTTGAGGTGAAGTACATGTAATTTACTTCAGGATTCATGGAAAATTCTGAGGCTATTGAGCATGATTTCAGCTGCATCGATCGATCCATGTCGTTTCAAAACGAGGACTCGGGGGACATATCTCCACAGAGAAGGATTGGGAAGGGAAAGATCGAGATCAAGCGGATCGAGAACACTACGAACCGACAAGTGACTTTCTGCAAGCGTCGTAATGGGTTGCTCAAGAAGGCCTATGAGTTGTCTGTTCTTTGTGACGCCGAGGTTGCTCTTATCGTCTTTTCGAGCCGTGGCCGTCTTTATGAGTATGCTAACAACAGGTATAAATTCTGGGTATTTTGTTTCAAAAATTCTTGGGTCTTCTTACTTTGTATTTATCAGTGTTTAATGACAACTAAAAATTAGGTCAAATTTTGTTAGTCTTTTAGGGTTTGAGAAAATAGTACATAAATAAATGTGACTTCTGGAGAAGTTTTGGGAACAAAGGACACAATATCTTTAAGTTATTTGCAATTTTTTTGAGGGTCGTTTAAAATTTTTTATTCATTTTATAACTTTATTTATATTTTTATGATCAACCTTTCTTTCATATTTTGGTACCTACAAGATCTATTGTAAAAGATGACAACATAGAAGCCACTAGTGGATTTGTTGCAAGTCAATAAGCAAAGATTTAGGAAGTTTATTTGCAGACCTCTTAGATCAGCTTCCCTCTACCCCTCTCTCTCTCTCTCTCTCTCTCTCTCTCTCTCTCTCTCTCTCTTTCTCTCTCTCTCTCTCTCTCTCTCTCTCACACACACACACACAAAATGTTGTCAAGTTCCTATTTGCTCAACTCTTCCTTACTAACATGTCAGTTGAACATCATCAAAGCACAGTGAAAGAACTCAGAAAAAAAGATGTCATCAAAACCAAGTAAAGAATGGAAAAATAACCTTAATTAGTAGCTAGGTTTTCAGATCAATCTAAGAAAAACACTACTAAATTTTGTGTTTCTTATTTATAATTATGTTAGCGTTCCCAAATTATGTATGCCAAATCATCTAGAAAATATCTCACAAGAGGAACCAAATTAGGGTTTGTATAAAAATGAATTTAATGGGTTCTTTTTGAACTTTAATTATCCTACTTAAATTAGTTTAATTTCTTAATGGTAAAATCAAAATTAGTTTTTACCAATTCCAAAATTAAAATTGGGTTTTTTTTCTGGGCAGATATATACTATGTAAAATGCATATATATTAGATCCAAATTTTCTAGATATTAGGGTGCTCTGATCCATGGATTAGAATGCTCATTTGATTTATCTCATAGAAATTAGGGTATATATAACAGATTAAACAGTGGATAAATATGGCTTCAATTTCTTTACAGATTGATATTGATATGATTTCTTATTTTTAAACTAATATCACAACTCAGATTATCAAGCTTTCTGAGTTAATGACACTTTTTTTCAGTTCCAAAGTTCTTCATTGGTCAAACACAACACATACACACCAGTCTTTCCCTTTGGATTGTCGATTAATAACTTTTCCCAAGCTTACCATGCTATTGAACCTAAAACAGCAACCTACAAAACAGAACTCTCTCTCTCTCTCTCTCTCTCTCTATATATATATATATATATATATATATATATATATATATATATATATAAGTGTATGTGTGTGTTCATTCCATAGCACTAGATTGATATGAAAGACACATAACAATCCTAAGCAATTGAACTTTTTTATATAAATAGTTTTTAAGTTTTAGAATCTTAATTCTTACATATTTTTTAATATAAATAGTTTTTATGTTTTATAATTCTTAAATACAAAAGTGTACGTTATCTACATAAAAACCATTAAACTAATTTGCTGTTTTTTTTTATTAATTTCTAAACATTAACCTACATATTCGTAAGATATGTGTAGGTAATATAATTATCAACACACCGTTTACACATGTTTAGATTGTATAAATAAACGCCAAACTTATTTTTTTATAATTTTAAGAAAAATTAATAATATTGCATTATAACCATTTTTTAAAAATTTTGATACTTAAAAAATAAATAATTTATTTTGGTTTTTCGTAAGTTTTTTCTGGAACAGCTATGATTTTATAAAGCAAACACACCAGCCCGGAGCAAAGACACTAGAAGCAAAACAACCAAAATAACTAGACCTATAAACTAAAATGTCTAGAACCATATGTGTGTCCAATATTTAGGGCACTAATTAGGCTATAGGGTGTGGTTATAACCCTCATAACCACTATGACCTGTTACGTTAGTGTCATGTCACCCACCTCTAATCCACTATAAAAAACCACTACCCTAAGTGTGTAGTCATGACCCACCAAACCACCACAACAAATTAATGCACATGCTTAAAATTTTGGAAAAGGAAAAAAGAGACCCGTGGTTGTCGTAGTTTAATCCATGCGAAACATGGTGGATGTTTGATAGGTGGTGTAACATTTGATTAATGGTGTTATGTAGCAATTAATAATCCAACCCATACGCCCTACACTTGCCTAGGTTTTTATGTGTGAGAGAATGAGAAAGTTAGTGAGAGAGAGAAAGAGAGAGTCATAAAGGGTACGAACAAGCGAGCCAATGAGATAATATCTCATGCATGGAGAGAGAGGAAATGCTACAACAATCTCTGATACCCATGAAATGGACATCTCTGATTTACTCAGAGTTTACAGAGGTAAAAAGACCAGGGATCTACAAGGAGGGTAAAACGGTGAATTGTAAATGAATTATCCATTGTGTAATGAACTCTCCGCACGTGGCAAAAATCTAGCCGTAGAAAGCCACAACCAATCATATTGATTAATGTTTTGACAGCGTGGCAGAGACAACCAATCAGTATCTTCAACCAAATTGAGACAATCTACAATGTGTTTTAATATGGTATCCTTAAGATCTCCGAGAAAAGTGAGATTTTACTCAACTAGTACATTTTATGTTTCCTTAAAATCATACACAAGTTAAATCCTACTGTTTGAAATGCTATAAAGATCTGATTACACTCCGTTGTGTCTGAACATCAGTTAATCTTATGGGCTGCCAATGGTAGTGGTGGAGTGCTTGGAGAAACACTTGGTGTTACTTGTTACTCGTGACCCAGGTTCGACTCTCACCTTCCCCATTATTTTCTGCGGCATCCAGGTGAAGGGCGAATACGGGTGGCGCCGGTTCGTCTTGGATGGGAGGCGAGGTTTTACCGATTTTTCCACTGTCGTGCCATCGGGCGGGTGGAGGTCGGGTTTCCGCGCATCTTGGAGAGCCAAGGGGCTGGTGGCGGTCGAGTAGTCGATCTTGGCCACAGCGCCCGGTGTCACGGTGGTTGGCACGTCGTTCCTTGCCGTTCAAAAAAAAATCTTATGGGCAAAACCAAGAAACCTATATATATATCAACACACCAAATATAAGAAAGCGCCCACTTCAATTTTCATATTGTTATTTAAGATAGGTACTGTTCAAAAATAATATGTTTTGGCCTCTAGAAATGGTAGATTTAAAGTATAAGATACAAAACACTATACATAGTTTGGAACGGTGAGATGAGGACAAGCATTTTCTCTATTTTCGGAGATAATTGACTATTTCACAGTTTGTCTTTGCTTTGTGAGGGTTCGGGACAATTTATTTATTAATTTTTGTATAAAACTGTTCTTTTTTTTTTTGCATAGGAGAGAATTTGTTACTCTAACATAGGATAATACTAGCAGTCTTTCTTATGAAAAATTTCACCTTTAGCTTGTTTTCTTGAAGAAATGGCGGTTTAGAATGTGCTTTTGCATAGTTTTTTCAATGGTTTAGGTACATTTATAGATCAAAATTTGATCATAATTTTCTCGTGTTCTTGTTTATGTTCTGTGTTACAAGTCGTCTGTCCAAACTAGAAATGGTATGTTGTTAAGTTGCAAAGATAAACATAAGTTTATATATAATGTTATCTCACAAATCCACTCATCCCCTAATTCATTCGTTGATGTTCGTTGTCTTCTTGTTATTGCAGTGTTAGAGGAACAATTGATAGGTACAAAAAATCATGCTTAGATCCACCTAGCACGGGTTCCGTTGCTGAAGCCAATGCTCAGGTACCCTTTCAGTTCTAGGCTATTAACTTGTTATATTTGTAGCTAATTAAACCTGCTACAAGAACCAAAGTTAAATGTACACAATTTTGTTCGCGTGTTTATACACTTAAAAGTGTATTGTGGTGAAATTCATGCTTCTAGTTGTGACAAATTCATCTACATTTTGAAGTGTGGACATAGTTTAATTCCAATTTTCTAATGAAACACTATCACCTAAAATCTACAGTTTTACCAACAAGAAGCTACCAAACTGCGTCAGCAAATTGCAAACCTTCAGAATCAAAACAGGTTCATTTCTAATTAGACGTGCACTCATTTATATAATCTTCATTCATGTATGCCCTTATGAACATGTATAGCGTTGTAACCTTTTTATTTGTGAAAAAAGGCAATTTTACAGGAACATCATGGGTGAATCTTTGGCAGATATGCCGGGGAAGGAGCTTAAGAACCTTGAAAGTAAGTTAGAGAAAGCAATTAACAGAATTCGTGCGAAAAAGGTCTTCTTCTCATTTCTAACCTCTCATGAAATCTCCAAATTTATAGCTTACTTGGATTTTACAACTATTTTCTTTTTCTTTGATAAAACAAAACTGCAGAATGAACTATTATTTGCTGAAATTGAGTACATGCAGAAAAGGGTAAGTAATTATGTACTTTTAGTTCACACTTTAGCTATATAGTTTCAAGATTTGATCTTATCATTTTGTATGTATATGTTAATTAATGGTTTCTGTTTGTAATGAACACATATATAATGTATATGTTAATTAATGGTTTCGTTGGAAGAACGAGCCGAACGGACTCCGACAGAAAGTTTATTTAGTCACGTTTATTTTTTGTTTAATATGTATCAAAGTAGTGGGCCTAAGTCATAAGTCACCTATACGATAGGTTTATTTAGTCACGTTTAATATGTATCAAAGTAGTGGGCCTAAGTTTATTTAGTCACGTTTATTTTTTGTTTGTACGATAGGTTTCTGTTGATTATAATGTAAACGTGACCCACGACTTAGGCCCACTACTTTTGACACAAATTAAACACAAAACTTTCTTCTAATACCCGTGTGACCCATTCAACTGAATACGAAGCTCCAACTTTTTGACCCGTCAAGATTAGCCCTACATATATTTTGGTATGTTAAAAGAAACAAAACATAATTCCAGTCCTTTCTAAACATTTTGTGATGCAGGAACTTGAGCTGCATAACAGCAATCAATTCCTTAGAGCAAGGGTATATCTATCTATCTCTTTTATATTAACAGTCTAATCCTTTTCAATGATTATTCGTTTAACGATTTCTTAGATAGCTGAAAATGAAAGAGCTCAGCAGCAGCACATGAGCTTGATGCCTGGAAGTTCTGGTTATAATGACCTTGGACCACACCAGTCCTTCGATGGTCTAAACGATCTTCAAACGAATGAGTTGCAACTCAATAACAACTACTCTTGCCAGGACCAAACCCCTCTCCAGTTGGTGTAAGTACACTTAAATGTAGAAAAACTTCTAGAACTTGAACTCAATAAATTGTTTTTATAAATGAAGAAAAATACACTTTTAGTTAGCTTTTCTATCTGAGTCCATTAAGGCATTAATTTGATGTTTTTGTTGATTAGTAGCTTGTTCTTGATCTATGATTTCATGTAGGTGATAACGACATGGAGTTCTCCATTACTCGTTCAACCGGAGCTATAATAACTTGTTTATGATTAATTGACAAAGACTAGACTTATATTCTTATATTAACTTGCTTGATTTAGTACGGATTTAGTTCATGGCTATCTAAGCCAGAGAGCTCTAAATATATATGTGTACTTTTATGATTATGTATGTGTTTTAATATTATGAAGCAGCTTATATGTTAGTCTTTGTGTTCATCTTTGTTTTATGTGATTGATGTAATTCTTGAAGTAGGTGAATATTATTCACTGATAAGATGAGCACAACAGATATTATAAAAGATAATATTATTAATGTAAATAATAATAACTTTTAATATACCTAGGTTAATTTAGTGATTTTAATATTATAAATGTAAATATTATTCAATGATAAGATGAGCACAATATTATTAACTTCTAATATACCTAGGTTAATTTAGTGATTTTAAATTCTAATATTATAAATGTAAATATTATTCATTGATAAGATGAGCACAATAGATATTAATGTAATTCTAGTATACCTAGGTTAATTTAGTGATTTTACAATAGATATTGTAAGAGAAATTAATATCTTGATGTGCTCACGTACACTTGGGGTGTTGTTAGGGTGAATGGGGTGTGTGCGGTAAAGTAGGCTGTGAACCTTTTTACGGTGTGGGGAACATCATCGTCGTTCCCTTTTGCCGTGTGGGGTGGAGTAAATTCGATGTTTAGTCACCGAATGCTTCAAATGATTTGACCGTTTTTTCTTTGAACGTTGAGATGCTTTTTTAACTGTTTGTGGGTATTTATAAAAAAAATAATCTACATATTTACACTATATAAACCTACCCAAATCACAATTTATCTCAAACAATTTCATACCAAATTCTCCCCAAGTCATTTTCTCATTTCTCCAAAATTAGTCTATGCCCTGTTATTTAAAATGGCGGATGAAAAACCATTGTTTTTCCACCCGATAGCAGTGACAACAAGTTAGCTTCAACCGATAGTAGCATATTTTTTTCAAAAATATCATCAAGCAAGCCGAACTACAAGACACGGGCACGTCTAGCAAAAAATGATCCTCATGATTGTGAGAGTGGCCATGAAACCCTTATGACGGATTATTTTGTCGAGAACCCGAAATACAACGATGATATTTTTCGTCATAGGTTCCGTATGTCAAAACGTTTGTTTCTAAAAATTGTGAGCGACGTGGAAGCGAATAACCTGTGGTTTGAAGAGGGCGTGGATGCGAGAATGAAGAAGTGTTTTCCACCGTTGCAAAAATTACGTCGGCTACTAAACAACTTGCAACCGGTAACCCACCAAACGAGAACGATAAGTGTTTACATATGGCGGAAAGGACTTCCCACGAGTGTCTAGAATATTTCTATGAAACGGCATGTAAAATATACGATCCCGAGATCTTACGTAGACCAACAAGCCACGAAATGGCGCTTTTATACCAAGCTCATGAGGAGAAACATCACCTTCCTGGTATGGTCGGTAGCCTTGATTGCACCCATTTCGTTTGGAGAATGTATCCCATAGTGTTTCGGGGCCAATATATGAGAGGAGATCACCAATACCCAACAGTTATGCTCGAAGCGATGGCCTCTCAACATTTGTGGGTTTGGCATGCTTTTTGCGGTCCTCCAGGTGCACAAAGCGACATGAATGTGCTTCAGCAATCTCCATTATTTCTTACTGAACGAAATGGAACTGCGCCAAAATGTCCATTTTACGTTAACAACCACTTATACAAACGTGGTTACTATCTCGTGGATGGAATCTACCCTACATGGTCCATGTTTGTCAAATCATTTCGATATCCTTACCTAGTAGACGAAAAGAAGTTCAAAAAGCAACACAAGGCGGCAAGAAAGGACGTCGAACAGACTTCTGGTGTTTTGAAGTCAAAATGAGGTATAATGAATCGGCCAATACATGCTAGGACTGTGAAAAAAAATTAGGTATGTGGTGTAAACGTGTATTATTTTACATAACATGATTTTAAAAGACGGCGGAAACGCGATAGCACCGATACACATTCGGGATCCTCCAGTCAAGCCCGCTCTCGATAACAGTGTGTTAAACGGACTTATGGATTAAGATCGCATTGGAGACTAAAACATGATCTCATTGAGCATCTCGGAAGACTAGATTTACCCACCTGTTGGGGGAATTCGATGAAGAGTAGTAATTTTATTTAGTTTAATTTATTTTAAGTAATTGTAATTTTAATTATTTTTAATTTAATGTAACATTTTTTTAGTTTATTGTACTTTTATTTTGTTAAAAATATGTTTTATTTGCTAAAATATGTTTTATTTATTAATTAATGCTAATTTATAAAAAAGAAAAAAAATAGTTACCTCTACCCAAGAGAGGTGACGACCCCTTATGTTTTAGTGCAAGAGGGGACTTAGAGAGTGGAGTTGAGATGACAATAGATGATTGGGTAGGTGGAAGTTTACCTGTTCCCATGAGATGACCACCCCTTTCACCCTTATAAAGGAGGAAGAAAGATTTAAGGGTAAGTACTCTAGTTCCAAACAATTATCACATGCCACGTCAAATTTAGTGTTAAGTACCCATTAGCTAATAAGTACTGATGGCGTAGATAAACTATTTTTTTAATTTAAATAAAATCAGATATAAAATAAATCATAAAAGGTACATAAAATAAAACATAAATAACTTAACCATTTTGATAACTGTCGTAAGGGTCATGCAAAAACCTAATTAAACTACGTAGATAGCGTAAGTAGGGTATCGTGTATCTACGGGGAGTATGTGGTGTGTTTAGTTAAATTATTTAATTAACTACTGCTAATCTAGAATTGGGGGTTTTTGATTTATTTGAAATAAACTAAAAAAAACTAACTACAAGAAAAGATATCAAATTTATAAAAGAGTAAACTGCCATTTTGGTCCCTGTGGTTTGGGCACTTTTGTCATTTTAGTCCAAATCTCAAACTTTTTAAATTTGGGTCCCTGTGTTTTCACTTTTATTGCCATTTTAGTCCGAAATTCAAAAACTCTCTTTTTTACTGTTGCAACCTGCCTATTTTGTCTTTTTGTACAGGGGTATTTTTGTCCAACTGCTTTTCATTGAACATTTTCTTAATTAAAAAACTAAATTAAATACATTATTAATTTCTTTAAATACCCTTATATATATTCATCTTCCCCATTTACACCTGTTCCCCATCCTTCACCACCACCGTCGACATCGGCACCCATCACCACCACCATTCCCTGATCTGCGATGACCAATAGATCCACATATACTTCTCCGCCATTGATTCATCCATTACTTGCTCACTAATCCACCCCCATCAAATCCCCATTTCATCTTCCTCACAAACCCACCACCAATGGCGTTAGAATGGGTGGTTTTGGGCTACGCCGCCGCAGCAGAAGCCATCATGATCCTCCTCCTGACTCTCCCGGACCTCGACTCCCTCCGCAAAGGCCTTATTGCCGTCACCACCAGCCTCCTCAAACCCTTTCTCTCCGTGGTCCCCTTCTGCATCTTCCTGTTGGCCGACATCTACTAGAAGTATGAGACCAGACCCAGTTGCGAATCGGTTAGTTGTTCACCGTCTGAACACCTTCGTCACCAGAAGTTAATCATGAAGAGTCAACGCTACGCTTTACTTATTGCTACTTATCTTGTCTTTTACTGGATCTTGTATTCTGTTACGAAGCTTGTTGTTCGTGTTGACCAGCTTAATCAGTGGGTTGATCATAACGGGTGGAGGTGGTGGCTGATTACGGTGATGGAGGTGGCTGATTAGAGTTTGGATTTGGGTTTTTGTAAACAGGTGAAGAGGGAGATGAGTGCTTTAAATAGGGTCAAAGATTTTTTGGTTTTATTATTTTTAATCAATATTAAGTTATAATAAATCTATAATGACTAAAATACCCCTGAGGATAAAGACAAAATATTAGGATTTCAGTTGGGGAATCTGGTCAAATTTAACTTTTGGACTAAAATGGCAATAAAAGTGAAACCACGGGGACCCAGATTTAAAAAGTTTGAAATTTGGACTAAAATGGCAAAAGTGCCCAAACCACAGGGACCAAAATGGCAGTTTACTCTTTATAAAAAGTAACTTCCTCCAAACTTCAGGTTCTAGGTTTCACAAAACTCAGTTTACTCAGTTAATTGGCCATCACAAAGAGATGATGTTGGAAAGTTGGTTAATTTAATATGGTAATCAAAAATAGGTCTTTGTCATCAAATCTTTTATAATTTGATTAACCCTATTTACTAGTGTGAGTCAACCTACTCTATGTCACCCAACAAGTTACTAAGTTTTGTCATCAACCGAACAAGTTGTAAAGCAAGAACTCAAAACACATGCAAATAGTTCAAATAAACCAACACATCAATGTATTCATACAACTTTGTCAAGGTAAAAAATACATCCAAACCTAAGTATAAACTGAATAAAGTAAAAACTTAACTGAATTGTCCGCCTGGAGGAAGCCACAAAGAGTCTAGCCGCTCATGGTTGTCTTCACAGCACCGGTTGTCATCCCGAGTTGATCCAACATGAATGAGACTTGAATGATGAGAAAAATATTAAATTCGTCCTCGTTTGTATGTTTGTATGTTGACGACTGTTGATGTCTCTCAGTCATCTCTTTTCGTCCCAGCCTTTGCGAATATATTTCCTCTAGAACATTCCTCAGCCAAATTATATTTTTTCGTCCCTCATTCCTTTTTGTTCAAGTAACTAGGTGATGCCCCGCCCGCGTTGCGGGGTGATGGCCGAATAATTCTCAACCAATTAAAAAAACAGTACTCTAGTTTTGCTAGAAAGAAAAAGTAAAAAGAGTGTTAGGTATCACACCCCAACCGATAGCGGAAACATCGGGGCGCGACACTGAGCGAAACAGATTAACCAAGAGAAATTCCATAACATCTACTTTACCAAATAGTTAAATATTATGTCCCATACCATAACCTATTAAGCAAGTAAATTATTATAGACCGCGATATCTCAAAGTCAAATAACATGTTCCGACAACCTCAGATTTCAAATAAAAATAAGATAGATTGCCTTTGTTTCTAGACTCTCAACCCTACTTGATTCCATGAAAAGCAAGCAACATCCTAGCATCTCAAACACCTGCCACATACGTTAAAATAAAGATCAATACACATAGTGTAAAGGTGAGCATACAAGTTTAATAGATATAATAGAGTTCGAAATCGTTTACGCATAACCAGCATGTAACATGTATAAAGTGAAGGCAAGTAGGTTATCGACAGAGAAATATGCACGGACGTGACTGCGAGTTGTAGAATGCGCAACACATATCCCCACTGGGACACATGAAGTAAGGCCCTTAACAAGCCCTGTCCACGACAGGTGCTGAGTCCAAACTATAGTACTATCGTTGCTAAGGTATCAGGAAACAATCACTGTGTTAACATAACATACAAGCATTCATCGAATAACACGTAGCATGCAATAACGGTTAGCGTATAAATAGTGTTTGCGTTGTGTGTCGATTGTGATTTAGAATAAGTAACGTATGTAACACCCAAAAGTGCGTAAAGCAAAAAGGGATCGAGTATACTCACAAACTGTGCTTAACAAGTAAACATTATCTTGGATTGAAGGGAGCGCTGGAAGAGGTTAGCCTGAACAGTTAACGATAACATAAACGATAAGCGACGCGTAAAACGGTGCAAAGTGATAGTGTCGGATGGCAATCTGATCGGATGGCCAGTCGATCGGATGTCAATCCGTTCGGATGGTCATCCGATCGGATGGCCATTCGATTGGATTGACACCTCGTTTGGTGAGGATGTGTTTGTGTATAATGGTTTGCCTTTAGAAGTTTTCGTTGTAGCATTTTGAAAACAGAGAAGTATCTCTACCTTTCAGGTCGATCGATCGAACGGCGGTTCGATCGGGTGACGATCCGTTCGGCGAGGTATTTCTCAGAGAACAAGTTCACAGCAATGTTGTCACTCGATCGGATGGTCTACCAATCGGGTGGCAATCCGTTAGAACTAGTAATGCATTGAACATGTTGAAAATTATTTAAGTGTTGAAGTACCAAACATCACATGGTCAGATGGTCGCTCGATCAAATGACAATCCAATCGGACGGCAACCCATTCGACGTTCAGATTTTCAAAAGTTGAAACAAAAGTTTAAGTGTGGGACCAAGGTGCAAGCCGATCGGATAGCTGTCCGATCGGAGGGCAATCCGATCGGATGGCAATCCGATCGGACGGCAATCCGTCCCAACGGCCTGATCGTCTTAACACTTGATCGTTTTGATAGTTTCCAGTTTTGATCGAGACGGTATGATATCGTGCTAAACAACAGAACCCTCGTCAAGATAGAATTTAGATACCAACACAACACTAAGAAAGAGTAGAAGATCAGAACAAGCTTTGATTCTATCGGTTTTGGGTGCATTGAGTGTAAAAGAGTTGAAAGAAAGTTAGAAAACCATCTTTCAACCTTTTTCACCATGAATATGTTCAGATCTATACAAGATCTTTGTTTATTCATGTGGAAATCGTCCAGATCTAAGTTGTTCTTGGTGGGTTGAAGCCAAAACATGGAGTTCATAAGAACTCCATGATGACATTATCCTAGAACGCCTCAAATCCATTGATTTCACGGTTAAAAGTTAAGATTCAAAAGAGAGAATGATGAAGTAGTGTGTGTAGCTCATAGAAGTACAAGATTTAGGTTGAAAACTTACAAGAATCGTGAGAAATCGAGAGAAATAGAGCATGAGTGCGGCTGGGTCGAGTGAGTAGCTGTCACATCAAGTGATGTGACAAGTGAGGGTATTTATAGGGTTCCCAAAAAGGAAAGTGCACTAGGGTCGAGTGGGTCACCGATCGGATGGCAACCCGATCGGATAGCAATCCGATCGGTTGGCCATCTGATCGAGCGGTCACTCGATCGTGTGGCTCCGACGTTTGAACTTCGGCGTTTCGTTTCGTGCGTTGGGTTTTACGATGCGTCTAAGCGAGTTTCGAGTTTGCGATGCGATAGAATTATTCATTAGCTACACAACTAATCTCAACTACTATATCTAACATACAATCACTATAAATAACTTGCATTTAGCGTTTGGGATAGAGTTGCGATTGCGTCTCGATTAATCACCACATCATTGTTAGTGCACCTTTTTGTGTCTGTAACTAGTCTTGTTTATTGTTGTATTTTGTACGGTCTTTTGTCATTTATCGAGTCTGTATTTGCCGTCGACCAAGTCGGATATCCTCCTATCCGCTTGTGTCCGACTTATTATGTCTCCTTTTGGTATGTAATGATATATGAACGATGTATGTTGCATATAAGGGTAAATCTGTCATTATGTTTGTGTTTATATGAGGTTTGCTGCAACTGTCTGTTTGCAGCAAACAGTTGAGCATTTTCAGCCTTCGACGAAACACCTTATGTTTCGTCGAACACATAACGACGAAACAAACCATGACAATCTCATCTTGTTTCGTCGAGATCAGCGACGAAACACTTTTGTTTCGTCGACTGTTAGGCTTCTTCAGGCCCAAGGACTGGCCCAATGTTGTTTCGTCGAACCCACTCTTGGTTTCGTCGATGTATGGGCCAGGCTGCTATATAAACACTGTCTGGTTTCACTTTGAAACCAGATGAGAGCATACGCTTGAAAGTTATTCTGTCAAACTGTGTGTGTATCAGTTGATCTTGGTTCTCATCCCATTTAATCAATAGATTGCGTTTCATTGGTTATTCTGTGTGAGGTATTTACTATGTTTGATTTGGCATAGTTACGGGGATTCCGCACCCGTGACATTGTTTGTTATAAACAAGGGTTTGGTTTTCGTTATCGATCCTCAGATTTCGGGACCTACAAGTGGTATCAGAGCATTGGCTCTTATCCTTGTTTAAAATCAAACATAGTTCGGTTTTCATCAAGCATTTGTGGTTGTTTTTCCGAAAAGTGTTCTTGAAAAACTAATATTTTTTGGAAAAAGTGCTTAAAATCTGCTTGAATATTGTTGTTTGCCAAAGTTTTATCAAAAACCTTAGTTATATTGCATGTTCACGTGATAAAACCGGGTTTTATTTGAAAGTATGGGCAAATTTCGTGTTTCGGAAAATTGTTATCTGACCGGAAAACTCATAAATTCTGGGTTGTTCTTCATACCTTCATAGAACCTTCAAAAAGTTCTTGAATATTGTTGGAATTTACAATTTAAAGAGAAATTGAAAAAGGGATTAAAATCGATTAAAATATAAGTGACCATGCCTGGTTTGGTAAGTTAGACATGTTGTGAGTTGTACTGTGTCAGTAAAAGATAAGGTTGTGTTTGAAAAATCTCACCAACTGTCTGAGACCTTATCCACGACGAAACAAACAAGCGACGAAACACAAGTGTTTCGCCAATAGCATCTTTGACGAAACACAAAGTGTTTCGTCATAAGCTAATTCGACGAAACAAGTGTGTTTCGTGGGAAGTGTTTCGTCGAGTGTGTTGTCAATTTTAAACAGAAGGTTTGTAAAAGTGTGATAACTTTGTGTTTTTAAGTATTTAATCAGGTATTCTACTTCATACATCAAATATGAGTTGCACAAGTCCGTGGGATTGGAGTGTGGACCCACAACCAGGTCAAGATCAAACTTCGGCAGCTGCGTGGGCAAGAAATATGTTTCCTGAACCATCCATAAGTGCAAGTCAATGGGCCTTGGTATCAAATCAAAATCAAAGCATTCAGAATCTTTTGCTTAGCGAGAGTGAAACGGGCAGCAACAATCGCCCACCAAAGCTGAATCACATGAACGACTTTCCATCATGGAAAGGTCGTTTCCACACATATGTTCAAGGGCAAAGCACCGAACTTTGGACGTGTTTCACTACTGCATGCAACCCTGCCCTCGAAGTAGCAGCATCAACTACAGCGGGTTATAATAATATGCTTGAAGATGACAAGAAAGCCTATGACTTAGAGAAAAAGGCGTTTGCTATTCTTACACAAGCGCTTCACAAAGAAATCTATCATCAATTGTCTTACTGTAAAGATACGAAAACATTATGGGATGCATTGGTAGCGAGAGGAGAAGGAAATGCAGCTACTAGAAAGTCACGCCATGATCTACTAAAGAAAGAGTTTGAATCATTTCAGTTCTTGGAGAATGAAACCCTAAATGATATGACTACACGTTTTTATCATTTGATTAGTGAAATGTTTGCTTATGGGGTTATGGCAACTCAATCGGAAATGGCTGCTCGATTTACTGATGCTCTACCTCCAAAGTGGAGCCCATTCATTGAGCTTTTAAAGCATACGGGTGTTCTAGATGCTCCAAATGTCAATATTTATGAATTCATTCAGAAGCTGGAACACAAGAATGATGAAGAAATTCGGAAATCTAAACGAATTCCTGCTCCTCAAAATACCGAAATGTATCTTATAGGTTTTAACCAGTTAGCTAGTTCCAGTTCAGCTCAGCAACCGAAGTTACAAATGGCGTTTATATCAAATACAAGCTCTTTTCCATTTCCACAATCAGCTCCACCTCCGGTTTTCGATCCGAGTGCCTATCATCCGCAAGCGCATATGAGTGCTCAAGCTCAAGCTTATTCTGCACCTCATTTAAGTAGTCCTTATATTCCTATTCCAACACCCCAACCTCCACCTCAAGTTAATACTACTCAACCTCAGTTCGATCCGAGGGCTTATATTCTTGTTACATCACAACCACAAGTCCAACCACAACAACAAGCCCAACCACAACAACAGCAAGCTCATTATACCAATAATCCTCCACCCCTAAACCCTAACACGGTCAGAGTCGATACTTCAAACCTTTCACAAGTTAGCATTGAAGTAGCAAAGGAGCATATGGAACTCATTAATACAATGGTCAGTGCTTACTGCGGTTTGGTCGCAGGTCAAATTGGAAACATCAATATGACCAATGAAGATTATCAACAAATCGACCGTGATGAAATGGAGTTGATGGATATAAAGTGGGCATTCGCAAGTGCAGTTAGAAGGGCAAGGGATTTCATGAGTCGAACGGGAAGAACTTCGTTGGAAAGTAAGAAGGATACAAAGTACGGGTTTGATAAAGATGCGGTTACGTGTTTCAATTGTGGCGAAAAGGGGCACTTCAAACGTGAGTGCACCCGACCAAGCAAACAAGGCAATCAGAACCCATTCAGAAATCAGACGAGTACTTCCAATGTCAATGTTAATCAAGAAAATCGTGAAAGGAGGATGGTAGCAGTGAACAACAATCAGAACCAGTCTGGACCATCAAACACCAATCGAGCATTGACCATTCAAGCTGACGAAGGGTGTAATTGGTCTGTACAATTTAGGGAAGGTGATCAAGGAGGAGGAACAGCGTGTTATTCAAAGATCATCAATCACATCAAGCACATTCACAAGGAAGAATTTTCTGAAAGTGACGACAGTTCGGGTTATACCGGGAGTTCTGATGAAGAAAGTTCTATTTTGGGCGATTATCATTCTGAATCTGATGTGAAGGAAGAAGCAAGTTCTGATGTTGATGACTTATTAAATGAAGCAGAGGAGTTGAAATGTTAAAAATCAGTTCTGATCAAGAAGGCTGTTGTAGCATCTAAAGAAATGGAGAAGTTCTTTTCTGAAGACAGATCTTTTTCTTTTCAAACTGCCTTTATGGAAAATGTCTCAGCCTCTACGAGTCAGGTAAATTCTGAAACTCCTGCTCCTAGTGTTTGTAATTCTTGTGCAGATTTGAAGCTTGAATCTGAAAAGCTTCATAGTCATAATCAAAGTTTGGTTATTCAATTGTCTAAGTGCAAAGAGGCAAATATGGCTCTGGTTAGAAATGAAAAGGAATTTAAATCTGTAATTGAAACCTTAAAGAAAAGTGTTTCCGAAGTGAACAAAGTTGTTTATCATAAATAAGTTAGTATTAACGATTACATTAACATCGTTGAGGAAACCAAAAAGGAACTAGCCATTGCCAAATGCGAGCATGATGCAATCAAGCAAAAGTTGGAGAGTTATTCTAATTCCCGATTTGTGCTCGATCACATCATTGACGTTCAACAACTGAAAGGAAACAAGACAGGCGTAGGGTATAAGAAGTGTCCGCCCCCTTTAAGACATAATTATACTCATATGCCTGATGAAGAGGATATGCCTCGGTATGAACCTAGTGTGCCTCTTGATTATGAGGAATTTACTACTGGCCTAGGGTTCAAACCGGACAGTTCCTCAAGTACATCATCTGAGCAACCAGAAACTTCAACATCTACGAAACAAAGTCCTCCAATCATTGAGGACTATGAGTCATCTGATGATGAATCAGAATCAGATATAAGCGATCAGGATAAATCACTTGACAAGATGAAAGGAGTAGAAATTCCAATTGAGAATCATATTCTTTGTGATCCTCCTAATCCTGCTGTTCAACCAGTTGTCAAACAAGTGATAAATCCTGTCAAGAATGACAAGAAATCTGTGTCTACCATTAAGAGTAATAATGTGTTGTACACTTTGGTTGGTGATTCTAAAATCTATTCAGATCACGATTTTCCAAGTAAAAATGTCAATCAATCTTCGATTGATAAAGTTTTTGAAGATAATACAAACAAGTTTTTGGGAAAGACAATTCCAGGAGTCATTGTAACTCAATGTGACCCAATTCCAAAAGCTGAAATCAGGAAACAATTTGGAAATCAAAAATCACCAACAAAGCAACAACCTATTGCTTCTAAAGGTAAACAACCAGAAAGACGAGCTCAAAAGCCTAACGTTTCTCAACCAAAATTTGAAACAAAAGGAGCTCGTTATCAAAAGAAAAACAACAATGACAGATTTGTAGCATCAAAGGGTACAGATAAAATTGAGACTTTTGAAAACAAATCAAACACCGATTTTGTACAACAAGTCAAGATTTTAAAACGTAACAGTCAAAACAATTACACTTAATATACAAACAGGTGTGATGAGAAAGCAAGTACCTCAGGTTCTACGGGTTTGACATCTGTTGGTCGATCAGATTCTCCTAAGTTTGTGGAAAGGAGAACATGTTTTAAATGTGGGGAGTTTGGGCATATCATTAAGAACTGCTTAAACACTCCAAAAGATAAATTTCTTGAGAAAGCGCCGCCTGAAAAGGTTCACCCTCAACGTCATCCCGTTTCACCAAAACACGATAAAAGAACTGTTAAGGAACAAGAAACGAAACAACAACGTCAAAACATCAAAGCTGTTGAAAAGGCGTTACAATCTGAAGTCAAAACGGTCAAAAGGGAACCAAGTTCTTCACAACCATTAAAACCAGAAGTTTCAAAATCTGTTTACAAAACTCAATCTGGTAAACAAAAACAAACTTGGACACCTAAGACGGGTGATAGTTCAGGGGGAGCTGCTGTTTTCGAAAATCATCAAGAAATCGAGATCACTTTTCGTGATGCTCAGGGACGACCCAAGACCATTAAGGCTTGGGTCCCCATCCTCAACTGATCATTGAATGATATGTGCAGGATGTTACAGGAGGAACTATTAATAGTCATTGGATTGTTGATAGTGGAGCATCCAGGTACATGACAGGCGACTTACGGCTTCTATATGATGTGAGAAATATTAGAGGAGGCTATGTCGCATTTGCTAGAGACAAAGGCGGATACATCACTGGAGAGGGAATGATCTCCAATGGTGCTGTATGTTTCGATAAGATCAATTATGTTTGAGAAATTGATCATAATCTTCTCAATGTGTCGCAAATCTGCGATAAAAAGTTCACCGTCCATTTCGATGATGCCGGTTGTTATGTGCATAAACCTGGTTTCAAAATTCCACAAGAATGGATTCTCTTATTGGCTCCAAGAGTTAATGATCTTTATATTCTTGATATGAGCCAAGCGATTACGACATCTGCGCAAGTCACATGTTTTGTCTCAAAAGCCACAGAGAAAGAGTCTATATCTTGGCACAGAAGAATGAGGCACATTCACTTGAGGAAAATGAACCATTTGGTAAAAAACAATCTTGTGAATGGTGTGCCTATGAGAAGTTTTCATCTGCAAGATATTTGTGTTTCGTGCCAGAAAAGGAAGCAAACAAAGAAGTCTCACCCTTTGAAGAAAATCAACACTGTTAGCATGCCTCTCGAACGTCTTCATATGGACCTCTTTGGACCTATGAAACACAAGACAACATTCGGGGATGCTTACTGTCTGGTGGTTACTGATGATTATTCTAGATTTTCTTGGGTATCTTTTAGGCACACAAGAGTGATACTCCTGGCATCCTCAAGGATCTTCTTACAATGTTGGAAAATCTCTACACGTTGAAAGTTAAGAGGATCAGAAGCGACAATGGAACTGAGTTCAAGAACCGTGTGATGGATGAGTTCTATACTTCTAAGGGCATTCTTCATGAATATAGTTCTCGCTACACTCCACAACAAAACGGTGTCGCGGAGAGGAAGAATCGGACGATAATTGAAACTGCAAGAACGATGTTGGTAGAGTCGGAGCTCCCTATGCAGTTCTGGGGGGAGGCTGTGTCGACTACTTGTTACACATTAAACCGAGTTCTTACAGTTAAGAGGCATGGAAAAACTTGTTTCAAACTTCTACAGAAAAGGAAACCGGATCTTTCTTACCTAGAACCTTTCAGTGCTCCATGTACTATGATTGAGCCGGATGGAAAGTTTGGCGCAAAAGCTATCGAGGGTTTCTTCCAAGGATATGCAACTCCAAATTTTCGCGTGTGGAATCTGGCAACCAAAAAGATTGAACTATGGAGTGAAGTAAGGGTTCAAAGGTACACAAATCCTGTTAGAGCTCCGGGTGATCCTTGGATGTTCGATTACAATGGGCTATTCGACTCCTTTAATCTGCCAACCATTGACGAAGAATCTGCAGCTGCTAGAATGTTATTCGATAGTGACAACGCTGCTGGCTCGCCATTGGTTAGACCTATTATCGTTAACCCCCAAGGTTCTAATTCGGTTAACAATACGGTAAAAAATGAGGTATTTGAAGATGCTACTGATTACAATGAGTCATCGGAAGACGATGAATATCATGATGTGTCAGAAGGCTCTTCAGCTCCAGTTGCTCCTGTTCAAGGTGCTTCTTTAGAAACTCCTCAAGTGCAGAATGTAGATACTGCTGAAGGGAATGCATCCACTTCTACGCATATTGCAGGTGTGGAATTGGTTGTTGATCTTAATATTAACAATTTGGGTATCAATGCTCGTGTTCCTGAAAATCCTAAAATGAGGATTCACGATATCCATCCACAGCAAAACATTATAGGAGATGTCCAACGCGGTGTGCAGACGCGTA
Source organism: Helianthus annuus (assembly GCF_002127325.2). Taxonomy (NCBI): domain Eukaryota; kingdom Viridiplantae; phylum Streptophyta; class Magnoliopsida; order Asterales; family Asteraceae; genus Helianthus; species Helianthus annuus. The sequence goes on along the minus strand of NC_035447.2, from coordinate 60,585,544 downwards.
ATCAGCTGAGAAATAACCAGAATGCTGGTTTATATTCAGCCATTAGAGAATCTGGTCTTCAAAATGATTGGTCCTTTGCGTGTTACGTTTCACAAGAAGAACCGAAATCTTGGAAGGAAGCCTTAAAAGATAATTCTTGGGTTGAAGCCATGCTGGATGAACTGCAGCAATTTCAAAAGCTAGGTGTTTGGAAGCTTGTTGAAAAGCCAGAGAATTACAAGAAAATGGCACTCGCTGGGTTTTTTAATGCAAGAAGGACGATCGTGGAGTAGTTATTCGTAACAAGGCGAGATTGGTTGTTCAAGGATTTCGCCAGATTGAAGGCATTGACTACAATGAAGTTTATGCACCTGTTGCACGTCTGGAAGCTATTCGGATCTTTCTAGCTTATGCTTCTTTCAAAGGATTCAAAGTCTACCAGATGGACGTCGAAAGTGCTTTTCTTCACGGTATAGTCCAAGAAGAGGTGTACATCGAACAACCTCCAGGTTTTGAAGATCCTATTCACCCCGATCGGGTATGGTTGCTCAACAAAGCTCTTTATGGCTTACATGTAACACCTCGAATTTTTGTGTCCAATAATGTGTTAACACGTGTCATTTGTTTACACGTGGCATTGATATTAAATAAAGGACTAATTTTGACAAACCTTGAAAGTATATAAATTCGAGGGTTATAAATGTCAACAAGGGTAAATATACTGTATAGTAACCCTAAATAACGCTTGAACCTTCAAACGAATAAATCATAGATCGTACGGAAGCGAAACGCGGAAGAAAGTGAGAGATTACGAGCTACAGGGGTTAACTGTGTCAACATGTTTAATATTACCTCTGAGTGACCCTTTAACGTTCCCAAGACTTCGTAACAGTGTTATACGCTCACCAGAATATACTATATAAATTCCGTGAAGTTCCGTCTTAAAACGAGAGAGTTATACTCAGATTCGTATGAGAAGGGTTAAAAGCGTCAATAACAGAAGTTAAGGCCTTCTGAATAATTAATAAATAAACCGGGGACTTAACAACACGGATAAATAACACGAGGCCCCTATCGGTAAATAACCGAGGGCCAAACCGCAAAGTTACCCTTTCAAACCCGAAAGGTCAGGTAAATCATTACGAAAGATTTCGTTATTAATTACCAGGATTTCGCAATCATGACAAAAGATTTAAAATTTCTGAAATCTTAACCTCTCGCGACCCGCGTGAAGGTTATGGTTAAGTTGAGGCGCGCCGCGAGCCTCCTGTATTACGCGTCTGATATTCAATCCTAGGCGACCCGCATTAAAATGGCATGGAACTCCCATGCGGGCCGCGTGGGACGCCCAGATGCAGAAACATTGTAACTACTTGACCTTTGGACCCTTTGAACGACCAACAAGCAATTAATGGGGCATGGGCACTCTATGCTCGACCCATAACACTTAGGGGACATCTGCCCATCATCCACACTCAGTGTAGCATGAGTTGTAATGATCTTAGAGCCTAAGTTTCACTATAAATAGCCACATTGACTCATAACAATTCACACAACACAAATCAACTTCTCTGGTCATTCTAAAGAAGCTCCAAGCATCTTTCTCTGCTCTATAAGCAAGAACACACTTCTGTAAGTCGTTCATACTCATTTGGTCCTGCATTTCCATAGTTATAGCTCAAAAACGCAACCGTCGTAACTAACGGTTGTCATTACAATAACTTGCAAATGGTTCAGTCTTATGACGGATCAAAAGTAGTTTTGAGTAGGTAATTATGTGGGTAATAAACCTCTAAAAAGGTTCCCCCTGATCACCACTCTAACTATGTCAAATATCGAGTCAAACGTGCGGTTAAAAAGTCAACAGAAAGCTATTTTAGCGATTTATGCATAATCTGTAATGTATATGTTATAAAACCTGTTTTGACACTTATAAAACATGATATTAAGTATATAAACTTGTTTGCGCTCGTTTGAATCGACCATTTGCTATATTGAACCGGTTCGGAGCCGAATGTCGCAAAAGTTTGACTTTTGCTTTGACTTCAGTTCTGACCCGTTTTAGTGAGGTATAGATATACCTTAGGACTCTCTTAGGACCAGATCACATGTTGGTATAAACCCCTGTGGTCGGTTCATGAGTTATCCGAGTCTTTTGCGCAATTCCGTCATTCGCCTAAAAGTTGACCGTAACGGCCTTTTAAAATTAAAACGAGTATTTCGGACACGTGAACGGACCAAAACCTTGCTTATTAAATTATAAGCATGTCCTTAAAGTTTCACGTCAATCCGAGGTCTAGAATGAGAGTTATGCTAATTAGCGCAATTTAAATAAACTTTAGTAATTAACGGCGCAAATAGCATAACGCCTATCTAAACCAAGATTTTGTCACCAAATCTTTTACCCACTGTTATAAAATAATATTTTGGGAATTTTAAAGATTTTTAATAATTTTTACCTTGCTCATAACCTGCGGTTATGGCTACGGTTCGGTAAATACCGAATATGCCCTTTTTGGCCAAAACATGAGTTCTACAAGGTCTTTTGACCCGATTCCAGTTGCTACTGGTTTTAAATAATGAATAAAGTATTTTAAGCTTTATAAGCTGTTCGGGAAACTCAGATTTCCTGTAGAACTCGAAAAGCCTTTCTAAAGTCTTTAAAATGACCGAAAAGCCCCTACGGGGCATAATATTAACTTAAACTCGTTACGGGCGTCACGGAAGGTATCCTACTGATACCACAACCCAATTAAGGCATATTGACTTAGGAAATAAGCGTACGACTCTCATAGTTAACCGTTTCGCCTATTGCGCGCACGATTCGGCTTATGAAACTAGTTTTCATAATTTAGCCGATACGGGTCAAATTATATTATTTGAACCCCAAAATCCAGAGTGTGAACCATTAACCCATATAAAACAAGTCTCTGAACTTGTTGGGTCAGAATCACACTCCATTCTCGGTTTTCGCCTTTCCGCGCGATTAAACCATATCTATATATATATCGGAACCAACCGGTCTAGGCTACGGCCATTATAACGACCCGTTAGGATTCTAAGAGGTTAATTAAAACCTTCGTTCCAGATTAGGAGCCCCAGTAAAAGCTATCGGTGATTTAATCCAAAATAAGGAAATATACTTGCAAAGGTAAATACTTTAACTTATTTCCCCTATATGGGCTTGGGTTACGGTATATTAATACCGCTTGATTGAGCATTATATTCTTCCATCGCTTAGGTGGTTAATTAAATAATATGATCGGCTCATTTAAACAGTTTTGTTGCTTATAAGCCTTTGGGGGGTTTAATGACCGTTGTCCCGGATATCCTTGGCATCATTTTACGAAATGGCCACGACCATCGACATCCCGGTGTAGGCGTACACCCGGTATAAAGTGTCGACATTAAATTAAAAGACGTAGCCGTTGGTTTTTATACTACGGTTTTACGCAAACGTGGTGTGTCTATAAATCTTTAACCCGGCACGACCCGGGCTACTGAACGCATAAAAGAACATGTAAAACGTTCACAAGATTTTATTATAATTTTCCCAAGTTATAAAAGAGTTTGTGCCTTGTGCATTCAAATCAATTTTAAATAAACATTTTCAAATGTGTCAGTTGAATGTATTTACCAGTGTAAACTGACGTATTTTCCCCAAAAAGATTAAGTGCAGGTACCTAAACGTAAATTGGCTGGTATTAGCTCCCTAGCGTCGTGATAAGTCTCGCAAGCTTGATTGCAGTATCTGATGGAACAATACTTTATGTTTATTTACGATCCGCTGTGGATATATTCAACTTTTGTAATACATTTGATATTACAACCAGAGGTTGAGTTTATATATTTATCTTATGCTTCCGCTGTGCATTATATAATTGTGTGGTTTGACTATATTGTTGCCAACATCGTCACGGTAATCCCCCACCGGGCCCACCGGTGAGACACGTGGAAATCGGGGTGTGACAGGTTGGTATCAGAGCCAACATTGAGTGAATTAAACACATTAGGCATTGTGTTTAATCTCAATGACACAATTGCACATACTTGAGTCTAGACAATAACTTAGGACAAATTCGGATTATTACTCCTTTTTGTCTTTATTTTCGATTCGATTTTAATAAGTTTTGGAGCAGGAAAATGCCACCTGTTATATTCCGAGGAAGAGGAAGGGGAAGAAGAGGCCGAGGAGAAATCGTGACACATCACGATAACGAGGCTGGACCATCTGGTACAAGACATCCTTCGATGACACGGAGCGAAGAGCCACAACGACGAAGAGATCTGTACGAACCTGCGAGGCATTCCACTTCGCACAGCTCGACGCCATCCTACCGGCACTCCTTTGGGCCAAACTCAGAAAATGATCCCAACAACCCACAACCTTCCTTCATACCTCTACAACGTTCAGTATCGACCCGGAATTATGACGACCCTACTCCATACTACATAGGTCAGTTTAATCCAGCTGACTACATACAGGAACCTTCAGGATTTGTTCCGCTTGGTCCACAAGACCACTTTTCTGAAGATCCCATGGAGGAAGATGAGGATCCTACTGAACCAGCTCGTGGTACGCCCACGCATCCGATAGAAGTCTCTGATGGGTCATCCTTCCATGGAACGCCCTATCAATGACCAGACAGTTTCCAAGCGTTGTTTGACCGACATGAGTGGTACTACACACCACCCCAACAGACATCTCAACAACCGCGACATCCACAGGATCCCTCTGAGGATTCACGCTTTGAGGCAGTTACGCCACCACCTCCGCCACCGGCACAACCAGTAATACCTGATCCGCCGAGGCGTAGGAGGACAAATGCACGTATGTCTACACGAGGAGGAGGGGGTATTCACTTCAGCACTCCTCGACATTCTAGTAGTAGCCACTATCCGCCACTACGAGAAGAAGGACCCTCAAGTCCTATACAGGAGGCGAACTCCGCACCAGCTACACAAAATTCGCCACCGTTTGGGTATGACCAACCCATACCAGCTTACACGGGTCCAACGGCTTACAACCCGTTCGAACTGTCACAAGCACAATACAACTACGGCTATGAGCGCGACCCCTATGTGGTGTCGGCAAGATATAATGCGCGCTACCCTGACGGAGCACATGGAAACATGGGACCACCGGATTACTCAGCTCATGGGTATCCAATACCTCCCAGACCTCCAGTTCCACATCAAGCGCCACAACCACGTTTCTCTCCTCCTGAACAGGAAGAAATACTCCATCGACTAGATCGTGTGGAGAGAGAGTTCGAGGAAGAGAAGAAAAGCCACCGAGGATTTCTCAAAGGCTTGGCAAACCTATTAAAGGGCAAAAAGAAGAAACGTGACCACTAGCCCTTAATAGTTGTACTAATGTAATTTCTACTTTGAAATAAGTCCCTGCGTGGACTTGTCACTTATTTTAAAAACCTCTATGGAGGTATGTACTATTTGAAAGACCCGTTTAGGGCAATATGTAATTGTAATTGAGATTATGGAATGTATGTTATGAGTTTTGTTTTAATATATATAAAATAAATCAAAACCATTCCTTTTATATTGATCTGCCTAAATAAAGAATCTTAAAAGGTGAAACCTAGCTTGGTGTCTTTTAAGATCCAGTCAAGATGGTACGACCTAATTGAAAAGATTCTGATTCCCTGTTAACCTCTGTACGCATGTTAACAATCATGGCAGATGTGAATCGTTAAAATCACGCACGTCATTCTTATACGATAATCCTTTAAGGATTTCAAAACCCAACTAAATGATTTATAAATCGTGGGTTAAATCACCAATGAAGGTGATCAATATTATAAAAACATCCATTAGTGATGTAGTGCCTACGGGCCAATATTATTAAAACATCCATTAGTGATGTAGTGCCTACGGGCCAATATTATTAAAACATCCATTAGTGATGTAGTGCCTACGGGCCAATATTATTAAAACATCCATTAGTGATGTAGTGCCTACGGGCCAGTATTATTAAAACATCCATTAGTGATGTAGTGCCTACGGGCCAGTATTATAAAAACATCCATTAGTGATGTAGTGCCTACGGGCCAACCATATTAAAACATCCATTAGTGATGTAGTGCCTACGGGCCAACCTTATTAAAAACATCCATTTGAGATGTAGTGCCTACGGGCCAACCATATTAAAACATCCATTAGAGGTGTAGTGCCTATGGGCCATAATAATTGTCTTATAAAGACAAAAGGCAGTGGTAGTCTATGACTCTCTGTCAGAAAGAGATAAGAGAACTACGGTTCGAACCTCTATGCCTTTGATTCTCTGAAATCTCGGCTAATATTATAAAACATCATCATGATTAGGCTTTATGCCGCCAATACTATTTATATAGCTGAAATAGGATATATTCAAATCCTAATATTTAATGAAATAATAAGTTAACCACATATGGTCTCTGTACCATGGTTGACAAATTGTCATAAAAGACAATTATATAATAATCGCCTAAATAAAATTTTGTTATCTTCTGTAACAGATTCAAGTTACAATGGCGGATCCCAATGGAGAGAACAGCCACACAAATGAAGATGACTATGACAATACGCCAGTGCATCTGACAGGCGCACAACTGAAGGCTCTGATTGACAATGCTGTTCAGGCAGCTATTGATCGTCAATATACTGAGTCCCAAGGCAGAACCGTGTCAAAACCACCCTCTAAACCAAAGACACACTCCAAACCACCCTCTGAACCCAAGAAAGATGACGACAAACACTCGTCCACTGAGCACAGCGTTCATCGCGATAGAGAATATACTGATGCATCCAGTGCTAAGGGTTGCACCTACAAATACTTTGTATCATGTAAGCCCCGGGAATTTACAGGGGAGAAAGGTGCGGTTGACTGTATCACCTGGCTAGACGAGATGGACACGATTGTGGACATCAGCGGGTGCGCTGAGAGGGACGTGGTAAAGTTTGTGTCCCAGTCGTTCAAGGGCGAGGCCCTGGCGTGGTGGAGAGCTCTGGTGCAGGCTTCAGGTAAGTCTGCCTTATACAAAATGTCATGGGGGGAGTTTATTGCCCTCATAAAAGAAAACTACTGCCCTCAACATGAGGTTGAGAAGATTGAGGCGGATTTTGTCTCACTAGTGATGACGAACCTGGACTGCCAGGCGTATTTGACGAGTTTCAATACCATGTCTCGTCTAGTTCCATACCTGGTGACACCAGAACCCAGAAGAATCGCCCGTTTCATTGGGGGATTAGAGCCTGCAATAAAGGCTAGCGTAAAGGCTTCTCGACCGACGACCTTCAGGTCAGTTACTGACCTCTCCTTGTCTCTTACACTTGATGCTGTCCGTCTGAGGGCACAAAGGAGCAAGGAGGCTGAAAAGCGAAAACGTGAGGATGATACCTCACGAAAGTCTGGGAAAAAGCACCGTGGAAATGGTGAGGGCAAGAGAGGGTCGGAGGCAAAGAAGGAGGGGCAAGCTGATGGAAGACCTCACTGCAAGGTCTGCAAGAAACCTCACTCCGGGAAGTGTAGGTTTGCGTCTGGTTCACAGTCGCAACAAAAGACTCCATCCTGTGGGCTATGCAAGTCCAAGGATCATAAGACCGTGGAGTGCAAAAAGATAAAGGATGCAACCTGCTATGGTTGTAACGAAAAGGGGCACATAAAGAGTAATTGCCCTAAGTATGCCAAGAAGGCGGAAGAGACTAAGAAGTCAAATGCGAGAGTTTTTCGCATGGATGCAAAGGAAGCGGTTAAGGACGACAATGTGCTTACAGGTACTTTTCTCGTAAATAATATATTTGCAAGAGTACTATTCGATTCTGGCGCTGATAAATCCTTTGTAGACCAGAAATTTTGCCAACTACTAAATATGCCTATCAAAACCCTTGACGTGAAATACGAAGTAGAGTTAGCAGACGGCACGACAGAAACCGTCTCAACTGTTCTAGAAGGATGTGAAATGACCATTAGGAACCATTCTTTTCCTTTATCTCTACTTCCTTTCAAATTAGCGGGTTTTGACATTGTGCTAGGCATGGACTGGTTATCCCGTAATCAGGCCCAAATCATTTGCGGCAAAAGGCAGATAGTCTTAAAGACTCCGAGTGGTGAATCTCTTACCATTCGAGGGGATACGCATTACGGATTGCCCGAAGACGTATCTATGCTGAAAGCTTCAAGGTGTTTGAACAGAGGCTGTGTAATTTACATGGCTCAAGTGATAATAGAAGAACCAAAGCCGAAGATCGAGGATCTTCCTGTCATTTCTGAATACCCCGAGGTTTTTCCCGAAGAACTACCTGGTTTGCCACCAGATAGACAAGTGGAGTTCAGAATTGACATCATTCCTGGAGCAGCTCCGATAGCAAGAGCACCTTACAGATTAGCTCCGACGGAAATGAAAGAACTGAGGACCCAGTTGGATGAACTGCTGGCAAAAGGTTTTATCAGACCTAGTTCATCTCCCTGGGGAGCTCCTGTCCTATTTGTAAAGAAGAAGGACGGATCAATGCGGTTGTGCATTGATTACCGTGAGCTAAATAAAGTTACCATAAAGAATAGATATCCTTTACCAAGGATCGATGATCTATTCGATCAGCTGCAAGGAGCGAGCTACTTCTCCAAGATCGACTTGAGATCGGGTTATCATCAGCTAAGGGTCAGAGATGAAGATGTACATAAGACAGCATTTAGGACTCGCTATGGTCATTACGAGTTCCTAGTGATGCCTTTTGGGCTCACAAATGCACCGGTTGCGTTCATGGATCTCATGAATCGCGTCTGCAAGCCGTATTTGGACAAATTTGTCATAGTCTTCATCGACGATATCCTTATATATTCCAAGAACCAAGCTGACCACGAGAAGCACCTCCGTTGCATACTCGAATTACTACAGCGTGAGAAACTCTACGCCAAATTCTCGAAATGTGAATTCTGGCTAAGAGAGGTTCAGTTTCTAGGTCACGTTGTAAGTGAACGTGGTATCCAAGTGGATCCCGCTAAGGTAGAGGCAGTCATGAACTGGCAAGAGCCAAAGACGCCTACCGAAATCCGTAGCTTCCTGGGGTTAGCAGGATACTACCGGAGATTTATTGAAAACTTTTCGAGGATTGCTGCGCCCTTGACTTCCTTGACCAAGAAGAAAGAAAAGTACATTTGGGGCCCAAAGCAGCAAGAGTCCTTTGAAATACTAAAGCAGAATCTAAGCAACGCACCTGTGCTGACATTACCAGAAGGTACAGATGAATTCGTAGTTTACTGCGATGCATCACACACGGGCATGGGGTGTGTGCTTATGCAGAAGGGCAAGGTGATTGCCTATGCTTCAAGGCAATTAAAGGTGCATGAAAAGAATTACACCACCCATGATTTGGAGTTGGGTGCCGTTGTATTTGCACTTAAGTTGTGGAGGCACTACCTTTATGGCATTAAATTTGTGATTTATTCTGATCACAAAAGCCTCCAGCACCTGTTCAACCAGAAAGAGTTGAACATGAGGCAACGTCGTTGGATGGAAACCTTGAATGACTATGATTGCGAGATCAGGTACCATCCCGGCAAAGCGAATGTAGTCGCTGATGCCTTAAGCAGGAAAGAAAGGGTAAAACCCATTCGAATCAATGCCAAGAGCATTGAAGTCAAGAACAATCTAATTGAAAGGATATTAGCTGCACAGCGAGAGGCTGTGTTGGAAGCTAACTATCCAAATGAAAAGCTGGGAGTAACTGAGGAGCAGTTGACTCTTAGCAAGGATGGAATACTTAGGCTGAACGGACGTATATGGGTTCCAATTTATGGAGGACTACGAGATGTTATCCTCCAGGAAGCCCATAGTTCCAAATACTCAGTCCATCCTGGTGCTGACAAAATGTACCAAGACCTAAAGGCAAATTATTGGTGGATAGGCTTGAAAAAGTCTGTAGCCGCCCATGTAGCAAAGTGCTTGACTTGTGCTCAAGTCAAAGCCGAGCACCAAAAGCCGTCTGGCTTGCTACAACAGCCTGAACTTCCCGAGTGGAAGTGGGAATGTGTAACCATGGACTTCATAACCAAGTTGCCCAAAACCAGGAAGGGAAACGATACAATATGGGTCATAGTTGATAGGCTGACTAAATCAGCTCATTTTCTACCCATTAAGGAGACATATAGCTCCGATATGTTAGCCCAACTTTATGTTGATAAGATTGTAGCCTTACACGGCATACCTGTGTCTATTATCTCCGACAGGGATACTAGATACACATCTCACTTCTGGAAAAGTTTCCAGCAATCTTTGGGCACGCGTTTAAACTTTAGTACGGCTTACCATCCACAGACGGACGGTCAAAGTGAGCATACTATCCAAACGCTAGAAGACATGCTTCGTGCATGTGCGATCGATTTAGGTGGTAACTGGGATAAGAACCTACCCCTGATCGAATTCTCCTACAATAATAGCTACCACACCAGCATAAAGGCTGCGCCTTTCGAGGCATTATACGGTAGGAAATGCAGATCGCCTGTTTGTTGGGCGGAAGTAGGAGAGGTCCAATTAACAGGACCAGAGATTGTTTTCCAGACAACGGACAAGATTGTCCAGATCCGGGAACGTCTCAAGGCTGCCCGCGATAGGCAGAAGAGCTACGCTGATCCAAAGCGTAAAGATTTTCACTTCGATTACAATGGGCTATTCGACTCCTTTAATCTGCCAACCACTGACGAAGAATCTGCAGCTGCTAGAATGTTATTCGATAGTGACAACGCTGCTGGCTCGCCATTGGTTAGACCTATTATCGTTAACCCCCAAGGTTCTAATTCGGTTAACAATACGGTAAAAAATGAGGTATTTGAAGATGCTACTGATTACAATGAGTCATCGGAAGACGATGAATATCATGATGTGTCAGAAGGCTCTTCAGCTCCAGTTGCTCCTGTTCAAGGTGCTTCTTTAGAAACTCCTCAAGTGCAGAATGTAGATACTGCTGAAGGGAATGCATCCACTTCTACGCATATTGCAGGTGTGGAATTGGTTGTTGATCTTAATATTAACAATTTGGGTATCAATGCTCGTGTTCCTGAAAATCCTAAAATGAGGATTCACGATATCCATCCACAGCAAAACATTATAGGAGATGTCCAACGCGGTGTGCAGACGCGTAATCAGCTGAGAAATAACCAGAATGCTGGTTTATATTCAGCCATTAGAGAATCCGGTCTTCAAAATGATTGGTCCTTTGCGTGTTACGTTTCACAAGAAGAACCGAAATCTTGGAAGGAAGCCTTAAAAGATAATTCTTGGGTTGAAGCCATGCTGGATGAACTGCAGCAATTTCAAAAGCTAGGTGTTTGGAAGCTTGTTGAAAAGCCGGAGAATTACAAGAAAATGGCACTCGCTGGGTTTTTTAATGCAAGAAGGACGATCGTGGAGTAGTTATTCGTAACAAGGCGAGATTGGTTGTTCAAGGATTTCGCCAGATTGAAGGCATTGACTACAATGAAGTTTATGCACCTGTTGCACGTCTGGAAGCTATTCGGATCTTTCTAGCTTATGCTTCTTTCAAAGGATTCAAAGTCTACCAGATGGACGTCAAAAGTGCTTTTCTTCACGGTATAGTCCAAGAAGAGGTGTACATCGAACAACCTCCAGGTTTTGAAGATCCTATTCACCCCGATCGGGTATGGTTGCTCAACAAAGCTCTTTATGGCTTACATGTAACACCTCGAATTTTTGTGTCCAATAATGTGTTAACACGTGTCATTTGTTTACACGTGGCATTGATATTAAATAAAGGACTAATTTTGACAAACCTTGAAAGTATATAAATTCGAGGGTTATAAATGTCAACAAGGGTAAATATACTGTATAGTAACCCTAAATAACGCTTGAACCTTCAAACGAATAAATCATAGATCGTACGGAAGCGAAACGCGGAAGAAAGTGAGAGATTACGAGCTACAGGGGTTAACTGTGTCAACATGTTTAATATTACCTCTGAGTGACCCTTTAACGTTCCCAAGACTTCGTAACAGTGTTATACGCTCACCAGAATATACTATATAAATTCCGCGAAGTTCCGTCTTAAAACGAGAGAGTTATACTCAGATTCGTATGAGAAGGGTTAAAAGCGTCAATAACAGAAGTTAAGGCCTTCTGAATAATTAATAAATAAACCGGGGACTTAACAACACGGATAAATAACACGAGGCCCCTATCGGTAAATAACCGAGGGCCAAACCGCAAAGTTACCCTTTCAAACCCGAAAGGTCAGGTAAATCATTACGAAAGATTTCGTTATTAATTACCAGGATTTCGCAATCATGACAAAAGATTTAAAATTTCTGAAATCTTAACCTCTCGCGACCCGCGTGAAGGTTATGGTTAAGTTGAGGCGGGCCGCGAGCCTCCTGTATTACGCGTCTGATATTCAAATCCTAGGCGACCCGCATTAAAATGGCATGGAACTCCCATGCGGGCCGCGTGGGACGCCCAGATGCAGAAACATTGTAACTACTTGACCTTTGGACCCTTTGAACGACCAACAAGCAATTAATGGGGCATGGGCACTCTATGCTCGACCCATAACACTTAGGGGACATCTGCCCATCATCCACACTCAGTGTAGCATGAGTTGTAATGATCTTAGAGCCTAAGTTTCACTATAAATAGCCACATTGGCTCATAACAATTCACACAACACAAATCAACTTCTCTGGTCATTCTAAAGAAGCTCCAAGCATCTTTCTCTGCTCTATAAGCAAGAACACACTTCTGTAAGTCGTTCATACTCATTTGGTCCTGCATTTCCATAGTTATAGCTCAAAAACGCAACCGTCGTAACTAACGGTTGTCATTACAATAACTTGCAAATGGTTCAGTCTTATGACGGATCAAAAGTAGTTTTGAGTAGGTAATTATGTGGGTAATAAACCTCTAAAAAGGTTCCCCCTGATCACCACTCTAACTATGTCAAATATCGAGTCAAACGTGCGGTTAAAAAGTCAACAGAAAGCTATTTTAGCGATTTATGCATAATCTGTAATGTATATGTTATGAAACCTGTTTTGACACTTATAAAACATGATATTAAGTATATAAACTTGTTTGCGCTCGTTTGAATCGACCATTTGCTATATTGAACCGGTTCGGAGCCGAATGTCGCAAAAGTTTGACTTTTGCTTTGACTTCAGTTCTGACCCGTTTTAGTGAGGTATAGATATACCTTAGGACTCTCTTAGGACCAGATCACATGTTGGTATAAACCCCTGTGGTCGGTTCATGAGTTATCCGAGTCTTTTGCGCAATTCCGTCATTCGCCTAAAAGTTGACCGTAACGGCCTTTTAAAATTAAAACGAGTATTTCGGACACGTGAACGGACCAAAACCTTGCTTATTAAATTATACGCATGTCCTTAAAGTTTCACGTCAATCCGAGGTCTAGAATGAGAGTTATGCTAATTAGCGCAATTTAAATAAACTTTAGTAATTAACGGCGCAAATGGCATAACGCCTATCTAAACCAAGATTTCATCACCAAATCTTTTACCCACTGTCATAAAATAATATTTTGGGAATTTTAAAGATTTTTAATAATTTTTACCTTGCTCATAACCTGCGGTTATGGCTACGGTTCGGTAAATACCGAATATGCCCTTTTTGGCCAAAACATGAGTTCTACAAGGTCTTTTGACCCGATTCCAGTTGCTACTAGTTTTAAATAATGAATAAAGTATTTTAAGCTTTATAATCTGTTCGGGAAACTCAGATTTCCTGTAGAACTCGAAAAGCCTTTTTAAAGTCTTTAAAATGACCGAAAAGCCCCTACGGGGCATAATATTAACTTAAACTCGTTACGGGCGTCACGGAAGGTATCCTACTGATACCACAACCCAATTAAGGCATATTGACTTAGGAAATAAGCGTACGACTCTCATAGTTAACCGTTTCGCCTATTGCGCGCACGATTCGGCTTATGAAACTAGTTTTCATAATTTAGCCGATACGGGTCAAATTATATTATTTGAACCCCAAAATCCAGAGTGTGAACCATTAACCCATATAAAACAAGTCTCTGAACTTGTTGGGTCAGAATCACACTCCATTCTCGGTTTTCGCCTTTCCGCGCGATTAAACCATATCTATATATATATCGGAACCAACCGGTCTAGGCTACGGCCATTATAACGACCCGTTAGGATTCTAAGAGGTTAATTAAAACCTTCGTTCCATATTAGGAGCCCCAGTAAAAGCTATCGGTGATTTAATCCAAAATAAGGAAATATACTTGCAAAGGTAAATACTTTAACTTATTTCCCCTATATGGGCTTGGGTTACGGTATATTAATACCGCTTGATTGAGCATTATATTCTTCCATCGCTTAGGTGGTTAATTAAATAATATGATCGGCTCATTTAAACAGTTTTGTTGCTTATAAGCCTTTGGGGGGTTTAATGACCGTTGTCCCGGATATCCTTGGCATCATTTTACGAAATGGCCACGACCATCGACATCCCGGTGTAGGCGTACACCCGGTATAAAGTGTCGACATTAAATTAAAAGACGTAGCCGTTGGTTTTTATACTACGGTTTTACGCAAACGTGGTGTGTCTATAAATCTTTAACCCGGCACGACCCGGGCTACTGAACGCATAAAAGAACATGTAAAACGTTCACAAGATTTTATTATAATTTTCCCAAGTTATAAAAGAGTTTGTGCCTTGTGCATTCAAATCAATTTTAAATAAACATTTTCAAATGTGTCAGTTGAATGTATTTACCAGTGTAAACTGACGTATTTTCCCCAAAAAGATTAAGTGCATGTACCTAAACGTAAATTGGCTGGTATTAGCTCCCTAGCGTCGTGATAAGTCTCGCAAGCTTGATTGCAGTATCTGATGGAACAATACTTTATGTTTATTTACGATCCGCTGTGGATATATTCAACTTTTGTAATACATTTGATATTACAACCAGAGGTTGAGTTTATATATTTATCTTATGCTTCCACTGTGCATTATATAATTGTGTGGTTTGACTATATTGTTGCCAACATCGTCACGGTAATCCCCCACCGGGCCCACCGGTGAGACACGTGGAAATCGGGGTGTGACATTACATCAAGCACCTAGGGCTTGGTACGCAACCTTATCCAATTATCTTCTGGAGAATGGATTTCGACAAGGTCTTATTGATTGCACACTCTTTATCAAGGAACAAGATGGAGATCTTCTGCTGGTGCAGGTATACGTTGACGATATAATTTTTGGTTCTACTAATGATTATTTGTGCAGGCAATTCGAACGTGTTATGCAGGAAAAGTTCGAAATGAGCGCTATGGGGGAAATGAATTTCTTCTTAGGCCTACAAGTTAAACAAACAGAGTCTGGGACATTCATCCATCAGACTAAATATGTTGGTGACATTTTGAGCCGATTCCAAATGTCAGATGCAACGCCCATTGGTACCCCACTTCCGTAGAATCACGGGATTACTCCGGATTTGAAGGGTGAAACATCAACTCCTCATACTATCGCGCTATGATCGGATCTCAAATGTATCTCACTGCTTCAAGGCCTGACATCATGTATCCAACTTGCCTGCTTTTAAGATATCAAGCCAACCCGAAGGCCTCTCATCTGTCAACTGTTAAAAGGATTTTTCGCTATTTGAAGGGTTTCCTTGACACCGGTCTTTGGTACCCTAGGGATGATAGCTTTGACTTGACTGCATACAGTGATTCTGATTTTGGTGGATGCAAAATAGATGGCAAATCAACAACAGCAGGATGTCAATTCTTAGGAAATCGCCTGGTTACGTGGCAGTGCAAGAAGCAAACGTGTGTTGCTACATCAACTTGTGAAGCAGAATACAATGCTGCCTCCAGGTGTTGCTCCCAAGTCTTGTGGATACAACAACAAATGCGCAACTACGGTTTTGAATTCCTATCTACTCCTATTTTTGTTGATAACAATGCTGCCTTACAGATCACTAGAAATCCTGTGCAGCATTCCAAGACCAAACACATCGAAATTAAATATCACTTCATACGTGATTGTTTTGACAAAAGATTAATCGATGTCGTTTATGTCCCCACCGATCACCAACGTGCCGACCTGTTTACAAAAGCTTTTGATAAAACACGTTTTGATTATCTACTTTTGGTCAATGGCATTAAGGTGATACCCGAGTAAACTTCTTTGGCTAATCGTTTTTTGTAAATATTTTCTTTAAAAACTCTAAAAAAACAAAAAGATTTTCGTTTTCGTAACCTTTTAGCATTTTAGGGGGAGTAAATTCAAGAAAATACAAAAAAATTTGAAAAATCAAAAAAGATGTCTTTACTTTCTGTCTTTTCGTTTCAAAATTCAAAATTAAAAAAAAAATATTAGAAAATCAAAAATGAGTTTCTTGGATAAAGGAAGATGATGATACTCACTGGTGTGGTTGGTCAACGTGTTAAAAAGTGTAAAACAAAAATTGATGAGAAATGATAAGTATCTCTACTAACGATGTATCGGTAGGCTCACAATCAAACTAAAATGTGCAGGATGATACAAACCTAACAGACTTCAAGCCAGGTGGGAACCATTCATTGGCATATGGTCTTAGTACTGAAATTTCATTTGAGAGATTGCCGAGATTCTAAGATATTCGGTCTTTATGCTGCTTATCATCTGGGTATCATGGTTGTATCTTTTACCGGAAAATTACGGAGACGAAGTCTAGATCTTCCATGATACTATACATACGTGTACATATTGCATTCGACCTCAATAAGTGATCAACAATCACATGTCCAAACAAATAAGTGATAAACTATCACATTTTTCCGGGAGTCAAGTTCGTCTCTTTGCTGTACGAAAGTACTGACCTGTTCACGGGCTTACTCCTGTGCCCTCATGCATATGAAAATCAAGTTCCTCATCAATAAGTGATTCTATCACATAGGTCTTGTTTTCAATCAAAATAAGTGAGTTTCTCACATCTTTTATACGGTCAAACAGATGATAATCGGTATACTCACCGGTAAGATGAACTCTCGTGCATACCTTGATACGGGAATGTGTCGTGAGTGGATTCACATCGACTTGTAAGTATAATCCTTACCGTAAATCGTATCTCCTAATTGTGATTACGTTTGATCAGTTTGAGCTTATGTGGACAACAATACCGATAATCGAGGTAGTATACTTATCCAGAACATTAACTCGCAAAAAGTTTGCGTTGTACAGTCATTTAGTGCTTTAAATGGTTTTTCTTTTAATTTTCCGCGCTTTAAATTTGTTTTTAGTGTAATTTGTAAAGTTGATTTTTTATTAAGCCGAAGTTGTTGCTTGGTGTTTTCTGCCGGAAGCCTAAAACCTACTTCATAAAACATCCTTGCATTTAAAACTCAAACAAAATGGAAAAGTGTTCAATTAATCAAAATCTGGTGTGCAAAATTTTCATGCCTTAGTGTTTTTGAAAAATGATGTCGACGAAACAAGCTGTATGGTCAACGAAAAAAATTATATCGATGAAACAAGGCTGGTCAAAGTCAAAGGTCTCTACTTGGTCAACCTTGGTCAAACCTGTTTTGGTAGTCGACGAAACACTTCGTTTCGTGGAGGTTACGACGAAACGCAAATGGCCCAGTTCGTTTCATCGTGGGCTATGTTTTAAGGCCCAAGTCCAGCCCAACTTATCCGTTTCGTCGAAGCCCGAAGTCTGTTTTGTCGAGATGTCCGTTTCGCCGAGGTAAGGCGGTGTATAAAAGGGGTCCCAGTGTTCACTTTTTTCAACATAAACCTGTTCATCTTCTCCACACTCCACCGCCATACCCCTCTGCCATACCCATTCTTGAACCCTCAAAACCCTTTTTTTTCCTCAAAATCTAACAAAAATCAAAGGTACAATAATGTTCTTGATCATGTTTCAAACATTTTGACCCGTATGTTTTTGTTTGAAACTCTCGGAGACCCTTGTTTACCTAATGATTTCATGATTTAAGCTTGTATCTGGTTTGGAATCTTATGAAATCAGATAGATTTAGAGTTTATGTGTGTATATGTGCTTTGATTTGGGTTTGGTTTCATGTAGTAAAAACATGGGATGTGGGTTTCTTGGTTGTTTGAATTATTTTGGTGGGTTTCGGTCAAAAACACATGTCGGTTTTATATCAGGGTTGTTTTTGGTTGGTTTGGGTATAAACAAACTGTTGAATGTTGGTTGATTTTGCATCTGATCATTGTTCAAACCCCATACGGCGAAACACCCAAATGTCTGAAACCCTAACTGTTCAAAAATCCTACTAACGACGAAACGATGAAACGACGAAATGGATCCGTTTCGTGGTATCCGTTTCGTCGAGGTATTGTCGACGAAACAAACTGGTCAACGGTCAACTCTGTTTCGTCGCTGATCATTCTGTTTCTTCGAAGTCTCTGTGTTTCGTCGTCCATGCCTTAGCAAATTTTTCATTTTGGTGCTTTTTCACAGAATGTGTGTAATTATGTGTTTAATGTCCATTTGATGATCAAACATGTTTGTATGTAAGTTTAATACACTTATTGTAACATTGTGACTTATTGTGGACATTTTCATATACAGATGGCACCGAAAGAAGGCAAATGGAAACCCGCGACAAAAAAAAAAGTCTGAGGAGGAGATTATGTCTGAGAAGCATCATAATCAAATTGCTTTTCTGGATCCGGAAGAAAAGTGTAGGACCGGTTTTGACGCCGTTCGATTGCGTAACGAACGTTCGACGTGCGGAATCCGTGAACGTGCGTGATCGAACACACAATAACGTACTAGAAACGTGATTTTATTGATGAAGATGACGTGTACAAGCAAAAATCACGTGGAGAGTATACTTTCTCTCTCTAGACTTTCTCTCTCTAAACTTGAATTACCAAAATCACCAAATGGAGCAAAAGTCTTAAACATTACACAATAACTCTCTATTTATAGGCTAAGGCTTTTAATGAGATTTCTCATTAATTACAAGATTGCCACCTTGCCTTTTGACTAAATATAATGCTTTCAAGACTCGATTTCTTCGGTTTCTTGCTACGACTCGGATTGACGAAGGCGATAGACATTTATGCACTAACAATCTCCCCCTTGGATATTGCCGCAGTCAATCTCGTAGCGTCTTGACTATCTCTTTCTCGAACAGAATCCCCGTGGATCTGTCTTCAAACTTCCGTTGCTCTTCCTATTGATCAGACTTCTTTTCTTCAGGCTCCCCCTTTCGTCAAGCTTCCGTGCTCTTAGGATCGACGCCTGGCTTTCCGTAGCAACAGAATTAGAAACCTACACATCTCAAACACACAATTATAACAAACAATATTGTGATTCAACTAAATGAATCATCTAAACATTTGAGAATCTTTTACATTTGAAATTTAACAAAATTTGAAACATTCCAAATTCTGATTCAACATTTCAAATCAATTAACCTATCCAACTGTTCATCTTGTTTAGCCTTTGAGATTTTGAATATCAGCTTTTCAACATCAGCTGTCGAAAATCTTTTTGGATTTTTCATACTATGAAACATAAATGCAATAGCAGAAATTAAATGCAGAAATGAAATATGTACAAACATATTTTGTGAGTTTGTGCAAGAGGATCATATCAGTTTTTGAGACACATCACCAACACCGTTAAGCTTTTAAACATTTCAAGTTTTAAACAATTTACCTAGATTGTCAGTATATTGGTCCACTTTAAATTTTCACACAAATTTCAATTGATTCGAGATACGATATTAATGTTTTAGAAACTTGAACTTAAATGTGTATCACTCCACTTAAATATACTCCCGTATCCCGATCCCAATGTTCAGTCTTACAGGTGAGTATACCACAGATGATATCTGTAAAGGGGTAAATTGCGAGGGCCGTGAGAGCTCAGGTCGATACTTCCGTATACGTAGAGAGATAACGGCTTCGACTTTCGGTGGGTCCCCTTTAGAGGATCTTTTGTTACAACAGCAGCGACTATCAATTTTATTGTTTCATCAGCTTGCTGAGGGTGAAGCTTATGTTTCAAAACTTTTGCGGAAAGTATTATCCGGGGACTAGGTCAGTATTTCCATACAGCAGAAGTCCCGGGATAATACCCCAGATATCACGAGCATAAAGACCTAGTATCTCAGAATACGGGACCTTTCAAACAGGATTTCAGGGGTTACCTATATATCCTGGAGGTGTTCCCCACGTAAACGCAAGTTGAATTTATGTTTATATCCCAAACTGGTCTACTAATTCTGTAAAAACCTACCGGCACATCTTTAGCGAGATTGTTTATCACTTTTAAACATTACATATCTTTAGCGTGTTGTGATAGACCACTGATGTACTATCATTTCCTCTTTTATGCAACAAAAACTCATTTTTGATTTTTCAATGTTTTTTATATTTTCAAATTTTCTAATTTTTTTTTTAATTTTTCTCCCCCTAAAATCAAAATATGTTTCAATTTTGATTTTCTGGGAAAATTTGAAACAAACTGTACAAACTTGACAACTTGATGAGAATCACATCAATTCTCCATCCACCTGGCGTAAACAATCAGAACTCCCCCTGACAACAAACTATTTTCCCATTATGATTTCAAAACACTTAAGTTTGTTTTAATCAAAATCGTTTTTCCAGAAAATTAGTTTGTGTTTACCACTTTTAAGTTTACCACTTATGAAGCATGGGGATATGGTTCATCATCTTGTTTACCAATCTCATATGTATAGTAAATCAAGTACAACTTAATGTCCCTGATTTACCATTTGCTGTTTAGAAATCTCTGTAACATTTGTAAACATAATCTTTTCAAAGTATAACCAACAAATACCACTTGTAAGCAAACCAAATAATGTTACTTGTAGGTTTTCCTGTAGGAATGAGACATCTACAAAAACCTCTTTACTACTTGTCAAATTAGTCAGAAAGATGCCGATTCCTGCTTCTCAATTACCAACCTGGAAGCTCCGGCGAGTCAGGATTTTCAGTTAAAGAGATTCACCCAAGCCTGACGGTCCTTGGGTGTTTTGAACATACCTTTTTTATTCATAAAATTCTTTAACCCCTTTGACTTTTCCGTCAACCATTTTTTCAAAAATATTTAGAACATTGGGGTTAAAGGCTTTTTCAACATCAAAATCTTTCTTTTCAGAAAAAGATTGATTTGAAATTTCAACTTCGTCAACTTTTTGTTTATAATTTTCAGCTCGCAATGGTGGAAAGTTAATATCATCCATTGGCGGAACTGAATTTTCACTTTTGAGCTCAACTTGTGGCTCCTCTGATTTTGACGAAGCAGAATCATCGCCAGAACGTGGCTCCTTTATTTTCGCAGAAACAAATTCATCGCCAGGAACATTTCCTTTCTTCACACTCCATTCTGTCCTCAGATTTGCATCTGATGAATTCGTTTTGCTTGATTTGTCATTCTTTGAAGAGCAAGACGATTTATCAAAACTCTTCTCTGTTTTACTTGTTGTATCCGAGGATAAAATCCTTTCGAGATACTCTCGTGCTTTCATCCTCTTCTTCCTCAGTCTGTCTTTCTGCCCCTGAGAAAGCTTCACTTTCTTATCTAGAACTTTAGGTTCTTGAACCTTCTGTTCTTTGACTTTCTGTTCTAAAACTTTCAGTTCCTTGGGCTTTTCTTTGACTTTGACTGACTTTATCACCCTTTTCTGAGATATAGCCCTCGATCTTGCATTTGATCTCATTGGGCAACCTCTGGCAATGTGACCTATGATGTTGCAGTTATAGCATCTTCTCGATTCAAACCTCCAATTCTGGCAGTTAACAGCAATGTGTCCTTGATAGCCGCATCTGTAACACACTCTGTTATCGTACCAATCACCATTTTCAGTCCAAACGCTCAGGTCAAAGCACTGTTTGGCTTGGTGATATTCCTTCCTCCTCTTGATTGCTGGATTTGACTTTTGAGCACTGTGGTCCGACCTGCACCACTTATTGCCAACAATTTTTGAGTTTTCATTTTTCAATTTTTGTGGTTTTTGATTTTGATCGGATGATCGATCTGATGAGCTTTTATTTTATTTTTATACATTTTTCAAATTTTTATCTTTTTGTTTCTGTTCCGCTTTCTTCTTCAAAGGTTTTTGCTTAGAGCATTCACCTTTTTCAGTTGATTGCAAAACAGTTTTCTGAAATTTTTCTTTTAATTTCAAAAACAATTTTTGTTTTTCAATTTTTTCAATTTCATCATCAGATTTCTCATCACAATCTTCAACTTTGACTTTGTCAAAGTTTGTGACATTGTCACTTATTGGAACAGAATTGATCGGTTTCGGACATGGAATATTCAAATACTCTGAAGAAGTCACAAAACCTTTCAATTTTGTTTCAAGCTCGTTGATTTTCTTTCGAGCTTGTTCTCCTTCTTTTTCAAGTTGAATAATCTTCTGAAGATGAGAATTTATCATTTTTTGCTTTTCGATGTTGTTTTTGCTAAACACATCTCTCCCATCTTCAAGAATTTTTATTTGATTTTGAAATTCTTTTTCCATTTTTAATTTTTCATTTTCAAAAACTTTTTCTTTTTCTTTCAAAATTTTGTTTTCCAATGTCAAACTGTCCAAATCACTTAACAGTTTGACATTGTCTGATTCAAATTTGTCACATTTTGAGCACTTCTCGGTCATCTTTACATCCTCAGCTTTCTTCTCAACCTTGATAGCTGAAATGTCTTTAACCTGCTCTTCTTCCTGAACAATTTCCTTAGATTTGAATTTTGCTTCATCAGTTTCTGCATTACTAATCTTTTGGAGTTCAAGTTCTCGCTCTTCAATCTTCTCAATAAACAAGCTCAAATTCAAGTTTAAATATATCTTCTTCAAATCTAACAAATACGTTCTCCACATATCACCTGGTAAAACATTTGCCAACTTGTCAACCCACTTCTCATTAGACTTGGTTATCCCTAGTCTCCCCATTTCCAAAACTAGATGGCAATATCGTTCAATCAATTCTTTTGTAGATTCTCCCTTGATACCTGTAAAATTATCAAACTTGTTCAGTGCAGTATAAAACTCGGAATCCATGTTTTGGTAATGAGAAATACACAACAACAGATTTTCAATCAATTCAAAAATTTCACACAAACAAAAATCCGATGAATATCCGATTGATGAAAATCCGGTGACAACAAATCGGGTGAAGATTCGCTCGTGCGTGTATCTGATGCTTTACAAATCACTTCGGATTACCTGCAAAACAAACAAATAAACACACTATCAGTTTTAAACGAACTGAATGCGTAACAGTGAGTGTGTAAAATCAATCTAAGACTCGTTGTCGAAGATTCGTCGATTCAATCCAAAGTTGTTCGGGTGTAATCGTTGTATATGAATGATCCGGAAAATGGACAAATGTGACACGTTCTTTGAATGGGCTTAGAATGACTTGGGCCTAACGGATCTTCAAAACTGATGAGCTAAACTGATGAGCTATCCAATTTTGCCTAAAAATTTCTTGACTTGTTTTTCACTTTTGTTTACACTAATTGGGCCAAGAACTTTAATCACACAACACTTAATTGGGCCGATCAATATGTTCAACTAATGGGTCGATGATGATGAAACTTGGGCCTTTGATCAATGAATATAACAGACAGACTACACACTCCACTTAGCCGACAATATCACTATGATGAAACTTGGGCTTGTGCTGAATAACACTCAAAATGATATCACCAACTTGACCTTAATAAATCGTATATATGAGTTGATGTTTGGATCACTGATTGGGCCTCCCTAAACTTATGTCGTTTGAAGGAACAGATAACAATCAATGTTCACAAGTTATTTTTATTCAATTGAATACCAAATACACTCTTATAGGACCGATGTGTTGGTGGGCTGACAACAAAGATTTAAAAATCTTTGATTGGGCCGAAGATATCTGAAGTCACTTAGGCTGATAAACACATGCAAGCAAAATGGAAATACTCTTCAACAATTGGACCGTGTGTCTTCAACCATCAATATATATCTCGGTCACATGGGCCTCTTCACTGTGACGATTTTTCTTGAATTAATTTTTGATTGGGCCTCAAAAACCACTTAGCCGACAACAAAGTTCACATACATATACACATGGGCCGATGGTAATGAACAACTATGATTGGGCCTTTCAATTGGTTGTAGCAATGTTATAGGGCCGCAAACAGTTAGTGGGTCACTTTTTTAAAGTCTTCAACTAACTTTTAACTGGGCCTAAATCTCTACAAATCATGAGCAGCCATTTTCTCAAGTAACCGACAACATTTGTGAATGGCTGCCAATATCAACTAAACCACAACAACTTTATCAGTAGTAGGCCGACAATGACTTTCACCAACTCAATGTTATTGGACCTCCAAATTTAATCACATGGGCTAACTGACACCTTGTGACCTGTTCACATGCAATCTTGCAATCTTCTTAAACAATTGGACCGATTATGTCTGATGTCAATTTGATTAGGCCGTATGTTATAAGATCACTGATTGGGTCTTTAAAGGTTGGTGGGTCGATTATCAACAAAGACTTGTGATTGGGCCTCTATGATCACTAAACCGACATCAAATATTTACAAGTCAGCTGATTTGGCCTCACTTCACGTGCAAAAGAAACAATAACCTAACAACTAATTGTGATTGGGCCGATAATCTCACTGACAACTATTAATATCCGACAAATTTACAATCCACTAGCCGACGATCATTTAATGTTCACTAATATGATTTTGCCTGCCGTTTATCCTAAATGTTCCATTGATTGGGCCAACATATTAATGGGTCGGTGCAATATATGCCAAACAATTAACCAGCCAACAACGATGACACAAAAGCGAACCACTATCGAACAATATGAGCGGACCTGAATAATGTCCTATGAGCGAACCTTACAAGCTATGACATTATGAGCGAACCAAATATGTAACAATAAGCGGACCACTGATTAAAGCACAATGAGCGAACCTGACTGTTTACCTATAAGCGAACCATCACAAATAACAAACACTATGAGCGGATCTCCTCAACCTATAAGCAAACCTGTATTTTGAATGTATAAGCGAACCTAATAATACTCTAAAAGCGAACCTATCTGGTTTTTGACGCGAATTCGAACCTAAAAACCTCGATTTCTCCTAAACAGCTAGGAGATTTGAACCGAAACTTGGTAGGGTTGTAAATCTATGATTTTCGCACAATATGTCAAAAATTCAGACAAACCGGACCGTGAAAACACATTCAATTTGACGAATTTCAGTAAAAACGTGAGAAATAGGTAGAAGATGAAGAAATAGATGAAATCGGATCTGAATCGGCTGAAATCTGGTACGAAAACGATGTGTTTGATCGTGCAATCGAGCTCCTAGCTCTGATACCACTTGTAGGACCGGTTTTGACGTCGTTAGATTGCGTAACGAACGTTCGACGTGCGGAATCCGTGAACGTGCGTGACCGAACACACAATAACGTACTAGAAACGTGATTTTATTGATGAAGATGACGTGTACAAGCAAAAATCACGTGGAGAGTATACTTTCTCTCTCTAGACTTTCTCTCTCTAAACTTGAATTACCAAAATCACCAAATGGAGCAAAAGTCTTAAACATTACACACTAACTCTCTATTTATAGGCTAAGGCTTTTAATGAGATTTCTCATTAATTACAAGATTGCCACCTTGCCTTTTGACTAAATATAATGCTTTCAAGACTTGATTTCTTCGGTTTCTTGCTACGACTCGGATTGACGAAGGCGATAGACATTTATGCACTAACAAAAAGCTCGCTGAACTGAAAGATATCACTAAATGGATAAGGGAGTCGCGGATCAATTATGTTGTTACTTTCTCGACGCCTGTTTACAAATCTCTTATCAAAGCTTTCTGGGATTCCGCATGTGTTGTGCAAGTGGATGGAAAGGAAGTGATTAAGGGTCGTGTGAACGATTTGGATGTCATAGTCTCTCCGGATATCTTGAACGAGGTTTTACAGCTACAAGACCATCCGGATGCTCCAGATTCTATACCTATCATATGTACGCGAGGCTGCTTATTACGAATGAAATGTACAGGAGACATCTTCAGCACTCAAATCAACAAGGGTGATCTGCCGTTACGTTACAAGTTTCTACTACATGTTCTCATTCAGTGTCTTAGCAATAGACGTGCCGGATACGATATGGCTGGCAATGATCTAGTTGGTTTCATGGTGGCGTTGGTGCTAAACAAACCGTTTAGCATCTCAAAGTACATCTTCGCCAATATGAAGGAAAATATGACGAGGACTGGAGGTAGAATAACCGGGAACAAGTTCTGGATGTATCCGCGGTTTCTTCAAATGATCATGAATGTTCAACATCCTGGTCTTCCTAAAGCCGACAACGACATTCTGAAGATATAAGCAATGAACTTCAATTCATTGAGGATAATCAAGAACCTTGCAGCCAAAAGATACAAAGAAAGCGATC
This sequence comes from Helianthus annuus, assembly GCF_002127325.2. Classification (NCBI taxonomy): domain Eukaryota; kingdom Viridiplantae; phylum Streptophyta; class Magnoliopsida; order Asterales; family Asteraceae; genus Helianthus; species Helianthus annuus. Next base: position 60,559,112 of record NC_035447.2, on the reverse strand, counting down.
CTCCAAGGAAATTGATCGGTGCGCTAGGAAATCCTGATTACGTTGCTCCTGAAGATGATAAATGGCGGCACAATGACAGCCAATCAGATGATGAAGAACCGGAGTTGAAAAGAAAAATGGTTGAAAAGTTTGGTCCAGATCCAGTTGACTCTGATATGTCGGAGAGTGATAGTGATGACGAAGGTGATGGTGGTGGCGATACATGTGCCGTTGGTGCATCTAGTGCTGGTACAGCTGGTGGTACATTAGCAGGTGGCGATGACGAGTCTGATTCTGATTCGGAGGATCATCTAATCGAGCCTGGATACGAAATGTATCTCGATGAACGTGGTGTTAAAAGATACAGGAGGATTAGGTAGGAAGATGATCCAGAATACGTTCCTTTAGATACTGAAGCGGAACGTATAAAGAAAAGGAAAGCTGAGAAAGCTGCTGAACATCAGAAGAAGAAGAAAGCTAGAAAATACTTGAGTACCTCTGCTCGGCAAACTGTTTCTCAAGAGCCTGTTCAAGAAACTCCTGTGGTATCTTCAGCTCCTAAAACTCCTGTGGTATCTTCAGCTGCTGAAACTCCAACAGTAACTCCTCAGGCTGTTCCTCAAAGATCAATGGCTGCTGCAATTAGAGCAACTACTTCTCAGCCTAGTGATGAGCGTCAAAGGATATTCTCGGAATGTCTCAAGATGAGAAGAATAACTTCCTGTTCTCCCAACTTGAAGCGGCTGCAGATCGTATTCAACGGCAAACTGACTTTGTCAGGATCACAAAAAATGATCAGGTCAGTCAATTGGTGGAAATAAACAAGTTGAAGTCCACTGTTGATCAACAGCAAGCTATGATACAACGCCAACAAGCTGAGATTGATCAACTTAAAGCTGAGAACGTACTTTTGAAAGCTGCAAACAAAGAGAGAGAGAGAGAGAAGCAGTTCTATTCTTCAAAAGTTGGCTGAAGATCTTAAAGGAAGATGTGACTACATGAAAGAATGGTACGAGTCACGAAATACAGCGATACTTGATGGAGGTAAGAAGATAAATGCTGGCTATAAGTTTCTTCGAAGTCGGGTTGCTACTCTGTGGGATGATCGATGTAAGCAACAAGAAGTTATGAAGAAAAGGGATGATGATCCTGAAGATCAAGGGAATCCTGATCCTTCTACTACATCACAGCAGCCGACAGCCGCTACATCTTCTGCAATCGTTGTTATTCAGCCGCCAGCGATCGAATCTACTCAAGGAACTTCTTCTAGAACAGTTGAAGAAATACAACAGATTGAAGGTACATCTTCTGTTCCTAGCAGTGCTGATCTTGCATTGCATGTTATTCATCCAATCACTGGGGATTTACTTGAAGAAGGTGAAATTATCGAGGATCTTTCACATGAGCAATTGATTGCTCTAAACGCAATGAGAGAGATTGATGACGCTGAGATTGATAAGATGCCGAGTGAGCCTGAAACAACAAATGTTGACGATATCAAAGAAATTGTATTTGAAGGAAATGAGAAGAAGTCTTCATATGTTCGACAAGACGGGACTGAATTCACCCCTTTCGACGAAGAATGGCTAAAAGAGAATGTGGAAGTCATTGATGAGCATTTAAAGAACCGTGATACATCTGAAAATGCCACAGATGCGTTCTCTGCGTGGCGACAACAGTTCTTATCGAGGGTTTCCAAGCCGGTGCCAGATGCTGCACAAGTTGATTACTTACGGTTCGAGAAAACGAAGCCGAGTGGGCGAATCCTCTGTTGGATGTTCGTCAAAGAAATACATTGCGTCGCCATCAAACGGGAATTTGGAATTCAATACTTCCGGTCGTTGCTGAGCATACTATCTTTTCCTTTTTATGATGTGGCAGCATTGACGAAGATTGAGCTCATAAATCGCTCAAACTTTGATGGTGCAACTTTATTCGAGCGACTGATAAAGATGACCAAGAAGTCTGGCTGGAAAGACAAGTCGTACAAGCCTCAATTCCCTATGCGGCTCCTATTTCTTTCGTGACCTTCTGATGTCCCCGTCTGACCTCCAATGTTTGCGTATATATTCTATTTGGATTAGGGTTCAATCATATATCCACAACCTTGAACAATAAATGCTTTACATGGCCCAAGGCTATTCACGTTCATATGCTATGCTTGGCTTGCATGTGTTTTTTATGTGGCCCACTAGATTTTGTCTTGTAACTCGCTGGCCCATGTCATCCGATGTTGACTTATATGCGCCCCTCACAAAAATTGGCTGCCACCGTCCTCTATAAATTAATAATTAACTAATTAATTAATTACAATGCAATTCTCCTCTAACTGCAGCCGCCATGCAAAAATATTCATAGTTCTATTCTTTTATAATTGGTCCTTCATTATTGCCTCTAATAATATAGAGGTAGTGGGCTCGACCTAATTATGGAAAATAGGGGCAATTTTACTTCGGTCACTGGCACTCCATTCTGCCCAACTGGCTGGTCATTTCCATATTACTCGTTTTTGCTCCATTTGTATCAGGATCTAGCCAAACACAAAATAATATAATAGAATACTAAAACTAAATAAAAACAAATAAAACTTATACAAAAATTATACAATTTACACGGGACAAATATATGTATTTTACCACTTATCACCCTATTTATCAACAAATCAAGTTTACTCTTGATCCGGCAACCAACACTGGCAGATACAAGCTTGTTTATGAGCCAGCGAAAGTGGTGGATAGGATACCCTTGATGTCGATGAAGCAGAACTTTCTTGGAGAAATGAGGTTATGGTGTTATGACTCCGACATGCACGAGGCAGTGATTGTTTTTTATGGCGATCGTGAAAATTTCAGAATGTTGGATCCGATGTGGATCGTTAACATGTCCGCGTCCGACATTGACAAGTTATATCGGCATGACATTTTCTACGAAGACAAGGACGCGCATCAAGCGTTGAAATTTCAGCGCGTCGCTTGTTTTTGCTACTCCTGGGGAATTCATGCGGGCAGTTCGTGGTCCGAACAACACTGAAGAAAGAAGATTCGAAGACCGAAGACGAGTAACAGACAAGGGGGAGTTTGTTAGTGCACCTTTTTATGTCTGTAACTAGTCTTGTTTATTGTTGTATTTTGTACGGTCTTTTGTCGTTTATCGAGTCTGTATTTGCCGTCGACCAAGTCAGATATTGTGTCTGACTTATTTTGTCTCCTTTTGGTATGTAATGATATATGAACGATGCATGGTGCATATAAGGGTAAATCTGTCATTATGTTTGTGTTTATATGAGGTTTGCTGCAACTGTCTGTTTGCAGCAAACAGTTGAGCATTTTCAGCCTTCGACGAAACACCTTGTGTTTCGTCGAACACATAACGACGAAACAAACCATGACCATCTCATCTTGTTTCGTCGAGATCAGCGACGAAACACTTTTGTTTCGTCGACTGTTGAGCTTCTTCATGCCCAAGGACTGGCCCAATGTTGTTTCGTCGAGCCCACTCTTGGTTTCGTCGATGTATGCGCCAGGCTGCTATATAAACACTGTCTGGTTTCACTTTGAAACCAGATGAGAGCATACCCTTGAAAGTTATTCTGTCAAACTGTGTGTGTATCAGTTGATCTTGGTTCTCATCCCATTTAATCAATAGATTGTGTTTCATTGGTTATTCTGTGTGTGGTATTTACTGTGTTTGATTTGGCATAGTTACGGGGATTCCGCACCCGTGACATTGTTTGTTATAAACAAGGGTTTGGTTTTCGTTATCGATCCTCAGATTTCGAGACCTACAATCATAAATACAAATAAACATGCACAAGTAACACATAAAAGACACACACGTAAAACAATATCCAGAACGCATAATTTGGGTTGCGAATGCGATTGCGATGCGTTAAGCGGTAAAGCGATAAAACACGCGATAAATATCGATTAAACCTCGATTATTAACATGTACTCCACATAATACAACTAATGCGATAAAATAAATAGATTATCTACAAGTCAAAAAAGTCAAAGTAGTAGTTGAGCAAGGAGTGACAGATCGCAATTAGCAATCTTTTCTTCCTTTGACTTCAATCTTGACTTTGATTTTGACTTTCGAAACACGGGGTGTTACATTAGGCAGCTCCTTGACATGATTTTGAGTTGGGGGCAAAGTCATATTTTCAATTTTACTTGAGGGAAAAATCAAAATTTTTTTCCCGAGGATAAAATCCAAATTTTTAGCTAGTGGAAAACCATATTTTTATTTTGCACTGGGGGCAAAAACGTTATTTTGAATTGAGGGTGATATCGTATTTTTTTAACTGAGGGGAAAATGGTAAATTTTAATTGGGGGCAAAAGCATAATTTTATTTTGAACTGGGGGCAAAGATGTAATTTTTAACTGGGGGCGAAACCGTAATTTTAAATGGGGTATAAAATAATAAACTGGTGTAAAATCGTAATTTTGAGACGGGGGGGGACAAAATTTTGTTTTTAACTGGGGCGAAAACGTAATTTTGGCTGAGGGTAAAAGCGTAATTTTTTTACCGATGTCGAAATCGTATTTTTTAGCTCGGGGAAAAGGGTAAATGTATTTTGAAGTTGGGGCAAAACTGTACTTTTTAACTGGGGGCAAAAACGTAATTTTAAAGTGGGTATAAAATAATAAATTGATTTGTCCAATAGGAGAGGGTCGGCCGTCCATTTAAACCAATGGCAAAGAGATACTATTTCCTGTCATGGTAAATGTAGATGTTGAAAATGAAAATGTTAGGTTGGATTAGGTTTTTAATATAATATGTCAATGTATTTAAAAAAATTGTTCTAAAGCCCAACATCATGATTTTCTATTTAATTCGTTGGGCTAAACCACTATGGCAACCCATGTGTAATTCAATTCAGTTCAAACGAGTCAATGACTCCTTCCAATATTTCAATATGGCAGCCTTTCTCCTATTTGTTCATCCAAGCTAGTTGGCTTTTCATCCAAGAATGTTGTATCTTTCATCCCAGCGAATTATTTTCCTTTTTAATATATGGCCACAAAGAATAATAATAATATTATATGTGCCTCTAATAATAATATAGAGATAAGTGAGCTCGTCCTAATTAAGAAAAATATCGGTAATTTTAATTCAGTCCCTGGTGGTCTACTCTACTTAACTAGCTGGATATTTCTTTATTACTTATTTTCGCTCCATTACCACCAGGACTTTCCGCATGTCGCCTGGCTGACCCGGATTGATTTTTTTCTTTTCATGTCCTGCATTTACTTGTCCATCCACTTTCAAACTTTCAAACTTGTTTTCTCTTGTTTACTCTCATTAAAACCTGTTAAGCAACATAAGCACCAATATAAGATAAACTAGTATTAAACCATCCTCGCGTTGCGGCGGGGGCGGAAAAACATGCCAAGTTGTACCAATATCAGAAAAGCTCGTAAAACCAAAAAAAAAAAAGAAAAAGAAAAAAATAGCACCGAACGAAAAGAAAAGTAAAATCTTTGAACCACGTACGTCCGTTGCGGCGTGTTAATGTGAAGAAATTAGACCGAAACGTAAAACATAGAAAATAACTAAGATGGCGCGTTGCGACGAATTTGCCAAACAGGGAAAAATAGACGTGTTGCGACAGGCATGTCAAACGGAAAAATTGACGAAAAAACGTTGAACCCCACACGTACGTTGCGGGGTGTTAACTTGCAAAATATATAACGAAACGTAAAACGAAAAACTTGTAAAAAGATGAAAAGTATGGGGCATCAAAGTGAAAAATCAATTAAAAAAAAAAAACTCTTCATGCTAAGGGTGTTGCTTATTTATTTTTTACTATGGTTTCTTAAAACCATCATACAAACTTCAATGCACATAGTACAAAGAACAATGCCAAGAATTGTTACAAATTTATAGTATATAATATATGGATTAGGTTCAAACGTGAACAAAATCCCAAGAGTGAACTGCGTGAACTGATCTGGGCCCTTGATTTTTATGATCTTGAGATTAAAGTGAGTGTTTATTTGGTTAATTTTTTTCCATTTAATTAAATACAGAAAGGGTATATGTGTAATTTCAATCTTAAGTTGGTTGCATAAATCTCTCACAAATCAAGTAATCAATTATCATCTTAAATTGATTGCATAAATCTCTCACAAATTAGGAAAGATGTAACTTAATTCAATTATTAAAACAATTATTTGTTTAAATGCGATGTACACATGTGTATTATGATTTTGCCCTCTTTTTAATGCGATGTACACATGTGTATATCATCTGTTTTTGTGATATCTCAGAATTTTTTTTGTATTGACTGTTGATGTACACCTGTGAATTATTGTACACATATGTATGATACTGAGTACACATGTGTACTGTTCTATTTATATCCAAGTACACATGTGTATACCGTTGAAATATGAAGGTTAAGTGGATCTTAAAAATCAAAATTTGAATTCTGGTGATGAAATCTGAAATAAAAATTAAAATTGAAATCTGGTGATTTGTTGTTTGTTTTGATAATTATCTTATTAATAAATAAACATAATGTGGATAATGAATTTAAATTAGGAAAGATGCAACTTAATACAATTATTAAAACAATGATTTAAATCTAATTTTTTATATAATTACAATCCTACCCTTAACAACTAAAAAGGAAATCAAGGGTCCATATCTGTTCACGCAGTTCACTCTTGGGAGGTTGTTCACGCTGGAACCCTACCCTATCATATATAATACTTAATAATTAATATACTCAGCATGCTAAAAAGCGACACGAACTAATATAAAATATGACTTATTTTGACCAGACATCACATTTCATTTAAAATAAAACATAAACCTTAAATATTTCATAAAACTAAAACATAAACCTTAAACATTACATAAAATAAAACCTTAAAATGAAACATTACATAAAATAAAACCTAAACATGCATCCTATGAATTTGCCATGTCGAAATGTGCTCGAAGTACTCATCGTATGCGTGTTTGTAGTCCACAAGAGCCACTTCGGTGACTTCCGATTCCGAATGCTCATTATCGGGATTTCCACGTTGATGAACCTCTCATGGAATCTAGTGTCACACCCCCAAAATCCACACGCGGAGTACCACCGCTTGGAGGCGTGACATGACCAGGATCAAGCCATCAATCATATTGAACATAGTGTATAATAATTAAAGTAGTTCGTAAAACCCAATTCAATACAATTGATGTTCAAACCAAACTTTGTTTAAGTAGCAGAAGCATGTAAGTAAACCCAACATAAGTAATAAGGTATGAAATGTCAAAAGTGTTTAACGAAGCATTCACGATCCATGCCCACAACGACCTGCTCCTCCCTGTGCAAGCTCCATAAGTACCTAAGGTCCTGCAAGGCATGCAGCAGAGAGTCAACAACTAGTTGAGCGAGTTCACAGAAAGTAAGTTCGTTATAACAAACCGTATATTCATTTAGTGGGGGCTTCCCTTGTATGTATGTGATACTAGTGGGGGTTTCCCATGATTATATTTATTACTAATGGGGGCTTCCCATGTTTACATTTATTTCCAGTGGGGGATTCCCACGTTTATCCTTACTAATAGGGGCTTCCCATGTATATACTTACTAGACTAATTGCAACCATGTGTTCTTCTTAGCCCGAGAACAGGAATACGTACAAGGTCACGTAGGATTTACGTGAGTGCCCTTCCCCGAGGACAGTGGTACGTGTGGGGTTTACGTAGGATTTACGTAAGTGTCCTTCCGACCCGGAAGACAGTAGTGGGTATGAGTTTACGTAGGTTTTACGTAAGTGTCCTCCCGACCCGGGAGACAGTGGTAAATACTAGTTTACGTAGGTTTTACGTAAGTGTCCTGACTAACCTGAGGACGATGGTATATAGTCTAGCAATAGCGTAAGTACGAGTAATTATCCATTTCAAATCTTCCAACTCAATTCCCAACCCGGGAATCCCATGCCTTGGCTGTGTGAACTCACCTTGGTTTGCTCAGCAGATACACAAAAGGTTTTCTTGAACTAAGAGGGGTCAACCACGTCCTAACAGGGTTACCATACAAGTCAGGTTTTGACCCAAGTATTGCACATATGTCTCACACAAGTTAACACGTTACAAGCACGTATAGATCATGGCAACACTTAACGGTCAAACAATACATTCAACTTGAATAAAATAAACCCAATACTAATCGGCCCAACATGTTGTGCGATCCACAACATGTTGTGCGATCCGTAAAGACCCGGTCCAACAATTAAATAAGCCCATCATAAAGGGAGTCCAAACATATACGGCCCAATGAATGATGCATCTTGTGCGATCCGGATGGGCTTGTACGATCCGGTCGCCTTGTATGATCCGGTTGGGTTGTGCGATTAGAACTAGCCCAACCCAACATGATCATTCGGCCCAAACAGTTAAACAAACATACAACTTATGCGACCCAACAGCCTTGTGCGACTGAGAACCTCTTGTGCGGTCAGGTCGTCTTGTGCGACCAGATGACTTGTGCGATCCATTTAAATTACCCGAAAATCATGGCAATCAGTTACATAATTTAATCAGTTTCCAATTTTACAAATCAATCAACAGATAATCAGTTTCAATCATGGTGATTTTCGATCAAACAAGACAACTATCTTGTGATCCCTATGAACCCTAATCATGATTCAAAGTATAAACAATAACTAACAACTCATGTGATTCGGTACGATTCATAGACATTCACCCGGTTGCACATGTTTAATCTTAACATCACATGAAAGCCGAACAACAACAATAACATATCCGATTACATTCATTCAGAACTTAAATCATCACACCAATCAATCCGAAAACAAGGCATAACAACCTAATAACATCAATTCGGTCATATCTCATCCGTAAAGCATCACAAAGAAACATATGAATTACAACATTCATACAATTAATAATTAAAGTACTAACCGATTAGAATCAAACAAAGAGAGAGTGATCCGAATACAAGAAATCTTCGGTGAGGAGGGTAAGCTTGCCGTCAAGTTTGAGAGGAGAGAAATAGAGCACTAGGGTTTTGTGTGTGAGGGTGTTTTGTAACAAATGAGAGAACAACCCCAAAGGTGGGTGTTTACTTGCGTAAAAGAGGAGTGGGCCGGCCCATCACGGGCTACCCCTTTGGTCCGTTTACAAGAGATACGGCCCCAAGTGGGCTTGTGCGATCGTGTGTGTGTTGTGCGGTTGGTTCATGTTGTGCGTTCTGGGCCCGTTTAATATATAAACATTCAATAACATACATACATGCACATAATAGCATTCAATAAGTCAAAGTTCACATAATCACAACACGTTCACATACGTTACATACATCTCAAAGATAGGTTCGAAATACGAGTTGTCACATTATCCCCAACTTAAAAGAAATTTCGTCCCGAAATTTGGTACGTACTCACTGAGGAAGCTAGGTAGGTTGTATCGTTTACTTGTTTTCCTGGGGTGTCACATCCTCCCCCCGTTGATCTGGAATTTCGTCCCGAAATTCCGTGGTAGCTTCAGCCTCAGTAGTGGTTGTACTGTTCGCGAATAACTGGGGATACTTTTCTTTCATTTGATCTTCGCGTTCCCAGGTGTACTCTGGGCCACGACGTGAGTTCCAACGAACTCAAACAAGAGGGATTCTCTTGTTTTTGAGGACCTTAACATCCCGGTCCGTGATTTCAACTGGTTCCTCGACGAAGTGCAACTGTTCGTCGATAGTGAGTTCCTTCAAGGGAATTATGAGGGTTTCATCTGACAGGCATTTCTTCAGATTCGACACGTGAAAAACATTGTGAACTGCCCCGAGTTCAGCTGGTAGGTTCAGTCTGTAGGCTACTTTGCCTATTCTTTCTATGATTTCGAATGGTCCGACATACCGCGGATTGAGTTTGCCCCGTTTGCCAAAACGAACCACACCCTTCCAGGGTGAGACTTTAAGTAAAACCCGGTCCCCGACCTGAAATCCCAATGGCTTCCTATGCTTGTCCGCGTAGTCTTTCTGACGGTCGCGTGCTGCCGCCATGCGTTGTCGTATTTGTGCAATCTTTTCCGTGGTGTCCACTATGAGTTCTGGACCCGTGATCTGACTATCCCCCACCTCTGCCCAACAGAGAGGTGACCGGCATTTATGCCCGTACAATGCCTCGAATGGAGTGGCTTGAATGCTGGTGTGATAGCTGTTATTATACGAAAACTCCACCAAAGGTAGATGCTTTTTCCAGCCGTTGCCGAAGTCGATAACGCAAGCCCGAAGCATGTCTTCAAGAGTTTGAATCGTGCGCTCAGACTGCCCATCCGTCTGAGGGTGATAAGCCGTGCTCATATCTAACCGAGAGCCAAAGGCTTTGTGCATTGCTTGCCATAGTTCTGATGTGAATCGTGCATCGCGATCCGAAATGATAGAGGTGGGCACCCCGTGCCTTGAGACTACTTCCTTCAAGTAAGTGTCTGCTAGTGTGGAGAACTTGTCTGTTTCTTTGATTGCTAAGAAGTGAGCAGACTTGGTGAGTCGATCCACGATCACCCAAATAGTATCGTTCCCACGCTGGGATCTAGGTAGGCTTGTAACGAAATCCATGGAAATTTCCTCCCATTTCCGCTGTGGTATCTTGGGTTGCTGAAGTAAGCCTGCTGGTTTCTGATACTCTGCCTTGACTTTTGCACAAGTCAAGCACTTGCTGACATAGGTAGCGATGTGGGCCTTCATGCTAGGCCACCAATACGTGGTTCGGAGATCGTGGTACATTTTATCCGACCCTGGATGTACCGAGTAGCGAGACTTGTGTGCTTCATCCATCACAAGTTCTCGTAATCCGCCATATAGTGGGACCCAAATACGCCCTGTTACATAGTAGGCGTCGTCTTCCTTCTGTTCTAATCGTTGCCTTGAACTGCGTAAGGCTTCAGCCCTGACTTTTTCTGGTTTCAATGCTTCTACCTGAGCATCTCGTATCTGTGCAGGAAGACTAGACTGAATAGTAAGCTGTAGTGCTCGTACGCGTCTAGGTAGAGTGTCTTTTCGGCTGAGAGCGTCAGTCACAACGTTGGCTTTGCCTGGATGGTACTTAATAGCGCATTCGTAATCGTTCAAAAGTTCGACCCATCTTCGTTGACGCATGTTCAAATCCTTTTGCTTAAGGATATGCTCGAGACTCCTGTGATCGGTGTAAATAGTGCACTTGGTACCGTACAGGTAGTGTCGCCATATCTTAAGCGCGAAAACAACAGCTCCCAGCTCTAAATCATGCGTCGTGTAGTTCCATTCGTGAACCTTAAGTTGGCGCGAAGCGTAAGCAATGACCTTGTCGCCCTGCATTAACACGCATCCAAGACCCTGGATGGATGCATCACAGTAAACCACGAAGTCGTCCGTGCCCTCTGGCAATGAGAGGATAGATGCACTGCAAAGTCTATCCTTTAGGTGCTGAAAAGCAATTTCCTGAGTGTTGCCCCAACGATAGGTGACACCCTTCTGTGTCAGTAGTGTAAGCGGCTGGGCAATCTTTGAGAAATCCTTAATAAACCGTCTGTAGTATCCCGCCAAACCCAAGAATTGGCGTATTTCCGTTGGTGTACGTAGTGCAGGCCAGTTCCTGATCGAATCAACCTTGGATGGGTCAACATGGATCCCATCCTTGTTTACTACGTGGCCTAGAAAATGGACTTCACGAAGCCAGAAGTCACATTTCGAAAACTTGGCGTACAGCTGTTCCTTTCGTAGGAGTTCCAAAATCAATCGTAAATGCTGCTCGTGTTCCTCCTGACTCTTGGAGTAGATCAGAATGTCATCAATAAAAACTATCACAAACTTGTCTAAGTAGGGTTTGCACACCCTGTTCATAAGATCCATAAATACGGCAGGTGCGTTCGTTAACCCGAACGGCATGGCAAGAAACTCGTAGTGGCCGTATCGAGTTCTAAATGCTGTCTTGGAGACGTCCTCCTCTCGGACTCTCAGCTGATGGTAACCTGACCTCAAGTCTATCTTGGAGTAGTAGCACGACCCTTGCAACTGGTCGAATAAGTCGTCTATACGCGGAAGAGGATAACGGTTCTTCACCGTCACCTTGTTCAGTTCACGGTAGTCTATGCACATCCTGAAGGTACCGTCCTTCTTCTTCACAAATAACACTGGAGCTCCCCAAGGCGAAGAGCTTGGACGAATAAAGCCCTTTTCCAAGAGCTCTTGTAGCTGCTTTGACAGTTCTTCCAGTTCAGTTGGAGCTAAACGATACGGTGCTCGAGCTATGGGTGCTGCTCCTGGAGCGAGCTCGATTTGAAATTCGACCTGACGATGAGGCGGTAGACCAGGTAAATCTTCAGGAAACACCTGAGGGAAGTCGCGTACAACTGGAATGTCTCCCAATTTCTTTTCCTTCGTTAATGCGTCAGTAACGAGTGCCAAAATAGCGGTGTGGCCCTTACGCAAACACTTCTGAGCCTTTAGAAAGGAGATGATGCCAACCACTGCACCACTCTTGTCGCCTTGAATTTCGAGAGGTTCTTGGCCAGAACGAGGAATACGAACAATCTTTTCTTTGTATAGGATTCCTGCTTGCTGTTGCTGCTGGCGATTCTGATTTGCAGGCCGTGGGCTCCTGAATCCTTAGCTTCATGGCCCATCTTGAGACACCTCTGGCAACGTCCCTCGTTGCACTGACCACTGTGGTGTCTGTTGCATTTGTTACACTTTGGGGGGGGGGGGTTCTCCGATATCCACCCTGTCTTTGACTACCAGGAGATTGCTGACCAGGACTCTGGTAGTCGTTTATCTTGCACTACTGTGCTTGAGACTGAACGGAAACTGATCCCCTGCTGAAATCCCCATCCCATTTCCGTTTGTTGTCACTGGGTGTAGCAGGAGTAGCAGAAGTGGTAGCGGTAGTAGTAGCGCTGATACGTCTAGGCAGCCTGTTCTGATCCACTGCCTGATCAGTGAGACGATGAGTGAGTCGCTGAATATCCTGGATGTTGTCGAGATTAGCCGATGTCACGTGGCTCTGGATTTCTGGCGCTAGACCTTTGAGATACAAATCAATGCGCTTAATTGGAGGGTCCACCATGGTTGGACACAAGATGGCCAGTTCGTTCGGCCGTTTCGTATAAGCTTCGATTTCCGACCCCGTCATTTTCAAATGATACAGTTCCACCTCCAACTTGTGGATGTCATCGCGTGTGTAGTATTCCCTTTTGATCAGTTCTTTGAATTCGTTCCAAGGGGTGGCGTTAGCAGCTGCCAACCCTAGGATCTGTACTTGCGCGTTCCACCAGGTTAGCGCGATTCCTTCCAAAGTACCAGTGGCGTACTTGACCCTGCAAACCTCAGGGCATTCACACATCTCGAATACCGACTTGAGCTTCTCAAACCAATGGAGTAGTCCCACTGCTCCTTCTGTGCCACTGAATGTGCTTGGACGACAGTCCATGAAGTTCTTGAATGTGCATACAGGTTGCTGTGCGTTCTGACCCGTTGCGCGAGAAAGATAGGTCAAGGTTAAGCGCGAGAGTTGGGTCATGAGAGTAGGATCTAACATCCTAGGATAGGTTTGGAATAGCAGGTTATACCTCCTGCTTGTGCGGCTGCAAGCGCCGCAGCAACTTGTTCGTTAATGAGAGCCGTCAACTGGGCTTGAGTCATGTTAACACGTCCAGACATGATCGAGTAGTAAAAGTAGCATAAGTGAGAATGGTTCGCGAGTAGTGCGATGACAAAAGAGTGTAAGCACATAGGTATTCTCATGCAATTGTGTCATGTGTATCTAAGCATACTACGAGCAAAGTTCTATGTAATTCTAGCATGTAGGTAATAAACATAAACCATATTACCTAGAATGTTGAGTCTTGCACGTGGAGCGAAGCGTCGTTGTGGATCATTGAGAGCACTGTTCTGGTTATAGTCTGGTTTTAATAAAAACGTTTCCCCATATTAAAACCAAGTTCTCTATAACCAATGGCTCTGATACCAATCTGTCACACCCCTAAAATCCACACGCGGAGTACCACTGCTTGGAGGCGTGACATGACCAGGATCAAGCCATCAATCATATTGAACATAGTGTATAATAATTAAAGTAGTTCGTAAAACCCAATTCAATACAATTGATGTTTAAACCAAACTTTGTTTAAGTAGCGGAAGCATGTAAGTAAACCCAACATAAATAATAAGGTATGAAATGTCAAAAGTGTTTAACGAAGCATTCACGATCCATGCCCATAACGACCTGCTCCTCCCTGTGCAAGCTCCATAAGTACCTAAGGTCCTGCAAGGCATGCAGCAGAGAGTCAACAACTAGTTGAGCGAGTTCACAGAAAGTAAGTTCGTTATAACAAACCGTATATTCATTTAGTGGGGGCTTCCCTTGTATGTATGTGATACTAGTGGGGGTTTCCCTTGATTATATTTATTACTAATGGGGGGCTTCCCATGTTTACATTTATTTCCAGTGGGGGATTCCCACGTTTATCCTTACTAATAGGGGCTTCCCATGTATATACTTACTAGACTAATTGCAACCATGTGTTCTTCTTAGCCCGAGAACAGGAATACGTACAAGGTCATGTAGGATTTACGTGAGTGCCCTTCCCCGAGGACAGTGGTACGTGTGGGGTTTACGTAGGATTTACGCAAGTGTCCTTCCGACCCGGAAGACAGTAGTGGGTATGAGTTTACGTAGGTTTTACGTAAGTGTCCTCCCGACCCGGGAGACAGTGGTAAATACTAGTTTACGTAGGTTTTACGTAAGTGTCCTGACTAACCTGAGGACGATGGTATATAGTCTAGCAATAGCGTAAGTACGAGTAATTATCCATTTCAAATCTTCCAACCCAATTCCCAACCCGGGAATCCCATGCCTTGGCTGTGTGAACTCACTTTGGTTTGCTCGGCAGATACACAAAAGATTTTCTTGAACTAAGAGGGGTCAACCACGTCCTAACAGGGTTACCATACAAGTCAGGTTTTGACCCAAGTATGCACGTATGTTTCACACAAGTTAACACGTTACAAGCACGTATAGATCATGGCGACACTTAACGGTCAAACAATACATTCAACTTGAATAAAATAAACCCAATAGTAATCGGCCCAACATGTTGTGCGATCCACAACATGTTGTGCGATCCGTAAAGACCCGGCCCAACAATTAAATAAGCCCATCATAAAGGGAGTCCAAACATATACGGCCCAATGAATGATGCATCTTGTGCGATCCGGATGGGCTTGTACGATCCGGTCGCCTTGTATGATCCGGTTGGGTTGTACGATTAGAACTAGCCCAACCCAACATGATCATCCGGCCCAAACAGTTAAACAAAGATACAACTTGTGCGACCCAACAGCCTTGTGCGACTGAGAACCTCTTGTGCGGTCAGGTCATCTTGTGCGACCAGATGACTTGTGCGATCCATTTAAATTACCCGAAAATCATGGCAATCAGTTACATAATTTAATCAGTTTCCAATTTTACAAATCAATCAACAGATAATCAGTTTCAATCATGGTGATTTTCGATCAAACAAGACAACTATCTTTTAATCCCTATGAACCCTAATCATGATTCAAAGCATAAACAATAACTAACAACTCATGTGATTCGGTACGATTCATAGACATTCACCTGGTTGCACATGTTTAATCTTAACATCACATGAAAGCCGAACAACAACAATAACATATCCGATTACATTCATTCAGAACTTAAATCATCACACCAATCAATCCGAAAACAAGGCATAACAACCTAATAACATCAATTCAGTCATATCTCATCCGTAAAGCACCACAAAGAAACATATGAATTACAACATTCATACAATTAATAATTAAAGTACTAACCGATTAGAATCAAACAAAGAGAGATTGATTCGAATACAAGAAATCTTCGGTGAGGAGGGTAAGCTTGCCGTCAAGTTTGAGAGGAGAGAAAGAGAGCACTAGGGTTTTGTCTGTGAGGGTGTTTTGTAACAAATGAGAGAACAACCCCAAAGGTGGGTGTTTGCTTGCGTAAAAGAGGAGTGGGCCGGCCCATCACGGGCTGCCCCTTTGGTCCGATTACAAGAGATACGGCCCCAAGTGGGCTTGTGCGATCGTGTGTGTGTTGTGCGGTTGGTTCATGTTGTGCGTTCTGGGCCCGTTTAATATATAAACATTCAATAACATACATACATGCACATAATAGCATTCAATAAGTCAAAGTTCACATAATCACAACACGTTTACATACGTTACATACATCTCAAAGATACGTTCGAAATACGAGTTGTCACATCTAGAACATTTGAAACGGATAAACGAGAAACGTGAGTTTGGTTGATCCACGTTTCGGGTGGTCTCACTGTGACAATTGGCAAAAATAATGGTAATTCCGTATAACTTAAACACTTGATTTAAAGTTAATTTCTCTCTTTACGATTTAATTATTGCATGATTAGGTCGTATAAGTTCTAGCAATCATAGGACATGGTTAAAAATGCTAAACAATATTAACACAATTGCCATGTCGTGAGAAAACCGCAAACTATGTCCTAATATGTTGGCAAAATGCTGAAAACACTATTCACTTGAGCACACTATTCATGCCAGCAAGTTTCGAAAACTGTCGGAACGAGCAGCGAAGGGCATGGATGCTCTTAGTAGATGGAATACGAATAAAAGTCCCTAATTAGGGACGCTAAACATTTAAAACACCTTAACTTTCCGGTGAACGCTTACAATTGCACTTTGTCCGCTCTGCGCGAAAATATAACCAAAATAAATTTTCCGCGACGCCAGAACCTTTTGTTTTAAGGTTCGTAGGACTTGTAAATAATACTTTACATCATAAATAAGCTTGGGGATATCAATGGGATACCCGAAACATTTACTCCCGGTGTCACGCCGCAACCTTCACACACTGTCCAAACTCGAGCCGATAGGCGAATAAATTATATTTCTACCATCCAATCTCCTAAACTAAAAGGCTAGCGAACTAGTTAGCGATATTTTGGCGTCGCAAACGCCTTGAATAAACGCTATAGTGTTGATGGTAAATTAGAACCCTAGCTCCCGGTACTACACTACAACTTTTGTATATCACCCGATATCGAACCGGTAAGCGAACTAGCAGTATTTTTACCATCCAAAACCTATACCCACTAAACTAGTAAACTAATTAGAGTTCATTTAAAACTCTAAACTATTATTAACACCCAAATTACCCTATCTAAATTGATTACCTAAATTAACGTATTAGTATATCTATATATATATATATATATATATATATATATATATATATATGTATGTAACTTAAAAAAAAATAATAGAAAACCTTACACCTCTTTCCCCATTTCGGTCAACCTAGTGGGACCCCAAAGATCAACCTACAACTTGCTAAGCATGGTGAAAGATTTAAAAGTATGGCCAAGGAAATTGTTTATTTTACACCATCCTTTTTAATCATCAAACTTCACATCTTTCACTTATCACTTTCATTTGAAAATCAACAACCAAACACCTTCTTTCCTTCCTTTTTCATCTCGGCTCAAGCACCCCCACGTAACCCCACCATTTTATTTTAGAAATCACTCCATTTTCACCATAATCATACCTTTTTATAACCATCTAAACATTAAGAACACATGGAGCACACTTAGGGCTTTGTTTGGAGCTTAATCTGTTCTAAATAATCATCTTAGGACACTTGCAAAGTGGTAAGCCTCTTACTTATCATTTTTAAGCTTGTTATCATATGTAGATTATTAAAGTACTTGTTGATCATCTTGAAATCAAAGAAAAATTCCACTTAAAACCCAAAACCAAAACTTAACAACTTACTAAATGTGAAGTATTATGTGATTATTATGTGTTATAGAGTTGTATGAGTTGTATGATCTTGCTTATCTTGGTTAAAATAAGTTGTTTAAACTTATAATTTAAGTTGAGCATGTTGTTTATTTAGTGTAGTAACTTAAATAAGTGATGATCTTGTTATATTAGGCTTAAAAATATGATTTAAACAACTAGATGTTTAAATCAAGAAAGATCATCACCCTTAAACTCATGAGCTTTCTATATATATGTGCTTAAACTTGAAAGATTAAAGATTTAAAGGACTAAACTTGATGATTAAATACTAATAAGTGTGAATTTTTACTAAAAACAAGTGATTTAATAAATGGTTATGAAAACTACACTTAAAAGTCTTGGATTTCAAGACATAAAAGTGTTGGATTTTTTTTTAGAAACTTTATATATATAAGTGCTCATGATTTAAGAAAATAGTAGTAGAAATTTGTTTACTTAAAGTTATATTTTGAGGAGATTAATACATTAATGATGATTTGGAAATTTAAAAATGGTTATTAAACATGTTTTGAATACATGGGAAAAATGCCATAGTTTAGGGAAACTATGGCGAAATTTTATAAAGATCTAATCGCGATTAAAATGAGATTAACGGGGTGATTAGCATGGTTAATCGTGATTAGTGATTTTAATGGTGATTAACAGCCTTAATCGTGATTAGACAAACCCTAATAACAAGGGTTAAGTCTTAACCATATATGAGATATTTAAAATACTAAAAGGGTTTTATTAAATAAAATGGGTAAAGCTAAGAGTGTATAAATCAATATAATTTTTGGAGAAAAATTATATATATTTTCAATACTTTATTTGGTGTATAATACATGTATATGTATGTGTATGTATAATACTAGGAAAATGTACTAAAATAACACATACAATTTTTGCAATAAATATACACTTACAAATGACCAAAACCTCGCTAAAATTTGCAAGTATGACGATAGTCGCAAACCTTCACGAGCACTCGAAAAACACTCGTGTAGGACCATAACCCAGGGCGCGAGCATCGGACGACGCTTTATGCATAATCAGCGAAACGGACCATTTCGACACCAAAAATATAAAAACAAATCACGGCGACAATTATAACAAACAAACATATTCTAGACACTCGAGATTTATACATACACGACAACGAAAAACCGGAAAATTAATGCAAGAATAACACTAAGTATAGTTAAAAGAAAGTTACTAGTATGATTAGTAAAAGTTTACCAAAAATTCATAAACTTAAATATTGGGCTAGGCACAATATCTTAAACACATGGGCAATGGCTCATTCTAATAAAACACTAAATAAGCCCACTCTAATAAATAAAATGGGATAAGCCCAAATAAAATATTAAGATGGGCTAAGCCCACTAACTTAAAGATGTAAACTAGGCCTAATGACACTAAATGTGGGCTAGGCCCAATGTAAAATTACTTGTATAATTTTTATAAATATATATTATAAAAATACATGTATATTTTATAAAAAAATATATTGTACAAATACACGTATAATACGGTATACCTACACGTATAAATACGGTATACCTACACGTATAAATACGGTATACGTACACGTATAAAGCACACAAATACAAGTATACATACGGTATATGTATAAAAGACTCTAGTACATGACAATATACACACATACACTTGTTGAAGTGTACTCTCTCACTAAGGTTGTATACATACGACAACGTATTTTGACGTTAAAAATAAATATTTTTAACACTTTTTACACTTATATTTGTGTAACAAATATAAAGTCTAGAATCAAAGTATACCAGAAACAAATGCCAACATATTATCATTAAATTACGCAAGCGTTCCAAAAACTAAATGAAAATAATAAACGTTCAAGATGAACAATGAGTACAAGGTCTAGGAAAGGCCGACATGTCTAATGAGTTAGAACCCTTGTAGGTTGACTCGTGTTAGGAAAACTTTGGTTGAATATCTCTCTCTCGGGAACGCAAAGCTGTGAGTTCATGTCCCCCTTTTCTTTTAACGTTTTCGGTTTTACAACTCTCGGGGGGAAATACATGTAACAAGGGTATGATTAAGCTATTGAATGAATTCTTGGATCACGTGCGAATAGGCGCTAAGTTAGGCACCATTAATCCTTTTAAGGACCACGGAACAGGGGGTAGATCTATCGAGTACGGGCGAGCCCCACTCACGGTCCATGTGCGGCCACTTAGAGTGCTTTTGTGTCCCTGTCGAAGTGAATCGACACTTAAATCGTCTACCGGGTTGAGTGCTTCCTATGTCGGCACACATATTAATGTCCTTGCAAAACATTAATGATCATTAAATTCATAGCCGCTTTACATACCTACTTATAACACTTGAGTTTTCAAACATTTTGAGATGTATTTGATGCGCACACTTAAAACACATGAACTCGCTCAACTTTTGTTGATGTTTTCAAACTCACATTTATTTCAGGGAACTAATGGAACTTTGGTGCTGGTATTTACTACGAAGCTTTTGGACTACAAGTTATCGATGTCATCCCTTTTGGAGGGTTTGGTCCATATATCTCATCTTCAATGAGATATAGGATGCAAAGCCTTATGTTTTAAACTCGTGTTAAACTCGTCTTTTGTAAAACTTATAACTTATGTCGTTTGGTATTTTAAACAAACTTAAGATGTGTAATATTTTATTATGTCAATGGATGAACATCATATGTTTTTAATCATGTAGATGTTTACTTATATCGTATGCAATAAAAACTAATCAAGTTCACACCGCGCGCTTCCGCTAATGAACGGGTGTGACACTCACCGACATGGATACAAAACCGTTGGAACACCCAGTTCCAGAATGATGCACACTAGAGGATGAGCATTGGTGTTGGGATGCGACATAAGACATAGCCAACGCAATGTCTTCCTCTTCGGTCCACGAGATGATATTTTTGTAGATGAGAATATAAAATTTAGAGAGTATTTGGTAGATGGAAATATAAAAATTGAGAGAGTTTTGTGGATGGGGTAGATTAAATAATGGGATGAGTTGGTTAATCAGAAAAAGGAATAGATTATTTGGATTAGTTTTTTTTTTTAAATAATAAACAGTGAAATTGTTGTTCAACGGTCAAAAAAGCATCGAAGAAAACAAAACTCGAGCGGGTAGTCGTGCTAGCCAGCCGAACCCACCAAGTCTACTCGCGGGAGGCTGCGATGTTTTCACGCTGGTTCGAACTTGCAGGTGTCAATCCACACAGTGCCCCGGGTGGCCTAAAATCCAAATAAAAAAAGGGATATATAACAATTATAATTTTATGGTTAACATGATCACGTTTTCTTATCATTTTTGTTAGGAATTAAATTCCTGATAAACCTTAAATGTTTCGGTTCGATGACGATTTACTATTTGGATCACCATAAGAAATTTCTAGAAAATAAAAAATTAAAATAATAATCTTGATTTTGACCCACAGTAGGTGGTGCTTGTTGGTGACGTGTAGAAAATCACGGTAGGATCTCCGAAGAGAGCCTAAATATTGTAAAATATTAAAGCAGAAGTTTTTGTAGTCCTTGCAGGTTGTCATTCGGTAATCACTAATCTGAAGAATATTTGTTGATTGATTTTAGATGTGATTTCCTTCAATATTTTTTTTTTCTTTTTTAGTTATTTTTGAGTTCGGATAAGATTTCAGGTAAACCTTCATTGGTGTGTGTGAGAATGCGTTGTGGGTGATTTGTCGGAAAAGCATCCATCAGTAATGTATCAATAAGTTTGTTGGTGATCCTCTTGTGGATATGTTGTCGGTGATCCTTCGGTGAACCATCCATTGGTAATTCGTTGGTAAGCTCCATCGATAATCCTTTATTTGAAGTCTTTGTCCACATCTGATTTTCACATGGACTTGTACAAATAGATCACAGCTTCACCAACGGAGTGCCAATGGATCTTGTTGTGGTTAAAGTTCTTTGATTTGTAGTGTGATATATGTCTTTAAAGCAATTTCACCCGTTATGTTGAATAATGTGCTTTGTGTTTCTACCAAATCATTTCCAACCCGAAACGAAACAATGAGTAGTAAACTTATCACCTATCACCGGCCACTAGACAACATGTTAATGATAAACCGGTTGAGTTTACTGAGCTTACAAAGATTTGCAGAATAAATATTGTTTGGTGCTGGCATAAATCCCCTATAAGACTTAAGAGAAATAAGTGATGCGTTTGTTTGAGCATAAAATAATTTTCTTGTTACTACCATACATAGGTGTCCTTGTGACTTTTTGAATGTGGTTTATGAAACGCCAACAAATAGGCATCTTCTTAGTGAAGAGTCACAATGATTAATGAATGGTAATCACACGTTGCGACCCTTTGAACCATGATATTCTGAACACTACAACCCTTAATAGGAGCGGCTAGGTTAAATAAGTGTGTTTCATAAAATCAGTTGACGTCAATCGCTCAAAATGCCATGACCTTCGAATCAAACAAGAGACCGTACTTGTGACTCTTTAAACCAACAAAATTCATGCAAACCAATTCTTTATTTTAATTTTCAATTAAGCCTCGATCAATTCAAAAATATAAATTTGATTTTGCCGTTTAAAAAAAGAATATACTCTTTAAACAAGCTTCCGTGGGGCATGAGAAAATAGCCTTTTGAGGCAGTATAAGATAATTAGGATATTAATGGGACTAATTCATTTCTTTCATTCATAACCATTCTGGAAATAACCTAGCCTTTTATAGGCATACTAAACAAAAGGAAAGTAAGACTTGAAGTAAAACCAACTCACTATGCTAATACTTAGGAAATTAACCCATTACTGGATATATAACTTAAAGTAACTACATGATCTTTCTCACTTGATCTTGTATGGCTAGAATGGCAAATATCAACATCCACCTCCTAACATAGGGGACATGACTTCAATTTCATCTTTGCTTTCCATGTCAAGCTACAAAACAATAAAATTTGTCGAGTAAGGAGTTATATCGAAAATCAAATCACACCATGTTAAGCTATGTACAAAACAATCAAAATTTGTCATGTTAGGAGTTAGATCGCAAATCACAAATTTCAGTAACCGTAAAGATACGGGGAAAATCAATAATGTGTTCTTTAATTATATTTTTATGAAGGAACTTTATAATGTTGTCTTATAATTAAATTAACTTTAAAGGGAGTGACTATGTGACAATAATATTCAACTAATACTTTTATTGTAAAGTAAAACCATGAGATAAAGGGCCTACTAGAAATATTGAATTATGCTTACCAAACACATCCTTATTTCCCCGTCAAAACTAACACTACAAGAAAAGTCATCTGATAAGAATAACACTACAAGAAAAGTCATTTTCATAAGATGAATCTTTAGTGACGACATGTTTTTCTTTAAATTTATTTTAACTTTCACTTTTTTTAATCAGTAAAATATTTTTCAAAGCGACCTTTTAGTGATGACACGTTGTCAAAAGAGGGTCACCTATTCCGACGTCATCTTTACAAATGACTTAATAGACTTTAGGGACCGGCTTGTAGTGACGGAACTTAGCGACAAAGTGTTATCGCTAAATCCTATTGCAATGACTTTTAGTGCCATGTAAAAGTTTGACTTATCATACGAAGATTGCTGTAGTGAATATGTTTTAAATATGGAGAAAATGGTTTGTTTCACCCTATAATCTTAGACACCTTCTTCATGTGTTCAAAAATACAATAAACAAATAAACTGTTAAAATACCCTGTACGCATTTGTAAAACAAAATTGACTATCACCCATTTACCTGATTAATGGTAAGATTGGTATCAAACCGAGACCCGTTGAGAAGAAAGTCGACGCTTCTAAAATCGACATTTGTTCACTTGCAAAAATCCATCAAAACCTTCTTTACGGGTTTACCTTTGTGAATCTTGTAAAAAAGCTTATGGTTGTGCTGAAAGAACACCAACAAAAAGTTAAATAATGCATATAGTAACTAAGTTTTTTTAAAAAGAAAAAAAGAACTTATAAGGAAAATAAACTCAAATATATACATCGATTTTTCGATTTAGATCATTCATGTGTTCCAAGCTATTTTTTGGACATCTAAGTCTACATCTTATGTCATCTATGTTAATTTTAAAATTTAAAAAAAAAAAAAGCTGCTTACCCTTTCTTTTCAGAATTTTAAATTTTAGCTGTATATGGAACCATTTTCTATTAACCAGTTTAAGTATATCGGTAACCTTATAGTCTTATACCCGGTGTGCATACATCATTTCAAATAAAAAATAATCTTGAAACACGAGCTTTTTTTTTTTTTTTTTTTTTTTTTTTTTTTGCAATTTACTTTCCCATGCAAATCCAAAACTGATGGTTTTTTCATGTATCACAATCAAGCTATTCAGAAATTTCACTTACTACACAATAAACCTTATTGCTACAAAAATGATACAAATGGTACACTACTAGAAAAGTGCATAATTTCCTACACAATTATTTTTGTCACAGATTCAAACACATTTGTGACAAATTTCGTACGATTTTTTTTTCCAAAATTCTATGTCAAATTTTTGACGCAACAATGACAGAAAATAAAAAAACCCTAATTAATTGACAGTTGCGTCACAGATCTGTAAGAAATAATCTACAAAAGGTTGATTAATAAATCATTTCCTACAAGTTTGTGACAAAATATTTATTCTTTAGTTTAATTAAAATTCCGTCAGAACTGCGTCACAAGTTGCGACACATTTCCGACAACTAAGTCATATTACTTAATTTTATTAAAAATAAATGCAAGGATATACACTTCTATATTTATATATAATAGTAAAATTAGTATAATAATTAAAAATTATTATATTTCCTACACATTTGTGACAAAATATTTATTTTTTAGCTGATTTAATCGTTCCGTCAGAATTGTGTCACAACTTGTGACACATTTCCGACAAACAGTTTATTTTTTAGTTGATTTAATCTTTCCGTCAGAATTGTGTCACAACCTGTGACACATTTCCGACAACTAAGTCATATTACTTAATTTTATTAAAAATAAATACAAGGGTATACACTTCTATATTTATATATAATAGTAAAATTAGTATAATAATTAAAAATTATTATATTTCCTACACATTTGTGACAAAATATTTATTTTTTTAGCTGATTTAATCGTTCCGCCAGAATTGTGTCACAACTTGTGACACATTTCCGACAAACAGTTTATTTTTTAGTTGATTTAATCGTTCCGTCAGAATTGTGTCACAACCTGTGACACATTTCCGACAAAAAGTTATATTCTAGTTAGTATATAAAAGGAATTAAGTTTCATATTCTAACAGCTCCTAGTAGGAGTATAAACTGGTTCAGGCGTTGCGGTTCTAAACGATAGGTCAGGAGTTCGATCCTTGCCAAGGGCCGGTTCTTTAAGGAAGAACCCCCTTTTTGACAGATTTTTGAAATATTTACACTTTGGTCCCTGAAGTTTCAGTTTTTACAAAAGTAGTCCCTGTAGTTTCTAAAATTTTTTCTGTCGGAAATTTGTCACGAATAATGCTTTTGTCAGAAATTTGTAACAACTATTTTTATATTTCTGTCGGAAATTTGTCATGAATAATGCTTTTTTTGGAAATTTGTAACAACTATTTTTATTTTTCTGTCAGAAATTTGTCACGAATAATGCTGAATGAAATTTTTTAATTTTTTTTTTTTGTCGGAAATGTGTAGCTAAAAAAATTCCGAAAATATAATAATTAATATTTATCATAAATAATATATTAAAAATAACTAAGAATTGTTGTAGGAGATCTGTAGCAGTTTGTGACACGGCGATTTTGTAGGAAATGGGTAGGAAATTGCGTAGGAAATGCGTTGGAAACAGGTTTCCTACGTAAAAGTGGAAATGTGAGAAAAGAAAACCTAGATTTTGGTAATTTCTATCCGGAACTACTCGTTTAAAGAAGTAAAGTATTGTACAAAGTGTAATATATATAAGGTGTAACAAGCCAGGTCCCGAGTTCGACTTGTTTAACCTAAGAGAGCTCGAACTCATTTCGATAAAATTCTTTTTGCAACAAAAATTAAGTAGCCAAAGTAGTCTATGTGTTTGTTTAACCTAACCTGATCCTTGACGAGGATTGTAATACAGTCAGCTGATGTGGAGCTCATCGTCATCGCTTGTTCAAATTCAAGGGTGTTTTGTTTTTGAGGGAGAAGGGGTATAGATATACATATAAATAATATATGATATATATATAGAGTACGAACTGAAAATGGTAGCTTTAAAATATGTATCAACACACCAAAGATGGGAAAGAAAAAGAAAAAAGATGTGGATGTATGAGGAGGGTAAAATGGTGAAATGGAAACCAAATATATCCATTGTATAATAACTTCTCATGGCCATAATACTAATCATACAATGTGTTTTTTATATTATATATTTAGACTACAGGGTGTGGGGCGTGGGTTGCGTTGGACATGGCGTTGCTCCATTGGTGTGGAAATTGAGCCTAGCGGGGGCGGAGTGACATGGCTGGTTCAATCTAGCCGTTGGGTGCAGCCGTTGTCAAACAAAAAAAAATCCATATGGTCAGTCAAGTCAAGCTAAGCCACGCCACACCACACCCATAGTTTTTTAGTATTACCTTGTGAATCTCACCCTCGCCACGTGTCGAGCAATATCTCCAACCCAAGTCCCTTCACACCCTATAATCTTAAGATCTCCGAAAAAAGTGAGATCTTTCGAAATGGTTTAAAGATGAGTCTACACTTCATTCATTGTGTCTGAAAATCAGTTTATCCTAGGAGCAAAACAAAGAAACATATTTTAACTATTTAGTTCTTAAAAAATAATATGTTTTAACCTATGAAAATGGTAGCTTTAAAATTCAACATGGGCTGTGTTTGGGAAATATAAAATGCTCACTATCAGATGGATTGAAGCACTTTCTATGTAATAGTTAACAAACTTTTTCTTAAAGCCATCTGTAGTGGTAGATACTTATAGAGTCTCATAGTGGTGGGTTATGTGATAAGTAGCAATTTTATAAAAAAAGAGGATTATGAGGCTTTATATAACTTGAGTGTGTAGTAGGTTTATATATATATGGGGCTTTATAATATGTATGTGAGTGGGGGAGGGAATGGTAACGTCGTGATATACATAACGGGGAGGCAAAAAAATTACCCCATGTAGGTCCCGTTTTTCCGGTGGATCGATAACGAAAACCTATCCTTGTTTATCACAAACACGGTAACGGGTGCGGAATCCCCGTGACAGTGCAAACCAAACTGTAAAATAAGAACACGCGTAACCAAAAGATTCAATATCTATTGATTAGGGATGAGAACGGATACAAACAATGTTTACAGACTCTCTCTCAAAGTCTCACACAGCTCTCGTCTCGTCCAAGTTTCACAAAGAAACTATGAGAGCTATTTATACTAAAACAGACACAGATCTTGACGAAACTGAACAGAGACCCGGCGAAACAACACAAAGTCGACGACACTGGTGAGTTTCGTCGACATACATTTCAAATTCAATCTTGTTTCGTCGTTGGTGTTGGGCCCAATTGAAAGTCAAAGCCCAAAGTAGTATCTCGGCCCAAAGTTGCGTTTCGTCGACAACTGATTTTATCACAAATTTTCATTTTCAACATAACTAGTTTTTTTACTATTGCCGCGTTGCGGCGAACGTTTTTTGTTGTTTAGTCTGTGTTTACGTGTGTTTTGAAATCACTACGAGCGCGTTCCGTACGGAAACCGCTGACAAGAATAAAAAGAAAATATAGAAAAAAACACTAAAAGATAACCAAAAGAAAATCAACAAAAAAAAGTTGTATGCTAATAATTTAGTTCGTATGAAACCTATGGTCAGAGATAAGCAAATGATATTGGGTACCGGTACCGAATTTCCCGAACCGAAAGATCTTAAGTACTAATTCGGTACGACTTTTGGCGTTTCCGGTACCAGTTCGCTACCGTTTTTTACCTTCATATACCGGTACCGTAACTGATATTTTCGGTACCAGTACTAATTCGGTATTGATTGGCACCGAGCTCATCCCTACCCCTGAAACTAAAAAGAGAAATCATTAAAAGTTGAAGAAAAAACAAAAAAAGTTGCACGATACCGTTATTGTTCGTACGACACCCGTGATCAGGGATGAGCAAATGGTACCGGGTAGCAGTACGGAATTTGCCGAGGCAAAAGATTTTCAAAATCAAGTCGATACAGACTTTTGGTGTTTTCTGTACTAGGCTGGTGTCGATTTTTATCTTCATGTACCGATAACCGTACTTGTATTTTCAATACAAGTACCGGTTGACACAAGCTTATCTAACTTAAAGCTAGAGAAAATAATAAAAAATATTAAAAAAAAACTATATATTATTCTATTGTTCTATCACTGTTCAAATCGTTGGTTTTTTAATATATAGAAGAATGACAAAACTAGTGACATCATCATGATATCACATAGATGATGTCATGGTGATGTGTCACCTGGGACTTGTTCGCGGCTCTCCGTGCTTCGCGTGTCGAACTCTGGGGCGCACGACGGAGGAATGTCGTGACGTCAGGCTTGAGCCGGACCTAACCGAGTCGAAACCAAGTCGAACCGAGTCGAGTCGCGTCCACACAAAGTGTATCAACACCCCATAGTGTGCGCCGTAACGGTGTAGCCGGGCGCTATGGGGCACCATAGATGGCTCTGACGTGATATGCAGCCGTACTACGGAGGGCCTAAGAAAGTGTCACACCTAGTGGCAAACAAAAAGGTTGTGGAGGGGCCGCCCGTGCTATGGCTCAAGTTCGTCTCGAACTGCAATTTTTTTTATGTTTTTTCTTCGTTTTATGCGTAGCATATTTCTGAACAAATATAAGAATATCTGTGTGGAAAAAAATGATACTTAAAATGAAAACTCACATTTTTATTCAAAACCCAATGAATGAATTATCATATTCTAATTTATAAGTAACTTAAAAGCCTAACCGATTAAAATAGCCTAGGCCTCAAACTAGATTTAATAAAATAAGGTTAAACAAAAGATTGAGCGGCAATTTGAAGTTGTATCACTACAACAAAATGGAGCTAATGTAACCCCGATAAAATGTTGCATTAGACCATGAAAAGGTTGCAATAGCCCTAATGCAACTTTTTATCAAAAGCTGCATTAGGCGAAGTTGCATTAGGCCTAATGCAACCTTTTTATTAGATAACGCAACCTTTTTAAAAAGGGTTGCGTTTACTATTTAAATGCAACCTTTTTAGGATGCGGCCTTTTTACATGCTAGTGCAACTTTTTTTACTTTAAATGCAACTCTTTTAACAATTAAATGCAACTTTTGCTAACTCAAATGCAACCATTTTTATAATTTTTGTAGAAAAATGCAACTTTTTTTTACATCAAATGCAACATTTGTAAGATTTTGATTATAACAAATGTAACCTTTTTTACAATCAAATGCAACTCTAAATCATCATTGTTTGAAGAACGAATATTTCTATTAATATTCAATAGTATCTCAATCACACCAACAGAATAATAACATAAATATATTATATAATCTCATATTGTAATGTTACATATGTCCAAACTCAAAATAACAATGGATCATAAATATAGTTATCAAGTACGATTACAATGAACATTCTACTCATCTCTAAGATCATGAAGTACTCCAATACATAGCTTTTTCATAGTAATTTGTATCTTAGCTTCAAAGTTTGCTTGTTAGCTGTCAAAATCAATCTTTCTGCATAACTTCTAGCTCAGCTTTTGTCCTTTGATAGTCCTCTTCAATACGTAGCCAAAGCTTAGTTTTAACTTTAACACCTATTAAGGAATGATAATGGCAAAACAACATTAATAAAGTTGATTCAAGAGCAAAAGGTAATGAACACCACTTACTAACAAAAATCAAGTTTAAATGCAGTCTAGTCAAGCAGAAAAACGAGGTTAATCACAACAGAAGTAAATGAATTTGCGCAAAATAATAGAAAAAGGAAAATGTGTTTTATCCTAATATAATAATAACGAACAACTATATACTTTTATTTCACTTTAACTAAAATTTCATAAACAAATGACACCTTATGAAAGTATTTGGAAACAATAAAATTTTTGTAAACGAGAAATAGTTTGACCCCTTTTCGCTCTTGAAGTGATGCAACTGATTTGTCATAAAAACTTACCCTCGTAGTGAAGACCCTTTGAAGCATTAATGACCTTAGGCTAAACACAACACTAAAAAGTTTTGTCACGCCCAGATTCATCAGCAATCCAACCATTGAATAGAGACCCAACAAAGGCGCCACCAAGACACGTACTATCAGACCCTCATTTCTACTCCACAAAAGCTCATAAACATTGCCTATATGCAAATAATAAGATAGAAGGTTGACATTTAATAAAATGTAAAACATACCTTCTGCCATGTTAATCTCATCTAAACCAAGTACATGTGTAGACATACTTTCAAGTAGTTCATTTACTGACCTACACATGAAAGAACGTAGCTTAAACAAACTTTGAGTTTTACTACATGATTTACAACTTGAGATAATAAAACTATAACAAATGTAGAAGCATGCTCATATATTTATTTTAAGGGGCAGGGGAAAAAAAAAACAAGAGTACAAGACATGTCTTAGAACAAACCCAAGATGGTAACCAAGTAGAAAAGAGACTTTAGATGCCACCAGTGTTGTAAGAATCGCTAGGCGCTAGTCGGGATTTACAACTATGGACGTCACAAGCACATGAGTTGGAGAATGTCTTAAAGGTGCATCTGAATATTCTTGGACCGTATCATCCTGAAAACTCTCCATAACAGACAAAATTTTCAGCACCATGTCCCCCAGAACTATTGCATATGTAATGATCAGTTAGGGATCAAATTGGCAAAATAATCTATTACAGTTAATAGAAACCCCTATGCTTCTTTACATTCACTATCTTTTTTTGTCAAATCAACAAACGCACAAGAATTTTATGCTCTAATGGCAAAACACAATTAAAAGGTCCAACCATCTAAAGTAACTTTTTTTTCTTCCCAAAGTCATTTTTTTTTTGTAAATTATAATGCCTTGTTTCTTCAAGTTTTCATTCAAACTCTTCAATTAGATGACTTATCAATCATTACACACCATTTTTAAGAATCATTCTCAGCAAACATTACTTAAATATTGTTGATGCAACAAATACGGGACCAAGGGTGGTAGCTGGGCTGGTCAGGCAAAAGGGGTGAAGGGTTCAGTTTTGCCTAACGCAGGTCGCGGGGTCCCTCCACGTTTGCAAAACGTAGAAGGAGGTTCACTAGTATGTTTGGATTATTTGCTTTGAAGTCCTTTCTCCAAGGCCGGCTCGGATCCAGAAAAGAAAGCAAATAGAATGAATGAGATGAATTTGATGAAGAGTTATTTGGAAGTGACAAAGAACTCTTTGAATGACCAGAGATTGAGGAATCTCTCTGCTTTTCGGAATGTCTTTGAAGTGTTTATGAGCTGTCTTCTTATAGTGGAAGACACCTCCCGAAATGGTATGGACTATACTAGCGAGACCTGTTTGCTTATGGAGGGTTTCCCCTTTTGGGGTTGAAGGCTTTGGACCCCTGGTTAATAGAGTGTGCTTGTGCAGACCTGCTCTGACTTTGTGGGTTGGTGAGCGTGAGTTGGTGGGACGAGCTGTTTGGACATGACTAGTTACTGTTTCTCGATTCCCTCAATTTACAGCTTTTCATCCGATGAACCTTTCAACCTTTTAAGCTCTTTGCATATTAATCATTTTGTTTATCCTTGGGCTACCCCCGTCGTCAGCCCCCCAAGTCAGAGGTTTTTGGGGCAGTACACTCAAAGACTTCTGACTTTTATGCATGTCTTTTAAAGGCTTGAAAGGTTCGTTGCTTGGAGGCTTGAAAGGTTTGAGGTAGTTACTTTTTTTGAAATTTGAATTTGAAACGATTTGACAGTTGATTTGATTGACATGTGTCAGGCGGCGGATTGGCAGAGATTATTTATTTACCTTTAATACCCCTACTTTACTTTCATATTTATTTTAACAGTTGCAAACTTTCTTCATTTTCCTTACAATCGTTCACAGTTTTTCCTTCCTCAGGTTAGTTTCTCTTCTCCATTTTCACTTTTACTTTGTTCTATCATGGGTGCCCTTAAGGATTTAGCGAGGTCATTCTCTCGGATGACCCAAGAGGAGGTAGACCTATTTTGCCTTGAATATGGTATTGATAAAAAGTTTAATCCAACCGCCCCTTCTTGTGATGTTTCTATTGACAAACCGATTCCGGGTTCGATTGCTTTGTATTGTCGCCATTTTCAATGGTCCAATCTTCGTTACCCTTTCTCGCTTTTTGTTCTAAACTTGCTTGAGTATTACCGAGTATCTTTTGGGCAAGTTCATCCAAAAGGAATGGCTAGGGTTTTGCACTTTGAAGTGCTCTGTCGTGCTCTTGGCTATGATCCATCTCTGTTGCTTTTCCGGAGGTTTTTCGTTTAGCCAAAAATGGCGATTGGTTTACTTTTGAAGCGACAAAGGTTGATACTTGCCTCGTTTCATCAATGGTTACAACCCTTGGGTCCTGGAAGGATCAATTTTTCTGGGTTTCTGATTCTATCATTCCTTTTAAAATGATATGGAGGCGTCCGGATGTTGTTCTCAATGATCCGGAACCTTCTGAGTCTGATTTGAACGATGCCTTTCTTTCAGCCATTCGGGGGTGCCCTTCGAGGGTTCGTCCCTTTCCCGAACATTTGTTAGTGCTTTTAGGGGTTAGTAATATTTGGGCAAAAGCCGATCGGGATCCGGTGTTAATGAGAAATGGCGTTGGTATGCATTTTCCCCTTTTATGCCTTTTTACTTTACTTTGTTTGTGACTTATTTTTCTTTGTTTGTTTTTTGGCAGTTATGTCTGCTTTGGACTTCATCAAGAGTGACGACACGTCCGATGTTATTTTTGAAGATGCTCCAACTGTTCCGGGTGAGAATGTTGTGGTGAGAACTTCTGAGCAAAGGTTTGAGGGCACGGGTTATGCTAATGTTGCCAATGTTAAGGGTTTTACCAAGTCTACTGCCCTTAAGTCTTCATGTCGCCGATCTTCTCGGCGTTTGCTGAAAGCTGGGCCTCAATCCACTTCCACTGAGCCAGTGGATTTGACTGATGATATTGAGGTTTCGGAGGATCAGGTTGAAGCAGGTGTTGAACAAGATAAGGAGTTGGTTGTTCATGGCAAGAAGGTTCGAGGTAAGAAGGTTACCCCTGTTCAAGAATCATCAAGCAGGGACGCTGGAGGGTTGGATCCTGAAGGTGTTTATGTGCCTGCTTGGCAAGTGAAGAATGATGATACTTTCAAGGATGCTGCCGTCTGTGAGGATGCTCTTAGTCATCTTGCTTCTCCCTCTGTTCGTGAAACCATTGCTGAGATGGACGATGACTTTATGTTATCTCGCATGGTTCTAACTACTTGCAACCTTGCTGCCATGCTTCCTCAAGGGATTACACGCTTTCGCCAAAGGATGCGGGAGTATGAGGATTTCTCTAAGAAGAAGGACAAAATGAAATCCTCCCTAGCATCGATGAAGAAGGAAGTGGCCGGGTTTGCAGAGAAGGAGGCGGCGTGGAAGAAAGAGGTTGATGATCTGAAGAAGATGCATGCCATTGAGATGGGTGACCTGAGGAAGAGCTTTGAAGCAAATTTGTTGAAGTTGAAGGCTGATCGAGAGGCCTTGTCTGTCCAGCAGCAGGCTTTTCGTGAAGAAAAGGAAGGGTTGAAAGCTTCAGTTGGTCAGGTGACTGCTGACAATCTATGGTTGATCGAGCATGGTTTCCAGCAGGTGGTTACTTACCTTTTGCATTCCAAGGAATTTAACTCTGCCCTTGGTGATGTTTACACAAAGCTGCTGAACCTGGGGAAGCATCAAGGCCTTACTGCTGGCTATAAACTTCATGAATCTGGACAACCTTTGGAGAAGTCCCCCATGTTTCGCCCCGAGGCTTCTGATATCTTCAAGGCTTCTGTTGAGCAGATGGAGAGGCTAACCTACCCTTACATTCATGAGGTATCCTCTTGCTCTGGTAAGCCTTTGTCTGTTTTACAGGGATTGAAGCCTGAGGGGTTGAATGAGAAGGTTTGTGCTGAGGTTTTGGGTTCTTTGTCGAGGAAGAGGTCTTACTCTGGGGACAGTGATGATACCCTTTCGAGTCTGCCTGAAACTTCAAAGGATGCTGGTTTGGAAACCTCTGCTATTGGTGGTGAAGAAGGTGCAAAGATGAAGAAGACTAAGAAAGCCAAAAAGTCGAAGGGTGAAGGTTCTAGGCCCTCTGATAACTGACATTTATTCGTAGCTTTCTTAGCAAACACTTTAATGCTTTGTAATGTTTTAAACAATGTTTAGGTTTTGGGAACCCTTAAGGTTCCTATGGTTGGTTAGGCCTATATGGCCGTTGAACACTAGTTTAATTTGCAAGCCACTAGGGCTTGCTTTGACTATCTTATGAAGGTCTTTTATGGCCTTTTTAACTATGACATGATGGTTATCGTTGGTGTTTTTGTTGGTTTCATTTGCTTGGTTTTGTTTTGTGGGGTTTCAACCCTTCAAGCTTTTTGTACAGTTGCTGATGGGTTGAAGCCTTTAACCTTTCAAGCTCAGTACCTGTTGGTTGAACTTTGGGTAGCTTCTGATTTGGTTTGTATGTTTGGTTGATAGGCTTGTTTGCTTTTATTTTCTTGCCTTGTCTTTGTTTACTTTGTCTTTATGCTTTTTACACTTTAAAGGGTTCAGTGCTGCAGTCACTTTGCCTTAGTGTTTATCATCAAGACGTAGTATCTATCCTTTTCTTTTATTTCGTTATAATTTGTTTGATTTCGTAAGTCTATTTATTGAGTATATTTTTTAGACTTAAGGAACGATTGGTGTAGGCTGTTCAAACCTGTCTATGAGACATTGTTGTTTTTCTTTGATAAGTCTCATGGAGTTGTATTGATCTAGGAACTCACCCCTTATATAGGTCCATTCAACCCTTGAACCTATTGAGCGATATGGCCTGGGAGCTCATCCCCTTACATGGCCCTTGCCATGGAGTTTTTTGCTAGGTTCTCAACCTGATATTAGGATAGAAAGACAAGTTTGATAAAGTAACTTCATTCATTCAAGCAACATTTGCTTTTACAAAAGGTTTTGTTTTGCTACAAACCAAACTTTCTAAACATAGAACTTTCTTAAAGCTTTTCCGTTCCAGTGCCTTGGGAGCCTTTTGCCTTCTAGATCTCCCAGCTTGTAGGATCCTCCTTTGTGTGCTTCGAGGATGGTGTATGGACCTTCCCATTTCGGTCCTAGTTTCCCCTGACTTTCTTTTTTACTTGCTTCGTTGTTTCTGAGGACTAGATCCCCTGGCTTGAATCGTTCGTTCTTGACCTTCTTGTTGTAATAGCTTTCCATCCTTTGCTTGTATTTTGCTTCTTGTATTGCTGCTTGATCCCGGGCCTCTTCTAAGAGTTGTAAGTTCAACATGGTCTCTTGTGTGTTTACCTCGGGATCCATGTTGACAATTCGTTGGGTTACAACTCCTATTTCAGCGGGGATTACGGCTTCGGATCCGAATACCAAGCTATAAGGTGTCTTTCTGTGACTTGCTTTTTCTGTTGTTCTGATTGCCCATAAAACGCTAGGCAATTCTTCCAGCCAATTACTTTCATATCTCCCCAATCTTGTTTTGATGCCTTCCACTATGCTTCTGTTGGTCCTTTCAACCTGATCGTTTGACTGCGGGTAAGCCACTGAGCTGAAGATTTGGTTGATCCTGTACTCCTTGCACCAAAGGCTGAAGGGTTTCTCAGCGAATTGTTTTCCATTATCGGTGACGATTACCCCTGGCAGCCCATAGCGGCATATGATATTCTCCCATACAAAGTCTATGATTTGCTTTCCTGTGATCTTGGCAAGGGGTTTGACCTCTGGCCATTT
The DNA here is from genome assembly GCF_002127325.2 of Helianthus annuus. Taxonomy (NCBI): domain Eukaryota; kingdom Viridiplantae; phylum Streptophyta; class Magnoliopsida; order Asterales; family Asteraceae; genus Helianthus; species Helianthus annuus. Next base: position 60,523,348 of record NC_035447.2, on the reverse strand, counting down.
GCTGAAGTAATCAATTGCTACCAACAGGAATTTTACTCCCCCTTTGCTTGGAGGGAATGGTCCAACAATGTCCATTCCCCATTTATGGAATGGCCATGCTGAGGTTATGGGGACCAAGTCATGTTTGGGACTTTTTGGTATTGGGGAGTGGATTTGGCAGGCATCACATTTCTTCAATTGCTCGACGGTATCCCGATGCATTGAAGGCCAGAAATATTCCAAGTTCATGAGTTTTGCAACCACCGACCTAGCTCCGAAATGAGCTCCACATATTCCTTCATGCACTTCTTTAACCAAATACTTGCTTTGTTCAGGGCCCACACACCTTAGCAATGGTGCAAGGTATCCTTTTTTATAGAGGATTTCTCCTTGCAACACATACTGTCTTGCTTTGATCTTTACCCTTTCAGCTTCTATTTGATCGTTGGGTAGTTCGTTGTTTTGAAGGAATTTATTTATGGGAGTCATCCAATTTGGATCTTCCTCGGTGACCACATCTTGTACTTCCAATTCGTCAATTGAACGAGCCTTTAACACTTCAACCAACACCTTTTTTGTGAGGTGGGCGAATGTGAGGGACGCTAATTTGCTTAAGGCGTCAGCCTTTTTGTTTTGAGATCTTGGAATCTGTTTGATGTTGCATGCCTGGAAGGTGTTCATTAATTCCTTCGATTTTTCTTTGTACCTTCTCATGTTGGGCTCCTTGGCGACATAGCTGTCATTGACTTGGCTTGATACTAGTAGTGAATCAGTGAACACTTCAAGCTTTTTGACTTTCATTTCTTTTGCTAGCCGGAGACCAGCGATCAGTGCTTCGTATTCAGCCTCGTTATTGGTGGTCTGAAAGTTGAAACGAAGAGCATATGTGAATTCTAGCCCCTCAGGGTTGATTAGGATTACACCAGCTCTTGACCCTTCAACGCTTGAAGCCCCGTCGGTGAACAGTTTCCAGGCTTCAGGGTTGGAGGGTTCAGTGGTTGTGGTGTTTACTTCTTCAGTCTTTTGGCTTGGGACTTCTACTAGGAAGTCAGCCAAAACCTGAGCTTTGATTGCTTTTCGTGGGACGTAGGTGATGTTATGTTCACCTAGTTCCACTGCCCATTTTGCCAATCTACCTGAGTTTTCAGGCTTTTCAAGCACGTTCTTGACAGGTTGGTCAGTGACCACTTGTATAGGATGTGCTTGGAAGTATCTTCTAAGCCTTCTGGCTGTTTGGACCAAGGCTAGGGCTAGTTTTTCAAGGGGAGGATATTTGGTTTCAGCTAGTTTTAAAGTTTTGCTGAAAAAATAGACGGGTACCTGAGCCTTGTCCCTTTCAATGGTGAGGACTGCACTGATGGCTTCGTCGGCGACTGAGAGGTACACCGATATGAGCTCCCCAGTTTCTGGTGCTGCAATATCTGGTAGTGAAGCAAGGTGCTGCTTCATTTGATTGAAAGCTTCCTCAGCCTCATCGGTCCATCTGAAATCTTTCTTATCTGAACAATTCTTGAGCGTTTTGTAGAATGGTAGAGACCTTTCGGCCAGTTTTGAGGTAAAACGCTTCAAGGCTGCAAGCTTCCCATTCAAGCTTTCAACCTCCTTCTTGGTTCTTGGTGGTTTAGCTTCTAGAACAGCTTTTACTTTGTTGGGGTTGGCCTTGATGCTTTGCTTTCCAACAATATGACCCAGGAATTTTCCTTCATCAAATCCAAACGAACATTTTTCCGGGTTAAGCTTCATGTTGATTTTTCTAAGATTCTTGAAGGTTTCTTGGATGTCATCAAGCATCTGGTATTCCGTTTTGCTTTTGATCACCAGGTCATCGACATACGCTTCCATGTTTCTTCCAATTTGGTTTTCGAAGGCTTTATCGACGAGTCGTTGGTAAGTGGCTCCCGCGTTCTTGAGGCCAAAAGGCATCTTTTGGTAACAGAAAATGCCCTTGTCTGTGTGGAAAGCCGTCTTTTCTTCATCCTCTTCTTTCATGAGGATCTGGTGATAGCCTTTGTATGCATCAAGAAAGCATTTGAACGGGTATCCCGTGAGGGAATCAACCTTAAGGTCAATTTCTGGGAGCGGGTAGCAATCTTTAGGACAAGCTTTGTTAAGATCCTTGAAATCTATACACATTCTCCAAGAGTTGTCGGGTTTCCGGACCATGACAGGATTAGCAATCCATGATTGATACTTAACTTCTCGGAGAATGCCAGCTGATACAAGCTTTTCAACCTCTTGGCAAGCTGTCAGGCTTCTTTCAGGTGCCAACCTTCTTTTCTTTTGAACCACTGGCTTGACATTCGGTGGTATTCTTAGCTCATGTTCAGCAATGCTTCGAGGGATCCCGGTCATGTCTTCGGGAGACCAGGCGAACACATCGCTGTGATGTTTTAGCAGCTTTTCAAGGTATGAAAGAGTATCTTGAGAGAGGTTGGGATTGACCCTTATCCGCTGTTCGGGGTACTTAGGGTTGATGACTAACCCATGCTTGTCTTTTTCGTCATTAGAACTCTCTCCTTCGATCAGGTAAGCTTCCTGAGAGGGTTGGAGGGTTGCAATTCCTCTCTCAGTGGGAAACTTGACGGTACCATGGCCAACAGATACAGCCATGTAAAATGCACATTGTCCGGGCCTCCCTATGATTACGTCGTAATTGGAAGGGATGTTGATAACCACGAAGGTTAATGATCGGGTTCTTTCCTTTGATCCCTCCTTAAGACAGACATCAAGGGTTATTTGCCCCAAAGGCTTCAGGGTTATGTCAGCGATACCCTTTATGGAGGTCCCGGAGGGTTGAAGCCTTGAACGCTCCTCGTTGCTTAGTTGATTGAAAAACTTCTCGAACATGATTTCAGTGGCCGCTCCTGTGTCTATGTATGCTTTGCATGTTTGTAAGGTACCCACGATGGCTTCAACCACAAGGGGACCAGGGAGCGGGTCCTTCCTTGTTGGGGGGAAGCAGACACACTGAAGCTCCCAATCCTCCAATCGTCGCTTCTTGTAAGGGACCTTTTCGTCAGAACATACCATGCTTACTTCCTTCCCTTTGTTTTCAGCCATCTTGTCTCGAACTCCCTTGACCAAGTGGGCAAGTTCTCCTGACTTGACAGCTTCTTCAATTCTCTTTTTCAGCTGGAAGCAATCGTTGGTGTGATGTCCCTTTTCTTCATGGAATTCACAGAACTGAGTGGAGTTCTCGTTTTTCCGACTTTTGGGAAGAGGTCTGGGAGGTCTGAAGTTTTGCTTGACCTCTTCCGTTGCCAGGATTTCTTGAGGGGTTTTGGTGAGAGGAGTGAAACTCATACTCTTATCTCTGCTTGGAGGGTTTCGCCCTTCAACCCTTCGAGGGTCTGAACCCTTTGAGCGTCTGTCGTAAGAGTTAAAGTTTCCTCTCTTTCTGGCTGGGCTGCTGCTTCGCCAACCGGAACCCCTTTTTCTTTGTTCTTTGATATCAACAGCTTCCTCTCCTCGGATGTGAGCCTCGGCTCTTTCAAGGGCTTCTTCCAAGGTTTTGGGTAGAGATTTGTTGAAATCTCGTGTGAGATACTTAGAGGTTATGGCGTTCATAAAACCGGCAACCCTCATTTTCTCATCAGCCCCCACGTAGGTTAGCCCTTCTTTCTTGTACCGTTCAATGAATGCTCGTAGGCTTTCATCATCTCGTTGTTTTATCTGGAAGATCACTGTCGCGTCTTTAACGTATCTCCTTTGTTGGGAGAAGTTTGCTAGGAAGCCTCTGCTGAGATCGTCGAAGCTTCGAATGCTTTGAGCTGGTAGGTCGTTGAACCAGATTCTAGCGGACCCAACAAGAGTCTGCATAAACATTAGGCAGCATTCAGCGTTCGTCCATTTTTCTATTCGAGCAGCACCAGTGAAGATCTGAAGATGATCTTCGGGATCTTCAGTCCCATCATACGTTCTGATGTGAGCTGGCATCTTGATTTTAGACTGAAAATCATAATCAGCTATCTGTCTAGAAAAGCATGAAAGGTTACTTGGCTTGTAAGGTTTAGCCAGGTCTTCTTCATGTCTTGTACCTACGTTGTTGTTATTGCCATGATTTCCCTGGGTGGCAAGCACCTGATTGATGTAGTGTTGCCAGGGGAAGTTGGCCATCATCTGAGACATCACGTCGGGTATGAAATTGAAACCTTGAAGGCTTCCCGGACCAACTGAGCAACTTACCCCAAGAGGGGTGCTGGCCACAGCACTTCGTGCTAAAGGGAGCACGGATAGGGCTTGCTCCCATGTGGTAGTTAGAGAAGTGGGACAACTGGTTATCGGGGATTGTAGGAGTTGGTCGAGTGTTAACTCGTGTCCCAGAGGAGTACCACTAACAGTTGGTTGGGAAGAGATAATAGGATGAACAGTGGGGTTTGTCACAGTGGACAGATAAGGGTGAAGGTTTGAAGGGTTGCTAGGACCGGCTTCACTTCTTGTAACGAAGGGTGGTAGAGGTGGTCCAGGAGACAACGTTGGCTCAGGTTCGTCGTAATCTAGACGAATCCTTACACCTTTTTCCCTTTCTCTGTTCACATGTTGGTTAAGAAGTGATCTCAGCTCAAGGAAGTTATGAGCGACCCCCTCGGGGGTAAGTTCAACGCGTGTCGGAGTGTCAGACACACCAACGTTGGGAGACGGAGCTCCAGATCTGGATGGGGTTGGTGTGTTAAAGGTGAGGAACTCGGGTGTACTCCCCGGAGTTGAAAAAGGCGTTGTTATTGTTGTGTGAGCTTGACCACTTCCCGGGGTAGAGGTGTTAGGGATCTGGTTTACCTCTCCCGGAGATCCACTCTCTGACATAGTGGTTTGGAATGGAAGGAGCTACACGTACCAGGTCTCTTTTGAGGAGAAACAGCGGCGTAGCCCCACGGTGGGCGCCAACTTGTTGATGCAACAAATACGGGACCAAGGGTGGTAGCTGGGCTGGTCAGGCAAAAGGGGTGAAGGGTTCAGTTTTGCCTAACGCAGGTCGCGGGGTCCCTCCACATTTGCAAAACGTGGAAGGAGGTTCACTAGTATGTTTGGATTATTTGCTTTGAAGTCCTTTCTCCAAGGCCGGCTCGGATCCAGAAAAGAAAGCAAATAGAATGAATGAGATGAATTTGATGAAGAGTTATTTGGAAGTGACAAAGAACTCTTTGAATGACCAGAGATTGAGGAATCTCTCTGCTTTTCGGAATGTCTTTGAAGTGTTTATGAGTTGTCTTCTTATAGTGGAAGACACCTCCCGAAATGGTATGGACTATACTAGCGAGACCTGTTTGCTTATGGAGGGTTTCCCCTTTTGGGGTTGAAGGCTTTGGACCCCTGGTTAATAGAGTGTGCTTGTGCAGACCTGCTCTGACTTTGTGGGTTGGTGAGCGTGAGTTGGTGGGACGAGCTGTTTGGACATGACTAGTTACTATTTCTCGATTCCCTCAATTTACAGCTTTTCATCCGATGAACCTTTCAACCTTTTAAGCTCTTTGCATATTAATCATTTTGTTTATCCTTGGGCTACCCCCGTCGTCAAATATAATTATCAACGCATCAAACACCTAGCAAACGTACTAAACAGTCTCCTCAACCAAAACAAGTCAAGCCTTAACGAGCCCGAGCCCAAGCTTGAGCCAAAAATATGACTTGTTTAGTTAGCGAGCCCGGGCTCAAGCTTTACGTACAAAGCTCGTTTGGGTCCCCTAAACGAGCCCAAACAAAGTCTACATCATTTTTACATATAATATACCTATCATTTGACATTGGCAAGCCGAACTTTGGCTCATTTTGCGAATGTAATTAACATTAATCAGAATATATAACTTCAATCCTAAATCAAATGATCGAGTAAAAACATAAATTAGAAAGAAAATAAACCTTTAAAGGACAGAATGAGTATAGACCATCTTAAGGATTGGAACATATTGTTTTAATGCACTACTGTTTTGAAGATACTCCAGCTAGAAACACATCTTGAGCACTTGTTATGTCCACAATATCCACCTTTATACCTTTCACTCTTCCACAAAACTCCTAAGTATTAACAAAAAGATTATATATACTTATAAGAAACAAAAAATTAATCAAATTCTACACACTTCCTTAATTGTGTATGCTTAACAACTTAACAACTTTATCGTTACACATGATCTTGCTGGCGTATATAAAATTGAAAGCATCTCTCTTCGGCATGGCATCAACCACCTAGCGTGCTTTGCCAAGTGCACAAAATCTGTCATGCATATTAATTACATCATTACCAATATACAAATTCATCCCAAAGCTTCTGTTCTGAAACCAAATACAACCAAGAAAAATAAAAAAGGCATTTCAAGCAAATAACAACAATTCACAGCCATTACCAACTCAAATTAGGAGCAGCAACAATCAAAATACTTTTTCTAAGCGAGTGACAACAAAAAACAACTAGAAAGTATAAACCCCTTAGCCTTTCTCCCCTATACTTATCACGCATTTAATTCTACATACCTGTTAATGAAAGATTGGCCAAGATTTCAAATCAATTGAAAATTTGATGTATTAACCCTAACGTAGTGTAGATCTAAGAATATTTGGATCCTAGGGCTAGGGCTTTACTTCCAAAAGCTTAAGGTTGTCCCTGCACATGACATACTTCGTTACGCTCATTCTTTATTTTCAGAAAAGGGATTCTATATAAAAACAAATTTTTAAAAAATATAAGGAAATCTTACCAAGACCCATTTCGTCTGCAAGTATCACATGTGTTTGTTTAGACTTTAGACCATGAGAAACGCAAGAAATTCAATCCTTCAAGCTGGTACGGAAGTAGCTCACCTATAGTTACACGTAATCAAGTTATGAGAACATCTTCTAGCTTATACATATAGCTATTAAAATTGAGAGGCTTATACATATACCCAAAAAGCTTACATGCGGCAAATAGTTTTCAGCACTTAAATACATATTTAGAAGAGAGATGAGGCAGAACAATAACTTAGGCCCTTCGAGACTACAACCAAGAAGAAGAAAAGCTAAAACATAAACCCTAACCTTTTTATCAACTTTTTACACCATATCAAAATTATTAGATTTGATATTACATTATTTAGTCATCATAATTGAAACAATACACATCTCCAACAACATCATTAACTGTCCAAGAAAGTAGTAGTTAGTTGATGGCTGGCTATTCGCTTAATTTATCACAGCACTTTGAAACTCAAAAGTAAAGACATATGCTAGCTAAGAACAACAAACACTCATGAAAACGTAAATGGTTGATATTTAAATAACGTTAACTCATTAGGAGAAGCATGATAGTCATAGCTTGTAGCAATAAACGGGCCACCAGTAGTACGCCCGAAGTTGGTTCCTTCATGACACTATTACAAAAATTAAATTAACAAATAAAGTTAAATCCATTATTATCAAGTGAGTGGGAACTAAAAATAATACATAAAAAAGGTACAAAAAAGGATATTTTTGGCTGTCTTACTCTTGCCTGTCTCACTTATTTGGAGTGCCCGGATCTCCCGTCAGCCTACAAATGAACAAAACTATCAGTGTTATATTAAATAAATGTAAAAATTAAGACATAAGAAAAGGTATTTATGAATACTCTGAACCACCACCAGACTCACCCAATTCTGGAAAACCCTAACCCTATAAATCAAACGCCACAACCACCTTGTCGACAGAAAAAACTGAGCACCTAACAAATCGGAAAGAACAATCAAATATATAACAAATTAACAATCGGAATAACAAATAAAATTAACCCGATTTACACTTTGAATCCAAACTTGCTATCATAGTACCAAATAACATAAATCACATAAGATCAGGCGAAATAAAATCCCCAAAATTAAGATAATCCACATATAAATATGTAATCAAAATCAAATACAACAAACCTAGTAAAATATTAGCAATCAAATCGAAAATATGAAATACCTCAAAAAGATTTGAAACAGGGAACATTATCGTCTCTCGAATCCTTTGGATGCTTCAAGTGCCGCCAGTTCCGATGACTCCTTCAAGAATCAATACAAAAACCTTAGAAACCGATGGTCACATTGTCTCACAATCAAGGGTTCCTAGGAAAAACCAATATTAAAAAAGACATGAAACAAAAATTAACATTAGAAACTTTCATGAATCAGGTTACAAATTGAAAAAACAAACTTACCAGGTTACTTTTGACCGTAGAGAGATGAGATCTAGGTTCTTTCAATTGAAAAAAAAGAGAACTAATTGGAGGCAAAGGATGAAAAGAAACGCTTGTGTTAATTCTATATTTAGGGTTCTTGGTATTGCAAATTAGATCCGGTTATCGGACTGACTGGATCACAACAATCGGAGAACCAGGATACAACTGATTTCAGATGAGATATACAAAACAAAAGAAATTATTAGTTATAAAATCTAAAATATCAAGAACGATAGTTGATCCATTGACAAAATCTAACCTTTATCACGAAGATCAGAGTCGGATTCATAGAGGAATGAATGAGAGGCAGAGAGCGATTCATTGATAACGCAGAAACCCTAACAATTCCAAAGCGTGTGAGAGACGGAACATAATCAAGAGTTAGAGATGAAACTGAAATTAGGGTTTCTCAATGAAATTCATTTGAAAAAGGAAACGATTTTATAATTTTGGCAAGATTGAGGGCGGATTGTTTGAGAAGCTATGTGAAGGTAGCGTCTATTCATTTGCCGCTCAAAGAAAGAATTCGAGAAACAATTAGATGCCACGTGGCATCTGGTAGCCTAATTACATGCCAAGTGGCATAAGTTTGTTTTGTTTTAATATAGATAATAGATTGCTTCTAAAAAGTTGCATTAGGTCTATTTTCTAGTAGTGTATCGACGTCCCTCGCACTCCCTGTCACGCTGTTGTACTGTTGTCCGATTAACAAATTCGACGAATCAATGAACCACTGGGGAGACGGTCGGCGTCCGGTGACCACACAACCATCTGATTAGTCTTTTATGTATTTTTGATTTTTTATATTCATTGATTTTAGCTTTGTGAGGATCTTATATATTTCTTTAAATGTAATGATGTATGCCACTTGGACTTTCGCCCACTGGTAAGTGGCTAGGTTGGCTATTTCTAACCATTAAATTAATTTGCTGATATTTTTTTATTAATTTCTAAACATTAACCTATATATTCGTAAGAGATGTGTAGGTAATATAATTAGGGGTGTGATAAATATACCCATTATAAAGATTAATATACCCAAAAGTCAAATTTACTAATAATTTTGTAATGATTAACTACTTTATTATAAAGTACAAAAGTAATAATTATGTTTTATTATAAAGTCAAAAATAATGATTATGATTTTTATTTTATTTTATTTTATAACACTTTTGTTACTTTTTTATATTTTATTATACTATTATTAGTATTAATATCAATATTAATAAATAAATAATCAAGACAATAATGTGTCGCCGCTAATGCTTTGGCCGGAGTTTCGCCTGAAAATTCTCCGGAGACGGCTTCATCAACTTTACAACCAACAAAACACGATCAATTTCTCGTCGCTAAAGGTGTCGCCGCTAATTAAGACCGTGGGGGTATGGTGGGGCTTGGGTTGGAGCATGAGTTGACACGTGGATGTTGAAGATGAACAAACCCAAAGCCAAGTTGTAAGGGGTATGGTGGGGCTTGGGTTGGGCGTGGCTGGGCTGGCGTGGCCAAGCCACATCAACATTTTTTAAATAGCCTCCAACGGCTAGCCCAACGGCTAGTTTGGTTTGGCCATTCACAGCCCGCCATGTCAGCTTGCTAGACCCGCCCCACGCCCGGCTTGAAACCCTAGCCCCAAGGGCCACGCCCCAACCCAAGCCCACTCGGGGTGGTGGCTTGGGTGTTTTCCCCCAACCCATGCCCCAACCCAAGCCTCATACCCCATAGTCTAAGGGTAAAAAAGGTAAAACATCATTTCTCATATAAAGGCATATAAAGGCATGAAAGCTTTAGGGCGTTAGGGCACTAACGTCAGATATCTCTGCAACTCACAAACCTTCAACGTCCACTACCAAATGAACACGCCAACTCAAAAGTTTTTTTTATTGTTTTTAATTTATTTTATTAACTAATTTTTTAATAGAAAATAATTATTTAGTTAAACCATTACATACAAATAAATAAAATAAAAAATTAGTTAGATCTCGTATATATGTGCGATATAGCAACCACATTTATTGACATAACAGTTATAAAAAATAAAACAATCAAGTAAAAACGAAATACCTTTCAAAAAAAAGAAAAAGTAAAAACGAAATAAAATACAATAGTACAATTTTCAATAAAATACGAAAAACTAAACTGAGGAGGGATGATTCAATCTTTGACTTTCAGTCACTGACCTCTTTCCAATGTATTTACTTTATGAGAAAAATAAAAATAGTTGATTTTTAGATGTATTTAACAATACCCTATAATTACCGACCCTGATGGTGGATGTTTTAGGAATGGTCTATGTAGCAATTGATAACCTAAGCCATAGGTCCCACACCCTTCAGGCTCATAGAACTTGCGTAGGTTTTTATGTGTGAGAGAGAAAGAGCAAGTTAGAGAGAGAGAGAGTCAGAAAGGGTACGATGCGAGCCAATGAGATAGTATCTCATGCATGGAGAGAGAGGAAATGCTACAAACAATCTCTATACCCCTGAAATGGACATCTCTGATTTACTCTGAGTTTACAGAGGTAAAAAGACCGAGGGATAAGAACATGGGTATGGTGGAGCTTGGGTTGGGTATTTGATTAACACATGGAAATTCAAAACTCAAGTCTTTAACCCACTCTGAAGGGGGTATGGTGAGGCTTGAGTTGGGGCTTGGGTTCAGCTTTTTTTTTTTAAATATATATATTTATTAAAAAAAAAAAAAAAATTTATAACCATTCACAGCCTGCCATGTCAGTTGCTCCCCCGTCCCACGCCCGGCTTGAAAGCCAAGCCCCACGGGGCCACGCCCTAACCCAAGCCCACCCGGGATGGTGTCTTGGGCGTTTTCCGTCAACCCACGCCTAAACTCCCGTCCCATATCCCATGGCCTAAAGATGTACAACGAGGGTAAAACGGTGAATTGCAAACGAATTGTCCATTGTGTAATGAACTCTCCACACGTGGCAAAAATCTAGCCATAGAAAGCAAATCATATTGATTGATGTGTTGACAGCGTGGTAGACAACCAATCAGTATCTTCGACCAAATTGAGACAATCTACAATGTGTTTTAATATGGATCCTTAAGATCTCCGAGAAAAGTGATATTTTATGTTTCCTTAAAATCATACACAAATCCTACTGTTTGAAATGCTATAAAGATCTGATTACACTCCATTGTGTCTGAACATCAGTTAATCTAACGGGCAAAACCAAGAAACATATATATGTATCAACACACCAAATATAAGAAAGCGCCCACTTCAATTTTCATATTGTTATTTAAGACAGGTGTTCGAAAATAACATGTTTTCGCCTCTAGAAATGGTAGATTTTAAGTATAAGATACCAAACACTATACATAGTTTGGAAGAGTGAGACGAGTACAGGCATTTTCTCTATTTCAGGAGATAATTGACTATTTCACAGTTCGTCTTTGCTTTGTGAGGGTTCGGGACAATTTATTTATTAATTTTTGTATGAAACTGTTCTCTTTTGCATTTCTGGAGAGAATTTGTTATCTAAGATAGGATAATACTAGCAATTTTTCTTATGAAAATTTTCAACTTTAGCTTGTTTTCTTGAAGAAATAGCAGTTTAGAATGTGCTTTTCCATAGTTTTTTCAATGGTTTAAGTTCATTTATAGATCAAGATTTGATCATAATTTTCTCGTGTTCTTGTTTATGTTCTGTGTTACAAGTCGTCTGTCCAAACTAGAAACCGTACATCGTTAAGTTGCAAAGATAAACGCGCGATAAGTATATATATAATGTTATCTCACAAATCTACTCATCCCCTAATTCATTCGTTGATGTTCGTTGTTTCTTGTTATTGCAATGTTAGAGGGACAATCGATAGGTACAAAAAATCATGCTTAGATCCACCTAGCACGGGTTCCGTTGCTGAAGCCAATGCTCAGGTACCCTTTCTAGGCTATTAACTTGTTATATTTGTAGCTAATTAAACCCCATACAAGAACCAATTATAAAATGTGCGCAATTTTGTCGTGTGTTTATACACTTAAAAGTGTATTGTGGTGAAATTCATGTTTCTAGTTGTGACAAATTCATCTACATTTTGAAGTGTGGACATAGTTTAATTCCAACTTTCTAATGAAACACTATCACCTAAAATCTACAGTTTTACCAACAAGAAGCTACCAAACTGCGTCAACAAATTGCTAACTGTCACAATTCTTAGACAAAGGAAAGGCACAGATTTTATTCATGTAAACAAGATCAATTACAAGTGAATGATTAACTAGTCATCCCGGATTGACTGACTTGTGAGAAAATATGGGAGGACAAGGAACAGTAGAGACAAAAGTGAGAGCAGATGGATGCCCAGACACCATCTTCTAGAGACTTCTTATGCAGCGCACAACCTTAGAACCCTTTGACAGCCGGAGCCAAACTAAGAGTAGCCCATATGAGATGAAACAGGCCAGTGACCAGAGAGAGATGGGAGCGGCCCAAATCAAACCTCAAAAGAAAAAAACAAAAAAAATGTTATTAGAACCATTAAGAAAAAGTTTAACAAAAGTAACTGGGGAGCACATTTATATTGACATTTTAACCCCCCCCCCCCCCCCTTGAGTTTAAATGTGCAAAGAGGTTGATAAGACCTTGGGACTTACACATTTTAGAGTGAGCTTTTGGTAATAGGCCTTTAGTGAACAGGTCTGCAAGCTGATTTTCGGTCTTGATTCCATGAGTCTTGATCAGACCTGAAGCTATCTTTTCCCGCATGAAGAATAGGTCCACCTCAAAATGCTTGGTCTTGTCATGAAACACTGGGTTTGCGGCAATTGATAAGACAGCTGAGCTATCACATTTTAATACCACAGGGATATCAACATTAACTTTGAGTTCACGAAGGACATTTATCAGCCATAACACTTCACAGGTTGCATTGCACATGGATCTATATTCTGCCTCGGCAGAAGATCTGGACACAACACAAACAAACCACCAAGAAAAATACAGAACCCAGTGACAGATCTTCTGCAGTCAATGCATTTTGCCCAGTCAGAATCGGAAACGGCAGTTAGGTGAAAGGAGCTGGTTTTTTTTAACATAATTCCAGTCCCAGGAGCACCTTTTAGGTACCGCAGAACTTTGAATGCTATCTGAGTGTGGGCCTCAGCTGGTTTGTGCATAAATTAAGATAGATGGTGTACCGAATAGGCTATGTCTGGTCGAGTGTGTGATAAATAGATTAGCTTACCGACCAGCTTTTGGTATTGTGTAACGTCAACTGTGTTTGTTTCCTTTTTTGTTAAATTTTTTAGCACATGATTTTGTTCTATGAGACAACTGATTGGTATGCTCCCACTCATCCCATATTCATTTAGTAAGTCCATGCAGTACTTTCTTTGTGAAAGACACACACCATCATTGGTTTTTATAACTTCAATTCCAAGAAAAAATTTCAATAAACCAAGATCTTTAATTAGAAATTCGGTTTTGAGTTAATTGCCCGGATGGTCCCTGTGGTTTAACATTTTTTCACGTTTAGTCCCCACCTTTTGAAAATAGCAGGTATGCTCCCTATGGTTTATGATTTTGTTACTCGGATAGTCCCCTGACATTTACTCTGGGGACTATCCGAGTAACAAAATGACAAACCATAGGGAGCATACCAACTATTTCTAAACTAACTGATATCTACCCAGGGACTATCCGAGTAACAAAATGACAAACCATAGGGAGCATACCTGCTATTTTCAAAAGGTGGGGACTAAATGTGAAAAAACATGAAACCACAGGGACCATCCGAGCAATTAACTCTTCAATTTTTAAAAATTCTTTAACCTCATTCACCTTTCCTTCATTATTTCCGGTTAGAACAATGTCATCAACATAGACAAGTAGAACAATAAAGACTTCTTTTTCAGACATGACGAACATAGAATGGTCACATTTAGATTGAACAAAACCAATTTTAACTAAGGCTTGAACAAATCTTTCATTCCACATGCATGGGGCCTATTCTAGGCCATATAAGGACTTGTTCAGCCTGCATACTTTGTTTTGGTGCTTGACACTTCAACCATCAAGAAGGCACATGTAAACTTCTTCCTTAAGATGCCCATAAAGGAAGGCATTATTAACATCTAGTTGATATGGGGGCCAGTTATTCTGGACTGATAAACTAATGACACATCTTACACTGACCATTTTAACAACAGGAGAGAAGGTTTCCTCCAAGTCTATACACTCCCGTTGGTTAAACCCTTTAGCAACGAGTCTAGCCTTAAACCTATCGATCTCACCTGTGGATTTATACTTAACTTTAAACACCCATTTACATTTTACACCCAATGGGTTTTTTTCCACTAGGTAGATCAACTATATCCCAGGTATTATTTCTGTGAAGAGTTGATAACTCATCATTCATAGCATCAATCCATCTTTTATCCTTAAGGGCGTCTTTATAAGTGTTTGGTTCAATAATTTTTTTAACATTAGCAGCTAGACAAATATTTTCATTAGGTAAGTTGGAGTAATCAACAAATTTATCATAACTATACTTGGCATGCCCTACCACAAAGTCATTGAATCTTTTTGGGGCAGACAAAGATCTGGACGATCTTCTAGTAGTTTGAGTACCCTCAGGAAGGTTTGACTCATCATTTATACTACTTGACTCAGCCCTCACAGGACCAGGTTCAGCACTTGTGGACTCATGACTGCCAGACACATCATCCGACCCTAATGACCGCTAAGCATCACTAACAACATTGGATTCAACCTCATCACTGTGTTGCTGAGTCTCAGCAGGAGAATCAATGAAACCCTTCTCTTCATCATTGGGATTTATATCACTTGAAGTTTCAAATTTGTCAAAAAAAGTTTAGTTGGTTTAAGTTGTTTATATTGATTTGATCAGGGTAATTATTTTTGAAGGGGAACACTGTTTCATGAAAACTGACATCTCTAGAAAAGATGAATTTCTTTTGGTCTAGACTCCAGACATTATATCCTTTTTTTAAAATTAGAGTACCCCATAAAAACACATTTTTCAGCTCGTTCTTCGAGTTTATTAGAATTTTCTAAAATACTGAAGAAGCAAAGGCAACCAAAAACTTTCAAGTGATCAAGAGAAGGTTTAAAACCAAACATCATATCATAAGGAGAACAACCACATAGCACAGAAGAAGGAAGCCTGTTAATTAAGTAGGAAGCAGTGAGCACACAATCAGACAAGTATTTAAGAGGGACTTTAGAATGGAATAATAAAGCTCTTGCAACATTTAGCAAGTGTCTATGTTTTCTCTCCACAACACCATTTTGTTGCGGAGTATATGCACATGAGGTTTGATGAATGATTCCTTTTGTTTTAACAAAGGCAGACATTTGAGAATTAATGAATTCTGACCGGTTATCACTCCTAAGCACTTTGATATTAACTTCAAATTGGGTTTTGACCAGATTGTAAAAACTTTGTATGTTTTCAAAAACTTCGGATTTAGATTTCATTAAATAGACCGATATGGATCTAGTAAAGTCATCTACAACTGTGAGAAAATATTTGTACCCATCTATGCTAGTGACTTTGTAGGGACCCCAAACATCCAAGTGGACAAGATCCCCTACTTTAGTTGACCTGTGGTCACTTAAGGGAAAATGTACCCTATGTTGTTTGGCCTTGTGACAGATGTCACAAGGTTTAGTATCATTAGACTCAGATTTAATTTGTAAAACTTTTAACACTTGTTCAGTAGGGTGACCCAGCCTGGAGTGCCAGAGCTTTACATTTTCAGTCTTACTTAAGCAAGAGAAGTTAGTGCCTAGTGGGTTACCACAAAAATACAAACCCTCAGTTTGTCTACCAGTCACCAGGATTTTCTTTGAGCATAAATCCTGAATGTAGCAAGTATTTTCATCAAATATAACTCTAAGCTTGTTGTCTTTTGCTAGCTTATACACAGAAATGAGATTCACATAGTACTCAGGCACAACAAAAACATCTTTTAGAATCACAGAATCTGATAATTTAAAACAACCAATTTTATTGCAATGGGTACATTTAAGATTAGGATTAGGGGCCCTGTTAAACCTTGATTGTTGTCATTAAAATTATTTGACTTAGCAACAAAACCTACATTAGGAATTTTAGAACCACTATTTGATCCTCTATGAGATTCTTCTCTAGAAATAATAGAGAAAGCAGTTTTGATAGTTGGTAGAGGATCCCTAGTTAACAGATTTGTCCTAACAGGTTGATAAATATCATCTAGACCCATCAAGAACTGCATAAGCTTGATTAATTGATTAAACTCATTGAACTTAGTAGAAGCATTGCAAGTACAAGAGGGCAACTGTAGCATGGAAAAAATTTGTTTCCACATAGTGTTGATTTTATGACAATATTCAGACACACTAGAACCATTTTGACTCAATGAATTGATTTTTTTATATAGGCTAAAAACAACAGACCCATCAACTTTATCATAGCTATCCTTTAAATCCTCCCAGACCTCTGAAGCAAGTTTTGGATAGACTTAACCAACATATAACTCATCAGATACAAAATTCAGAATCCAGGTTAGCACAATTAAATTATGGCGATCCCACTGACGAGCAAGGACATCATTAGTTTTAGACTTAGCACACGTTCCATCAATGAACCCTAATTTGTTTTTTAGCCATTAGAGCAAGTTTCATAGCATTTGACCAGACCACATAATTTTCAATCCCTTTTAGTTTTATATTAACTATTGTGAGACCACTTGAGACACTAGCATGAAGATATAATGGGTCATTAACTTCAAGTTTGCTAATCAAGGTCACAGAAGAATCAGTTTTATCACCCATATCAGCAAATAAATCAGACAGAAGCACAGAACAATATCACAGATCAGGTAATCAGACAAGCAGACAGATCTAAAAAAACAACCAGATATAGACAAACAAGTAAAACACAGAGAAGGGGCTGGCGAAGCCTGGACAGATGTTACGCCCCAATCTTACTATTGATTACGTATAAATAAGTAGGAAAATATTTTTGAAATTTCGACATGACCTATTCGTTTGACATCATAAACCACCTGTTTTACAACCAAACTTAAACATTAAACATCTTTGACAAAAACCCAAAACGAACAAACAAGTCCACATTGATCACGACATGATTTCCATCTAACAAATTTTTACCCTACGACAAAATGACAACATACTAACTAGACTTGATAACATAAGACCAAGACTTAGACCATTCAAAAAGGGCTTAACAACGGAAGCGAGAAGCGGGCGTAAACCATGTGTGCACGTTCCAAGTCGTCCAATTGCCTAAGTCGAGGATTTACCTACATTAAACACCAAACATTAAAAAGTTAGTTTAGGCGCTTAATTAGTCCACAATGCCAACATAGTAATTACAATCATCTATATACGTCCATTTCTTATACGCATTCGACTACCCATCTAGTGAGTATGGCATACAATCTCATAATGAGATTTAAACATATCGCATTCGACCCGATAACATCGGGTTAATTACTTTTAGCTTAAGAATCCTTCGTTCTATCCATTCAATGGATTGAACCTTATGCATACGGTTGTTTGCTTGCGTGACCACCCATTCTAGTCGGATGGTTTCATATCCTTAATTGACCTAGTTGCAAGAACCGGTCGTTTTGCTTAACTTAGCATAGTCCGTTTTTAGCTTAAACGAATCCACAAGGGATTACCATTCATTATTAACACTTCAATAATTAAACATAGAATGGTTCTTATAACAAGGATTATTCATTATAATTGCAAACGGTCAATAAAAGAAGTAAACTTTCATATGTAACGGATCATACCTCGATCTTGTGAACCTTCCGTTTTCTTAGCACTTGAGCCTTCTTCCTTCACGCCTATACCAATACATAATTTCATTCTTTTAGTACCCCGATTTCATTTCGTTATTTCCTCTATATTACACATAATTGTTCTTTCAAGCATTTCATCAAACACCTTGTGTGCGTTACACTAAATAAGCATAATGTACAATTATTTGAAGCATAGTTTACTAATTCAACTATATATCATCATTATTCAACCAATTTTCTTAAAATTCTTTACTCTACATCAAATTGTCTAGCATTCAAGTAATTCAAACAAGATCATACAACAAGAATACATGAATTCATAATCACTATGATACTTGTTAACCATGACACAATTTCACCAAGTGGGTTTCTTTCAATTAACTAAAATTAAGCATGGTTCCTACACTAGGGAGTGCCCTTATCATCTAAACAACACAAATCATATCATAATTTCATGGTTGGGTCAAAACCCTAGTTCTACAATTTACCAATTCCAGAAATTCGACTTACCACTTGATTGGATATGGGTAACTGATCGAAATTCTACCACATGCAATTGATAATCATCGATTTTCCCTTGTCAATTTGGTGAATTTGGTGAGAACAAGGGTGAGCCCTTGTTTTTCTTGTTCCTGGTCGATCCACACACGTACAGTGTGTGGGTTTTGTGGGTTTTCCCTTAATTAACCCCCACTTATTAATATTTACCTATTACCCCCTTATGTCTTGTTACATGTGCAACTATTAACCTTAAAATCCCCTTTTTAGTATCATATTTCCATTTACCTTAAATCATATTATGTTTATTATTATATATCATGTTTTTTTCATTTTTGGGGTGTTACAAGTCTACCCCCCTTAAAAGAGGTTTCGTCCCCGAAACCTGGACATAACAATCTTAAACGTGTACATACCAAAAAGAAATGGATAGTGCCTCCTCATTTCATCTTCCGCTTCCCATGTGAGTTCTGACCCCTTTCGGTGTTGCCATTGTACCAACACTTGTCGAATGGCTTTGTTGCGGAGCTTCTTTACCTTGACATCTTTAATGGCTATTGGTCTTTCGACATAATTCAACCCCTCGTCTAACTCGATGTCATCGAGAGGTACTAACGCGGTTTCATCCGCAAGGCACTTTCTCAATTGAGACACGTGGAAGGTATTGTGAATTCCGTCTAGAGTAGGCGGTAATTCTAATCGATATGCAACCCTTCCGACACGAGCCAAGATTTTAAACGGCCCAATATACCGAGGTCCTAATTTACCCCGTTTACGAAAACGGATTATGCCTTTCCATGGCGACACCTTCAACAGTACAAAATCTCCAACTTGAAATTCAATAGGACGCTTTCTCTTGTCTCCATAAGCTTTTTGCCGATCCTGGGCTGCTTTCAAACGAGCTCTAATCAATTCAATCTTTTCATTTGTCATTGCTATTAAATCACTTGGCGCGAGCTCCCTTTGCCCTACTTCACCCCAACATACAGGAGTTCTACATTTCCTTCCATATAGTAATTCGTACGGCGCCATTTGAATGCCACTGTGGTAACTATTGTTATAAGAAAATTCCACTAGCGGTAAATGGTCATCCCAATTTCCCCCAAAGTCTAAAGCACATGCTCTCAACATATCGATAAGTGTCTGAATGGTTCTTTCTGACTGGCCGTCAGTTTGAGGGTGGTAGGCGGTACTTATGTGCAATCTCGTTCCCAAACTTTCGTGAAATCTTTGCCAGTAGCGAGAGGTAAATCTAGTATCACGATCCGAGATGATTGACACGGGCACCCCGTGTCGAGACACGACCTCGTTCATGTAGACTTCCGCCATTCTCTCGGAAGAATAAGCTTCTTTAATGGGTAGAAAGTGGGCGCTTTTCGTAAGTCGATCCACAATTACCCATATTGTATCGTGCCCCTTCTTCGTTTTCGGAAGTTTGGTCACTAAATCCATCGTTAGTTCTTCCCATTTCCACAACGGTATCCCCAATGGTTGAGATTCTCCGTAGGGCTTTTGGTGTTCCGCCTTCACTTGAGAACACGTTAAGCATTTTGCGACATATTTGACGATATCACGTTTCATGCCCGGCCACCAATAATTGGTTTTTAAATCTCGATACATCTTTGTAGCCCCAGGGTGGACCGAATAACGTGACTTATGTGCTTCGTCGAGTAGTGCGGCCTTGACTTCACAAAATCAGGGTATCCAAATTCGGCCGAATCGTGTCTTGAGTCCGGTCAAATTTTCTTCTAGTTTGTCGATTACGCCTTTTAACCTTTCTTTCTTTAAATCTTCTGCTCTAAGCGACTTAATTTGAGATTCACGTATCGTTTCAAGTAATCGTGGCGTGACTATCATCTTCATGGACTTTACACGGAGAGGGGACGGGTACTCTCTTCTGCTTAACGCATCGGCTACCACGTTTGCTTTTCCCGGGTGATAAAGGATATCACAATCATAATCTTTGATAAGTTCTAGCCATCTTCGTTGCCTCATATTCAAATCTTTCTGTTCAAAGAAATACTTGAGGCTCTTATGATCTGAGTAAATCGTACATTTTGCACCGTATAGGTAGTGTCTCCAAATCTTTAAGGCAAACACTACTGCTGCCAATTCCAGATCATGCGTTGGGTAGTTCACCTCGTGAGGCTTTAGTTGTCGTGACGCATATGCAATAACTCTCCCCCTTTGCATCAACACACAACCTAGCCCCTGATGGGAAGCATCTGAATAAACGACCAAGTCTTCAGTTCCATCTGGTAATGTCAGGACCGGAGGACTTGACAATTTCTCCTTCAGTATACGGAAAGCCTCTTCCTGTTCCTTACCCCACACAAACCTTTCTTTCTTTCTCGTCAGTCTGGTTAAGGGTAGAGCTATCTTTGAGAAGTCCTGTATAAACCGCCTATAGTATCCCGCGAGGCCTAGAAAACTCCTTATTTCAGTCGGGCTTTTTGGGGAAAGCCATCTCATTACAGCATCAATCTTTGATGGATCCACTAAAACACCCTCCGCATTGATCACATGGCCTAAAAACTGCACCTCCCTGAGCCAGAAGGCGCATTTTGAAAATTTTGCGTAGAGCTTCTCCTTGCGGAGAATTTCGAGTACTTCACGCAAATGGCTCGCATGCTCAGCTTTGCTTCGCGAGTAGACCAAGATATCATCTATGAACACGATTACCGATTTGTCTAACATGGGTCGGCACACCCGGTTCATAAGATCCATAAACGCAGCCGGCGCGTTCGTCAATCCGAACGACATGACTAGAAATTCATAGTGCCCATAACGGGTTCTAAATGCAGTCTTTGGAATATCCTCTTCCCGTACCCTAACTTGATGGTACCCCGAACGCAAGTCTATCTTGGAGAACCAGCTCGCCCCTTGTAATTGATCGAAAAGGTCGTCAATTCTAGGTAAAGGGTAACGGTTCTTTATGGTCAGTTTGTTTAATTCTCTATAGTCGATGCACATACGCATCGACCCGTCTTTCTTCTTAACAAAAAGGACGGGTGCTCCCCAAGGCGACACACTTGGGCGTATAAAGCCTTTATCTAGAAGATCTTGCAACTGTGTCATCAATTCTCGCATCTCGGTGGGAGCAAGTCTATAGGGAGCTTTTGCAACTGGCTTCGCGTCCGGGTTTAATTCGATGCGAAACTCTATCTCCCTTTCGGGAGGTAGTCCCGGCAATTCTTCCGGGAATACATCCGGAAATTCGTTCACGACCTCAACGTCTTCAAGCTTCGGGAGAGTTCGTTGGGCATCTCCTACATAAGCTAAGTATGCTCTACTCCCGTTAAGTACGTACTTATAAGCTTGGACCAAGGTACACAACTTGGCTTCTACGTTTCTCTCTCCTTGAACACTTAATTGCTTTCCACTTGGAGCTTGAATAATCATTACCTTGGTTTCACAGTTAATCTCCACATGGTGTTGCGCCAACCAATCCATCCCCACGATCATTTTGAATTCCCCCAAAACCATGGGTATCAGGTCGATGTCAAATTCTTCGTCATCTATAGTGAATTTACAATTTCTACAAACCTCATGCAACATATACATCTTGCTATCGGCTATTTCTACTTCTAAAGGCATTGGCATTCGTTCGATCTTAAAGGACGGATGTTGTATAATTTCATTCGAGATAAATGACATAGTAGCTCCAGTATCGAATAGAACATAAACCGGTATGGAGTTTAGTAAAAAGATACCTGAAATCACATTCGGGTGAGACTTGGCTTCTTCGGAGGTAATTTGGAACATTCTCCCTTTGGCCCTAGAACCTTCTTGTTTCTTATCTTCCTTCTTCGACTCTTGCTGGAGCTTCGGGCATTCAGATTTGATGTGCCCTTTTTCGAAGCAATTAAAGCAAGTCTTTGGGCTACTCGGGCACTGATAGGACGAATGCCCCTCCTTACCGCATTTATAACACCCCTTTTTGCCCAACAGACACTCCCCAGTATGGAGCTTTCCACAAGTCTTGCAAGGAGTGATTCCAGCCTTCGACCTTTCCTTCCTCCCTTGGTCTTGAAACTTTCCTTTCTTTGATGGACTCGAGCTCGTACCTTTTTCACTTGGTCTCTTCTCACCACGTTCTTCTTGCCTTCTGATTTCAATTTCTCTATCCCGTGCCAGATTAATAAGCTCATCAAGGGTTTCACATTTCGAAGGAGTGATGAATTCCCTGAATTCTGCCTTTAGTATACCGTAAAAGCGATTGATCTTCATTCTTTCGGTTTGCACAAACTCCGCACAGAACTTCATCTTATCCAAGAAAATACTAGATATCTCATTTATCGTCTCGTTTTTCTGTCGGAGGCGTAAGAAATCTTCTTGAATCTTATCGATGGCTGACTGGGGGCAATGGTACTTCATGAACGGCTCTTTAAATTCTTGCCAAGTCATTGTCTGAAGTTTGTCCTCACCTATCTCTTTACTATAAGCATCCCACCAATCCTTCGCTTGAAAAGTGAGCTGTCCCGTAGCGAACATCACTTGATCCTCCTTATCACACCGACTTCTTTTAAACACCGCCTCCATGCTTAAGATCCATCTTTGGCACATTATTGGATCGATCTTACCATCGTACGTGGTAGGTTTACATGCCATGAAATCTTTATACGTACATCGTCGTTCTTTGCCTTTATCTTTAGACCCTTCCATCAATTCTTTTAGCTCTTCGATCTTATTTGTCATCATAGCATCTACGATTCCCAAAACCCGACTTTCCACCTCTTGAGCTAATCGTGGGAGATTGGCTTGCATAACCCCTTCAGCTATTTCCGTGACTTTGCCTTCAAATACTTCTTGTCTAATCGTATCATCACCATCATTAGCGTTACTTGCATCAGCCATCTATACAATATCATATTTTGTTTAGTACAAATCACAAACTTTCAGTATATATCATTGTTCATTAATCAGCATTTACTTAGCTCATTTCATACAATCCGGTTTATCACTTTACATTCTTACGAAATCGTTCCTATTGAAATCACCATTTGTGATTACATACTCCTTGTTAAGCCTCATATGAATTCGGTTTCGTCATAAAAGGGGTCTTTGGATAGCCCATTAACACATAACGTGTGGAACAAAAGAGTTCAGCAAATCGGCATTGCGTAAGCCGTCGGCGACGGCTAACATGCCCGTCGGCGACGGGCTCTTAAAATGAGCGTCGGACAGATTCACCCGTCGGCAGGGTGTTAGGGCGTCGGATGGGGGTACCCCGTCGGCGACGGGTGTCTGGCCGTCGGCGACGGCCCGCCGTTTGCTTAATCGCTGCAGTTTTGTTTTTAACGCTTTAATTCTTTCTCGAGTTCGTTTTGCAGTCATATAGTACCTGGAATTCATTGTTTTGCTACCCATACTACTTATCTCACATTCTCAACTCAATTTTTATATTTCAAACTCATTACGTATACTAGTATTCATCGGGAAATTAAATTATTACCTCGTTGGCGATCTTGGAACGAGCACACCTTCGCGAGAGCCATTGGTTTGAGTTCAAGCGCTATTACTCCAGCTTGAATCCCTCAAACCTAGGCTCTGATACCAACTTGTTACGCCCCAATCTTACTATTGATTACGTATAAATAAGTAGGAAAATATTTTTGAAATTTCGACATGACCTATTCGTTTGACATCATAAACCACCTGTTTTACAACCAAACTTAAACATTAAACATCTTTGACAAAAACCCAAAACGAACAAACAAGTCCACATTGATCACGACATGATTTCCATCTAACAAATTTTTACCCTACGACAAAATGACAACATACTAACTAGACTTGATAACATAAGACCAAGACTTAGACCATTCAAAAAGGGCTTAACAACGGAAGCGAGAAGCGGGCGTAAACCATGTGTGCACGTTCCAAGTCGTCCAATTGCCTAAGTCGAGGATTTACCTACATTAAACACCAAACATTAAAAAGTTAGTTTAGGCGCTTAATTAGTCCACAATGCCAACATAGTAATTACAATCATCTATTTACGTCCATTTCTTATACGCATTCGACTACCCATCTAGTGAGTATGGCATACAATCTCATAATGAGATTTAAACATATCGCATTCGACCCGATAACATCGGGTTAATTACTTTTAGCTTAAGAATCCTTCGTTCTATCCATTCAATGGATTGAACCTTATGCATACGGTTGTTTGCTTGCGTGACCACCCATTCTAGTCGGATGGTTTCATATCCTTAATTGACCTAGTTGCAAGAACCGGTCGTTTTGCTTAACTTAGCATAGTCCGTTTTTAGCTTAAACGAATCCACAAGGGATTACCATTCATTATTAACACTTCAATAATTAAACATAGAATGGTTCTTATAACAAGGATTATTCATTATAATTGCAAACGGTCAATAAAAGAAGTAAACTTTCATATGTAACGGATCATACCTCGATCTTGTGAACCTTCCGTTTTCTTAGCACTTGAGCCTTCTTCCTTCACGCCTATACCAATACATAATTTCATTCTTTTAGTACCCCGATTTCATTTCGTTATTTCCTCTATATTACACATAATTGTTCTTTCAAGCATTTCATCAAACACCTTGTGTGCGTTACACTAAATAAGCATAATGTACAATTATTTGAAGCATAGTTTACTAATTCAACTATATATCATCATTATTCAACCAATTTTCTTAAAATTCTTTACTCTACATCAAATTGTCTAGCATTCAAGTAATTCAAACAAGATCATACAACAAGAATACATGAATTCATAATCACTATGATACTTGTTAACCATGACACAATTTCACCAAGTGGGTTTCTTTCAATTAACTAAAATTAAGCATGGTTCCTACACTAGGGAGTGCCCTTATCATCTAAACAACACAAATCATATCATAATTTCATGGTTGGGTCAAAACCCTAGTTCTACAATTTACCAATTCCAGAAATTCGACTTACCACTTGATTGGATATGGGTAACTGATCGAAATTCTACCACATGCAATTGATAATCATCGATTTTCCCTTGTCAATTTGGTGAATTTGGTGAGAACAAGGGTGAGCCCTTGTTTTTCTTGTTCCTGGTCGATCCACACACGTACAGTGTGTGGGTTTTGTGGGTTTTCCCTTAATTAACCCCCACTTATTAATATTTACCTATTACCCCCTTATGTCTTGTTACATGTGCAACTATTAACCTTAAAATCCCCTTTTTAGTATCATATTTCCATTTACCTTAAATCATATTATGTTTATTATTATATATCATGTTTTTTTTCATTTTTGGGGTGTTACAACAGAGGTCCGATCAAAGGTTCGTCACTCAAGGTGCATCCGCAGACGGTAACTAGGGAGCCACAACACAACTGACCAAACAAGACAACCAAATGCAACAGAGTGAACCCTCTCTGTGTCCCAAAACAAGCCGGTCTTGCCTAAAACCCGGTATCAATATGCCTAGACACAAGACTCAGTGATGCAAAAGTAAAAAATAAATAAAATAGAGGGAGGGAACAATCTCACAGTGGGTGCAGGATTGATTGGACCAGGCTTGTAACCTTCACTTAGGGTTACAAGCACTAATCAGAAAACCAGATATAATTCCTGTTGGTTTACCGTAAAAGGGACCAACGAGGATCTTCTTTAACAGAACCAGAGGAGAAACCACAGATAAAGATTCCAACCGTTTAAGAGCAGCACTGAGTCAAGAAAATCAAGAGCAATGGTGATATATATGCAGATTAGACACCAAAAAATAAACACTCAATAAATGGCTACAATTTAAGGAATGTGTTTAGTAACGGCATCAGATTCCTAATTGATGGAGAAAGGTCTGGTGGCAAGAAAAGCTGCTTACAGGAGGTTGTTAAGAGAATCCAAACACCCAGAGGTAGAATCACCAAACCCTAGAAATTAGGGTTTCACACTTCAAGATTGATGTGCGTTAGGTGTAATATGTTTTTTAATATATAATTAAGCCCTTTTTACACTTTTAGCCAAGTTTTAAATTTATAAAACACGATATTCACTAACACTAAACACACATATGGGCAAGTGCACCCATCGTGGACGTAGTATAGTGTTGGTAAGATACCGAGGTCGTCCAAGGACACAAGAGCTTTTAATACCGGTTTATCCTCAACGTCTAACCAAATCAAAAAGTTAGAAAAATGTTTTAAACTAAGAAAAATAAAAACTAACTAAATGCTGAAAAATAAAATAAAATAAAAACAGATAGACAAGATGAATCACTTGGATCCGACACGTGTATTAGTATAACCTTTGATTATTTTCGCACTTTTGCACTTGTTTAAGAGATTATCTTAGTTATTGTAGTAGGCCCCTCTTTTGAAGGCGACGTTACCCTCAACCCAGTAGTTTGAGTCAGCAAGGATACAATCCTAAAGGGTCGGATTATTGAAAGATAATGAATTAAGTTATTAATGCAAATTATGGTAGGCCCCGCTTTTGGCGGTGACGTTACCCTCGGCTAAGTAGTCTGAGTCAGCAGGGATACAGTCCTAAATAGCCGGGTTATAGTATTAATAGTAGTTAACTTATGAGGGGGTCAAAGAGTTTGGATCCCCGCCATCCAATACCTATGGGCATTGAAGGAGATCCTACTAAATTTGACCCAGGTCCCAAGCAGGACCTCTAAACGCTGAACAAGGGCAAGACCCTTACCAAACCGTTCCCTTAACCCCCGACCAGGTAGCCAACATACCTCCATATAGACCGTGGAGATATGAATGGTGAAAATCTTTTATTTTATATAGACAGTAAAATAATGCCAAGACACCACGGACAAACGATAAGGAAAGATCACCTTCAACATAAGTAACTAGTTATTAAAGTCATTAATACAAAACCAAATAAAAAGTGCAAAAGATTAAAAATAAAAAGTATTATACTAAACACTTGTCTTCACCAAGTGATGTAAGAGACTTAGGCAAACATGGCCTTGATTGTCAAGAACTCTTACGATCAATCTTGGATCCCGAGACGACTCACACACTCTACGATGGACAATGGATGATGGTGGTGGATGATGGTGTTATGGTGGTGGTGGGTGGTGGATGAGGTGTGAGAGAGGTGGTGTGCCAAGGGATGAGAGAGAATGAAACCAAGCTCCTCTATTTATAGGCTGGACAGAACGCTGGACACGGCCCCGTGTCCGCTGGACACGGCCCCGTGCCCGTCTGACACTCTCTCTCTTCATTAATTGTAATTGCGAATTACAATTAATGCGCCTGCTGTACTTTCACCACGCCCCCGTGCTCGCTGGACACGGCCCCGTGGTGAGCAATGGAAGCTTCTACTGGTTTGTCTTTTCTGCTGCTTCCTGGGCACGCCCCCGTGTTCGCTGGACACGGGGCGTGTTCAGACTCTGTTTTCTTCTCTTTGTCTTGGGAGGTGCCGTTGAGGGTTCGGGCAGTCCACTTTTGTTCCTTTTCTTGTATTTATGGTAGAATTAGTGGTCTTTTTGCTTCTTTTGTGATTTTGAGCTCATTTCATCCTGAAAATACAAAAGGAAGACAAAAACACTCTTTTTCCAACATTAGTACTTAAAAAGGGTTAGTTTTATGCCTTAATTGATGTGTTTTATATGTTGCATTTTACACACATCAAATACCCCCACACTTGAACTTTTGCTTGTCCTCAAGCAAAACTCTTTTAATGTGGCTTACACTCCCAAATGGAATAGGTAGAAGAGAAGTTTTTTTTTTTTTTTTTTTTTTTTTTTTTTTTTTTTTTTTTTTTTTTAGCTTGTCCTAGAGTGTCGGGAATCCAAGGTTTGTATAGGTTTTATTTTTATTTTATTTACAATCCTATTCGTCATGATTTATTTTGAACTTTTCATAAGATAAACTACTTATTTGGGCATAACATGCCTTATCAAAATTCCATTTATATACAAGTTCACAAACCTCACGGGAGATCACTCAATCACTCGGCCGAAGGTGTATATTTAAGTGAATCGCTCGAGAGCGGCACGGACTTACGTTTTCCATAGGATTGCCAAGCGATCAATCCTCCTCCTTTTTAACTTTTTACCTTTGTAAATATCAAGAGGACTTTTGGGGTGAAGGCTTGGGTTTAAAGGTGGGTGGTTGGTTAGTGGTTAGTAAAAAGGGCGAAAATCGTAACAAGTGTCGGTTTTCGTAAAATACCTTATTTTTTTAGTGACATTTATCTTTGAAGTATTTCTCCAAACAAGCTTTTGTAGCTTTTGTTTGTTTTTGACTTCATTATTCATATATATTTTTTTTTTTCGTCACGTAAAGGGTATGTTTATGAAAAACCGAGTTTGTTACTAAAATAAAGGTGAAAAATTGAAAAAGGTTTTTGGTGGGTAAAAAAAATTGTTTTGGGGGTAATGAAATGAAAGGTTTAGGCTCAA
Organism: Helianthus annuus; assembly: GCF_002127325.2. Lineage (NCBI taxonomy): Eukaryota > Viridiplantae > Streptophyta > Magnoliopsida > Asterales > Asteraceae > Helianthus > Helianthus annuus. The sequence continues at coordinate 60,494,525 of NC_035447.2, read as the reverse complement.
AGGGGTTTTCTAGGGGGATTTTGGGTAGGTAAAAAAAAATGAAAAATAATGGTTTTGAAAGAAAAATAGTTAGTCCTAATGCCTCCATCATTTACTTACTTGGGTTTAAGTTGGTAAGGACCGGGAATGTATCGTCGTGGCAAGTTCTAGATTTGTAAAGACCGAGCGGCTATTCACACAAGAAACGAAAAATGAGCATTTAATCTAAATATGTATATTTTTATGCTCAATAAAGGCTCAAAACTCACTTTTGTGGGAATGGGTTTTTAATGTGACCAAGCATATATAATCGAATTTTTAACTAGACTTGTTATACCGTTTCATAATTTTCTTATGTTAGTTCTTTTTATCACGACGCTATCGGTTGTAAATTTAAAAAAATATAACCCTTTTATCACTTGTTATTCCCAACTTAAACTAAGACAAGTAAATAATAAAAAAAAATGAAAAAGTTTTTTGAAAAAATTTGGGGTGTTTAGCGGTTCCAATAGAGTTTTGTGTAAGGCTTGTTTTAGGATTTTGCAAAATTTCAAGGTTTTAGCATTCCCCCACACTTAAATTACACATTGTCCTCAATGTGTCCAAAAATAAAGTTTTTGGTTGATTAGAATATGTAAAAGTGTGTTTAAAGACAAAGATTTGTGTTACTGGCGCTCTGGACACGGCCCCGTGTTGACCGGGCACGGCCCCGTGGTCAAGTGCCAGTAACAAAAATTATAGAATTGAAACAGAAGCCTGGACACGGGGGCGTGTCCGCTGAACACGGCCCGTGTCCAGTTACCTGAACTGGGTGATTTCCTGCAGGGGGCTCAGCACGGGGCCGTGTTGGTTGGGCACGGCCCGTGTTGAGCCTTCTGTTATGGAGATTTTTGTCGGTTTGTTCTGTTCTTCTGCATGGTTCCATTTTTTTCTCGTTCCCTTTTTCATCCATTACCACCATGAGTCCATAAATCATAAAAACCATCATAACATTGCTAACCATAGAGGAATTACATAAAGATAGCTAATTAACTAAGGGATACATAAGGTTATCATAAAGGTTCTACTTATTTAGGAAAATTTTGGGAATAGCTTCCCAATGTAGAAACATTTTTTAGCCCATGGCTCCTCGGTTTTCACTCAAAGCCATTCTTCTATCTCCCTTGGGAGGTAGAAGGTAGCCTCATTCTCTTCGGTATCTTGAGGAGGAGCGCTTACCGGGACTCCTTGCACTACCCTTGGTTGCGGTACTTGGTGCAAGGCGTGCCATTCTGCTGGGATGATAACCTCGGGTACTACATTCCACGCCCTGTGTGTTATCACCGGAACCAAAGGCGGGGAAGCAAGAAGGTTTAACCTTTGGTGCAAAAGGTTCACTTCTTGCAAGCAGCCCTCCAAGCTTATCGTCAGATGATTAACGCGGTCCACCAAAGCTTCTTCTACACTTGTCATTTCGTCTACGGCTTCCCTTAAAGCGTAAACGTAGTTTACTAGGGAATCCTCTGCGGCGGATGATCTCCTTCCATTTCGGTTATTCCTTGAAGACGCTCCGCTGTTTCGGCTGGCCATTTTCTGCGAAATAAGCCGAGGATAACTGAATTTTTGCAAAACAGTACCTCGAACACGGCCCCGTGCTCAGTGAGCACGGCCCCGTGTTCAACTGTCTGCAGGAATTTTCGTCTAATGGTTCTAGGTTTTTAAATTATTTCCATATACTTACGTTGTGTTATGAGCTCAGATAATTTAAAAACAAAGTTATAGGACTAACTTTAGACAAGAATCCATAGCTAAAATTCCTACAAACCTTGTATAGAAGGTTGGAATCATGGGTTTCCAAACTTCCATGGAGGTAGGGTTTGAAAAAAAAAATCTTTGGAAGAAGAGGAAATGAACAAAAGTGGAAAAGACAAGATGGTCCTTAGGAACCTTCTTTTGGTACTTACCTAGGATGGTATATGTGAAGATTCCAGGGATCTCTGCTTGGTGGAGTGGTCAAAAATGAGCAGGATTCAGACTGCATTTAAAAAAAACGACAGCACACTGAACACGGCCCCGTGTCCGCTGGACACGGCCCCGTGTGCAGAGAAAATCCTGACACATTTTGTCCGTATTCTGACAGAATCAGCAGAAAATCTTCTGAGCGAACACGGGGGTGTGGTGACCGGACACGGCCCCGTGTCGGAGGGCTGTTTTATGGAGTTTTGTCTTTATTAAGGAGCTAATTTGTATCGGGTGGCTCCTGACTTGTTGGAACAACCCCAAAGTGCCTAAGATACCTTAATTGTCCTATACTAAGGCGAGAACGCAAGAGGTTGTCGGTGAGGGTAATTCCTATTTTCATTCTAGGTGGACAAGTCCAACCCTTTCCCGGGCTCTCGTTAAAGAAGGTGTATGCCGAATCGCTCAGGTCTATGTATGCACCGAACGAGGTCGATGGGGAGTCCTTCACGGCACAATCGGCACAGTGACGACTATCGTCCATGTCTTGTTTAGGAAGAAAGGTATTTTCGGGAGCAACGAGGTTGTCAGAATGCGGTTCCAACATTTCCTCATGGTCATCATCTTGGGATGGATCTAAGAAATCCTTCCTAAGTTCTTTTGACCAATTTAGAAGTAGTTCTTCTAGTTGAAATAGCTCGTCAAGGAGCATATCTCCTAGAATATCTGGCTGGGCGCATTCGAGGGAGAAATAGTGTTTATTTTTACTTTCGCCCCTCTTAAGGTTACAAGGAATTGGTGGGTCTATATAGTGTGGCCTATAAGTGAGGAAGAAACATTTTAATTCCTCGTGTTCGCCTCCACATATTCGACACCACAAACCATAAGAGTGCCGAAAGTAAAAAGAATCACTATCACTCATGTTTGTATCAGAAATTACCAACCGCCGGGATCGAACGGTTCTGTTTTCAGCAACTGAATCTTGGGCACGGGGGCGTGTTGAGTGGACACGGCCCCGTGTTCAGCCTACTGTCTGATATAAAACAGGATTGCCAGTTCCAATGATTGGGCACGGGGCGTGTTCAGCGGGCACGGCCCCGTGCTGAGCTCTGCAGAAGCTGGAAAATCTAAAAAAAAAATCCTAAAAATTAAAGAAAAATAAAAAGATGATTAGGCCGTTGATTCCTAACTTTCTTAAAATCCTTGTGTCCCCGGCAACGGCGCCAAAAACTTGATGTGCGTTAGGTGTAATATGTTTTTTAATATATAATTAAGCCCTTTTTACACTTTTAGCCAAGTTTTAAATTTATAAAACACGATATTCACTAACACTAAACACACATATGGGCAAGTGCACCCATCGTGGACGTAGTATAGTGTTGGTAAGATACCGAGGTCGTCCAAGGACACAAGATCTTTTAATACCGGTTTATCCTCAACGTCTAACCAAATCAAAAAGTTAGAAAAATGTTTTAAACTAAGAAAAATAAAAACTAACTAAATGCTGAAAAATAAAATAAAATAAAAACAGATAGACAAGATGAATCACTTGGATCCGACACGTGTATTAGTATAACCTTTGATTATTTTCGCACTTTTGCACTTGTTTAAGAGATTATCTTAGTTATTGTAGTAGGCCCCTCTTTTGAAGGCGGCGTTACCCTCAACCCAGTAGTTTGAGTCAGCAAGGATACAATCCTAAAGGGTCGGATTATTGAAAGATAATGAATTAAGTTATTAATGCAAATTATGGTACGCCCCGCTTTTGGCGGTGACGTTACCCTCGGCTAAGTAGTCTGAGTCAGCAGGGATACAGTCCTAAATAGCCGGGTTATAGTATTAATAGTAGTTAACTTATGAGGGGGTCAAAGAGTTTGGATCCCCGCCATCCAATACCTATGGGCATTGAAGGAGATCCTACTAAATTTGACCCAGGTCCCAAGCAGGACCTCTAAACGCTGAACAAGGGCAAGACCCTTACCAAACCGTTCCCTTAACCCCCGACCAGGTAGCCAACATACCTCCATATAGACCGTGGAGATATGAATGGTGAAAATCTTTTATTTTATATAGACAGTAAAATAATGCCAAGACACCACGGACAAACGATAAGGAAAGATCACCTTCAACATAAGTAACTAGTTATTAAAGTCATTAATACAAAACCAAATAAAAAGTGCAAAAGATTAAAAATAAAAAGTATTATACTAAACACTTGTCTTCACCAAGTGATGTAAGAGACTTAGGCAAACATGGCCTTGATTGTCAAGAACTCTTACGATCAATCTTGGATCCCGAGACGACTCACACACTCTACGATGGACAATGGATGATGGTGGTGGATGATGGTGTTATGGTGGTGGTGGGTGGTGGATGAGGTGTGAGAGAGGTGGTGTGCCAAGGGATGAGAGAGAATGAAACCAAGCTCCTCTATTTATAGGCTGGACAGAACGCTGGACACGGCCCCGTGTCCGCTGGACACGGCCCCGTGCCCGTCTGACACTCTCTCTCTTCATTAATTGTAATTGCGAATTACAATTAATGCGCCTGCTGTACTTTCACCACGCCCCCGTGCTCGCTGGACACGGCCCCGTGGTGAGCAATGGAAGCTTCTACTGGTTTGTCTTTTCTGCTGCTTCCTGGGCACGCCCCCGTGTTCGCTGGACACGGGGCGTGTTCAGACTCTGTTTTCTTCTCTTTGTCTTGGGAGGTGCCGTTGAGGGTTCGGGCAGTCCACTTTTGTTCCTTTTCTTGTATTTATGGTAGAATTAGTGGTCTTTTTGCTTCTTTTGTGATTTTGAGCTCATTTCATCCTGAAAATACAAAAGGAAGACAAAAACACTCTTTTTCCAACATTAGTACTTAAAAAGGGTTAGTTTTATGCCTTAATTGATGTGTTTTATATGTTGCATTTTACACACATCAAAGATCAACACCGTCTCCACTGAGCAAAAAAACTCTGGAAACAAGGACCAACCCAAAAGGCGCCGCCGGTGAGGAGAAACCCTAGATCGGAAAGGAATAACAACCGGAACTTTTAGCCGCAGCAGAAGGGTCACCAGAGCACCGAATCAACCTCATGGCTTTGATAGTATGTCACAATTTTTAGATCAAAGGAAAGACATAAATTTTATTGATGTAAACAAGATGAATTACAAGTGAATTATTAACCAGACATCACAGATTGATTGGTGAATCATATGCTAAACAAGAACAGAAGTAAACAACAGCAAAAGCCCTCAATACTCACGAATTTTACTTGTGAGAAAATATGGGAGGACAAGGAACAGCAGAGACAAAAGTGAGAGCAGATGGATGCCCAGACTCCATCTTCTGGAGACTTCATATGCAGTGCTGCAGCGCACAACCCTAGAACCCTTTGACAGCTGGAGCCCAACTAAGAGAAGCCCATATGAGATGAAACAGGCCAGCGACCAGAGAGAGATGGGGGCGGCCCAAAGCAAACCTCAAAAGAAAAAAAAAACAATAAAAATGTTATTAGAACCATTAAGAAAAAGTATAACAAATGTAATAGGGGAGCACATTTATATTGACATTTTAATACTAACCTTCGGAATCAAAACAGGTTCATTTCTAATTAGATGTGCACTCATTTATATATACTTCGTTCATGTATGCCCTTATGAACATGTATAGTGTTGTAACCTTTTTATTTGTGAAAAGGCAATTTTACAGGAACATCACGGGTGAATCTTTGGCAGGTGTGCCTGGGAAGGACCTTAAGAACCTTGAAAGTAAGTTAGATAAAGCAATTAACAGAATTCGTGAGAAAAAGGTTTTTTCTCATTTCTTACCTCTCATGAAGTCTCCAAATCTATAGCTTACTTACATGCAGAAAACGGTAAGTAATATTATTAGCTTCTAGTATACCTAGGTTAATTTAGTGATTTTATGACTATTCAACATCAATAGCCTTTTCTAATAAGGTGAGCACAATAGATATTGTAAAAGAAAGTAATATCACGTACACTTGGGTTACTATTAGGGTGAACGGGGTGGGTGCGGTAAAGCAGGCGGTGAACCTCTTTACCGTGCGAGGAACACCGCCGTTGTTCCCCTTTGCCGCGTGGGGGATGCTTCAAATGATTTGACCGTTTTTTCTTTGAACGTTGAGATGCTTTTTTGACCGTTTTTTATAAAAAAAAAGTTAATTTACATATTTACACTATATAAACCAACCCAAATCACAATTTATCTCAAACAAATTCACAGCAAATTCTCACCAACCCATTTTCTCATTTCTCCAAAACTAATCTCTACTCTATTATTTAAAATGACAGAAGATATACCATTGTTTTTTTTTTCCACCCGATAGCAGTGACGAACCGATAGTAGCATAATTTTTTTTCCCAAATATCATTGAGCAAGCCGAACTACAAGACACGGGCACATCTAGCAAAAAAATGATATGTTCGTCGTGATTGTGAGAGTGGCCACGAAACCCTTATGACGGATTATTTTTTCAATGACCCGAAATACAACGATGATATTTTTCGTCATAGGTTCTGTATGTCAGAACGTTTGTTTCTAAAAATTGTGTGCGACGTGGAAGCGAATAACTCGTGGTTTGAAGAGGGCGTGGATGCGAGAATGAAGAAGTGTTTTACACCTATGCAAAAATTACATCAGCTACTAAACAACTTGCAATTGTTAACCATCCAGACGAGAACGACGAGTGTCTAGAATATTTCTATGAAACGGTATGTAAAATATACACTCCTAACATCTTACGTAGACCAACAAGCCACGAAATAGCGCTTTAGTACCAAGCTCATGAGTAGAAACATCACCTTCCTGGTATGGTCGGTAGCCTTGATTGCACCCATTTTGTTTGGAGAATGTATCCCACAAAGTTTCGGGGCCAATATATGAGAGGAGATCGCCAATACCCGACAGTTATGCTCGAAGTGATAGCCTCTCAACATTTGTGGGTTTGGCATGCTTTTTGCGGTCCTCTAGGTGCACAAAGCGACATCATTGTGCTTTAGCAATCTCCATTATTTCTTACTGGACGAAATGGAACTTCGCCAAAATGTCCATTTTACGTTAACAACCACTTATACAAACGTGGTTACTATCTTGTGGATGGAATCTATGTGGCACTTTGGGTTTTCATGCACGTCTCTTTACATTGTAACTGTGGGATTTAGTGAACGAGAATTTATTTGGTTATTAACGGATTAATTATGTGTTAGTTATGTGAAAACGTGTAAACCAAAAATTATTATTTTTATTACTTAAGTTAATATATGCGCAATGTGTATGTATATAGTGAAGTCGAAACCCCTCGGTTTCGACTCGACACCTGTCACACCCCTATTTTTTTCACGTGTCACCGGTGGGCCAGGTGGGGGTTCCGTGACGTAGTTGATATCGTCATAGTCAAACAATACAAAATATAAATGCACAGCGGAAGCAAAAGAAAGATTTATTTCAACCAAATTAAATTGTAATATCCGGTATCACAAATAGTTGAAACAGATCCACAGGCGGATCAAAACAAAGAGGAACTTTTATTCAACAGACTTCATGCATCCTAAGCTTGCGAGACTTTTATTGATGCTAAGGAGTGGCCAGCCTATTACGCGTAGTACCTGCACTTAGCCTTTTTTGGAAAATACGTCAGTTTACACTGGTAAATACAATTTAAGTGACTCATTTTGAAATTGTTTAAAATTGATTTGAATGCCCGTGGCACAAAACCTTTTATAACTTGGGATAATTATTTGCTTATAATCTTGTAAAAGAATTACATGTTTGTTCTGCGTTCAGTTTTCCGGGTCGTGCCGGGTTAAAGATTAATAGACACACCACATAGTATAGTTCCGCCGCGAGATTTCCTCTCGTACCGACTGTTATACTTTATTGAATTTAATGCACTACGGGTGTACGCCTACACCCGTGTGCTAAGGTCGTGGCCATTCTTTGAATGATGCCAAGGATATCCGGGACATGGTCATTAAACCCCCAAAGGCGTTAAACAAAAAAAAAACAACGTTTTCAAACGGGTCATTTGACTGCTCTTAACCACTGACCGGTTAAGGTCAATTACCCGACCAAGCGGTATTTTATATACCGTAACCCAAGACCGTATAAGGGAAAATAAGTTAAACGTATTTACCTAAGCAAAGTATAAATCAAATACAGCAAGTGCACGTAGCTTTTACTGGGCTCCTATATCTGGAATGAAGGTTTTAAATAACCTATTAGAATCCTAACGGGTCTTTTAATTTAGCCTAAGCTTAGGCCGGTTAGTTTTTTTAAATGAAGATTACGGTTTAAACGCACGATAAGGCGAAGACCGTTTCAGAATGTGATTTTGACCCGACAAGCTTGCATACTTGTTTAATATGGGTAACTTAATCATATTCTGGATTTTGAGACAGAAATGATATGGTTTGACCCGTTTTGGCTAAAATGGGTAAACTAGTTACATAAGCCGATCCGAATGCGTAAATTGCGTAACGCGTAACCATATGAATCATATACAAGTTTCCTAAGTTAATATGCCTTAAACATGTTGTGATATCAGCAAGATACCTTCCATTATGCCCCAAATGGTTTTAAACCCAAACTATGCCTCATAAGGGCATTTTGGTCATTTTAAAGGGTGTAAAAGAGTTTAAATAGTATTCTGAGTTACAGGTCTGAATAAATCAGCAACTATACTTGTTTTATTAAGTCATGACAGTAGGGTACCAAACATATGTGAAATTTATGACTTATAACCATACTATGCTACGTAGGGGCATTTTGGTAATTTCACTTAGGCCTAAAAGGTCAAAACTAGAATTCTGAGTTAAAATATTCACCTACTGTTAAAATATAAAATTTTACTAAATAAATCAGTAAGTTTCAACCCCATATGCTTAACAAGGTTCTAGTACATACTTATGCGCTAAAAATGCTTAAAAAGGCGATTTGGAGCCATTTCCGGGTTTGGTATAGAAAGCTGATATTTTTAAAATTCCAGAAGGCTCAAAATACTTTATTTAACATATTAGATCAGTAGAAAAAGGTTTGGGGTCAATAGGATTTATAAAACTCATTTTATAGCCAAAAAGGGCAAAACCGGCATTAACCGAATTAAGCTTAGAACACTAAGTTATGCTCAACCTAAAATTGAATAAAAATCTTTAAAAATCCCAAAATATTATTTTATATCAGTAGGTATAAAGTTTTGTATAAAAAATTTGGGTTTAGATAGACTATATGCAATTTACGCCATTTAATTACTAAAGAAGCTTCTAATTACGCTAATGAGCATAACTCTTAATCTACACCTCAAACTGATCTCAAATTTTAGGTGCAAGTTTATAAATCAGTAGCTAAGGTGTCTACCCTTTTACATTTCCAAAAATCATATTTTAAGGTCATTTGGGCATAATGGTCAACATATAAGCATTTAACGGAAACATGCATGTGAATCGGACATCTAATTAACCAAGTTGTATAATCACAGAGGGTTATACTAACATGAAAATAGCTCCAAAAGGAGCTCTAAGGCAATCCTAAACTTGGCTTAAATGGGTCAGAACTGAAAATCAAAGCAGAAGTCAAACTATGCGACTTTCGGTTCCAAACCGAGCCTACACTGAAAATTGTCGAGTTGAACATGTTTAGACATGTCCTTATATTAATTACCAAGTTATATTAATGATCAAACAGGTTACATGTATCCTACATTACTAATTATGCATAAATTTGAAAATAAACATTCTGTTGACTTTTTAAAGTAAGCTTTGACTCGACAATTAACATAGTTAGAGTGGGAATCTGAAAATACCCTTTTAAGGGTTTGTTACCCACATAATTACCTACTTATAGGTATTTTTAATTCGAGATTTTACTGGATAATTATTGACTAATCTCGAAGTCAAACCTTAATTACGACGGTTTGACTTTCAGCTAATTAACTAAGCTAAACTGAATTAGGAAGGGTTAAGTATACTTACAAGAGTCCTAATTACTATTAGAGACCACTAGGAAGCTTGCTTGAGCTCCAAAATACTCCAGAAGTGAGTTTGTGAAGTTTTGCAAATGGATCAGTTCAAGTGTTGCAACTAAGGAGCTCTTATATAGGAGTTTTAATCATCTAGGATCATGCCAAGGTAGTCTACTGATGATATAAGATCATTACAAGTGCCCCCTATGCATGAAATACCATTGGGGCAGCCCCTGGTATGTAAAAACAAGGTTTAAAGTCGGTTACACAGGTCTGACTGGCACCTGTGCAGTTTTTCTGCGCTGGTAAGGGTATGGCTACCCGCGACGGGCAAAGCCTTAGTCCATGGGTCGCCACAGCCTCAAATAAGTTTCCAAAGTTGCAATTCCGCCCTTGGTCCTTTTAAACGTGGTTTTAAATCCCTTTTTTGCTATTTCAGCCTCCTAACCTTATTTTTAAGGACTTTAAGACTTATACAAACTTTGTTAAGTCCTTGACTAACTTTGAGATCACCCATAAGGTCTTAAAATTTAACGTTGACGCTTTTAACCCCTCGTATACGAATTTCATCATAACTTTCTCATACGCTAACGAAACTTTATGAAATTTTTATCACACATTCTAGTGAGCATAATTTACCATTACAAAGCTTCGCGTCTGCTAAAAGGTCACTCAGAGGTATACTTTACACATGTTGGCACATTTAACCCCTGTGGTTTGTAATTTCTCACTTTCTTTCATATTTAGCTTCGTATGATCCATGATTTATTCGTTTGAAGGTATAAACATCTTGTAGGGCTATTTTCAAATATATTTATACATCGTTGACACTTTGGACCCTTATATTTACATAGTTTCCTTGTTTGTCAACTTTAGTCCCTCTAAAGTATTCTTTCACACGTTCAGAGCTTATGACACGTGTTTATACATTATTGGACATAAATTTTCAAGGTGTTACATCCTCACCCCCTTAAAAGACATCTCGTCCTCGAGATTTACGGAAATAATTGAGGGTATTTCTCTTTCATTGTGGATTCTAATTCCCACGTATATTCAGGACCTCTACGGGCATCCCATTTCACCTTGACGATAGGCACAAGCTTCCTTCGAAGCCTTTTTACCTGTCGATCCTCAATCGACACAGGTTTCTCCACAAATTTCAAGCTCTCGTCTATGTGCACATCTGTGTGTGGTATGACTAGCGATTCATCAGCTAGACATTTCTTCAGATTGCAGAAGTGGAATACATTACGAACACCGTTGAGCTCTTCTGGTAAGTTTAACTTATAAGCCACTGACCCTACACATTCTATGATCTCGAATGGTCCTATATACCTCGGGCTTAACTTACCTTTCTTACCAAATCGCATCACCCCTTTCCAGGGCGATACTTTGAGCAAAACTTTGTCACCAACCTCGAACTTGAGGGGTTTTCGCCTTTTATCAGCATAGCTCTTCTGCCTATCCCGGGCGGCTTTTAGGCAGTCGCGAATCTGGACAATCTTGTCTGTTGTCTCGAAAACTATATCAGGACCTGATAATTGAGTGTCTCCTACTTTTGCCCAACAGATGGGCGTTCTGCACTTCCTACCATATAATGCCTCAAAAGGCGCAGCCTGAATGCTGGTATGGTAGCTATTATTGTAGGAGAACTCGACCAGAGGTAGGTGCTTATCCCAGCTACCACCTAAATCAATCACACATGCACGCAGCATGTCTTCCAAAGTTTGAATAGTACGCTCACTTTGCCCATCCGTCTGAGGATGGTAAGTTGTACTAAAATTCAATTGCGTGCCCAGAGACTGTTGGAAACTCTTCCAAAAATGAGATGTGTATCTAGTATCCCTATCAGATATAATAAATAATGGTACGCCATGTAAGGATACAATCTTATCCACGTACAGTTGGGCTAACATGTCGGAGCTGTAAGTATCAACTATGACCCATATAGTATCATTTCCTTTCTTCGTCTTTGGCAACTTGGTGATGAAATCCATCGTCACCATTTCCCATTTCCAAGTGGGAATTTCAGGCTGTTGCAGCAAACCTGACGGCTTCTGATGTTCAGCCTTGACTTGAGCACACGTCAAGCATTTAGCTACGTAAGCAGCTATAGACTTCTTCAAGCCTATCCACCAATAGTTTGCCTTTACATCTTGGTACATCTTGTCGGCTCCAGGATGAACGGAATATTTGGAACTGTGGGCTTCCTTGAGGATAACATCCCGAAGTCCTCCATAAACAGGAACCTATATTCGTCCATTTAATCTTAGGATTCCGTCCTTTCCATAGGATAACTGTTTTTTAGTCACTCCTAGCTTTTTATTAGGATAATTAGCTTCCAAAACAGCCTCCTTTTGTGCAGCTATCAATCTTTCATTCAAACTATTCTTGATCTCAATGCTCTTGGCATTGATTCTTATCGGCTTTACTCTTTCTTTTCTACTCAAGGCATCTGCGACTACGTTGGCCTTGCCCGGATGATATCTTATCTCACAATCATAATCGTTCAGAGTTTCCATCCAGCGTCGCTGCCTCATGTTCAAATCCTTCTGATTGAACAAGTGTTGAAGGCTTTTGTGATCATAGTATATCACACACTTAGTTCCATACAGATAGTGCCTCCAAAACTTTAGTGCAAATATAACAACACCCAACTCCAAGTCGTGGGTGGTATAATTCTTCTCGTGCACCTTTAGTTGACGCGAAGAATAGGCAATGACCTTGCCTTTTTGCATTTACACACAACCCATCCCGGTGTGTGATGCATCACAATATACCACAAACTCTTCAATTCCTTCAGGTAAAGTTAGCACTGGAGCATTACTCAACTTCTGCTTCAAAATATCAAAAGACTCTTACTGCTTAGGCCCCCAATCAAACTTGTTATTCTTACGAGTGAGAAGAGTCAGGGGTGCTGCAATTCTTGAGAAGTTCTCGATAAAGCGTCTGTAGTATCGAGCCAATCCTAAGAAACTGCGAATCTCCATAGGCGTCTTCGGCTCTTGCCAGTTCATGATAGCTTCAATCTTAGCGGGATCTACTTGGATACCACGCTCACTAACAACATGTCCAAGGAATTGGACTTCACGAAGCCAAAATTCACACTTTGAAAATTTGGCATAGAGTTTTTCTTGATGAAGCAGTTTCAGAATGCAACGGAGATGCTTCTCGTGATCAGCTTGGTTCGTTGAGTAGATGAGAATGTCGTCGATAAAGACGATGACAAATTTGTCCAGATAAGGCTTGCAGACGCGATTCATGAGATCCATGAATGCGGCTGGTGCATTAGTAAGCCCAAAAGGCATCACTAAGAACTCATAATGACCATAGCAAGTTCTAAACGCAGTCTTGTGCATGTCTTCATCTTTGACCTTCAACTGATGATAGCCTGACCTCAGATTGATCTTGGAAAAGTAGCTTGCTCCCTGAAGCTGATCAAACAGATCGTCGATCCTGGGCAAAGGATACCTATTCTTGATAGTGACCTTATTAAGCTCACGGTAATCGATGCATAAACGCATCGAACCATCTTTCTTCTTGACGAACAAGATTGGTGCTCCCCATGGAGACGAACTAGGTCTAATAAAACCTTTGGCTAGCAAATTATCTAGATGCGTCCTTAATTCCTTCATCTCTGTTGGTGCCAACCTATAAGGTGCTCTAGCAACAGGTGCAGTTCCGGGGATGATGTCGATTCTGAACTCTACTTGTCTATCTGGTGGCAAACCAGGTAGTTCTTTCGTGAAAACTTCGGGGTATTCAGAAATGACTGGAATATCTTCAATCTTGGGTTTCTGTTCATCAACAGTCACTTGTGCCATATAAATGACACAACCCTTCTTTAAGCATTTAGATGCTTTGAGCATAGACATCTGCTCAGGTAACCCGTACCGGGTGTCTCCTTGAATGGTAAGCGACTCACCAGACGGAGTCTTGATCACCACTTGCTTCTTATTGCAAACTATCTGAGTTTGGTTATGCGATAACCAATCCATGCCTATTACTATATCGAAACCAGCTAACTTAAATGGAAGGAGGGATAAGGGAAAAGAGTGGTTCCTAATGGATATGACACATCCTCTAATACAGTTGATGCGGTTTCTATGGTTCCATCAGCTAATTCCACTTCTTACTTCACACTTAAGGTCTTAACAGGCATTTTCAACAATTCACCAAACTTATCATCTACGAATGGTTTATCTGCTCCTGAATCAAATAATACTCTTGCGTAGACATCATTAATAAGAAAAGTACCTGTTATGACATTGTCATCTTGAACCGCTTCCTTCGCATCCATGCGGAAGACCCTTGCATTAGTCTTCTTTCCTTCCTCAGTCTTCTTTGCAAGCTTTGGGCAGTTAGTCCTAAGATGCCCCTTTTCATTACAGTTATAGCACGTGGCATCCTTGATTTTCTTGCAATCCAGTGCCTTGTGGTCCAATGACTTGCAAATCCCACACGCTTTCGGCTGGGACTGGGACTTCGACTCATACCTGCACCTCCCAAAATGGTGCTTCTTGCAAACCTTACATTTGGGCTTATCACCCATCTGTTGATCACCTTTCTTGAATCCCGACCCTTTCTTGTGGTCGTTGTTTCCCTTGCGCTTCTTATCTGAGCGTCGTGAACCGTCATCTTTGCGTTTCCTTTTCTCGGCATCCGCAGTTCTCAGCGATCTATGTCTAACTGCGTCCAGCGTGAGGGACAAAGATATGTCAGCTGCTGATCGGAATGTAGCGGGCCGAGAGGCCTTGACACTTGCTTTTATTTCCGGGGCCAGACCCCCAATAAAACGAGCTATCCTCTTCGGTTCAGGTGTTACAAGGTAAGGAACTAACCTTGACAGGGTATTAAAGCTCGTGAGATAAGCCTGGCAATCCAGGTTCTTCATGACCAGGGATAGAAAATCAGATTCTATCTTTTCAACCTCGTGCTGAGGGCAGTAGTTCTCCTTGATGAGAGCAACAAATTGATTCCATGACATGTTATACAGTGGAATCTTTCCAGTAGCCTGAATTAATGACCTCCACCAGGCCAGGGCTTCACCTTTGAAAGACTGGGATACAAACTTCACAATATCCCTCTCTGCACAACCACTAATGTCCACAACAGTGTCCATTTCATCTAGCCAAGTCATGCAATCCACTGCCCCCTTCTCCCCAGTAATATCCTGGGGCTTACAAGATACAAAATATTTATACGTACAGGACTTGGTACATGGGGCATCATCAAATACTATCTTCTTGGGTGGAACACTGTTATGGTTTGAGGAGTGCCCATCATCATCTTTCTTAGACTCACTATTCTTAGACTTTGGTGGGGTAGGTGGTGGCTTGCTGTGACCCTCCGAATGAGTCTTTGACTTGGTGTGCGTTGTAGACAGGGTCCTACTGTGAGTCTCACTATACTCACTGTTTTGTCGATCCAAAGCCCTTGTAACAGCATTATCAACTAGTGCTTGCAGCTCTGCACCAGTCAGCTGTATCTTAGTGTTCTCGTGGTTCTCCACCGGACGACTGTTCACCTCGTCTGACCCCGCCATGTAGCTTCAAATGCTACATATAGAAAATAAAAAAAATAATGGGCAAGGTTTTATTTAGAAGCTTTTAAAGAATTTTATAATTTATTAACCATGGTTTTAAATAGCCATTTCTGGTTAATTTGTTAATCAGTTATTTATTCAGGTCCTTTATTATAATCCTATATTACAATCAAACATTAGCATAAAAAGCTTAGTCACAAGGACAGTTTCAATTTATAACCAGGATTTTCACAGAATCGAGGTGTTTGGGTCTGAATCACAGTTCATTACCCTTTTCTCGACAGTGAGTTGCAGACTTCTACTGTCTCTTAGTCCCAGAGGACGTTAATGATTACCCGTAGGCACTTCATCCTCAAAGGATGGTTATATAAATACAGGGAATTTAAATTAACCCAATTTTAAAGATGGCCTGTGTGATTTATACTGCATCACAACTTGCCCAACATGCTAACATACCTACAGATGTTAACAAATTTTTGGAACCTTTTGGACAGGTTCTACCATCTTGGCCATGTTTACAATGACACGTGGCTAGGTTTTACCTCTAAGATTCTTTTTTAATATTAAGCGCAGAACAATCCTAAGTTGAGATGTTAATTATGGATCTGAATCTAATTATGGAGATACCATCTTGGCCTTGTCTTAAAATGACACATGGCTAGGTCTTGTCCCTTTTTAGATTTTGCCATTTTATAATAATGGTAGATCTTTTACAGGAATGTTATTTTCATTTTACTCTGTGTTTTAAGTTTATGCATATACTTAATAATAACAAATATGAAAATTTAAATTCAACCATTCCATTACTTAAAATTTCAACAAGTACAACATTTGCCCTAAACGGGACTTCTACAAATAACATGCCCACACTGGGGCGAAATACAAACAAACAAACCCACGCAGGGGTTAACTAAAAAGACATGCCCACGCAGGGGCAAAATACTGAAAGACAAGCCCACGCAGGAGCTGAGTACAGAAACAAAAAGTCCACGCAAGGACTGGATTACAACCAAATAAAATAAACAACAAAGGTATTCAATGACCCCTTCTTTTGATCTTCCCTTTGAGTAAGTCTGACAGACCCTTGAAGAAGCCTCGGTTGTTCTCGCGCACCGTGTAAATTTTCTCTTCACATTGGCCCAATCTATCAAGGACCTCTTGCTGACGTTCCGGCGGAATCAGTTGTGGCTGCGGCCGCTGCTGGTACTGCGGTTGAGGAGGTGGTTGCTGCTGGTACACATACGGAGGGTACCCGGTAGTCCATGGACCACCATAGGGCCCTTCCGGATGACGAGCGTTGTAATCCCACGCCTCCTGGTACGGGTCTACATTAGCGTAGTTGAAGTTGTTGTGACCCGGCAGCTCAAACGGGTTGTATGCCGCTGAACCGGCATAAGCAGGGATCGGGTTACCAAAACCCGGTGGTGGCGCTACGGGCGCAGAGTCTACTTCCGAGACGGGGTTTGATGGTCCCCCCATCTATGGTTCTTCTTCCTCCTGGAGTGGCGGATAGTGACTGCCACTCGAGGGCTGAGGAGTGCTGATGCGGACTCCTCCCCGCACGGACATCCGTGCGTTTGACCTTCTCTGCCTTTGTGGCTCCGGAGGCGGTTGCTCAACTGGTGGTGGTGGTGGCGGTGTGACTGCCACAAATCGAGAATCCTCGGAAGGATCCTGCTGCTGTTGCTGCTGCTGGTATGGAGACGAGTGGTGAGAGGGGGTAAAATACCAGTCAATCTGTTTGAATCTCGCCTCGTAGCTGTCCGGACCGCGATAAGGCGATCCGTGAAATGAGGACCCATCTGAGATCTCGATGGGGTGGTTCGGGGTCCCGGTCGCAGGCTCCACGGGATCCGTATCTTGTCCATGTCATTTTCACCCGAGAAGTGATCCCCGGGTCCTAGTGGGTTAAAACCCACGGGTTCTTGAAAGTAGTTAGCCGGGTTGAACCAACTTTGGAATGCGGTAGTGGGGTCACCAAAAGAGTGGTGTGAGTTGGATCTCTGCAAGGGTATGAAAGAGGCTTGAGGGTTAGTGGGCTCATTCTCCGATTGAGGCCCGAAAGAGTGCAAGTAAGAAGGTGAAGAGCTGAGGGCGACGGAGCGCCTCCCAGGTTCAACGGATGTCCTCCACGGTTCCTGAGGACTTGTGCTCATTGTAATCGAAGGGGTACGCCGGTGCGAAGGCCCGGCTTCATGGTCGTGGCTTGTGAAAGGAGCCTTTCCACGTCCGCGTCTCATTCTTGGTGGCATGGTTAAACCTGTCAACAAAACAATGATACAACCACATATATATAAAATAAAATAAAGACAAAAAACAGAATAAAACAAAACAAAGTTTGTCCTATGTTCTTTGTCTAGACTCGGAACTCGAGGAATGTGCATTTATTTAACTGAGATTAAACACAAAAGGGTAGTGTTTAATTCACTCAGCGTTGGCTCTGATACCAACCTGTCACACCCCTATTTTTTCCAAGTGTCACCGGTGGGCCCGGTGGGGGTTCCGTGACGTAGTTGATATCATCATAGTCAAACAATACAAAATATAAATGCACAGCGGAAGCAAAAGAAAGATTTATTTCAACCAAATTAAATTGTAATATCCGGTATCACAAATAGTTGAAATAGATCCACAGGCGGATCAAAACAAAGAGGAACTTTTATTCAACAGACTTCATGCATCCTAAGCTTGCGAGACTTTTATTGATGCTAAGGAGTGGCCAGCCTATTACGCGTAGTACCTGCACTTAGCCTTTTTTGGAAAATACGTCAGTTTACACTGGTAAATACAATTTAACTGACTCATTTTGAAATTGTTTAAAATTGATTTGAATGCCCGCGGCACAAAACTTTTTATAACTTGGGATAATTATTTGCTTATAATCTTGTAAAAGAAATACATGTTTGTTCTGCGTTCAGTTTTCCGGGTCGTGCCGGGTTAAAGATTAATAGACACACCACATAGTATAGTTCCGCCGTGAGATTTCCTCTCGTACCGACTGTTATACTTTATTGAATTTAATGCACTACGGGTGTACCCCTACACCCGTGTGCTAAGGTCGTGGCCATTCTTTGAATGATGCCAATGATATTCGGGACATGGTCATTAAACCCCCAAAGGCATTAAACAAAAAAAAATAACGTTTTCAAACGGGTCATTTGACTGCTCTTAACCACCGACCGGTTAAGGTCAATTACCCGACCAAGCGGTATTTTATATACCGTACCCCAAGCCCGTATAAGGGAAAATAATTTAAACGTATTTACCTGAGCAAAGTATAAATCAAATACAGCAAGTGCACGTAGCTTTTACTGGGCTCCTATATCTGAAATGAAGGTTTTAAATAACCTATTAGAATCCTAACGGGTCTTTTAATTTATCCTAAGCTTAGTCCGGTTAGTTTTTTTTTTTAAATGAAGATTACGGTTTAAACGCACGATAAGGCGAAGACCGTTTCAAAATGTGATTTTGACCCGACAAGCTTGCATACTTGTTTAATATGGGTAACTTAATCATATTCTGGATTTTGAGACAGAAATGATATGGTTTGACCCGTTTCGGCTAAAATGGGTAAACTAGTTACATAAGTCGATCAGAATGCGTAAATTGCGTAACGAGTAACCATATGAATCATATATAAGTTTCCTAAGTTAATATGCCTTAAACATGTTGTGATATCAGCAAGATACCTTCCATTATGCACCAAATGGTTTTAAACCCAAACTATGCCTCATAAGGGCATTTTGGTCATTTTAAAGGGTGTAAAAGAGTTTAAATAGTATTCTGAGTTACAGGTCTGAATAAATCAGCAACTATACTTGTTTTATTAAGTCATGACAGTAGGGTACCAAACATATGTGAAATTTATGACTTATAACCATACTATGCTACGTAGGGGCATTTTGGTAATTTCACTTAGGCCTAAAAGGTCAAAACTAGAATTCTGAGTTAAAATATTCACCTACTGTTAAAATATAAAATTTTACTAAATAAATCAGTAAGTTTCAACCCCATATGCTTAACAAGGTTCTAGTACATACTTATGCGCTAAAAATGCTTAAAAAGGCGATTTGGAGCCATTTCCGGGTTTGGCTATAAGCCAAAAATCATACTTCAAGGTCATTTAGGCATAATGGTCAACATATAAGCATTTAACGGAAACATGCATGTGAATCGGACATCTAATGAACCAAGTTGTATAATCACAAAGGGTTATACTAACATGTAAATAGGTCCAAAAGGAGCTATAAGGCAATCCTAAACTTGGCTTAAACGGGTCAGAACTGAAAGTCAAAGCAGAAGTCAAACTATGCGACTTTCGGTTCCAAACCGAGCCTACACTGAAAATTGTCGAGTTGAACATGTTTAGACATGTTCTTATATTAATTACCAAGTTATATTAATGATCAAACAGGTTGCATGTATCCTACATTACTAATTATGCATAAGTTTGAAAATAAATATTCTGTTGACTTTTTAAAGTAAGCTTTGACTCGATAATTAACATAGTTAGAGTGGGAATCTGAAAATACCCTTTTAACGGTTTGTTACCCACATAATTACCTACTTATAGGTACTTTAATTCGAGATTTTACTGGATAATTATTGACTAATCTCGAAGTCAAACCTTAATTATGACGATTTGACTTTCAGCTAATTAACTAAGCTAAACTGAATTAGGAAGGGTTAAGTATACTTACAAGAGTCCTAATTACGATTAGAGACCACTAGGAAGCTTGCTTGAGCTCCAAAATACTCCAGAAGTGAGTTTGTGAAGTTTTGCAAATGG
Organism: Helianthus annuus; assembly: GCF_002127325.2. Classification (NCBI taxonomy): domain Eukaryota; kingdom Viridiplantae; phylum Streptophyta; class Magnoliopsida; order Asterales; family Asteraceae; genus Helianthus; species Helianthus annuus. The sequence continues at coordinate 60,474,308 of NC_035447.2, read as the reverse complement.
ATGAGTTCAAGTGTTGCAACTAAGGAGCTCTTATATAGGAGTTTTAATCATCTAGGATCATGCCAAGGTAGTCTACTGATAATATAAGATCATTACAAGTGCCCCCTATGCATGAAACACCATTGGGGCAGCCCTTGGTATGTAAAAACAAGGTTTAAAGTCAGTTACACAGGTCTGACTGGCAGCTGTGCAGTTTTTTCTGCGCTGGTAAGGGTATGTCTACCCGCGACGGGCAAAGCCTTAGTCCTTCATGGGTCGCCACAGCCTCAAATAAGTTTCCAAAGTTGCAATTCAGCCCCTTGTCCTTTTAAACGTGGTTTTAAGTCCCATTTTTGCTATTTCAGCCTCCTAACCTTATTTTTAAGGACTTTAAGACTTTTACAAATTTTGTTAAGTCCTTGACTAACTTTGAGATCACCCATAAGGTCTTAAAATTTAACATTGACGCTTTTAACCCCTCGTATACGAATTTCATCATAACTTTCTCATACGCTAACGAAACTTTATGAAATTTTTATCACACATTCTAGTGAGCATAATTTACCGTTACAAAGCTTCGAGTGTGCTAAAAGGTCACTCAGAGGTATACTTTACACATGTTGACACATTTAGCCCCTGTGGTTTGTAATTTCTCACTTTCTTTCATATTTAGCTTCGTATGATCCCTGATTTATTCGTTTGAAGGTATAAACATCTTGTAGAGCTATTTTCAAATATATTTATCCATCGTTGACACTTTGGACCCTTATATTTACATAGTTTCCCCATTTGTCAACTTTAGTCCCTCTAAAGTATTCTTTCACACGTTCAGAGCTTATGACACGTGTTTATACATTATTGGACATAAATTTTCAAGGTGTTACAAGACCTAATGCTTTCAAGTCGGGACTTCTGGTTCTGAACACCCCTCACTATTGGACAAATGGGTCATGTATTCATGACCAGGCCCAGTTGATGCAAGCCCACTCGAAACCTTAGAGGTGCATGATTTTGGAAGGGTATAGAACCCTCCTTGTCAACCGACAAATGAATGTTTTTGGACAACAATCATTCAAGACAAATCCCTAAAACATTTCCTCATCCTCTCTCTCTCTCTCCTTATCCACTTTCTCACTCTAAAAACCCTAAATCATAACCAAGCTCTCTCCTTTTCTTCCCTTTTGGATTTTCCGACGACAGCTAGCTGGAAAGTGTGGATTTAGAAGCTTGTTCCATCATCATTCTCACACATTCTTGTGCCACATAACATCCAGTTAGTATGCTTTGATTGTTTGATGATAATATGTGATAAAGATGCTAACTTAGTAGGTGATTTGCATGAAGAATAATTATATGTATGAAGGATGCTTGTTCTAGTGTTAAATGAATGAAAAAAATGCAACTCGATGAATGATTTAAGTAGTAAATGATACGGATAGCATAACCTATTTGTGTTTGCTGTTGTGTAATGATGATGTATGAATAATAAGTGTTTTGTTGTCCATGATAATGACTTTCCTGCCAAACCGAATGCTTGTGAAGATAATAGGATAATTTGGGATTCATTGTGATTTAATGAGAAATTCTGTTTATCCATGATGATGGTCATGTTTAGACGTTTCAATAAATGTGGTTGTGGTGATAATGAAACAGTGATTAGATTAGGGTGTGTTATTAGAAGATATTGTGATAAATTTATTTTGATGAATAATGAAACCTGATGAACTGTTTGAATGCTAATGAACTGTTTGGATAGTCTAAATTGTTTGAAATATTGTGCCTTTGATCTGCTTGAGGGTTTGTACGGATAAAAAATAAGTGTTAATGGATTTTGATTGGCTTATGAGGTTCCGACTAAGATTTCGGGTCGAAACCTGTCTGGTTGTGACTCGGGATCTCCTTGTTTCCAACACAAAACAAAATACCACACATCAAGGGACTCGAGACCAGCTTGGTTGCGAGTCGAGACCTGTCCGGTGCCGACTCAATGCCTGACTCGAAACCTTGAGGTTTCGACTGATGACTTAACAACTCAAGATCTCATGGTTGCGACTCGAGATCCTTTTGGTTGCAACTCGAGATCTCCTAATTTCGAGTCGAGATCCCTTGGTTGCGACTGATGCCTTCATATCTGGTCCCACTCACAACCCACACTTATTACCACTTAGCTTATTGGGCTACTAATTAATTGGGCCACACAGTTTATGTGGGCAGATTTAATTAGTGGGTCGCACACTTAAGTGTTATGTTTTTGGGCTAATGTGTTACTGTTACTGTTCAATCATGCGACCCATATGTGTGTTTTTTTTATGAAACGTGGATTTATGTGCTGCATGTTAATACATGTATACGTGATACTACTTTCATACAAAACCTGACCAATATTGGTAACCATAATAGGACGTGGTTGGCCAACAAACTAAACCAAGTAAACTATCTGCCGAGCAAACCGAAGTGAGTTCACAACTTTTACTAAAAGCATGCATTCTCGGTGGTTGGAAAACAGAACAAACAACGCTATCTCCTTTTGTGGGACACAAACAACGCTATCTCCTTGTGTGGGATACAAACAACGCTATCTCCTTGTGTGGGATACTAGTAACTTTTCTCCCCTTGTGTGGGATGCTCAGTTAATTACTATTTATATTAGATGTAACAAGTGTACTAAACGAAACTCTATCATGAAAGTCCCTACTTATGATACCGATTAGTCGTTGGTGCCTAGCGAACGAGTTATTAGTTGATAGCGCTATTTAGGTTTCACCAACCTCACACCGTGTCTGTAGAGGATCAGTCGTGAACTAATAGACTTAGGCAAAACCGTCAATGATGATAGACATTGACAAAACGGGGCAAGCAAACATGAGGTCGCAGAGTATTCGGTATAACGCAATTTAGAAGCTTACATATGGGGTAGCTCCCCATGGCATGATATAAATGAGTAACTTAACTACTTAAACAAGTTTTATGGAATTAAAATTGGACAACTCGTGAACTCGCCAACTTTATGTTGATACCCTAATGCATGCTTTGCAGGTACAGAGTGACTTAGGAGCTTGCAGCTTGGGGATGTGTAGTGGTCGCCTTAACCCGTGTTGGGTTCTTTCAATAATTATGAACTGTGAACTTATGTTTGAACCATGTTGCTTATGCTTCCGTTGTTCTCTTAAAAGCACTGTTTTGAACTTAAAAACTTTGGACTTAAACTTTAATTGTCACTAATCGTATTGGTTTGGTGAAACTATTTTACTATTATTGTCGCAACCCCCGTCCCCTAACCAACACGAGAACGGGCGGCCGCGGCCAGTTTCGGTGGTATTTGGTGTTTGTCAGTTTTGGCAGCGGAATTTATATCAGGTCCGTAGTTAGGAAATATTTTATCAGAGTAAAATACCACGCTCTATAATATTAAACAAATGGGAAAAATCCTAAGTTTAAATACACACGTTTCCATAGGGATAAACCCTATTTTATTTAATAAAACATCTATTTATTTTAGGTAACTTTATTGCCACTTTTCCAACCCTTCAGTGCTGTCTAGCTGGCTTCTATTTGGCTTTCACATTTTGTTACCTGAAACGCGTTTAAAAATATTTTGTTAGTGGGAAATACTGGTGAGTGAATCCTAATTTAATCAAGTTTAAGTGAAAACCATTATACAGTATTGAGGGCGTTCACGCAATTACATTTGTTTCCAAGTCATATCAATTACCACCTACGGTACTGTCAACCCGACTTGTGGAAATGTTACTCCTCGCAAGGCAGTAACAAATTTTGTATACAAAACCCCAACATACCGATGATAATTGTATCCTTAAAAATACTCAATAACTGCTTAATATATAATTAATCGTGTGAGGTTTTGTAAAAACAATATGCAAAAAGGAGATTACTCACATTGCTGTCTTAGGTTTTCTGTAAGGGTTTCCTGGTGAAAATCTATAAATTACACAAATGCACACGTGTTAGTATAATAACCCATTTTAACATTAGTAATACCCTCCCCGAGACGGCATTCCAACGACTACGTCGGGCAGAACCACGACAGCCATTACGGAACCCTAGATCAATCGGGCAGAGTATCTAATACGTATCCAGGGGTTATGATACTTACAATGGAGCAGAACTTCGTTATTTAGAGGGATATTATGCTCGCTATAGAGCTTATTCTACAGAAAATTGAGAGAGAAAGTTGTTCGTGGTTCGAATTGAAACTGAAGGCTGAGCTCCCAATTTATAGGAGCTGATTCGCAGCTCCTCGTGGCCCGCGTAAGGTGAGACCTCGGTCTACGCGGCCCGCGTAGTAGGGGTGTAGGGCCTAGCTTGGCCTAGTCAGCGGTATAGGGTCGCCACGCGTGGTGACACGTGGCAGCTCAGGGTGTCGCCTGACCGTCTAGCTGTCGCGGCCCGCGTAAGATCAAGGGTGTGGCTTACGCACCCCGCGAGAGACCTATTTTTCTTGTTTTTATTTAATTTTTATAAAAATAAAGGTATTTAGGCCCTGTTTTCGCGTACAGGGTGTATTTTAGGACATATTGGAATATTTTAATATATATTAGTATTAGGGTGTCAGAAAAATTTCAGAAGGGTTGTTATATCCTCCCCACCTTATTTTAGAGCTCATCCTCGAGATCTACTGGAATAAATGCGGGTATTTCCTTTGCATTTCTGATTCAAATTCGCATGTGTACTCTGGTCCTCTTTTGGAGTCCCACTTCACTTTGACTAGAACTAATCTCTTGTGCTTGAGGTTTTTGACTTTCCTGTCTTCAATTTGTTGAGGCCTCTCTAAAAACTTTAACTGTTCATTTACCTCTATGTCCTTAAGAGGTACCATCAGTGATTCATCGGCTAAGCATTTCTTGAGATTAGATACATGAAATACATCATGTATTCCTGCCATTTTCTCTGGCAGTTGTAGCTGATAGGCTACAAGTCCTATTCTTCTAGTAATCTTAAAAGGTCCAACATACCTGGCACTTAGCTTTCACCTCTTGATGAATCTTACCACTTGTAACGCCCTGCGTTTTCAAACATCCTACATTTAGAAACCTTACGTGAAATTCTATCTTTGGAAATCTTGTGTTCTTATAACCATTCTTTCATCGTAATCGTTGTAAAATACGGAACTTGCTTCGTAAATAAAACTTGTACATTACACTTTTTACCTAGTTAAATCATGTTTTATTTCATATTTCACCTTGTTACAAGTTAGGGGAAACATTGTTGCATATTATTACACAACTTAATTAACAAAATTACTCATTATAATGTTTTACAAAAATAAAAAAAATAACGAAATACGGCAGCCCAATTCAGCAAAATTCAGCCCCATATAGTTGGGTTTTGTGGGCTAGTTTCAAGGTGTAACCCCTTCTAAACACTTCCAAAGCCCAACCCATTGAAACCCTAATCCTTCCCCCTATAAATACCACTTATAACCAGCCTCCCTACAACTTTTGCAACCCTAAAAAGTCACAAAACATCCACCAAACCGTAGCTGAAAGCAAGGGTTCGAGTAGATTGACACCCCTTCGCGAAAATGAGCATAACTCACTCAATTCTTATCCGATTCACTCGATTCTTTTTCCTACTTGCTTGTATAATCATGGGGTTCGATTCCTAGACTTCTCCTTGGAGAAATCAGACCTGGAAATGCCCCGAAATAGTCCATAAACTTTCTGTTTGTTTTTATGTTCATCAAAAACTTGTTTAAACCTATGCAACTTGTGTCTAACACATCTCATACCTATGTCCTAATGCTTACAACTTATCCCATGGTTGGTTAAGCTTAAAAACAAGGTTGAGACATTTAAAATCAGAGGATTAAACCTCATAAACTTGGTGTTTTGTTTAGGGTTTTTAACCCACAAGTCATGTCAAACTTTATCTTTGATACATGAGTGATTATGGAACAACTTGGGTTGTCCAAACATACAATCCTCACATGATTTGATGATTTCTCTTAGTTAGTGTGTATATTTCTTATTCTTTATTGTATGTTCATGACCCTCCTTGGTTGTTTTTTTTACATCAAGTGTAGTGGTGAACACATAGAGGTGCCTAAATGGAAGACTTGATCTTCCTACCTCCTACATGACTTCTATGACATTTAGAGGTACCAAAATGAAGATTTTAATCTTCTACCTCATGCTTGAACTATTGGACATATATTATATAACCTAAATATATTATTCGAATAATCGAATCTTTGATGATAAACTAGTGTTCGTATGTCGGGGTACTAGATTACATCATCCTAGACTATGATAACTTGTCACGATTCTAATGGAACCTTGTTCCATGAAAACATCTAAACTCCTTCGAGTTTCCTAGTGTCAAGAACAAGCATCATATGTACTAAATGATTATTTTCCATGTTATTCTCATATCTTATTTTTATGTTGTTTTAAACACCGAATCTCGACTCTAAACATACTTGAACCTTAACCCTTATACATTCGGACTCTAAATCTCTACTCGTCAACAATTGGATAATCGGAAAACATATGCAAACTTTGTGAGTATACTCGTATTCCCCTTTTTACTTTTACCACTTTTGGGGTGTAACATGTTTATCTATCAACAAACTTACACATGAACATTTTGCTTAAACACATGAACATTCCTATAACATGCTTGTATACGTGATGGCTTGATGCTTTAAACTTGGATGTATCTTATGTGTTGAATTTATCATTAACTTCGTACGAGCCAAACCGTGACATATGTAGCGCTATAGGATTAACGACCCGCCTCTACGACCCGCCTCTACTGAAACTTTGGTTATGTCATGAGCAAGTTGCGTTTTCTTGGTTTGATATGTTAGACACATGCCATGTTTAAATGTTTATCTTGAATCACATGCTTGCTACGAGGAATTGTTCAAACTTATCTTTTGCTATGTACGTATCAAACTTGTATACTCGCCTTTGCTTTTGCATTGAATTGTATTTTAAACATGTTACAGGTTGATGATGATGAAATGAAAGAGGTAGCACGATGCCTAGATACACACTTTAGACGTTAGGTTTAATATGTTGTATCGAATTTTGGTTATGTTGGTTTGTTATTTTGATTAAACTTGTTGTTAATTGGGATCTTGTATTGATGACTACTTGAAGTTTGGAAATGAAATTTGGATTATTAAATTATTGTCACAAATAGCGTTATGATGTCTCGAGCAATCTTCACACTTCGTCTCATCCCGATGTTTCCGCCATTGGTTGGGGTGTGACAGATTGGTATCAGAGCCATAACTATAGGGAATTAGGAAAAGTAGGAATGCTTTTGCCTAGTCTATAGTTTTAGAACCTTATTCGTATGCTTTGCTTGGACTACTACATGATACTTTATTTGTTACTTATTTATGCTCTTTTAAACATGTATGTTACTCATGTGTAATATTCGACATGTTATTCTTACGCATTAATGCTTGTTTTATTATGTGTTAACACTTGTTTCGTTGTTCGATTCTTTATGTGTTATTCTTGACATATTTCTCTATGTGTTAATACTTGTTTTATTTCATTATTTAAGTATCATCCTTGAAATGCTTTCTTATGTGTTTATACTTGTTTGTGTATCTCCTTCGACATACACTTCCCTCATGCATTTTACTCGATTATTCTAAATCCGACAACACTCATATTGTACAAATGAGACGAATTCACCAAAATAGGCGTGAAACCCACAATTTGGTGAACGACTCTCAATCTACCTATTCTTTTTTTTTTACACGAGATATCGCGATTAAGCTAGGAGTGAAATCCACATCTTAATGGTAAATCTCAAATTTCAAGTTCTAGTGGACCCTCGTCAACACGTCGAAATTAAATTTTGACCCGACGAGTACCAACCACACTTAGGATACGAAATCGTCAAGTTAGGGGTGAAACCCGCACCTTGTCGACTAGTTCCACTCCTTGGCATTTTTTTTCATAAATCCCGCCAAGTCTCGAAATTTCGATTGATTTGGGACATGTAGTAACCGGAAGGGTAAATACTGTTAACCGACTTGTCGGCGAGAGTATTTTACCTATTAGGCCAAAACATGCTCCTCAAATTCAAAAGACTTTTCGACCACTTTGGTTAGTCAAAGTTCCGTTTTGGAACACTCCAAACTTTGGTCAAACATGTGTTTCTATTGTTCATTTTATACGATGCAATCTTTCAACCTCGAGTTTACCTTTGATTTCTCTTTTCACACGCACAACATATCGAACCTTTTCGATACACTTATATACGCATGATTTTCAGATAATTTAAATTCATATTCCTTGTAACAACTAGTGGAGATGTATCATCGAGATTGGAGTGACTTCCTTACCTTGACGATTGACTCCACCCCTCTTCCCTTAAAACGACTTCACCAACGAGTTAGGGGTGATTCCCTTACTTAGGTGACCGTTACCCAAAACTTATCTTTCAAAATATTTTATTATGCAAACCCGATCATGTTTTATACCTAAATCATTTATCATTATTCAAAATACCTACTTATACCGATTTCAAAATACATTGTTTATCAAATGTACTTCTTATTCTACCATCCATTTTCACTCAAATCATATACACGAGATTCTTAATCATGTCTTTACCGTTTTAATACACGAATTTCCAAACCTTACGAAATGCTACCTATCAATTTAATCGGTCTAATGAATCTCTTGCCCATGAACTTCACATCTGATTTAGAGTTAACTGCCATTTTCGTCCCTGTGGTTTGGTCACTTTGGCCATTTCAGTCCATTTTTCAAAAATGCGCCATTTTCCTCCCCGACGTTCTGGAAAGGTGCCATTTCAGTCCAAAAATCATAACCCAGTTAAGTCAGTTAGTAAACAAGGACTGATTGTGTAAATTTGTAACATAAAGGACTGATTGTGTAAATTTGTAACACCACCACCACTAGCCCTGCCACCACCACCACTCCGCTGCCACCACCACACCACCGCCACCACCGCCACCACAGCCACACCGCCACCACAGCCACTGCCACCACCACCACCACCGCCACCACCGCCAACCACAGCCACACCGCCACCGGAGCGGCGTAATTCCGCCTTCAATCGCCTCTCTTCATCGTCTACGAACACTAGATCTCTCACACAACATCTTATCCAGCATCATTCCTATTGATATTACAAATCTATCCAGATTAACCTACCTTCGTCTCGATTCTAATCGACTTATCGGTTCAATTCCACCGCTCAACCAGACATATCTCAACATCTTCAACGTATCGTTCAACGCTTTAACTGGTCCAGTTCCAGTAACTCCTACGTTAACTAAATTCAGCACGTCGTCGTTTTCGCCTAACGCTGGACTTTGCGGTCAGATTGTCCGTACAGAATGCAGCTCCATCACACCGTTTTTCGGCAAATCTTCCACTAAAACGCCGTCGTTTTCACTCCTGCCACCGCCTCCAGCAGTCCTGCTAGGGCAAACAATGAATTTTAAAAACTCATACAATAGAAATCACAAGAGATTAGCAATAATAATCGGTATCCCCGTAAGCTTGATTGTGATAATATCATCAATTACTACATGTATTTTTATGTCAGTCTCAAAGAAGAAGAACAAACTAAACGATATCATGTCAACGAGTGACATGATGGAGGTGGCGGCGGTAACAGATGCTGCAGCAGCGGACGCGGCGGAGTTAGTGAAGAGGATGGAGGAGACGGAGGAGCTGGAAGAGAAGGTGATGAAGCTGCAGCAAGGAATAGATGGCGGCGGTGGTGACCACCGGAGCTCTGGTTCCGGCGGTGGTGGTGGTGGTGGCAGTGGCTGTGGTGGCGGTGTGGCTGTGGTGGCGGTGTGGCTGTGGTGGCGGTGGTGGCTGTGGTGGCGGTGGTGGCGGTGGTGGTGGCAGCGGAGTGGTGGTGGTGGCAGGGCTAGTGGTGGTGGTGTTACAAATTTACACAATCAGTCCTTTATGTTACAAATTTACACAATCAGTCCTTGTTTACTAAGTGACTTAACTGGGTTATGATTTTTGGACTGAAATGGCACCTTTCCAGAACGTCGGGGAGGAAAATGGCGCATTTTTGAAAAATGGACTGAAATGGTCAAAGTGACCAAACTACAGGGACGAAAATGGCAGTTAACTCTCTGATTTATTAACTGAAACACGTTCACATTATATCATCATACTAGAGACTTCCACTCTTAATCGAAATCAAACTAACCTTTCTCAATTACTTATAAGACCTCATAGATGTTATATGACCGTTTACCAAATACTCTTTCCAACATCAATAAATCCTTTGTTAAAATTATTTTTAAACAATCACTAAGTTCTTTTACTAAATTTCTTTTCTAAGGGTCGACGTTTTCACAAGAACTTTCAAAGTCCAAAATTTTCATGTTTTGATGCAAATGAAACAAACCCGTTATTTAAAAAAAAAAAAAAAAAAAAAAACCTTCTCTACAACGCTTAACTCGTCATCCAAATTTCAAAACACGTGGGCTAGAAGACTTCATGGGGACCGACAATTTTCAACATACGTGAACTCCTTTTTTTTAAACAAAAGTAGCATTTCAATCATTACAAAATACGTTAAGCATGACCAATGAGTACTTTATGTTCCTTTACATATACAAACTATATTCTACCTTTCAAACCAAGCTCAATCTAATTTTGATTCGACAAACTCAACGTTTTGTTTAAACAACTATACATGCACATCATCATACACATTTTAGTCGATATCTCGCGATAACATCATTTATATCGTTCGTATCTACATACTTAACTTTTTTTTTCTCTACAATGTCTCAACGTACACCATATACGCAATATTTATTTTTCATACCTACACCTATGTTCATACGTTTTATGCTTGTACTCATACACATACTACTTATACGTTTTACGCTTCTGCTTGTACACATACTACTTACACGTTTTATGTTTATGCTCATACATACATGCGTATTCATACTTAAACTTATGCTCATACTTTCATCCTTACTCATGATTCGTACATTCGTACCTATACGCGAGCGTAATCCGAGGGATTCGCTTACGTGGGTCCCATACATGCTTAAACATAAACATGCTTACATACGACATTCTTCTACGTACACATTCTTATTTTCAAATTCATGTATACCTTGATTCATACATAACTAGTACAAGCTATGTGGATCATGCGACAATCGGTATAATCGCGGGTGCACACGGGATTATAATGATAGGCGTATGAGAACCATAGAGTGTACTACTGTGTATGGTAAGACACAGAACGTAACATGACCCCAAGTAACGAAACGGACGTAATGTGGTTAAAACATGGTGGATACGCCGCTGGTACTTCCTATATATAAGTGTTTTCACCATGTTACCAAACTTTCGTAAAACGTGCCATGAGAAATTCAGTGTGTTGCAGACCTTTTGGACCTAATACAACTTCACGCAACTCACAAACGCATTATATCCGATTATTCATGACGAGACTTCATCCTTAACACACTACGTTCATCTATCCAACACTTATGCTATTCACATACTTGTACTCTTTAAGAGTCATTCGTTCATTCTATACTCGTATTATTTTATACAAAACTCGTTCGCAATCCAGCTTGTTTAAACATTTGAGTCCTAACTTACCTCGTTACCTATAAATTAGCCTCCCTATTCTTGATTCTTGTGAAACCATACTTAGTATACCTCTATTGCTTTATTTAAAGTAACAAACCTTTTCGTTCCTCTCAATAAACAGGTTTTACGAAAGTATGATTTTTTATACTATCCTTAAAAACTTCCCCTTGCAAATCTACCTTGACGTTCTCCAAAATTTGGTACTTTTTCAAAACTTTCAAACTTCCCAAGTTTCAATTCTTAATGATCACCTTTATGCCAAAAACTCTTTCAAGCCTTCCTCTTGAATAAATTTCGGGACGAAATTTCCTAAAGGAGGGGAGACTGTAACGCCCTGCGTTTTCAAACATCCTACATTTAGAAACCTTACGTGAAATTCTATCTTTGGAAATCTTGTGTTCTTATAACCATTCTTTCATCGTAATCGTTGTAAAATACGGAACTTGCTTCGTAAATAAAACTTGTACATTACACTTTTTACCTAGTTAAATCATGTTTTATTTCATATTTCACCTTGTTACAAGTTAGGGGAAACATTGTTGCATATTATTAAACAACTTAATTAACAAAATTACTCATTATAATGTTTTAAAAAAATAAAAAAATAACGAAATACGGCAGCCCAATTCAGCAAAATTCAGCCCCATATAGTTGGGTTTTGTGGGCTAGTTTCAAGGTGTAACCCCTTCTAAACACTTCCAAAGCCCAACCCATTGAAACCCTAATCCTTCCCCCTATAAATACCACTTATAACCAGCCTCCCTACAACTTTTGCAACCCTAAAAACTCACAAAACATCCACCAAACCGTAGCTGAAAGCAAGGGTTCGAGTAGATTGACACCCCTTCGCGAAAATGAGCATAACTCACTCAATTCTTATCCGATTCACTCGATTCTTTTTCCTACTTGCTTGTATAATCATGGGGTTCGATTCCTAGACTTCTCCTTGGAGAAATCAGACCTGGAAATGCCCCGAAATAGTCCATAAACTTTCTGTTTGTTTTTATGTTCATCAAAAACTTGTTTAAACCTATGCAACTTGTGTCTAACACATCTCATACCTATGTCCTAATGCTTACAACTTATCCCATGGTTGGTTAAGCTTAAAAACAAGGTTGAGACATTTAAAATCAGAGGATTAAACCTCATAAACTTGGTGTTTTGTTTAGGGTTTTTAACCCACAAGTCATGTCAAACTTTATCTTTGATACATGAGTGATTATGGAACAACTTGGGTTGTCCAAACATACAATCCTCACATGATTTGATGATTTCTCTTAGTTAGTGTGTATATTTCTTATTCTTTATTGTATGTTCATGACCCTCCTTGGTTGTTTTTTTTACATCAAGTGTAGTGGTGAACACATAGAGGTGCCTAAATGGAAGACTTGATCTTCCTACCTCCTACATGACTTCTATGACATTTAGAGGTACCAAAATGAAGATTTTAATCTTCTACCTCATGCTTGAACTATTGGACATATATTATATAACCTAAATATATTATTCGAATAATCGAATCTTTGATGATAAACTAGTGTTCGTATGTCGGGGTACTAGATTACATCATCCTAGACTATGATAACTTGTCACGATTCTAATGGAACCTTGTTCCATGAAAACATCTAAACTCCTTCGAGTTTCCTAGTGTCAAGAACAAGCATCATATGTACTAAATGATTATTTTCCATGTTATTCTCATATCTTATTTTTATGTTGTTTTAAACACCGAATCTCGACTCTAAACATACTTGAACCTTAACCCTTATACATTCGGACTCTAAATCTCTACTCGTCAACAATTGGATAATCGGAAAACATATGCAAACTTTGTGAGTATACTCGTATTCCCCTTTTTACTTTTACCACTTTTGGGGTGTAACATGTTTATCTATCAACAAACTTACACATGAACATTTTGCTTAAACACATGAACATTCCTATAACATGCTTGTATACGTGATGGCTTGATGCTTTAAACTTGGATTTATCTTATGTGTTGAATTTATCATTAACTTCGTACGAGCCAAACCGTGACATATGTAGCGCTATAGGATTAACGACCCGCCTCTACTGAAACTTTGGTTATGTCATGAGCAAGTTGCGTTTTCTTGGTTTGATATGTTAGACACATGCCATGTTTAAATGTTTATCTTGAATCACATACTTGCTATGAGGAATTGTTCAAACTTATCTTTTGCTATGTACGTATCAAACTTGTATACTCGCCTTTGCTTTTGCATTGAATTGTATTTTAAACATGTTACAGGTTGATGATGATGAAATGAAAGAGGTAGCACGATGCCTAGATACACACTTTAGACGTTAGGTTTAATATGTTGTATCGAATTTTGGTTATGTTGGTTTGTTATTTTGATTAAACTTGTTGTTAATTGGGATCTTGTATTGATGACTACTTGAAGTTTGGAAATGAAATTTGGATTATTAAATTATTGTCACAAATAGCGTTATGATGTCTCGAGCAATCTTCACACTTCGTCTCATCCCGATGTTTCCGCCATTGGTTGGGGTGTGACACCACTCCTTTCCAAGGAGAGACTTTCAACAACACTTTGTCTCCTACCTGAAATTCCAACGGTTTTCGCCTGTTATCAGCATAACTCTTCTGTCAATCACGCGCTGCTTTCAGTCTTTCCTTGACTTGAATGATTTTGTCAGTCGTTTCTTGCACTATCTCAGGTTCAGATAGTTGCTTTTCCCCAATTTCTGCCCAACAGACTGGGGTTCGGCACTTTCGACCATAAAGTGCTTCAAATGGTGCAGAATTGATACTTGTGTGGTAACTGTTATTATAAGAAAATTCTATCAATGGTAAGTGATCATCCCAATTACCTCCAAAATCAATTACACAAGCTCTAAGCATGTCCTCCATTGTCTGAATTGTCCTTTCGCTTTGTCCGTCTATTTGAGGATGATAAGCTATGCTTAGATTCAACTTGGTTCCCATTGCTTTTTGGAAAATTGACCAAAAATGAGAGGTAAAACGACTATCTCTGTCAGAAACAATTGATAACGGAATTCCATGTAATGAAACTATTTCATTTACATAAAGCTTAGCTAATTGTTCCATACTGAAAGTTTTCTTCATTGGTAGGAAATGTGCTGACTTAGTTAGCCTGTCTATAATCACCTAGATTGTATCAATACCGTTCCTTGTTTTGGGTAATTTAGTAACAAAATCCATTGTTATCAATTTCCATTTCCACACTGGCATTTCTAACTGCTGTAGCAAACCTGAAGGTTTCTGATGTTCAGCTTTAACTTGTGAACAAGTTAAACATTTAGAAACATAAGCTGCTATGTCCTTTTTCATTCCTATCCACCAAAAATTCTTTCTTAAATCCTGGTACATCTTATCACTTCCAGGATGCATCGTATACTTAGACTTATGGGCTTCTTCTAATATACAGTGGCGTAGGTTTCCTAATTTAGGTATCCACATTCTTTTCTTATGGAATCTCCAAATTCGATCTGTTCCTTGTTCTAATTCCTTAATCATTCCTTTTAATTTTTCAGTATCATCCTTGATTACTGATTCTTGTGCTTTTCTAATCTGTTCCTTTAAATCTACTTGTAGATTTAACTTAAGATAACGTACCCTTTTTGGCTTTTCATGATACTTTTGGCTTAAAGCATCAGCCATTACATTTGCCTTTCCTACATGATACTGGATATTACAATCATAATCACTAAGAATTTCCATCCAGCGTCTTTGTCTCATATTCAGTTCCTTTTGCCCGAAAACATACCTTAAACTATTATGGTCGGTAAAATGGTAAACTTACTACCATAAAGGAAATGTCTCCAAATCTTAAGGGCAAAAATTATGGCTCCTAATTCCAAATCATGGGTTGAATAATTCTCTTCATGATTCTTAAGTTACCTGGATGCATAAGCTATAACCTTTTGACGTTGCATCAATACACCTCCATAACCTAATTAGAAGCGTCACAATAGACTACAAAATATTCAGTTCCTTCTGGTAACGTTAGTATGGGTGCATGGGTTAATCTTTGCTTAAGAATTCTAAATGCTTCTTGTTGTTTTGGTCCCCATTCAAACTTAACAGATTTACAGGTTAACTTAGTTAAGGGAATGGCTATTCTAGAAAAATCTCGAATAAATCTTCTATAATAACCGGCCAATCCTAAGAAACTTCTAACCTCGGTTGGTGAATCAGGGGGTTTCCATTTGGTAATCACCTCGATCTTGGTGGGATCCACATGAATTCCTTCATGATTGACTAAGTGTCCCAGAAACTATACCTGTTCTAACCAAAACTCGCACTTAGAAAACTTAGCATAAAGCTTTTCCTTTCTCAGTATACTTAAAAGTGCGTGCAAATGCGTTGCATGATCCTCTTTACTTTTAGAATAGATAAGAATGTCATCTATAAAGATAATTATGAATTTATCCAAATATGGCTTACATATTCGGTTCATCATGTCCATAAATGCAGCTGGGGCATTGGTTAAACGAAATGGCATGATAGTAAATTCATAATGGCCATACCTTGTTCTGAACGCGGTCTTAGGAATGTCCTCTTCCTGTACCTTCAATTGATGATATCCTGATCTTAAATCGATTTTAGAGAAAAATCGAGCTCCTTGCAACTGATCGAACAGATCATCGATTCTCGGTAATGGGTACCGATTCTTAATTGTGACTTTGTTTAATTCACGGTAGTCAATGCACATACGTATCGATCCGTCTTTCTTTTTAACGAACAAAATCGGTGCTCCCCATGGCGATGAGCTTGGCTGTATGAATCCTTTCTCCAACAATTCGTCCAACTATTTCTTCAGTTCCTGCATTTCTGCGGGTGCCAAACAGTATGGTGCTTTGGCAATTGGTGTTGTTCCGGGTAGCAGATGGATTCTGAATTCAACTTTCCTGTCTGGCGGTAGTCCTGGTAATTCTTCTGGAAACACATCAGAAAACTAAGACACTACTGCAATGTCTTTTAGTTCTTTTCCGTTAGTGTTAGTGACTATGGAAATCAAACACACTATAGATCCTTTTCTTATACAACTTGTTATTTTCATTACAGAGATGAATTTTGTAGATCTAGATGGCTTATCTCCTTTAATTGTGATCTTTTCACCCTTTGGTGAATCTACTTGAATTGACTTTTGATCACATAAAATACTGGCTTTATTGGCTATTAACCAATCCATTCCTAAAACGACATCAAATCCTGCCAGATTCATTGGATAAAGGTTTGCCATGAACTTTTGATTTAAAAATTCTATTCTTGCTCCCTGCAAGATTTCAGAAATCCTAATGGTTTCCCCATTCGATGTCTCTACTAGACATTCTTGTGGGAGTTTAGTTAATGATTGATTAAGAAGTTTGCAAAACGAAGTATTAATAAAACTTTGGTTTGCACCAGAGTCAAATAATACTTTAGCAAAAACATCATTAACTAAAAACGTACCGGCTATCACGTCCGAAATCATCTTGGCTTCATTTGCTGTCAGAACAAATGCTCTAGCAATTTTAGTGTTCTTGTTGTTCGGAGCTGGAGCTAGTTTCGGGCAGTTGGGCTTGATGTGGCCTTTTTCTCCGCAGATGAAGCACATTCCGTTATTAGCTTTCCTCCTGCAATCTTCTTCCTTGTGTCCTGGCATCTTGCAGAAATCGCAGTGAGTGGAGCATTTTCCCGAATGCTTCTTCTTACAAGCATTGCATTATGGTGCAGAAGTAGAACCTACGTTCCTATGGTTGGAATTTCCATAACGGAATTCCTGGGTAAGCCTTTGGGCTAGGTTCCTTCTCTGGTCTTCTTCTCGTGTATGCACTAACTCATCTGTCAAGGTGTTTGCTAGTTCTACAGCTTCTTCTATAGTTTGAGGTCTAGCTGCCTTGACTACATGCCTAATCTCCCCGATTAATGTCACACCCCAACCGATGGCGGTAACATCGGGGCACGGCACTGAGTGAAACAGATTGTCCAGAAGTTTCCATAACAATTATCATTACTATTCAATTTAAATAATACGTCCCAAACCGTATCTCGAACAGTAAATAAATTATTACAGACAAAAATCCAGGCAAATAATTCCGTTTCGACAACTCAGATTTAAATATAAATATTATTTATCTGCTTCTAGAGACTCTTGCTGCAAGATCTACACACAACTATGCTCTAGACGCTTATTCTAGCCTCGCCTTCCTAGCAGCTAAGCATCCTAATTGCCTATCACATACGTTAAAATAAAAGTCAATACAAATAGTGTAAAGGTGAGCATACAAGTTTAATAATAGCATATAGAGTTCGAAATAGTTTACGCATAACTAGCACGTACACAGAGGAAAACGATGCATGTTAATTATCGACATGGATCTATCGATACTAATGACTGCGGGTTGACTGCCCGAGGCAGTTCGCAATACATGATTACCACCGTAATCCATGCAAGTAATTGTCCTTAACAACCCTCGTGTGAACGGGTGCTGAGTCCAAACTATAGTACTATCATCGTTAAGGCAGGTAGACAGCATTCCACGTGAAAACATAACAACAAGCATTCATTTAGTCACGTAATACATGCGATAATGGTTAGCGTTTAAATATTGCGTAGTGTGTTCGATTGTGATTTAGAATAAGTAACGTATGTAACACCCAAAAGTGCGAAAGAAAAAAGGGTTCGAGTATACTCACAGCGGTTGATGGATTGAAGGGGGCGCTTGAGAGTAGGGTTAGCCTGAATAGTTCGATAACATAACGATAAGCAACTCGTAACATGGAATCAAGTGTTGTAGGATCGGACAGCTGGTCGATCGGACGGCTGACCGTTCCGTTGACAGTTCGTTTGGACAGCTGTCCAGTCGGACGGGTGTCTGATCGGATGGTTGTTCGAGTGGATTGTTTCTTCCTTTGAGTAGGATGTGTTTGTGTATGATGTTTTGACTTTTGAAGTTTTTGTTGTAGCATTTCAAAACATTGAAGTATCCTTGCCTTTCAGGTCGGTCGATCGGACGGTCGTTCGATCGGCCGGCAACCCGATCGGCTAGGTACCTCAGCAAAACAAGTTCTCAGCAGGGTGTCATCCGATCGGACGGCTGTTTGATCGGGTGGCACTCCTAGTGCATCAAACATATTGAAAAAAAATCGATTAAGTGTTGAAGTATAGTATCGCATGATCCGAAGAGTAATCCAATCAGACGGTAGTCCGATTGAACAGCAGTTCGTTCAATACTCCAGTTCAAAGAAATTGATTAAGCGTGGGACCATGTGCTAGCCGATCGGCTGGCCAGTCGATCGGCTGACTATCCAATCGGCTGGCTGTCTGTTCGGACAGCAGTCCGACCGGTCAGCATCCTGACCTGATCAGCCTGTTCGTCTAACACTTGGTTGTTCTGATTTTTGTCGTTTTATCGAGGTACTTTGACAACGAGTCAAACAACAGAAAGCTCGTCTTTATTTGGTTCTCCTGATCGGACAGGAATCACCCAAACCCGGTTAGTGAACTATTCGGGGCGGTTGTTTCATGTTTAACCCGAAATCGGTGAACCTCGTGATAGAACCCGGATCTTGAACCACACAACTACTATGATGATTAGTAAGTCGGCTCGAGCTCCGTTTCTATCGGCTTTGAAGGCGTTGAGTGTAAAAGAGTTGAAAGAAAGTTGGAAAACCATCTTTCAATCCTTTTTACCGTGTGTATGTTTAGATCTATGAGAGATCCTTGTTTATTTATGTGGAAATTGGCTAGATCCAAGTTATTCTTGGTGGATTGAGGCCAAAACATGAAGTTCTTCAAGAGCACCATGATGACATCATCCTAGAACACTTGAATTTCGATGATTTCACGGTTAAAGGTTAAGATTTGAAAGATAGAAAAGTGTAGGAGTGCGTGTAGATCAAGAAAGTACAAGATTTTGGGCGAAATCTTACCAGGATTGAGAGAAATCGAAGAAAAGGTGAGTTGAGCGTGCTGGTCGGACAGAGGTTTCCAAAAGTAGAAAATTTGACAATGACAGGGGTATTTATAGGATGCCAAAAGAGGTAATGGCTGACTGATTGGACAAGCAGCTCGATCGGACAAACATGATGCATAAATACCATTCACAAGGAACGTACCATTGACCACGTTGTTGTCGGTCTGGGCTTGGCGCACGTTGATGTTGAAAGTTCTGGCGCGTGCTGCTTGTTGCTGCTGTTGAGGCTGCTGCTGCTTCTGGGGCTCTTACTTCACAACCCTGTTTGGGCACATGTTTTCAAAGTGGTTAGGATCACCACATGCAAAGCAGACTCGAGCGTTGATCGCGGGTGCCTGAGCCGCGTGTTGGCCTTGCGGGGCAGGGAGCAGAGCTTGATGAGCAGTGACAGGAGCTGTGGGGTTACGGGGACCATAGCGACAATTCGCAGTGAAATGACCGTACAAATTGCAATGAGCGCAGAAATGACAGGCGAGACCTACTGGATGATGATATGAGCATGTCGGGCAGAGCAGGTGGGGACCTGTGTATGCACGCTTTGCTGGCGGTGCTGGAGTAACTGGTGCTAGTCGATGATGAGACTGCTGCTGAGCCGGTACGGCTTGTAGAGGAGCGGCAGTGGTAGTAACAACACAGTTCTTGTTGTTGGAGCTGCTGTTGTGCTTCTTCTTGCGGCGTGATGACTTTGATGGTTGAGTAGAGGCGGTTTCAGCGGTTGGTGCAGTGGTAGCTTGGTGTAGAGACTTGGAGGGCTTATCCCAGAAACTAGCTTTTACTCGCTTGTCGTTGATCTCGGCGGCAAGCAAGTAAGTCTCTTCAATTGATGAGGTCTTCGCGGCGTGAACAAAATCGGCAACACAGTCGGGTAGAGCTCGAATGTACTTCTTGATTGCTATCTCTGGCGTCTTGACTTGATCGGGACAGATAATGCTGAGCTGCTTAAAGCGAGCAGTCAGGGCAGCGTTGTCTCCATCCTTCTGCTTAATGTTCCAATACTCGTCCTCCAGCTTTTGGCGTTCATGGGGAAGGCAGAATTCGTCCATCATAATGGCTTTCAGCTCTTCCCAAGTCAACTCATAAGCTGCATCATTCCCGCGTTTGTTTCGTTCGGCCATCCACCAGTCTAGAGCTCGGGACTAGAAGATGCCGGTTGCGTTTAGGGTACAGAGATTTTCTGGACAGTCGCTTTGGCGCAGAGTGACTTCGACGGAATCGAACCATTGAAACATAGCTATTGGGCCATCTTCTCCGATGAATTCCTTTGGTCCGCATGCCTTGAACTGTTTGAAGCTGAAAACAGTCTTGGCAGCATGTTTGGGAGCTTCAGTTCTCGACTCCTCAGATGATTTGCTGACGTTCTCATACACTTCACTCACAGCCTTAGCTACTTGCTTGGCGATGATAGCAGCAAGACGCTTGTCTCTCTTTTCTTGGCGGGTAAGTGGGGTTCGGTGTCCAGATGACGACATTGTCTGCAACAGACATCATCGTAGGTCTCAGACACATCGTAATCGAATCTCAACTTACACGTCTACTACTTACTAAAGCTTAGGAACATGTTGAAGCATGTATCACATAAACACATAGGCACATAATCACAGATTCACGTAGTCACATAAGCACGTAAGCACGTAAGGCACAGAAACACAGAGACACGTACGCATTTAGTCACAGAGGCAGTCAGAATACAGACACCTATCATTCAAAGCTCGCGATTATTCGAATATAGCGATTGTGTCTATCGTAGCGATTAGTATAGTACAAGCGTATAGTATAGCGAGCATCATAGCGTACAGCGTTTCCTCTTAATAGCGATGATTTGTTACCGTTTTGAATAGAAGAGCAATGCGATTCGTGTGTGTCGATCGAAATGAGTGTAAAAATCGAATAAATCTCAAAAGTTTAAACATGTAAACATTTAAACACATATAACACATAAAATCAACGAGTCATCAGAGTCAGCAGTTGCGGGCTCAGAATCGAAACATGTAAAAATCGAGAAATAGATTGTCTGCGGCTATTTGACATTGACTACCCAAAGTGATTCAACTATTCTCAAGGATCTGTCATACACATTTTGACTTTCAGGATAGGGCCTCTGCCTCGATTCTTGGGCATTCGGCGCACATCCCTCTAGTCACATTGTGAGTTCAGATCGTTGGAGTCCGTCGAGACTTTGGTGAGAGTTTTATAAAACATGGGCGAGTCATCAATGTTAGGGTTTCACCCCTGGCTTGACAACTTCCACTGGATTTTAATAAAATAGAGGAGATTATTCATCAAAATATGGATTTCACTCCTGGTTTGGTATAATTTCCCCTGTTAGACAAGCGTTCGTTATTGAAAAATAATAATGAAGAGATCATTGATAAGTTGATAAAATAGCATTGATCAAACAATTTAGTCGAGAGTTTGCGGTTTTCACACCTAATCTTGACTAAATCGCTTTTTCATTATTGAAAATTCGAGTGCAGTGATCGTGTAGCATAGGCGAGAATAGCGAAGAATAGTAATAAGCTCATACATAGTCCATTTAGGGACATGCATGAATCGGTCTATTGGGTCCTAACTATAGTCTAGGTCTCTAAGACATCGACCCGGACTAGGTCGAGTCTGCCTAATTCCCTATAGTTATGGCTCTGATACCAATCTGTCACACCCCAACCGACGGCGGAAATATCGAGGCATGGAACTGAGCGAAACAGATTGTCCAGAAGTTTCCATAACAATTATCATTACTATTCAATTTAAATAATACGTCCCATACTGTAGCTCGAACAGTAAATAAATTATTACAGACAAAAATCCAGGCAAATAATTTCGTACCGACAACTCAGATTTAAATATAAATATTATTTATCTGCTTCTAGAGACTCTTGCTGCAAGATCTACAGACAACTATGCTCTAGACGCTTATTCTAGCCTCGCCTTCCTAGCAGCTAAGCATCCTAATTGCCTGTCACATACGTTAAAATAAAAGTCAATACACATAGTGTAAAGGTGAGCATACAAGTTTAATAATAGCATATAGAGTTCGAAATAGTTTACGCATAACCAGCACGTACACAGAGGAAAACGATACATGTTAATTATCGACATGGATCTATCGATACCAATGACTGCGGGTTGACTGCCCGAGGCAGTTCGCAATACATGATTACCACCGTGTCACACCCCAATTTCCACGTGTCTCACCAGTGGGCCCGGTGGGGTATTACCGTGACGTAGTTAGCAACAATATAGTCAAACCACACAATATATGAATGCACAGCGGAAGCATAAAGATAAACATATTTCAACCATCGTTTGTAATATCAAATGTATTTACGAATAGTCGAAATGTATCCACAGGGGATCAAATAAAATATAAGTATTGTTCAACAGACGTAGGCATCTTAAGCTTGTGAGACTCTTTATTGATGCTAAGGAGAAATATCCAGCCAATTACGCTTAGTACCTGCATTTAATCTTTTTAGGAAAATACGTCAGTTTACACTGGTGAATACATTCAACCGACACTTTTTGTAAAAGGTTTAATAAAAATTGATTTGAATGCACAAGGCACAAATTCTTTATAACTTGGGAGAATTATTTAAATTTGTAATCTTGTGAACGAATTACATGTTCCTTATGCGTTCAGTAGCCCGGACGTACCAGGTTAAAGATCAATAGACACACCACATCAACTATTTATGCACTGACGAGTGTACGCCTACACTCCGCGCTTATGTCGTGGCCATTTCGTAAAATGCTGCCAGGGATATCCGGGACATGGTCATTAACCCCCCAAAGGCGTTTAAGTAAGCAAAACTGTTTAAACGAGCCGACCAAATTATTAAATTAACCACCAAACGATGGAAGATTTGATGCCCGATCAAGCGGTATTTTATATACCATAACCCAAGCCCGTATAACGGAAAATAAGTTAAAAGTATTTACCTGAGCAAGCATTAATCCTTAATCGAATAAATTGCAAATATCTTTTACTGGTCTCCTATTCTGGAACGAAGTTTTAAAATAACCTATTAGAATCCTAACGGGTCTTTAATTTAGCCTTAGCTTAGACCGGTCAGTTTCAAAGGATAATTACGGTTTAATCGCGTGAAAGGCGAAAACCGGGAATGGAATGTGATTTGGACCCAACAAGTCTGAAGACTTGTTTTATATGGGTATAATAGCCATACTCTGGATTTTGAGGTCAAAACAATAAGGTTTGACTCGTTTCGGCTAGTTTATGAAAATTAGTTACATAAGCCGAACCGTGCGCGCAAAAAGCGTAACGGTTAACCGTAAGAGTCCTACACAGGTTTCCTAAGTCAATATACTTTAAAGAGGTTGTGGTATCAGTAGGATACCTTCCATATTGCACGTAACGAGTTTAAATCCATTTTATGCCCCATAGGGGTATTTCGGTCATTTTAAAGATTTATAAAAGAGGTTTCTGAGTTCTACAGGAAATCTGAGTTTTCCGAACAGTTTATAAAGTTCAAAATACTCTATTTATTATTTAAAATCAGTAGCAACTGGAATCGGGTCAAAAGACTTTGTAGAACTCAAGTTATGTCCGAAAAGGGTATATTCGGTAATTACCGAACCGATGCCATAACCGCAGGTTATGAGCAGGCTAAAAATACTTAAAAATCTTAAAAAATCCCAAAATATTATTTTACATCAGTGTGTAAAAGGTTTGGTGTCGAAATCTGGGTTTAGATAGGCGTTATGCTAATTGCGCCATTTAATTACTAAAGTTTCCGTAACTGCGCTATTTAGCATAACTCCTATTCTGGACCTCGGATCGACGTGAAATTTTAAGGACATGCTTAGAAATCAGTAACTAAGGTTATGGTCCTTTCACATGTCCGAAATTCTCGTTTTAAATTAAAAAGGGCGTTACGGTCGACTTTTAAGCATTTAACGGAAAGGTGTAAAAGACTCGGACAAACAATGAATCGGTCACAGAGGGTTATACCATCATGTAACCTGGTCCTAAGAGAGTCCTAAGGCATATCTAAATCATACTTTAACGGGTGAGAACTGAAGTCAAAGCAAAAGTCAAAGTTTTGCGACTTTAGGCTCCGAACCGGGTCAAAACAGTAAATGGTCGGATCAAACAAGCTTGGACTAGTTAATATACTTATTATCATGTTTTATGAGTGTTAAAACAGGTTACACGCCATCTACATTACTGATTATGCATAATTTCGCAAAATAGCATTCTGTTGACTTTTTCTAATCAAGTTTGACTCGACATTCGGATTAGTTAGAGTGGGAATCAGAGGGTGCCCTTTTAGGGGTTTAAAGCCCATATGATTACCAACATACAACTACCCTTGATTCGACAAACCACTGGACCATTTGTGATTTATCGTAAAGTCAATCGTTAATTACGACGGATTGACTTATAAGCTAAAACTATGGAAAACTAAGCCACAAAGGGTTAGGCATACTTACAGAAGCTTGGTGCACGACCAGAGATGTTAGAAGAATGCTCTTGAGCTCCAGAAATGAGCAGATGAGTTGTTTGAAGGTGTGATGAACAATGGTGCACTACCTTGCCTTTTATAGTGAAAATTTGAGCTTAAGATCATTACAACTCAACCTATTATTGCTCATGGATGATCAGCAGCTGTCCCTGAGTGTTAGGGGACATGTAGGGGGCGCCCATGCTTCAATTAATGCATCCAAGGTCGGTTACAAGCTCAAACATTGAATCTGTGTGAGTTTTCTGCTTCTGGGGACTTGACGCGGCCCGCATTAAGGTTCAGGCTGGGCTCACGCGGGCCGCCTGAATCCTTATGTCAGGAACCGTATCTTCATATGGCTCGCGGCCCGCCTGAACTTCCTTGTTTCTCTAATGCGGGCCGCCTGAGGCCTGAAATTCAAGATTTTCAAATCTTTTGTAATCATTAACCTGACCTTTCGGTTTCGAAGGGGTAACTTTGTGATTTGGGCCTCAATTATTTACAAATAAGGGCCTCGTGACTTTTACCCTTGCCGTTAAGTCCCCGGTTAGTTTAATTACTATCCGAAAAGCCTTAACTTTTATTGTTGACGCTTTTGACCCCTCGCATATGAAATTGATCATAACTTTCTCGTTTTAAAACGGGACTTTGCGAAATTTATATTGTACATTCTAGTGAGCGTAATTTACTGCTACAAAGTCTCGGGTTCGTCAAAGGGTCACTCAGAGGTATAAATTAAACATGTTGACACATTTGACCCCTGTAGTTTGTAATCTCTCACTTTCTTCCGTATTTCGCTCCGTACGATCCATGATTCATTCGTTTGAAGGTACGAGCATCATTTAGGGTTACTACACAGTATATTTACCCCTCGTTGACATTTTTAACCCTCGAATTTACATACTTTTAAGGTTTGTCAACTTTAGTCCTTTATTTAGTATTTAATACCACGTGTAAACTTATGACACGTGTTAACACATTATTGGACACAAAATTTCGAGGTGTTACACACCGTAATCCATGAAAGTAATTGTCCTTAACAACCCCCGTGTGAACGGGTGCTGAGTCCAAACTATAGTACTATCGGCGTTAAGGCAGGTAGACAGCATTCCACGTGTAAACATAACAACAAGCATTCATTTAGTCACGTAATACATGCGGTAATGGTTAGCGTTTAAATATTGCGTAGTGTGTTCGATTGTGATTTAGAATAAGTAACATATGTAACACCCAAAAGTGCGAAAGAAAAAAGGGTTTAAGTATACTCACAGCGGTTGATGGATTGAAGGGAGCGCTTGAGAGTAGGATTAGCCTGAATAGTTCGATAGCATAACGATAAGCAACGCGTAAAACGGAATCAAGTGTTGTAGAATCGGACGGCTGGTCGATCGGACGACAGTCCGATCGGACGGTTGACCGTTCGGTTGACAGTTCGTTCGGACAGCTGTCCAGTCAGACGGGTGTCGATTGGATGGCTGTTCGAGTGGATTGTTTCTTCCTTTGAGTAGGATGTGTTTGTGTATGATGTTTTGACTTTTGAAGTTTTTGTTGTAGCATTTCAAAACATTAAAGTATCCTTGTCTTTCAAGTCGGTCGATCGGACGGTCGTTCGATCGGCCGGCAACCCGATCGGCTAGGTACCTCAGCAAAACAAGTTCTCAGCAGGGTGTCATCCGATTGGACGGCTGTTTGATCGGGTGGCACTCCTAGTGCATCGAACATATTGAAAAAAATCAATTAAGTGTTGAAGTATAGTATCTCATGATCCGAAGAGTAATCCAATCGGACGGTAGTACCATCGAACAACAGTTCGTTCAATACTCCACATTAAAGAAATTGATTAAGCGTGGGACCATGTGCTAGCCGACCGGCTGACTGTCCGATCGGCTAGCTGTCTGTTCGGACAGCAGTCCGATCGGTCAACATCCTGACCCGATCAGCCTGTTCGTCTAACACTTGGTTGTTCTGATTTTTGTCGTTTTATCGAGGTACTTTGACAACGAGTCAAACAACAGAAAGCTCGTCTTTACTTGGTTCTTCTGATCGGACAGGAATCACCCAAACCCGGTCAGTGAACTGTTCGGGACGGTTGTTTCATGTTTAACCCGAACTCGGTGAACCTCGTGATAGAACCCGAATCTTGAACCGCATAGCTGCTATGATGATTAGTAAGTCGGCTCGTGCTCCATTTCTATCGGCTTTGAAGGCATTGAGTGTAAAAGAGTTGAAAGAAAGTTGGAAAACCATCTTTCAATCCTTTTTACCATGTGTATGTTTAGATCTATGAGAGATCCTTGTTTATTTATGTGGAAATCGGCTAGATCCAAGTTTTCTTGGTGGATTGAGGCCAAAACATGAAGTTCTTCAAGAGCACCATGATGACATCATCCTAGAACAGTTGAATCTCGATGATTTCACGGTTAAAGGTTAAGATTTGAATGATAGAAAGGTGTAGGAGTGCGTGTAGATCAAGAAAGTACAAGATTTAGGGCGAAATCTTACCGGGATTGAGATAAATCGAAGAAAAGGTGAGTTGAGCGTACTGGTCGGACAGAGGTTTCCAAAAGTAGAAAGTTTGACAATGACAGGGGTATTTATAGGATGCCAAAAGAGGTAATGGCTGACCGATCGGACAGCAGTCCGATCGGCTGGCTGTTCGATCGGCTGGTAGCCTGATCGTTCAGCTACCTAATTCGAGTGTTCGGTGCGACGATTTTTGATATTTCGGTTATGATTAAGGCCGATGAGGATACGATAGAGTTTCCTATTCAAATTACTTTTAATCCCAACTATTTCATATCTTGCGTTGTCTCTTCTCCACCAATTATCATACTATATCTACATATAATCATCCTTATTTCGTATTCGGTTTGCGATTTCGATTCGATTGCGATTGAGTTCGATTGCGTTTCGATTGATTCGAGTGATTACCACACATAACATAAAGTAAACATGCACAAATAACACATAAGGCACACCCACACGTATAACAATAACCAACCATCGCAATATTCGAGTTTCGAGTTCGATGATGATTAGAGTAGTTTGATTATTGTTTAATTAGCTTTATCGCATTGTTACTTCCTGCTATTCAAAGTCATAAAACGATTCGTATTGATAAATATACTTTGATTACTTCGATTTAACTGAGTACTCCACATAATACAACTAACGTATAACATAAATTAGACTAACTACAGTCAAAGAAGTCAAAACAGTAATCGAGCAAGGAGAGACAGATTGCAATTAGCAATCTTTTCTCCCTTTGACTTCAATCTTGACTTTGACTTTGACTCTCAAAACACGGGGTGTTACAATTAATCCCCAGATATAACGGGAGATTAATACTGGTTCAGGTGATGCTAGGGTTGGCACGATTCTAGCATATTAAAAGAATGTAGTAGTGTACCCTTAGCTATCTACTCCAGTCATCCTAAGGTTTAGGAATTTATTTGCTATCTGTTCCTTTTCATAGGAGGGCAGAATTTCCTTTCCACTATGTTTTTAAATTCTTCCCACTCCATATTGTAAATCCTATCACTTCCCCTAGACAGGAGGATTGTGTTCCACCATTCTAAGGCAGAGTTCTTAAACAGATTGGAAGAAAACATTAACTTATCCTCTTTTGCACATTTGCTTATTTTTAAGACTGCTTCAGTCTTTTCTATCCAGCGTAGAGCTGCAATGGGTCCTTCATTGCCCGAGAATTCTATAGGAGGATTGTGTTCCACCATTCTAAGGCAGAGTTCTTAAACAGATTGGAAGCAAACATTATCTTATCCTCTTCCGCACATTTCCTTATTTTTAAGACTGCCTCAGTCTTTTCTATCTAGCATAGAGTTGCAATGGGTCCTTCATTGCCTAAGAATTCTATTGGTTTGCTGGACCAGAATTCTTTGTAAGAACAACCATTAGGCATGGTTCTTCTTCTTTTGGGAATGGGCGCCTGAAGTACGGGTCCATTGTTTACGCTGTGTTTAGGTTCAGTTGGTCGCTTACTGCTATGTTTACTTTTATTATCCGCTTTCTTAACCGGTTGGATAATAAATGATATTGCATCTATGATTCCTTGTGCCACTATGTGTTGGATGGCACTATTATCCACTTGGTTTCCATTGTTATTGTTGTTCAGATTCTCATTATTCAGATTATCGTTATTCGGGTGGTTATCATTCTGGTTTTCCTGGTTCACTTCGTTGTCTATCTGAATTTTAAACATTTATCACGTATTAATATCACAAAATAATATTTAATATAACCAATCACATGACACGCATTTTGGTCAAAAGCGTCGATCATTGTGACTTACTCTTTATATATATATATATATATATATATATATATATATATATATATATATATATATATATATATATATATATATATATATATATAGTGGAGGGTTCAAATGAGAAGAAACTATTTGTAAGAAGAAAAAAAGAAGAGATTTCAACCAATAGAAATGCTTTATTTGACTTTATTTAATATTTGTATTCAATGTTACTATAAGGGTAAATTGGTAAACTTACATATATCATTAATTTGTAGTCTTGCTCTTTAATAACTAACTATATGAAATTTGTAACTTATTTTTGAATATATATTTTCTCAAAAAATAAAAATAAAAATTCGTTTATAGTGTAGGATAAATTACAAGATGTGTAGGATAAGTTACGAGTTTTGTAGGATAAATTTCAATATGTATAGGCTAAATTTTGAAATTTGTAGGATAACTTTTAATGTGTGTAAGTAAAACATTTTAGTGTGAAGGATGATAGTATTTATGAGTAATTAATTAGTCAAACATAATAATAAATGAAATGAGAGAAAAACTATTTAGTGTTTTACAATTGTACCCTTTGTTCTTTTTCTTCTCATTAAAATTTTTCTTCGCATATATATACTACGTTATCACCCGGGAAATGCTTCCTGGGGTGGAGAAAGTTATTAATATACTTATTATTTATAAGCAATACATACTTAAAATCATAAAAAATAACTGACATGTTAATGGAATAAAAAAGCAACAGTTTACATTATAAGCTACCAAAGACTTCTTTATAGACGACATTAGACGTCTTATTTGTTGGTTTTCCATTGGCATCGAATACATATTTTTATTTTACATCTAAACCCGAAACCCGACCAACCTGGCACGAACTAACCCGAATACCCAAACCCGACTGACCCAAACTTTAAATGGGTTGGTTATTGGGTCACTTTTTCCCAGCCAAAAACCCGAACTACACGACCCGAAAAATCCAAAACCCGGAAAACAATGGGTCGATGTGTTTTATTTCTAACTGTTCAACTAAATAAAATAAAAAAATAGGCCCATATATGGAAAGCACTTTTGAGAGTATAGACATATTTTCTTATCTATTATATATAATAAATGAAAGGTGATTTGGGCCACGTGTCAACACCAGAGAGCCCCTAAATGCCCTTTTTCCCGCCCAACAATGCCTTCCCCTGCTCATTTTCCTTTATTTATTAACCACTGATTTCATAAACAAGATGGCCCACATTCACTTTTTGAAAGGTCTGCCCACATATACAATAGGGCAAACCACTGATGAACCTCTGCCCATATTCAATTCATTTTTCCCGCCCAACAGTGCCTTCCCCTTCTTTATTTAATCCTTTTGTCTGCTTCTCAATCCAGATTTCTTTTCCCTCTTCTCTCTCTTCTCTCTGGCGATTCAAAAACCAGATCGCGATTCTAGGTACCTTTTAATTTTGAATTATTGATTTTCATTTTGTTGTTCAACGATTCTAGGGTTTCATTTTGTTGATATATGTATAGATCTGTATGATTTTCATTTTGTTGTTCAACTATTCTAGGGTTTCTTTCCACTCGCTTCAAGATCTATGCTTTCTGAGTGTTGAATCTCTGTAGATCCGACACCAGCTCGACATGTATGACCGCTCTCGGTACTTTTATTTGCCCTATGCTCGATCTAGGGTTTCTATACCTCAATTCTTCCTCTCTTACTCGATTATACCTTTTATTTTCCCTATGCTCGATCAATTGACCTATTTCTGTTCATTTTTTTTCAGTTCAAATGGAGGCTCTGCTCATCACAACTGTTGATACTGAATGAAGATGTGCATCTGATTGTAATCAACAAACATGTTTGTTTTCGATTATCTGTATTCTGAGTTGAAATCTTCTATTCTTTGTAACGTGATTTGGTTTGTAACTGTGTTGCTTTGATGAGCAGAGCCGAGAATTAGGGCAAACTTAAAGAGAGATCGAGCAGGTAAATTGTGCCAGAAGTCACCATATTCCCCTTGCATTGAGGTAAAATTTGTTACAAAATTAGGTTTAATTTTGATACTACCAAGTTTAGGGTTACACACCAAATCGTGGTTTAGAATTTGAGATTGGCTCTATTAATGTTATTAATCAAGTAAACCAGAGTTCATTAGGCTTTTATTTAAAAGTAGTTGTTGCACCTTTCTTTTATGTTATTAATCAAGTAAAATGCCATTAATATGGTGATCGAAAAGGTACAGCATTTTATATCCCAATTGAAAGAACTGTTCTCGAAAATAACTATGTTGATAATTATGTTTTTAGGGAATTGGCTGTGAGTTCAGGCACAATGAGATTGCTAGGTTGAACCCCAGAGATTGTTGGTATTGGTTGGGAGGTTGCCAGAGGCATAATCCCGAGTGTGCTTTCAAGTATCGCGTAAGTTCATCCTAATTTGTAGCCTGTCTCGATATATTCGACGAAGATTCTAACAAAACGTTTTTAGTTGCATGTATACTGATGAACTTTCTCTTTATTTATTTTGCAAAATTAAAGCTTGGTGGGCATCAGAGCTCTATATACAGTGAAATCATAGACGAGGAAATAAATATTTGTTTATTGTTCTTTGGAACCCTAATTGTCAGCACATTTCTATATAAATGGTCAAACAATTCATGTAGTTGTATAATATCATCTTTTCACAAGAAATAGTTAAAGACGAAGATGAAAGCCTATGGTAGGCATGGCTTGGTAGAAACTAAAAATCAAAAAATTTGTTGCCAATCAGGTTTATATACATGATATAACTTTTTATATACAATATCTATTTAAACTAATTGTTTGTAATTTGATTAAGTTGTTATAGCTAACACTATTGTTTTTGTTACAAATAAAGGCTACATGATGTCTACATGTACAACATTCATTTCAGCAGCCAATATATGTAGCAGAGCTAAATGAAAATAGAGGAAACATTAAGAAATTCAGTAACACCATTCACGTATTCAACCTGAAAACGTGATTTGCTGACCAGTTGTGCTCAGATCATGCCATGCCTCTTATATTAAAAATTTGTTTGTACCGCTGACCTGTCGGGAGTGGTGCTCAGGTGATGCAGGGTAGCGGTTACGGCTCTACTAGGATTCGGTGTCAGCTATATTGTGCTAATGACAAGTTCAATCAAACTCTGATCTAAGTATGCTTGAGGTATTCATCTCCTAATCTCTATTGAATCTCCTTTTCAATCTCTTATATGTGCATACGCATACAAATTATAGTTTGCTTATATGTGAATCTCCATTTCCACAAGGTCAAAATTAATTTTTGTAAGATTTTACAAATTGGTTACTCATTATTTTGAATAAAAACCATAAACATTATGTATTTATTCTAAGTTTTATCGAAGCATATTGGTTAATTAGCAAAACTAGAAAGATTTGATTAGCTATATATTCTAATGAAAATCGTTTACTTGTCTTAAATTCAGGTAACGATCTGACGATCTGAGAGAGTAGGAATGTGGTTGTATTCGATTATTTCAAATGGTTTGAAATTCTGCTGGTTCATTTCTTCATTTTTTTCTTACATCATGAAAACCAGACCCACAAAATGTTAAATGGCCTAAATGATAGGACCTTAAACCATGTAGTCTTGAATTATGTAAGAATTAGGGTTTAATTAATAAGTTATTACAAATCAGTGGTTGAACCACTGTTGGGTTAAAACAGTGAGTTAAACCACTGTTGGGTTAAAATAGTGGTTGAAACCACTGTTGGGTTAAAACAGTGAGTTAAACCACTGTTGAGTTAAAACAGTGAGTTAAACCATGGTTGGGTTAAAATAGTGGTTGAAACCACTGTTGGATTAAAACAGTGAGTTAATCAACTGTTGAGTTACAACAGTGGTTGAAACTACGTTCTATCTAATGCGTCAAATGGGTCAAATCAAAAGTGTT
Source organism: Helianthus annuus (assembly GCF_002127325.2). Classification (NCBI taxonomy): domain Eukaryota; kingdom Viridiplantae; phylum Streptophyta; class Magnoliopsida; order Asterales; family Asteraceae; genus Helianthus; species Helianthus annuus. Next base: position 60,441,083 of record NC_035447.2, on the reverse strand, counting down.
TTCAGTACTTTGTAAGAGATCTGGTGAAAATATCAAGCTTTGGGATGATTCTTGATAGCTATGAATCTCAAACTGAAGCCTTATGCCCTGGTTTTTCACAAATTTGACAAACTACATAGGATTATTTGAAGATTCATGTGGTAAAGCATTAATATTCATAGCAGCCATGGTAGATATCGGTACAGAGGTTGTGAACTGAGGTGCAGATTATTTCAGATGAGATTCATGAGTAAGTAATTTCGCCCATGATTGAGAAAAATTAGGTCTAGAATCACTATTTTCAATGTTTCTTACAAACATTTGATGATCAGTGTCCAATCCATTTAGAATCTGTAAAACAAGACTTCCTTTAGTGATTGGATCTTCAATTGCATGTAAAGAATCATATAAATTTTTAGCTTCATCACAAAATTCTGAAATTGATTTGGATTCTTGTCGCAGGGAATGAAACTGAGATCGGTACAAGTTCTGGTTTGCAAAGACCTGCTGATTGAACAACTCTTCACTCTTTTTGCCATAAATCGGATGATGAAACGAGTTTGGATTAAAAGAGTTTGGAAAAGAAAGGTTTGGAGTTTAGGTTTTCGGTTTAGATTCACTTTTAAATTGTGTTGGATTAGTCAACATTGTTTCTTGTGGACTTGTGTCATTTGTGTTATTGACTGTTTTTGCGGTATTGATTATGCTTATCGTGAATTGTAGTTGATTAAATGTTTGATGAAAGGTTAAATTAGGGTCTCCTCAGTTTTATTTCTGCTTAATTGTTGTGCACGCCAAGTGTTTGTAGAATTGTATTCCTTAATTCATGTTAGGTGTTTTTTAAGTTGCTCAAGTAAACAACGTTTCTTCATTTTTAGGGTCTTATGTTGATTGGTAATTCTTTTTTTTTTGTTTTGGGGTTTAGGATAAGTCATGCCACATACACATGAGGTGCGGCCTCAAGCCTCTGAAGCGTTTTCAGCTCGCTATGCGCCTATACGTGCCTTTTAAAACCAAGTTATCATATTGTATTGAGGATGAATAATCAATCTTAATTTCCAAATATCGGTTAGTGTTTATAAAGCTATAGATACTATTTTGGGTTGCTTATATTATTATTTTCTTGAATCTTGATGTGTTTTAGGTTTTATCTGCTAAGGGTAATAAAGCTATGGATACTGCCATAAAGGTTGTTTTGGTTGTCTGCACAAAGATGTCCCTCACGTGCTTCCAAAAGTGTTAAAGTGGATTCATGAGAGGCGTGGGCATTACTTCAGATTGGATTATATTAAGCATTTGCTAGTGTTTTTCGGGTCTATGATTGATTCATTTATAACAACTCAATATTGGAAAAATAGGACCCATGAGCGCTTAAAGTATGCTTTTGTTCGCTCCTTTCTTTCACTTAGTACCCACTAATTGCTAGAGTACAATCATATATATTGGAACATATTTCATTGAACTTGAGCATGGTTAAATGGGTGGGTTGGGTAGGCTAACGGGTCAAAACGGGCCATTTAAAAGGATGTCATTTGGGTTTGAGTGAAAATGGGTTCCAACCGGGCTTGGCTTGAAACGGGCTGGTTTAGAAAAAAAGAGTACCAAAATGGGTTAATGTGACGGTTGTTAGTTTTAAAGTTGTATGCTTTAATATGCAGCATTTGGATGCCAAAAACACACATTATTCATCTTGGAAACAACAAAGAACTTATGGACGTTGCAGAAAATAGTGTGGAAAAAAGGTAAGAAATTGGCAACCTTAAGATTCATTCTCACTAAATCACTTTGATGATATATAGAATGCTGTAAGAATATATATGTTTAGTCTTTAGAGGTGGTTGCCCTAAGGTTGATTCAGTTTCAAATTACGCAGAGTTGGATCTCAAGAAAGCGTTGTTGAGGGTGGTTGGCCATGGAAACACCATCCTCTTTTGGATGGATCGTTGGGTTGGGGATGTTCCTCCGAGGCATGTCTTTGCCAGCTTGTTTGACCCTGAACAGGTCAAAATGTGTTTCATTGAGGACTACCTCAAACCCGACATTGATAGGGATGGTCCTAATTGGGTTTGGAAGTGAAGACCTACTCGCCTCCAGGAGCTTAGGGAGTTGTAGGATCTTCGGCTCCTGGTTGAAAGGGTTGATCTTCATGCAGCCCCAGATTCTTAGCTTTAGGACAACATTTACAGGTTCGTTTTCGGTTAAGAACATTAAGCAGCTTCTGTAGCTGAACACTCTTACTCCCTCGAATTTTGTCCTAAACTGGAATAATTAGGTGCCCCGTAAGGTGTGGGTTGTGGCTTTGAGGGTGGAGCGGGGTTGACTCCCCATCTATGACGCATTGCAAGCTAAGAATATCGCGGTTCCATCTGTTTTCTGTGTCCTTTGCGGCGACGTCGCCGAATCTGCCGAGCATGTGTTTGGTTCGTGTCATTTCTCCCAAACAATTTGGCAGCCTATTGCTATGTGGTGTAGGCTGCCTCCTTTTGTTGTGTTTAATATTAAAGTTCTCTTGACTCTTCATGAGCTCTGCCAAGGTTCTACCAAAAAGAAAAAAAAAAACCATCCAAGCTATTGTGATGATCTCTTTATGGTGCATTTGGTGGATGTGGAACTTGGTTATTTTTAATAAAGACCAGGTTCCTGTGGGCAAAGTTATGGAGGAAATAAAGACATTGAGTTACCTGTGGATCAAACACCAATCAAAGGAGTCGAGAATTACTTAGGTGGGCCAGAGGAATTTTAATGTTTTTATCTTAACTGTTTGTAGTGGTTTAGCTGCTCAAAGCTTCTTACTTTGTTTTTGCTTTTTTTAATAAAGCTTTTTATGGTTGGTCTTAAAAAACAACTTTTAATCCATGTATATTGTTTCTATGTTAATTCGTGAGACTGTTGTATCATTACATTTGAGATTATTTAGGTTATCTACGTTACAATAAATTTCTTGAGCCAGGAAGCAATCCCGGGTGAAAACCTAGTGATATTACATATACTAATTTTTTATTTAGTATATATCATAATCTAGGTTTTTCTAATCAACCTGAATTTTAGCTTTCAAACTCAAATCCAATTTTTATTTCTAATTCAAAATCAATTTTGACATTAAAATGTTATAATTATGCTTTCACTACCATTTAAACAACAAAAATGCATGCACTGTTGATTGTATCATAGTCGCCTTAGGGTGCCTTAATGTTGTAGATGAAATAATTACAGCTCATTAGCAAGCTGGACATCTAGTTAATTATTTATTATTTTTTTTTCTTTTCACCAAGAATATATTGTAGATGAAATAATTACAGCCCAAATCAGTCATTATAACCAAACCTCTAACCAAAGCAGGGCCCTCAAATCCAGCTTATAATGGAGGAGCAGGAGCATAGAAGGGCCTGTATGCCAGAATAATCCCCGAACAAACCCGGAAGTTGACAAACAAACCCCGGATAACCAAAATAAACGTTGAAGCTGACAGACAAACCTGGACCTTGGCAACGAACCCGGAGCTGGTGCTGGACTACAAACCCGGACCATAACCTCGGATGCCAAGTTAATTCTGACGCAAAGTTAATACGTAAGTTAAACATGGAGCTCAAAGCCCAGATCGAGATGATCACAGACCCGGACCACAAACCCAGATGCTCATCAACCCAACTTTTAGTCTTCAGCATCCATTCTAAAACCCTGACAGCATTACATACGTTGGTAAAGCAGTATTTCTTGGCTTTGTACAGCTGGACAATGACCGATATGCCCCTATATTTGCAGAAGAACCTGCTGTTCCCGTTGGTCCAAAATAAAAGCACAGGCTGATGCCACCAGCTCTGAACTGTATCATATTTGGAAGCCCACAACAGAAAAAGAATTCGCAGCATCAAGCCATTACAAAGCTTAATCAGCAGCACTACCTCTTTGCAATTTTGTATCCAATGCTTTAATCCAGAAAACGGAAGCCAAACACGGGATAGCATAACCGGAATCCAAACTCGGGGAATCCATGAGCAAACCAACAAACACAAAGCCAAAAAAACAGATACCATACTCATTCTAGTAGACTGCCAGTACTTGTTACACAGGGAATATCGTTTTCTGGACCCGGTAGGACTGAACCAAAGCTTACGAGCACAGTTACGAGCCCAATTCGTCACCTCCCCATAAAGCCACTTTTGCATACTTCGATTCCAGCCATTCTTCTTCAACAGAATCACATTAATGCTACTATGTAAACAAATAGCAAATCCAAACCTCAGGGACGCATATGGCATTTTACTCTTTTTATATATAATGAAACCGATTATGATAATAGTAACAATCATATCCATAAACTTTGTGCCACTTTCCCTCTTACCATATATCTAAAACTAATTGTACATTTTTTAAGAGTAAATTTCAGAAAACATCCTTTACGCTTGCCAAAATTGCAGGTTCCGTCCTTTATCTTTAGAACTTGCCAAATACATTCTTTAAGTTTATTTATTTTTTGTTACCGAGTTAGTCCTTTATCACTAACTGAGTTTATTTTAACAATTAAATTCCCTCACATGCCAAACATGTGAGGGTATATTTGTCAATTCCTCTTCAATTCCTATAAAACCAACAGTATTCAACCCACGGTAATAATAACAAAGCGAATACCATAAGATTGTGGTTTGAATGCTGATGTTGGTTTTATAATAATTGGAGAGAAACTGACAAATATACCCTCACACTTTTGGCATGTGAGGGGATTTAATTGTTAGAACAAACTCAGTTAGTGCTAAAGGACTAACTCGGTAACAAAATATAAACGTAGCGGATGTAATCGGCAAGTTTTAAACATAAAGGATGGAACCTGCCATTTTTGGCAAACGTAAATAATGTTTTCCGCATGACCACATTTTACTCTTTTCTAATACCAACCAATCAGACCAGACCCATTTTAACCCATTACCCGACTCGTCCATTTTCCCACCTCTAGTAACAAAGAGTAAATTTTTATGTACAAATATCACTGAGAGAGAACCTGAACTGATGTTGAAATCAGCCGTTAAGTGTGACAAACTAAAGTTTCTAGGGATCTGGCCCAAAAACCCAAACGATAGTGCATCAGGATCCACAATCGGTTCATTCACAGTCTTCGCGTTCGATTCTTCGCCAGTAAATGAAGCAACAGGCACCTCTGGCATAACCGGATGCCTTTCTAATTGTAGCACACCGATAGCTAATGCACACTTTCTGCATTATAGAATTTATAAAATGTTATGCTGAGCATATAATTATTAATCTATACATACCATATCCACACAAATTAACTTATTTTATGAAGCTAATGTACATTAGTTTTACTGAAAATAAACATCAATAAAAACTTTTACAACTGGATATGGACTATAGAAGTGCTTAACTATTCAAATATGTATTTGTATCATTACACCTCCAGAAAACCTGGGTACTTAAACTATTTTCAGTATCCTATAAATCCATTAACCATGACTTACATAATGCTTCTATTGATATAGAACATTTTGAGAAATTCCCAAACCACCAAATAACCCAAAATACATCTATTAAAAGCCAAATAAGATGTCTTTAATACAAAAATCAGTATTAACAATAACTAAATTTATGGTAGGATTTCAAGTGTTAACGGACCACTAACGAACCTCTACATTGTGAGGATTTATAGTCTGCAACACACGATCAATTGCCTTGACTAAAAAATATGTCCTATGAACCGGACCTTTTTAGATAGTCTGCAACACACGATCAATTTGCCTTGACTAAAAAATATGTCCTATCAACCGGACCTTTTTAGATGCTTTGCAGTTCTGATCAACTCGTCCTAATGTTCTAGAATTAAAAAAAACAATATTATAAAACCCTTATAAAACTAAATTAGGAATGACATTCTTGTGTGACTAACAATTGCATTACCTTTCGTTCTAGAAATTGAAACACATGCTTGTCGTTAGAACAAAAAGCCATGAAGGGTTGGCTGGATCAATATCGAACTGCAAACAAAATAAAAAAAAAACACATATAAAAAAATAACATCTAGTTTCATCAAACTTAAAACCATACTCATGACTTTCAATATGTATATTAATTCGATTCCAACCAAATTCATAGAAATTTAAATAATAAATGACACACTATATCAAAATCAGATGCATGAGGACTATTTTCATAAATTATAGTACCAATCACACCAACAGGCGGCCTATCATAACTAACTTCCTTAACGCTACTATGTAAAAAAATAGCAAATCCTAGCACCTCCATCGGTTGACAAAGTTCTCTAGCGGTTTGGAAAATCTTGACTAACTCATTACTCGAGTTGACATAGTAGAACCATCATCACTCGAATTATCCTTTTAAAACTCCAAAAATCTGAGTCGGTTCCTTAATAAGTTTCACCTGCAACCCGGTTCCAGGTTAACAAACTACTTATAATATTTTTCTACAGAATAATAGGGAATGGTTTTCATGAATAGGGACTCACTTAGGACCATTTTAGTGTTTGTCATGAATTGAGGGTGCATCATGAGGTTGTTAAAACGATTTTGCTTCAAATACTCGGCTGCACGTGAACCACGATGGCCTATACAAACATATATATTGTGTATTCAGAACAAATGATGAAAAGTTTCTTGTTTGTTAATAAAAATGTCTGTTATATGAACCGAAAAAGAATATAACCGTCAAATATCCCAAATAGGCAGACGGTCTGCCCATCGATCTTGCAAGTTTTGGCATCAAAGAAGTCTTCCATGGTTGCCCTTTTTCCTCTGAAACTTGAGAAACCACAGCTCAATCTTCCATCTTCAAAACTTGCATTTATTTACACCAACTTCACTAATTTGTCATTCCCACCCATGATCCTATTCAACGCAACCAAAACAGATAAGTCGGTATAACAAAAGAGGATGTACAAATGCCATATTATGAACTAACTCTTAAAGCATCTCCACACACCTATTTACCTAGGCATTCACATAAAAGTAAATATGATGAAAGTTACAAACACACCAGCTTTCACGTAATCATTATGGCAAGGTAACTGGGTTAGATTACACAAGTGAATTTGCAAATTTATTTTAAGGTTTTTCTCTTTCTAAATAATGGATCAAAAGTAGAAGATGCAGCTCAAACCTACACGTTAAAAGAAATTGAACGATTCAAAAAAAATTTGCTTGACTAAGCTACAGTAGAATATCAAATTAATAACATGATAACCAGCCAAATGACATAAAAGTCGTACAAAATAGATTAAAAGGAAAACTTTTCATACCAAGAGATTTAAACAATCAAAACATTAGCAATTAATTATTAACTTACAGTTGCAATTTCAGAGTTGGTAGTCAAGTCTCCATATCTGGCACTCAATGTAAACGTTCACCCAGCAAAAGGGTGGACCAGAAAATTCTAGCCTGAACATAGTTTCATCATTATTAATTAATAAAAGTTTTGTACTAAAACAATAAAAAAATACAATACAAGGAATGCTATAGCAACCTGGTTTTCATGGGAAGCCAAAATGGAGCACCATCAATGTACATTGCACACTTAACATAAAGCTTTTTGTCATTGATACCATTACCTATATCCACTGCATATTATAACAAACACATGATATAAAATAAGTTATGGAATTGTTCAGAATTCATTTCCTTGTGCCTAGTAAATAACATGATGGAAGCATATTATGATTATGACTACATCATTTCCCATATTGATCGAAATATGCTCCACGTCCATTAGTTTCAAAATCCTCTCTAAACGAAAATAAAAGCATGAAGGAGTGCTTGAAAACATGTTTCCACCAGATGCATTTGATTGACCAACACATGCTAGAGTACTCTGTTAGAAATGGAGCAGCCTGTACAAAAGCTGATGCTGTTGAAAACGAATTGACTTCGCCAATTATAACTACTATCAATCACTTCGATATTCATTTGTCTTTCATATGTCACATTCAAACAACAAATAGCCAACCAAAACCTAATGACAGTGGCACGTTAGATTTATGTAACTAAATTTCAAGTTAGAAAAGTGAAGTACTTACCTTTACGTCGGTTGTTTAGATAGAGTTGTTGCCGGAACCAAACTTTTTGGAATAACTGCGATAGGGAATGGTAACCCAGTTGTAAAGTGTCACACAATTTCAAAAATGGTAAGATTAGATACCACCTATACAGCTAGTTTGCTTAAACACTTTTGAACTATCTTCAATTAAATCGGCTAACTATGATGCTAACCAGTTTGATTGGCAATCAAATTGGGGGTTAAACCAAATTAAAAAAAACAAAACTAAATGAAATGGTGTTAAGTCACCTGACTCACCTCATCTTAATCATCCCATTGCCTTTGATTAGTTTTTTTATACAAAATATAATAATAATTCTAATACCAAGACCAGGTGGAACCACAGTAAGATTACGATAAGCAAAACCCTAATAGGAACAAAAGCTAAAATCGGAGCTCAAATCTATACTATATATGAACAAAATCGGAGCTCCAAAGAGAATGATGCAGTAATGAAGGTAAATACTTTATCTTAAGTTAAAACAAAGTGTAAATAAATGAATAATAGATAAATACGAAATCGTTTAAAGATAGGGATTACCAGATAAGATTGGAGTGGGCAACGCAAGACGTTAAAGAGCATCAAATTCATTTTCATATTGATGAAAAATAATTTGAATGAAATGATTGAAAAACATATTAGTCATTATAAGTTTAGAACAAACGGAAAGAATGAGGCATACATAGTAACGGGCCTATTAAAATGCCAACCATTTAATACGTATTCATTCCAATTGAACAATTAGTTAAAAATATTTGAATAATGAAGCATTAATTCAAAAAGGTGCAAGATAATTGGTATCAACAATTTTAATAAACTAACTAAATCTAACAATATAATGCATAAAAAGTCCCAAGTAAACTACAAAATATAAATCAGTTTAAAAATAAAATTTAACATATTAAACATAATCAAACGGTGAGCTTTAGGTTACTAAACATATTAAACAAAAAAAGTGCATGAATATTGAAAACTATTGGTTTATAAAACAGAATACCAATAGTAATCATCAAAACTGAAATCAGTGCTTATTTTGTGGACTACCGGGTACTAAAAAATTATACTTCATATAATCAATCCTCAATAGAAACCGAGGATCTATAATTAACAAAAATAAATAATAAATAACAAACTAATTGTGTTGAGATATGATCATTGATTGCAAATGACAGAGAAAGCAAATGGATGAAGCCATGAAAAAAACCCTAGATACAGTGAGTTAAAAAGGTGATCAAATTGAAGGTGTAGATATAGAAAACATAAAGTTTTGAAGAGAATTTAGGGTTTGTGATGGGATTCTTAAGAATGGAATAGGAAAAGGAAAAGATTAACAATAAAAATCATAGGTGGAATGAAATTAACAACATACCTTCGATTATCAAAGATGAATCGATGAAGAACAGATGAAGCAAAACTGCGATGGTGGGATTTAGGGTTTGGGAGAAGTTAGGTTGTGATTTGTCGCTGTGTCGACGGATCGAATTCGTATTATTGATGAGGATTCAAAGAAGACTTTTTGCAATTGACAGTGGGGATTGAAAGAAGGGTGGATTGGAAACATGCGGCTGTTAGGGTTTCTTGTGATAATATATAATATATAGGGTCCGAGTACATGGGTGTTCGGGTTGCTCAAAACAGGATCCGCGTGAAGGAAAAAACCCAGCTCATTTTCCCGCCAAAATGAATTTTGAGAAGTCCTAAGAACACGCCACATCAGCCCAAATCTTTATGTTTATTATATATAATATAATATATATATATACATATATATATATATATGCATCTACTACAATCCAGAACTGGAAATTAAAATTACAATACAACTGAAATTTAAAATTACACTACTAGTAGTAGGCATCCGTAGTTTTTTTTTCATACACACATATATATTATTATATTATATTATTATTATTATCACCATCTCTACCATCACATTCACGGATATGGATTCATCCAGAAATCCATATTGCGTTCGTCGTACTTTCAGACTAGTCGCTCTCCCACTTGTCTCATTCTCTCCCTGCTTTCTAAGATTTCCTCACCAAATGTCCCGAGTTCTTGTACATTTTCTGCACTCATTGGGGGTGCAGGTTCTAGGACTGGGTTTGGAATCTGGGGCATGGGTTCAGGGTATGGGGGTGGGTGCCTGGTATGGGTAAGGATTCTCTAAAATCTCCTTAATGAATACATCGTTATCGTAATAGGGATCTAGAGGGTCCAAACCTGGGTAAGCTCCTAGATTCGGCATGGGCATGTCTTCTTGTATGGGGTAACGTTGCACATAGTCCCTATTGTCATCCCACCACGGGTCATAATATGGGTCTAAGCAATTAGGTGTTGGTACCCTAGGTATCTCCTCTGGGTTAAAATCATGCATTTCAACTTGATTTTCAGGGTTATTTTCTACTTCCATGGTATGTAATGGTTGGGGTGCTATCAGTTGTTCTAGGTTAGGGTCGGCTGCTGTGGTTGCTAAAATGTGGAAGTTGGCTAAACTCCTATTAAGCATGTCTTGGGTGTGGGCGTCGGTTTCTCTTTCAGCTGCTGCTAGCACTCGTTGTTCTTGCAACTTTTTCATTCGTTTCCTACGCTTATGTGCTCCCCGACTGAACCATCCTCTCTTTTTCTGAGGGAATGGCTCTTCAGATTGAGCCTTAAACACGAATATTCCTTCTTCATTATCAGCAGAGTATCCTGAGAGGGCAGGCTGTGAAGATGCGCCTTCGCTTCTAGGCGAACCAGACAACTGACGATACGCGTCGGATGGTCCTTGGTCGCTCATACTGTAAACTAACAAATAGTCAAATAACACATAACAATAAAATACAATTTTGCACGTATTTCCGTAATTTATTTCCTTACAGATTGAATTTTGGTGTCAGCAGAACACTTCTGTGGCTGAATCAGTGGCTTAGCTCTGATACCACCTTCTGTCGCAACCCCCGTCCCCTAACCAACACGGGAACGGGCGGTCGCGGCCAGTTTCGGTGGTATCTGGTGTTTGTCAGTTTTGGCAGCGGAATTTACATCAGGACCATAGTTAGGAAATATTTTATCAGAGTAAAATACCACGCTCTTATAATATTAAACAAATGGGAAATCCCAAGTTTAAATACACACGTTTCCATAGGGATAAACCCTATTTTATTTAATAAAACATCCATTTATTTTAGGTAACTTTATTGCCACTTTTCCAAGCCTTCAGTACTGTCCAGCTGGCTTCTATTTGGCATTCACATTTTGTTACCTGAAACGCGTTTAAAAATATTTTGTCAGTGGGAAATAGTGATGAGTGAATCCCAGTTTAATCAAGTTTAAGTAAAAACCATTGTACAGTATTGAGGGTGTTCACGCAATTACATTTGTTTCCAAGTCATATCAATTACCACCTACGGTACTGTCAACCCGACTTGTGGAAATGTTACTCCTCGCAAGGCAGTAACAAATTTTGTATTCAAAACCCCAACATACCGACGATAATTGTTTCCTTACAAATACTCAATAACTGCTTAATATATAATTAATCGTGTGAGGTTTTGTAAAAACAATTTGCAAAAAGGAGATTACTCACATTACTGTCTTAGGTTTTCTGTAAGGGTTTCTTGGTGAAAATCTATAAATTACACAAATGCACCCGTGTTAGTATAATAACCCATTTTAACATTAGTAATATCCTCCCGAGACGGCATTCCAACGACTACGTCGGGTAGAACCACGACAGTCGTTACGGAACCCTAGATCAATCGGGCAGAGTATCTAATACGTATCCAGGGGTTATGATACTTACAACGGAGCAGAACTTCGATATTTAGAGGGATATTATTCCTGCTATAGAGCTTAAACTACAGAAAATTGAGAGAGAAAGTTGTTCGTGGTGCGAATTGAAACTGAAAGCTGAGCTCCCAATTTATAGGAGCTGATTCGCAGCTCCTCGCGGCCCGCGTAAGGTGAGACCTAGGTCTACGCGGCCCGCGTAGTAGGGGTTTAGGGCCTAGCTTGGCCTAGTCAGCGGTATAGGGTCGACACGCGTGGTGACACGTGGCAGCTCAGGGTGTCGCCTAACCGTCTAGCTGTCACGGCCCGCGTAAGGTCAAGGGGGTGGCTTACACGCCCCGCGAGAGACCTATTTTTCTTGTTTTTATTTAATTTTATAAAAATAAAGGTATTTGGGCCCTGTTTTCGCATACGGGGTGTATTTTAGGACATATTGGAATATTTTAATATATATTAGGGTGTTAGAAAAATTTTAGGAGGGTTGTTATAATTATTATAATTATTCAATATGATTGGTGGCTGGATCCTGGTCCGTGTTTGTCAAATCGTTTCCATATCCTTAACTAGTAAATGAAAAGAAGTTCAAGAAGCAACACGAGGCGGTAAAAAAAGACGTGGAACGGACATCTGGTGTTTTGAAGTCAAAATGAGGTAGAATGAATCGGCCAATGCATGTTAGGACTGTGGAAAAAAAAAACAAGGTATGTGGTGTATACGTGTATTATTTTACATAACATGATTTTAAAAGACGACGGAAACACGATAGCACCGGTACACATTCGGGATCCTCCGGTCGAGCCTGCTATCGATAACAGGGTGTGAAACGAGCTTATGGATGAAGATACACATTGGAGACTAAAACATGATCTCATTGAGCATCTCGGAAGACTAGTTTTACCCCAGCTATTGAGGGAATCCGACGAAGAGTAGTAATTTTATTTAGTTTAATTTATTTAATTAAATGTAATTTTAATTATTTTTAATTTAATGTAATGCTTTTTTAGTTTATTGTACTTTTAGTTTGTTAAAAATATGTTTTATTTATTAATTATTTCTAATTTATAAAAAAGAAAAAATCTACCCAAGAGAGGTGACGACCCGTTATGTTTTTGGGGAAGAGAGGACTTAGAGAGCGGAGTTGAGATGACAATAGATGATTAGTTAGGTGGAAGTTTACCTCTTCTCACTAGGGGTGTTCAAAAAACTTGTGGCTCGCAGCTCGCTCGAAACTCGCTCGAAAAAAGCTCGGCTCGAAATTGGCTCGGTTGTAAACGAGCCAGCTCGGCTCGGCTCCGTTTGTAGACGAGTCGAGCTCGAGCTTGGCCTGGCTCGGCTCGAGAGCTCGTGAGCCGGCTCGATAAGGTTTACATCCTTCATTTTTTTGTCCCATATTGCTCAGAAGACAAAAACTAAGAGAGTATCTCCCTAATAAAAGAATGTAAAGAAAATGTACAAAGTGAGCTAACTATTTATACTTGCATATTTAGCCATTTGGTTAATTTAAATTGCAATTATGGCCATTAGTCAATGAAAAGATTTATTATTAGGGCTTTTTAAGTAGTAAAATTTTGCGGTTCTTTGTTAGTTCGAGCTAGATCAAGCCGAACTGAGTTGGCTCGAATTTTAATCGAGTCGAGCTCGAGCCTCAAATCTCAGCTCGATTTATAATTCGAGCTAAAGCCGAGCCAGCTCGAATTGAGTTCGAGCCGAGCTCGAGCTAGGTCGAGCTTGGCTCGACTCGGCTCGTTTAGAGCCCTACTTCTCACTTTCACCCTTATAAAGGAGGAAGGGACATTTAAGGGTAAGTACTCTAGTTCCCAACTAGTCGTTATTGGTCATTGCCAGTCCCATCTTTGAATATTCCCCATGCCAGTCCCGCCTTTCACTTATTTTTCCTCCACCGGTCCTCAGTTAAAAAAACTTGACGGAGTTAAGTTTTTTTCTAAATTACAAGCTGACGTTTTAGGGCTTTTGATCAGAACAAGGATACGAGTCGAATGATGTAAAACTTACCTTGAAATTGTGCTCCAAACGATGAAAATGGTGCTTCAATTCGGGTGTTTAAACTTCCAATTAACAAAAATCAAGTCGGTTGGAGCACCGTTTCGAGGTAAGTTTACATTAATGGACTCGTATCCTCGTTCTGATCCAAAGCCCTAATACGTCAGTTTGTAATTCAGAAAAAAAAAAAACAAAAAACAAACTTTACTCCGTTAAGTTTTTTTAACTGAGGACCGGTGGAGGAAAAATATGTGAAAGGTGGGACTCGCATGGTGAATATTCAAAGGTAGAACTGGCAATGAACAATGACGTCTAGTTGAGATTATTACATGTCAATTCCCTAATAAAAAAAAGGATACATAACAATTATATTTTAAGGTTAACAGGATCACGTTTTCTTGTCATTTTTGTTAGGAATTAAATTCCCGGTAAACCTTAAATGCTTCGGTTCAATGACGATTTACTATTTTGATAATTTGATCACCACATGAAATTTCTAGAAAATAAAAAACTAAAATAATAATCTTGATTTTGACCCATAATAGGTGGTGCTTGTTGGTGACGTGTAGAAAATCACGGTAGGATCTCCGAAGAGAGCCTAAATATTGTACAAAATTAAAGTAGAAAGTATTTGTAGTCCTTGCAGGTTGTCATTCGGTAATCACTAATCTGAAGAATATTTGTTGGTTTGATTTTCGATGTGATTTCCTTCAATATTTTTTCCCTTTTTAGTTGATTTTGAGTTCGGATAAGATTTCAGGTAAACCTTCATTGGTGTGTGTGAGAATGCGTTGTGGGTGATTTGTCGGAAAAGCATCCATCAGTAATCCGTCAGTAAGTTTGTTGGTGCTCCTCTTGTGGATATGTCGTCGGTGAACCATCCATTGGTAATTCGTTGGTAAGCTCCATCGATAATCCTTAATTTGAAGTCTTTGTCCACATCTGATTTTCACATGGACTTGTACAAATAGATCGCAGCTTCACCAACGGAGTGCCAATGGATCTTGTTGTGGTTAAAGTTCTTTGATTTGTAGTGTGATATATTTGTTGTGGTTAAAGTTCTTTGATTTGTAGTGTGATATATGTCTTTAAAGCAATTTCACCCGTTATGTTGAATAATGTGCTTTGAGTTTCTACCAAATTATTTCCAACAGACAATGAAACAATGAGTGGTAAACTTATCACCTATCAGCACTAGACAACATGTTCATGATAAACCGGTTGAGTTTACTGAGCTTACAAAGATTTGCAGAATAGATATTCTTTGGTGCTGGCATAATTATCTAGTAATCCCCTATTAAGACTTAAGAGAAACAAGTGATGTACGTGTTTGTTTGAGCATAAAATAATTTTCTTGTTACTACTATACATAGGTGTCCTTGTGATTTTTTGAATGTGGTTTATGAAATGCCTACGAATAGGCATCTTCTTAGTCAAGAGTCACAATGATTGAATGGTAATCACACATTGCGACCCTTTGAACCATGATATTTTGAACACTACAACCCTTAATAGGTGCAGCTAAGTCTAACAAAAGTGTGTTTCATAAAATCAGCCCGAATCAAACAAGAGACCGTACTTGTGACTCTTTAAACCAACAAAATTCATGCGAACCAATTCTCTATTTTACTTTTCAATTTAAGCCTCGATCAATTCAATATATATTTGATTTTGCCATTTAAAAAAAGAGTATACTCTTTAAACAAGCATCCATGAGGCAGGAGAAAATAGCCTTTTGAGGCGGTATAAGATAATTAGGAGATTAATAGGACTAATTCATTTCTTTCATTCATAACCATTCTGGAAATAACCTAGCCTTTTATAGGCATACTAAACAAAAGGAAAGTAAGACTTGAAATAAAACCAACTCACTATGCTAATACTTAGGAAATTAACCCATTACTGGATATATAACTTAAAGTAACTACATGATCCTTCTCACTTGATCTTGTATGGCTAGAATGGCAAATATCAACATCCACCTCCTAACATAGGGGACATGACTTCAATTTCATCTTCGCTTTCCATGTCAAGCTACAAAACAATAAAATTTGTCGAGTAAGGAGTTATATCGCAAATTAAATCACACCATATTAAGCTATGTACAAAACAATCAAAATTTGTCATGTTAGGAGTTAGATCGCAAATCACAAATATCAGTAACCGTAAAGAGACGGGGAAAAATCAATAATGTGTTCTTTAATTATATTTTTATATAGTACTTTATAGGGTGGAGTTCTAGAGTGAACACTAGTGTATTTGTTAACTGAGTGAACAAATCCTTACCATTGATTTACATCATCAAATCGTAAAATACACTAGTGTATACATTTGTGTATTGATAATCAAGGGTTAGGATTAGTTCACTAATGTTCACAATCAAGGGAGTTGTTCACTAATGAACCTAACCCGTACTTTATAATGTTGTCTTATAATTATAATTAAATTAACTTTAAAGGAGGTGACTATGTGACAATAATATACTTTTAATATACTATTCAATTAATACTTTTATTGTAAAGTAAAACCATGAGATAAAGGCCCCTCAAAAATATTGAATTATGCTTACCAAACACATCCTTATTTCCCCGTCAAAACTAACACTACAAGAAAAGTCATCTGATAAAATGAGTCTTTAGTGACGACATGTTGTCAAAAGAGAGGGTCACCTATTTCTACGTCATCTTTACCAATGACTTAATAGACTTTAGGGACAGGCCTATAGTGACGGAACTTAGCGACAACGTGTTGTCGCTAAACCTATTGCAATGACTTTTAGTGCCATGTAAAAGTTTGACTCATCATACGAAGATTGCTGTAGTGAATATGTTTTAAATATGGAGAAAATGGTTTGTTTCACCCTATATCTTAGACACCTTCTTCATGTGTTCAAAAATACAATAAACAAATAAACTGTTAAAATACCCGGTACGCATTTGTAAAACAAAATTGACTATCACCCATTTACCTGATTAATGGTAAGATTGGTATCAAACCGAGACCCGTTGAGAAGAAAGTAGGCGCTTCTAAAATCGACATTTGTTCGCTTGCAAAAATCCATCAAAACCTTCTTTACGGGTTTACCTTTGTGAATCTTGTAAAAAAGCTTATGGTCGTGCTGAAAGAACACCAACAAATAGTTAAATAATGCATATCAGGGAACTAAGTTTTTTAAAAAGAAAAAAAGAACTTGTAAGGCAAATAAACTCAAATATATACATCGATTTTTCAATAGATCATTCATGTGTTCCAAGCTATTTTATGGACATCTAAGTCTACATCTTATGTAATCTATGTTAATTTTAAAAGGTGAAAAAAAGGTTGTTTACCCTTTCTTTTCAGTGTTTTAAGTTTTAGCTGTAAATGAAACCATTTTCTATAACTAGTTTAAGTATATCGGTGACCTTATAGTCTTATACCCGGAAGTACTCGTTTAAAGAGCTAAAGTATATTGTACAAAGTGTAATATATATAAGGTGTAACAAGCCATGTCCCGAGTTTGACTTGTTTAACTTAAGAGAGCTCGAACTCAAAACATTGATCTCGTCTTGGACTCAACAGTTTCGATAAAATTCTTTTTGCAACAAAAATTAAGTAGCCAAAGTAGTCTATGTGTTTGTTAAACCTAACCTGATCCTTGACAAGGATTGTAATACAGTCAGCTGATGTGGAGCTCATCGTCATCGCCGTTGTTGTTCAAATTCAAGGGTGTTTTTTTGAGGGAGAAGGGGTATAGATATACACATATAAATAATATATGATATATAGAGTACGAACTCAGGGAGCCAATGAGAGAATCAAATCTATGGTTTCTGATGGTGATTTTACTAAGTCAGGGAGCCAATGAGACAAAATCAAATCTATGGTTTCTGATGGTGATTTTACTAAGAGTTGAAAGATGGGAAAGAAAAAGACAAGAGATGTGGATGTACGAGGAGGGTAAAATGGTGAAACGGAAAACTAATATATCCATTGTATAATGACTTCTCATGACCATAATACTAATCATATAATGTGTTTTTTATATTGTATCTTTAGACTTGGGGTGTGGGGCGTGGATTGTGTTGGGCATGGCGTTGCCTCTTTGGCGTGAAAATTGAGTCTAGTGTGGGACGGGAGGTTGAGTGACATGGCTGGCTTTAGTTGGCTAGTTCAATCTAGCCGTTGAGAGCAGCCGTTGTCAAACAAAAAAAAATCCACATGGCCGGTTATGCCAATCTAAGCCACGCCACACCACAACCCTAGAGTTTTTGAGTATTACCTTGTGAATCCCATACTCGCCACGTGTTAAACAATACCCCCAACCCAAGCCCCTTCACACCCCATAGTCTTAAGATTTTTGAGAAAAGTGAGATCTTTCGAAATGGTTTAAAGATTAGTCTACACTTCATTGTGTCTGAAAATCAGTTTATCCTACGAGCAAATCAAAGAAACATATTTTAATTGTCATGTTAACTATTTAGTTCTTAAAAAATAATATGTTTTAACCTATGAAAATGGTAGCTTCAAAATTCAAGCTGTGTTTGGGAAATATAAAATGCTCACTATCAGATGGATTGAAGCACTTTCTATGTAATAGTTAATAACCTTTTTCTTAATGACATGTGTAGGGGTAGATACCTATGGAGCCTCATAGTTCATAGTGATGGGTTATGTGATAAGTAGGGGTGTTCAACAACTCGTGGTTCGTAACTCGCTTGTAAAAAGCTTGAAGAAAGCTCGGCTCGAAATTGGCTCAATTGTAAACGAGTCAGCTCGGCTCGGCTTAGTTTGTAAACGAGCCGAGCTCGAGCTTGGCCTGGCTCGAATCTCAGCTCGTGAGCTGGCTCGATAGGTTTATATCATTTTTTTTTGTCCCACATCGCTTAGAAAACAAAAACTAAGAGAGTATCTCCCCAATACATACATATATATAAATCCCCATACATATATAACCCTACTACACACTCAAGTTATATAAAGCCTTAAAAAAACTTAACGGAGTTAAGTTTTTCTCCAAACTACAAGCAGATTTTTTAAGGCTTTTGATCAGAACGATTATACGAGTCCCTTGATGTAAAACTTACTTCGAAATGGTGCTCCAAGTGACTTGATTTTGGTTAATTGGAAATTTAAACACCCGAACTGACGCACCGTTTTCATCGTTTGGAGCACCGTTTCGATGAAAGTTTTACATCTGGTAATGCCGTGATATACATAGCGGGGAGGCAAAAACTTACCCCATAGTGTCGTTCGTAACGGTGTAGCCGGGCGCTATGGGGCGTCATAGATGGCTCCGGCGTGATATGCAGTCTCACAACAGAGGGTCTAAGAAAGTGTCACACCCAGTGGCAAACAAAAAGGTTGTGGAGGGACCGCCCGTGCTATGGCTCAAATTCGTCTCAAAGTGTAATTTTTTTATGTTTAATATAAGAATATCTGTGGAAAAAAAATGATACTTAAAATAAAAACTCACATTTTTATTCAAAGCCCAATGAATGAATTACCATATATTTACGATTTATAAGTAACTTAAAAGCCTAACTGATTAAAATAGTCTCTCCTTCAATTCGTATGTATTTTTGATTCTTTTATATTATTTGATAATAGCCTTGTGAGGATCTTATAGATTTCTTTAAACGTAATGATGTATGCCACTTGGACTTTCGCTCAGTGGTAAGGCCATGGGGTATGAGGCTTGTGTTGGGGCGTGGATTGGGGTAAAACGCCTAAGACACCACCCTAGGTGGGCTTGGGTTGGGGCGTGGCCCCTTGGGGCTTGGCTTTCAAGCCGGGCGTGGGGCGGTTGAGCAAGGTGAGTTGGCGGATTGTCAATGGCCAAAAGAAAATAGCCGTTGGGCTAGCCGTTGGCCAACGGCTATATGAAAATAAAAAAAAATTAATTTTTTCTTCCATTTTTTCACTATAAAACTCACATTTTTCTTCCATTTTTTGCCACATTCAACCACATCTTCTATACATTTTCAAATTCTCCTTCTACAATATGAAAAAATGCATCCTTACAACCGTCCTTTTGACCCGAGCAACCCGTATGGAATCCAAGAAACTAATCCTAGCCCACCACCCACTCGTCCAATTCCTCGTCCATTTTTCATACACTCTTCTATGCCCCATGAAGCGAGTTATGCATCGCTTCTTGGGAATCGTGTATTTACTAACTTCCCACACTCCGAAGTGATGCAGGAGAATCTAAATAGAAAAGATCGAGATTATCTTTTAAACAACGAAGATTAAGTTTATCTTTTATTTAATATTTGAATTATCTTTACCATGTTTATCTTTTAATTAGTTAGTATAAGTAAGGCATCTATGGTTTATTGTTGAAGTAGTTTTTGATTGAATTTTAATGATAAGAACTTTGTTCTTGAACCCTTTGGTTCGATTTATCGTCTTTGATTATCAATAGTTTCTTGAGCCATTTGAGTACGCTTCCGATCCGTATCATTTGGTATCAGAGCTTTTGGTTTTCAAATGGCTCTACGTGGAAAAGAAGAAACTTCCGTTCGTAGATTCGCCGCCGGAGGCAACGACGGAGTTCCTTTTAATCCGCGAGGATATGGTGATCATTCTCGTAGATTCGCCGCCCGAGGCAACGAGATTGTGGACGATGAAAACTTTCGTGAATCATGTGATGGTTATCATCCCCGTAGATTCGCCGCCCGAGGCAACGAGGAGCCTGACCTTATCTATGTTTCTTCTCCCGTATATGATGAATACGAGGACGATGAATGGTATTCTTGGGCAACTGTTGGTGTTTTAGGTGAAACTATTGGAGTTCAACAGGATGAGAAGAGTTTGACAGATGACGGGTCTGATTCGGGCACTGTCCTATTGGATGAAAGTGAAGCCGAAGAGGAGACACGACTATTTTTTGGCGAGTTTCGTATAGCTGCAAAGGCAGAAAACAATGGTGTTGTAGCTGGCGACGTGCTTCGTTTGGAATATCCATGCAATCTGCCGAAAAATAATAAAGGAAGACAAGTTCAACGGCGAGGTATGATTATTTTACAAAAGAGAGACGTTTCTATCGATAAAGCACACGGGGTGTGGTGAAGACTACGCTTACAACAATTAAAGTTAATGATATCATTCCTACAGTTTACATTAGCCCATCTAATTTGTCAATTAAAGTTACTGAACCACAACTCCATGCATCTCGTATGGGCTTACAAAATAAATTTGGGCATGTGACTTTAAATAACAATTATATTAATATGGATTACATATTAATTAGTGATGGGGGATCAAATGTTGGTCCGACGAAGCCTATTGTTAATAACTAGTTTATATATGTTATATGATATTCAAATAGGAGAAAAATTTACATCGAAATAGTTGGTAAACGGGCAACAAGCTGCGCCGCTACCCCTTTTTGAATAGCAAAACTAAGCCTTTTATATGATATTGTTAATGCAAAGGGTGGGCTTATGAATGTGAACAAGAGACGGTCCAGTGCTCCCTTCGACCCAGGTGGTATACGTCCTAAGCTTGGCGAGACGACCCGTGAAGTTAAGCTATTTAGGCGGGTCACCATTATAATAACAAAGAAGAATCGGGTTGATGTGCCTTTTGATCCGGGTGGCTTTGGTTCGAAGACAAAACTCGAGGACGAGTTTTTTCGAAGACGGGGAGTATGACGCAGGAGAATCTAAATAGAAAAGATCGAGATTATCTTTTAAATAACGAAGATCAAGTTTATCTTTTATTTAATATTTGAATTATCTTTACCATGTTTATCTTTTAATTAGTTAGTATAAGTAGGGCATCTATGGTTTATTGTTGAAGTAGTTTTTGATTGAATTTTAATGATAAGAACTTTGTTCTTGAACCCTTTGGTTCGATTTATCGTCTTTGATTATCAATAGTTTCTTGAGCCATTTGAGTATGCTTCCGATCCGTATCACGAAGATTCGATACCAACCCCGTTTACACAATCGCCCATCAACCTTTCACAAAACGAAACCGTTCCCGAAACTCAACCACCCAATGATGGTCCTTCCGCATCGAAACCCATCAAAAAGAGAAGTCATAAGAAAAAAACCGAGGAGGATAAAGTTGTTGAAACCGCCAAACGAAAACAACAAAAATGGGTCTACGCTGAAGAACTTGCATTGGCGAGGGCTTGGTGTGAACAATCTCAACATTCAACTTTAGGTATTCTTAACCTTTGTTTATATTAATGGAATGGTTATTTTTTATATAACTTTGTAATATATTAATATTTTTTTATTAAAATAGGAAATTCGTAACATCGAACCGCCCTGTGGGAATCGGTTAGTAGACTATTTCATGAAGAAATGGGTAGGGGAACTTATCGTGAAAACGATAGCTTATCCTCAAAGTGGAGCGAGATAAGCACCCAACTTACAAAATTTAGTGGTTTTTTAAATAAAGCAAAGCAAAACCCTAAAAGTGGTGAAACCGAAGCCGATGTTTCGGCAAATGTAGTAAATGGATTCAAATCAAATACGAAGACCGACTTCCGTTTCATGCATTGTTGAATTTCATCCAAAGTGGTCGACTATCCCCATTTGTAGCGAAACTAACTCGTCCTCCAAAAGGTCAAGGGCCTCGTCCCAAGCCCAATCTGATGCACGAGATCAAGAGTTTGAGGACCTTTTGGATGATTCGCCAAGCCCAAACCGGCCTGAGCATGGAAGAAATGCCTCAAGAAGGCGTGCTAAAAAAACGGCATCGCCTTCAGCTGGGAGTTCTGGCTCGCGTAGGGGAATATACAGCGACCAGTTGGATGACATTTCATGCAAGTTGGATACATTCAACGTATTCCAACAACAAAGGGCCGAAATATGAAGGAGCAAAGAAGCTAGAGATGCCGCTAGAGATGCCCTGAAACAAAGACGGGATGATTTGAAAATTCTATCCCAGCCGATTGATCACCTACAGGGTGACGAGTTAGAAATAGTCTTTGCGTTGAGAGAAGAGATAAAAAACAAATATAAAAGTTAGGAATTTTTTTTTTTTTTTTGTAATTTTCTTTATTTAAAATTATTAAAAAAATTAAATTTGTGTTATTGGGTCTGCCCAGCGGGTCAGCCCACAAGCCCACCAAACCCACGCCCCCCAAACCCCCGCCCACCATACCGTGTGTTCTTGTGGGTTACCCATGTTTGCCACCCCATTCCACGTGTCAACTAATGCCCAACCCAAGCCCCACCATACCCTATGATCTAAGTGGCTAGGTTGGCTACTTTGGAGGATACCAAGGTTCGATCCAGGTGATGGTGTAATTTAGTGTAAAAATAAGATTTGTTGTTTAAAAGATATAATAATATATTGTGGCCGACCTAATGTCTTTAAAGATGTCATTTCGCTTGGATTGTCCATATTTAAAAAAACAATTGTATATGTCTATTCACCCGTTTGCACGGTGTGGCAAAAGTATTAAAATATCTGCAGTTCAGTTTGAAAAAAAAAAGTAACTCTCGACTAAACGTTAGTAAAAACTAAGCACGTTGCAAAAGACATATTTGGATTTTATAAAACGCCCTATTTTCTAAGTTGTGGAGGAAAATAAAAATAAAACATTGTAAAATATCAAAACTATGAAGTAGCTTTGACGGCTTATACATTTATGGTTTGATTACTTGTACAATATTATACACAACTCTGTTTGAATGAAAATTACACCTAGATAAAAAACAACAGTCACAACAGCATATTTGAAAATTTTAGAACTATTGTAATCACATAACCCACAATCAACATAAAAGGGGGAATTCTATATTGAAGAGAGAGATTCAAAGCAAATCCCTGACTATACAATTCTTCCATCAAATGTAATCACAAAGCCTATCGCATAACCAACATATGAGACACAAAAATGCCTAATTGAACAGGCTAGCGAAAGAAGTATACTCAAATATTGTTCAACAAAAAAAACAGAAATTGCACAAATCAACACACATCGAAAGACCACATGCAATCGAATCAAGCGTCAAAGCAAGCAACGGAAATGCATAGATAGAAGAAGAGGTGTAAAGCACGTGTACGTGGCAAAAAAAAAAAAAAGAATAGCTATCTCAATCTATATAAACGTGGCACAAAAAGGAGACTAAGGTGCTTCAAAGACTTGAACATCAAGCTTTTAAAATACTACTTTTTTTGCTACAATACCAGATACTCACAAGCCAAATTTTCTAATCGAGTAAATTACGATTTTGGCCCATATGGAGTTATATCACTTTTACACTATTAGGGGTTGTTTGGTAGCCTCTTAATGACCATTCAGATGCTATCTCTTAATGGTTTAAAATCTCTGAATAAATAAGAGGTAACCTCAAATCTGAATGGTTAAGAGGTAACCTCTGAATGGTAAATCATCATATGTCACATTCTTCTACATTTTCATTGGTAAAATTCTTAATGGTTCCATTAAGAGGTAGACTCTTAATGACCATTCAGAGGCTACCAAACAGCCCCTTAGTTCAAAAAGGAAACTTTTGTCATATGTACCCCAACGTCTTTTTATCTAACTATTTTGAGTCCTGCGACTAGCACCATCCATAACTCATGTGAATAAACTAGTAAAAATGCCCGAGCTATGCAGCGGGGCTTTAATCGATATCGGTTTAGTTTGGTGCGACATTGACCCTCAGTATAGTAGTAACCGCAAGAAATGTCAAGAAAATATCTATCTGTTTTTTACATAGATCAAAACCATACAAAGAAATTTACACGGGGTGGTAAAGCGGAAGAAATAACATTTTCAAATATAAAAATAAATTAAAATACTAAATTAATATCGATATGTGTCTACTTTCAACGATTTTACTAAAGTGTTCCAAGGGTTGTATTTCATTAGATTTAAATATAGGGGTACATGATGAAAATTATGAAGTTAGAAAGTTCTAAATTAAAATTTACCTAAATTCAAGGGTTATTTAGAAGCATTCTACAACCCAGTGAAACCTGGCTAAATGAAGACAGTACCACGTATCCATTCATCAATTACAAAATTGTGGGTAACATAGGCAGTAAAGTAAAGCAGGTGCACACTATACCACTGATCTACATTCCTTATTTTAGTCTCAAAATCTCAAAACCATCTATCATCCACCGTTCTAACAGCCGCAAATATCCTAGCGACCGTCTATCATCCACCATTGAACATCTTAACAGTTGGGCTAGGCCGCTAGGGTATGACGATGGTCTCCGATGACCATAGGACGACGATGGTGAATCGGTTTACCGGTGACGTGATGTCGTTGTCGCAATCAAATTTAATCCAAATACTATTAATAGCTAGTGGTAAGTGGGTATCGAACACAGGGAGTTTGTAGAAAATGTGTTATTTAAAAGTGTGTCTAAATTAACCAAGTTAAACTAAATGTAAAGAAAGTAAAATGCAAGAGTTGGTTTGGTTGATTGAGTTTTAAAAACTACGATTACTAATGTAATTGCAAAAATGGAAATTTGGGTTGTAAACAATTTAGAGACAAATGACTATCTTAGGTTTCCGGATTGCTTCGACATTCGTGCTAACATCCAACTAGAAAGAATCACATAGATATGATTCACGTATGATTACTTGTTGTGATGAAAGGGAACTAAGTACTCGGATTCCTAGAACGCAAGGTTGTTACCCGATGATCAATTAATCAATACCCAAACCCAATTCTACCTATGATATCTCGATTGCCAACGGCACCAAGGAAGTATAGTTTCGAACAAGATTAGCAAACTAATTAACAATTTACAAACAAGCAATCATACACCATAACAAACAAATCATAAAGACAAATTCATTATTCTAGAAATATGAAATCAAAGCACAAAGTCTTACACAAACCATCAACCCAAGATAATCACAAAGTGTTTAGCCACTCATGGCTTGAATCATCATAACAATAGTTTCAATGTTCAACAAGATCAAAGCAACCTAGATTAATGAAAAAGATAGTGTTCTTCACCCCAAAATTCTCCAAAGTTCCTCTCCAATCGTTCACCAAGCAAGTAGTAACCGAAATCATATGATAAGACACAATAAAACATCTTGAAAACATCATTTAATGTGGAAGTTACATGAAAACACCAGTCGGTGCCATAACCTACGATCTCCCGCCGTAGGTTACGGTGGTCAGCAAGTTCCGGAATTCATCATTGGCGCCGTAAGCTACGCCAGGCCACCGTAGCTTACGGCACCTATTATGATCTTACGACCTATATCTTTTGTCTTACGGTGATGCAATGTGGCAATTGTGAGGGTGCCGTAGCCTACGGCCTCCCGCCGTAGGTTACGACACTGAGTGACCTTTTACTTTATTTTCTTCTTTTAATTCACCGTTTCTTCAATTCCTGCTTAGCCGACTTTAAACATCCATCCATGCTTCCTAAAACCATCATCTTGAACACTTTAACACCTGCATCATCAACATCTTGTGATTACCTAATTCAAGCAAATAACCGGATAAAGTATGGGATTTTAGTCTATTTAAAGGTCTTAAGGGTTGTCCTACGGACCACCCGTCACATCCCCACACTTACCCGTTACTTGTCCCAAGCAACTCATTCAAAACTATTCACAAACACAAGCGATCAATCATGCAAACCAAGCTAAAATATGTCGTCCTTTTATTAACTTTCAATCATGCCACAAGACACACCCCTCACAAAAATCTCTCGGTGACAAGAATTACTAGCATGTAATGCTAAACCACTCAATGCGTGTGTGTGTGTGCGACAATAAGCTTGTATAAAAATCAAGTTTCCTCCTAACCAATATCTAGTATGCTTTTGAATCCAAGGAACTTACGGGTTGTAACGGGGCTAGGTGCAAAGGTAGGAAAATGGTGGAACACATATGAAAGAGCTAATTGATTTGACCCGGTTTTTTTTATTTTAACTACTAAACAAAGCAACATCAACTATATACAAAACACCATCAACTTCAACAACTAACACAACTAAATTCTTCTTTTTGTATTTTTCTCATTTTTTTTCATAAACTTCAATAAAATATACAAGAACATCAACACTACATACTAAATCTCCTAAACCGGGTCATCTCAATAGGTAAAATTTATGTAGGAAGTAGGTTTGGGTCACAACCGAATGGTTTAAGGCCCAAACATGGCTTTCTAAGGACCAAACCCCCACCCCTCACAATACCAAGTTCATATATGTAACGTATGAGGTCCAACCCACCAATCCCGCACTCTCACACATCTAGACGAGGCTACCTAAAAGTCCCCTATCATTTCCAAAAGCATGCTAACTCTAGGATTTAACAAGTATTCACACACAAGTTCTATTAACACACTACACACACTGCCACTCAAACAAAGAAATATCAATAACACTCATATGTGGCCCAAATTCTCACCAAGAAAAGACTAGGACTGGGTGTCTGTGTGTCAAGTGGAACAATATCAAGTTTTCAAATTTTTGACAATTTTCGCTTGGATTTACAAAAATTTTAAACTTCCCAAAAATTTCCCCCATCCCCACACTTGGGATACATTGTCCCAATGTATGGTTTTGAAGGGAAGATCGCTTTCAACAAAAACACTAACATTTGCTTATACTCTCAAACCCCAAATTTCTTTTTGTATTTTTTTTATTTTTAAACAAAAGCAAACAAACTAACTACCAATATTTCAAAGCTAAAGAACATATCAAGACTAAGGAAAGAGTACATGACCTGGTGAAGTTTGACAAAACAGATGTTGTAGATAATCCGACTTTCTATCACCACCTTCACACAAATATCCGTACATCCTCCCCACACTTGAATGTTGTCATGGCCCTGAAACATAGAAAAATAACGAAATAGCAAGATCCGTGTAAAACCTCGGGTTGCCTCCCGAGCAGCGCTAAGTTTTCAGGTCTTCAGCCAGACCGTGCCACCCCCATTTAGGGTGGCTCAAAGAAACGGTTCCTGCCATCTCCATCACTTCCTCGTGCCATTGAGCAAAATGCATCCGTCTCGTTTTGACTCGGTGGGTAATCAAATACACTCTTGTTTGAACCCATTCTTCACGATTCGGTGGGTTATTTATTTTCATTCTTTGACACACATTTTTCATACAAACACTAGACTCACCACCCTTCCTTTCAATGGACTCATAACTAATCTCTTTTCGATCATGGTAATAATCTCGTCTCTACAATTGATTTGAGCATTTGCTGTGTATAGAAACGGTCGACCTAAAATTACCCTTTGTTGTGCTGCCATTTTGGTAGAAGCATAATCTAGAACTAGAAAATCCACCGGGTATTCGAATTCTCCCAATCGAATCATAACATTCTTAACTATTCCCCGTGGACACCTCCAACTTTCATCCGCCAAACTCACCATGGTGTTTGCATCTTGAAGTGGACCAAAATCATACATATCATATAAGTCACCTGGTAGCACACTCATACTCGCCCCATAATCCAATAATGCATGGGGGATTTTTAATTTTCCCACTCGGATCGGCACAAGTGGTGTTCCATGCTCTTTCTCCGTTTCAACCTCGGCATCCCTTCCTATACCTGCACTCTCTTGACAAGAAGATGTTAAAAATGTTTCATTGAATTCACTATTAGGAATGGTGCTTACCACATTGATATTAACACTTTTAGTGTTTTTGGGATTTATCACCGTGTCACTTGGTAGCTGGCCTTTTGCTTTCTTCAATATCGCCACTTCACTTGCAAGTTAACCCACTTTGGTGTTCAAAGTTTGAATCGCTTTATCACGGGCCTTGTCCTTTTGCATCCGAACCGCATCACGTTGATTCATTCGTTGCATTTCTATTGGGATTGAACCCTATCAGAGGAACAGAGAATTAAAGCCAAAACTGGATCAGAGCAGTGGATCCAGAATAAGCAGATGTTTACGTACAAATCTCTCCCCTTGAAAGTGATTTCAACAACTGCTGACCTCCTATCTGCTGATCTTGCAAAATACTGACCTACAACTGCTGCTCATGTAAAGACCTGATGAAAGACTAAAGCCCTGCTGATTCAATCTACTGCGTTGAGTCAAGCTCTGCTGATCCGGACAAGTGCTGCTAGGTTCACAATAGTGGAAGGTTCCAGCAGCTGATCAATAGTCTGTTTTGTAATATAATGTAATAACAGTAGTTAACACAGCAGTGTTTGTATAGATCAGAGGTTAGAGTTTGTTAGGAGGTTAGATGTCACTTTCATGGTGACGTCAGCTAAGATGCTCAGTAGTTTGCAAGAGCCTATAAATAGATCAGTACTTTGTACTGTTCTATTAGCTCTTTTGCACCATCGTCTTCTTTGCACGAACAAACAACTGAGCTCTGGCTGAGGGGGAGTTTGCATTCATTCATCAATCATTGTAATCGTTATTGAAATAAATTCAATCTTCCGATTCATTGTGTAAAGATGTTTGATCAAAGTATTACTCTCGTTTGATTGTATGCAAAGTTTGTTTTCATCATAGTTCAGCTGCACACTCATCCATTTTCATTTTAATTACAAACACAAAATATAATCAGAAACAAACTCAGATCCAACAATTGGTATCAGAGCCGGGACAGTCAAATTTGATTTAACAATCATTTTGACGTAAATAGTTCAGCTCATAACAGTTGATACTAATCGTTTGTTCGTTTGTTGAAAAATAGAGCAAGGATTAATCACCATTAAAAGTTGATTACTCAGTGTCTGTAAAACAACAAGAATGACGTCACAATCTCAGGATGATAAAAACAACATCGGCTCGCTTTTTAAACCACCAATGCTAAAAAGAAATGAGTACAACATCTGGAAGAGGAGGATGGGTCACATCCTCGCTCAACAAAGCACAGGTTGTTGGAGGTCTGTCGTCTTTGGTCCCCATGTTCCCACAGTGCCAAACGCTGAAGATGCTAAAAAGTTCGTTCCAAAACCTGTTGAAAATTATACCGAAACCGACTTTCAAAAGATCGAACTAGATGCTAAAGCGTTTAGCATCATAGCATCAGCGCTGCCCAATGAAATATATGCCTGACTGTTACACTGTAACAGTGCCAAAGAGTTATGGGACGCGCTTAAGGAACAGTTTGGGGGAACTGAAGAAGTCATAGAGAACAATAGGGAAATCCTGAACCAACAGTATGAAACATTTTGTCATGTTAAAGGTGAATCACTGACGCAACAATTTGAGCATTTCAGTTGTCTCATCAGTGAACTGAGGCTTGTTAAGACCACTTTTACAAACTCAACCCAAAATAGCAGGTTCCTCAGGTCACTGCCAGAAAAATGGGACACCATAGCTTTTGTTACCCGAAATTCACCTGAGTTCAAGGATCTGACCTTGACCCAACTCCACGGTCGACTCCTGACCTACGAAAGGGAGTTGAACCAGAAAAGGAAGTTACAAGAGTCAGGAAAAACCGTTGATGATTATACATTCGGTAACACTGCTCTTCTGGGTCAAGAAGAATCTGGGAGTAGTGCTAAGGATCAGGGTTATGATCACTTCATTGACATAACTGCTGGTGCAAATTTTAACAACCCTGATCCTCACACTGCAAGTTTTGCATTCACTGCAAACGAAAACCAGATGTCAGGCAATCTAAGCTTTGAACTCAATGATCTACAACATTTTGATCCCACTGACTTAGAGGAAATGGATATTCTGCACCAACTGGCCTTGCTAAGTGTTAGAACTAGCAAATTTTACAAAAGAACAGCGCGAAAATTCCTAGGTTTGCATGGGAATCTAAGGGTTGGGTTGGATAAATCGAAAATCAAGTGCTACAAGTGTAATAGGTTGGGACACTTCGCTAGGGAATGTAGGAGTCAAACTACTGGTCCCATAGTTACTCATCCTAGCTCAAATCCTAGACCTCAAAATCAAGTCACTGTGCACTATACCCAATATGCCCCAGCAGCTCAAGTGAACACTGCTCACTATGCTGCTGCCCCTGTGCCAGAGCACTATGTCCAAACCACTGTTCCACAGATCCAATATGTTCAAACCCCTGTCCCTCAGGCACAAGTGCAGCCTGCACCTCAAACCACTGCTCCAGCAGCAGTACAACCAGATCAACAAAGTTTTTTCACTCAAGGGTTTATTGACTGGAGCAGTATGCCTGAAGACCTTAGTGATGAAAATTTTGCACTCTATGCTTCCAATAATTCTTCTCATAATGAATTTTGTTTGATAACATTAGAGTCAATACAGGAGGGGGTTGAAACTGAAGAGGAACAGCTGAGTATTGAAACAGTGGATGAGGTGACTGAAACAGTGGTTACTTCTGTGGCTGATGAATTATTGTTGGGAGAAAGTTCAGGTACCTTGATTGAACCACTGACAGACCCATGGTCCGAAGAGAACAAGGAAGAAAAGAAAGAAGAAAAAGCAGGTGAGAAAGAAGAAAGAGCTGAAGATAAAGAAAATCCTCAATGTGATTGTGCAATGATGGCTGCTGCCAAGACCAATGGGATCCTCTACTTTTGAGGAGCTTGAAAATCAGTTACTGGATTTTGGTATCACTGCCTTAAAAACACCACTCATGTTGGACAGCCAGGCAGCAGAAAATATCATCAAAAATCCAGTTTCCCACTCTACCACCAAACACATCGACATCAGACATCACTTTGTGAGGGATTGCTATGAAAAATGTTTGATTTCTCTGCATCATGTCCCAACTAAAGACCAGCTGGCAGATGTGCTCACAAAAGCACTTGATACAACCACTTTTGAAAGCTTGGTCTCTAGGATTGGGACGCTGAACATGGAATAACAAGCAACATCTTGTTTTTCCTTGAATAAAAGCAACAAAATGTTTTCAGAAAATCAAAAATTCATCCTTAAAAATAGCTAAAAATAAAATTTTCATTATAATCCTTAAAAGTCTGCCATAACCACTGATTGTTCAAAAGTCTGCTCTACTTCAATAGTCTATCCTCTGCTGAAAGTCAACCCCTGTTCTCTCATTCCTTTGATAATCTCTGTTGTTCAAAAGCAGTGTCTTATCCACTGATATGCTATCCACTGATAGTGAAAATCATCCACTGCTTTCTTACCACTGCCTTCATCTCTCACTTTCATCAAAGTACTGTCCTTCACTTTCACCAGGGGTTGTCACGTCGGCAGTACATAGTGGTCAGACCTTTTGTAACGGCTTCCACGTCAGCATTCACTTTCTTCCCTATAAAATCCCCCACTCACCACCAAAACAAGGTTTTACTGTCAAATTGAATTCTTAAAAATTCTTTTCTCAAAGCAGTTTTTCATCTCATCTTTCACAAATTTCTTCTATCATTCTACTCAAAATGACAAAATCGAAGCCATCCGCAAAACCCACATCCAAGTCATCATCGAAAACAGCCTCTCAAAAGGCAATCTTCACTGAAATCCCATATAAATCATCTCACAATCTCCTGGGTCTTCTCACAAAACCAGGAACCACCGATGTCTTCAATTCCATCATTAACATCATGGCAAAATCAAAGTACAAAACTTTGTTCACTGCCAATGCACCAATCTATTTGGAGACCCAAAAGGAGTTCTGGAAGAATGCAACCCTTGAAAAACAAGGAGACACTGCAACCACCATACACTCTTCTATAAAGGGTAAAGCTATCCAAATCACACCACAATCCATTTCAGAGGTCTTTCAACTCGATGATCAGAAAGGTAAAACTTCTTTCACTAAAAACGAGTTACAAACTGACTTCATTGAAAGACGGTATGAAGCCACAATGATGAAGAAACTTACCTTACAAAAAGGTTATTTTCCTTCTGCAACCAGATTTTTATTTCATACCCTCCTACTATGTGTTTCAAACAAGACCACTTCTTTCAATGAAATCCCTTTAAAGATTCAAAATCTGGGGTATGCAATTCTTCAAGAAGAAAATTTTAACTACTCTCGGGAAATCTTTAAAGATTTGGTTAATAATGTTGAAACAAAGTCATTCTTACTATTTCCAAGGTTTCTAAGTTACTATTTTGAAAAGAAATTCAGTAAGGATGATTTCGCTGCAATAAATCAAGGTGAGTCTACTCAAATAAACAGCTTAACAACTGAAACTTTTTCAAGAATGTTAGCACCTTGCAAAACACAAGCAGAGGTGCCTGAGCAGAATTTAGCAGCTACCACTGCTCCTCAGGTATCTGCTGCTGAGCCCACTGCTCTAGGTGATCAAAGCAGCAGACCAACTGTTTTGAAACCCACACCTACAAATCCCAAAAAGCCAAACAAAAAGAAAAATCAAAAACCCCCCAAACCAATCAAAACGGCAACTCCGGAGGATGAGATACCAGAGCTACTGCCTGTGACAACACAAATGTCACAAGAAACCACTGCTGCTACTTCCTCACAGCAGTTGGTACAAATATCTCAACCCATAACCAAAACTCCTCCTGCTTCTTCACAAAAAGAACAGGTTGTACACATAGGGCCACCACATTATGATGCTCTGGGAACACTCGTTTCCATCATCCACAGCCCAATGCCCGGGGCAACTTCTCTTTCTACACCCCACCTCAGATCCACAATTCCACCAAAAACACAACTTTTGTTGGATGCAATCGATTTGAACCAGGCATTACTCAGTCCTTCTCAATCACCTGTTAATGAGAATATACCTCAACAACTGACTGAGCCTGATGTATCATTCCTTGCTAACCCACCAACACAACCTGAGGAGGTTACACCCCTTGAGTTACAAGTAACTCTTGGTGGTCATCCAAGTGAAGCAACCACTACAACTGTTGAACGCACTGGTTTACAGTTGGACAGTGGTTACATCAATAAGACTTCCTTGGAGGCAATTCCTTTTATAGCACCTCTGCCAACCACCAGTGGATTTATTTATTCTACTGGCAACATCAAAAGGTTGTCAAGAAGACCCCAGTACCAAGAAAAAGAGGCATCAGTGGTTAATGTTTGGAGTATACTCCCTACCTCTACCACTGATAAAACCACTGTTAGTGGGAAATCAGATGATCCCATTAAATTGGGTGATGATTTAAAATATCAGGATTTGACGGAACGAATTGAAAAGTTAGATACATCTGTTGCAGATCTTAAAAACATGCTATAGCAGGTGTTGAAAACTCAAAAGATGCAATCCACTGCTGTTCCACCTCAAGCACCTGCTCCACCACAGGCATATGCTACAAATGAGCTCTGGAATCTATTTCAACCTTTTCTCCATCATCAAGCACAACTAGCAGATCAGCAACATGAAAAACAT
This sequence comes from Helianthus annuus, assembly GCF_002127325.2. NCBI lineage: Eukaryota > Viridiplantae > Streptophyta > Magnoliopsida > Asterales > Asteraceae > Helianthus > Helianthus annuus. The sequence continues at coordinate 60,407,101 of NC_035447.2, read as the reverse complement.
GTTCAACAGCTGAGAAATGCAATGGAGTCAAGGTTCAAGAACACTTAGGCTGATCTAAAGGCTCTCAAAACTCAGATCCTGCACACCACTGGCACTGCTCCTCCAACAGTTCTCTTCATTGATCAACTTCCCCCCAGATAATGCCAAAAAGGGGGAGAAAATTCAGGAATGGAAAAAGAAGGGAATAGAGGATGGTCTCTACATTGCACCAGAAAATTCAAATTTGACCAAACAGATCCCTCTGCCAGATGGAAGCAAGAAAATTGATGTGACCACTAATGCACTGGCAGAAGCAGTTGCAAGTGTAAAAAGGGATAGAGAGGCCAAAAGGAAAGCCCGGGTGGATTATCCGGATCAGGGTACTTCAGGGTCAAAAGATGATGAAAATCTTGTTGATGAAAAGAAGAAGCCTACAAGAAGAGTAAGGCTACCCAAATCCATTCCAACCAGACGTTCAAAGTCTGTTCCAAAACCACCACCTAAAACAGCTGTTGTAACTCCTGCTGTACCCACTACTGTTGGTACTTCAGTAGTTTCAACATCTGCTCCCACTTCAGCACACACCACTTCAACACACACCACATCCACTGCCTTACCACCATCACCACCAAAAACAAAATCACCTCCTGCCAAAAGGTAGAAGACAGCAGTTGTTACAACATCTGATGCAAAGACAATAGTGGTTGAAACACCAGTTGTTTCAACAACTGTTAGTCAATCACAAATCACTACCACTACATCCACCACCACTGTTCCATCCAAAACATCATCAGCCCCTCCTCAAACAAAGAGGAGAAGGCTAATTCTCAAAGATGATGACACTTCACCATCTCAAACATCTTCAAAATCTTTAGCTCTTGTCACAATACCAAAACCAGTTGCTCTCTCTTCAGTTCGAATGCACAAGCCCTTACCTCCTGCATGTGTTCAGTTTCCTCTTGAACTAGCAGCTGTTAGAGAAGAAATAAAATCATTTTACTATGAGGATGACCCTGCCAAAAGGAGTTTGCCATCAATAAGAGGATATCCCTGGCCTAAAAATGTTGATGAATATTTGAAGATCAAGGCCAAGCAAGCAGAGGATATCTCGAAAAGAAACACACAAGGGAAGTCTGACAAAGAAATTTCTAGAACCTATCAATATCTGCTCACACAAGTCAGTTCCCTAGAACAATTTGCAAAAAATGTCAGTCAACAAATTTCAGAAAGAGCAGCTGAAACTTTGAAGAAAGACTACATTGAAAGCATCATGGCTCACAAGAAGTACAAAGGAGAGAGATACATGTACAAAGAGTGGACTGTTCCTGAGCTTGAAAACGAAGCAGCAAGAATTCAAGACATGATAAAAAGGGAAGTCACTCACACTCCTCCTGACTGGGCAAAGTTTAGAAAGAATGTACCTGACAAACAGGTAGAACTAAAAAGAATGAGAGAAGAACTGGTTGCTGCTAAATATGGAAACAAAAGACAAATTGCTAGATGGAAAGAAGATGTGATCAGGATCACCTACAAAAGGTTTGAGGAATTAAGAAAGAAAGATCCAAAAGTTCCTCAAAAGTCTGACTATCCTGAAGCTGAGGTTTCAAAAAGACCATCAAAGCCGCAAATCAGGAGAACCACTGCTCCAACTGGTGCTGCCATCTATAAAAGAAGGTCACACAAACAGTTGGGAGCTGAAACCATCCAAGAGTTGATAAAAGGAGATGACCTTGTAAAAGAAGGCATAAAGAAAATGATCATAGAAACTCTTGGTTTGGGTCAAACTGCAAATATTGGTCAGCCAGTTATGAATAGGCCAGCCTCACCAAATACCTCTGCAAATAAACATCTCCCAAGAAACCCACCAGGCTCAAAAATACAAAAGTGGGAAACTGACAAACAGACATGCGTATTGACTTTGCTCAGGTCTGGTGGAGAAGTGGAGAAAATATCAAGGGAACAAGCTCTTGGCCTGAGTCTTGAAGATTTGCAGGATCTCCTTGATCTACCACTTAGCAGGGATGATGAAGACACAGATGCCCTTAACTTTGAACTACAATTTAAAGGACAGATAAGGGAACTGTTGATGAGGCAATAAATGTCCACAATAATGAAGAGTTTTGGCATTATCTGTTCCAAGGGGAGATTGTTGGGATTGAACCCTATCAGAGGAACAGATAATTAAAGCCAAAACTGGATCAGAGCAGTGGATCCAGAATAAGCAGATATTTACGTACAAATCTCTCCCCTTGAAAGTGATTTCAACAACTGCTGACCTCCTATCTGCTGGTCTTACAAAACACTGACCTACAACTGCTGCTCATGTAAAGACCTGATGAAAGACTAAAGCCCTGCTGATTCAATCTACTGCTTTGAGTCAAGCTCTGCTGATCCGGACAAGTGCTGTTGGGTTCACAGCAGTGGAAGGTTGCAGCAGCTGATCAGTAGTCTGTTTTGTAATATAATGTAATAACAGTAGTTAACACAGCAGTGTTTGTATAGATCATAGGTTAGAGTTTGTTAGGAGGTTAGATGTCACTTTCATGGTGACGTCAGCTAAGATGCTCAGTAGTTTGCAAGTGCCTATAAATATATCAGTACTTTGTACTGTTCTATTAGCTCTTTTGCACCATCGTCTTCTTTGCACGAACAAACAACTGAGCTCTGGCTAAGGGGGAGTTTGCATTCATTCATCAATCATTGTAATCGTTATTGAAATAAATTCAATCTTCCGATTCATTATGAAGATGTTTGATCAAAGTATTACTCTCGTTTGATTGTATGTAAAGTTTGTTTTCATCATAATTCCGCTGCACACTCATCCATTTTCATTTAAATTACAAACACAAAATACAATCAGAAACAAACTCAGATCCAACAATTTCAACTTGCATCGCCTTCAACATCTCCATTACTTCGTTTCCACCTGAAGAGCTATGACCCGTTTAATATTGCCTTTGAAATCCTTGAAAGTTCGGGTTAGCTTGATTTGAAGGGTTCCCATATCGAAAATTCGGGTGGTTCCTCAACCCGGGGTCGTAAGTGTTAGAATTCATGTTATAGTTTCTACCACCCCCTCCTTGACCTTGTACCGCATGAACTTCTTCATATTGCCCTTCCACCATTCCTTGGCAATTCTCAGCCGCATGACCTATTTCATTGCAAATAGCACAAACATCATAAATTTGATTAGAGGTTTAAACATTACCATCGTCCATTTCATGCACTTGTGTTCGGGTAACGGCCGGTCGTGCTCTCCTTGATGCTTGAGCTTTCCTCTTTGATGTAATTGCCATTTGTTCCAAGAACTCCCAATCATCATTCTCGTAATTTGTGCCAAAAGACCCATTTGTAATGGACATCAAATCACGAGCATCTTCGGCACTCAACCCCTCGTGGAAGGCATTCATCAACTCCCAAAGTTCAATTCCATGATGCGGGCAATTCTTGATCATCATATTGAAGCGCTCGAAGGATTCATGAAACATTTCGCCTTGTTGTTGTTGAAAACTACTCAACCCCTTTCTAGCATCATTGGTCTTTTGGGCGATATAAAACTCATCTAGGAAAATTTGTTGCATTTCCGCCCAAGTGTAAACGATTGCTGAAGGCAAAGTATAGAACCACTTCTTTGCCTTATCGTCCAAAGAAAATTGAAACAAAACCAACTTTACATCATCGGCCGAAAAACCTTGACTCCCAAGAGTGTTGCAAATCGAGTCATAGGCCTCCAAATGGAAATAGGGTTCCTCCGTTGCTAGACCCTTATATTTCGGCAAACTTTGCAAGGAATTAGTCCTTACTTCAAAAGTTCTTCCTTGGTTGTTGTGAGGAATAACCACCGGTGAAGGATTATGAGTAATCACCGGCCTAAAATGTGCTTCAATACCCCTCGCATGTTCTCTAAGATGCCTTCTTGGTACACCAAACCGCCCCCTTGGACGAACAGGACCCATTGGTCTTGTTATATGCCCTTGTGGTGCAATTGGTTGTTGAAATTGTTGTTGTGGCATCGGTGGGTTTTGAATTGGTCTTTGGAATTGTTGTTGTACATTCTGTCGACGAACTTGTTACAATGGTACGGGACGTTGCATTTGTGGCCCTTGTGGCCTCGGCCTAATGTGTTGTGGTATGAGTTGTTGTTGTGGCACTCCACCAACACTTGGCATTCCTTGAAGTTGGCCTTGCACGTAACCGAACTCTCCTTGATCTCCATCACCACCATAAGCATACACATCTTCATCATAACCTTCAAATTCCTCATATCCCTCATCATAACCATCTCCTTGAATTCCCGAAGATTGCCCAAATGGAAGAGTCGAGTACTGAAAACCCGACTGGTTCGAAGGTCTAAAAGTAGAAGTGGCATGGACAATGGTTGAATTTGGTGCTATGGTATAGTTTGAATATGATTGACCCGCACCCGGGAAGAAATGGGACAATGGTGGAATAGTAGTAGAAGGGTTAAAAGTAATGGTTGGTTCTTCTTGAGTGGTAATGGGTTGTGTGGTGTTGGTTGGTGTAACATTATGATGTAAAGTGGGTTCGGTGGTGGTGGTTGGAATTGTGGTATTTGGTGAAGGTTGAGTGGATGTTGGTATAAAAGGTGGTACAGGTTCACCCGTAGTGGGTGGTGGTGGTGGTGGTGGATCCATGTATCGAAGTGGTGTAACCGGTGTGATTGGTGTTGTTGGTGAACCGCTAATTGTGTTTTCCCTTAACAAAATTCTATTTGCTCGCAAAGTTCGTTCAATCTCCGGATCAAATGCCAATGGTGAAAGCTTATGAGAGCTTCTAGTACGCATGCACTTATAAATACCTGCACACTAACACACCCAGCGTAAACCAGAAAATAACAAACTTAAAAACAGCAAAAATAACACACGTTGCGTACTACTCCCCTGCAACGGCACCAAAATTAGATGTGATGTCGTGGTCACAATCAAAGTTAATCCAAATACTACTAATAGCTAGTGGTGAGTAGGTATCGAACACAGGGAGTTTGTGGAAAATGTGTTATTTAAAAGTGTGTCTAAATTAACCAAGTTAAACTAAATGTAATGAAAGTAAAATGCAAGAGTTGGTTTGGTTGATTGAGTTTTAAAAACTACGATTACTAATGTAATTGCAAAAATGGAAATTTGGGTTGTAAACAATTTAGAGACAAATGACTATCTTAGGTTTTCGGATTGCTTCGACATTCGTGCTGACATCCAACTAGAAAGAATCACATAGACATGATTCATGTATGATTACTTGTTGTGATAAAAGGGAACTAAGTACTCGGATTCCTAGAACGCGAGGTTGTTACCCGATGATCAATTAATCAATACCCAAACCCAATTCTACCTATGATATCTCGATTGCCAATGACACCAAGAACGTATAGTTTCGAACAAGATTAGCACACTAATTAACAATTTACAAACAAGCAATCATACACCATAACAAACAAATCATAAAGACAAATTCATTATTCTAGAAATATGAAATCAAAGCACAAAGTCTTACACAAACCACCAACCCAAGATAATCACAAAGTGTTTAGCCACTCATGGCTTGAATCATCATAACAATAGTTTCAATGTTCAACAAGATCAAAGCAACCAAGATTAATGAAAAAGATAGTGTTCTTCACCCCAAAATTCTCCAAAGTTCCTCTCCAATCGTTCACCAAGCAAGTAGTAACCGAAATCATATGATAAGACACAATAAAACATCTTGAAAACAACATTTAATGTGGAAGTTACATGAAAACACCAGTCGGTGCCGTAACCTACGGTCTCCCGCCGTAGGTTACGGTGGTCAGCAAGTTCCGGAATTCATCATTGGCGCCGTAAGCTACGCCAGGCCACCGTAGCTTATGGCACCTATTATGATCTTACGGCCCATATCTTCTGTCTTACGATGATGCAATGTGGCAATTGTGAGGGTGCCGTAGCCTACAGCCTCCCGCCGTAGGTTACGGCACTGAGTGACCTTTTACTTTATTTTCTTCTTTTAATTCACCGTTTCTTCAATTCCTTCTTAGCCGACTTTAAACATCCATCCATGCTTCCTAAAACCATCATCTGGAACACTTTAACACCTGCATCATCAACATCTTGTGATTACCTAATTCAAGCAAATAACCGGATAAAGTATGGGATTTTAGTCTATTTAAAGGTCTTAAGGGTTGTCCTACGGACCACCCGTCAACCGGCGAGGGTTTCCGGCGACTTCATGTTGCCTATTTTGTCAGATCGAAATTGATGGTGCTCCATGGCTCGTGATTTTGACGACGATTAAATGATGACTGAAACAATGGAGCCCCAATCTGTCATGCAGTTATAGATTGGGGATGGTTGGGTTCGATTATCGCCGCTACCGGTGGCAGCATGTCTTCTAACGACTTAATAGATTCAGACAACCAGTATGTGGACGCGATAATTTTTCAAAGAAAAAGTGCTACTTAAACGGTGGTGGGAGAGCTGGCTGGTCGTGTGCGAATATTCAAACAACCACACCTGAAACGTCTTATGCAGAATCGATAATTTTCCCAAAGAAAGAGTTGATTTTGTAACAACGATGGTGATAAAGCCGTCAGTGGTAGATGGACAGTTTGCAAAAAAAAAAAAAAAAAAAAATCCTTGGCGAATAATGAGCTTCCTGGTTAAAAAAGAAAAAAATTCCTTGGCGAATTGCAAGCTGCCATGGCAGCTGGTTGCACTGTTCATCTTCGAAAATGTTATAGAGTTAATTAATGGTCACATGCTCCTCACATAATGGGAAATTAAGTAATTTCACCCACCTAAATAAATTTCCTATATAAACATAACTCATGCCTTATCTAATTCCCCTCATCTTCTTCAAATTTTCCCTCTCACCCCATGTCCACAATCAGTGGCGGAACCAGACTTTTATGTCCGAGGAGTCGCAATGTAATTTGTATAGACACAAAAGTATACACATTTATGTTTTGTAATTGATGTGCTACAACCATTTTATATTAGTAACTTTAAGTTAGACATTTTTTTCCCGATAATTATCTGTTTTAAGATTTTTTAATGAAAGTTTATTATTAAAAAGCTAGATCTATATTAAAGTAAATTAAATAATATATTATAGAGTTAATTGCTCGGATAGTCCTTGTGGTTTCACGTTTAGTCCTCACCTTTTGGAAATAGCAGGTATGCTCCTTATGGTTTGTTATTTTGTTACTTGGATAATCTCCTGAGTAAATGTAAGTTATTTTGGTCAGCTAAGTTGGTGTGAAATTACTAAATATTCTTTACTAAACATAAAAATCTAATTTATTATTTAAAAAATTTTATTAATAAATAATTCAAACCTACCTTTCTTCTTCTCAAATCTTCATCTTCTCTATTTTACCAAACCCTAAAACCCACACCCTTGCACACTTCAATCACCCAAAATCCACAACCTCAGGGACGGATCCAGCCCACATTTGTGGGTTCCCAGGAACCCAGTGCGTTAGGAAAAAATAGAAAAATTAGTGAGAACCTTTAAGAATTTAGATAAAAAAAAATAGTGAGAATTAAAGAGAATTTACCAAAAGGAACCCATTAGAATAAAATCCTGGATCCGCCACTACACAACCTTTCAACTTAACATTCAGGGAGAAGAGGTTTGGACATAGCTGCAAGTCGAAAACATTCTATGTAACAATCCTCAAGAAAACCGACACCCTCGATTATGTTTTTTTTCGCCACCCTAAAAATATTTAAATTGTCCTAATATGTCTTAATTAAATATACCCCATATGTGAAAACCAAGCCCGAAATATAATATGACATTAAAAATAATTAAAAACAAGTTTATTTAAGTTGAGGCGGGCCGCGTAGGACCCTACCTCAACATTCACGTGGGCGGTATAGAGGTTTTAATCAGATTTCGTTAAGCCATAAGTTGAGGTGGGCCGCATGAACCCCACCTCAACCTTACTCGGGCCGCGTGAGATTAGAATTGTGGCGCAGCCCTGGGCCGCCACGTGGCCCAACACCCGGCAGACCTACACATCGACTCAGCCCAGCTACATGTTTGACCAGGGTTGACGCGGGCCGCGTAACCCTAGTCTTTGCCTTACGCGGGCCGCGAGAAAGACAGATTACAACCCAATATAAGAGGGCAACGGGCCTTCAGTTCCGATCGTTCAAAATTTCTTTTCTTTCTCTCAAAATTAAATAACGGGCATTATACTCGAGTCTAATACCCCCTAAATAGCGAGGTTCTGCCACGATGTAAGTATTATAACCCTGGAGACGTATTAGATACTCTGTCTGATTGATCTAGGGTTCCGTAACGGCTGTCGTGGTTCTGCCCGACGTAGTCGTTGGAATACCGTCTCGGGGAGGGTATTACTAATGTTAAAATGTGTTATTATACTAACACACGTGCATTTGTGTAATTTATAGATTCCCAGGAAATCCTTACTGAAAACCCTAAAACAGCAATGTGAGTAATCCTCTTTTTGTTAACTGTTTTTACAAAACCTCACATGATTAATTATATATTAAGCAGTTATTGAGTATTTGTAAGAATACAATTATCGTGGGTATGTTGGGGTTTTGTATACAAATTTTTTTACCACATGGTCAAGGAGTAACATTTCCACAAGTCAGGTCTGACAGTACCGACGGGTGATAATTGGTATAACTTGTAAACAAATGTAATTGCGAGATCGCCCTCAATACTGTACACTGTGAAATGGTTTTACTTAAATTTGATTAAACTGGGATTCACTCACCAGTATTTCCCACTGACAAAATGTTTTTAAAACGCGTTTTAGGTAACAAAATGTGAAAGCCGAATAGAAGCCAGCTGGACAGCATTGAAGGCTTGGAAAAGTGGCAATAAAGTTTCCTAAGAATAAAATAGATGTTTTGTTAAATAAAATAGGATTTATTCCTATAAAAGTGTGTATACTGGAAACTTGTGTTTTACCCATGTGTTTAATGTTATAAAATGTGGTGGTTTACTCTGATAAAATATTTCCTAACTACGGTTCTGATGAAAATTTCCGCTGCCAAATTAGACAATAACGTGATACCACCGAAACTGGCTTGCAGCCGCCCGTTCCCGGGGATTAGGGATTGGGGGCTGTGACAGAAGGTGGTATCAGAGCTATGCCACTGATTCAGCCACAGAAGTGTTCCGCTGACACCAAAATTCAAAGTGTTAGGAAATAAATTACGGAAATACGTGCATAATTGTATTTTCTTGTTATGTGTTATCTGACTATCTGTTAGTTTACAGTATGAGCGACCAAGGACCATCTGACGCATATCGTCAATTGTCTGGTTCGCCTAGAAGCGAAGGCACCTCCTCTTCTCAGCCTGCCCTCTCGGGGTACTCTGCTGATACGGAAGAAGGAATCTTTGTGTTTAAGGCTCAATCTGAAGAGCCATTTCCTCAGAAAAAGAGGGGATGGTTCAGTAGGGGAGCACACGAGCGTAGGAAACGTATGAAAAAGTTACAGGAACAACAAGTGTTAGCCGCAGCCAAAAGAGAAACTGATGCCTATGCCCAGGATATGCTCAATAGGGGAATAGCTAATATCCATATCTTAGCAACCACTGCAGCTGACCCAAACCTGGAGCAAATGCTAGCACCCCAACCACAACCACCAATTCCTGACCAACCCATGGAGATAGAAAACCCTGACAACTAAATAGAAATGCCTGATTTCAACCCGGAGGAGATATCTAGGGTACCTGCACCAAATCCCCTAGACCCAAACAATTACGACCCCTGGTGGGACGACGTTAGGGACTATGTGCAATGCTACCCGATACAGGAAAATGTGCCAATACCTAATCTAGGAGCCTATCCAGGGTTAGATCCTCAAGATCCCTATTACGATAACGATGCATACATTAGGGAGATCTTAGAAAATCCTTACCCATACCAGGCCCCATACCAGGAACCCGCACCTCAGATTCCAAACCCAGTCCTAGAACCTGCACCCCCAATGAGTGCAGAAAATGTACAAGAACTTAGGACTTTCGGTGAGGAAATTTTAGAAAGCAGTGAGAGAATGAGACAGGTAGGAGAGCGTCTCATATGGAAATACGACGAGCGCAATATGGATTTTTGGATGAATCCATATCCATGAATGTGATGGTGGGAACAGTAGTAATAATAATATAATATAATATAATATAATAATAATAATAATATATGTGTGTATATGTTAGAAAAAAAACTACGGATGCATATTACTAGTATTGTAGCTTTACATTTCAGTCGGTATTGTAATTTTAATTTCAGTACTGGTGTGTAATAGATGCATAATATATGAATAGAGTAAAAGTCGCAATGCTCGACGCTTTTGACCAAAAGTGCATGTCATGTGATTGGCTATATTCACATATTATTGGTGATATTAATATGTGGTAAATGTTTAAAATTCAAATGGACAACGAAGTGAATCAGGAAAACCAGAATGATAATATCCAGAACGACAACCACTCAAATAATTATAATCTGAATAATGAAAATCCGAACAACAATGGAAACCAAATGGATAATAGTGTCGTTCAGCATATAGTGGCACAAGGAATTGTAGATGCAATGCCATTTATTATTCAAACGGTTCAAGAAGCGAATTATAAAACTATAAAAGTAAGCATAGCAGTAAGCGACCAACTGAACCGGAACACAGCGTGAACAATGGACCGTACTTCAAGTGCCCATTCTCAAAAAAAGAAGAACCATGCCATATGGTTGTTCTTACAAAGAATTCTGGTCCTGTAAATCAATAGAATTCTCGGGCAATGAAGGACCCATTGCAGCTCTATGTTGGATAGAGAAAACTGAAGCTGTTCTGAAAATAAGCAAGTGTGCTGAAGAAGATAAGATAATGTTTGCTTCTAATTTATTTAAGAATTCAGCCCTAGAATGGTGGAACACTATCCTCTGGTCAAGGGGAAGCGACAGGGTTTATAACATGGAATGGGAGGAGTTTAAAAATATGGTAGAAAGGAAATTCTGCCCTCCCAATGAAAAAGAGCAGATACCAAATAAGTTTTTGAACCTTAGAATGACTGGGGTAGATAGCAAGGGTTATACTACCACATTCTTTGAATATGCTAGAATAGTACCAACTCTTGCATCACCTGAACCGGTATTAATCTCCCGTTACATCTGGGGATTAATCGGAGAGATTAGACATGTAGTCAAGGCAGCTAGACCCCAAACCATAGAAGAAGCTGTAGAACTAGCCAATACCTTGACTGATGAACTTGTGCGAACTAGAGAAGAAGACTAGAGGAGAAACCTAACCCAAAGGCTTACTCAAGAATTCCGTTCTGGGAATTCCAACCGTAGGAATGTAGCTTCTACCTCTGCACCATATTGCAGGATCTGCAAGAAGAAGCATTCTGGGAAATGCTCTACTCACTTCAATTACTGTAAAGCACCAGGACACAAGGAACAAGATTGCAAGAGGAAAACCAGTAATGGATTATGCTTCAACTGTGGAGAAAAAGGTCATATCAAGCTAAACTGTCCGAAGTTAGCTCCAACTGCAAACAACAAGAACACTAAAAATACTAGAGCAAATTTGTTCTAACTGCAGGTGAAGCCAAGATGATTCCGGACATCATAGCTGGTACGTTCTTAGTTAATGATATTTTTGCTAAAGTATTATTTGACTCTGGTGCGAACCAAAGTTTTATTAATACTCCGTTTTGCAAACTTCTAAATCAATCATTAACTAAACTACCACAAGAATGTCTAGTAGAGACAGCCAATGGAGAAACCGTCAGGATTTCTGAAATCTTGCAGGGAGCAAGAATAGAAATTTTTAATCAAAAATTTATTGCAAACCTCTACCCAATGAATCTGGCAGGATTTGATGTTGTGTTAGGAATGGATTGGTTAATAGCCAATAAAGTTAATATTTTATGTGATCAAAAGTCAATTCAAGTAAATTCACCAAGGGGTGAAAAGATCACAATTAAAGGAGATAAACCATCTAGATCCACTAAATTCATCTCTGTGATGAAAACTGCAAGTTATATAAGAAAAGGGTCTATAGTGTATTTAATTTCTATAATCACTAACACTAAAGGAAAAGAACTAAAAGACATTCCAGTAGTGTCCCAGTTTCCAGATATCTTTCCAGAGGAATTGCCAGGACTGCCGCCAGACAGGGAAGTTGAATTCAGAATTCAGCTGCTACCAGGGACAGCATCGATTACCAAAGCACCTTACCGTTTGGCACCAGCCGAAATGCAAGAACTGAAGAAACAATTAGACGAATTGTTAGATAAAGGATTCATACAACCAAGCTCATCACCATGGGGAGCACCGATTTTGTTTGTTAAAAAGAAGGACGGATCAATGCGTATATGCATTGACTACCGTGAATTAAACAAGGTCACGATTAAGAATCGGTATCCATTACCAAGAATCGATGATCTGTTCGATCAATTGCAAGGAGCTCGATTTTTCTCTAAAATCGATTTAAGATCAGGATATCATCAATTAAAGGTACAGGAAGAGGACATTCCTAAAACCGCATTCAGAACAAGGTATGGTCATTATGAATTTACTGTCATGCCATTTGGTTTAACCAATGCCCCAGCTGCATTTATGGACATGATGAACCGAATATGTAAGCCATATTTGGATAAATTCATAATTGTCTTCATCAATGATATTCTAATTTACTCTAAGAATAAAGAAGAACATGCAAAGCATTTGCATTTACTTTTAAGTCTATTAAGAAAGGAAAAGCTTTACACAAAATTTTCAAAGTGCGAGTTTTGGTTAGAGCAGGTACAATTTCTTAGACAGTTAGTTAACCATGAAGGAATCCATGTGGATCCAACCAAGATCGAGGCGATTACCAAATGGAAAACCCCTGAGTCACCAACCGAGGTTAGAAGTTTCCTAGGATTGGCCGGTTATTATAGAAGATTTATCCGAGATTTTTGTAGAATAGCCATTCCTTTAACCAAGTTAACCTGTAAATCCATTAAGTTTGAATGGGGACCAAAACAAGAAGAAGCCTTTAGAATCCTGAAGCAAAGATTGACCCATACACCTATACTAGCGTTACCAGAAGGAACTGAAGACTTTGTAGTCTTTTGTGATGCTTCTAAGTTAGGTTACGGATGCGTGTTGATGCGACGTCAAAAGGTTATAGCTTACGCCTCTAGACAGCATAAGAATCATGAAGAGAATTATTCAACCCATGATTTGGAATTAGGAGCCATAATTTTTGCCCTTAAGATTTGGAGACATTATCTCTATGGTAGTAAGTTTACCATATTCATAGATCATAAAAGCTTAAGATATGTTTTCGGGCAAAAAGAGCTGAATATGAGACAAAGACGCTGGATGGAATTGCTTAGTGATTATGATTGTGATATCCAATATCATGCAGGAAAAGCCAACGTAGTGGCTGATGCTTTAAGTCGAAAGTATCACGAAAAGCCAAAAAGGGTAGGTTCTCTTAAATTAAATCTACAGGTAGATTTAAATGATCAAATTAAAAGAGCACAAGAATCAGTAATCAAGGATGATACTGAAAAATTAAAAGGGATGATTAAGGAGTTATAACAAGGAACATATGGAATTTGGAGATTCCATAAAAAGAGAATTTGGATACCTAAATTAGGAAATTTACGTCACCGTATATTAGAAGAAGCCCATAAGTCAAAATATACGATGCATCCAGGAAGTGATAAGATGTACCAGGATTTAAGGAAAAATTTATGGTGGATAGGAATGAAAAAGGATATAGCAGCTTGTATTTCTAGATGTTTAACTTGTTCACAAGTCAAAGCTGAACACCAGAAACCCTCAGGATTGTTGCAACAATTGGAGATGCCAGTTTGGAAATGGGAATTGATAACAATGGATTTTGTTACCAAGTTACCCAAAACAAGAAAAGGTAATGATACAATCTGGGTGATTGTAGATAGGCTAACCAAGTCAGCTCATTTCTTACCAATGAAGGAAACTTTTAGTATGGAACAATTAGCCAAATTGTATGTAAATGAAATTGTTTCATTACATGGAATTCCTTTATCAATTATTTCTGATAGGGATAGCCATTTTACCTCTCATTTTTGGTCAAGTTTCCAAATGGCAATGGCAACCAAGTTGAATCAAAGCACAGCTTACCATCCTCAAACGGACGGGCAAAGTGAAAGGACAATTCAGACAATGGAAGACATGCTTAGAGCTTGGGTAATCGATTTCAGAGGTAATTGGGATGATCACTTACCTTTAATAGAATGTTCTTATAATAATAGTTATCACACGAGTATCAATGCTGCACCATTTGAAGCAGTTTATGGACGAAAGTGCAGAACCCAGTCTGTTGGGCAGAAATTGGGGAAAAGCAACTATCTGGACCTGAGATAGTGCAGGAAACAACCGATAAAATCATTCAAGTCAAGGAACGACTGAAAGCGGCACGTGATCGACAGAAGAGCTACGCTGATAACAGACGTAAGCCGTTAGAATTCCAGGTAGGTGACAAGGGATTGTTAAAAGTCTCTCCTTGGAAAGGAGTAGTAAGATTCATCAAGCGAGGGAAGCTAAGTCCCAGGTATATTGGACCTTTTGAGATTATTAAAAGAATAGGACCTGTAGCCTATCAGCTACAACTGCCAGAGGAAATGGCAGGAATACATGATGTATTTCATGTATCTAATCTCAAGAAATGCCTAGCTGATGAATCACTTGTAGTACCTCTTAAGGATATAGAGGTAAATGAACAACTCAAGTTTGTAGAGAGGCCTCTACAAATTGAAGATAGGAAAATTAAGAATCTCAAGCATAAGAGATTAGTTCTGGTTAAAGTGAAGTGGGACTCCAAACGAGGAACTGAATACACATGGGAGCTTGAATCAGAAATGCAAAAGAAATATCCGCACTTATTCCAGTAGATCTCGAGGACGAGCTCTAAAACAAGGTGGGGAGGATGTAACAATCCTCAAGAAAACCGACACCCTCGATTATGTTTTTTTTCGCCACCCTAAAAATATTTAAATTGTCCTAATATGTCTTAAATATACCCCATATGTGAAAACCAAGCCCGAAATCTAATATGACATTAAAAATAATTAAAAACAAATTTATTTAAGTTGAGGCGGGCCGCGTAGGACCCTACCTCAACATTCACGTGGGCGGTATAGAGGTTTTAATCAGATTTCGTTAAGCCATAAGTTGACGCGGGCCGCGTGAACCCCACCTCAACCTTACGCGGGCCTCGTGAGATCAGAATTATGGCGCAGCCCTGGGCCGCCACGTGGCCCAACACCCGGCAGACGTACACATCGACTCAGCCCAGCTACATGTTTGACCAGGGTTGATGCGGGCCGCGTAACCCTTGTCTTTGCCTTACGCGGGTCGCGAGAAAGACAGATTACAGCCCTATATAAGAGGGCAACGGGCCTTCAGTTCCGATCGTTCAAAATTTCTTTTCTTTCTCTCAAAATTAAATAGCGGGCACTATACTCGAGTCTAATACCCCCTAAATAGTGAGGTTCTGCTACGATCTAAGTATTATAACCCTGGAGACGTATTAGATACTCTGCCCGATTGATCTAGGGTTCCGTAACGGCTGTCGTGGTTCTGCCCGACGTAGTCGTTCGAATACCGTCTCGGGGAGGGTATTACTAATGTTAAAATGGGTTATTATACTAACACACGTGCATTTGTGTAATTTATAGATTATTCCCAGGAAATCCTTACTGAAAACCCTAAAACAACAATGTGAGTAATCCTCTTTTTGTTAACTGTTTTTACAAAACCTCACATGATCAATTAATTAAGCAGTTATTGAGTATTTGTAAGAATACAATTATCGTGGGTATGTTGGGGTTTTGTATACAAAATTTGTTACCACCTGGTCAAGGAGTAAATTTCCACAAGTCAGGTCTGACAGTACCGACGGGTCATAATTGGTATAACTTGGAAACAAATGTAATTGCGAGATCGCCCTCAATACTGTACACTGTGAAATGGTTTTACTTAAATTTGATTAAACTAGGATTCACTTGCCAGTATTTCCCACTGAAAAAATGTTTTTAAAACGCGTTTCAGGTAACAAAATGTGAAAGCCAAATAGAAGCCAGCTGGACAGCACTGAAGGCTTGGAAAAGTGGCAATAAAGTTACCTAAGAATAAAATAGATGTTTTGTTAAATAAAATAGGATTTATTCCTATAAAAGTGTGTATACTGGAAACTTGGGTTTTACCCATGTGTATAATGTTATAAAATGTGGTGGTTTACTCTGATAAAATATTTCCTAACTACGATACTGATGAAAATTTTTGCTGCCAAATTAGACAATATCGTGATACCACGGAAACTGACTCGCGGCCGCCCGTTCCCGGGGATTAGGGATCGGGGGCTGTGACATTCTATCAGTGAAGTGGAACAATAGATCTTTCGTCCACCCCTTTCTCTGTTCTCTTCAAGAGAATCATCAAATTCCAACATAACGACATTATTGGAAGACATAAACAGAAAGCACCATAAAACATTTCAAAACACCAACACAACAACCCCTGCTAAATCCTTGATGTCTGCTGTAGAAGTTGAAAACAGAAATCCTGAAACCAACACTATTCAAATGACACCTTCAGGTTCTGTCTTGATGCAGACTGCAATGACACCCGCTCCACCACTGAAGACGGGAGAGATTATCGAGTACTCTTTTGAAGAAATGAGAGCTGGTTTTCTGCTTCCAAGAGCACATTTCAAGTCAATTGCTGCAAATTAATCGATTTGGATTTGTTTTTCTTTCTATGTTTTAAGTCATTTGTAATCGGCTTTTACTCAACTTTTAATGTTTTCTAAGACAAGTTGAATTACAAGGTGTTAGTGTTGATCTGATTAAGTTGAATATGAAAGGTTATGGATTTTGGGTGATTGAAGTGTGCAGGGGTGTGGGTTTTAGGGTTTGGTAGAATAGAGAAGATGAAGATCTGAGGAAGAAGAAAGGTAGGTTTGAATTATTAATTAATAAAAGTTTTTGAATAACAAATCAGATTTTTATGTTTAGTAAGGACAATTTATTAGTAATTTCACACCAACTTAACTGACCAAACTAACTGACATTTACTTAGGGACTATCCGAGTAACAAAATAATAAATCATAGGGAGCATACCTGCTATTTCCAAAAGGTGGGGACTAAACGTGAAAAAACGTGAAACTACAAGGACTATCCGGGCAATTAACTCTATATTATATAGAAAGGGTAACAACATAAAAAAGCAGATTTTTTTAACTGCTTCATATAAAACAAAACAATAACGAATTAACAAAGAAATTAATAAATTAATAAAAGACTTATTTCACTTGCTTATATTATTTTTAAGTAGTTTTTAAAGCCAAAAAAACATTTCAAAAAGTTAATAAGGTTTTTTTTAAGTTTCCACTTGGGCCGTGAATTGAATTTTGAAGCCCATGTAATCAAATAATAGGCCTTTACACATTTGTACTTTTTGTCACTTATCTGTTATCTTCCAAATCTAACAAGAGTCAACAGAACCATCGCTGAACTAACGGTCTACCACCGTGTAAGACCCTTTCATACACTTTTATTATTATATAACATCAGATGCATGAAAATTTCTGTTTTTCCAAAACATGGGTAAAACGACTTTTACATAGTGTTTTAAAACCTTCAAACGATATTTACAAAGTTTAAAACATCCCAAAAAGACGGTTATAATCATTACACATAAGTTTAATAACAAAAGAAACTATTAAAGTAGCGGAATCTCTGTTGATTTGTGTGTTCAATTCTTTCATATGCTTGATCGTCATCCGAAGATTTGTATGAGCTGCCTAAAAACAAAACCACTCAAACTTATTAGTTATGATCCTTAAAACAAGTTTACATAATTTTCTGAGCTTCAAACAAAAAACAACAAAAATTTTCCAACTATGAGCCTCGTCGCGTGCCGCGAAAAAGTCATGCCAACATGCCGCGTGTCGCGACAGGTGTCGCGTGCCGCGACGCTATAATGCCTTCGCTGTCGCGTGACATGACAAGCCCAATTCGACAGAAAGTTTGGTTCAGGTCTGTACTTTTCCCAGCCAAACTTAGTTTTACAAAAATCATTATAACTTCTTCGTTATTGATCCAAATTAAGTCACGCTTCATCCTACGTGATCGTAATTCGATCATCTATACTATGGAATCAAAATCCAACATTTACATAAACAATTTTCTTAAATTTAAACCCTCGGCTTATAATAATTTCCAAGTTATTTTGACCCGTTTGTGTTTTATGAACAATAACTTGGTTTTAAATTTTCAACTTCTAGGAGATTAACTCCTATAAACAAATCAAAATGACGGAGCGTTATACATGCAATTTATGCGCTCTTATTTATATGTGTATGTTTATTCAACCTGTTCAACCTTAATTACTTAAACGAATTTAACACGAATCCTTTAATTTGAATTCGCCATCTTTTAGTCATACTCAAACCTGAGTTTATGACTTATATTCATCCTTAATCGTTTCTCGGCTAACGACTATAATGCGTATTATTCAAGAATCCGGGCATTATTTTGAAGTCTTTTATCGTGCGACCTTCCCGGTTCGCGTCAAGACAACAATTTGACCCATTTAACATTTATTAAGGACATACATCGCTTTATGTTACCAAAGTTCACTACTTTGGTTATTTTGACCCGTTTGGTTTATTAACGAAACTCATCGCTTTCTTATAACCAAACATGCATTTTTCGAGTCATTTTGACCCGTTTAAACATTTAAGTGGAATCCACCACTTTTACGTTTTGACTTATTGCTATACCCTAGTTATTTTGATCGGTTAATACATACGGAAATCCTCCATTTTAGTATTAACCAAACTTCATAACAATTCAATTATCATTCATGTAACTAAACATAAGATACAAGCGAAATTTTACGAACCATAGAGTCGCGTACCTTTAAAGCTTTCCTTTCAAACGACTATCCGTTCCGCCTTGACTACATGACGATCCACCCAAATAGTCTATAGGATCCAATTCGAACATATCTCTTAGAATTCATATTTCCATATACGACCTACAACGCGTCTATCTAAATTAATTAAGTGACTCTTCCATGTTTATCACTTATTTCAAGTTCATTTAGACATTTTGTCGAACATCTTAAGGGCGTAATCCTTATAAGACTATTATCATGTTCATGATTTACTAGTTAACCAGATCAAAACATCAATTTCATACTAATATGACAAGAATATCATAAACGACACTTGAACTTGCATTATAACAATTAAATAACATCAATTATCACAATGATTCAAGTAGTTTTCTCAAAATCCATATAACCCACATATGATACACATTGAAAACACTAGGTTATTGTGACAACCTGAGACTTCAAGGTCTTTCCTCTACGCATCACTTGTTTTTCAATCCTATGTTCATAACTCGTTTACATTGTATCATGTGCCTGGTATAGGAATGAGTATAGTATTACTATGTTTGGTTGTTGCATGAAAAGTTAGAAATTGTTAATGTCTAATATTTGGTCTTAACTTGTGCATACCACATTCATATTGACGAAGAATTCATAACGACGAAGAACCCTAGTTCTTCGTCACATGCACTTCCTGACGAAGGATAAGTCTTTGTCACAACCAATCTTGACCAAGAATTGATTCTTCGCCAAAGGGATACTTCGTCGAAAGGGCCCTCGGCCCAGGTTGATTCGCGGCCCAGAACGAGCCCGACGGTTATTATTATTGTTTGCCTGGGGAAAATCCACAGTCATCCTTAACCTGCATTATCAAACCCTAAGCACTCCTCTCTTCTCCTTTGCAAACCCGACGGCAACTGGTGAATTTTGGGACGAAATTCCCTTTCAAGTTGGGGATGATGTGGTACCCGGGGAAAATCCACAGTCATCCTGATCTAACACCTTGCGGCTTTGGACTACTTATCAAATTTCGGGACGAAATATCTTTCAAGTTGGGGATGATGTGACAACCCGAGACTAAAAGGTCTTTCCTTACGCATCACTTGTTTTTCAATCCTGTGTTCATAACTTGTTTACGTTGTATCATGTGCCTGGTATAGGAATGAGTATAGTATTACTATGTTTGGTTGTTGCATGAAAAGTTAGAAATTGTTAATGTCTAATGTTTGGTCTTAACTTGTGCATACCACATTCATATTGACGAAGAATTCATATCGACGAAGAACCCTAGTTCTTTGTCACATGCACTTCCTGATGAAGGATGAGTCTTCGTCACAACCAATCTCGACGAAGAATTGATTCTTCGCCAAAGGGATACTTCGTCGAAAGGGCCCTCGGCCCAGGTTGATTCGCGGCCCAGAACGAGCCCGACGGTTATTATTATTGTTTGCAAAACTTAACCTGCATTATCAAACCCTAAGCACTCCTCTCTTCTCCTTTGTAAACCCGACGGTAACTCTATTCCCCTCTCAAAGATCTTCATGATTTCCATCTCGGTTCTCTCGGTTAGTGCATAATTACCATTGGTTGATTGAACTTCTTGTCGTACTAGGTTGCATAAGACCATGATGAGTTGTTTGATGTGTTATTACTTAATGTTCGATAGATATGATTACATGATATTAGAAGTCTAGATGAAAACATTGGGATAACCAACTGTTAGATCTAACATAGAAGCATGAATAATGATGATCGATGATCTAGGGGACTATACATGGTTAGATTATTATGATTGTTATGTATATCGAGATTTAGACATTGGATTGGAATGGTACTTGTGAATTAATGATTGATCTGTTCATCTGGTATGAAGTTGTCAAATGATAAATTGGTTAGCAATGGGTAAATAGTAATTAGGGTTCTTGTGGAAATCATGTTTACCTGTTGAGGTGCAGCGGCGAAACTTCCCACGAAGAACCCAAGTCGACGAAGTATGGTTCTTCGTCGACTGGTCTTCTCGACGAACAATTATGAACCTTCGTCGACTGGCTTATGACAAACCATAAGGATACTTCGCCATATTCGTTATCGACGAAGTATGATTCTTCGCCATATGGATCTTCGCCGTACTCAACCCCGACGAAGGATAGACGTTCGCCGGAGGATTCTCGCCAAGGGAGCATCCCACGAAGAATGGATTCTTCGTAGAGATGATGCATGTGTGTAAACAAACAGAAAAGTTTATGATGTAATGATGATGGATGTCTGTGTTTATAAGATCTATGTGTTGCTTAGAATGAGAAACTTGGTTTGACTTATGAGAGTAGCAAACCCACCTGTTTTGTGTTATTATGTGACATGCACATGGGATGTGAACTTGTATGCGAACTGAGTATTTGCTACATGTTATATAGTGATCTTTGTGATGAATGCAATCTGTGTGAAATACGTGACTTGGTTGATTATGAAACTGATATTATTGGTAACCACGGTAGGGTTTGGTTGACTTACTGGAACGGGTAACTTAATATACCGAGCAAATCTAAGGTGAGTTCACTGCCTTTTTCAAGCATGCGTCCCGGGGTGGGACATCTGGTAAATATTCCGGAGAGGAATGTCAAGTAAATGGGTTTAACTGGAATGTTAAACTTGGGATATTAGTTAATACACTCATATCTATCATTTAAGTCCCATCATATACCGAACTACTTGCCGGGGAGGCAACGGGGTTATTAGTTGATAGCGCTATTAGGTTTGGCACCCTCACACCATACCGGGGAGGACGGGCGTGAACTAATTACCTTAACCACTCGACCAATGTTTGATAGAGCATTGGGGAAGGGCAAATAATCTGGAGCCATCTTGCGGTACTTGAGTTATTAACAACATTTTATTTCTGAAAAGCTTTAAACTGAGATCTGGTAACTAATCCTGATAACAAACTTTGAACTCACCAGCGTTGTCTGATACACTTGTCTGCATGCTTGCAGGTCGTTAGATTCATGGTTATGGAATTTTCTATCTGGGAGTGCTGGAGTGGTCATGGGTCGTGGCTCTTGGATACATGTTCATTGGCTTCGCACATTTGTTTTGAAATAATTGAATGATGAATTACATTATGCTTCCGCTGAACGTATTGGTTTTAAGTTGTGATTTGAAATTACTTTATTAAATAAATGGAAACTTTTATTTAATATCTTGTTATAGTTCAATGTGATTGGTGGCTGACCCTGGTACGTAACACGTCCCGCGGTGTTTCCGCATGTGGTATTTTGGGGGTGTGACAGTTATAACATGAATTCATCAATTTCTTATCTAAGACTTGTGTCCTAGACCTTTAATCATCCTAATTTTACCATAGCATCAATGAATTCTTCAATAACTTCAATTATGAGAATTCAAGAAGAATCAAACATTACCAAAGATCGAAATTAAACATACCTTGTGATCCTCTAACTATAGTGATCACGAATTTAGCTTAGAATCAAGTTCAATTGGGTTTTCTCTCTTTGATTTTGATGAGAAATTGAGTGAGTTTAGGGTTTTGTAGATGAACTCTATTCCTGCCCTGTGTTTTTGATCGACGAGAGGGTTCTCACACACCAAGTGTGTGTGTTTTAAAACTTCTTGTTTTAAATAAAAGATCTTTCAAGAATGTCGAATTTAGTCTCTCTAGTTTTAGGTTATGTAAAATGACTAACATCACTTGTTTCCCATCTTTTTATAACTAAATTTTTTACTAGGTTAATTATTCCTAGTTTTAATTTCACTATTTTATTTTCGTTATTAATAATTATACATGTATACACGTATATATAATTTAATATTTTAGGGGTGTTACAAGTCTATCCTCCTTAAAGAGGTTTTCGTCCTTGAAATCGTAATACGTACCAAATAAGGAAGGGTATAAGCGTCTCATCTCTTCTTCGGACTCCCAAGTGGTGTCCGATCCCTTCCGATGTTCCCATTTGACTTTTACTTGATCGATTTCCTTATTCCTTAAGCTTTTAACCTTTCGATCAAGAATTGTGATAGGCTTTACAACATAATTCAGTTTATCGTCAACTTCAATGTCGTCGTAGCTTATATAAGCTGTTTCATTAGTTAAGCGCTTTCGCAGATGTGGAACATGGAAAGTGTTGTGTATACTGCTCAATTCTTCTGGCAGTTCGAGTCGGTATACTACTTTACCCACACGTTCCGTGATTTTGAATGGCCCAATAAATCTTGGACTCAATTTCCCCCGTTTTCGAAATCGGATGACCCCTTTCCAGTGAGATACTTTAAGCATAACCATATCACCAACCTGAAACACAATTGGTCTTTGTCCCGATCTTGGGCAGCCTTTAAATGAGCTCGGATCACTTCAATCTTTTCATTAGTGATCCTGACTACATCATTATGGGCTAATTCTCGCGGACCCACTTCATTACAACACACCAGGGTTCAACACTTTCTGCCGTAAAGTATTTCGTATGGGGCCATTCCAATACTGGAATGATAGCTGTTGTTATATGAAAATTCAACTAGTGGTAGATAGACATCCTAGCTACCGCCAAAATCAATAATACATGCTCATAGCATGTCTTCGAGCGTTTGAATAGTTCTTTCGCTTTGCCTATCGGTCTGAGGATGATATGCGGTACTAATGAACAACTTAGAACCCCCTGCTCTTGGAAATCGTGCCAAAAGTTTGAAGTAAACCGTGTATCTCTATCCGATACGATAGACACCGGCACTCCATGGCGAGATATGATTTCATTCGTATATACTCCCGACATCTTCTCAGAAGTGTATGTCTCGCAAATCGGAATAAAATGAGCACTCTTGGTCAATCTATCAACTACTACCCATATGGCATCAAACCCATATGTTGTTCTTGGTAGTTTAGTTAACAGATCCATAGTGATGTGCTCCCATTTCGACACCAGAATGTCTAATGTCTGAAGTTTACCATAAGGCTTCTGGTGTTATGCTTTTACTTGTAAACAAGTTAAGCATTTTTCTACATATTTGATTATGTCTCGCTTTATTCCGGGTTACCAATAATTTTGTTTCAAATCTTGGTACATTTTTTTGTAGCTCCCGGATGAATAGAATAGTGGGACTTGTAGGCTTCATCAAGAAGAAGAGTTTTAACGTTACATGTGTTTGGAACCCAGATTCGATCAAAACGGGTTTTCAATTCATTACTATTATCTTTCAAGTCTTTAACCAACGTCTTTGTCTCAAATTCAACTCCTTTTGATCAAAGAAGTATTTGAGACTTTTATGGTCAGTGAAAATTGTACATTTCACACCATACATGTAATGCCTCCATATCTTTAAGGCAAAGACCACTGCCGCCAATTCAAGATCATGTGTCGGATATTTCTTTTCATGAATCTTTAATTGTCTTGAAGCATACGCGATCACTTTTCCTCATTGCATAAGTACACACCCGAGACCAAGCTGGGATACGTCAGAATAGATGACCATGTCTTCAGTCCCATCTGATTACGTTAATACCAGAGCACTAGTCAACTTTTCTTTAAGTATTCGAAAGGAATCTTCTTGTGCGCTTCCCCATATAAATTTCTCATCTTTACGGGTCAATTTGGTTAATGACGTTGCGATTTTTTGGAGAAATCTTGTATAAATCTCCGATAATAACCCGCAAGACCTAGGAAACTCCTAATCTCTGATGGATTCTTCGGAGGTTTCCATTTAGACACAACTTCTATTTTGAACGGGTCTACTGACACTCCATCGGCACTAATAACATGCCCCAGAAATTGTACCTCACCTGGCCAAAAGGCACATTTCGAAAACTTCACGTAAAGTCTTTCACGCCTAAGCGTTTCAAGTACTTCACACAAATGACACTCGTGATCCGTTTCACTCTTCGAATACAGGAGAATATCGTCAATGAATACTATCAATGACTTATCTAGCATCGGTTTGAAGACGCGGTTCATGAGGTCCATGAAAGCCGCAGGTGCATTGGTTAATCCGAAAGCCATTACAAACAATTCGTAATGTCCATAACGTGTTCTAAACACCGTTTTTGGTGTGTTGTCTTCTTTTACCTTCAACTGGTGATAACCTGATATTAATTCGATCTTTGAAAACCAACTCGCGCCTTGCAGGTGATCGAACAAGTCGTCGATCCTAGGAAGCAGGTATCGATTCTTTACCGGGAGTTTGTCTAACTCCCGGTAATCAATACACATTCACATGCTTCCGTCTTTCTTCTTTACGAATAATACCAACGCTCCCCACGGAGAAACACTTGGCTGAATAAATCCCTTGTCGAGAAGGTCTTGCAATTGTGATAACAATTCTTGTAGTTCCGATGGCGCTAATCGATAAGGAGCCTTGGCTACCGGTTTCGCGCCCGGAACTAATTCGATGCCAAACTCCACCGCGCGTTCAGGTGGTATCCCCGGTAGATCTTCCGGAAAAATATCTTCAACTCCCGTACGACTAATACGTCTTAAATTTCTAGAGACTCTTTAGTCAAATCATGTATGTAATCCAGGTACGCCTTACATCCATGTTGAACAAGCTTATAAGCTTCAATAAATAAGCAAATTAGGGGACTGCAACTTTTCTCCCCATAATTAGTAACATGTTTTCCGCTCGGAGACATTAGTTGTATCTCCGTACGGTTGCATATTACTTTTGCATGATATCGAGCTAGCCAATCCATCCCGATTACCACTTGAAATTCTCCCACTGACATGGGAATTAGATCGACGAAGTAATCTTCATCGTCAATACTCAACTTGCAGTTTCAACACATATCACAAACAGTAAAACTTTTTATTATTACCTATTTCTACTTCTAGAAGCAAAGGTAATTTCGTTAACCTGAATGTAGGGTGTTAAATAAATCGATGTGAAACAAAAGATTTTTTTGCACCCGTAACAATTAAAATTCGTGCTGTAATTGAATTTACAAGAATATACCTGAAACGACATCAAGTTCAGCTTTAGCCTCTGTGGCTATCATGTGGAACGACCTTGCCCTCGATTTCTGGGCATCAGACTTTGTGTCAGTTGTTTCTTTGGTTCCAACCAGCTCCGGACATTCAGACTTCTTATGTCACAGGTTATAGCATATATAACACACTGGCACCTTTCCTGGGCAATTTGCAACTATATGTCCCACTTTTCCACAAGTAGAACATAATTTGTTTCTAAAGTAGCATTTGCCCTTGTGAATTTTTCCACATATTTTACACTGAGGTAACCCCCTTTTTGTAACTCCTTTCTTAGGAGCTTTATTAGACTTTAATTTCTTTACGGGACTTGGATTCACATCCAACACCCTCCTTTCATCTCTTTCTTGTAAGAGACTGTCTTTTAATTCGGTCATCATATCGCCCACCACCTATAAGATTGTGGTTTGTAATCTAACGATAAACTGCGACAGACTATTTTCTAAAGCCTTTCTGACTTCCTCGGAAATCTTAGCTTTCACTTGTTTAGTTAAGTGAGATGTCGAATCACCTCCGGTTACTCCAGACATTTCTTTAACTAAAACGTCCATAATAGTTAATCAATAACTATTCAATTCATTTCCATTTCGTTATATGGAAATTTATATCACACACACTTAATCATAAGTGATGTGTTATTCCTTTTTCGGTTTGGTCAAGTATATAACTTGCCTCACCTTTCTTACTTAGTGTATTTCCCGAGTTCGAGCGTATTCATACACTCCTCCCATACACTTTTCACATATTTTACATCATTTAAATCTTTAAATCTAGACTTATTTACATCATTTACCGGATGTCTTGATCAAGCTTTGAACCGAACACACTTCGTCTTAACCAGGCTCTGATACCAACTTGTAAAACCCTTTCATACACTTTTATTATTATATAACATCAGATGCATGGAAATTTCCGTCTTTCCAAAACATGGGTAAAACGACTTTTACATAGTGTTTTAAAACCTTCAAACGATATTTACAAACTTTAAAATATCCCAAAAAGACGGTTATAATCATTACACATAAGTTTAATAACAAAAGAAACTATTAAAGTAGCGGAAGCTCTGTTGATTTGTGTGTTCGATTCTTTCATATGCTTGATCTTCATCCGAAGATTTGTATGAGCTACCTAAAAACAAAAACACTCAAACTTATTAGTTATGAGCCTTAAAACAAGTTTACATAATTTGCAGAGCTTCAAACAAGAAACAACAAAAATTTTCCGGCTATGAGCCTCGTCGCGTGCCGCGACAAAGTCATGCCAACCTATCGCGTGTCGCGACGCTGTGATGTCTTCGTTGTCGCGTGACGCGACAAGCTCAATTTGACAAAAAGTTTGGTTCAGGTCTGTACTTTTCCCAGCCAAACTTAGTTTTACAAAAATCATTATAACTTCTTCGTTATTGATCCAAATTAAGTCACGTTTCTTCCTACGTGATCGTAATTCGATCATCTATACTATGGAATAAAAATCCAACATTTACATAAACAATTTTCTTAAATTTAAGCCCTCGGCTTATAATAATTTCCAAGTTATTGACCCGTTTGTGTTTTATGAACAATAACTTGGGTTTAGATTTTCAACTTCTAGGAGATTAACTCCAATTAAACATATCAAAATGACGGGGCGTTATACATGCAATTTATGCGCTCTTATTTATATGTGTATGTTTATTCAACCCGTTCAACCTTAATTACTTAAATGAATTTAATACGAATTCTTTCATTTGAATACGCCATCTTGTAGTCATACTCAAACCTGAGTTTATAACTTATATTCATCGTTAACCGTTTCTCAGCTAACGACTATAATGCGTATTATTCAAGAATCCGGGCATTATTTTGGAGTCTTTTATCGTGCGACCTTCGCGGTTCGCATCAAGACAACAATTTGACCCGTTTAACATTTATTAACGACATCCATCGCTTTATGTTACCAAAGTTCACTACTTTGGTTATTTTGACCCGTTTGGTTTATTAACGAAACTCATCACTTTCTTATAACCAAACATGCATTTTCCGAGTCATTTTGTTGCGGATATTGGATCCGATGTAATAGATAGGATTAGAATAGATTTGGTTTTATTGTATTTTCAAATTTATTATTGTAATCCTTTGAGTACAATAACAAGATCATGATCAAGATAAATGGCGAACAGGTACCATGAAGATAGAGATCGCGGGTCAAGTGGGAGCTTTCAAAAATTAGCTTTTGAAACCCTTTTTGACTAGTTCGTTTTGTTTCTGGCTAAAACGAAACGGCCAACCTATTAGGGGCTCGATTCGTTTTTTTATTGTGTTTTGTGGTTGTGTTTTATTTATTGTATATAATCTAGATAACCCAAAATAAATAAAATTTTCCCAATCAAGACAACGGTTTTATTAAAACAAGTTTTATAAAACTGAAAAGTATAATTAATAAAAGGTTTTTATTAATATTTAAAACAAGATCATTCGCGATAAAACGACCGACATAGTTTAATAGGGTATTTAAAACTATATCGTGCGAGTGTGGAAAGGAGTTTCTATTATCACGAATTATATAAAATCGGATTTTATAAATAATTGTGTAACTCGCCTCATGCTACGAGTTATTCAAAATATTTTTGTAAATATTAAAATAAATCCCAAATTTTAAATTGATGTTTTATGCCACCCTTAACGAGTTAACACTTCATTCTAAATCGAACCCAAATGTTAGTGTTATACCCTGCATCTGGGCGTCCATCATGAAAGAAGGTAATCATCGCGTTTCCTGTGTAACATAGGCCGATGTTACAGTTAACAGTAAAGGACAAAACATCGCTTGTTCATCAAGTGGGCATAGTTGGGGTTAAACATACATCGTTTTAAGCGATAACCCCAAATGGAGAGTTGTGTAGTGGACACAATTAACAATCATTGTTTACCTACATAATCATACCAGTGGATAGTGCTTAAGCCAATTCACTGTCATATGATGAATCAGGATCTCATCTTAATTAAAATTTTGTTTTTGGGTCGTAAAATTAAATTAAGATATTAAAAACATAAAATACTAATTAATTAATTTTGAATTTTGTAGATGTCAACTGAAAACAATTCCTCCCAATTCTCTCTCAAGTCCATCTTAGAGAAGGACAAACTGAACCACTCCAACTTCATGGACTGGCACCGCAACTTGAAAATTGTTCTCAAGGCGGAGAACAAACTGTATGTTCTTGAAACACCAGTCCCTGATGAAACCATCAATCAGCAAACTGTTGCATATAGAAACTATGCAAAGCACTTTGATGACTCTATGAAAGTCTCATGTTTAATGTTAGCATCCATGATTCCTGAACTTCAAAGGACCATGGATGACAAGATGGCATATGAGATGAATGAGCACCTGGTTGAAATGTTCCAACAGAAGGCTTGTCATGAGAGGTTTGATGTGATGAGATCACTCATACCCACTTGTGTGCAAGAGGGTACATCAGTTAGCGCTCATGTGCTAAACATGAAGGCATATGTTGATCACTTGGCTCGTCTGGAATCCCCCTTGAGTGATAAATTAGCTAGGGATATCATCCTCAACTCATTGCCTAAGTCATATGATCAGTTCACTATGAACTACAATATGAATGGGATGGAGAAGACACTTGCAGAGCTGCATCAGATGCTTAAAACTGCTGAGGTGAATATACCCAGCAAGACTGCACCAGTGCTGATGATCAAGGAAGGTCATGTTAAGAAACCTAACTCCAAGAAAAGGGGCAATCAGGGCAAAGGGAAGGGCAAAGGCAAATTAGTTGCAAACAAGAAGCCTCAGAAGGATGCCAAGTGTTTTCATTGTAATGAAATTGGGCACTGGAAGAGGAACTGTGCTAAGTATTTAGCTGAACTGAAGCAAGCCAAGGCTTCAGGAGGAGAGTCCTTGGGTATATATGTCATTGAAATCTTTTCTTTTTCTAGCAAAACATGGGTGTTTGACACAGGATGTGGTTTTCACATTTGTAATGCTTTGCAGGGACTAAGAAAGATTAAGAAGCTGAAACAAGGCGACTTGGAGGTCCATGTTGGCAATGGACAAAGAGTTGTTGTGAAGGCGATTGGAGAATATGTTCTTTTACTTCCTTCTGGTTTAGAACTTGTTTTGAACAATGTTTATTTTATTCCTAGTGTTACTAGAAATATTGTTTCAGTTTCTGCTTTGCATGGACAAGGTTTCAATTATCATTTTAATGGTGAATTTATTTCAGCTTATTTTAATGATGTATTTTACTTTGATGCAAAACCAAACAATGGAATCTATGAGATAGAAATCCAAAACAATAACATATTATGCAACATCTCCCATAAACGTAATAAGTTGGACTTTAACCATACGTATATGTGGCATTACAGACTTG
Source organism: Helianthus annuus (assembly GCF_002127325.2). Classification (NCBI taxonomy): domain Eukaryota; kingdom Viridiplantae; phylum Streptophyta; class Magnoliopsida; order Asterales; family Asteraceae; genus Helianthus; species Helianthus annuus. The sequence continues at coordinate 60,376,851 of NC_035447.2, read as the reverse complement.
GTCACATAAGCGAGAACCATGTTAAACAACTTAAAACCGTAGGAATCTTAGATTCTAAGGGTTCGGAAACGTTTGGCAAATGTGAATCATGCTTAAGTGGAAAGTTAACAAAAGTACCTTTTTTCAAATGTTGGAGAAAGAGCTAATGATCTGTTGGGACTTGTACATACAGATGTATGTGGTCCATTCAGAACAATGTCAAGACATGGAGAAAGATACTTTGTTACATTCACTGATGATTTCAGTAGATATGGTTATGTTTATCTTATGAAGCATAAACATGAGACATTTGAAAAGTTCAAGGAGTACCAAAACGAAGTAGAGAATCAACTAAATAGAACTATTAAGATGCTTCAATCAGATCGAGGCGGTGAATATCTTAGTCAGGAATTCATCGATCATCTAAAGGATTGTGGAATAGTTTCACAGCTCACTCCACCTGGAACGCTACAACATAATGGTGTGTCTGAACGGAGAATTCGAACTCTATTAGATATGGTTCGATCAATGATGTGTCGAACAACTCTCCCACGCTCCTTTTGGAGTTATGCTCTGGAAACTGCCGCAAAACTTGTGAATATAACTCCAACGAAGAAGGTTGACAAAACGCCTTATGAGATATGGCATGGAAAGAAACCAAAAGTATCCTATCTCAAGGTCTGGGGATGTAACGCTTATGTCACTCTAGAATCTTCAGATAAAATAAATCCCAGAGTCGAAAAAGTGGTTTTCGTCGGATACGCTAAAAGGATCGGTTACCTTTTCTACCACCCCACTGAAAATAAGATTTTCACTAAACGCAGAGGCACTTTCTTGGAGGAAGAGCTTCTGGCAAGAGGGATTGGAGAAAACTATGTGGATCTTGAAGAAATTCGAGAATCACAAGTGACCGAACCAGTTGTTCAGACAGAACAAGAAGTAACTGATCTAGTTGTTGAAGTTGAGCCTGAGAGGACTCAAGAAACAACAGAAACACCAAGTGTTCGAAGAATTATTAGGGATCGTCGTGCCCCTGAAAGGTATGATGATATCTTCATGATTGATGAAGCTGAACCTGCTACTTACAAAGCTGCAATGTTGGATTCAAAATCCAAGAAATGGCAAGAAGCCATGAATGAAGAGATGCAATCCATGTATGATAACCAAGTATGGGATTTGGTTGATCTTCCTACTGAAGGTCGTGCTGTAGGAAACAAATGGATCTTCAAGAAGAAGACCGACATGGATGGAAATGTGCAAACCTACAAAGCAAGGCTTGTAGCAAAAGGGTTCACTCAGACTCAAGGAATTGATTATGAGGAAACTTTCTCGCCAGTAGCCATGCTTAAGTCTATTAGAATTCTACTTGCCATTGCTGCATATTATGACTATGAGATTTGGCAAATGGATGTCAAGACCGCGTTCCTTAATGGACACTTACTTGAAGATGTCTATATGGTTCAACCTGAAGGTTTTGTCGATCCAAACAATCCTAATAAGGTGTGCAAGCTAAATAAATCCATCTATGGATTGAAGCAAGCATCTCGCAGCTGGAATCTTCGTTTTGATCAGAAAATTAAAGAATTTGGCTTCATTAAAAACGAAGATGAACCGTGTGTTTACAAGAAATCTAATGGGAGCTATATCACTTTTCTAATTCTGTATGTAGATGACATACTAATCATTGGAAACAATATCCCTATGCTAAAAGATGTTAAGGCTTGGTTGGGAAAATGTTTTGCAATGAAAGATCTTGGTGAAGCCGCTTATATTCTAGGAATAAAGATTCATAGAGATAGATCAAAGCGGTTATTAGGTTTAAGTCAAAGTACATATATTGATAAGGTCACACGACGCTTCTCAATGTAAGACTCAAAAAGGGGGCTCTTGCCCATGGCACATGGAACCATTCTTAATGGCGAGCAGTGTGCTAAGACCAAAGAGGAAAAGAAGAAAATGGAAAGAGTTCCATATGCTTCTGCTATCGGTTCCATCATGTACGCCATGTTATGTACCAGACCTGATGTCTCGTATGCTCTTAGCATGACGAGTAGATATCAACAGAATCCAGGAGAGAGTCACTGGCTGCAGTGAAGAACATTCTTAAGTACTTAAGAAGGACTAAGGACATGTTCTTAATATATGGAGGACTGGATGAGGAGCTATCAGTTAAGTGTTATACTGATGCAAGTTTCCAGACTGATCGTGACGATTCAAGATCACAGACGGGGTATGTTTTCATTCTGAATGGTGGGGCTGTTACTTGGAAGAGCTCGAAGCAAAGTGTGGTTGCTCAATCCACCTATGAATCAGAATACAATGTTGCATCGGATGCTGCTAAGGAGGCTGCCTGGATGAGGAAGTTCATTACTGATCTCGACGTTGTGTCTAGCATAAAGAAACCAATCTAGATGTTGTGTGACAATACTGGTGCCATTGCTCCTGCAAAGGAACCAAGGTCGCATCAAACCACAAGGCACATACTCAGAAAATTCCACTATATTAGAGAGATAATAGAGCGTGGAGACATCGTACTAAGCAAAGTTCATACGGATCTAAATCTGGCAGACCCCTTTACTAAGCCTCTACCTTAAGCTAAACATGAGGAGCATGCTGAAAAAATAGGGCTTAGATTTGCTAAACAGTGGGCATGATCTGTAGTTAGTATTGGTGTTTTAATTTTGAACTACAACAGTTACGTTAAAATAGTTATTTGATTTATTGGTTAAATGCAAGTTTAATTATTTTGTAACTGTGTTCGTTATTTGTATGTTTATATCCTTGAATAAGCGTATTCTAAAATATCCGTAGTCGATCAAATTACATGGGAATGAATTTGAATGTAAGACTATTGTGAATTGAGATGATTGTATTCATGAGATGAATAACTCAAGAGTTTGAGAATCAAAATTCACAGATATCACTAGGGAATGATATTGGATGTGACTCGCTTCAAATCGATCTCCATGGATCCAAGTCATGAGATGTTTTGATATTGATATGTTCAATCTGTCCTTTTTCCTTAGGCACATATTAAACTACATTGATCAAGGACAATCATTGATGTTATCTAACATTGTCCTGAAACATGGGTAGTAATCCGGATAGCGTTGGAAGGAATCCAAGGTTAAGTGGGAGTTGTATGATGCTGATGGAATTCTGTACTTCTATGGGATTAGAAGTTTAGACATTCTGGCGCCCTCGTTAACTCAAACTGGAATAAACACGTGGCCACGCTGGGACTAAAAGTAGTTCGTTAGACCACTTTGAATTAAAGACGAGAATAGAGAATGGTTGATCACTATATAAGAATGAATGATCCATGTCTTATGATCAACGAACGTTCTATACAGAAGGGACTTATTGATAGAATTATCAGGGCTATAGTATTTGGTTAAGTAAAGTGTTACTTGAACGCAAAGAACTAGTTGACGACTGTAAAGTGTCATGCCGTGTTAAGAGCAGTGCGATGCAGCTAGGCGTTCAACTCTGCACACGTTGACTCATTTAAATAAAATCGTCCAAGTGGGAGATTGTTGGATATATGTATGTCCGACCTTAATTAAAGTCAACGTAACTAACTCGGTACGATCCGAAGAGTTACACGTTGGTTCACGAATCGTATATGTTCACGAGTAGGTAGATTATAATTTATGAAATAATAATAGTTTAAACCTGAGGGACTTAATATTAGTTAGATTATTATTAAGAGGATTATAATTGTATAATCTTAAAGGGCCTTAATGTAAGATTGGGTTTTATAAAAGGATGTTTAAGGTGGAAACCCTAGACACACTTTTATAAAACACAAAACCCTAGCCACCCTCCTAAGCTTGGCCGCCATCCTCTTGCCGTCGACCAAGCATCGCCGCTGCCTCCTTCTTGGCCGGTTCTACTCTCGGGTATCTTGTGCTCGGTTGTGAACTTCCTACTAGCGAGGATTCGTTGTAACCCGCGTGTTACAATTCCGGTGTAGTCGTCAAAGGTTGATTACTAAAACCCTCGATGGTTGTTTATTCTGTTTATTTGTTTATACGCGTATAACCTTGATCCTGATTGGGAATATTTATTAATCGGATTAATAAATCAAATTTATATAATCGGCTTTTGGTAAATTATATAAACCGCTTCCGTTAATATTTTGATACCATGATTCCCAACACCTTGTGATCCTCCAACTAGAGTGATCACGAATTTAGCTTAGAATCGAGTTCAATTGGATTTTCTCTCTTTGATTTTGATGAGAAATTGAGTCAGTTTAGGGTTTTGTAGGTGAACTCTATTCCTGCCCTGTGTTTTTGATCGACCAGAGGGTTCTCACACACCAAGTGTGTGTGTTTTAAAACTTATCTTGTTTTAAATAAAAGATCTTTCAGAATGTCGAATTTAGTCCCTCTAGTTTTAGGTTATGTAATATAACTAACATCATTTGTTTCCCATCTTTTTATAACTAAATTTTTTACTAGGTTAATTATTCCTAATTTTAATTTTACTATTTTATTTTCGATATTAATAATTATACATGTATACACGTATAAAAAATTTAATATTTTAGGGGTGTTACACACCGCATCCCATCCGAAAAAATATAATTGTCACACACCTTCTCCTCTCTATAATTCGTTTAACTAGAGTGATTGCTGAAGGGTCGAAGTATCACACAACGTCACAGCAAGATCTTCGTTCAGTACAAAATTCGATACACCGGAGGGTGGCCGGAGGGTCCCGTCGCTGTCAACAATGGTGAATTTCTCTAAAATGCATGTTCACACTCGTTACAGGCGTAGAGTGAAGAGGTATGGTCCCAATCCTTTGCCTACATGGCAAGGACCACACCACTTTTTCATCCAACATGGCGCTTACATCAGTAGGAGCATCCAGAAGCTTCTGGAAGACGTCAAGGTGGCACCAAAAGATGCTCCTTCCGACAGGAAGGACAACACGTATCACCAGTCACCAAGCGCCATGTGGACCTGCAGTAAATCTAAGGAGCAGACCGACAGCAGCAGTACGACATTTCCAGCTTGGGCGAATATGGGTGCGCCATGTGTACCACCGCCCTGACCACAGCAGAGGAGACCAAGAGGATATTCCCCTTGGTCGAACAGCTAGCGCCCTATAGCATCTGGCAAGGTTGCTCCTCCCTCCTTCACCCTCCGGCTATAAACAGGACCCTTCATCATTCAGGTTGATTCTATTCTCCACTCCATACTCTCACACTCAACACACACTGTTTTATTCCTCAGAACAGTACTTATTCTCACGCCGGAGCCTGGTTAAGAGGGAAACCCCCATATTCCCCTCTTAACGAGCTAACAGTGTTGCTATTTTGCAGGACCAGAGCCATTCGACGAGCAGAGAAGGAGATTGAACCCACAGAAGAGACGATCCCACTGGTTAACCTTAGTGTTAGTCTGTGTTTCATCATTAGCGCCATCCACATTTTTTTGCAAACCACCCTCATCTCTTTTCTCTTCGAAAAACTCTTTGAAATGGCTGAACCAAGCCCTTCTCCTCAAATGGACGGAGAAATCTCTTCCTTTGGACTCATTTCAGACACCGCGCACGTCCAAAGAGTCCAAGGGAACGAGACCATCCAAGAAGGGCAAACGAACAACAAGTTCCCTGACATCTTCGGGAGCGCATCCAGAGTGGTTAGCCAAACCACAAATGGAGCCACTTTCCAACCACCTCCCAGAATCATCAACCAAACCTCAAATGGAGCCACCTTCCAACCCCCACCCAGGGTAGTCAATCAAACACCTCCAGAAGTTCCCACTCCAAACCATGGGGCCGGTCCATCAGCCCCATCGGTCCAAACACAGTTGAACTTCTCAGCACTTTTAGGGCTACCCGAAGGAAAAACTCTGGCTTCCTGGTATGCTGAACAAATGGCGTCCCTAAATCTCGTCTACACACAACTGAGCGTGCAACAAGCCTTACTCCAAGCACAAGCTAACCGATCTATCTTTGCTACTCCACCGCAAAGGTCTCTGAGCACCCACACAACCCAGCAGGCCAATGCGTGGAACTTGCGTCCTGAAAAAGGACCTATGCCAAACATCAAGAAGCCAAGCGCGCATGACACGCGCGATACTTATGGCGAAATAGAAAGTAATTACGTGCAGTATTCCCATCCACAGAGAAAGCCGATACAAAGTCGTTTAGGCGCGCACAACATGAATGCCGAATGGGATAATGAGGAAGATGATCCGACGTACAAAGGAGAAAGCACGGTGTTCAGCAGATTACCACTAGAGCATGAGTCATACAAACCCCACAAGTGCGCGGGCTACAATCCAAAAGCAGAACATGACTACTCTTTGAGCTATCGCCCAGACGGCATGGCTGAAATCTCCCAGTTCATCAAAGAGATTGCAACAACCGATATTGACAAGACAAAACTGCCACACAATGTGGGCAAATACAATGGCTTAACAGATCCTGATGACCACTTCCAAGTTTTCAATGGCGCAGGAGTAACAGGAGGCTGGAACTTACCAACTTGGTGTCATCTTTTTGCACAAACCTTCGTCGGCACAGCGCGCGTCTGGTTTGATAGCCTACCAGCAGGAAGGATCAAGTCATGGATCGATTTTCGGGACAAGTTCCTCGCACACTTCTCTCAACAACGCAGGCACACTAGAGATCCAGCTGATTGTTTGAATATATGGAGGAAAGATCATGAAAGCGTAGAAGATTTCATCACCAGATACAACAAAGAATGTCTGAAAATTGGAGATGTAGGCGAAAATAGGATGCGCGCGCACTTCATGAGGGCAGTGAAGTGTGACGACCTGATCAAACGATTGAAAGGAAGGGATGGAGGCCCCAAAGATTGGGAAACCTTCATTGAGGCAGCAAAAACAATTGCGCGCACTGACAAGCAGTTGACCGGTGATGACAACCGTCAATATAACCACAATGATCGGCGCAACAAGAAAGGCAAAGGCTAGTCATGGAAAACATTCGGGTACAGGGAAAGAAGCCCAGTGAGGGAAGATGCGCGCAACACAATCAATCAGATCGCTCATCGCAAAGAGGTAAAAAGAGAAAATAGAGAAAAACAGTGGACGCCCTTAACAAAGACACCTTCTGAGGTCCTATCAACTGAGAACCACCAGTTTAAACCACCTCTACAAATGCGCAATAAAAGAGGCCAAGACCCAAATCTTTTCTGTGAATTCAACAAAGACACCGGTCACTTAACCGACGACTGCTTTAGCCTAAAGCAGGAGATAGAAAGAGCCCTGAGGGATGGAAGGCTCACTCACCTGGTGAAAGGCGGGAAGCGCGATAACAGTCAGATCCACAGAAGAGAGGAAGGACCAGATAACAAAAAACTGTGAAAGTCAGAAACCCACATGGTTCAAGGGGGTCCACGAAGGCCATGAAAGAATTATAACAAGCGCACACAAGATGACTCATGGCGCGAGAGACAAGTTATCTTCCCCATAGTAAGAGGAGGTCCAAGAGAGAGAAGGCCTATAGTCATATCTGGTGTAATCGGTCATTACCAAACCGACTACATTTTCATTGATCCAGGGAGCACCGCAGACATCATATACGAACAATGTTTCAATCAATTCGACCAAGAAGACAAGGCGCGCTTGGAACTAGTTGACTACCCACTAACTGGTTTCTGCAACGAAGCCGTCTTTCCTCTCGGCCAAATATCATTTCCGGTGCTGCTCTCAGATGGAAGAAATTCAAGAACAGAAGAAGTCACGTTCATGGTGCTGCCTGCACATTCAAGACATGATATCCTTCTGGGAAGAGAATCCCAGTGAGATTTTAGTATGATTTGCTCTGGACCACATTCAGCTGTTGGGTTCCCAACAGAGACAGGGGTAGCAATAATTTACGCAAGCAAAGAAGTCTTGGCAACAGACGAAATCAGGTCAGCAAAAGCGCGCCACGCGCAGAAGCCGAAAATGGGTGCTGAACAGCAAATATCCAGAACAAACGGTCACCTTGGGCCCTGCAATGTCTGATCTCACGTACGCGGCGCTAAAAAAGTTGTTGTTTGAAAACATAGACGTGTTCGCCTAGACACCAGCTGACATGGTGGGTGTTCCACGACACATAGCAGAACACAGATTAAACGTCTCAGAGAGCGCAAAACATGTGGTACATGCCAAGCGTCACCCGGGAGACATAAAGCATGACGCTATGCAAGAGAAAGTTACTTAACTGTTAAACGCTGGCATCATCAGAGAAGTCCGATATCAAACTTGAGTGGCGAGCCCTGTAATGGTCCAGAAAGGAAATAGCAGTTGGAGAATGTGTGTGGATTACAAAGATCTAAATAAAGCATGCCCGCGCGACAGTTATGTTTTGCCAGGCATTGATGAGAAAATCGATTCGCTAGCAACACTCAGATGGAAATGCTTCCTTGACTGTTACAAAGGATACCATCAGGTCCTGATGGCCATCCAAGACGAAGACAAGACTGCATTTCGCACCCCAACAGGATTATACTGCTACACCAAAATGCCCTTTGGTTTAAAAAATGCAGGCGCAACTTATCAGAGACTGATGAACGACACGTTCATCGATGCTATCGGCAAATACATTGAAGTGTACATGGATGATCTGGTCATCATGAGCAAAGAAGAAAGTATGATGGTGGCAAATATTCAAAAAACATTCGACACCCTGCGCGGAGTGAGTATCAAGCTAAACCCAACGAAGTGTTCCTTTGGCATGGAGGAAGGAAAGTTCCTGGGTTTCATCGTAACAAAAGATGGGTTTAAAGTCAACCCTAATAAGGTACAAGCGATCGAGCGGATGCCTTCACCATCAACAATCAAGGAGATGCAAAAATTGGTTGAACGGCTAGCAACACTCAACCGTTTCCTAGCCAATCACGCAGCAAAGTCATTTCCATTTATCAAAACACTCCGCAATTGCATGAATAAAAGTCAATTTCAGTGGACTCCGGAAGCAGAGAGCACATTACGAGAGATGAAGGATTGTCTCATAAGACTGCCAACATTAACGGTGCCAGTAAAAGGAGAACCCCTAGTAATATATCTGTCAGCGTCTGATAAAGCAGTTGGAGCAGTTCTGCTCGTGGACTGCCAAGGCGTTCAGACACCAGTTTATTATGTGTCTCGCACTCTGAACGATCCAGAAACAAGGTACGCCATAATGGAAAAACTGGTGCTGGCACTAATTCATGCATCAAGGCGGTTGCGCAGGTATTTCGCCAATCACGTCATTCATGTGTTAACAAATTACAACATCGGCAACATCCTTGCAAGGCCCGAGATATCTGGAAGATTAGCGAAGTGGGCTATAGAACTCGGAGGTCACAACGTGGTTTTCAGACCAAGGCCAGCAATTAAGGGCCAGGTGTTGGCCGATTTCATGATAGAGGTACTTGACGACAAAGACAGGGAGTGCAAGGCAATGGAAAGAGCCGAAAGGCAACATTCGGAAGAACCATGGCTATTGTATACAGACGGCGCATCCAATGAGGATGGCGCAGGCGTGGGACTTAGGCTGGTAAGTCCAGAAAAACATGAATTCACGTATGCCATTCGGTTAGATTTCAAGAGCATGAATAATGAAGCTGAATATGAAGCTTTCCTTGCTGGTTTGAGGTTAGCAATCAAGATGGGAGTCAGGCACATCGAGGCACACGTTGACTCCATGTTAGTAGCCGGGCAAATCAACGGCCAGTACGACGCCAAAGGAGATGTGATGGCGCTCTACTTGGACCAAGCAAAAACATTGCTGCAAAACTTCTATTCCTACAAGGTGCACCATATCAACCGGAGCGAGAATAAATCAACGGACGCATTAAGTAAACTCGCATCCACAAGTTTCCAGCACCTATCCAAGGATGTGCGCATCGAAGTTTTGAGTAATCTATCGGTACCTCTAAGGAAAGTGAGCGTCATTCAGTTGGGAGCGACGTCATGGATGACTCCGATAATTATGTATCTCCAGTCTAGAATACTACCAGAAAACAAAGCCGAAGCAAGGAAGTGCAGTACAAATCCGAACACTACCAGATGGTTGATGGCATTTTGTACCGAAAGTCTTACTTAGGACCGTTATTGAGATGTGTCGATCCAGAAGATGCAAATTACCTGACCCCGCGAAGTACATGAGGGCATTTGTGGCATCCATGCCGGCCCAAGAATGGTAGTAGCCAAATAATGAACGTCGGATATTACTGGCCCGGAATGCATCTAGATGCGGTAAAAGTTCTAAGGAAATGCAGCGGGTGCCAGAGACATGCTCCGAAAACAATGCGCCCCAAAAATGAACTAGTCCCCGTAACAACGGCGTGGCCGTTTCAACAATGGGGAATAGATATGGTTGGTCCTTTCCTGAAGCCCCGGGTGCAGTGAAATTCATCATAGTCGCAGTAGACTATTTCACAAAATGGGTGGAAGCAAAGGCGCTGGCATCAACCACATCTACCGTGGCACAGCGTTTCATCTAGGAACAGATAATCTGCAGATTCGGGCTACCTCTAAGAATTATCACAGATAACGGAACAAATTTCGCTGCAGAAGATCTTCAGCGCTGGTTTAAAGAGCTAAACATAGAGCATACCTTCTCCTCGGTTGCACACCCCCAAGGGAATGGTCAGGTTGAAGCCATCAATAAGAGCATTGTAGACGGCATAAAAGCACGGTTGGGAACACAAATAAGAGGCTGGGTAGACGAGCTACCCAGCATCTTATGGGCCTATAGGACGATGCCAAAAACAAGCAATGGAGAGACACCGTTCAGTTTAGTCTATGGGTCCGAGGCCGTAATACCAGCAGAGATCGGACTGTCGTCGCCAAGAATGCTTTCCATGAACATGATCAACAATGAAGAAGAAGAAAGAAGGTTAGACCTTGACCACCTAGAAGAAAGAAGAGAGATGGCAGCAATTAGTGAAGCAAAATACAAGACCAAGTTAGAAAAGTATTACAACTGCAAGGTCCGCATTTGCACGTTCAACCCCGGCGACTACGTCCTAAGGGACAATGAAGCGTCTAACGCCGAAAAACCAGGCAAATTACCTCCCAAATGGGAGGGACCTTACGTGGTAGATCAAGTTCTCCGGAAAGGAGCATACAAGCTACGCACACTGGAGAACAAAGAAGTTCCAAGAACCTGGAATGCCAAACAGTTAAGAAGGTGCTACATGTAAATGACCGAAGTTTTCTTTTACGTACTTGTAATGGCCGCGCGCCAACACATTTGACATTAATACAAGAAGTGTTTGGCTACTTTATCTCATACGAATTTTTGTCACAACTGCATATATTACTTTGGGCATACACGAAAACATCAATGGCTCAACATTAGGAAACGTTGTAGACCTCCAGGGCTCGTCACAATCAAGTGCACAGCCGGGTCAAGAACACAACCAAAGCCTAAAAAACGCCAAATAAACACTTCGTGCCCACATAAACACGAAAGCATCGATAACATGGTAAGCAAACATTGTAAGACCCCCAAAGCTGAACACAGCCGGGTCAACACAATAACCTACGAATCGATCACTTCGTACACACGAATCAAATCATGCGCGCAAACGACAGAACAAACGTTGTAGCTAACACAGCATAACCTGTCGGCACCATCATTCATTCGTGATACCTAATCAAAGTAATTACACATGCACATATTGTAACGATAGCAAATTCGCAACAAACAAAGATGCAAAGCTAAATATTAACATAAAAGCAGCCAAATATAACAAAATGTTAACAGATGTCAAGCATAAGTAAGTTGTTCACAAAGCACAAAGGTAAATTGTCCAAATTGTCAGATCGACAAGGCTATCAAAGCCTATACACGACGCGCAGGCCGGAAACCTTCGATCTTGGTGACTGGGACCCACACCACCTTCAGTCCCCGAGTCACCAAGAGCTTTTTTCAAAACTTTGATAGCGTTCGCCCTCCGGGATAACTTGTCGACAGCCTTCACAATGCCAAACTCGAGAAATTCGTAGTCACGATGCTTCGCAGCATACGTAGCAACACAATCTTCCTTATACAGGTCAAAATTATAATCCTTCTCATTATTGGCAGCCGCAGCCCTACCTTCGCTGTAACCATCTTTCCGCCCGTGATTATATGCTGCTTGACCCAACTCAAACATATAGTTGGCAAGCTCATGGGATTTTACGATATGTTCAGAAATCTGCAAGAATAAATAAAAACGTGAGAAGGATAATAAACAGTCAATACAAAGGAAACATGTAAAGAAAGTTACCCGAGGCACCGCATGAGCAAGTAGCCACTTGCAATCGGCAGAGACCTCCTTAGCAAGGAGTTCGGAAGCCTTGCTCTCAACAACTTTTTCTTCAACATGCTTTTCTAACTTAACTATGCACTGGAGATACTCTTCTTCCCTTTTCTGAGACGCGACACGTGCTTGCTCAGCCTCCTCACTAATTTTCTTTTTCTCTCCAGACAATATGACAATAGCATCGCGCTGGGATTGCAGTTCTGTATTAGTCCTTTTGCAAGTAGTCTCCCATTCCTTCTGTTTGTTGGTATTAAACTGCTTTTCCTGCGCAAGCTTCCCTTCTGCATCAGAGACCCTCCATAACAGACCTTTCTTCTCCGCATTGAACTTCTCCCTCTCCTTAGCAAATGCTTTCTTCTCATTTTCAAATTCAAGAGTCTCTTCCCCCATCAGCTTCCATTCCCGAACAATCTCCTGGTAGGTGGCAAAGAAGTTAACCCTGACATGAATATGATCATCTAAGAGATCAAACCGGTTGCGCCTTTTCTGAAATAACCTCTCAGTAAGGGGGAGGGATAAGTTACAGAACTCTTGGCAGTTAGCGTGATCATTCATCCAGGAGCCTTGAGTTAAATGCCACCGAGGAGCATGCGGCAGATCGTCACATGCTGGGTTGTGAGTATCCCAAGATCCAGTTTGGACATTTTCAAACTCATGACTCTGAGGTACCTTTGAAGTAGCACCACCTCCAGCACCTGGTGGACGCTTGGTATAGATGGTATGGCGAGGGGTAGCTTGACTAGATTCTGCCTCAGTCTCAATGCCTTTACCCCGACCATCACCACCATCACGACCATCACCACCATCACCACCAGTACCACCCGCACCACCTTCACCAACTTGTTCAATCTCAACATTACCTGGTTTCTTCTTCTCACCCAAATCATCAGGAGAAAGGGATAAGCCAAAAACCCTAGAGGGTGGAGAAGCGGGGGGAGTAATCTTCGAAACATCAACCTTGCAAAAAGTCTTACCCGACTTAACACCTGTTTCGAAATAAACAAGATATTCATAAGGAAATAACGAAAGCGGCAACTAGAACAGACAAATGAAAAAACTCGTACCACGAGAACCAGAAGCCACGAATATTTTTTCCAGAAGGTTCCCATGTTCCTCAGTAAAAGCTCCCAGATCAACCTCTGATTCCGAGGGAGCAGGAGGAGTTTCTTTCTGGAGTTTGGCTCTTTTCGCCGCAAGAGCAGCAACCTGCTCATCAAGTTTCCGCTTCTTGTCCTGAAGAGCTTTCTTTCTCATCATCTCTGTTAAGGTGGCACTATCATCAAGATCGCACCCAGTGCGTGTTTCTCCTGCGTCTAAACCAGGTAGTGTATCAGAAATGACAACATAATCCAAGGAAGGAAGGGTGGAGGGTCGCTTACGAGGAGTCTCGGTAACATTTTCCTCAGCCCTCTTCTCCTTCTCTGATTTATCCAACATCTTCTTTCTCCGAGTTTCCAACTGATCAGCAGTCTCAACCGGAACATCAACGTCAACACCAGTAGGCTCATCGACAGGTTCGTTTACAGCCCCTTGCGCTGGACTTGCACGCGGGGAATGAGGTGTTAGGCCGTCACGAGATCGGTCAGAACCCTCACTCGAGAGGACAATAACCTCCTCTCGGGTAGGGTCAATAGTACCATCAAAATCATCTTCACTATCTCCACCTAAGATAGTTTTGGCATAAGTGGCAAAACTCTCGCTGGAAGGGTGCAAGAAGCGGTAGCGGATTTGGTCCAACCATGTCGGCTTCCCCTCTGCTTGAATAGCTTCAACCATAGCACCACCGGCCCTCGGGTCAAGAACATTCAATAAACTGTATCCAACTGTGAAATACAGAAACAAGAATAAGAACAAAACAAAATCAGAAGGAAATACAAAAGGGTTACAAAAAAAAAAGACAACACTACATACGTTTGCCTTGATAACCATAAACTGGGACACCCAAAGGATGCTTCGGGACCCACAGCATACTCATGCCAGCACCTACCAACGCCCTCTCCTCAAGCTGAGAAAGAGAGGTAGCCTTGTGGGTTACCTTCTTGTACCACTCTTGTTGAGCAAAATCCACAACCACACCCACCTTAGGGATCCCTTCACTTTCCGCCTGATAATGCATGTCTACCGGAATAACACCACGGTGGATATAAAAGAACTTATGTTTCCAATCGTGAAGGCTTTTGGGTGGATTAGAACTGCAAGGGATAACGCCACTGGTCCGAGAGTTAAAAGAGTAAAAACCACCAGTGTAGGTCACCATGTAAAAAACGTTGAACATCTCAAAGGTTGGTTCAACACGATTGGCCCGGCAGATAAACTCGAAATGGGTAACACGAAGAAGTCCCAAAGCTTTGATTTGAGAAATGTGAAGCCCATAGTTCGTCAACACTTCGGTGGTGAACCTCGTCATAGGGAGTCTGAAGTTACCCTCCCGGAAGAAGGCCGCATATAACGTAATGTAACCTGGAGGTGCATCCAGGGCAGTAGAATTTGGGGTCGGAAACTGAGCACCCACTCGGGGAGGAAACCTATCTCTCTCACAAAGTTCTGAAATTCTTCCTCCTTCCAACCTATCGCCGCCCGGTCAGGGCCCGGAGGATTCCTACCCATATACTTTCTCCTCTTCGTCGAAGGATTAGCTCCAGAAGACATGTTGTAAAAAGATGAAAAGAGATAATATGAACGAACCTAGAAGAAGAAGAGAAGTAGAGAAGTATGCGAAAAAACTGGTGTTCAAATTTTGAAAAGTGAAAGAGACGAAAGAAACCGCCATGAATTTATACCCATCGCATTAAATGCGATGGGTAGTGGGCCGTCAGGAATCAGGAACATCAACCAACAGGGGAAAGACACGTCAGCAGAGAGAGAAACCGTCACCTCGTTCTCCGGGAGCGTGGGCGGCACACGTCTGACATCATGAAGAAAAGTAACTGACACCACTGAAAAGGCGCCTGTTCATCTCCGACATGACAGGGACGCCAAACAGTCACATCACTTGTCTTCCTTCCAAGAAAGGAAACCTTTTTTAGAAGGAACCACAACACGCCACGCGCCACGCGCCATGCGTCCAGTTGGCTCAACTTTGTAAAGTCACCAACAAGCGATGCGCCATGCGTCTAGTTGGCTCAACTTTGCCAAATCACCAATAAGCCATGTGCCATGCACCGTGCGTCCAGTTGACTCAACTTTGTAAAGTCACCAACAAGCTATGCGCCATGCGCCACGCGTCCAGTTGGCTCAACTTTGCCAAATCACCAACAAGCCATGCGCCGTGCGTCCAGTTGGCTCAACTTTGTAAAGTCACCAACAAGCCATCACGCCAATGCGCCACGCATCCACTCGAATCAACCACGCGAGGTAAACAACATGCATTAAACAAAAACCATTATCCTTACAAGTCCAGAATCCCTCCTAGACGATCAACTCAACTAGAAGGCACACTGGACTGGGGGGACTTGAAGAGGTATGGTCCCAATCCTTTGCCTACATGGCAAGGAGCACACCACTTTTTCATCCAACATGGCGCTTACATCAGCAGGAGCATCCAGAAGCTTCCAGAAGCTTCTGGAAGACGTCAAGGTGGCACCAAAAGATGCTCCTTCCGACAGGAAGGACAACACGTGTCACCAGTCACCAAGCGCCATGTGGACCTGCAGCAAATCTGAGGAGCAGACCGACAGCAGCAGTACGACGTTTTCAGCTTGGGCGAATATAGGCGCGCCACGTGTACCACCGCCCTGACCACAGCAGAGGAGACCAAGAGGATATTCCCCTTGGTCGAACAGCTGGCGCCCTATAGCAACTTGCAAGGTTGCTCCTCCCTCCTTCACCCTACGGCTATAAATAGGACCCTTCATCATTCAGGTTGTTCTATTCTCCACTCCATACTCTCACTTTCAACACACACTGTTTTATTCCTCAGAACAGTACTTATTCTCACGCTAGAGCCTGGTTAAGTGGGAAACCCCCATATTTCCCTCTTAACGAGCTAACGGTGTTGCTGTTTTGCAGGACCAGAGCCATTCAACGAGCAGAGAAGGAGATTGAACCCACAGAAGAGACAATCCCACCGGTTAACCTTAGTGTTAGTCTATGTTTCATCAAGAGGATACGAGATCAGTGGCGGAACTAGCCTCTTAAATCAGGGGTATCCCAATTTTTTTTTACCGTACAATCATACGATATTAGAAAACGACAATAAATAAATAAATAAAGTAAAGCAAATACCTAGGGGGTGTTTGGCGTAGCTTTTTTAACAATGCTTATAGCTTTTTTTTTTTTTTACAAAATAAGCTTGGTATTTGGTTTAGCTTTTTAAGCTTATGCTTATTAGCTTAGATAAGCTAATTTGAATAAGCTTATTTGAAAATGGTTTTTAGGTTATTTGAAAAATGATAGAAAATAAGCTATAAGTTAATCCAAACACTTAAAAAGAGCTTATCAAATGATAGAAAATAAGATATAAACTACTTTAAAATATAAGCATAAGCCAAAAAATAAAAGCTAGGCTAAACACCCCCTAATAGATTTGGCCTTTTTTTTCATAGCTTGAAATCGCTCCATCACATTGTCGTCTTTTATCTTTTGAAAAAATCATTTTCGACTGCACAAACCATCACATTGTTCAAATGAATTATTTTATTATTTGGTCTTTATTAGTTATTACAATTTAGACTTAATTATCATAAAACTAATTATTTAGGTTTATTTACTAAAGGTTTTGGGCTTAATGAATAATATCAAAAAAAAAAAAAATTTACACTGAAATGAATGGGTAAACCACCAACAAATTTTGTAATAGAAAAAAATTAACTTTTGATTTCTTACATTCTTTGGCACACTAAAGCGAAAAAATAAATAAAATAATAAATAATCAAATTATATATCTAATGATGGCTTTGTATTGTTGAAAGGTGTAAGACACAATAAATACTAATATTTTAATATTATACTATTAATTCTGTTGACTGCCTTTTAGTTAATATGGCCCACAAGAACCCAACAATTGGTTTTTGAAATACATAAAGTCATTGTCTTCCTCGTTGTTTAGAAGTAAAACCTGCAAGTCGCCGGAATTTTTTTCCGATCAATTCTTCATCCATCCTTATTCATTTTAATTGCTTAGGGGTATCCTAATAAATTTTCAGTAGGATCTTATACATAAAACGGTAAAAAAAATAAAAAAATTACACTTCGGAGACAAAGTTGAGGGGTAGCCCGGGCTACACCTCACCATAAGCTAGATCCGCCCCTGTACGAGATGGTTTGTTTGTTGCGTGAATGTCTGACATGAAACATTATTATATTATTTATTTTTTGAACGGTCACTTTCTTTTTTAGTGACCCAATGTCACACCGCCTAAACGGCGACCCTAGCCAAGATCTGCCCAGACTATGTTGTTTTAATCATGCCCGCGCTGGGTTGGTCAAACTTGGTTACGGTGGTTTTATTGTTTTATATACAAATTTATATCTTATTGATAAAAAAACCTATTAATGTGAGCATTTGTCCGTTATTCAATTTTAGTTTCTAGTAACTTATCATTACTTTTCCATTATTCAGTTTTAGTTTCTTTAAAGGTAACTTATCATTACTTTAGTTATATTATTTTTTATTAATATGTATTGTAAACATTTTTAGAAACTTTTATATATTAAAACTAGGTTAAGTGGGGTTTTTTATAGAATGAATAAAGTTATTGACTTTTACGGTGCTAAACTATATTTTATCACAAAAACGTATTATTATTTTATAAGTTAAAGTTTCTAATGATGTGTAACACGTTACTTTTTTTTAAAGTGACTAACTGGCAACCAAGCAATAATCGTTTCGAAATTACTCATTTTAAGTTTTAACTTCTAATCAATCTTTTTTTAATGTTTTGAAATATTGGCTATCAGGTAATATTCTTCAAAAAGGTAATTAAATTTTTAGAAACCTTAATGTGAAGTAACCTTTTTATAAATAAAGGTATTAAAGTTACATTTTACATCTTTTTTTTTTGTAAGGTATAGATCAACTGGCAATCCCGACTACTCCAACCCTTTTTTAACGGGAGTAGCTCAAGTTCGAATCCGGGCACCCCCAAACGGGGGCAGGGCGAAACCAGGCCAAACACCACATGGGACATAAATGCCTCCACTGGGGATCGAACTTGAGACCCTGGGCAGGAAACCCCTAGAGGAAAACCTTCCCACCTCCATGCAAACCAATTGGTCTACACTTCATCGGCAATACATTTTACATCTCCTAACATAATTTGAACTTTATTATTATAAAAGTAATACAATTATAATTTTAAATCTAGTCGAATAAAACTATTTCTTAATCAATGATTAATATCAATTTCGCAGTTTTTAGAAATCTTGCCAAAAAAACGATAGTGATAGTAATAATAAAATAATAATAATAATAATAATAATAATAATAATAATAATAATAATAATAACCACTGATTGCAAAAAAATAATAATAAATAATCGAATACTTCTCGCACTACTACAGAAATAGGCATGTGCTACGGCCAAATCTGTAACAAATCCGTAGCATACACCCGTTTTGCTACGGATCTGGTTCGTAGCTACAAGTCTCGTCGCGAATTTATTTGCTACGAACTTTAGCTACGGAACTTATGTTTGTGACAAATTTAGTTACAAAAAATGGCGTTGGTATTTTAGCTATGAATTTGCTATGAAGAAGGTTGCTATATGAAATTTCGCTATGGGTTTTTAGCTACGGATGTTTTTAGCTAGGGAAACTTTTAGCTACGATGGTTTTTAGTTACGGTTGTTTATAGCTACAGATACTTGTAGCTACGGTAAATTTAGCTACGGATACTTTTAGCTATGTTATTTTTAGCTAGAGAGTAGTTTTGCTATGAATGGATTGGCTATGATAATTTGCAATGTTTTTGCTACAAAAAATTAACTACGAACTTGCTATCGTTTGGCTACGAGAATTTGCAACCTTTTGCATTTTTCTTGCTACGAAACTTGCTACGTTTTCTGCTATCGGGTTTGCTACAGACTTTAGCTACAAATTCACTATGATTTGGCTACAAAAATTTGCAAGCCTTTGCTACGATTCTGCAACGGAATTTAGTTACGAATTTCGCTTGACTTTGCTACAGATATAGCTATCGATTTTAGGTCTTTGCAACAAATTTAGCTACGCTATTTGCTTGGAATTTTTTAAATAAATTCTTTTTTTTATATTGTTTTCAATTTTTCCTTTATAAATATTATATTCAAATTTCATAAATATAAAAAACTGAAACTAAAAATAAATACTCAAACCATAAAACATAATAATTCAAACATAACAATAAATATTAAAAACTCATACTAAACATTCAAATCATCCAAACATAACCGAATGCAACACGATAAAAATCCAAATAATTCAAACATAACCAAACCTAACACGATAAAAATCCAAATTATCTAAAAGCACTATAATAAAATCAACGCATTTTAAGTTGGTGGCGGGTTTTGTGACAACATTTGAATTTTCTCATTCATTTCGGCATGCAACCTCGCACGTTCTTCAATTTTCTCCATCATAACATGTTTCTCTATCTTATCTTGTTCCAACTCCGCTATTTTTTTTTCAACCGTTCCACCTATAACATCAAAAGCAAAAATAACCTGTTAATATCTATTATGACACCTAATAAGTTATGACACATCATAACATATTATAACCAAATATACCCTAATAAAAGCTATTACATCCATAGTTATAGAACATTACAAACAAACTAACTCGGTATAAAGTAATTCATTTAAACTACCCATTAATAATTTTTATCACATGAAAATAGACTTTTTCCTACTAAAAGAATTAATATATACCTCATCGTTGTCACTTCTCTCTTATGCACCCATCATCACGACACGCAAGATAGCGATAGTGCCGATCCCATACATTTTACCTTTTTTTTGCCTCCAACAGTTTGCGACAACAATTCCATGTCAATTTCGGATGCAAGCTGGTATCGTCTCCATATTTGTCGACAACATGTTTATTGTAAGTTTCCTTTGATGGGCGCATAAAACAATCAATAAATTAGCTTTATATAATTATAAAAGAAATTATTTCTATTAAAAGCGCTCACATTTTGCACTAAGGTGAGGCGAGTCGCCCAAAAAGCACATCATAGCCGTCCATGCGCAGTTCTGGCAATATTTCGACCAGAGTCAGCTCTAAACAGCCTATAAGTTTACCAGAATATATTTCCATCTTCATGCTTGTAAATGTTTAAATATCTAGCCTAAAACTTAAAAGATAAAAAGAAGAAGATTAGAAAGTAGCTTAGAAAATAAAAAAGATGTATATTGTTAAAGGTCAATAAGAGGTAGAATACATGATGCTTTGTTGAAAGTGTTTCCTATTACATAACAGTGACAACACATGCTCAAAATTCTTATTTCTTACAAAATGCTCTTAAGTTTTAAGTTATTTAAAAAGGTTTTTAGTTTTCTGATATCAATTAGATATATATAACAATTAAGTATATTAATTTTTCAATACATAATATATTTTTTTCATTTAAGTTCGCTTTTTATTTCTCAACCCTCGCTTTTTTTTGCACCTAGCATCTTTGATACCTATGTAAATACTAAAAACATACATTTACAAAATAACAGAACTTACATAAGCTTCACTTGCCCTCGTGTCAACCCAAGTCACGTTATGCTCATGAATGTTCTCTTCCATGTCACCGCCTTCTCCCGAACCGTGCTCAATAGAGCTGCTAGACCCCAACAACCCAGCTAGGGGTCTCGACCCTTTCTTTGCGTGTGTTTGTAACCAGAATTGATCGAACTTGATGCGCCACTCCAAGGTCTTCTCCTACATCAAAACCCAAAATTATTATATATATCAGTTGATACATGTTTGCTACAGTATAGGGGTATTTTTTTATATGATAAGATTTTTGGGTTCGTGTTAGGTTCGGGTTCGTTTAAAATTTTTGGGTTCGGGTTGAACCCGCCAACCCGATCCATTTAGCACTCCTAAATACCCGAGCTTCATCTCTATGTTTAAATTTAGCTCAAAACGAACTTTACTTACAAAAAATTATCAAATTCGTAAAAAAAAACAAAGTTCGTATACCTGATGCTTTTCAGAGATACACTCTACATTTCGTTGTTATATAATATTAGTGGCGAAAGTTAAATATTTAAATTGAAGGGGGGCTAATGAATTGAACCGGTGCTGAACAAATGCCTGCCGCAAAGCGCGGGGGATCCTACTAGTGTTTACTCCAGTGTCTATATATGTGTGTGTGTTTTCAAGATGACAAATTAACGTTTCTCACCATGTTTTTTTCTAACCGTGAGAAAGCTCTTCGAGCCAAGGTTGTGCCTGCCACCCGTTGCTTTTCCTCTGTTATCGTTGTTTTGAGAAGCTTTGCTTTTCCATGAAACAGAATTCCAAGTATGCACTAGCGTTTCCCAAGACTTTTGACTCATCCACAGTGGCTTAAATGGAAGAATGGGAGTCAAATCATTCTCAACTTCCGCACCCTCTTGGATCGCAAGGGCCTTGGCTTTATCACGAGCCCTCTTCAACAAATCAGGAAACTTCCCCTTAATGCACGTTTCCCAGCATGAGTGAATTGAGGATTTCGAATTATCTTCCCATCGGTAGTGTTGCTCCATAAAAACATTTATTAATAATATATTAATTTATTTATTAAGTCATAAGCATTATCGTATACAATTGGGTAGTAAGTATACACCTGAAAACGCTAAAACAAGCATTCGCGGTGATGGGAAGGAACATCTTTCAATCCTTTCCATGGACCCGACCACATAGACTTTAAGTTGGATCCAATGGTCTGAGAAACTTTATCATGATCATTGAATCTACAAAACGAAAAGAATGTACCACTAACAACATTAGTAATGATTTCATTCACGTATAAAGAGAATATTAACATATAAAAACTTATTCATCATTTTCAACCCAAATCCAAGTGCAATTTTCGGGTGTGGGTAGTGGAGCTGGAATAACAGGTCCACGCCCAACGGCAGTGACAGGCTCATCAACATCATTAAGTTTATGCTACAACTCACCCCTACCAGCACCTTGACCCCCACCACGTCCGCTACCTCGACCACCACCTTGACCCCTACCAGCACCTTGACCCCTACCAGCACCTTGACCCTCACCATGTCCTGCTGAATTGTGTGCCATATTTTCTACAACAAAAATAAACTTATTAATATTCATAAATAAGGACTGTTATATAAAATAAGTGTAAATAAACAATGTTCAATGTAAGGATGTTGTTCAAGCTTGGGGTATTTGGTTTAGATTAATTAGGTTTTATTCTTTAAAAATATACCTGATAACTGTTACGAAATATAAATTAGATTTTCGGGTTTGGGCTATCTCAAGAAATCACAAATGCACTAAACAGTTAGATATGGAAAAAAATGCAGCATGTTGTAAGAATATATACGCTTAAGCATTATATAAAGAAAACTACTGTAAATGACCCCTATCAGCTTTCGCAAAAATAAAGTTCACATGTCCTTTTGCAGAAATTCAGCATAATTTATAAGGGGTTTTCACAATTGCTCAATTTTTAATTAAAAACAAGAAATTAGTAACAAGTTCTAAATATCGTATAAAATTCTTATTTTTTGTTAAGCCATGTATCTATTTTCAACAACATACGACCTACATGCTAGGCATTTAACGTTAACTCTTTACCCTTTCCAGGTGTGGGAATTCTTAGTGGAATGAAGACTCAAGAGTATATATGTTACAGCAAAAAATAAACAATAATTATTATAAACATCACATCCGTAATTTAATTCAAGAGGTTATGATGAGGTCTTAGTGTTAGTGTTAGGTCTTGTTAGATCTAATGATTCCAATTCCAGGAAGCAATTCAAGAATCAAAAATATCATATTCAATTACAACGTATCATAAAAATTAAATGGAAACAACTAAACAATGAAGTTCAATCTTAACTGCAGGTCTTCTGATTAGAACAACCACTGGTGAAGGAGGCATCTTCACAACCGTTCACAGCGAAAACATTGATATAGGGTTTTCTCAAAGCCCATTATTTATTTGTTCTTGTTTTGGGCGTTTGAAGTTTTAACATTGAACATTCTAATAATATTTTTTTTGTTTTAAAAAAGTGTATTAATCTAAGTTGCAACACAAAACTCAGCGGCTAGCTTGTTATATTATACCAATCTTGACTTGTTTTCGTATTTTATATATTGTTACATGTAAGATAAAAAGTGTCTCTTTTTAGAATATTATTATTATTATTATTATTATTATTATTATTATTATTATTATTATTATTTAATCATATGTCTTTATAAGGAAATAGTCGTAGTATATGAAACTTATGTTGAATTATGTGTATCAAATATTGTTTTTGGTAATGATTGTGAATTAAGTGTTGTTATTATTATTGTGGAAAAGAATCCTTACCGGCTTATGTTTATCAAATCAAATGTCGTTAGCTTAGTTTTTTGATATTTTCTTGTAGTACTTTGTTTTTTTACATTACCAATTTAAGGGTGCAAACGAATCAAACAAGCTAGAGCACGACCTCGTTTAACCTATGAAAGTTCGAGCTTGAGCTTGGCTCCATTTGAGCTTTGTTTCTAAAGCTCGAGCTCGGCTCGTAGATTGTTTTACAAGCTCGAGCTCGGCTTGGGCTCGACTCCTTTATTATTTATTAAATAATTTTTATTAATTATGAATATTATCTTATACAACGATACTTTTTTCCAGTTTTTGTAAGTCCTCAATGTGTAAAACTTTTGAACGTATTACACGAAAAAATGTGCACAACTCTATTATTGGTTCCGATATTTGTTTTGGTAGCATGCCTCTTAATACAATAGGCAACAACCGTTGCATAAACACATGACAATCATGACTTTTAATGCTGTAAAAAGTACCATCTTTAACGTTTACTCAACTACCAATATTTGAAGCATACCTATCAGGAAACTTTACTGTTTTCAACCATTTACAAACTTCGTTTACTTGCATTCTGGTTAGAGCGTATATCGCTTTTGGTTTCATGTGTCTATTATTATTCTTTACCCAAGTATGCAACTGCGGTCGATTGCAAATTTGTTCTAAATCCACCCTTGCCTTGATATTATCTTTTGTATATTGAGTATCCATAATTATGTGAAATAGATTCTCAAAAACATTTTTCTCAATGTGCATTATGTCAAGATTGTGTTGGATTAACAACATGGGCCAATATTCAAGCTCCCAAAAAATGATTCTCTTTACCCAATTATGAGTTTTAACAAATCCTGGAATTTTCTTTTTTGGGTTATACGTTACACCTTCATCACAGACTTGTTCATATATTTGCCAAACAGTTAACTCATGTGGAGGTCCCAATGACGACGATATAGATTTATTAGCCCGGAATCCAATCCTATCACTACGGAAAAGGTGTGACCGAGGTAAAAATATTCGATGACAGTCAAACCAACTTGTTTTGCTTCCACCCTGTAACCTAAAAGCTTCTGTGTCTCCCAAACAGTATGGGCAAGCTAACTGACCATGCGTGCTCCAGCCAGATAACATGGCATAGGCAGGGAAGTCACTGACTGTCCATAAAAGAATAGCTCTCATCATAAAGTTTTCGTTGCAATAAGCATCATAAACTTCAATGCCTTCCTCGTACAACTCTTTAAGCTCATCTATTAATGGCCTTAGGAACACATCTACATTTTGATCCAGGCTCTTTCATCCAGGAATAACCAAACATAGTTTAATATATGCATATTTCAAACTCATCTATGGAGGTAAGTTATAGATTGTAAGAAAGACGGGCGACAATGAGTAAGGGTTTGAATTTGAGTTATTTGGGTTAAAGCCGTAAGTGCATAACCCGAGATGAACATTCCGGATCTCATTCGCAAAGCCAGGATTCACTGAGTCAAAATGTTTCCAAGCCTTACCATCACTTGGATGTGCCATGCTACCCTCCTTTGTTTTGTGATCATGATGCCAAGTCATGTTTTTTTTTTTTTTTTTTTTTTTTTTTTTTTTTTTTGCTGTCTTTGTAGACATATACAACATTTTAAGTCTAGGACCAATCAGCATGTATGTCATCACCAAATGAGGTACCTTATTTTGGCCACTCTTGTAACGAGATTCCCCGCACCATTTACATTGTGTCAATGTCATGTCTTGCTTATAAAATAACATGCAGTGATTTTTGCAAACATCAATCCTTTCTTTAGGAAGAAAAAGCTTTTCTAAGCTCTTTTTTGTATCATAAAAGATTTCTGGTAGCTTATTCCCTTCAGGCATCAATTCTTTAACCATAGAAATGATGTGGTCGTAACATGCGTTAGATACATTATAAAGTGATTTGCAGTTTAGAAAACTTGTAACAGCTTGCAACTTTGAGCAATCGGTGGCCTTCTCCCCCTCCCACAAAGGCTCATCGGAAGCTTGTAACATGTGTAGGTCCCTCTCGGAGGATGAGGTTCAACCTTAACCTTGTTATACTAACCCACTAGCAAGTGCGGAATCCAAGCTAGTGAGCAAACCGGGATGAAACAAGCACAAACACAAACACACAAAGATTCACCGACTAACACCACTTGTATTAATGCGAATGAAAGGTTCCGGTTACAAGCACAATGTTCACAAATGTGTTTTGCAAACTCTCAAAGTGTGTGTGTGTGTTTCGGACAGAATGCTCTCAAGTATCTCTCTATCCTTCTATGTGCATTGTAAGTCCCGTGAAACGGATCTTTCAATGATATCAAACCTGATCTTGTGAGAG
This sequence comes from Helianthus annuus, assembly GCF_002127325.2. Classification (NCBI taxonomy): domain Eukaryota; kingdom Viridiplantae; phylum Streptophyta; class Magnoliopsida; order Asterales; family Asteraceae; genus Helianthus; species Helianthus annuus. The sequence goes on along the minus strand of NC_035447.2, from coordinate 60,350,801 downwards.
TGCGGAAACCAAACACAAGATCATTCAAGATTAAATCGAAAAATACGAAAAGCAAGAACAAAACCGAATCACCTTTAAACACTTGCACACGATTCTATTACTTGAAAAGCAAAACCGTCTGGTACAAGTGTTCACAACCAAAACGAATTCTCTAGCTCTCTCTCTAGGAAATCTGTAACTGTGAATATCCAACCCTAAAACAAGTTAGAAACTTGTTTATATACATACCTAAGCCCACTTCCCTACATGGGCTCCCCTTGGGCCTGCTTGGCCCACATGGCCTAAAGCTTGGCCCAAGTGACCTATAAAGGTCCAAAACCTAATATAAACTAACCCGGTAAAGCCCAGTTCGTAACCATAGCCCGTTGGATTAATTTGATGCGTCAGTCTCACACTTTAGGGCCTAACAATCTCCCCCTAGACTGATGCCATCAAATTGTCTTCATGACTTGAATTCAGCAACGTCTTCAACGAAATCTATGGTTGTCTCTAAGCTGCAGATGTTGTGGAAGTTCTTGACTTCTGAACTCTCAGCACTGGGTCTCTTTCTTCAGCTCTTGCGGTTAGCTTCATATCAGGATCACGATCAGCATTTGCTTGAAAATCTTTGTCAAAAAGAATGTGAGAGGAGGATTCTCAACAGCACTTTTCTTCTTCAGTCTTTGTCTTTCAAGCAGGTTCACGGTACTTCTTCGAATATACTTTCACTGTCAGACGACATCTCGTATCCGGTTCTTCTGACTCAGGTACATCTTGTTGTTGTGATGCTTTGGCTTCTTCAGCAACTAACAGCATCTCAATCTTCATCAACCCCTGTTCTTGATTGAAATCAAGTTCTGCACATGCTCACAAACTCATAAGCAAATATTTCTTATGCAACAGGGAGAGTACCACATGAACACTTGGTACATGAAATTTCACAATTTAAATTCTTTTAACTTTTGATGATCAGTCAAATCTTCAAGAACGGTTACATTTTTTTAATTTTAAGAAAAACAAATAAGCACTCTATTTTTTTTGGATTTTTGAATTTTTCTATTTTTTAATTTTTTAAATTTTTAAGAACTAAAAGAAAATAAAAACTAAAATATAAACAACTACCATAATGTACAATTACAATTGCAATGGGATCAAAATTCGTTCTCAGGCCGACTAAGGAACACTTTTCAGTACGAGCCTAATCAAACTGGTCTATGCGATTGCCAATATGTTTGTCCACTTAAACTTTAACGCTCAACTTTCATTTTTTAACTTCGTGATATGCTTAAGGTAATATTATGCTATTATACCCGTGTGTCCCATTCCAAGGCATACCCCCGCGATCAAGGTAAGCACAACGATTCATCGTAGCAGGTGAGTATACTGATGTCATCCTTTAAGATATCCTGACTGTGCAGTCTGCATATAATCTGTTTTATCATGTTTTAATTTCTTAACAATGAACACCCAAATAAATACTAATCAAATCCCGGAAATATAACCAGCACACTCTATCATGCAAGTATCTTCCCTACCACATATTTCACAAGTCCAATCCAGATTTCTGAAATCTTAACTGGGAGTAGGTTGAGAAGAGAACAGAATAGATCTTTTGCAGAGATGATATAATATACAGATCAAATGAGTTTTTCTCAATTTGATATAGGTTTATTGGGGTTTCTTTTGGGCACTAGAGGGCCTCTTTCGGGTGTTTAGATCTACAGCGCGACAACGTACAGCTAGGTCAGCATGTATCTGGATGCAGCAGAAGCTGTCGTTGCCTAGCACCTCCAGGTCAGCATGTATCTGGATGCAGCAGAGGAGGTACACGACTTTTTTCAGAGAAGATTCCAGAATCAGATCAAAATTGTGTGTATCGGGAAAACATACAGACATTCAAATAGAAATGAGCTAATTCCAAGTGACTTTCTTTCCTGGGGTCATGTACAATTTTAGTTCTAAGCAGAAGGACAACCAAGATATCCCCGGATGATTCAACAATATAAAGACCCGAAACCTCAGATGTTGGCTATCTATCAACGCAAGATTTAAGACCATAAAATCATACGCCGTTGATATGTTACCCACATGATACATAGTTCGTTATGTTTATATCACTTAGTATCTTTTATCATGTTGAGCGTCAAGCCTATCGACATATCGCAGTAGATCCTAGTCTTTTCAGCTATGGCACCTTACATGTGTTAGTCAAATCCTTTAACACAAACATTTATTTCACTTCCCATATCATGCAATTTTTCTTTTTGGCTTTTTCATTTTTCTAATGTTTTTGTATTTTTCTCATTTTCTCCCCCTAAAGCAATACATATATATACATCAAACTCTTTTTGTATTTTTTTCTTTTCTGAGTTTTCTCCCCCTAAACTCTATATCTATCTATATGTTCCTCTCCCCCCCTAAATTTGTGCATAAATCTTGGATTTTTGCGCAAATTTACCATTTACTAGAGAAAGGACACTTTATATACAAAGTTATAAACTAAGAAAAAGAAAGAAAAATATTTTTGTGTTACCGTTCTGTCATCAGATTGAAGACTAATCAAATTCAAATCAAAGTACTGAATTTAAACGGTACCTTTTACTGATCATTTCTTACTTCTCTTATCTCCTCCAAAGTAAACATATCATCTGTAAAAAAAATTTGAACTTTTTGCAACAGTGAAATGTTACCCGTTTTTATCTCTGGAACAACCGCTATCAACATTCCAGAGATTGTCAACAGCTCCTCCTTGGTTGTTCCTGAAAAGTAAGGAGATTAGTAAGACATGGGTACCCAGGCCATCGTGGTCCTGGGTTTACCTGAAGCATCAAAATAAGACACTTCTTTCAAACATAAGTCCCCTTTCATTTCAAGGATTGGAGACATTGCTGCTTTGGATTTGGGTTTCCAAATCTGTTTCGGTCTAGCAAACGCGTTTGTTGCCTTTGGTTGAGCAACTTTAACTTGTTCAGGTTTTTGAGTTTTTGAAAAACATTTTTGTTCCTGAACAGCTTTGCGTTTGTTTTTAGCAGCGTTCCAATCCCCATCAGAAGGTTTAACCTTGGGATTCACATTCTTCATAGCCTTAGGTGATGATACTTTCATCGGCTTGGAATGGTAGTTACCCTTTGGTGTAACCCTCTGATTTTGCATATAGTAAGGTACGTAGGGACGCCTTGTGCAGTTTCTAGCAATATGACCCGCAATGCCACAATTGTAGCAAGTTTGTCTTTTCATCGGAAAGACGTTTTGAGCAGCTTGATTCGCTCTAGCAGGTCCTGAAGGACAAACCGGTCCTTTTTGCGCTGGATACGCCTACACATTACTCTTGGACGAAGATGAATTTGGATGCTTGTATTTGCTGTTTGTAAAAGTCTTGTTGCTCTGAGCACCATTCTTCGTCTTTTCTCCCTGATTGGAGCTTTTCTTCACCTTATTACGAGCCTTAGGAGATTGTGATTGTCCTTGATGAGCAGACTTCTTATATCCCTGATTTTGATCTACTCGATTTGGCTCCTTTTGCGTGTTGTGAACCGGCTCACTAACACCAGCACAAGAGTGAATGTTGGCATTTCGTTGCACTTTTGGACGATGAACACAATTTCTAGCAATGTGTCCAGGAATTCCACAGTTGAAACAAGTTTGTCTCTTCACTGTCTGGAGATTCGGAGTGCTAGCAACATTATCTGATTTGATGGGTCTAGATGAACGAGCTTGCTTAGGTTGCTTTGCTTGTGATCCATGTGCCTTTTCTGATTGTTTCTGTACCTGTTGATCAGAACTAGCAGAAGCATGAGAAACATTTACTTGTGACTTTTCATTCAATGTGACCACCTCTTCCTTTTCAAAATCTGGTTCAGTTTTAATTTCAGAAGATGTAGAAGTTTCATCAACACGTGTTTCATCAACACACGTATCATGTGAATCTACTTGTGGTTTACTTTCAGCTACGGTTTCCAATGGGTTCCCACTAGATTCAACATTAGGGACACCCACTGAGACAGATTCAGAAGAGGAATCAGAATACTCTTGAGAAGGATTTTCAGTGGTTTCACTGAATTTGTCCTGAGGGACCTCACCTGTAACACTGTCATCAACTGAAACATTAGAAACGTTAGAATCAGACACATTATCAGAAAAACAAGCATCACCACAATTATTATTTAAGTTATCCACACACACATCATTATCAGTCTCGCCCAAAACAACAGGCTCACACGACGAAACATAAGCAGAAAACGACGCAAACAAAGAATTAGTAAAAGCAATGTCTGACTCAGTTGGTTCAGAATAACGTTCAAAATACGGTTCAGAAACATTTGAAATAATGACCGGTTCACTCCCATGAACATCACCACACTTTACTTCAGAGCTATCATCTGCACATGAAGATGAAACATTAGGATCAATTGTGCCTTTGGGAACAAAATTCAATGGAATAGACTTTTGTGGCTCAACATGTCTGTCATGAACAGACGACTTGTTGTTTTTCGAACCATAAGTCATTTTACTTTCGTTCAGGATCTCCTCCTCAGTCATTGGTAAATAAGTGTAATTATCATTGTACGGAGGAGGAGTCTGATTATAACCCAATCCCGACCCTTTCTTTTTAGAATATGCTAATTGTTGATCACACAGATTTTTGACTAATTTACTGGAGGAATCGAATTTTTTAATGTTTAACTGATTAATTTGGTATTTATCCCTAACATTCTCCAGTTCTTTAGTCACCTCACACAGTTTTTCTTTGACTATGATGAGTTGGGCCGTAGCTACACTAACATCGTCCTTGAGTTGAACAATGTCCTTACGCTGAGCTTCGATTTTCTCTTTGAAAAGTTTTTCGTTTTTCGTTAAAGTGAAATTTTTCCTTTTAATTTCATTGTAGTCTTCGATTAACTCAGCGTTTTGTATCCTATAAGCCTCAACCCTTCCTCGGCACTCAGGAGTGCAAAAGACAGAAAGTATGTCTTCTTTAGTGATGAATGTCATAATTTCAGAGGGTAGTTGACACTTTTGATCTTCTCCTCAAAACACAAACCAACGAGAACCCGTGTACTCGCTAAATCAAACACTTTGCACGCAATCGAACGAACCCGCTTTCGAAACCGTACCTCAAAACTTGTCAAAACGGTTATCACAAACAAAAACCTTTTTTTTTATAATTTTTTTTTTATTTTTTTATTTATTTTTTTATTTTTTTTATAGACTAAACCCCCTTTTTTTTTAATTAATAAATTAATAAAATAAAATAAAATAACTAAACTATTATTATTATTATTATTATTATTAAATTAAAAACCTAATGATTGCCTAATGATTACTAAATGATTATTAAATAAGATTATTATAACTCTTATTATTATATTACACAGAAAACAAAGTCCATGTCTTCTTGTTCGATAAAAACCGACCGAAAACCTAAAGATGTTGTCTTCTTCGTTTAACGTTGCCGAACCAAAAGAAAACCTAATTTCAAAAGAAATGAGGCATATCGATTACACAACGCTGAAAGAGATGATGATGTCGAGACGAACAGGTGTGACTCGTAACCAGAAACGTGAAAGGAGACGAAGTACAGATCGGAGAAGACAACCGGAGGTGATCGGAAATATGATGATTCACGGTGGTCGTTTCACAGTGATCGGAATATTGTTGCTGGCAACGATGGTGATCGGTGAGAGAGGATGATGAACGATGGTTGCGATTCGGAACGGAATGACTCGAGACCGATGAAGTTTGAGAACCCGAAACCGTATCGATGATGTGAACGGACGTGATGAATGGAGATGATGAACTGTAATTACCGATGAACAACCTGCTTCCAATGTTTTACGGTGAAGACGATTAAGGATGTTGATTGCGACTGGTGTTGAACTCGGTTGCGACTCGTAATGGTGATTGCGAGTCGGATATGTGGTCGGAAAAGATGGAGGATGATGATGGAGGTTGGAGGTTGCGACTCGGTGAAGGTGGAGGTGATTGCGACTCGGTAACTCGGTTGCGACTCGGAACAGGATTGCGACTCGTAATGGTGGTTGCGGCTAGTCCTGAGCAGAAAGAAGTGCTGATGATGATGAAGAGTGATGAACGTGACGAGTCGTAATGGTGGTTGCGGCTTGTCCTGAGCAGAGAGGTTGCGACTCAAACAGTGATGACTCGAGATCTTTTATGAAGTTGAAAAACAGGATTTGGTCAACCAAGAAATTCCTTTTTGAAAATATCTTTTAGAAACAACTTGTTCCGAAACTGTTGGAAATTATTCAAACATTTAAAATGTTATCAAAATTAGAATATATTTCCAAATCAGTTTAATAGGAAAATTTAATCCTTTAACACCAAAAAAAAATCGAAACACCAAAATATGGCTATTTTTCAATAAAAACTTGATGAACACTTCGAATACCGCGAAGAACACGAAGAACACCAACTCAAAAATTACGAAAATCTTGAATATTTGATATCACACCGAGCCTAGAAATAGGTTCTAATAGCTCTGATACCACTTGTAAGTCCCGTGAAACGGATCTTTCAATGATATCAAACCTGATCTTGTGAGAGTGCGGAAACCAAACACAAGATCATTCAAGATTAAATCGAAAAATACGAAAAGCAAGAACAAAACCGAATCACCTTTAAACACTTGCACACGATTCTATTACTTGAAAAGCAAAACCGTCTGGTACAAGTGTTCACAACCAAAACGAATTCTCTAGCTCTCTCTCTAGGAAATCTGTACCTGTGAATATCCAACCCTAAAACAAGTTAGAAACTTGTTTATATACATACCTAAGCCCACTTCCCTACATGGGCTCCCCTTGGGCCTGCTTGGCCCACATGGCCTAAAGCTTGGCCCAAGTGACCTATAAAGGTCCAAAACCTAATATAAACTAACCCGGTAAAGCCCAGTTCGTAACCATAGCCCGTTGGATTAATTTGATGCGTCAGTCTCACACTTTAGGGCCTAACATGCATCTATCTTTGTCTAACACACTGCATGGGTATATATAACCATACACAGCAGGTCTGGTCGAAGGATCATTCAGAATGACCGAAATATCATCTGTCGATCACAAAGCCCTCGAAGGATCTATATTTACCTCGAAGGATGGTATATCCTTCGAGGTTCAACAGTATCCTTCGTTGGACATCTTTCGAGCTCATCGAAGGATAGACATAATCCTTCGATGGCCCATCTTTCGACTCAGACACTTTACAAACATATTCCTAACTGTTGGTCCAAGTCAAACCAGGAGGACGGTTGACTTGGTCAACTTACAGGACTGACAAGGACATCGTTTACATCGTGACTGAATACAGACAAAGTACAGACACAAGTGCACCAACAAACTCCCCCTTGGCTGTAGCTTTGTCTCGATCTTCGATGTTTGCAGATTTGTCTCGATCTTGATCATCTTTGATCTTCATGTCTTCAAGACTCTGATGTCCTTTCAAGTCTTCAATGTCGGAGGATCTTCAAAGTCTTCACGTCTTGAAAGCAGAGAGTGTATCAACAAACTACCCGTATCATGTAGGAAGTGTGTTGACAAACTCCCCCTTAACATAAGCTCCCCCTTGAGTTATGCTCGTGAAATACTTGATCTTTATGAAGTGAGATCCTTGTGGTGTTGATGATGGTCAGCGGCAACTCGATCAACTTCATCTCTTGACTGCCTTCACGTCGTGTCTTCATTCCGAAGCTTGTCGTCGACTATGTTCTCCTTGCCTTTAGAATCTGCACATGCAAGAAATCTAAACGCGTAATGAGAACAACTGCTTGGAATATAGTTAACATAAACAACTAACACACGTATGACCATGTTTCAATCAAACACCGTCCGACAGTTTGAAAGTTTAATAAATTTATCAATTTTAAATTCTAACTTTCAAAATTTGCAAATTTCGACCATTTATGAAGATTTAGTCAATTCGGTTTTCGTTCAGGTTTCAGGTAACGAAGACTCGAGTTCCAACATCGTACGATCGAAAATAAAGCGGAAATAAAATCTTTTTGGTATTTTTGAATTTTTCAAATGTAAAGACTGCAAGTAGTAAATAAATATATACAGACATTCTTTTTGCGAGTTTCGAGGGTAAGAGAATCATATCAGTGTACGGTCATGCCAAACGCTCCTGTTGTTCAGTTAGTTAACATTAAGATAAGCATCCTATAACAATTATCGATATTATTGTCCACTTAAGCTCAACTTATCAGATGTAATCATGGCGAGGGGATACGTTAAGGTATGATTTATACTTACCGACCGGTGTTCATCCACATCACGACACATTCCCGTATCAAGGTATGCACGAGGGTTCATCTTACCGGTGAGTATGCCGATTATCATCTGTTTGACCGTATATGATGTGAGATTCTCACTTATTTTGAATTGAAAACAAACCCTATGTGATATAATCACTTATTGATGAGGAACTTGATTTTCATATGCATGAGGGCACAGGAGCAAGTCCGTGAACAGGTCAGTACTTCCGTACAGCAGAGAGACGAACTTGACTCCCGGATAAATGTGATATATTATCACTTATTCGATTTGGACATGTGATTGTTTATCACTTATTGAGGTCGAATGCAGTATGCAGTATGTAATATGTACACGTATGTATAGTATCATGGAAGATCTAGACTTGCGTCCCCGTTATTTTTCGGTAAAAGAAACAACCATGATACCCAGATGATAAGCAGCATAAAGACCGAATATCTCAGAACCTCGGCAATCTATCAAACGAAATTTCGGTACTAAGACCATATGCCAATGAATGGTTCCCACCTGGTCTTCAGTCGATTAAGATTTATATCACCCTGCACACTTTAAAATGATTGTGAGCCTACCGATACATCTTATATAGAGCTGCTTATCATTTTTCATTTAAGGTTTAAAGAGGTTTGTATAGACCACTGATGTACTATCATTTTCTCTTTTGCTCGCCAGGAAACTCATTTTTGTTTTTCTATTGTTTTTGTGTTTTTGAATTTTTTCGATGTTTTTGGATTTTCCGATTTTTGGATTTACTCCCCCTAAAATCAATAAACTAAGAGAAATTTAAAACACAAAGATATTTACAAAAATGATTTTCCGATGTTGGTTTACTCTTGCTTGACCTTAATGCCGTTTACCAATAATAAAAAGTCAAATCTTGATTTGTCAAATGCTTTGGTAAAAAGGTCGGCACGTTGGTCATCGGTGTGGACCTTAACAACATCGATTAGCCTTTTCTCAAAGCAATCACGTATGAAGTGATATTTGATTTCGATGTGTTTGGTCTTTGAGTGCTGCACAGGATTTCTAGTGATATCTAAAGCAGCAGAATTATCAACGTAAATAGGAGTAGTTAGGAATTCAAAACCGTAGTCGCGCAATTGTTGTTGGATCCAAAGAACTTGGGAGCAACAACTTGAGGCAGCAATGTATTCAGCTTCGCATGTTGATGTAGCGACGCATGTCTGCTTCTTGCACTGCCATGTGACTAGGCGATTTCCTAAAAACTGACATCCAGCCGTTGTGGATTTGCCGTCGATTTTGCATCCGCCAAAATCAGAATCACTGAAAGCGACCAATTCAAAGTTATTATCCCTAAGGTACCACAGACCGGTGTCCGGGTAAGCCTTCAAATAACGAAAAATCCTTTTAACAGCTGCAAGATGTGAGGCCTTCGGGTTAACTTGATATCTGGCAAGCAGGCACGTTGGGTACATTATGTCTGGCCTTGATGCTGTGAGGTACATAAGAGATCCGATCATTGCGCGATAGTTTGAGGGGCTAACAGCTTCACCCTTCAAGTCTGGAGTAATTCCGTGATTAGTTGGCAATGGGGTACCAATGGGCGTTGCATCAGACATCTGGAACCGGCTCAAGATGTCGCCAACATATTTAGTCTGATGGATGAATATCCCAGACTCAGTTTGTTGCACTTGTAGGCCCAAGAAGAAGGTCATTTCCCCCATAGCACTCATCTCGAATTTATCCTGCATAATGCGCTCGAAATTCCTACACAAGACATCATTAGTAGAACCAAAAATAATATCATCAACGTATACCTGTACCAGAAGAAGATCTCCATCTTGTTCTTTGATGAAAAGAGTACAGTCGATAAGACCTCTACGAAAACCGTTCTCCAGCAGATAGTGAGATAAGGTTGCATACCAAGCTCGTGGTGCTTGATGAAGACCATATAGAGCTTTGTTGAGCAACCAAACCCGATCGGGATGGATAGGATCTTCAAAACCTGGAGGCTGTTCGACATACACCTCTTCTTCAACCACACCATGTAAAAATGCACTTTTGACGTCCATCTGGTAAACTTTGAATCCTTTGAATGAGGCATAAGCCAGAAAGATTCGAATAGCTTCCAGACGTGCAACAGGTGCATAGACTTCGTTGTAGTCGATCCCTTCAATCTGACGAAAACCTTGAACGACTAAACGAGCTTTGTTCCGGATAACAACTCCGCGGTCATCCTTTTTGCATTTGAAAACCCAACGGGTACCAATCTTCTTGTATCCAGCAGGTTTCTCTACGAGTTTCCAGACACCCAGCTTCTGGAATTGTTGCAGTTCTTCCTGCATTGCTTCAACCCAAGAGTTATCTTTCAAGGCTTCTTTCCAAGTTCTTGGCTCTTCCTGTGAAACATAACACGCGAAAGACCAATTGTTTTGTTGCCCGGATTCTCGAATAGCCGCATACAAGCCTGCATTGTTGTTGTTTCGCAACATGTTTCTTGTTTGAATGCCACTTTGCACATTTCCTATGATGTTTTGTTGAGGATGGGTATTATGAATCCTTGTTTCAGGATTTTCTCGAACTGGAATATTTTTACCCAGGTTGTTAAGATTAAGATCAACAACCAAATCAAGGCCCGGAATTGACGAAGAGGATGATGCAGTAGCCTCAGCTGTTCTATGGGCATCCACTGGAGGAGTACCCTCTAAAGTACCATGAACTGCTGTTGTTGGGGCTTCTTGATCTGCATCTAGAAATTCATCATCCTCTGAAGATTCGTTCAATTCGTTTGCATCATGAAAATCCTCGTTGTTGAGAGTATTACTGTTCACTGAAGAAGATGGTTCTTGATTAACAAGAATTGGACGAACCACCGGTGAAACTGTTGCATTGTCACTCTCGAAAAACATCCTTGCCGCAGCACTTTCTTCAACGGCTTCAACATTGATCGAATTGAAAAAATCATCGTACTCAAACATCCAAGGTTGACCCGGACATTTGACTGGCAAAGTGTGCCTTTGTACTCTGACCTCAGACCATTCCTCGACCCTTTTAGTCTCTAGATTCCAGACTCGTAAGTTAGGGGTGGCATACCCAAGAAAGTATCCATCAATTGCTTTTGCCCCAAACTTTCCATTAGGATCGATGATTGTGCATGGAGCTCCAAACGGTTCAAGATAAGACAAATCTGGTTTCTGTTTTTGAAGAAGCTCAAAGCAGGTCTTGTTGTGCCTTTTGACTGTAAGGACTCGGTTCAATGTGTAACATGCAGAGGCCACAGCTTCAGTCCAGAATGGAATGGGCAACTGCGACTCTACCAACATTGTCCTAGCAGTCTCGATCAATGTGTGGTTCTTACGTTCAGCGACGCCATTCTGTTGAGGAGTATAAGCTGCACTAAACTCATGAAGAATACCCTTTGAAGTGCAAAACTCCGTCATGGCATGATTTTTAAATTCAGTACCATTGTCGCTACGTATCCGCCTAACCTTCAATTTATACAAATTCTCAATCTGAATGATCAAGTTTTTGATAATACCAAAGGTTTCACTCTTGTGAGCCATGAACGCTACCCAAGAAAATCTTGAATAATCATCAGTTATCACGAGGCAGTATTGATCACCCCGAATGCTCTTGTGCTTGACAGGACCGAACAAATCCATGTGCAAACGTTCAAGAGGAACTGCCACCGTGTTGATCTTCTTTGTAGGGTGCTTCTTCTTCGTTTGCTTTCCTTTCTGGCACGAAACACAGACGTCTTGAAAATGGAAATTTTTGAGAGGAACACCATTCACCAATTCATTTGATACCAAATGATTCATTTTGCGTAAGTGAATGTGACCCATTCGTCTGTGCCAAGAGATAGTGTCCTTTTCTCTGGCTTTGGAAACGAAACAAGTTGCTTGTGCAGACGTAGTAATAGCTTGGCTCATATCAAGGACGTACAAATCATTTATCCTTGGAGCTGACAAGAGAATCCATTCTTTTGGAATTTTAAAGCCGGGCTTTAGCACATAAAATCCATTAACCATCAAAGTGTACTGAGAACTGCTTGTCACAGATTTGAGAAACACTAAGAAGATTGTGATCAAGTTGTTTCACAAAGTTGATCTTGTCAAAGCTGACAATCCCGTTGGATATCATTCCTTCACCCGTAATATATCCACCTTTATCTCCAGCAAAAGCAATATACCCTCCTCTAACAGATTTGACGTCGTAGAGAAGCTTCATGTCGCCTGTCATGTGCCTGGATGCCCCACTATCAACAATCCAATGACTACTGATAGTTCCTCCTGGAACACCCTGCACATGAACTCAAAATGATTAGTTGGAGATGGGGACCCAAGCCATTGTGGTCTTGGGTCTTCCATTTTCATCAATGACAATAACTTCTTGTCTTTGATGGTTGGTGAATTGTGATGTTCCCCCTGATTCAGTAACCGTTTTAGGTTTCCATGTCTGTTTTGTTTTACCAGTGTCTTTCTTTAAAATTTTAACTTCATGGTTGTCTGAAGTTCTTGAATTTTCTGGTTTGACAGAAACAGATGATTTGTTAACCACATCGGTTTTAATTGCCTTTTCAATTTTCTTGACCTGTTGGCGTTTTTGTTTCTTTTCCCTTTCTTTTACAAGGCGGGGATCTTGCTTTACAGAAACAGATTGCTTACGGTCAGTTTGGTCACGGGGAACATCAACTTTTCCTTTTTGTTTATGAAGATATGGACAATTTCGAATTATATGTCCAATTGTTCCACACTCAAAACATGATCTTCGTTCAACAAACCCCGAAGTATCATGTGATTGCTTAGCCGATGATGTTGAACTTTGTGAACCCGAGGTACTAGGCTTTGAACTGTTTTGTTCATTTCTTTTCAAAACAGTAGCTTTCTTGACAAAATCTAAGTTAGATTTATTTTCAAACGTTTCAATTTTGTCCGTTCCCGTCGATTTCACAAAGGTTACATTCTTGTTTTTCTTCTGATTCGGCTTCTTTTGAGCTTGAGCCGGTGATTTTCCCTTTGGCTTGGCGTAATTTTGCTGTTTCTGCACTGTTGGTAATTTCTTGTTGCCAAATTGTTTTCGAATTTCGTCCTTTGGAATAGGAGGACACTGTGTAACTGTAACACGTGGTCCTGTCTTTCCCAAAAACTTACTAGTCGAATTCTCAAAGACTTTACTGATTAAGGATTGATTAACATTCTTAATAGGAAAATCTTTGTCTGAATAAATCTTATCATCACCAACAAGAGTGTACAGCAAGTTTACACTCTCCGACTCGTTTTCAGACGAGGACTCGATTGCAACAGTCTTAGCGGGTTTTGCAGGAGGATCACATAGAATATGATTCTCAAGAGGTATGTCCTCTTTTTTGGCTACCGCATCAGACTTTGCTGAATCAGTATCATCAGATTCATCATCAGAAGAATCAGCATCCTCAATCACAACTGGAGGATCCTGATTCTGTTCAGCAGTTACAAATGTATCTGCTGACACATCTGAATCTGAGGATACTTCTTTCTGGTATCCGAGTCCTGCTGCAAACTCTTTCACATCTAGAGGCACAGATGGTTCAAAGAACACCCTGTCCTCCTCATCCGGCATGGCATCATAATTATGTCTCACTGGTGGTGGACAATTCTTATAGCCTATGCACGTGACGTCCCTTTTCTCCTTTTGCACATCAATGATGTGATCCAACACATAGCTAGAACTCAAATAACTATCTAACTTGAGTTGGATTGCCTCACTTTCCGTTTTTACACAAGCCATTTCTTTTTGCATTGTCTCAAGACGAGATATATACAAATTAATGTCCGTTTGTTTTCTGGAAACCATTTTAGTTAGTTCGGTTTTATCTTTATTTAATTTCTCGATTACCGACTTAAATTCCTTTTCATGGTTTTCGTAAAACATGTTGGCTTCCGTGCATTTGGAAAGGTCCACAGTCAATTTCTGATTGTGGATAAAAGTCACATCATACTTTTCTTGCAAAGCTTCGTGCTTACTTTGCAAGTCACTCAAATTCTCATTCAATTTAGTATGTTTGTCTTGCAAGTCAAACAAACTAGCTTGTAAAGCATCATGTTTGCCTTGCAACTCAGACATACTTTTCTCTAAATCAGCACATCTAGCATGCAATCTATCACATTCATCACAATTATCAACAGTGGGTTCATCGACACATACCTGACTTGATGAACCGTCGACATTAGCCATAAAGGCTGAATGGAGAGAAGACGAAGCATAAGCAGCTTGATCCACCAGAATAGATCTTCTTTGAGTCTCTGCTGCAGCTTCTCCCAAAAGTTCATCAATATCTGCATTGATTGCTGCATTTGATGTCTCACCCACATGATCATCGCCCGAACTTGAGGATTCTTCATCAACACTCCTGCTGTACCCAGAAGAGTCTTCATCTTCAGAAGATTCACCACCACTGGCGGAAGATTCTCCACCACTGGTGTGAACTACATTCTTCACAACTTGAGCAAAACATGCTGTTCCATCGGGAGCATCACCACCCAACTGGATTGACCAGTCACAACCTTCATCCACCTGAACCGCAAGTGCCCGGTTGGTTTGGTTGTTGACAGGCACCAATGTACGCTCATTGTTTCTGTTCTGCTGGTTGCCTTGATTTCTGAAGGGGTTTTGGTTCCCGTGCTGAGCTGGCTTTGTACATTCCCTCTTAAAGTGACCCCGTTCACCACAGTTGAAGCACTTCACTGCCTGTTTATCGAACCCATACTTGGTGTCTCTCTTACTCTCCAAGCTGGTTCTGCCAGTACTTTCCATCCAATCCTTTGCCCTTCTCACAGCACTAGCAAAGGCCCACTTGATATCCATCAAGTCCATCTCTTCTTTATCAATCTGCCGATAATCTTCTTGTGTCAGATTAATGTTGCCAATCTGACCTTCTATTAACCCGCAGTACGCGCTCACTACAGTGTTAAGCAGCTCCATGTGTTCCTTAGCTACTTCTACACTGACTTTTGAGAAGCTTGAAGTGTCGAGCTGTACTGTATTTGGTTTTGATTGTTGACCAGCAGATGATGTTCCTCCATAACACGCACGTTGTTGTTGAGCAGGAGGAGGAGGAGGTGGTTGTATTGGATTTCCATACATGTCTGTGGTGGGAGGTGGCTTAACAGGAACTTGCACCGGATTGCCATACATATCCGTGCTTGTGACAAATGCCGTTTGTAATGGAGCATGTGGACCTGTTCTTGCAGACGAAGTACTGGAAGTTCCATAATACATTTCTGTATTTTGTGGCAGTGGAACTCTCTTCGCCTTTAATGTTTCCTCCTGATCCTTGTTTTCCAAAAGCTGCACGAAGTCGTTGATATTTTTAGTTCTCAACACTCCGTTATACTTCAGGATTTCCAAGAAACTGCTCCATTGGGGAGGCAAAGCATCAGCAAACTTCTTCACCACTTCTGCTTGAGTTGTAGCTACACCAAAATTATTCAACTCAGTAAGCAAATGATAAAACCGGCTTGTCATGTCTCCCAAAGACTCCTTATCCATGCACGTGAAACAGTCAAATTCTTTCTTGAGCAGATCATGACGCAATTGACGTGTTGCTTCATTCCCTACTCCTCTGGTTTTTAACCCGTCCCACAACTACTTAGTTGTCTTGAAGCTGACAAACTGGTGGTAGATATCCTTGCTTAACGCCTGAGTGAGAATGGCGTATGCTTTCTTTTCCAGATCATACGTTTTCTTTTGATCTTCAGGAAGATCGGCAAACGTAGCAGTATCTGAAGCAGCAACTTCTATAGCTTGATCGAAATCTGTGGTGAAACGTATCCACAACTCGGTGTTTTGACCAAGAACGTATGTACGGAATCTATCAACCCAGCCTGGATATTCATTTAAATGCATCAACTTCGGGGGTCGATTCAAACTTCCGGTTTCACTTTCGCTCAATAAGATACTTTGGATGCTCGGAGTTTGATTCGATACTAATGCCCATTGACTTGATGATATGGCATTTTCTTGTGAAGATGTTGATACCGGAGACTCGGCCCATGAAGGTGATAGACTTGTGTACGTGTACTTTCCACTATCGGGAGCCGGTGTACCCCACCATGAGGGAGTGGAACCTGAACTTGTATATTTTCCACTGTCTGGAGCTGGATTCCACCAATTCGGATTCATGATTGATAAGAAAAATAAATGCTAAATGAATATTCCGAAAGATCACACACAGCCGAAGGATCCTGGTTCGAAAGATCTGAAAAACAGAAACTTGTTAACAATAAACAGACCACAAACGAAAGATCAACACTTGTTCGAATGATCAACAGTGGTCGAAAGATCACTGTTGACTTTCGAGCAATGGTTTCGAAAGATTCAAAATTTCGAAAGATTCACACTTGAAAGATCCTTATCTTTCGAGATAAATCCTTATCTTTCGAAATAAATCCTTATCTTTCGAACAACTATCTTTCGACTAGATTCCAGAAACGAAAGATAATGCTTAGACTTCGAAAGACTACTCGAAAGATGCTTATCTATCGAGCTGTCTTTGATCGAAAGATGGTCTTTCGAGGTCAAAGGATATCTTTCGAAATGCTCACTGACACACTGACACTGATGTGAAAGGTTGGTGAAAAGGTGATGGGTTGGTGAAGGTCAACTTTACGCAAAAGGTATGGTCAGACTGTACCTTCTTACCAACTCAGAATTTTCAAACAAAAATTACCCAAAATGGAAATCCTTATCCAGAACCAGTCACCGGAATTATGACCGGAGTTTGGCCGGAAATCACCAAAACACTTAAAAACAAGTTTTTAAGTTACCCAACCCGCTTATGAACACTGCCGGTTAGTTTAGAACACGTTTTTCAGTTTAAAAATGCAGGAAAACCACCAAAAACGGGTGCTAAACCAAGTGTCCAAACACACCAAGAACTTGAACAAACCCGGTTTTAAACAAGGTAAAGAGCCTTAGCTCTGATACCACTTGTAGGTCCCTCTCGGAGGATGAGGTTCAACCTTAACCTTGTTATACTAACCCACTAGCAAGTGCGGAATCCAAGCTAGTGAGCAAACCGGGATGAAACAAGCACAAACACAAACACACAAAGATTCACCGATTAACACCACTTGTATTAATGCGAATGAAAGGTTCCGGTTACAAGCACAATGTTCACAAATGTGTTTTGCAAACTCTCAAAGTGTGTGTGTGTGTTTCGGACAGAATGCTCTCAAGTATCTCTCTATCCTTCTGTGTGCATCTATCTTTGTCTAACACACTGCATGGGTATATATACCCATACACAGCAGGTCTGGTCGAAGGATCATTCAGAATGACCGAAAGATCATCTGTCGATCACAAAGCCCTCGAAGGATCTATATTTACCTCGAAGGATGGTATATCCTTCGAGGTTCAACAGTATCCTTCGTTGGACATCTTTCGAGCTCATCGAAGGATAGACATAATCCTTCGATGGCCCATCTTTCGACTCAGACACTTTACAAACATATTCCTAACTGTTGGTCCAAGTCAAACCAGGAGGACGGTTGACTTGGTCAACTTACAGGAGTGACAAGGACATCGTTTACATCGTGACTGAATACAGACAAAGTACAGACACAAGTGCACCAACAACATGTTATAGAATCCCATTGCTTCTAAATTCGGCACATCCCTTTCAAGAGTATTTAAATCTAGATTTGCGTGTGTTGTCGAATTATAGCCTGACGAATACATGTTATCTAACACCATGCGTCTACAACCATAATCATCATCATCAAGTTCCCTCATAGTAGAAGATTGTCCTACCACACAGACGGAAGTTTCACCATGCTCATACAATGTGTAGTAATCAAGCATGGAACCCTTTTTAACAAGTGTTCTTGAACAGTTTCTCTATCTAAGTAGATGGAATTTTGACATCTTAAACAAGGGCATCTGATGTTAGGTACTATCTTACGACGCTTAGTCACCCTTCGATCCACAATTGAATCTTTAGAAAAGACGAAGTATAACCACTTATTCAAATTGTCATAGTATTCCTTATTAATAAATCCATCACTATTGGTCATTTTATACATCCATGCTCGATCAGTATACCACTCCATGACCAATAAAATCAATGCACGTCCTAAAACATGAGGATGAGAAACTCAGCAGCAATAAAACAATAAAAAAGACACAAATAGTTTAAAACATCAAAAAAAGACACAAATAGTTTCTAATTTATAGCATATTAAACAACTTAAACAGGTTCTACATAGCATAAACAACAAATTAAACAAGTTCTATATAGCAAACATAATCTTAACAGATTCTATACAAGTGTCTTTCTAATCAATCTTAAGAACTAAGGATATATTTCCTAAAAAACTAAGAAGTAATCATCAATAATAAGTTGAGCAGTCAAAAAATCAATAATTAATAAACTGAACTAAGCATCTAAATTATAAGGTGAGCAATAATACACTGATACAGATTAAACAAAGTCAATAAACTGATAGATTGATAATCACTAATCATCAATAATAAACTGAGCAATCAAAATCTTTAAACTGATAATCATTAAAACACCAGATCGATTAAACAAAGTAGAAAAAAAAACTAACCTGAAAGATGAGCAATACAGATTAAACAGAGAATATAGAGAAAATCGACAACAATAATAAAAGAATAAACAGCAGTGATTTTGGTTTTTGATTGTGATTTGCGATTGAAAAAGATAATGCAAAAGTAAACCCTACTTCTTGATTAGTTATAGATAATTTATAAACTAAATAATTATTTATAACATATTAAACATGATTAAGTGTTTATTGTATAAACTGAATAATTATTTGTAACATATTAAACATGATTAAGTGTTAATTGCATATAACTAAATAGATATTATATATGCAAATGAACTAGTTTTATGCCCTGTCCGTATTGCGGGCCGCTAGACCGAATATTTCTCTACCACTTAAAACAAAACACTATCATAGCTTTTCTAGATAAAAAAAAAACTAAAATAATGGAAAGACTATAATTTTTAGCTGGGGCAAAACTGAAATTTGTCAAAACAATGAGCGAGTGCAAGGCAGCTGCCTGACACGAATATAAATTATATCGAGTCAACCAATTAAAATAAAACACAATCATAGTTTTGCTAAAAAAACTAAAACGATGGGAAGGCCGTAATTTCAAACTGGGGGCAAAATCATAATTTTTAACTGGGGTAAGATTGTAATTTGTCAAAATCTAAAACAGTGGCAAGAATGTCAGTTAGAATTAGGGGCAAAATCTTAATTTTGAAAAGGGGAAAATCGTAATTTTAAACTGTGGGTAAAATTGTAACTTGTCCGGGCCAATGTGGGAGTGACGGGCAGCTGCTTGGCATTGTTCCCCCTCATGGTCTTTGTAGTATACTAGGCGTTGTGGGGCGCTCGGCCAAATATTTCTCTACCAATTAAAACAAAACACTATCAAAGTTTTGCTGGAAAAAAAAACGAAACAATGAAAAGCCTATAATTCTGAACTGGGGATAAGTCACAAGTTCAACTGGGGTATAATCATAATTTGTCAAAAGCTACAACGATGACAACATTGTAATTTTGATTGGGGGAAAAATCGTAAATTTGACTAGGGTAAAATCATAATTTGTCGAAATCTTCAACGATGGTAAGACTGTAATTTTGAACTGAGGGGCAAATCGTAATTCTAAGCTGGGGTAAAATCGTACTTTGTTCGGGCCAATGGATTGTGTATATTAACGGGGTCCAAATCGTAATTCTAAGCTGGGGAGGGGAATAGTGCTAGGCAACTGCCTGACACTTCTCCATTGACCCGAACAAATTATGATTTTACCCTAACTTAGATTACGATTTGGACCCCAGTTAATATACAAAATCCATGGATTTTAAATATTTATTAAATGAGTGCAAATAATATGAAAACATTATAGAAATCAATTACCAGAACGATCTAATATGTTTAACTAGAGATGAGTTCGGTGTCAACTTGTACTGAAAATCCCAAGAATGGACACTGGTACCGAAAAACCTGGTACGGTACCGGTATTTGAGTGGTAAAACTGACAAATACTGGTACCGTACCAAACCGGTACCAAAAACGTCAAAAGTCGGTACCAAATACATTCGGTACCGGTAACTAGCACCATTTGCTCATCCCTATGGTTAATCCCTATGCATAATTTAGTACGTATTATTTGTATTATTTGTATGAGATGGCTATATTGAATGTATTTATGTTTACATCAGTCCGTGTAAAATTGACTTTTTTTAACTATTTTAAGTAATTAATATTTTTTTTCTTTTAATTTTTCTATTGTATATATTATTAATTATTTTTTAATATTTCTTTTGTCCATTTTTTCTTATGGATTTTCTAATGCATCTTTTTTATTGTTTTTTGAATATTTATTTTGTTAGTTTTGCTATGGATTTTGCTACCACTGTTATTAATTAATTTTAACTTTTTTTTTTGTTTTTGCAGCGTATTTTGCTATGGATGTTTCGATGGATATTAGAAAATTATTTTTTGAATATTTTCTTTTTCTTATTTTGCAATGAATTTTTCTATGGATTTACTACAGATTTTGCTACGTTAGTTTTAAGAATTTTTCTAGATTTTGCAACCAATTTCTCTACGGACTCTATTTACTTACCGATTTTGCTATCGTTTTTTTAAACCTCAGTTAGTTAGTTTTTAAATATTTATTTTCATAATTTAGCTAAGGACTTTGCTACCAATTTTAGTAAGTTTTTTTTATTATATTTATTTTCACAATTTTGCTACAGATTTTATTTTAATTTTTTTAGTTTATTTCTAAATACTTATTTTCATGGTTTTGCTACGGATTTTGCTATCGGTTTTGCTACATTATATGTTTTATATTAACTTCACCGATTTTGCTACGGATTTGCTATGAGTTTTGCTTAGAAATTTATTTGCGACGGAAGTTCGTAGCTAATCCGTATCTAATTCGTAGCAAAATGTGTTCGTAGCTAATCCGTAGCTAACTCGTAGCAAAATTTCATAGAAAATGCCTCTTTTTGTAGTAGTGTCGTGCAATCATTTCCTAATTTAATACAAAATACTTAATTGGTTTAGGTAGATGAAATTACTTAATTGTCCATCATGTAAAGAGCATGTGACCATTTATTAACCAGGATTATGGATGAAATTAATCGCAGAGGCCAAAATAGTTAGATAAAGAGATGTGGGTACAGATGATAAAAAATTTCTTTCTTGGCTAATATAGTAAAAGTAATATAATCTTATGGGGTAAGGTTATTGTAAAAAAGGTTAAAAGTGTGAGAAAGGTGAGAAATATTGTGGAGATAACATGTGTCCTAAATCTAAATTAATTCAAAAGGGTAAATAAGTAATTTTATCATTAATTCAATTAATTAAAAACTTTCCATAACCGCCACATTAATTGTAGAAACTGGATTTTTTTATAAGATCTCTATAAACACCATTCAGCAAGTATATAACACCATTCAGTAAGTATATAACACCATTCAGCAAACATATTTTTTTCTCTATATAAGTATAGCAATATGGTACTCATATTAAAGATAAAAAAACGCTCGTTATTATGGTGTATTTTTTTTTAAAGTTACGTATAAAAAGTTATTGATGTTTAAAAAAGACGGGGGAAGTTACATGTGCATTAATTTTAGTTTCTTAATTTAAAAATGTTAAATTTACCTATATACCCTTAGGGGCTGTTTGGTAGCTTCTTAATGACCATTCAGATGCTACCTCTTAATGGTTTAAAACTTCTGAATGAATAAGAGGTAACCTGAAGACTGAATGATTAAGAGGTAACATCTGAATGGTAAATCATCACATCTCACATTCTTCTAACTTCTCATTGGTAAAATTCTTAATGGTTCCATTAAGAGGTAGCCTCTTAATGACCATTCAAAGGCTACCAAACAACCCCTTAATCTAGAAAATTAATATGTTTAATAGTAAACATTATTTACAATTTTGCCATTATGATCTCAACCATTAGATCAAAGATCTAATTGTGTAGATTCTTTCTTACCTTTCTCACAAAAAACCATTTTTTTACAGGAACCTCTACCTAATCAAAGGGGCCAAAATCATAATTTACTCTTTCCAATTTAATATATTATATGTCTCTACTATGTTATTAACACGCATCATGTTACAATATGTCTCCTTTTATGATGTACTTTTATAAAAACTAGAAAAAAAATTATTTATTTTTTTTACTTTTTAGACCAACGTGCTTGAGTTTTTGTTAGAATCCCTTACACCCACATCTAATTTATTAACTTTTTTATAAAGTGTTTTGTGTGTTTATGGGATGCTTATTCACCTGTCTAAAGATGACTAAAGCCATAGGTATAGAAATATTCATATAAAGTATATTATGCAATATAATGCTTTAAAACTCACATTTTAAAGCTCCAGAACACGTGATATTCATAACGTTCTTTAAGCCAATGATAGTGAATAAGACGCCATTTAAGGTTTGCTAGACAAATCCTCTTAAACCTCATGCTTGTTGATAGTGAGTAAGGCTACAGAGCATCTGCAAAGTAATTAAAGATCAGATCTCTAACGTGTTGGCCCATTATAGTTGGTGGATAGTGAGTAATGTGCAAACTTTCAAGTTTGAAGTAAAATATGAAAAGGCTACAAAATGACCAAATTTGAACTATGATAAACATTTTATAAATCAAGAAACAAAAATGAACAAGACAAAAATTATACATAAACATTTTATATATTCAGCTAGTTTTCTATCAATTTAAATGTATCTTTGATACATAATATATCTTCACTAGTTATCACATAATTGAAGCATGTTGACCTTATTCAAAATATTTAGCAATATTTACTGCCAAAATCAGACCAGATTCAAAATTATACAATAAAAAATTGAGTAAACTTATTTAAGAAATGAGAAACAAGCAAAAGAAAATATTTTAGAAATCGAGTATTCAAGTCTCAACTCAAGAAAAAAAAGTAAATAAACTTACAAATTACAATAGGAATAGCTGAGAAATGAAGTGAATGTAGATGGGTGAGAGTGAGACTAATATATAAAGTTGCTACATGTGTTTCATGTGTGGTCTCTTTCAAACATAGAGTCCTTATCATATCAGTCAAAGATATCTTCAATGTGTGGGGCCATGTTGTAGGAGGCACAAGAAAACAATTTCGTGGTATTTTCATCATCAGCATACTCATTAAATCCCACCAATAGCAAAGCTAAGGTAGGGTCTGGATGTAGATTGTAGACAGCCTTACCTCTACCCCGTAGGAATAGAGATGATGCTTCCAGTGAGAACCCCGGCTCGATAGTAGTTTTGCATCAAGCCTTGGACATAAGACACATAACACTCAACAATTAAGACAAAGGCCGATTAGTGCATCTACTCCCTTGTCTTTTGGCTATCAACGCCACCACATGATACATGATTAATTATCCCCCTCTTTTAACATTATTTTCACGAAATTAGTAAAATAACGTTAAAACTAGTGCACTTTCACTTTTCCCCCCCAAGTGCCCACACATATATACATTATATGCACATATCGCAAGCGGAGCGTTCGTATTGTATTTTGTGTTTATTTATTAACTAGAATGTATCCCGCCTCGTTGCGGCGGGCGAAGTGTGCTTTACTGTGAAGGGGATTCGTCAGGTTACATTATGTCCTTAATGAAAATTAAAACCAATCAGTTTATACATATTCATGATTTTTTTATCAGGTAACTGAGTCGAGGCAGAAGAGAGGTTAGCGGGTTAACTGGGTTTAACAGAGAAGGGAAAAAACTTGTTTGTAACTAACAATATATGCAATCAACAAACATTTAAGATCCAAACTTTCATACCATAACTTCAAGCCCTCATAGTTAATCACTAAAAGATCTGAGTCGCGGCGTGCCTTCACGCGCGTGTTACGTGCCCTACCCATGCTGAGCTGGCACGTTGTTGCGCCCCACAACTGGTGGCCTTGACAATAGTAAAAAGCAAAGTGTTTTATGAGACTTATAAAATTATAAATATTAACATACTAATGACCTTCAGATGAAGTGTTATTTTTGTCGAACAACTTTTCTAGGTTAGTTTCTTCTTTAATTACACACGAGCTAAGTAAATGTAAACTTATGTTGTTATGGATAGAAGTGTAGCAGCTTTCGTATGAGTAAATGTGTGGTTTCGAAGATCTGAGAGTCTGAACTTCAATTGTGATTTGAACGGAGCTCTTAGCATTGCTTTGTTTGTCTCTCCTTTCCTATCAGTGAGTTCTGACCCTTTTGTTCGAAATTTCTTCGTTCGTACCGAACTGCTTGCAGAATCAAATCCTATTCCACAAGATCCTATAACAGCTACATGTTATAACAACGCATTCACATACAATCGACAAATTTTCAAACAGCGAAACCAATTAAACATAATGAAAATTACCTTCATATTACAGATGTGGAAACAACGCCAAGTACGCGTCTGGCATTGTAAAGGTCTTATCTTCAATATCCAACATAAATCCTGAATCCATGAAAGTCGAAACCGAGGCCACATATTTTTTCCTACTTGAGTTCTTGAACTAGGGAAAGATTCTGGCTAGAAAATCTACAACTACAATGAACAACTGTTTTTTTAAAACAACTATAACTTAACAGTTTTGTTTCTTAAACTACTTTTTCTATAAACTGAAGAACCGAGTTCAATGTTTTCTATGAAAGCCTTTTCATCAGTAATAATTGTTCACTAATTCGAGTTACTTTTTAGACCTCAACTGGATTTATTGCATGAATTGAAGCGCATATGCCATGATTTTCCAATTGATTTACGGTATTTACAGATTCAATGCATGCATCAGACTTTATTTCCTCTTAAAGTGGAGCTATAACACAAATCTAGGGTTTAATATGAGGGAAGCTGGATGCAAACTTTCCCAAAATTCAAGATTTTCCTGAGAGTAAACCCAATTTAGTAAATTAAAGATGGCCTAAATTTAAATTTTGTGAAGAAAAACATCCAAGATTGAAACAACTAAGAAACTGGTACATCAGAGCATCCATATACATAACCTAGTTTGGAATCGGCAGTCCGCTGCGATCAGCGAATGGAAGAGGGTCGGCACTGGCAGTGGTGTCAATCAAAGATGATTAGTAATAGATGGAAGTGAGTCGGTAGTGGTTGTGGTGCGCAAGCTGTTCTGTTCTGGAGAGCACGAAGACGAGGAACAGAGAAGCAAATTGAACGCGTGGATAATCTAATTGCAGAGCTTTGAATTACAAAAATACCCTCAAATACTATAGCAAACACCTGTTGTCAATTGATATATAGAATGATAGTATCGTTTTAGGCCCATTTTCTTCATAACCCATCAAATATAAATTTGAATCAATGTAGTGTATTTATATACCGATATCAATGCATATCTACCATAGCTAAAATTTAATAATGTATACCTAAAATTTACCGTTCACTAGCAAGTAAGTAAAACACAAAGTACATCTACCAAAAAAACTTGTCACCAATTAACCATCTATATCAAACATGCACCACTTAGCCCAATTAATACCATCACATTTGACATACTCTTGACCCAAAGAAAACTAACAGACATGATGTATTCTATAATTTTGGCGGATCAATGAGATTATTATTGAACACCTTATTATTATGGGCCCTCCTAATACACCAACAATATATTAATAATAGTGTGGTGGAAAACCTTCCTCGCATTAGAAATGGTGTTGGTGCATCCGTCTGTCGTCTTCATCTTGTATCGAGTCTTGTATAGAGTTAGATAGATCAGGGCATGAAAAACGAGATAGTGGAGTTTAGAGCTGATTCCACTTGAAATGGCATTAGGCCATGTTCAAGCGAAATCACTTAGCTTCTAATTCCGCTCGAGATGTTTATGATGATTTCGCTCGAAACTGTAATGTTGATTCCGCTTGAGATGTGTTCAAGCGGAATACCATGCCTATATATATGGCACTTGGAGCGAAATCAGTAAGTCAGTTGTTCCGGTTTGCAACGAAGTGTTGCCGAAGTGTCGTCACGCTGTAAAAGTCATTTTATCAATCAAAGAGACAGTTTAAAGTGATATTCTAGCTGAATTGACCTCAGTTTGTCTATTTCTGCCGTTCAAACTGAGCAAAACTCTTCTGATCGACTCGTTCGGGTCTGAAAACGATCATACAAGTGGTATCAAAGCTCAGGAGGAAGAGTTCATACCAATTCAGCTGCAAATTCTGATTTCTACACCTTCTTTTTCAAAATTCATAACCTTTCACGGTTAAAATTGGCTAAAATTCACACAGTATGTGCGCAATCATGTTTTAACAAAACCTTGAAAGTTTCAGGCCTAAAATCGATCTAAAAATTGAAATTTTTGTAATTCCGCTTGAAAACACTCGATAGAATGATGACATCAGCGTGATTTCGCTTGAATTTTGGGCTTGATTCCGCTCGAAACTAGAACCCGCTTGTAAGTTCATTGTGATTCCACTTGAATCATTTTTCTGCTTCACTTCTAATTTCGCTTGAAATGTATTGTGGTGATTCCGCTCCAAAGTGTTCAGTGATCTCGCTTGAACAGTTGTTGTTTGAAGTTGGTTATTTCGCTTGAAAGACAGTTGTGTGAATTTCTTGAAATCCGAAACATGGACGAGGAATTTTATAACGCATTCGCTACTCCAGTTACCCCGATCACTCTTGCACAGAATACGATGCTGGAAAACGAAACAGGAACTATGCAAAAACCTCCCAAACTCATGAACATTGAGGAGTATAAAGGTTGGGAAAGTCGTTTTGAAAACTGGGTACAAGCAAACTATTTAGATGCTTGGGAATGTATTGAGACGAAATACGTGAGACCAACAAATGCCGATGAAGAGGAGATTGCGATCAAGGACATGAGTGCTGATGATAAAAGGAAATATAAAAATGAGAAAATGATGTTGAATCTGCTACAACAAGCTGTGAAAGAAGACATCATGGTTTTACTACAACACACTAGGAGTGCATATTCGATTTGGAAAGCATTACGATCTAAGTTTGTTGGAAGCCAAGAGATGATCAAAAACAAGAAATCGCTTCTGAAAAAAGAGTTTGATTTATTTCGTGGTTTGAAGAATGAAAGTACAAAGCAGATAATTGAAAGATACTGCAATCTGTTGGTTAACATGAAGAGAGTTAGTATCAACAAAGAGAATGAAGAGTTGATTGAGAAACTGGCTGATGCGTTGCCACACGAAACTTGGGGTACATATCTTATGATGCTAAGAAACAAGAAAGGTTTCAACAAGATGACACTTAGCAAATTCATTGAAAAGATTGAGGCTCGGGAGATGGAACAGAGAAAGGTTTCCAGAATGAAAGACTTCGATGGTGAACAAGACATTGGGCTTTACTACAAAGCAGGGTTGAATGATAAAACCACAAATTTTTCTCCAAAAGTGGAAACTGCTTTCAATGCAAAGAATTCATCCAGAAGTTCTTCAACAGGATCAAGCAGCAAAACAAGTTTCTCATCCTATCCTTCATTTGATCCAAATTTGACAGTGACAAAGAGTGGTAGGAAGCTATTATGCAACATTGTACTGAATCTTGAGAATGATCAAGATTATACTGAAGAAGTTGCAAAGAGCCACATGTCTCTGTTAGGAACTGTTTTAGAATCGTATCGAAGTTTTGTTGCAGGTCGAATCGGAAATCCTATGCTAACTAAGGAAGATTATGACCAGATTGATGCTGAAGAGATGGAGCTAATGGATATAAAATGGTGTTTGGCTAGCGTGTTGAGGAGAGATGAGAAATTCAAGCAGATCACAGGAAGAGATGATCTTCGTGAGGCTAATGTTTCTACTTTGGGTTTTGACAAATCTAAAGTCACTTGTTTTCGTTGCAGGGAAAAAGGACACTTCAAGAGAGAGTGCAAGAATCGCGAAGCAAGTGGAGCTCAAAATCCTTTCAACAACAACAATGATTATTACCGGAAAGCCATCTACCATCAAGTTGCTCAACAACCAACTCAGCAGCAGGCAGAAACAGTACATGGAAGGGTTGTAATTGAAGAACCTTCAAAGAGAGCTTGTATGGTAAATCAAGATGAAAAGAAGCCATCAACATAATTCAACTGGGACAAATATATACCAGCTGATGGTAAAGCATGTGTGATTGATCAAGATGATGAAAAATTACCTGAAGGGTTTAGCTGGGAGAATTTCAATTGGGATGACTATGATCCTAATAAAGCTCCAGTTCACACAGCTTTTGTTGCTAGAATTGAAGTAGACGGTGATGATGATACTGAGTATTATGCAAAACAAATGGCACAACATCTGAAGATGATGGCAGAAAGTGATAGCGAAGATGAGAAAGCCAAAAAGAAAAAGAAAAAGGTAAAAACACCAGTTAGTAGTGATGATGAAGATGTTCCTGTGATAAGGCAAAAGGTGAAAGAAGTTCCAAAGTTTAAAATTGATGAAGAAGCTGTTGCGAAAAAATGTCCAGTAATGTGTGAAAATTGTGAAGCAATGAAGAAACAAAACAGTTCGTTGATTCACAATATGAACAGATTGAAGGAATCTTATGATGTGCTGAACAAAGCGATGAATATGTACAATGACACAAGTGAAGAGCAGGCAACAGCAATGAAGACACTTCAGGGATCTTTCATGACAAAGCAAAAAGTTGTGAACAACTATATCGAGAAGTGTGCTGCTTTTGAACAGAAATTGGAACTATAAAGAATTGAAACTGAAAGAGTTAATCGTTTGTTGAAAAGTTACTCATGAACTTCTTATGTCATTGACAGGATCTATCCAACTGTTGAAGGCATGAAGGCATTCGAAGAAGATGAGGTGACAGAAGAACAAACTGAAGAAAAGAATTCTGGAAAAGGTTCTGAAGAAAAGACTCTTGAAAAGAAGACTGAGAAGAAGAATGACACTAAGAAAAAGACTGACAAGAAAGATTCTGGTAAGAAACAAGGTGTCAGTTATAACAAGTGTCCACCCCCGCTGGAAAATGGATATTTGCCTAGAAATCCAAATTCTGAAAGAGTCAAAAAGGCTACAAACTTACAGTGGGAGTCGGAGTCCTAGGTCAATTTGCCAGAAAATATTGATGTTACTTTTACATCGTCTGACACTGATCAACAATCTCAATTGATGAAGAAAGTGGTGGATCATGTGTTAGATAGCGATGAAACAGAGGAGTCAAAGTCGGAGTCTATGTCAGAGTCAAAGTCTGAGTCCAGCACTCCGGGTCAAAATGAAAAACAGGGAAAAATAGTTTATGACAAAGAATTCATGTTATCAAAATCTAACTTGAATGATGAAACATTCAAAGTTGTTTACACTTTGAATGATTCTGAAAAGTTATATTCTGATGAGGAATTTCCAATAAGAGGTGTCAAAACTGAAATGATAAACAAGGTTTTCAAACTAACAGAAATCAATATTTTTGAAATAAAAGAATTAAATCTTACTAATAAACCTAAAAAATACACCTCAAGAGTTCAACAAAGAGAAAACAAGAAAAAGGGTTACAGTTCTGGTTCTGGCTATCGAAAGAAACCAAACCATAACGGTAATTTCAAAAAGAAAGCATTGGGTTTTATTCCAACAGAAAAACAGAAAAATGAAAAATATGTTCGAGATTTTAAATCAAAGATGACATTTGTTTCAGGAACTTCAGCATACGAAGAAGAAAAGAAAGAATTTTGGAGAAATCAAACAGAGAGTTCCTTGCAAAGAAGCAAGAGGAAATGAAGATTGCTGAACAGAAAAAGAAAACTTGAACCTGTTTCAAGTGTGGAAGAAATGGTCATATTGCCATGCACTGTTCACAGGCAAAACATACCAAACAGGGAGTTTCTAAACTAAAAGAAAAAATTGTTGAGTTTGAACCACCAATTGACAGAACAAAATTATTCAAAAATTTAAAATTTGAAATTGGTGAATGTTCAAACAGGTTTTACAAGAAGAGAGCTAAATCTGACAACCAGAAATGGGTTGTTAAAAAGTCTGTTGATAGTTCTAGCGATGATTCTGATAGGTCAAAATCAGAGGAGCTATTTTCTGGCGATGAATCTGATTCCACAAAATCAGAGGAGCCACAGGTTGAGGTAAATGGTGAAGAATCAGTTCCGACTGTGGATGATGAGAATTTTCCACCACTTCGGGCTGAAAAATTTAAGAAGAAAGTTGGTAAAATTAAGATTTCAAATCAATTTTATTCAGACAAAAAGGTTTTTGATGTTGAAAATGTCACACCCTGGCTTTGCGGAAGCGTGGTTAATTTGGTGTGACTTCTTAATACCATAGCTTAATCACAACAAGCTATATGAATTAAAAATATGCAAGATCATCCATTAAAAATAAAATAGTAAAACATTGTCTTAACGGGTTAACACCCGACAACCATAAACTTGTCTAAACATTACAACCACAAACTTAAAATAAACATGGTTCAGGGACTGTGACTTGTCCAGGAAAGAGTCACAAGCCTCGAACCCTGGATGACCTCGGGCCTAATGCAGCGGAAAACAAGCCATACGGCGCCAGATCGTTAGATTCCTGAAATACATGTAATTTGAAAAATCAACAATAATGTTGAGCGAGTTCATGCGAAAGTGCGTAAACAAACCTTTATCTTTATTAAAAACCTGGTATGTAGCAAATAAGGAAAAAGAAAAGAGATCACCAATGGTTTGCAAGGCCATTGATATGTGTGAAGTGCAAGTAGGGATGACTCAAACCTAGCGGATTTATGCGTCGGGCACTAAGTCACCCCGAGGTCCGTTATGATGGACCTGGGGATGGGCTCGCTACACCCAGATAGATCTACCGCTCCTGTCCCTCGGTCCTACTACGAGGATTAATGGCCTCAAGTTGTGCCTACCCACTCACATGATCTGAGTAACAAACCTCCTTACGCTAACCATACCATGTATAAACATATTCATAATCATAGTAACATGTATTTCACCCCCGCAGTTTAGAAAACTGAAAACAGTTAAGAGAAAAGGGGGACATGAACTCACAGTGAGTGCGTCACAATACCAAGTAATCCAAATATCCAACTGCTGCGCAACGACCTACATGTGCTAATTCTATTAGACGGATGGCCGTGCCTTAGCTTTATAGTTTAATTTTTCGGGAAACGGTTAGACAACCGTTCCGTGTATATACTTGGTAGAAAATCTCCTTCCCAAGGATGGGGGAATTAATACATGCGTGTTTATAACATTAAGTCTCACTTAATATATATTTTATTTCTCATTCCAAAATATAATTATTTTTCTCAAAAATAATATATTTTCTTTTACACAATACTTTCCAAAATAATACGTTGACAATATCCGCATTTATGAATATTTCCGGATAAGGCGTAAGTTACGTTTTGGCGATTAAGCGGTAATAGTAATTACCATTGTAACTTATATGTTTGTCGTGTAAGTGTTGGTATTATTTTGGGTTCGACAAAGTTAGTAAATATTATTTTTACTCTAAAAATAATATTTATACATTTTCACAAAATAATCATAAACGGTGTTGCGAAAAATATATTTATCGAATAAATATTTATCACGTTTAGTTTTTGTGAAAATCCCACCTCCGATTATTTAATAAATAAAGTCATGGCGAAATATAGTTTGAAAACATCTCAAAATAGTTTAACACTTGTAAATAATTCTAAGTGTTAGATTTTTAGAAAATTTCGCCAGAGTTTCCCCTGTAACTGGAGGTGGCCACGCTTTCAAGCGTATCATTTTCTTTTACAGAATCATTTCAACAATTCTTCAAATCAACCAAATCAATTTCCGATACTTCAAACTAGTTTCAACACATTAAACTCGTAGACTAGTATGTAAAATCACATTATTACATGAACTTTTAGTTTTTCTAAAACTATTGTGTAGATCTCGTTACATTTAGTGGATCTATGTATAAAATAGTTTAGTCTTGCAAAAACCCCGTTTTTGGAACAAATCACTCTTTACAACTTCCCGACAATTTTTATAAAAATTGTTATTTTGTCAGATCTTTCGTTTCACAAGTATTTATACACTTGTAGTTTATAAAAATCACCTTTGTTAGCATGTTATCCAACTTTTATAAAACATGATTTTCTCGACACTTGGTTCTACGAATATACCACTTGTACATACGTAGATCGGCTCGTTTTAAATACTATTTTTCATGTCAAAACACTTTTACACAAGTTCATGTTTCTCGTGTGGTGGAGTTTCACCTTTTAACCCTTGTACAAAAGAAACAAGTGTATGTCAAGATTCGGGATCTTAACAAAGTCGGGTTAAACGATGATAAGAGCCACCACATCGTAGATCGGGTCTCTACAACCAACATATTTGAATACTACGACTTTTACACGCGTTATATGCTTTTAACCAACAATATTCGAGTTTTTGTAGACTTTTTAGATTCAAAAGGTGGGTTACCGACTTTTAACCGTTAAAAATCCTTTTAACCACTTTAGATACGATCAAGAACAAGTTTTAAATGTTATACCTCTAGCTCGGGGCTAGGGAAGATCTTTGGCGAAAGTGGCGTGGATAAAAGCAAATGAGCGTGGTCCTTCAACTTCCGCTTGCTTCAAGCTTCCTCGTACGTGATCCCCAACACTTGTGTACACTTGGAATGGCAAGACAAGAACTCGAAGATGGATGGTTGGGTGTGGTGGTTTACGGCCGAGAGAGGGAGGAGAGCAAGAGAGAGAAAGTTGGTGATTAGTGTGTGTGTAATCTAATGTAGTGTGTGAGTGTTTATATAGAAAAATCAAGTGCCATCGTCCATCGGTTTCATGCTCTAGATATCCACGAAACTAATAAAATAATAAAAAGGTGTACCCTCTAGTTCCAAAGGGACCAAACCGGCCCTAAGGGGGGTGGGGTCACCCGGTTGGATCTTGATCGTTCAGTTAGAGTTTAGTTTGGTTAAGTCGGTTAACTTTAGGGATTAACCCCGTTAGTTGTTTAATGCGTTATAAAGCGGGTGTTAGGGTAATCAGGGACCCTAACTGGCTCAGAAAAAAGGCTAATAATATTTCTGGCAATATTTTTATGTTCCGGGTATAGTCCGGTTGTTCGGTCGGATGGTAATCCGTTAAAGTGCTTAAGTAATCCTTTAAGCGTTGTAAATAAAATTTTTAGCGACACAATTTATTCTGCAAAGTGTCAGGAATATTTCCCCATGTTTTGGCACTTTATTAATTAGCTAGAAGCTAGTATGCTGATAAAAGTGCTGTGTTTTGTGCTTAGAGTACGTTTTAGGCACATCCAATCTCTGTATCTTATTCCTAGAGACGCAATTATACAACCCTTGTATCCCTACACACTCTATGGGTGTAGTAAAATATTTTTGGCTCATTCAGGCCTTTAGAGGCAGTGTTTGCCTGATGCTGGCTATATCAGCATGTCAAATAGGTTATCCGTCCAAATGCTACTGCGCTTTTGTGCATCATGTTTGTCACTAGAGTTCAGTAAGTAATAATGTAGTGACGGAAGAATCAAAGTATGATGCAGATATGTACAAGTATCAACAATCAAGTAGCAGTCTATCAGAAATCTCAGTTAAGCACAGTAAATAGGCAACAATTAATAGTTAATTAAGTCGTACGGATACCTGGTTTTGTGAGGGTTGTCACATTCTCCCCCCGTTAAATAAATTTCGTCCCGAAATTTTAAATTCTGCTTGTAGAAGCAGGGTTCTCAGGAAATAAGTGGGGGTATTTTCCTTTCATTCGGTCTTCACGCTCCCAGGTGAACTCAGGACCATGTCTAGCATTCCATCGAACTTTGACGAGCTTGACACTGCTCCGGCGGGTCTTGTTAACTTTCCAATCCGTGACCTCGACAGGTTCTTCAACGAAGTGGAGCGTGTCATCAATATGAATTTCGTCGGTAGGAATGGCAACGTTAACTTGAGTTGGACTTCTCTTCATATTGGATACATGAAATGTATCGTGAACATTATTCAGTTCGGCAGGTAGATCCAACTTGTATGCTACGGTCCCAATTCTTTCCAAAACCTTGAAAGGACCAATGTAGCGCGGATTCAACTTCCCACGTTTCCCAAATCATGCCACACCCTTCCAGGGTGATACCTTCAACAAAACCATATCCCCAACCTCAAACTCCTGAGGTTTCCTTTTCAGATCTGCGTAGGTCTTCTGACGGTCACGAGCCGCACTAATGCGATCTCGGATTTGCGCGATCTTATCTGTAGTTTCCTGAACTACGTCGGGACCTACCAATTGTCTATCACCTGCGTCAGACCAACAGAGCGGCGACCTGCACTTGCGTCCATATAAAGCTTCGAATGGCGCGGCACCAATACTGGTGTGGTAGCTGTTGTTGTAGGAAAACTCAACCAGGGGTAAATGCTTATCCCAGCTACCGCCTAAATCCATCACACATGCTCTCAGCATGTCCTCCAACGTCTGAATCGTCCGCTCGCTTTGGCCGTCGGTCTGCGGGTGAAAAGCTGTGCTCATATTCAGCTTTGAGCCAAAAGCTTCCTGGAAGGATTGCCATATCCTCGATACGAACCTCCCGTCTCTATCAGAGATAATCGAGAGAGGTACTCCATGGCGTGTAACAATCTCTCTCATGTAGATTTCGGCCAGTTTGCTTGTATTATCCTTCTCGCGGATAGGTAAGAAGTGTGCTGACTTCGTTAAGCGATCCACTATCACCCAGATAGTGTCATGGCCTTTTGGCGTTCTTGGCAACTTCGTAATAAAATCCATGGAGATTTCTTCCCACTTCCACTGGGGAATTTTTGGTTGCTGCAGGAGTCCCGAAGGCTTCTGGTATTCCGCCTTAACTTTGGCGCAAGTTAAACATTTGTTCACGTAAACAGCAACATCGCCTTTCATCCTAGGCCACCAGTAATAATCTTTAAGATCCTGGTACATCTTATCCGCTCCAGGGTGGATAGAGTACCGTGACTTGTGAGCTTCATCAAAAATAATCTCTCTTAAACCACCAAACAAAGGAACCCAAATCCTTTTCCCAAAACACAATGTTCCTTCCCTGTTTGGCACCAACATCTTCTCCATCCCACGGAGATATTCTGCCTCAAGGTTTCCCTCCTTGAGAGCTTCCTTCTGTGCTGCACGAACGCGCGAGGAAAGGTCGGTCTGAATTATCATTTCCATAGCCCTAACCCTTATGGGCTTGATCCTCTCTTTACGACTTAGGGCATCAGCGACCACATTCGCCTTCCCTGGATGATACTTGATCTCGCAGTCGTAATCGTTCAACAACTCGACCCATCGTCTTTGCCTCATGTTCAACTCCTTCTGGTTGAATATATGCTGGAGGCTCTTGTGATCTGTAAAGATTGTACACTTCGTACCGTAAAGGTAGTGTCTCCAGATCTTCAAAGCAAAAACCACTGCGCCTAGCTCCAAATCATGAGTGGTATAGTTCTTTTCGTGCACTTTCAGTTGGCGTGATGCGTAGGCGATAACCTTTTGGCGTTGCATCAACACACAACCCAATCCTTGACGCGATGCGTCGCAATATACCACGAAATCATCAGTGCCTTCTGGTAGAGCTAAGATTGGCGCGTTGCAAAGCTTATCCTTCAATATCTGAAACGCCTCATCATGTTTGATTCCCCAATCAAACTTCTTATCTTTCTGCGTGAGGAGCGTTAACGGTTGAGCGATCTTAGAAAAGTTCTTGATGAACCTTTGATAATAGCCAGCCAAACCCAAGAATTGCCGAATCTCGGTTGGCGTTTTTGGCGTTTCCCAATCTTTGATCGCCTCAATCTTGGTGCGGTCCACGTGAATTCCATCTCCATTCACCACGTGTCCAAGGAATTGCACCTCACGTAGCCAAAACTCACACTTAGAGAACTTGGCGTACAATTGTTCCTTCTTCAGCAACTCTAGAATGGCTCTAAGATGCTGCTCGTGCTCAGCCTTTGTCTTCGAATAAATCAAGATGTCGTCGATGAATACAATCACGAACTTATCCAAGTACGGCTTACAAACTCGGTTCATCAAATCCATGAACACTGCAGGTGCGTTTGTCAAACCAAACGGCATAACGAGAAACTCGTAGTGTCCATATCGAGTTCTGAAGGCTGTCTTCGGGATACTCTCCTCCTGTATCCGTAGCTGATGGTATCCAGATCGAAGATCTATTTTTGAATAGAAGCTTGAACCTTGAAGCTGGTCGAACAGATCGTCGATTCTTGGCAAAGGATACCTATTCTTGATTGTCAGCTTGTTCAACTCTCTGTAGTCAATGCACATACGGAAACTACCGTCCTTCTTCTTCACAAACAAAACTGGAGCTCCCCAAGGCGAGAAGCTTGGTCGGATAAAACCCTTGTCTAACAACTCTTGAAGTTGTGTCGACAGTTCTTGCATCTCAGACGGAGCAAGTCTGTAGGGTGCCTTAGCCACAGGCGCAGCGCCTGGAACTAAGTCGATGCGAAACTCCACTTGCCTTTGAGGTGGCAAGCCAGGCAAGTCTTCTAGAAAGACTTCTGGGTATTCCCTCACGACAGGGATGTCTTCGATCTTCGGCTCAGCAGCCTTCTTATCCACAATGTGTGCTAGAAAAGCAACACATCCTTTCCTCAAACACTTCCTTGCTTTCAGGCAGCTAATCATCCTTAACGGCGTCTCACGCTTCTCCCCATGAACAACAATGGTCTCACCATCATCGGTCGGGATTCGAATAATCTTCTCGTGACAAACTATCTCTGCCTTGTTACTCGATAACCAATCCATCCCTACTACCACGTCGAAGCTTCCCAACTGGACTGGTAGTAGATCTAGAGCGAACTCACGCTCTCCTAATTCGATTACGCAACCTCGAATCACCTCGTTAGCTTCTACTAACTTCCCATTCGCTAATTCGATCGAGTATGGAATATCTAACTTACTAGCGGCTAAACCAAGCATGTTTCTAAATTCTAGCGATACGAAGCTATAATCGGCACCAGTATCAAACAAAACGGATGCATAGCGTTGGTTTACAGGGAACGTACCAGTGACAACGTTGGGATCCTGGCGCGCTTCCCTGGCTTCCATGTTAAACACTCTTCCGCGTGCCTAGTTTAATTCTGGGCAATTCCTCTTGTAATGCCCTTGATCTCCACAATTAAAACATCCGGGCCTCTGCCCGTTCCCACCATTGTTTCCAACTTGATGGTTTCCCTGGTTCCGATTCATGGCGCCTGCTTGGTTAGCATTGTTGGCACGGTTTCCATCACCTCCCAGGCTTCCTTGTGGGCGGTTCCCAGCACCACCACGGTTGTTCCTATTCCCATTTCCTCCTTGGCCTCCCCGGCCAGCATTAGCCCAACAGAAATCCCTCGTATGACCAGTCTTCCCACATGATTCACAAACTCTCAGGCTGCAACGACCAGAGTGATGTTTTTGGCATGAGTTGCATTTGGGGTGTGCACCCATGTATCCCTTTCCTTTCTTTCTACCACCAGCCGTATCTTGAGCTGGCGCACTCGATTCTCCCTTTTTAACCACCATCCCGGTGCTTTGCTTGAAACTCGAAAACTTTCGCTTACTACCACCAGATGACTCCACATGAGTCTCTTTCTTCTTGGGCTCAACCCCATCAAACTTGTTCAACCGAATCGCCTCTTCGGTGAGAGCCACACTCAGATCAATGGCTTCTGTGATGGTTGCAGGTTTGGAAGAAGTCACCATACTGATTATCTGAGGAGCCAATCCCCAGATGAAGCGTTCAATCCTCTTGAACTCCGGTGTAACCATGTAGGGTACCACGTGCGACAAATCGTGGAACCTCTGGACATACTCAGCTATCTTGGAACCTTCCATCTTTAGGTGCCAGAATTCGGTCTCTAACCTCTGAATTTCAGCACGAGAACAGTACTTCTTGCGCATGAGCTCTTTCAACTCTGTCCAGGTTAGTGCGTAAGCTGCGGCTTCGCCAAGGGTCTGGACCTGTAGATTCCACCAGGATAGGGCTCCATCCACAAATAGCCCTGAGATGTAAGTGACTTGCTGATCCACAGCGCACTTGCTCATGCGAAGTACGGACTCGGTCTTCTCTGCCCAGCGGACGAAAGCAACAGCACCACCTGTGCCGTCGAAGTTTATGGGCTTACAGTCCAAGAATTGTTTGTAGGTGCACCCTGCACATACATTACATCATAGGAACGGCATTAGCATCTGCTAAAGGAATCCGTTTAGGCCATGGTATGTCTTAATGACTTAGGGTTACCATGAGGAGGATTTTGGTTGCCGTTAATGTTCGAGCTACTTCCGCTTGGTCCTCCTTGCGAGGCAGCATATTGAGCAATAGCAGCAGCAATAACTTGCTGTAGTTCTTCAGGAGTAGTGGGCATCGGCTGCGGTTGACGTCTGGGTGCCATCTTCTAAAGATGCGTACGTCGATTAGGCCATAATAAACATACGTATATAGTAATAGTAGTAGCATATAACATCTCAAGTTATCAATACATCACACACAACATCCCATGTCCCAACATCCCATGTCACAAATATCATACACACAACATCCCATGTCCCAACATCCCATGTTGCAAATATCATACATACAACATCCCATGTCCCAACATCCCATGTTGCAAATATCATACATACAACATCCCATGTCCCAACATCCCATGTTGCAAATATCATACATACAACATCCCATGTCCCAAAACATAACTAAGCAATCAAGTGAATCAGATATGGTGAGAATACGGCGATTGTTATATATATCGAGACCATAATGAGGTAAGGGTATCAGTACGTCACTGTATCATACAATCACAAATCAAATAGAGGCTACATCACCCCTGTCAAAAACAATATCACATCAGTGTCACATACATCCAGTACATCAACAAATATCAACAAAAATCAGTATCGTCAGATGGTCTCCAAAAGGTTGTGCAGTCACAATCGCGGTCGTCTCACCATCGCCTACCACTATGGCACCAATGAGCCCTATGCGGATGGGGGTGGAGGAGGGGGAAAGTGAGCGTAAAGTAAGCGGCGTAAATGAAGCCAATCCTCCTCCATCGCCTGCTGAGTGCGAATAACAGATGCAATCTGCTGCTCCAAGGTCGTAAGTCGGGCAGCATAGTCAGGAGGTAATGATCGAAAAGGCTGAAAAGATGAAGATGTCTGACCAAGATATGGACCAAAAGATAGCTGAGCTCTCTCGAGCTCCTGGAGTCGCTGCGTATGGGAATCATGCTGATGGACAAAGGACATCAAGACGTCCTCTATGGTATGTCCCATATGGAATGGATGATATGGATCAGTGGGTGGCATCGGTGAGGAAGATGACCAAAGCAGTGGCATGCTGGTGGGATCGAATGGTGCTACATGAACAGAAGATGGAACAGGTGTCATCTGAGGTACGAAAGGCATAGGCATCGGTATGTGCCCAAAGGGGTGGGCTGAAGAGCCCTCTCCAGGCCCTGCTGGAGGTACAAACGGTGGGACCTGAAATGAAAAATCAGTATGGTGTGCCTCAGTGTGATGTGGTGGAAGCGGTGGAACATCCTCGTCAGCCGGTATCCAACCGTGCTGAGCCTCCTCATCGGGTGGATCCATATGCTCGGCAAATAGAGCGTGCTCAGGCTCAATGGGTACAGGATCAAAAGGAGCAATGACAGGATCAACATGGTCAACATGATGGTCAACAGGGACGTCAGCAATCAAAGGTGGGTCAACAAAAGGATCAACAGCATGATCAGCAACTAACAAAGGGACATCGTCAACAGGAAGATCGCCAACAGGCGGGTCAGCCAAAACGGGCTCAACAGGAACGTCAGCATGTACCAAGTCATGCTCATGCACAGGATCGAAAGCAGCTGCCTGCTCTGGGGCTACGGCAGGCTCCGGGTCGTCAAAAGCCATGTCAAAATCAAACTCTGGATCAAAGGGATCGATAGGATCGACGGGATCAACAGGGTCCTCCATATGCTGGTCCATAGGAATATACTCAATATCGCGGTCAGGGTCAAATCCTGGAGGAAAAACGGGATCGGAATCCTCAATATCGTCGTGCTCAAATACAAGGCTCGGAATGGGGGCGGCAGAAGATGCCTGATCAGGGTCCGAGTCATGAACAAAATGCTGAGTGCTCACCTTGTGAGACGGAGCAGATGCCACAGACTCAAAGGAGTCTGGGACTGGTGAGTGGACGGGCGAGTCTCCAGCTGGGGCATCAGCAATCATCAAGAGACCGCCAGCGGGTAAAGGGGCTGCATCAGGATCCTCGTCCTCAAAAGGCTCGTCCTCGTAGAGATCAATGTCGCCGTCAGCCTCGGCGTCTAGTAATAGCTCGTGTGCTGGATAAGAAGCAAGAGGAATCGGAGCTGGAATCACAACAAGGGGAAGATACTCAGCAGGATCGCCATCAATAGGCTCATAGGCACCCTCGGGTAAAGCGAAGGGCAAAGAGTCATCAGTATGCTCATCAATGCCGTCGGGTAGAGCGAACGGCTGGAAGTCATCATCATCCGTGCTCGTGTAGTCTGAGGTATGCACCTCACGCTCCGATGACACAATGTCATCCGACACTATGGGTAGAGGTCCAGTGGTATCTGAGTCTCCGGTGCCTGATGTATCCATGTGTCTGTAACACAATCACAAGTATGCACAAATAATCAGTAAATCAGGTAATCACATAAGTTACCAAATAATAGTCACATAATTCTCCTAGTCCCACTAGCCTCCCAGACTGTCTTTCCTAGTCCCACTAGCCAACTTTCCGAGCCTCCCAGACTGACTCCCTAGTCCCACTAGCAAACTTTCCCAGCCTCCCAGACTGACTCCCTAGTCCCACTAGCAAACTCTCCCAGCCTCCCAGACTGACTCCCTAGTCCCACTAGCAAATTCTCCCAGCCTCCCAGACTGACTCCCTAGTCCCACTAGCCAACTACCTCGATCCATTAGATCGAGCCTCGGCCTCCCAGACCGAGCCTCAGTCTCCCAGACCGAGCCTCAGCCTCCCAGACTGAGCCTAAAAATAATAAATAAAATATGCTCAACATTTGTTTATAAAAAAACGTTTTGGATCTGGACTTAAGTGGTATGCAGAAAAATGTTTTCGTGAGAGCCCTAGTGATCATAGTCTAGACTCGAGAAAGAATCCTAGTTCGCTATGATCAGAGCTCTGATACCAAGCTGTCACACCCTGGCTTTGCGGAAGCGTGGTTAATTTGGTGTGACTTCTTAATACCATAGCTTAATCACAACAAGCTATATGAATTAAAAATATGCAAGATCATCCATTAAAAATAAAATAGTAAAACATTGTCTTAACGGGTTAACACCCGACAACCATAAACTTGTCTAAACATTACAACCACAAACTTAAAATAAACATGGTTCAGGGACTGTGACTTGTCCAGGAAAGAGTCACAAGCCTCGAACCCTGGATGACCTCGGGCCTAATGCAGCGGAAAACAAGCCATACCGCGCCAGATCGTTAGTTTCCTGAAATACATGTAATTTGAAAAATCAACAATAATGTTGAGCGAGTTCATGCGAAAGTGCGTAAACAAACCTTTATCTTTATCAAAAACCTGGTATGTAGCAAATAAGGAAAAAGAAAAGAGATCACCAATGGTTTGCAAGGCCATTGATATGTGTGAAGTGCAAGTAGGGATGACTCAAACCTAGCGGATTTATGCGTCGGGCACTAAGTCACCCCGAGGTCCGTTATGCTGGACCTGGGGCTGGGCTCGCTACACCCAGATAGATCTACCGCTCCTGTCCCTCGGTCCTACTACGAGGATTAATGGTCTCAAGTTATGCCTACCCACTCACATGATCTGAGTAACAAACCTCCTTACGCTAACCATACCATGTATAAACATATTCATAATCATAGTAACATGTATTTCACCCCCGCAGTTTAGAAAACTGAAAACAGTTAAGAGAAAAGGGGGACATGAACTCACAGTGAGTGCGTCACAATACCAAGTAATCCAAATATCCAACTGTTGCGCAACGACCTACATGTGCTAATTCTATTAGACGGATGGCCGTGCCTTAGCTTTATAGTTTAATTTTTCGGGAAACGGTTAGACAACCGTTCCGTGTATATACTTGGTAGAAAATCTCCTTCCCAAGGATGGGGGAATTAATACATGCGTGTTTATAACATTAAGTCTCACTTAATATATTTTATTTCTCATTCCAAAATATAATTATTTTTCTCAAAAATAATATATTTTCTTTTACACAATACTTTCCAAAATAATACGTTGACAATATCCGCATTTATGAATATTTCCGGATAAGGCGTAAGTTACGTTTTGGCGATTAAGCGGTAATAGTAATTACCATTGTAACTTATATGTTTGTCGTGTAAGCGTTGGTATTATTTTGGGTTCGACAAAGTTAGTAAATATTATTTTTACTCTAAAAATAATATTTATACATTTTCACAAAATAATCATAAACGGTGTTGCGAAAAATATATTTATCGAATAAATATTTATCACGTTTAGTTTTTGTGAAAATCCCACCTCCGATTATTTAATAAATAAAGTCATGGCGAAATATAGTTTGAAAACATCTCAAAATAGTTTAACACTTGTAAATAATTCTAAGTGTTAGATTTTTAGAAAATTTCGCCAGAGTTTTCCCTGTAACTGGAGGTGGCCACGCTTTCAAGCGTATCATTTTCTTTTACAGAATCATTTCAACAATTCTTCAAATCAACCAAATCAATTTCCGATACTTCAAATTAGTTTCAACACATTAAACTCGTAGACTAGTATGTAAAATCACATTATTACATGAACTTGTAGTTTTTCTAAAACTATTGTGTAGATCTCGTTACATTTAGTGGATCTATGTATAAAATAGTTTAGTCTTGCAAAAACCCCGTTTTTTGGAACAAATCACTCTTTACAACTTCCCGACAATTTTTATAAAAATTGTTATTTTGTCGGATCTTTCGTTTCACAAGTATTTATACACTTGTAGTTTATAAAAATCACCTTTGTTAGCATGTTATCCAACTTTTATAAAACATGATTTTCTCGACACTTGGTTCTACGAATATACCACTTGTACATACGTAGATCGGCTCGTTTTAAATACTATTTTTCATGTCAAAACACTTTTACACAAGTTCATGTTTCTCGTGTGGTGGAGTTTCACCTTTTAACCCTTGTACAAAAGAAACAAGTGTATGTCAAGATTCGGGATCTTAACAAAGTCAGGTTAAACGATGATAAGAGCCACCACATCGTAGATCGGGTCTCTACAACCAACATATTTGAATACTACGACTTTTACACGCGTTATATGCTTTTAACCAACAATATTCGAGTTTTTGTAGACTTTTTAGATTCAAAAGGTGGGTTACCGACTTTTAACCGTTAAAAATCCTTTTAACCACTTTAGATACGATCAAGAACAAGTTTTAAATGTTATACCTCTAGCTCGGGGCTAGGGAAGATCTTTGGCGAAAATGGCATGGATAAAAGCAAATGAGCGTGGTCCTTCAACTTCCGCTTGCTTCAAGCTTCCTCGTACGTGATCCCCAACACTTGTGTACACTTGGAATGGCAAGACAAGAACTCGAAGATGGATGGTTGGGTGTGGTGGTTTACGGCCGAGAGAGGGAGGAGAGCAAGAGAGAGAGAGTTGGTGATTAGTGTGTGTGTAATCTAATGTAGTGTGTGAGTGTTTATATAGAAAAATCAAGTGCCATCGTCCATCGGTTTCATGCTCTAGATATCCACGAAACTAATAAAATAATAAAAAGGTGTACCCTCTAGTTCCAAAGGGACCAAACCGGCCCTAAGGGGGGTGGGGTCACCCGGTTGGATCTTGATCGTTCAGTTAGAGTTTAGTTTGGTTAAGTCGGTTAACTTTAGGGATTAACCCCGTTA
This sequence comes from Helianthus annuus, assembly GCF_002127325.2. Taxonomy (NCBI): domain Eukaryota; kingdom Viridiplantae; phylum Streptophyta; class Magnoliopsida; order Asterales; family Asteraceae; genus Helianthus; species Helianthus annuus. The sequence continues at coordinate 60,306,680 of NC_035447.2, read as the reverse complement.
GTTGTTTAATGCGTTATAAAGCGGGTGTTAGGGTAATCAGGGACCCTAACTGGCTCAGAAAAAAGGCTAATAATATTTCTGGCAATATTTTTATGTTCCGGGTATAGTCCGGTTGTTCGGTCGGATGGTAATCCGTTAAAGTGCTTAAGTAATCCTTTAAGCGTTGTAAATAATATTTTTAGCGACACAATTTATTCTGCAAAGTGTCAGGAATATTTCCCCATGTTTTGGCACTTTATTAATTAGCTAGAAGCTAGTATGCTGATAAAAGTGCTGTGTTTTGTGCTTAGAGTACGTTTTAGGCACATCCAATCTCTGTATCTTATTCCTAGAGACGCAATTATACAACCCTTGTATCCCTACACACTCTATGGGTGTAGTAAAATATTGTTGGCTCATTTAGGCCTTTAGAGGCAGTGTTTGCCTGATGCTGGCTATATCAGCATGTCAAATAGGTTATCCGTCCAAATGCTACTGTGCTTTTGTGCATCATGTTTGTCACTAGAGTTCAGTAAGTAATAATGTAGTGACGGAAGAATCAAAGTATGATGCAGATATGTACAAGTATCAACAATCAAGTAGCAGTCTATCAGAAATCTCAGTTAAGCACAGTAAATAGGCAACAATTAATAGTTAATTAAGTCGTACGGATACCTGGTTTTGTGAGGGTTGTCACAGAAAAGGCCTTTAACCCCAAGGTAAAACATATATTTGGTAAAATGATTGACCGAAAAGTCAAAGGGGTTAAAGAGTTCTATGAGAAGAAGAGGAAAGGTAAGAAACTGAGTGATGATGACTCGGTAACACCCAAGGCTGGTCAGGCTTGGGTGGATATTTACTTTGAATGAAAAACCTGACTTCCCGGAGTTCCCAGGTTGGTAAGCGTGGAACATGAATCGGCATATTTCTTTGTGTTTGATTGTTTTTTCGTACAAGTGGTACGAGGTTGGTTCTTACAAAGTGATTAATCAAGGTCATTAATTTGAACTTGATGTAATCTTCATATATTTGGTTAAAAGACAATGTGATGAAGTTTTCCCCAAACCTACAAGTGGTAAAATCAACTAAACTTATTTTCTGGAAAAACCATTTTGATTAAAACAAACTTAAGTGTTTTGAAATCTTAATGGGAAAATAGTTTGTTGAGAGGGGGAGTTCTAATTGTTTATGCCAAGTGGATGGCGATTTGAAGCTTGAAACAACAGTTGTCAAATTTTTCTGTACAGTTTGTTTTCAAATTTCTTTAAATGTGTCTGCATTTTAGGGGGGGTAAAAATTTCAGAAAATCCAAAAACATTAGAAAATTTGAAAAAAATAAAAAACATGATAAAAACAAAAATGAGTTTTCATTGTGAAAAAGAGGAAATGATAGTACATCAGTGGACTATCACAACACGCTAAAGAAATGGAAAGTAAAAATATGATAAACAATCTCATTGCGGATATGCCAGTAGGTTTTTGCACATTTAGTAAATTGTGACGAGATATAAATATAAAATTCAGACTTGCTTATCTTGTGGGGAACATTTCTTGGATATATGGGTAACCCCCGAAATCTTGTTTGAAAGGTCCCTCTTTCTAAGATACTAGGTCTTTATACTTAGTGATATCTGGGGTATTATTCCGGGACTTCTGCTGAATGGAAATTCTGACCTAGTCCCCGTATAATACTTTCTGCAAATGCTTGAAATATAGCACTGCCCTCAGCAAAAATGATGAAACAATAAAATTGATAATCATGTGCTGTGGAAGAAAAGATCCTCTAAAGGGGACACACCAAAAGTCGAGCCGTCATCTCTCTGCTGAACGGAAGTTCTGACCTGAGCTCTCACGGTTTCGCATCTAACCCCTTTACAGATATCATCTGTGGTATACTCACCTGTAAGACTGAATATTGGGATCTGGATACGGGAGTATATTCAAGTAGTGGGAGACGCGAATAAGTTTAAGTATTTAAGACATTAATATGGTATCTCGGAACAGTTGAACTTTGTGTGAAAATTTAAGTGGACCAGTATACTGACAATCTAGGTGAATTGTTTAGAACTTATAATGAAATGAAGCTTAACGGTGTTGGTGATATGTCTCATATACTGATATTATCCTCTTTCACAAACTCACAAAAATAGTGTTTGTATAGATTTCATTTCTTCATAGTTGTATTCCTACATGTGGTGTCAGTTTTTGAATTTCAAAAATCCAAAAAGATTTTAAGAGTGTTTTAGCATAAATTTTGGAAAATTCAAAAAGATTTTCGACAACTGGTGTTGAAGAGCTGATTTTCAAATTTCCAAGTGCTAAACATGACGACATTTGGTTTAGGAGAGTATGTTTGAGAGTTTGAAACATATCTTACAAGTGGTCATCAGAAGTTTTGGTATAAGAAAACGATTCTGCAAGTTGGTTCATCAGAGACTATAAAAGATTAATCATTTTGTAATTTTTACAAGTGGTGTCTGAGTGTATTAAAGTTTAATATCATAAAACTTATGTTTGTGGTAGAGATTGTGCAGATTTGAGTCAGGCAACGATCTTGAACCTGTGAAAGCCAGACTGCGATCCCAGCTGATTGAGAGGGAGAGTCTGAATGACAAAGAGCAAGGTTCTGATCCTGAGATTGTTACTGCTGATGAATTTAAAGATTCAACACTCGAGGGGGAGTGTATGTTGGTGCAAATGAATAGAGAAGAAGTCAACATCTGAGGGAAGGAGTTTGTTGATGATGATAAGAGAAGAGAAGATAGAGATTGAAGATGCTTACAGCGTCAGATACTTCAAAGAGAAGCCCAAAGGCTGATAAAGACTGAAGATTCGAAGACTCGACACTGAAGACTCCATCAACATCCGAGGGGGAGTTTGTTGGTGCATCCGTCTGTCGTCTTCGTCTTGTATCGAGTCTTGTATAGAGTTAGATAGATCAGGGCACGAAAAACGAGATAGTGGAGTTTAGAGCTGATTCCGCTTGAAATGGCATTAGGCCATGTTCAAGCGAAATCACTTAGCTTCTAATTCCGCTCGAGATGTTTATGATGATTTCTCTCGAAACTGTAATGTTGATTCCGCTTGAGATGTGTTCAAGCGGAATATCATGCCTATATATATGGCACTTGGAGCGAAATCAGTAAGTCAGTTGTTCCGGTTTGCAACGAAGTGTCGTCATGCTGTAAAAGTCATTTTATCAATCAAAGAGACAGTTTAAAGTGATATTCAAGCTGAATTGGCCTCAGTTTGTCTGTTTCCGCCGTTCAAACTGAGCAAAACTCTTCTGATCGACTCGTTCGGGTCTGAAAATGATCCTACAAATGGGGAGATAATTGGATAGCTTTAGAAGACCTCTAACTTTGAAGAAAAAATAGAGGTTATCTTGCACCAACTTCCAACATGCTGCCATAAAGAGTTTGAGAGGTTGTGATGAAGTAGAAGATGGTATATATATATATATATATATATATATATATATATATATATATATATATATATATATATATATATATATATAGTGGAGAGTTCAAATAAGAAGAAATTTTTTGTAAGAAGAAAAAGTACAAATTTCAACCAATAAGAATGTTTTATTTTACTTCATTTAATATAAGCATTTAATATTACTATAAGGGTACATTGGTAAATCTACATAACCCATTAATTTGTAGTCTTCCTCTTTAATAGCTAATATATTAAATTTTTTGTAACTTATCTTCAAAATATATATTTAAAAAAAATAAAATAAAATAATTTAAAGTGTAGGATAAATTACGAGTTGTGTAGAATAAATTACGAGTTGTGTAGGATTAATTTCAAGGTGTAAGATGAATTTCGAAATATGTAGGATAACTTTTGATGTGTGTAGGCAAAAAAAAAGTTAGTGTGGAGGATAATAGTCATTATGACTAATTAGTTAGTAAAAAATAATAATAAATAAGATAAATGAAAAAACTATTTAATGTTTTACAAAATTACCCTTTGTTCTTTTTCTTCTCAATTAAATTTTCTTCTCAAATGAACATTCCCCATATATATATATATTGAACGGCAAATTTTGGATCACTGACGGGCCACTAGAGTATCATCGTGCCACCAGCGGAACCACCTGATCATATTATCTCCGCTAGGCATAATGCCTATACACCAATTCAGGAAGAGACCCAATAAATATGTGAAAACCCCCTTGTGGGAATCAAACCCAGTACCTATTAATCTCAAAGCCTTATCCCACCATCAAGATAGCACTAGGCTGTAAAGCCATGAACAGAAGATGGTATATATTGAAACAAATTATAAACAAGACTTAAACATCAGCTTAATGATTAGACACAAGCAATCAAGATTGTATTCGCTAGGTCCTTGGTTTGTATTCCACATGGGGTGGTTTTACTATATATACACCTTTCTAACTTTTTTTCATTTTTGGTAACTACTATTTTATATAGGGTGTTGCTAAATGCACTCCTATTTTTTAAATTTTACTGATTGCACACCCCCTTGAACTTTATAAATAAATACAATCAACCCTTGTATTTTCTATTTTTTTTTTTTTTGAAAAATTGATTTAGGATATATCCCTATTTTTATAGGGAATCTACATGCCATAATTTGAATATTGAGATATACGTGTCAATACTTATGAACGGTTCTATGGGAATTTTTTTTTTTTTTTTTTGCACTGATTGAAAGGAGCTTAAGAGAGAGCTTGAAAAAAGAATTTTATTCAACTTTGATTTTCATCTTCTTCCATAATATAGTTCTTTTAAAAAAATAGATTGATCAGTTATAAGAAAAAAAATGAATGCTCGAATAAAATATTAACGATATATAAGAAAATTGGAATGCTCATAAAATAGAAAAAAATGACTGTTCTTCGTCACTGTTGTTAGAGACCACTTTTTTGCATGGATTCTTTCTGTTCATTTTTAGTCTTGTAACAAAGGTAGTATCAGCCCTTAAAATTAGTATCAGCCATTAAAATTGATTCTATATCAAATGGCTCACCTTTAATAAGTTCCACCAAAGGAGTATTAATGTCATTGGGCTTTTGAGGTGGGTATCCAAAAGATTGAGATTAGGAGACCTGAAGAATTGTATGACAAGATTCTTAGGATAGGAGTTCCATACATTATGTTGACAAAGAAAAGAAATAAGATTGTTTATTGTACCAAATGATTCACATTGTGTCGACTTAATAAGGGTCAGATTTCAACAAGCAAGTGTTGCAGCAAGTAACGAAAATCATTGATGGGATCAATTATATTAAAATATTTTTAAAGGGGTGGAATTTGAAAATTTTTAAAAATAATATTTTTGGAAAGGGAGGTATGAAAAGTAATAATGGGGGTGCATTTAGCCACACCCTTTTATATATTGTTGATGAATGACAATGAATAGTAATTTCAAATTTATAATAGAGTTAACTTTCGTTTTGTTTTGCTCGTTGTGGTTTGGTCATTTTAACGGTTTTGCTCCAATAGCTTAAAAATAGTCATTTTCCTCCATGATCTTTCAAGTTTGTCGCCAGTTTGCTCCCTTGCTCTAACTCAGTTAAAACGTTCAATTAAAAGTTCGGGTATTTCGGTAGTTTACTCCCTGGCTCTAATTCAATTAAAACGTTTAGCTAAAAGTCGCGATAGTCGTGATCGGCAGGTGGTCGTGGATGGTTGTGGATGGTGGTGGCCGGTAGAAAGAATGGTTGGAAAGATGGGAGATCAGAAAAGAATTACTTATATGCATGTAAATAAACAAGTTATAGGTTTATTTAGTTGAAAAGACTTACATGCCCTTGTTTTTATCTATAAAATTACCAAAATACCCTTCTAGTTAATGGATTTTTTGGATGGAGTTAGAGGTGGGGAGCAAAATGACGATATGTTAGAAAAATCAGGGAGGAAAATGACTATTTTTAAACTATTGGGGCAAAACCGTTAAATTGAACAAATTACAAGGAGCAAAATGGAAGCTAAGTCTTTATAATAATATAAAGTTTTTAATATTTTATTATTTTAATATTATAATACTTTATTATTAAATTTAGTTTTAGCATATTACCTTTTTTCCTTTTTAAAACAATATTCCCTTTGTCATTTAATCTTTGTTTTTATTCTTTTTTTAAATTATATTGTTTTTATCAATTAATTTAATATCTTCTAGTAACACGTGTTCATTAATTAAAAAAAACTTAAGTTACGTATCTGTTATTACTTTTTCCCCAAGACATTCCGATGTGATTATTGTTAAAAATTAAGTTGTATTCAAAATAAAATATTTGTTTGTTATCGTTTTACGGAACGATGATAAACTAAACCGATTCTGCTGGTTTGGTTTTCTTAACAACATGTTTTATTTTCAAATAGCGTTTTTTTAACATTATCATTTGCTCCGTTTCGCTGCAACGCGCGACGTAAAAAACCCATATATTATTTATAATAATATATAGTTTTTTATATTTATTAGTATCATATTATAATACTATATATTATATTTATTTTAACATATTTCTCTTTTTTTCCTTTTTAAAACCACATTCTCTTTGTCATTTACTTTTTGTTTTTCATAATTATTATTTTTTAAATTATATTTTCTTTATCAATTTATTTATTATTTCTGTAATAACTTGAGTTCGATAATTAAAAAAAAACTAAACTACGCAGTTGTGCTTATTTTTTCCCTTGGACATTCCGATATAAGTATTGTTAAAAATGAAGTTGTATTCAAAATATAGTTTTTTTATTTGTATCGTTTTACGATACGATAATAAACTGAACTGGTTCTGATGGTTTAGCTTTCTAAACAACATGCATATCAAATAACGTTTATTTAACATCATCATTTGCTCTGTTTCGCTGCAACGCGCGACGCCAACAAACCTAGTCACATTTAGTTTTTGTTAATTGCATAACTAAATATTGTGATTATTTTGCTTTGGAATTTAGTCTTTTATTCATTTCAAGTAATATCGTATAAGGAGATGATCATTGAGAATAAATTTAATGTAACAAGAAAAAAACAAAGAGCAGAATGGTAAAACAATAAATGGCTTATTACTCTTCCTATTAATCATTATCTCTCTAACTACTTATAAAAAATAACACTTTATCCTACACATTTCCGAAATTTATCCTACATATATCTTAAACATATCGAAATTTATCCTACATACATGTTACACATATTAAAATTTATCCTACACTTTATTCTACACATATCGAAATTTGTCATACACTTTATCCTACACATATTCGAATTTATCATACACTTTATCCTATACATATCAAAAAGTTGTCTTTTACAATAAATTAGATTGTCTTGAAAGAATTAATTTTGAAAATGAGTTATATGTTTAATTTAACTAGTTAATGTAGTGGAATACAATAAAATAATTAGTTTTATATATTTACCTAAATACATGTACAATAACATTATTTACATGGCGCATTTTTATTGATTTAAAACTTATTCTTTTTAATTTTATAAAAAAAATTCTTCTCATTTGACTCTTAACTATCATATAAATTGTTCTATATATATAATAGGTATATAAGTTGATTTTATGATATTTATAAATTGATTTATATTACTCTTTAGTATTTAATGAGTTGACATTATCCCGCGCGTTGCGACGGGGTGTTGATTGTGAATGTTTATAATATGTTTTTATTTTTGCTTTATCCCTTGCCTACAAAACAATGAGAACAATGAAACCATATGCTATTGTTAGGTTTATACTTTATACAAAACAGTGAAACAGATCATATTCAAACAATTTTTAAACAAAATAATTAATTAAATATGTCTCAATTAAAACAAATAAAATTACCAATTTATTAGTATCCCTTTTCTCCTTTAAGCCATCTCAGTCCCCTTTCAAAACTTTAAATTAGTATTGCTAGCTCGCATCTAAACATCAATAAAATAACTTCAAAGCATAGGTTCAAGCAAAGCGGGTGGAGTTAGGAGACTTGGGTGCCATTTAATCTTCCAGTAATATGAATGTATTATAGTAATTTTTGTAACTTTGATGATGTATCTGGGTGATGTATCGTGGTCGGTGATAGTGACTTGCTATTCACAGACGATGTATATTTTTGTGGAATAAAAGTGCAATTTGTTTGCCGATAAAAAAAATAAAAATAAAATAACTTTAATACATATTAAAAGATTTAGTGAACTCAAACAAACAATAAGATAACACATCATCATTTAACAATAACTCAATTAACCTGTCATTTATGCGGTTCTTCGGCCTCATAAAAAGCCTTAACAACTAACTCATCATTGAATACATTATGTTTCAGTTGTGCATCTAAATAGCATATCTTTACCATACGCCACTATTTCGCTCAAATTATTATCATCCATATGTAAGTTCCTCATCTAAATTAGCACGCGATCAAAAATCCTGCGAATAATCGGCACATGATCGTATCGTGTGTGCAATAATGTCTTTAAACAACCAGATCTCCGGTAAGAATATCATCGAGGGCGTAAAACTCAAATATAAAAACCTTTCAAAATCGACAATTGACAGCAGTGTAAAAAAGTGAATATAAACTGAGCCCAACATGTCACACCCCCAAAATTACCACCTAGGGAGTGTCCCTGCTAAGCGTGTGACGACTAGCAATGAGCCACCAATTACATTGAATCACAAGTTTGAAATAAAACTTCATTATTTAAAGATACTGAAATCCCAACATAAGTTATTCAAAAACCATAAGTTTAGCGGAAGCGTTAATGTATCGTAATATAAATGTTATCCAATCAATCATAGTAAATAAATGTCTAATAATAAATCCATCAAGCAACCATGACCACTCGCGCCCTCCAGCCAGCAAGTTCCTGCTTTCCAAGTACCTAAGGACCTGCGAGCATGTAACACGTGTATCAGACAAAGCTGGCGAGTTCACAGTTTTAGAAAACGTTTGATTACCCGTTGTATATAAAATAGTTCAATACCCAATGCAAGTAATATTGTTAATATCTCATTTCCAAACACGGACGGCTCCTGAAATACATGACTGCCCTTCCCACGTACTCCTATCTAGTACTGGGCCAGACTGGGTCATTAGTTCACCTCCGTCCTCTACAGGCACGGGGTGAGGGTGCCAAACCTAAGTAGCGCTACTAACTAATACCCGATGAGGGACTTACAAAAGATGATAGGTGAGAATATTAACCAATATACTCGTTTTTACCCAAAGACTCATCCCCCCCCATGGGATACCCACTGACTGTCCCCAACCACTGGGACGCATGCTCGAATGTAGTGAACTCACCTGGGATTGCTCGGTAGAATTAATTACTCTTTTAACAACAGTGATTTACCAAGCCCTATGATAGTTACACATAACAGTCAGTTTGCATACAAGCACAACACGTATCATTTCTCATTTAATCATTCGACACATTAGTCATCTTTCGATTCACAGTTATCATTCGACAACAACAGTTATGTTTCGGTACACTCATCTTTCGAACACAACGGATATGTTTCGATACACTCATCTTTCGATCATAATATATATATGTTTCGGTACACTCATCTTTCGATCACAACAGATATGTTTCGAACCAACTGCTATGTTTCGAACCAAGTGCTATGTTTCGAACCAAGTGTCATGTTTCGAACCAAATGTCATGTTTCGAACGTGCCAGTTATCCTTCGACTACCACAGTTATCTTTCGGTTACACTTAACAATTAACAATCAATTACAGCATCTTTCGGTTACAGAAACCCTAATCATACGATCCAGCAATCACGTTTTGTGTTTTCACCAGGAGTCAGTCTGTGAACGTGTGTGAATGAGTGCATACTTGTGCTCTAATGTACGATGTAATGTTCAAACAGATCATGATAACCGAACAACAATAATCAATAGCCTATCCGATTGGCTAGAATACAACCGATTAACCCTAGTCCGGTTCTACAACGACCCGAACCCATTCACCAAATTAACCCTAATCGATTGAAACAAGAACGTGGAACAATAACATCAATCAACATTATATCACAGAAATCGTCAATCAATCACCTACCTGTTAAACCCTAGTTCCATGCATGAACTATCTATCAAACAAGATCATGTAATTGAGAGCATCACATAGGAACAATATGCAAAGGATTATACTAACCGAATGATGGATGAGAATATGATGATGAACACAACAGGAGGTTCCTGATTTCTGCCGTCGCCCAAAAGGTTTCTAGGGTTTGGAATTGTTCGATTGACTCTATGCCTTCTACGTAACTGCTGTTTAATATAGGTGGGGGTTTGGGCCGGTAACAAGTTGGGCCGAAAGTTAAGGCCTCACATCGAAGGATTGGGTCTTGGCTCGAAGGATCCTTCTTAGTCCGAAGGATTGTCGAAGGGTCCTATCCTGGGTCGAAGGATAGATCTTGGGTCGAACGTTATGTTTCGTGATCCTTCGAAGGCTGGATCTTTCGGTTATATGATCCTTCGAAGGTTGGACCTTTCGGTCGAAGGATCTTTGGTTGAAAGATGTCTTAGCAAAATCCAGTATTCCAATACGTTACTCATTAACAAGTACAGGTTTGCAACATATACCCACTAACACACTGATCTAGGATATGTAAATACAACAAAGGAGTCGGGGAATAGGATAATACTAACCTCAAGAAGTCGGGTTGTCACATCATCCCCAACTTGAAAGAAATTTCGTCCCGAAATTTGGCAAGCAGGTACAAGAGAGTGAAGTGACAATTCAAGATTGTTGCGGATTTTCCTCAGGTGTTACATCATCCCCAACTTGAAGGGGAATCTCGTCCCGAGATTCACTAGTTTTGCTTGACTCTGCCTTGTCTTTGGGAAAGAGGTGAGGGTACTTTAGTTTCATCTGATCCTCGCGTTCCCACGTGAACTCCGGTCCACGCCTTGAATTCCAACGAACCCTAACAATCGGAATTCGACTGTGTTTACGCACCTTGACCTCCCGATCCATGATTTCAATAGGCTCTTCAACAAACTGCAGCTTGTCATCCAACTTGAGCTCTTGAAATGGCACAACCAGTGTCTCATCAACCAGACACTTCTTTTGTTGCGAAACGTGAAAGACATTGTGAACATTACCTAATTCCGTAGGTAACTCGAGTCTGTAAGCGACTTTACCGATCCGCTCAAGAATTTTGAATGGCCCAATGTAACGTGGATTAAGCTTGCCACGCTTTCCAAAGCGTACAACGCCCTTCCACGGTGAAACTTTCAACATAACCCGATCATTAACTTCGAACTCTAAAGGCTTTCTACGCTTGTTAGCATAACTTTTCTGACGATCACGCGCTGCTGCCATACGATCCCTTATCCGAGCTATATTTTGCGAAGTTTCCAGAATGAGTTCAGGACCTGTGAGTTGACTGTCACCTACTTCCGCCCAACAGAGAGGAGAACGACATTTCCGCCCATACAATGCTTCGAACGGAGCTGCCTGAATACTTGTGTGGTAGCTGTTGTTGTAGGAGAACTCTATTAACGGCAAGTGTCTTTCCCATCCCTTCCCAAAATCGATCACACATGCCCGCAGCATGTCTTCAAGTGTCTGAATAGTGCGCTCACTCTGACCATCCGTCTGTGGGTGGTAAGCGGTGCTCATATCAAGTTTCGAACCGAACAATTTGTGCATAGACTGCCATAATTCAGAAGTAAAGCGCGGATCTCGATCTGAGATGATAGAAGTTGGCACTCCGTGTCGAGCAACTACCTCCTTAAGATATACCGCTGCAAGCTGCGAAAACTTATCTGTTTCCTTGATTGCTAGAAAATGTGCCGATTTCGTGAGTCGATCAACAATCACCCATATAGTGTCGTTTCCGGCCTGAGTTCTTGGTAATCCAGTAACGAAATCCATAGCGATCTGTTCCCACTTCCACTTAGGTATTTCTGGCTGCTGTAGTAGACCCGAAGGCTTCTGGTGTTCCGCTTTAACTCTAGCACAAGTTAAGCATTTACTCACGTACGTGGCGATGAGGGCTTTCATATTCGGCCACCAATACATAACCTTAAGATCGTGATACATCTTGTCCGATCCCGGGTGAATAGAATATCGTGACTTGTGTGCTTCATCCATTACAAGTTCTCTAAGATCACCAAACAGAGGAACCCATACTCTTCCCATGATGTAGTAGATGCCGTCAGATCTCTGTTCAAACTGTTTTTCCATACCGCGCAAACCCTCAGTTTTAATGTTCTCTTCCTTCAATGCCTCAGTCTGGGCCGTACGAATCCTATCAGGAAGGCTGGAATGGATAGTGAGCTGTAATGCGCGAACGCGTTTAGGTTTCGTTTCTTTGCGGCTAAGTGCATCCGCCACAACGTTAGCTTTACCTGGGTGATATTTGATGGCACACTCGTAATCATTAAACAATTCCACCCAACGACGCTGTCGCATATTCAATTCTCTTTGGTCGAAGATATGCTGAAGGCTCTTGTGGTCGGTGTAGATTGTGCATTTCGTACCGTATAAATAGTGCCTCCAAATCTTTAGCGCAAACACTACTGCTCCTAACTCCAAGTCATGTGTCGTGTAGTTCCTCTCGTGAACCTTCAACTGTCGAGAAGCGTAAGCTATCACTTTCTCGCGTTGCATCAACACGCAACCGAGACCCTGAATCGAAGCATCACAATAAACTACAAAATCCTCAGTGCCATCCGGTAGAGATAAGATTGGTGCGCTGCATAACCTTTGTTTCAAAAGCTGGAAAGCATCCTCCTGTTTCGTCCCCCAAGAGTAAACTACTTTCTTCTGTGTTAACGAGGTGAGTGGCTGTGCAATCTTTGAGAAGTTCTGAATGAAACGGCGATAATACCCTGCTAGACCGAGAAATTGCCGCACCTCCGAAGGGTTCTTTGGTGCCGCCCAATTTCTAATGGCGTCAACTTTGGCAGGATCCACATGTATGCCTACCTCATTGACTATATGCCCCAGAAAATGTACCTCCCGTATCCAAAAATCACACTTAGAAAACTTTGCGTACAACTGCTCCCTCCTCAGGAGTTCTAGGATAAGGCGTAGGTGCCGCTCGTGATCCTCCTTGTTCTTGGAGTAAATTAGAATGTCGTCAATAAAAACGATAACGAAGTCGTCAAGGTATGGCTTGCACACGCGGTTCATGAGGTCCATGAAAACCGCTGGTGCGTTGGTTAACCCGAATGGCATAACCAAGAACTCATAGTGACCGTATCGCGTCCGAAACGCGGTTTTGGGAACGTCTTCCTCTCTGACTCGCACTTGATGATAACCAGACCTTAAGTCGATCTTAGAGTAAAAGCTCGACCCTTGTAACTGGTCAAACAGGTCGTCAATACGAGGCAAAGGATAACGGTTTTTGATCGTCATCTTGTTGAGCTCGCGATAATCTATACACATTCGTAAGGACCCGTCCTTCTTCTTCACAAATAAGACTGGGGCTCCCCAGGGGGAAGAGCTAGGTCGGATGAAACCCCTATCCAACAGCTCTTGGAGTTGGTTTGATAATTCATGCAGTTCTCCTGGCGCAAGACGATAAGGAGCACGAGCAACTGGGGCTGCCGCTGGGGCGAGGTCAATCTGGAATTCCACCTGACGATGTGGAGGTAAACCAGGAAGTTCCTCAGGAAATACGTCAGGATATTCCCGAACAACTGGAAGATCCTCGATCTTCCTTTCATCAGACGATGAATCGGTAACAAGAGCTAATATAGCAGGATAGCCCTTACGCAAATACTTCTGAGCCTTCATTGCCGAAACAATGCTAACTGGGGTCCCGCTGCGATGACCTTGAACTGATAGAAATTCCCCACTGGGAAGGGGAACACGTATGATCTTCTCCTTGCAGAGAATCTCTGCTTGATACTTGGACAACCAGTCCATACCAACGATCACGTCGAAGCTTCCAAGAGTAATAGGAATCAAGTCAATGTCGAAAACTTGACCCAGAAGATCGATTTTACACCCAAATAGAACATGTGTAGCTTCGATTGTTTTACCATTTGCGATTTCTACTATGTGTTTCATTACAAGAAGTGTAGGACTTAACCCTAATTGGGAGCTAAACTCTAAAGACACGTAACTCCAGTCGGCACCAGAATCAAATAAAATAGAAGCAATAACACCGTTTACTGAAAACGTACCAGTAACCACGTTGCCGTCGTTCCGCGCTTCCCCAGCTCCCAGCACAAACCCGCGCCCACGCGCAACATTACCCCCGTTGTTCCCTGCATTGTTATTCCCGTTACCACCCCCTGTGTTCTGTCTCAGCTGAGGGCAGTCTCGCTTGAAGTGCCCCTCGGCCCCACACTGATAACACCCTTTCTGATTACCCTGAGTTTGCTGAGGCTGTTGCCTACCCGCCTGCTGCGCTGGCTGCTGCTGAGCTGGAAGTGTGGTCCTACAATCCCTGGCCTTGTGCCCCGGTCGATTACACCGATGACAAACTCGAGTACACTGCCCCTTGTGATGAAAATCACACTTGCTGCACAAGGGTAGCTTCCCCGCATATGATCCCTGCCCTGATCTGTTACTCGAGTTCTGATTTACTGATGCTGTCTGACTGAAACTGCGGGTGCTGCCAGTATCCGTCTTCTTCTGAGGCTGTGCAGAGTTGGACCCCTTGTCCGCATCGTTCCACTTACGTTTGCTATCAACAGCAGATGCAGTGGAAGTAGTGGCAGCTGTGGTAGTGCTAGAAATACGAGGTGGCAATGAGTCGCTCTCCACTTCCTGGTCAACGATCTTATGCGCCAATCTAACAATCTGAGTTAGGTTATTGAGGTTCGCCGCTGTAACTAAACCCTTCACCCGTGGAGGTAACCCCTTAATAAACAACTCGATTCTTCGGGACATGGGTCGGGACAGAGTCGGACACAAATCAGCTAACTCGTACGACCGCTTCACATACGCCTCAATTTCAGACCCCACCATTTTTAGATCGTAGTACTCATTCTCTAACTTCTGTATCTCGTCTCGAGGGCAATATTCCTCTCTCATCAGTTCCTTGAAATCATCCCACGTAGTGGCGTTCGCCGCCTCAATACCTAGCAGTTGGACCTGGGCATTCCACCAGGTCAAGGCACCATCCTGAAGCGTGCCTGCTGCAAACTTTACCCTATCCCCAACTGGGCAGTTACATATCGCAAACACTGACTCCGCCTTTTCGAACCAGCGTATAAGTCCTACAGCCCCTTCAGTGCCACTGAAGGTCTGTGGCTTGCAATCCATGAAAGTTTTAAAAGTGCAGACCGGTGGGTGAGGCTGGTTTTGTGGCGCCGGCTGACCTATTAACGAAAGAAAATAAACCAACAAGTAAGACTCAAGTTCACGATTCAAAGGAAAGAATGTCTGGTACATGTCATACCAGCCTGATAAGCTGCCAAGGCTGCAGCCACCTGGGCGTTGAGTAATGCCTCTAGCTCAACTTGAGTCATATGGATTTTGCCTTGTCCGCCACCGCGGCCTCCACCACGCCCACCGCGTCCACCACGACGACCTCCACCACGTCCGTTCATGATTCTATAAGTATGGGAAGAAGTAACAAATTAACAGACCATTTCAGGCGAATGTCAAGTATTGCTATAGTATTCACAGTTTTCGAGGTTCTAATACAACATTGACTAACAACGCGGGATTCCTTTTTCACACTAGTCGAGATTTACTGGGACTCACATGCACCTCACGTTGTTATTATGTGTGCACCCATAATAATAACCTGATTTGCATGCTTATCTCAGTTCCTCCCTACTCATGTTAGAAGGTTTCCCCTAATTCATACAGTACGACCGTCGATATCACAACATAGATCATGTAAACACAAGAAGAGTCCTACTCTTAAAAACACGTAGTATGGACAGGTAGCATAGTAATTCGTATTGTAATGGCATGTGTGTGTTCGAGTGTGATATCAATCATGAGTATGTACTAACTGTATTATACAATAGTAAACAAGAGACGAACCTTGCTGCCTGGAGCTGAGTGTCATGGTCCATGTCGTATCAGTATGTCGTATCAGTTCAGTTATAGTCTGGTTTTATAAAACATTTTTAAAACCAATTCACTATAACCAGTGGCTCTGATACCAAACTGTCACACCCCCAAAATTACCACCTAGGGAGTGTCCCTGCTAGGCGTGTGATGACTAGCAATGAGCCACCAATTACATTGAATCACAAGTTTGAAATAAAACTTCATTATTTAAAGATACTGAAATCCCAACATAAGTTATTCAAAAACCATAAGTTTAGCGGAAGCGTTAATGTATCGTAATATAAATGTTATCCAATCAATCATAGTAAATAAATGTCTAATAATAAATCCATCAAGCAACCATGACCACTCGCGCCCTCCAGCCAGCAAGTTCCTGCTTTCCAAGTACCTAAGGACCTGCGAGCATGTAACACGTGTATCAGACAAAGCTGGCGAGTTCACAGTTTTAGAAAACGTTTGATTACCCGTTGTATATAAAATAGTTCAATACCCAATGCAAGTAATATTGTTAATATCTCATTTCCAAACACGGACGGCTCCTGAAATACATGACTGCCCTTCCCACGTACTCCTATCTAGTACTGGGCCAGACTGGGTCATTAGTTCACCTCCGTCCTCTACAGGCACGGGGTGAGGGTGCCAAACCTAAGTAGCGCTACTAACTAATACCCGATGAGGGACTTACAAAAGATGATAGGTGAGAATATTAACCAATATACTCGTTTTTACCCAAAGACTCATCCCCCCCATGGGATACCCACTGACTGTCCCCAACCACTGGGACGCATGCTCGAATGTAGTGAACTCACCTGGGATTGCTCGGTAGAATTAATTACTCTTTTAACAACAGTGATTTACCAAGCCCTATGATAGTTACACATAACAGTCAGTTTGAATACAAGCACAACACGTATCATTTCTCATTTAATCATTCGACACATTAGTCATCTATCGATTCACAGTTATCATTCGACAACAACAGTTATGTTTCGGTACACTCATCTTTCGAACACAACGGATATGTTTCGATACACTCATCTTTCGATCATAATATATATATGTTTCGGTACACTCATCTTTCGATCACAACAGATATGTTTCGAACCAACTGCTATGTTTCGAACCAAGTGCTATGTTTCGAACCAAGTGTCATGTTTCGAACCAAATGTCATGTTTCGAACGTGCCAGTTATCCTTCGACTACCACAGTTATCTTTCGGTTACACTTAACAATTAACAATCAATTACAGCATCTTTCGGTTACAGAAACCCTAATCATACGATCCAGCAATCACGTTTTGTGTTTTCACCAGGAGTCAGTCTGTGAACGTGTGTGAATGAGTGCATACTTGTGCTCTAATGTACGATGTAATGTTCAAACAGATCATGATAACCGAACAACAATAATCAATAGCCTATCCGATTGGCTAGAATACAACCGATTAACCCTAGTCCGGTTCTACAACGACCCGAACCCATTCACCAAATTAACCCTAATCGATTGAAACAAGAACGTGGAACAATAACATCAATCAACATTATATCACAGAAATCGTCAATCAATCACCTACCTGTTAAACCCTAGTTCCATGCATGAACTATCTATCAAACAAGATCATGTAATTGAGAGCATCACATAGGAACAATATGCAAAGGATTATACTAACCGAATGATGGATGAGAATATGATGATGAACACAACAGGAGGTTCCTGATTTCTGCCGTCGCCCAAAAGGTTTCTAGGGTTTGGAATTGTTCGATTGACTCTATGCCTTCTACGTAACTGCTGTTTAATATAGGTGGGGGTTTGGGCCGGTAACAAGTTGGGCCGAAAGTTAAGGCCTCACATCGAAGGATTGGGTCTTGGCTCGAAGGATCCTTCTTAGTCCGAAGGATTGTCGAAGGGTCCTATCCTGGGTCGAAGGATAGATCTTGGGTCGAAGGTTATGTTTCGTGATCCTTCGAAGGCTGGATCTTTCGGTTATATGATCCTTCGAAGGTTGGACCTTTCGGTCGAAGGATCTTTGGTTGAAAGATGTCTTAGCAAAATCCAGTATTCCAATACGTTACTCATTAACAAGTACAGGTTTGCAACATATACCCACTAACACACTGATCTAGGATATGTAAATACAACAAAGGAGTCGGGGAATAGGATAATACTAACCTCAAGAAGTCGGGTTGTCACATCATCCCCAACTTGAAAGAAATTTCGTCCCGAAATTTGGCAAGCAGGTACAAGAGAGTGAAGTGACAATTCAAGATTGTTGCGGATTTTCCTCAGGTGTTACACAACACATCGAATATCTAACGGATGGCAATAAGGTAAACCAACAACTGAGTTTTAATCAACAAATACCAACATAAAAGGATAAACATACGCATAACATGATATAATATAAAAAGCGACTAATGAAATGGCGTCTTAGTTTTATATGTGGATCAAGCCGTTAATCTGGAATCCCTAAAAGTCAAGATATCCAAAATTACGTATGCGGAATCAAAAAGAAAATTATAGAAGGATACACCTTTCGGATAAACATATAACTTGAAGTATGTGTGATTCATATTCTAATCCGTCTGTAACGACCGGAACTCCGGAAGAGTGGTTTTCAACGAACGGTTGAATGGGAATCATCGGCGTTGTGATCTGACAACAATTCCGGTGAGAAGGTAATTGTTGTCGCTGGCGCGGGTGACCGGATTAAGGAGTTACGGTTTGCAAAAGTCGCCTATCAAATAAGAAGTATGGGAGATTGAGGGCCAAGCGGAATGGATCTGGAGACGTGAGGAAAAGAGGCATAGGATTATACAATAGAGAGAATTACACATTACCGGCAACCACAAATGAAACAAACATGTCTTTTGGTTTGTTTAGTCTAAATAACCGTCATAAGCAATGTTTTAAAAACCGGTTTTTAAATCAAACCGGATTAGGCTAAAAAAAGTGGTTTAACCGGTTGAACCAGGTTGTACCAAACGGTTCAACCGGGTTAACTTGTTAACTCTATAATTTAATAAATTACAACATCAACTCAAAAGTTAATCCAGAAATGTATGATTACATATTAAAAGATAATCCAAAAGTTAAATCATAATAACAAATAATCCAAAAGATAATCGAAAATCATTCAATTTTCCAACAAGCTCTTTCAAATGAAAGTATGATATGTTTAAGCCATTTGAGTGTTAAATACATAAAGTTAACGATCACATAAAAAAAGAAATTTACTATTATAGCCATCCTTATCAACTAGAAGATAACAATTTCTGTTTCATACAATATTAAATAAGAAATTTTAGTTACGAATTATCATAATATATAAAATTACGTAACATAAGTAATATATATAATAAAAATAAGTAACAACCCGAACTAAAATAACCCTGGGTCGGTACCGGTATTACGTTTTAAACCGGTATATCGGATTTTACCGCCGGTACAAACCTTATGCCGTTTCACTTATTTGCCGGGGTGTTTCGTACCGGATTTACATCTGAAAGCGGTAATACCGGTATAACCGGCCGGTATTTACCGGTTTTTAAAACATTGGTCATAAGAACATCTGGGTGTTGAACATTTGCAATTCAACAGACACATCCTTTAGTTTGTCTTATAACTGTCGGCATCGTTGAAACGTTATGATCATTCAAAGAGAGTGCATCGTCGTTCAAATAAGTATTTGAGCATTCGATTTTACACAAAAAAAACATATTTAGAATCTTACTTCACGCATGTTGTCAATATTCTAACTTGCATTAAAAAAGAGAAATAACAAAACAATGAAAGGGTAGTATTCATAACCAAATTTCATGGGATATGAAAATTCGTGTCTACCACCGCAATCGTTTGACTTTTGTAACTTTTGTTCAATTTATTTACTCCCTCCGTCCCATTAAAAGTGTCCTATTTTGAATTTTCAAAGTCTTTATTTATAAACTTTGACCTTAAATAATTTTGTTTGTGTTAGATAATACTTGATGAAAGTTATATGATTTGAGTGTGTTTTACAAGTGTTTTTATCGGGTTAATTTTCATCAAGTTTTATATAACACAAAAAATATATAATTAAAGTCAAAGTTTATAAATAAAGACTTTAAAAATTCAAAGTAGGACACTTTTAATGGGACGGAGGTAGTAATTATTATATACCAAACGTGATCCATGGAATTCATAACCGTTTTTTTCTTTGACACTTTTCAGTTTAGAGGGGCACATGTTTGGGATGCGACTTTTGAACAAAACAGAGGTTACTAAAGTTGCTATTTGTATATATGTATATAATTTTTATTATTTTCAATTTGCAGTTAAATTTAAACATAATTAAAGTTTTTTTTTATCTACTACTTCTAATAAAGCAAAATAATTTTTAGCCACTTGTCCTTAGCTTAAGCCAATACTTGCCATGTGGCATTTGATTAATACCTCATTTTCTCAAATGACCGCTAAAACACAGCATCCCTCACGCCTTTTTTCTTTTCCTTCTTCTTTCTTTAACCTAATTAATGTTCACCGTTTTACACAATCAACTCTTCATCTTCACTCCAATCTTCTTCCAAGAATACCATCGGTTTCCATATAACAATGAATTATTTCACTGGATCTACATATATAGATGGTTCTACGTTCTTCATCGTCTTCATCTACTTCTTCTTTTTCTTGATTCGATTTCAGAATTTCGAATATCGATCTACAAATCTGTAAGTTGTTTTTGTTAAAGTCCTTCTTTAATCATTATTCATGTGTTCCTTCGTTTAATTACTGTGTTAAAACTACGTTTCTGTTAATTTAACCCTAAATCCGATTTTCATTGAAAATCTGTTGATTTTGGGGTTTTAATATTATGTTTTTGTTATAGAATATGATGTTTATGCAAAACCCTAAAACCGATTTTCATGTATAATATTGTTTATTTCTCATTTTTATTTATTCTATCAAGTATATACGAAACCATAGATCCGATTGTTATGGAATATCTTTGTTAGGTTTTATTTGAATTGATGTCTAATAAGTTTTATTTGATTGCGATGCTTAATAAGGTTTTGATTGTGTTTCAAAACCCTAAATCCGATTGGGATTGAAAAATATGTTGATTTTGGGGTTTTAATTTTATGGTTTTGTTAAAGAATAAGTTGATTATGCAAATCCCTAAAACCGATTTTGATGCAGAACATTTTTTATTTCTAATGTTTATTTATTCTATCAAGTTTATACGAAACCCTAGATCCGATTTTTATGGAATATCTGTCTTAAGTTTTATTTGAATTGATGTAAAGTAAGTTTTATTTGATTGTGATGCAAAATAAGTTTATGATTGTGATGCAAAAGCCTAAATCTGATTGTGAGGGATTGTGATGCAAAAGCCTAAATCAGTTTGTTTTTGTGAGGGATTGTGATGCAAAAGCCTAATTCTGATTGTGATGCAAAATAAGTTTTATTTGATTTGATTTTGTATTCTATGAACCTCATTCGTGTATACCATTGTTATGAATTATAGTTTTTTATTTGATATGATTTTGTTTATGTGTTTTCAGTCTGATTTATTGGTTATGGTTATGTTATACAAACCCTGATTCTGATTTTCATGGAAAATCTGATGATTTTGTTTTTATTTCACATGTTTATGTAATCTATGAACCTCCGTTTATATACTGTGTTAAAACTGATGAATGATTTTTCGTGTTAATGTTGTTTTTTTGCTTAAAGATTTGATATTGTGATTGATCATCGGATTATGAGTGTTGTGTTTGTAATTTGATGTTAGGCTAGATAAATTTTTGGAAATTTAGAAGTGTTTGGTTGTTTTCTATTTCATTATATTGTCGAATCTTTGCTCCACCTTCCTATTGTTTTGTTTGAAGATTGATTGAATATCATATGTGTTCTTGGAGTTTAATGGTTTGATCCTTGATGTTTGACAATTTAATTTCGGATCATGATAACGGTTCGGTACTATCCATCAGTTTGTTACAAAATTATTATTGTTAATTATTATTTACTTATTTAGAGGATAGATAATAACTTGATTTTAAATTCAAAAATTTGATTTGGATGATAATATGGAAGTAAACGATTAGGAGTTAATAACATTAATTGGATTTCCTTTTTAGGTGGGTTCAATGTACCTAGACATGTTAGTTGTTTAAAATTTAAAATTTTATATATAATTTTGATTAAATTCTTCCAACATATTATAGTAATTTAAAATTTAAATTATATTTGACTTATTTTTAAATAAAGTTACCTGAAATAGAAGTTGACTACATTCATTTTTTATAATTGCTAATTATCCCCTAATTTTTAGTAACCTCTAACCAACAATTATTGGTTTCTAAATAACTAATTAGATTCAAATTATTCAACAATTATATTAAAAACATTTATTGATTGTTATTATATATGCTTTAAATCATTAAAATAATAGATACGGAATTGACTTTTGAACTTTAAGTGTATTTTAGATGATTATGTCCCTCAAGATACTAGCATTTGTATGTTTTCAAATATCATTTTAATTATTAGAAGTCTGTTTAAAGAATATATTAATATTCTTAAAAAATGTCAAAAAATGTGTTTTTAGTATTTTTGGCTGATAATTTCCTTATTTAGATGATAGATAATAACTTGATTTAAAATTAAAAATTTTGATTTGGAGGATATTATGGAAGTAAACGATTTGGAGTTAATAACAATAATTGGATTTTCTTTTTAGGTGGGTTCAATGTATCTAGAAATGTTAGTGGTTTAAAATTTAAATTTTATATATAATTTTGATTAAATTCTTCCAACATATTATAGTAATTTTAATTTTAATTATATTTGACTTATTTTTAAATAAAGTTACCTAAAATAGAAGTTGACTACATTCATTTTTTATTATTGTTAATTATCCTAATTTTTAATAACCTCTAATCAACAATTATTGGTTTCTATATAACTAATTAGATTCAAATTATTCAACAAACATATTATAAACATTTATTGGTTGTTACCATATACGCTTTAAATCATTAAAATAATGGATGCGGAATTGACTTTTGAACTTTCAGTGTATTTTAGATGATTATGTCCCTCAAGATGCTAGCATTTGTATGTTTTCTAATATCGTTTTAATTATTAGAAGTCTGTTTTAAGAATATATTAATACTCTTAAAAAACGTCAAAAATGTGTCTTTAGTATTTTTGGCTCATAATTCCTTATTTAGAGGATAGATAATAACTTGATTTTAAATTTAAAAATTTGATTTGGAGGATAATATAGAAGTAAACGATTTGGAGTTAATAACATTAATTGAAATTCCTTTTTAGTTTGGTTCAATGTACCTAGACATGTTAGTGATTAAATTCTTATTTGTGTGTTTTTAATTAGGGGAAATCTTGGTTTTTGAAATATGTTAATTCGTTTTTAGGAGTTTATGGATCAAAGTAGTTGGGTAAAAAGTCAATATGGATTCAGGCTTTCGATTCAGTTGACCCAAATCATTTTTAATTTAGTAGTATTTTCATGTTTTCAGTATTTATATTATCTGTTTGACCCACTTATAGAGAAAACATAACATGAATCACAACCCAAACATAAAATCTATATAACCTTTGATACTATTACCTGCAATTCTTGATTTTATGGCTTTTAAATGGGTAGCCATGAGGTATTATCATTTGTCATCTAAGTGAATCTTATTTGAGTAGTAACATGCCAACTTCATTAATTTTCCACTTCAAATACTTGGAAATTTCTATGGTTTTTTGAGGTTTGTTTGTTTTTAGTTCTAGGTTCTACTTTTATTTTTCCTTCTATAAATCTATAATATGCAGGGCTGTAACCGTAATGAATGAAACATTAAAGCATGCCGAATGCTTGCCGACTCGGACATGCTTTGCCATGACGCAATATTGTGAAGGAACCCTTGACGCCATCAGGTGATTCTGCAATTTTGGGTGTGTCATCGTTCCTTCACATAATTTTGGATATGTATTTTTTTAGTTTTCTATCTTTTGAGTTTTTACTTGCAAGTCCTTATTCTAATTCAAGATAATGTGAAACATTTTTGAGTTTTTCTTTGCCGTTCCTTTGTTAAGATAATCATAAACTTTATAGGTTTCATCATTTTTTTTAATTTTAAGAATTGTCATTGTGTTGTCTTTCATCTTTTGCAACTTTTCATTTTCTTTAACACATCCAAACATGTCTTCCATGAAATCTTTGAACAGATTATCAGGACACTGGTATCAAAAGGCGCTGGATCTGAATCTTATGCTGGTTTTCTTTTGATGAGTTAGATATTTACATGATAAAAACCATGTATTTTATGAAAACAGACTGAATTAAAACTATATTGAAGCTTTGCAAATTTTTAGGCCCTTCAAAGTTGTTCATGTTCGTCAAAGCTCCTTTTTCTTTCAATATGCCTCTCCACTTTCTTCTCAAGCGTGATTATAGATTTAATAAAAAGGTAATATTTAATTATCAGAACATTTTTATTTGAGCATGTTGATGGCTTCAAAAGACCTATATTATTTTAAGTACTTTTAGAATGACCAGCTCTTTTTAAATTATTAAATCGTATCGAGTTTTCTTTACTAATGGTTCCTCTTATGAGCAACTTTACTAATAAGTGATAACATATATATTGTATATATTCATACAAATCTATAACCTAGAGCTTGATACTGGACGTTCATATTTATTTGTCTGTTATCTATTTTTTTTTTTTTTGCCACATTTACAACTCCATCTAGAGTTTCAAGTTATAGTTGCTTTTAGAGGTTGCAAGATTAGTGGGATGGGTAATTGGTCAAAACGGGTAGTAGGTTTGGATCATATGTGATGTTGTCCTTTTACAACTCTATTTAGATTTATAGGCTACACTTGCATGTAGAGGTGGCAGGTTGGGTCACATGCTAAAACAATTAAATTTTAGTTGCTTAGGCAAAGCTTTTTAAAGGCGTTTGGAGGAAAGGATACTAGAGTTGACCAATCAAGTCAAGGTAAGACTAACAAATTTTACCAAGCTTGGATCTTTGACTACAACAAATGATCAGTTCGAAATAAAAGCAGCCTAATATTTTCTAAATGTCGTTACAATTGATCATTTTATCTTAAGGCTTCCTAATCGCTTAAATACACTAATTTGCAGTTTCTCCTATAAGTAATAAAAATTCTTCTTATTGTTGTGACCTTAAAAACTCCATTTCCTTAGTCATGTCCTGAACAAAATGTAACTGAAATCTGTGGTATTGTTTTGCTTGGAGTGGTCTGAACCTTTGATCATATTTACTTTATACAGTAGCAACTGATCTATGAAGGACTGGAGAGGCGAAAGATCGGTTTTTTCAGCATTATTCCTATCGGCACCAAAGCTGCCAAGGTATAGACCCACATTTAAAACATTCTCAAACTTACATTGCTTCATTTATTACAATTTAGGAGTGTTTTGTTTAAAAAAAAGACCAAGTTCTTATCAAATGGATATAAAACACAACCCAAATGGGTTTGAGTGAAGAGTCAAAAAGTCATGACTCTTCAACTTTTAACATAAACAAACTGAGTCAGTTGAAATAGGGTTTGTATACTAATAGTTTTTCATCCATATTTATAAACCTTTTGTAAATAAATAATGCACTAAGTGTGATAATTAAAGACAATATTATCACATTAATAACATGCATTTAGGACTTTTATGCACAGTTATGATGAACCACAACTCAAATGGGGTTGAGTACCAGGTGAAAACGTTAAACAAGTCCTCTAAACACAACTTTTATTAAATAACCGGTGCAACAAAGATTATTATTATTACAATAATAGTTGTAATTAACTACCTATTTGATCCGTTTGAGATAAGAGACAAATCACATGGTTTAGCGACTCATCTTTTGCTTATTCTAGCATCTGTCAATTTAGGAAACCCAAGATTGTAAAACATATTTCATTCCTGTTCTTTGTAGGTTATCGAGAAAGTTTTGCTAGCCCTCAATGGCACATTGAGCCAAATCGCCTTCCGTGTGACAACCATGGATGTCTCGGACTTGACCATGAGAATTGAAAGGTCGTCTACTTATGACTAGGACAAGGCCGCCACAAGCAACTTTTGAAGGTTTGTAAAATGAAAATAATCAAATTATCTTTTATTTGTTATATAAGGTTTATTGTCGTCGGGAAAGGTGATTTGATGAAGGTTATACGAAGCCACTAGGTATTGTTTCTCGAATGGTTGGTCTGCTATGGTTCGTGATGTTGGTCTGGAGGATAAAGATGTTATTGTTTTCCATGTTGTTGATGCTCAGATGCTAAAGTTCACTCATTTTAAGGCTGATTGTCTTTCCGGTGTTAAAAGCAAGTTTTTTTTGTAGAGATGTTATTTCCCGAGAACGGTAACTTGGTAATTTACACTTTACTACTTAGGATGAAGAACCAAGTGACCTTTTTATTGACGATTGTATTTATTCTTTATTCAGTGGTTGCCAAAAGAGTTTATGAACAGGTATTTCAAAACCGACACTTTAGACGATAACTTTACAATTCGTTTTGGAGGTACATACATGTGGAATGTCAAAGTGAATAGGCTCTGGGGATCGAACTACCTCATTCAAGATTTCTCACAAATCAACAAAGAACTTTATCTCATATCAGGTGATGTAATATTTTTTGAATTGGTTGCGAGACATATTTTCAACATTCTGGTTTTCCGTCCTAATGGAATATAGTCTGTTGTTCCCGAGGTTGCCAATAGTGTTGGTGTTGAAGAAGAGGAAGACACATAACAAATGGATGTTAGTGAAGATTTGTTATTAGACGGCGAAAATCAAGACATGGAAGATGACATTGTAGACGTTGAACATGATGTGCCAGTCATTGTAGCGGATCCTGTGTTGGAACCATACTTTGTTGACGTTCCACATATTCCGGCCGTTGTTCATCAAGCCAACCAATACGAACTAACATGGTGTCCATCTTTTCGTTTTGTAAGTTTTTCATACTCTAAATGGTTTATTTTAATATTATGTAACGCTTTGAAGTTTGTATTTTGTTTATTAGTTTTTTAGTTTGTTTATTTTATCGGACTGTAATGCAGCGGTTCCCAAAGGCATTTGCAGCAAATGTAGATATGTCTGTCCTTGATGAGATGGTAGTTCAAACTGAAGACGGGTTTTCAATGACACTAGAGATCCGGCAAGAAACGGCACGTTGGAAAATGCTGCAGGCTGGGTTGGAAAATGGAGCTCAGTTTTTGCTGCGATATTATAGGGATCAAAACACGTTGCGAATTCTTAATCCGAACCCCTAGGTGATGTATATATTGAAAGATAGCGTCAGAAGTAAACAACTAATATCGTTACCAAGCATGTCGTATGTGTGGTAACAGTTTTGGAACAATTATTACTATATATGTTTTGTTTACAAAAACTTAATGTGTAACGAACATTATGTCGATGTACTTTTGGGACGTGCTCAAGTGTCTCAAAATATTAGGTTTAACAATCAAAGTTTAACGGTTCTATGTTTAAATTATTTTATGTGTTTAGTTGGTGTTTAGCCACCCGCGAAAGTCGCGGGGTCTTAGGCTAGTGTTAAACTATATAGAGCTAATCAAACCCGATCGTCATGAGTTGGTTTTGCACTAGTGGCGCCGAACTAGCACTATCTCCCCAGTGAAGGCCTCAAGTTCGACCCTTGTGCATGGCTGTTTTTGGAAGGACTTACTTTTTGTGATAGATTGTTGTTGTTGTTGTTTTAATTGCTACTTACTATTGTGAAATTAAACTTATATATTATTATTATATTATTATTTTACATTATTAATTAGTTTTGATTTTGATGGTGTTTCTTTTATAGTTAGGCTTTAATGTAACGTCTTTTGTTATTCCTAGTATATATAACATTATGACGTATTCATTTAATCTATTCTAGATATAATTTTATTTAATATTGTTGGGATATGCTAATTTTAATCTACTTTTGCATATAAATAACTAGGTTAGAACCCCGTGTATTACACGGGTTGAATAAATGTAATATATTAAATAATAAAAACTTATATCTTTATGAACCTTGTATATTGTACGGGTTAAATAAATGTAATTTTATATGTCAAATAATAAAAAGTTATATCTTTAAAAACCATGTGTATTACACAGATTAAATAAATGTAATTTTGTATACTAAATACTAAAAACGTCGTATCTTTAAAAAAACTCGTGTATAATCGGGTTGAATAAATCTACCAAATAATAAAAATTACATCCTTAAAAACCCCGTATATTACATGTGTTGAATGGATATAAAAAAGAGTTATATTTTTAAAAACCATGTGTATTACACAGATTATATAAATGTATTTTTGTATATTAAATACTAAAAACGTCGTATTTTTAAAAAACCCGTGTATAGTCGGGTTAAAAGATCTACCAAATAATAAAAAAAATTATATCCTAAATAAATGTAATTTTGTATATTAAATACTAAAAACGTCGGATCTTTAAAAAAAATCTATGTATAGTCGGGTTGAAAAATCAACCAAATAATAAAAAAATTATATCCTTAAAAACCTGCGTTTTACTCGAGTTGAATAAACATAATTTTGTATACTAAATAATAAAAAAAGCTATGTTTTTAAATAATTAGGATAACATTTAATATTACTTTATTATTTATATATTTAATATAAGATAAGTAGATAAGAGAGGTATTTGTTTTAAAAATATATATTAAATTAACAATTTCGATTTGAGGATAATATTTTATTAAAGTATGATAAGATTTAATATTAATTTATTATTTATTTATTTTGATAAATATAAATTTGAGGATACCTTCAATGAATGACACGTGTCCAAAAGTTGGTTTCTTTTATTATAGTAGTTAGATTAGGGTCGTAAACGAACCGAACGTTCAGCGAACAGTTCGTGAACCGTTCGGTGGAAAGTTCGTTTATGTTCGTTCGCTTAATAAATGAACGAACATGAAAAAGAAATTTCGTTCGATTAATTAAATGAATGAAAATGAACAGAGGTCTCGTTCGTTCGATTGTGTTTGTGAACGTTTGGTAAGGTGTTCATGAACATTCGTTCATTTGCGTTCGTTTATGTTCGTTTGTTTGTGTTTTAATTAAAGAACTTTTGTACTTTCCTATATTATCTATACTTTTTATATTATTAAACTTTTTTTTTTTATTTTATTACCCTAACAATTAGACTAAGAAACCCACTTTTACCTTGTTTATGCACCATTTCGCTTTCCTTTCTCATTATTTACATCGTCGAATACGATCAACCTCCGTTCCACAATATAAGGATTCAAGTTCCAGTGCTACTCTCTGGGCCATCTACCTTTATCCTTCGCCGCGTTCGACAAATTTATTTGTGTTCTTGAACCGTTCGCGAACACGCTCATTTCCTTAATGAACGAACACGAACATAAAATCTCGTTCAGTAAGTGTTCATGAACCGTTCGTGAACACATTTATTTCCTTAACAAACGAACACGAACAAGGCCTTGTCCGTGTTCATTCAGTTCGTTTACAACCCTATATAAATTTGTTCAATACCGTGCCGCACAAGGCAAGAGCATAATCCACTACATTATTTAACATATCATCATTACATACACTACAACGAAAGCTACACAACCATAATTCTGACTAAATACATATATATTATATATAGAGGGGGTTTGTAGCGAAATTAGGCAAGAGTCTTCATAAGAGATTTGAGGGCTTCTTCAGATATAATTTTATACATTTCCTCAGTAAAATGAACAGCATCCCAGTAAACATATTTGCTTCTGTTAGCACAAGTAGGCAAACCTTTACAGCCTTGCCCATAGTCTAATCCTGATCCACAACAGCCCTTTGATGTCTCCACAAAACCTACCATGTATATTTTGAATTTCAAATAAAAATAACAATATATATAATTGTATAATGTATATGTTCATGGAACTTCTTCAAAAGTTGTACTGACCATATTTTTTCGGGTTTTGAATCGTGTCCTGTATGAGTCCATAAATGTCTACGTAGAAAATTTTCATCGCTAATGATGGTCCAAGGGTAGCCATGAGGGATTTAATCTTGGAGTTAAAGGAAAGAGCCGCGTTGTTGTACTCATCATCGCACTTGACTGTGCCTCTCAGCGCTCTAATGAGTGGAGAGCATCCAAATGGTTCCATTCCCACCACCGCCAATCGCGTTGCTCCTTCAGCATGCATTACCTATGAAACCAAAGATTTTTGTTAGGTGAAAACATGCAGTAAGAAATTTACAAGAGAAGGAAGCATGCAATATGATGTTTTGGCACAAAAGACATATAACACCACGCTTATGAGTTATGACATGATCATGCACGTACGAGCAGAGTTGTAGAGCTCATAAGCAGTGCACGAAAAGATATTGTCGAGCAAGATCATGCGGCACACTGCCAAAGGCCCAGCTATATAGTACCCGAATTTCATCATTCGAGGCTCCAATTTCATAACTAAAGATTTTCCCCAATTTTGCAATGGGGGAACGTACCCCCATTTGTTACTTTTTATACCCCTTTTTCATAAAATCACATTTAAACTTGTCATATTTACCCCCTAAACAAGTCATATTTTTTGAAGTATTTTTTTTGTTACAAAACAAATTCAAAAGTGTAAAAATATATTATAGACGTTTTAAAAAAATGTTTATTTTTATGTTTATTTAGAAAAACCATATTTTTTAAAAGGTTTTCAGATATTTTTTACACTCTCTCAAATAGTATTTTGATTATATTTTCTTTTATTGAACATCCTTACAAATTACTAATAACGTTTTTCATATAAAAACAATAATAAAAAAAGTTTTGAATTTTATTTTTGAAAAAAGTCTACATTATATTTTTTCCTCGTCTAGTATTTTAAATGTCTTATATTTATTATTTTTAATATTTTAAAATGTTTTTTTTTTTGAATGATTTGAAGTGGGTATATGATGCGTGGTCGAAAACCGATGATTATTCGTAATTAATATTTGTGAATCAACCCTATCCATTTGTTTTGCTTTAGAAAAGTGTTCACTTCGATCCAAGTCTTAAACTGGTTTTAACTTGTTTATAACATATTCTTTACACTAATTAAATTTGAATTTATATAGATTGTTAATTTATAGTTTGATAAAATAAATTTAGTATCTATTGTCTATTTGTTCACTTACATAGATGATCTGTAAACGTTATTTTAAAAAAAATTATTTTTTTTCTTTTTTGATAAATAAAAATTGTTAATTATTTTATAAACACGTCAACAGTATTAAAAAAATATAAAAGTAAGACCTTTAAAATACAAACTAGACGAGGAAAAAACATAATATAGACTTTTTTCAAAAAGAAAGTTCAAAACCTTTTTTATAATTTTTATAAGAAAAAATGTTATTATTTATTCGTAAATATGTTCAATAAAAAAACATAATCAAAATACTATTTGAGAAAGTGTCTTTAGAAACAATATATGAAAACTTTTAAAAAATATGATTTAAATAAAAATTAAAAAATAAATATTTAAAAAAACGTCAGTAATCTTTTTTTACACTTTTGAATTTGTTTTGTAACAAAAAGAATATTTTTTAAGATGATGATTTGTATAGGGGGTAAATAGTAAAAGTTTTAATGTGATTTTATAGGAAGAGGGTATAAAAAGTAATAAGAGGGGGTATATTTAGCCTACCCCTTTTGCAATTTCCAGTTTTTAGGGTAAAAATGTGTAAAACACCCATTGTCTTAATTTATGCATTTATTATGTTTTTAAAATCTATATTTATATAAAAGTGTCATAGTCGAATATTTGTCAATGTCTTGCATAATTATAAATTCCTATAAGGGCCCTTACTGCATTATTTTTGGCATTCAATTCTATGCTATTTTCTTTTAAGAATTCTCCCTTTTTACTTGTTCTCCCTCTCCTTTTTTAACGGTAAATTTGGATCACTAACGGACCACTGGATATCATCGTGCCATTAGCGGAACCATCCGATCATATCCATCTCCACAACGCAATAATGCATATACACCATTTCAGAAGAAAAACCAATAAATCTAGAACCCCCCCCCCCCCCCCCCTTTTGGGAATGAACCAGGACCTAATGGACGAATGGTCCATAAGGCTTATCCCACTAGGCTATCACGTTCCTAAATGTGGGAACAAATCTAGCTATCACATTTAATGTTTGTTTTTAGACAATCATCATTAAAATGTTTACGTATTTCAGTAATATGGGTTGTTTTTAATGTTTCACTAAGTATAAGATTAGTTAAAAACAAATAAATAAGATACATACCTTGATGTATTTGGTCATGGCAGAAATCAAGAAATCTTGATACTTGTCTATGGTGAATTGCTTAGAACGTGTAGGCTCCACATAATAGTTTTGTAGGAAGTCATTAGTACCCATGCTCAGTAAAAACACACTATTTGTGACGATTTTTCGACCTCTTTTCTTTCCCACCACCCTTCCTAGCCTTGCCTTGTATTCCCGAAAATACTCCAGTTGCTTTGATAGTGATATCACATTCTATTTCAAGCAAAAATAATTCAATCAAAATGAAAATACGACCACTGGTGCAAGAAACTTGGCCAGTAAAACTTACGTAAACGTCTACAACAAATTGCGACCGAACTTTTAATTTATTTAGATTAATTTACTTTTTTCAGTTTTTCCATTTTTTTTGAAGTATCCAGAAATTTTTTGGTAAAGTTATTCTACAAAGTCTTCTAAAATAAGAAGTGTACAAAGACGATCGCAAAATATAACACAATGTCCAGCAAAATATAACACAATGTCGAAAAAATATAAGACAATATCGAATAAAAAAGACACAATGAGTCACAAAAAATAAACAATGACGAAAATATAGAAAAAGACAAAATGATGAATAAAAAGACACAATAATGTAAACAAAAATTCTAAAATCTACAAGTTAAACATCTAAAAGCTCAATGAAACGGTTTTAATTAATGCCGCTTGAATAATGTCAATCGAAGTCCATTTGATACCATTCTTACGATTTCTTATTTTTAGAAGACTTTGTATTTGATAATAACCTGCAATTTTTGGGACCAATCTGCGACCGAACTTTTTATTTTATATTTAGGTTAATTTACTTTTTTGGTTTTTCCAACTCTTTTGCAGTAGCCAACAATTTCTGGGACCAATTTGCGACTGGTATTTATAATAAATCTTGGTTAATTATATTTTACCATTTTTGCAGCCACATTAGGACTTAGAATAAGTGGTCACAAAATTTTTGACCGTTTTGTTACTTATTTGTGTCACTCTTAAATTAGTGCCTATCTTAATATTGTAATCAGTCAATTTGCTAGCATGTATTTTCAGTTGCAAATTTTGATAAAATGCTAAGTTTTCTAGCAGTGAACATCTTAAAAAGTATTACCGAGAGCTGCGCTGTAAGATCATCGTAACCAGAACCGCCTGATGCAAAACTAATACCCTTAACAAGTTTCGCATTCGTCAAATTTGGATCAAGATATGCGGGTATAGCTTTCGTGTGACCCAATGCATCCGCTGGAAAACAAAACAATGAAAATGATAAAGTATACATAAGATCGATGCTTACCACAAGAAATACTATATGGAGGTTAGGTAAACGTTTCCTTTTTTAACGTGAAAAGATGGAATATAAATGATTTGACAACTAACGTGAAAAGATGGAATATAAATGATTTGACAACTTTAAGAGGTACGACTAGTAAAAATGAACCTGGTACATTTAGTACAACCCTATTTATAACAGTAAAACCTGATTTTGCAAAGAGTAAAATTTGTGCTATACCAATGAGATCAGTGGCAAGTCTTCCGTTAGTAAACCGACCGGTGGGTCGACCGTCGTAGAAGTCTTTACCGTAAGGCAAGAAGTTAACCTTTAGGTCCGTCATAAGGTTATTGTTGTTACCAGGATCGACACTAGAGTCACCAAACACGTAAATGCAGGACACATTGTTCTTGGCTGCAATACGCCTTAGTTGTGCTACGTCTATAGCTTTTGCATGTACAACCAGCACAACCAAGAGTACAACAAAAGCCTTTATGAATACCATTTTAGGGTTTAGTAGTGTGAAGCTACTCTGTTGATGGTTAGATTTGAGTATCACTGGCCTCTCTTCTGGAATATATTAACAGGCAACAGTAACACAGGTATTTAATTTTGTTAGGTTGAGACTTAAATGATTTATCAGAATAACAGATCAAATTTATTATTTCACTCATGTAGCTATCATGTAGGTGTAAACGAGCCATGCAACTCGTTAAAAACTCCAATCAAATCAATCTTAAACAAGCTCGTCGCAAGCTTAAACAAGCCTATAATTATCGTTTTATATAAAGTTTATGATAAAATTACTGAATAACATATCGTATATTATATATCATTTACATATATATAAAAGTAATATTAATTAATATATACAAATAATATTAAATAAACCGAACTCAAACTTGAAAAACTACCCACGAACTGATTTTAAACTTGAAAAATTACTCACGAGCTCGAAATCTCATAAGTTAAATCTGGCTTAGGTATGGCCTTACAAATACCATTCACTACTACTACATCTAGTGGTTACATAACCCAATTATATTAACAAATATTTCCTAAGAAATCAATTTAACAACCAAAAGATAACTTTTTTATTGGAATCATGCAATCTTCTCTTCCAGCTACAAGTAGAGTGTTAAAGTATATATTTTTTAATAAGTTCAAAGTTAACAAATTTTCGGAGTTAGTGCACCCTTTATTTCCTCCTTTGTTTCCGCCCCTATTTTTTAAGGGATTTAAAGATACAACTCATTTCATTTAAGTTTTCTACCTCCGTCTTCCACCTAACTTGTACTTCTCTATTTCTTTATCCAAATAACCAGCTCCACTTCGTTTCTTCGCCTTAGGGTGGAGGGTATTATTGCGGGGAGGGGGATTGCCGCACTGAGAACGATTGCCGGTGGTGGATCGGTGAGTGGGGAGTGGTGATTTCGGTGACTACTCACTGATGCGGGAAGGGGGGGGGGGTTAATGGTGGGTCCCAACCCCTTTCAACCAATCACAATTTTTTTTTTAATTTTTTACCACTCTCTAGGTGTTTGAACCAATGTCAGTGATTAGTGATTGCGTGCAAAATGAGGAGTGGAATGCGGACTTGACATGACATGATATTATTGACTAGAGAATAACTCAAACACCCTAATGATTGAACGATGCCCTCCACCCTTAGCGTTATTTAAGCGTCAGGACTGAAAAGAATAAGATGCACTCAATAAATTCAGTTACATTTCAACTAAAATTTTACAACTACCATAACTCTAAGAAATTGATTAATAACACTAAATATTACATGATATTAGAAATAGGATACTCATATGGATATAACCATTTAAGTTGATTTGTTTAGAGTAAATTATAAGTTTTGTCTTTTATGTTTATATCAAATTTCAGGGGCTGTCTTGGCCAAAAGTTTACAGGCGGTGTCTTTAACCTTTTAAAATCTTGCACGTTTTGTCCTTTAGACTAAACCTGGTTAGAAATCTCAGTTAAAAACTGTCATGTGTAATGCACATGAGGGTAAAATGATAATTTCCCTCTCAACCCTTTCTAACTCAACACTCACTCCATCATCTTCCCCAAATTAAAATGATTCTGAGCCTTAATACCTAATAAAGAAATTAATTACTTCAAACCGACTAAGACACAAGTGAGTTAACCATAACCTCAAGCACCTGCTGCCTGTTCAGTTTCCCCAATCCACCATACCCTAGGGTTTTCAGATCTCAAATTCAAACACGACGACGATGACGAGGTAGACACAACAGGCATCGATTCCAGAACACTGATTTGCGCTTTCAGAAACATAATATACTTGTACGTTTCTTCATAAATCGTTGCCATATCCATTTTTCTGTCCAACGGTAGCAGCTTTTGTAAGGATCGTGTTTTGTCGCTGAGTGTACGGCGTCGTTTGTACGCCAGTTCTGTTCCGGATAACTTCGCCGGAGGAGGAGGAGGAGGAAACGGCGGTTGTTGCCATGGCGTTGGAGTGAAGTAGTTTGTTAACGTCGGTTGTTGCGTGTGGTGATTAAACGGAGGTGAATACTTGTGTTGATTCACTGGCTTGATTGATCGGAGATCTGGTAACTAGTTGAACATGAAGGTAGGAATGCTATTTAGGTTGAATAACTCCGATGAAGGTGTGGTTTTCAGCCTTTTGAACTCCATTGATGTGGTGTATTCGCTTGAACTCTCACTTGTTTTTGTGCTTTGAATGTTTTCGTTGAATGTATCGTATGATGATGAAGCATACAGAAGCATAGATTTGTTTTTGATGTGTTTTCATTAAGATTGATATATGGTATGTTCTGGATGTGTTTTTAGTAAGATTGATATAGGTATTAGGGCTCAGAATCATTTTAATTCGGAGAAGATGATTTTAATTAGGTATTAGGGCTCAGAATCATTTTAATTTGAGGAAGATGATGGAGTGAGTGTTGAGTTTGAAAGGGTTGAGAGGGAAATTACCATTTTACCCTCATGTGCATTGCACATGACAGTTTTTAACTGAAATTTCTAACTAGGTTTGAACTAAAGTACAAAACGCGCAAGATTTTAAAAGGTTAAGGGCACCACCTGTAAACTTTTGGCCAAAAGGACAATCCCTGAAATTTGATGTAAACATCAAGAACAAAACTTGTAATTTACTCATTTGTTTATTTTCCTACTCTAATATTACTATTTTACACCCCAAAACACAATTTCTTTTAAAACAATTACTAGATAAGAATATAAAACTGAAACAATTATTAGATTAACTCAAATTTTATTTCTCTTCTGTATCTTAAGTTTTAACATATAATACTTCTTAGAAGATTCACAAAAACAAGTGTTTAACATGGTTGGCATAATGTGTTTAACATGTTCTTAAACACACATCACGTATCCTTAAACACTACTAGAAAATACACATATCTTGACACGCGAACAATGACACACGCTCATTTCATGACATTCAGAAGCGTGTGTCAAGAAAAAAATGTCATGCTTTAAAAAATTCAATAAAATTATGACACATTTTTTTGCGTGTCATCTTTTTAATGTCATTAATAAAAAACAAGACCATTTTACGAAATTTCAAAACGTGTGTCAAGAAAATAATGTCAATGTTTACAAAATTCATGAAATTTATGACACTCTTTTTTGTATGTCATCGTTTTAGCGTCATAAAAAAGAAACAAGACCATTTTATGACATTCTAAAACGTGTGTCAAGAAAAAATGCATGGTTTACAAAATTCAATAAATTTATGACACTCCTTTTATGTGTCATCTTTTTAGCGTCATAAAAAACATTATATTTTCTAAATTAAAAGTACTAGCGAAATCCCTCACGCGTTGCGGCGAAAATTTGATCGGTCTTTACAATAATGGTGTGACATTAGTGTAGGTCCCTTTTCGCGGAGGATCGAGAACAAACCTAAACCTTGTTATACAAACTCACTAGCGAGTGCGGAATCCAAGCTAGCGAGCAAACCGGGATGATGCAAGAACAAACACAAGAACACACAAGACTCAACGATTAACACCACTTGTATTAATACGTAGAAAGTTTCCGGTTACAAGCACAATGTTTACAATCAGTTTGCAAACTCTCAAAGTGTGTGTGTGTGTGTTTCGGACAGAATGCTCTCAACTCTTGTCTGTCTCTCTAAGTGTGCATCTGTCTTGTGTCTACTGAAACCAACACACTGCATTGGTATTTATACCCATACACAGCAGGTCTGGTCGAACGATCCGATAGATGATCCGAAGGATCATCTTTCGAATACAAAGCTATCGAAGGATCAGCAAGAACCTCGAAAGGTAATCTTTCGAGTTCCATAGTTCGAAGCATATCTTTCGTGGGGATCAAAGGATCCACATCATCCTTCGATCCCTTATCCTTCGACTCAGACACTTTACATTACAACATATTGGCCAAGTCAAACTAGGAGGATAGTTGACTTGGTCAACTTACAGACTAACTTAGGACATCGTTTATACACAGACCGAATACAGACAAAGTACAGACACAAGTGCACCAACAAACTCCCCCTTGGCTGTAGCTTTGTCTTTATCTTCTATAGTTGTAGACTCGTCTCGAACTTCGACGGTCTTTGGTCTTCGAGTTCCCAAAACTCTGATGTCCTTTCAAGTCTTCAATGTCGGAGGATCTTCAAAGTCTTCACGTATTGAAAGCAGAGAGTGTATCAACAAACTACCCGTATCATGTAGGAAGTGTGTTGACAAACTCCCCCTTAACATAAGCTCCCCCTTGAGTTATGCTCGTGAAAAGACTTTATCTTTATGAAGTGAGATCCTTGTGGTGTTGATGATGGCCAGCGGCAACTCGATCATCTTCATCTTTTGAGCGCCTTCTCGTCGTGTCTTCATTCCAAGGCTTGTCATCGACCATGTTCTCCTAGCCTTTAGAATCTGCACATGCAAGAAATCTAAACGCGTAATGAGAACAACTGCTTGGAATATAGTATAAACAAATGACACACGAATGACCATGTCACAATCAAACACCGTCCGACAGTTTGAAAGTTTAATAAATTTGTCAAGTTTTAGCCTTTAACTTTCAAAATCTGCAAATTTTGACCGTTTATGAAGATTTAGTCAATTCGGTTTTCGTTCAGGTTTCAGGCAACGAAGACTCGAGCTCCAACATCGTACGATCGAAAATAAAGTAGAAAGAAAATCTTTTTGGCTTTTATAAAGTTTATATTAAAACAGATTTTAGGTGTGTTTTAATATTAAGAAAGACAACAATTTAAAATCCTTTGAGTGTTATCAAACGACATCACCGCTAATGTCGTGCTGATATGCACCAAACGACAAAACTGTTTAAAAGAAAAACAATAAAAGTTAAGCAGTAAATAAATATATACAGACATTCTTTTTGCGAGTTTCGAGGGTAAGAGAATCATATCAGTGTACGGTCATGCCAAAACACTCTTGTTGTTCAGTTAGTTAACATTAAAATAAGCATCCTATAACAATTATCGGTATTGTTGTCCACTTAAGCTCAACTTATCAGATGTAATCATGGCGAGGGGATACTTTAAGGTATGTTTTATACTTACCGACCGGTGTTCATCCACATCACGACACATTCCCGTATCAAGGTATGCACGAGAGTTCATCTTACCGGTGAGTATACCGATTATCATCTGTTTGACCGTATAAAATGTGAGATACTCACTTATTTTGATTTGAAAACAAGCCCTATGTGATATAATCACTTATTGATGAGGAACTTGATTTTCGTATGCATGAGGGCACAGGTGCAAGTCCGTGAACAGGTCAGTACTTCCGTACAGCAGAGAGACGAACTTGACACCCGGATAAATATGATATTTTATCACTTATTTGATTTGGACATGTGATTGTTTATCACTTATTGAGGTCGAATGCAGTATGTAATATGTACACGTATGTATAGTATCATGGAAGATCTAGACTTGCGTCCCCGTTATTTTTCGGTAAAAGATACAACCATGATACCCAGATGATAAGCAGCATAAAGACCGAATATCTCAGAACCTCGGCAATCTATCAAACGAAATTTCGGTACTAAGACCATATGCCAATGAATGGTTCCCACCTGGTCTTCAGTCGATTAAGATTTATATCACCCTGCACACTTTAAAATGATTGTGAGCCTACCGATACATCTTATATAGAGCTGCTTATCGTTTTTCATTTAAGGTTTGAAGAGATTTGGATAGACCACTGATTATCATTTTCTCTTTTGCTCGCCAGGAAACTCATTTTTGTTTTTCTATTGTTTTTGTGTTTTTGAAATTTTTCGATGTTTTTGGATTTTCAGATTTTTGGATTTACTCCCCCTAAATTCAATAAACTAAGATAAAGTTAAAAACACACAAAGATATTTACAAAAATGATTTTCCGATGTTGGTTTACTCTTGCTTGACCTTAATGCCGTTTACCAAAATTAAGTTTTATCAGAAAAGATTTAACAGATTTTGGAAAAGTGAGTTGGCATGTCGGTAAGCGGTGCGGACCATGACAACATTGACGAGTTTCACAAAGAAACAATCACGTGTGAGGTGATATTTGAGATCAACGTGTCAGGCCAAAGAGTGCTGTATGAGATGATAATTCATAAAGCAGCTTAAATATCGACAAGCATAGGAGAGATTAGAAATTCTAAACCGTATCCTGCAACTGTTTCATGCATTGCAAGGAATCTGAATGCTCTCCCAAACTTGATATCCACCCGGTGTGGACTTTAAGGTCGAATCTGCAGCTACTGAGAATTCTCTTGACAGCAACAAAATCATAA
Organism: Helianthus annuus; assembly: GCF_002127325.2. Classification (NCBI taxonomy): domain Eukaryota; kingdom Viridiplantae; phylum Streptophyta; class Magnoliopsida; order Asterales; family Asteraceae; genus Helianthus; species Helianthus annuus. The sequence continues at coordinate 60,266,359 of NC_035447.2, read as the reverse complement.
ACCTCCGGGTCCGGCTGGTCTTCCACATTTCACCAGCGAAGGTCTTTGACTTTCTCTTTCAGAAATGGTATGTGGATGTTCAATCCACGCCAAGGCATCGGCACACATTTCACTTCATTCGTTCCTGTGGACCCGATCAAAAACCATAATGACCAAATTTTGACACGTTCTTCATTTGGTCGAATTTTGCAACTTCATTCAGCCACATTTTCTTTTTCTTTCCTCTCTCTCCATCAAAGGCAACAATTTCTTCTGTCGCCTATCTTGTGCAAGGACATTTCACTATCAACAATCCTAAGACTATCAATAGTTCCTCCTGGAACTTCCTGCACACTCACTCAGAGATTAGTTGGAGAGGGGGACCCAAGCCTTCATAGACTTGGGTTGCCCCTGAGAATCAAGAAATGTAATTTCAACTTCCTGATAGTTTTCAAGCACAACACCTCCCCTTGAACCTTCACCTGTTTTAGGTTTCCAAGTTTGTTTTTGTTTACCAGAGTGTGTATTATGTACATTTTCTGGTCTTAATGGTTGTGACAAACTCGGTTTCCTTTTAACAGTTTCCGGTTTTAAAGCCTTTTCGATCACCTTTACATTTTTACGTCGTTGTTTTGTTTCTTGTTCTTTAATAGTGCGTTTATCATGTTTTGGAGAAACAGTTCGACGTTGTGAGTGACCTTGTTCAGAGGGGGTTCTTTCAACAAAATTTGGTTTGGGCAAGTTTGTGCAATCTTTAATGATGTGCCCAGACTTCCCACATTTGAAACAAGTTCTCCTTTCAACAAACTTAGGAGAATTTGTTCGACTAGCAGATGTCGAACCTGTAGAACCTGAGGTACTTGCTCTTTTATCACACCCGTTTGTGTGTTGGGTGTAATTGTTATCGCTATTTCGTTTCAAAATCTTGACTTGTTGTACAAAATCGGTGTTTGATTTGTTTTCAAAAGTCTCAATTTTGTCCGTACCCCTTGATGCTACAAATTTAACATCTTTTGCTTTCTTCTTGTAACGAGCTCCTTTTGATTCAACCTTAGCCTTTGGCTTTGGAGCTCGTTGTTGTTGTTTACCCTTAAAAGCAATTGGTTGTTGCTTTGTCGGTGATTTCTGATTTCCAAATTGTTTTCTGATTTCAGTCTTTGGAATTGGATCACATTGAGTTACAGTAACTCCAGGGATCGTCTTTCCCAAAAACTTGCTTGTGTTATCTTCAAAAACTTTATCAATCAAGGATGGATTAACATTATTAATTGGAAAATCATTGTTTGAATAAATTTTAACATCTCCGACCAAGGTGTACAACAAATTATTGCCTTTAACAGCAAACACACTTTCTTTGTCATTCCTGACATCTTTGACAGGATTTATCACTTTCTTGGCAACTGGTTGCACGACAGGAGTAGGAGGGTCACAAAGAATATGATTTTCTATTGGAATTTCTACTCCTTTCGTCACATCAAGTGATTCATCCTGGTCACTTACATCTGATTCATCACCTGTAGAATCACAGTCCTCAATGGTTGGAGGACTTTGATTTGAAGCACATGATGACTTTCCTTTGTTATCAGATGAGCCCTCCGATGAATTGTCCGGTTTGAACCCTAGCCCAGTGGCAAATTCCTCAACATCAAGAGGTACACTGGGTTCATACCGAGGCATTTCCTCTTCATCGGGCATCTTGGTATAGTTGCTCATTAAAGGAGGTGGACACGCCTTATACCCAACTCCTTTCACATTCCCTTTCAGTTGTTGAACGTCAATTATGTGATCAAGCACAAATCGGGAGTTGGAATAACTTTCCAATTTTTGCTTGATAGCATCATGCTCACATCTGGCAATGGCTAACTCCCTTTTGGTTTCCTCAACAAGATTAATATAATTATTAATACTAACTTGTTTATGATAAACAACTTTGTTCAATTTGGAAACACTTTTCTGTAGGGTTTCAATTACAGATTTAAAATCCTTTTCGTTTTGAGTTAACACCATGTTTGCCTCTCTGCACTTGGACAGTTCAATAACCAAACTTTGATTGTGACTATGAACCGTTTCAGATTCACGTTTCAATTCATCACATTTAAGTTTCATATCGGCACAATCACTACATATGCTAGGAGTTTTAGCTTGAACCTGACTTGTAGAATCTGTGACATTATCCACAAAGGCATTCTGAGAAGAGAAAGATCCATCTTCAGTGAGAATCTTCTCCATTTCGCTCGATGTAGCATCAGCTTTCTTGATCAAGTCAGATTTTTGACCTTTTGTCTCCTTGGCATTATCTGACAAATTATCAGCTTCAGAATCAGTTCTTTCGTTTAAATCTGATTCTTCATTTAAACCTGATTCTTCATCCGAGCTGCCACTATATCCTGAACTGTCATCATTTCCCGAAGGTTCATCATCATTGACATTTTTGACAATTTCAGCATAGAACGCAGTTCTTGTTTGATCATCGTTTCCTAACTGTATGTCCGGACCACAGTTGACACTTGGATCAAATTGAGGCTGTGTTGTGGAAACTTGGGCTTGTACTTGGGTTTGATTGAACTGTGGACACGGAGAAGAGCTTGTATTGGATTCAGACGCTGTTTGAAGCTTCGGTTGCTGAACAGAACTAGAACTAGCTGAAGGACCAAAACCAGGCAAATACATTTCCGTGCTTTGAGTAGGTGTAATCCTTTGAGCTTTTCGAATTTCCACTTCGTTCTTTTGCTCCAACTTCTGAATGAATTCATAGATATTAACATTGACAGCATCTAAAACACCCGTATGCTTTAAAAACTCTATGAATGTGCTCCACTTTGGAGGTAGAGCATCAGCAAACCGTGCTACCATTTCCTGTTGAGATGTACGAACACTAGAATAACACATTTCACACATCAAATGATAATAACGAGTAGTCATATCATTTAGGGTTTCATTTTCTAAGAAATGAAATGATTCGAATTTCTTCTTCAACAGATCCTGGCGTATCTTTCTAGTAGCTGCATATCCTTCTCCTTGTTCTACCACAAAATTCTGCATGTTTTGACTTTGCTTTGACACCAAAGCCCATTGACTTGCACTGATTGAAGGCTGTGGAATCATACTCTTTGCCCAATCTGCAGCAGTGACTAACTCTTGATTGTATCGTGAGTCCAAACTCCAATCCCATGGACTTGTACAGCTCATTTTGATTAAATATTAATTGAGAATCTACACAAGCACAAACTGTTAAGTGCAAACAGTTAAGAATTGAAAGATACAATCTGTTCGAAAGATCACGACCTGTTCGAAGGATCAACAATGTTCGTAAGATCACTGTTGAGTTTCGAACAATCACTTCGAAAGATTGACTGTACGAAGGATCCTTATCTTTCGAAGGATGATTTCGAAAGATTCTCCTTATCTTTCGAACACAGGTCTCGAAAGATGACACTTGTTCGAAGAATCAACAGTGTTCGAAGGATCACTGTTGATGGCTCGAACAATAACCTCGAAAGATAACCTTGAAAGATTCACCCAACACGAAGGATCCTTATCTTTCGTAATGAACAGTAACTCGAAGGATGTATCTATCGAAAGGATTCCTTGACTCGAAGGATAACACACTGACTTCGAAAGATGTTCGAAGGATGGTTATCTTTCGAATCTCCTTGATCGAAGGATGATCCTTCGAGCTCGAAAGTTATCTTTCGACGGTCTGACACACTGACAAAAGTACTGATGGGTTGGTGAGAAAAGTGACAGGTTGGTGTACCAACTTTCGGCAGAAAGGATATGGTCTGCCAACAACTTTTCACCAAACTTTTTGACTTTCAAAAAGTTTACTAAAAATAGGCAACCTTATCCTCAACCAGTTCACCGGAATGATAATCGGAATATGACCGGAAAAATCAAAGTCACTTAAAAACAAGTTTTCAAGTTACCCAACCCAACCTTAAACACTCCCGAAGGTTTAGAAGCCGTTTTTATGCAGAAAACTACCAAAAACGGGTGCTAAACCAAGTGTCCAAACACACCAAAGATCTTGAACAACCCGGTTTTAAACAAGGTAAAGAGCCAAGGCTCTGATACCACTTGTAGGTCCCTTTTCGTGGAGGATCGAGAACAAACCTAAACCTTGTTATACAAACTCACTAGCGAGTGCGGAATCCAAGCTAGCGAGCAAACCGGGATGATGCAAGAACAAACACAAGAACACACAAGACTCAACGATTAACACCACTTGTATTAATACGTAGAAAGTTTCCGGTTACAAGCACAATGTTTACAATCAGTTTGCAAACTCTCAAAGTGTGTGTGTGTGTGTTTCGGACAGAATGCTCTCAACTCTTGTCTGTCTCTCTAAGTGTGCATCTGTCTTGTGTCTACTGAAACCAACACACTGCATTGGTATTTATACCCATACACAGTAGGTCTGGTCGAACGATCCGATAGATGATCCGAAGGATCATCTTTCGAATACAAAGCTATCGAAGGATCAGCAAGAACCTCGAAAGGTAATCTTTCGAGTTCCATAGTTCGAAGCATATCTTTCGTGGGGATCGAAGGATCCACATCATCCTTCGATCCCTTATCCTTCGACTCAGACACTTTACATTACAACATATTGGCCAAGTCAAACTAGGAGGATAGTTGACTTGGTCAACTTACAGACTAACTTAGGACATCGTTTATACACAGACCGAATACAGACAAAGTACAGACACAAGTGCACCAACAATTAGCACTCGGTATAGCAACCAAAAGATATAGCAACCAAAATATTTTTTTTTGCCGTACCTTTGCCGTACCCTTATCTTGAATTTTTCAGTTTTGACGTTCCCCGTACCCGTATCGTCCCCGTAACCCAGTCATGTTCCCGTGCTACATAGTCGATTCATTTTCACTTTTGATTCACCTTGACTAATCAAATTGACATTAAACTTGACCAGCATTTACCCTTCTACCTAGAATAACTAACTTACTTGATTCTTGAACCTTTTTATCCATTGACTTATGCATTAACCGAGAGAAAGGCTTTTCCAAATATGCGAAGTTATCAAGTATTTTGTTTGTTCATTTATATAACATTCTTCATTTTTTTTCTGTAGCCTACAGATATGTTTAGACCAATTTGGCAATGTCAACTATTTATAAGTCTCAATAAAATGGCTTTAGAAGTTTCGATAAAATGGCTTTTGAAGTTTTGATCTGAACATAACTATTCAGATAATTCCACTATTATTTAAAGTTTTGATAAAAATGGCTTTTTCCAAGTATGTGAAATCACAACTGTCTACAATATTTTTGCTGCAACTTGCATGTATGTTTAAATTAATGATTTTAATTTGCAAAGCAAAATTGGCACTTAAAAATATATTTCGTATTTGGACGCTGGATGCTATAAAAGTATAAATGTTTGGGTGCCTAAAAACCTTGAAGTTGCTATATAAATCAAAACTTTTTTTTATTGAGTGGTGGCTCGTGTAACATCAAGCTCGAGCCTGAGCTCACCATGGCTTGGCTCGACTCAATTTACAGCCCTACTGCAGATAACTGTTTTGGATAATAACTGATTTAGTTATGCCATATTAACTCATTCTATGTTGTCAAGACGCAATGCGCAGGCGAGGCGCATAGGCCTCGGCCGGAGCCTAGGCGCAAGGAGTTGAAATACTTGACAGTGATAATGTAAGTTTAGGCATATTTTTGTCTATATATTAGAGAAATATGTACTTATATATCCAAACAAATGCTTAAACTCATATATTAGGATTAAATTCCGATTTAAGATTTATTTTATTTAATTGTTGTCTCAGGTTGGGAAAGGAGTAGAAGAATACTCGGCTGCGGATATGGATGACATTCGTGAAGATTGATCGACTTATGCAGTTAACTCTATTTTTAAGTTATAAATCGTATTTTAGGTGTTGATAATGTATTGACAAACAATTCTTTTTTTGTTAACGTTAAAATATTTGTAGTATACTTGACAAATGATTATGTAATAGATTGTTTTGGTATATATATATATATGTGCATTTGTTTTATAAAAAAGATTTATTGTTTTTGTTATTATACATGTATCCAGGGCAAATTAGTAATTTTATAAAAAAAAATTATACAACTAAAAGCATAACACGCGTAAATGAATGTCATACGTATGTGTCATAAATGATTGTCATGAACGTGTGTCATTAAAAAGTGACATAAAATGAGTGTCATGAATGTGTGTCATGAATGCGTGTCGTGAATGCGTGTCATTAAATGTGTGTCATTAAATGGGTGTCATAAAAACATGACACACAAATGCATGTCATATTAATTTTATGACTCCTCAATCAACGACTCGCATTTGCGTGTCATAAAGACCCTTTTATGACACGCAATGTATGTCAAGAAAGGTGTTTTTTTCTAGTAGTGAAAGTAATTTATTATAAATGCTCACTGTTGACTTGAGAGTTCAAAAATCAACATGTTCTACCTGCTCATATAAGCCACAGTTGATCTCAAAGCCGAATTGTCCATTGACTATGGTTTTCTTATGCCCTCAAGTTATTTAACTTTTGACCTTATTTTAGTTGATCAATTCTTTACCATCATATGATCATGTCTCGATCGTGCATCAATCATTCTTTCATTTTCCATTTATTCTCGATATTCCTTTATAGTTTGATGTTGTAGACTTAGTGATATTCAAGAATTTAGGGGGTGTTTGGTATTGCGTTTTCAAAATAGATTATGCGTTTTCAAAATAGATTTTGAGTTTTCAAAACTGCGTTTTGGAGACAGATAATCACTTCTTCATCCAAACACTTTTTAGATTATTTATGTTTTACAAACGCAATAATTATCAAATAATCACTTTAAAACGTAATCCCAAACACACTCTTAAAATATGACGATATGTCTATATTTAGCATTTATATTAGGTTCACAATTTATCATTTATGACAAAGTATGGGTAACAATGTAGATTCATCTTATCAAACACCATTTGCATTTTTTATGGTTTGCATGAGTGGTAGATACACAATTTTTTCATGCATACAAACGTCAAACACACATGTATGTAGATACGTCTGATTAAAATACGAATGACGAAGTTGGGACAATAATGGTGAACAAATCACCAAGTTGATGATTTATTTTTGAAGAGATACACATTTACACAGTGACAGATCAAGATTTTTTTTTTTTTTTTGACGGGGGCACAACTTGTAACAGCCCAAGTAAACCGTGTCAAGATATTGTCCGTTTTACCCCCAATGGGTTGCCGATCCAGGAACTCACGGTTTTGCTTTCACCCGACGAGTTGCTCGCCCAGGCAAAACGCGTCTTGGTAAAGAAGGTTTCCACCCCCTAAGGGGGGTGAAGATGTAAGTTCCACATCGGTTGAGTAGGAGAATGAAACCTTCCTTATAAGGGGGTGGAAACCTTCTCTACTAAGACGCGTTTTGCCTGGGCGAACAACTCGTCAGGTTAAAACAAAAACGTGAGTTCCTGGATGGGCAACCCATCGGGGGCAAAGCGGACAATATCTGGGCACGGTTTACTTGGGCCGTTACACAACTAGTTGGGTTAAAACATGACGGGTCAAAATGGGTCGGGTAAAACTAAGGGGTTGTTTGGTAGCCTCTGAATGATCATTAAGAGGCTAACTCTTAATAGAACCATTAAAAATTTTACCAATGAAAAGGTAAAAGAATGTGACATGTGCTGATTTACCATTCAGAGGTTACCTCTTAACTATTCAGACTTGAGGTACCTCTTATTCATTCAGATGTTTTAAACCATTAAAAGGTAGCATCTGAATGGTCATTAAGAGGCTACCAAACAGCCCCTAAGTCATACTTGTGCACTTAATGATATTGTAGAACCATTCATAGTTATTTACTTAATAATACGATAAGTTTCACTTGAAGATGATTCTTTTTTAAGAAAATTGTTTAGATTTTTTTTTTTTTTTTTTTGTGTACTTAGGTCATTCAAATTTGTACTCCTTGGGCACTTGGGCCATTCAAAAACAAAAGCTATAGTCACTTCCACTAAATTAAGGTATTGTTTGGATGAGCTTATTTTACTCCTTATGACTTATTGACTTCTTGAAAAAGAGTTTTTGTAAAATGGTGTTTGGGTAATACAGTGAAAATGAGTTTTCTAGAAATTGAAAAGAAGAAATGAAAAAGTCACTTGGTTGTAACTTTTCCAAAAAACAGATAAGAAGGTTAAAATGTCAATAAGGAAAAATGGAAAACTCATCCAAACATGCCCTAAGAAAACACTTGAGCTAATTTAAGACAATTTTACTGTTTGCCGCTAAATTAAGACAAAACTGTTTGCATATTTATACATATTAAAAGAAACTTACGATAAACAGTAAGCTTTCTTTTCTCTTTTTTTTTTCTTTTTTTATTGTCTAATGAATTTGATAAAGTACAATGAGGATGATTGCATGATATTGGCATTATCTATGTAATGTTTTTAGATGTTTAAATGTCGCACCCCTGCCCCCTATCTGTCCCGAGAACGGGCGGCCGCGAGAATCAGTATTGGTGGTATCGGTGTTTATCAATTTGGCAGCGGAAATTACATCAGGACTGTAGTTAGGAAATATTTTATTAGAGTATTTCCTTTGCATTTCTGATTCAAGTTCCCATGTATACTCTAGTCCTCTTTTGGAGTCCCATTTCATTTTGACCAGAACTAATCTTTTGTGCTTAAGGTTCTTAACTTTTCGGTCTTCAATCTGTAGGGGCCTTTCTATAAATTTTAATTGCTCATTTACCTCTATGTCCTTATACTACCAGTGATTCATCAGCTAAGCATTTCTTGAGATTAGATACATGAAATACATTATGTATTCCTGCCCTTTCCTCTGGCAGTTGTAGCTGATAGGCTACAGGTCCTATTCTTCTAATAATCTCAAAAGGTCAAACATACCTGGGGCTTAGCTTTCCCCTTTTGATGAATCTGACTACTCTTTTCCAAGGAGAGACTTTCAATAATACTTTGTCTCCTACCTGAAATTCCAATGGCTTTCGCCTGTTATCAGCATAACTCTTCTGTCGATCACGTGCTGCTTTCAGTCGTTCCTTAACCTGGATAATTTTGTCTGTCATTTCTTGTACTATCTCGGGTCCAGATAATTGCTGAAATACTGGTGAGTGAATCTCAGTTTAATCAAGAAGAGTTTTATTGATTTGCAGTATTGAGAACGATTACAATTTGTATATCTACACAATTACTCATTCAGTACTTGCCACTCGACCGTATCTGTGGCTATGGTCATATCACACAATGGCTAACCCGTTGTCCAATTGTGAAGATTATCAAGTAATGTATACAAAACCGCATAATACTGGCAGTAATTGAAGACTACAAAGACTCAATCACTGCTTAATCATATTGTAAAATAATTAAGGTTTTGTAAAAACAGTTTACAAAAAGGAGATTACTCACAAAAAGGTTTACAAAAAGAAGGATTACTCACATTGTTGTCTTAGCTTTTCTGTAAGGGTTTCCTGGTGATTATCTATAATTTACACAAATGCACACGTGTTAGTATAATAACCCTTAATATTTACATTAGTAATACCCTCCCCGAGACGGCATTCCAACGACTACGTCGGGCAGAACCACGACAGCCGTTACGGAACCCTGGATCAATCGGGCAGCGTATCTAATACGTAATCGTGGTTATGATACTTACAACGGAGCAGAACTTCGTTATTTAGGGGGGTATTATGCCCGAGAATTATGCCTACACTATAGAATTTCGAGAGAGAAAGTGATTGTGAGTGAGTTTCGACTGAAAGCCCGAGCTCCGAATTTATAGGAGCTGAAATTGAGTTTGCCGCGCCCCGCATAAGAAATGGAAGGGGCTTACGCGGCCCGCGAGCTAGGGTGGGTAGGCCTTAGCTTGTCCGGGTCACCCACTAGGCTTGACACGATTGTGCCACGTGTCGTCACCGGGCTTCGCCTCGTAGCCAAGCTGTCGCACCCCGCGTAGCCCGAAGGCAAAGCCTTCGCGGCCCGCGACAGCCGAATAAATTTTGTTTTTATTTAATTTTTTAATACTAAAGGTATTCGGGGCCCGTTTTCACATACAGGGTGCATTTTAGGACATATTGGGGCATTTAAAGTATTTTTAGTATGTCGGTTTATTTTAGGTTTGTTATACCCTCCCCACCTTGTTTTAGAGATCGTCCTCGAGATCTACTGGAATAAATGCGGGTATTTCCTTTGCATTTCTGATTCAAGTTCCCATGTATACTCTGGTCCTCTTTTGGAGTCCCATTTCATTTTGACCAGAACTAATCTTTTGTGCTTGAGGTTCTTAACTTTTCGATCTTCAATCTGTAGAGGCCTTTCTACAAATTTTAATTGCTCGTTTACCTCTATGTCCTTAAGAGGTACTACCAGTGATTCATCAGCTAAGCATTTCTTGAGATTAGATACATGAAATACATCATGTATTCCTGCCATTTCCTCTGGCAGTTGTAGCTGATAGGCTACAGGTCCCATTCTTCTAATAATCTCAAAAGGTCCAACATACCTGAGGCTTAGCTTTCCCCTTTTGATGAATCTGACTACTCCTTTCCAAGGAGAGACTTTTAATAATACTTTGTCTCCTACCTGAAATTCCAATGGCTTTCGCCTGTTATCAGCATAACTCTTCTGTCGATCACGTGCTGCTTTCAGTCGTTCCTTGACCTGGATAATTTTGTTTGTCATTTCTTGTACTATCTCGGGTCCAGATAATTGCTTTTCCCCAATTTCTGCCCAACAGACTGGAGTTCGGCACTTTCGTCCATATAGTGCTTCGAGTGGTGCAGCATTTGATACTTGTGTGATAGCTGTTATTGTTAGAAAATTCTATCAATGGTAAGTGATCGTCCCAATTACCTCCGAAATCAATTGCACAAGCTCTAAGCATGTCTTCCATTGTCTGAATTGTCCTTTCGCTTTGTCCGTCTGTTTGAGGATAATAAGCGGTGCTTAGATTCAACTTGGTTCCCATTGCTTTTTGGAAACTTGCCCAAAAAATGAGAGGTAAAACGGCTATCCCTATCAGAAACAATTGATAAAGGAATTCCATGTAATGAAACTATTTCATTTACCTACAATTTAGCTAATTGTTCCATATTGAAAGTTTCCTTCATTGGTAAGAAATGAGCTAACTTAGTTAGCCTCTCTATAATCACCGAGATTGTATCATTACCTTTTCTTGTTTTGGGTAATTTAGTAACGAAATTCATTGTTACCAATTCTCATTTCCATACTGTCATTTCTAATTGCTGCAATAAACCTGAGGGTTTCTGATGTTCAGCTTTAACTTGTGAGCAGGTTAAACACTTAGAAACATAAGCTGCTATGTCCTTTTTCATTCCTATCCACCAGAAATTCTTCCTTAAATCCTTATACATCTTATCATTTCCAGGATGCATCGTATACTTAGACTTATGGGCTTCTTCAAATATACGGTGGCGTAGGTTTCCTAATTTAGGTATCCACATTCTTTTCTTATGGAATCTCCAAATTCCATATGTTCCTTGTTCTAATTCCTTGATCATTCCTTTTAACTTTTCAGTATCATCCTTGATTACTGACTCTTGTGCTTCTCTAATTTGATCATTTAAATCTACTTGTAGATTTAATTTAAGAGAACGTACCCTTTTTGGCTTCTCATGTGTAACATCCCGGAAATATAAAACTTTATAATTCTAATTATAAAGTTTAAATAAACAAGAATATTATTTAACTAGGAAATAAAACCTAGTTAACTATAAATCTAGAAATAACTTGAAATAGGGTTAACATAACCAAACTATGTGTTGAACAAAAGTGGAGGGGCCTAAGTTGTAAAGATTGAAACTATACTATTATTTTTAATAAAAAACAAAACCAAACTACAAGAAGCAAGCAGGGGCGATTCCCCACTCTCCAAAACCCTAACATCTACAAAACAATCAAATTGAAGGCTCAAATCTGATCAAAAACGAAATCTGAACATAGATTAGTGATCCTCATCACAAGAGGGTTACCAGGTATGTAAAATTTGGTGTTAATTCCTTGTTTGAAATTTTCATGAAATTGGGAAAATCTGAAATTTGTGGTTGCATGTTTGTCTTATGATGAATTAAGAACAATATAATGTCTAGGGACAAACCCTAGACAAATACAAGTTGAAATCATGTGAAATTTTAGTGAAATCTATGAACACCATTGGAGGTGTGATTAGTGGGTTATGTATAAATTGATAAACACAAGGAAATTGAGTGTTGTTCTAGTGTAAATTGACAATTGTGAAGTGATTTCTGAATTTTAGAGGATAAAGTTCATGTAAAATGGTTGATTGATGTGAAACTAGGGCAAAGTGATAAGCTAGAAAATTAATATTTAATCATGTAAAAATCTGCCCATAAAGTGTTTGTGAAAATGCCTCAAAGAAGGCTTAAAACTGAAATTCAAAGCTAAAACGCATAATTATGATGTTTCGGTGTGTTATGCGAATTATGATTTAAAGAGAGTTCTAAATATGTCATAGATGAACTCTATAGGAAAGAACGCAGGAGCGTCAAGCGGACAAGCGAGTGGCGAACCACGTTTTAAGGGCCTACTTTGAAGGTATGTAACTTGACCCGTTACACTAAGCGTGTTGTTGATTAGCTTTGTATATTCGTATTGTCGGATAGAAAAATTATGTTGATCATAGCGATCATGAACATTATGTGAATTGATAGACTTAGAGTAGTCAATGAACCAATTGGTAGTCATCATAATGGAGGGTTCCACAAGATGAGCTAACGGGTTTATTAGTTGCGTAAATTGTAGTTTTAGTGTTCTAGTAGTGAATAATGGCGATAATAGTCACAAGAGCATTATACCATGAGATTGGTAAGAAATGCGGGTGATAATAAGCCCCGGATGTTGGGCATAGCGTGCCATAAGCTTACTAGTTAAATGGTAGTAAAATGGGTAAAGTTAGAGTGGGTTGAATAAATGCATACGACATATAGTCATTCGGTCCATAAATTAAAATTTCAGTATGATAATTGTAATAGGCACGTCGGTAATGAATATACAGACATATAGGAAAAAGAATCACTTAAAACGGACTTACGAGTCAAAAGTTATGGTCAAATGAAGTTAAAAACTTGGATTTCCGGAGCTGGCAGCAAGTGCAGGATTCAGCAATGAACCTGCTGGAAAACTGTGTTTCCCGCGCCACGTGACAGAATTATCAGAACCTGCCGCGACACGCGGCAGGTTAACTTTTGAAAAATTATTTTGTTTTTCATGTTATGATGCTAGAACTTGATTGTATGATTAAATTCACCGTAGAAACTAATGTTTTTCAAGGGTTTTTGTCACACCCCCCAAAATCCACACGCGGAGTACCACCGCATGGAGGAGTGACATGACCAGGATCAAGCCACCAATCATATTGAACATATAAGTAAATAGCAAATTTCATTCATCAATACGAAAGGTGTTTTCAAAACCAAACATAATCAAGTGTGTAGCGGAAGCAACAATATAAAAACCAACATAAGTATTAAGTTCACAAAATGTAAATGTTTAACATGGAACTCCACAGTCCATGTGCCCACAACGATCGCGCCTCCCGTGCAAGCTCCATGAGTACCTATGGTCCTGCAAGGCATGTAACAGAAAGTCAACAACTAGTTGAGCGAGTTCACAGTAAGTAAGTTTGTTGCATAACTATGCGTTATTAACTAAGTCGTTCGTGTGTTCAATTAGTGGGGGCTTCCCATGTTTGTATGTACTAGACTAGTTGTAACCATAAGTGTTCTTCTTAACCCGAGAACAGTAGTACGTACGAGGTTTACGTAGGTTTTACGTAAGTGCCCTTTCTTAACCCGAGGACAGTGGTACGCGTGAGGTTTACGTAGGTTTTACGTAAGTGCCCTTCATAACCCGAGGCAGTAGTAGGTATAAGTTTACGTAGGTTTTACTTAAGGGCCCACTCTTAACCTGAGGACAGTGGTAAGCACAAGTTTACGTAGGTTTTACGTAAGGGACCTTCGCAACCGAGGACGATGGTAGGTAGTCTAGTAACAGTGTAAGTCCAAGTAATTGTTCAATCCCATTCCTTCAATCCCATTCCCTAACCACCGGGAATCCCATGCCTTGGTAAGAGTGTGAACTCACCTTGGTTTGCTCGGTATGCTAAGGTATGTGCTCACAGTTAATCAATCACGTCCTAAAGTATGCATGTGTACATAATCAGTTTGTATTCACGAAGTTCACGTATAAGCACAATCAATGATCACCAAGTAGTACAAACCACGTATTCAAAATCATACAAGTCATGAGTATCACTTAACGGCAGTTAGTTTATCCAGTTAACTTCTGACAGAATCTAACTAGGTTACTGTGTGAATTACCCATTCGGCGAAACACCCTTGTTTCGCCATGAGCCCCTTCGACGAAACACTTCCTTTTCGTCGTTATATCCCTCGGTGAAACACTCTTGTTTCGCCATTCGTTTCGTCAAGACCGGTTCCGGCGAAACGCATTTGTTTCGTCGGATCTGTTTCGCCGTGAGTCGGTTTCGTCAATAAGTCAGTTACGTCGTGACAACATATCCATTACAAAAATTAACACAAAAACCCTAATCATTGCTAACAGCCGTCATCAACATCAAGCAGCAATCATACAAAAATCGTTCAGCGTATAATCATCATCTAATCATCATAACATGATCATCAAAATACTCGCGTCTATCATGAACCCTAGTTTAGCCGATTAACATAATACACCACACCGTCGAACCCTATAGGCATGCTATCGTGTATTCGGATCACATTAGCAACCTTCACGGTCAAGCATTCGATCGTACAAATCCTGGTTCCGAATAGAGTTAATACACAACAGATTTCTAGAACCCTAAGCCAATTGTTAGATTTCGTATAGAGTTACATATCCGGCTAAATCATGCATAACAAGATCAGGATTATCATACTCAAACATTCACAGCCATTTCATACATGAATCGAATAACCAAGAAATCAGGAAAAACGATTTAACAAACATGCAACTAACCGAGATATTAGTAAAGATGGGTTGATCGTTCGAGAGAGCTTGGGAGAATCACACACAGCTGCCGTCACACAGTGGGGAGAGTTCTAGGGTTTTGATTTTGCCAAAGATGTGAAGCAAGAGTCGGTTCACGTTATAATATACGAATTGACAGACTGGACCCGTAATGGGCCTCGGCGAATCGCTGGGCCGGCGAAACAGCTTATTTCGTCGAGATACAGATGGCGAAACACAATCTGTTTCGTCGAATTGGTTTAAGGCGAAACACATTCCGTTTCGTCGAGTCATTCAGGTTTAACAAGTCTAAGTTTTCCAAACAGTTTCATGCTATAACATCAATCACATACATGCAACAACCACAATACGTTTCATCATAACACAACGTGTACAGTTAAAAGTCAAACCAAATCAAACAACTAAACAGTTAACGCGCAATAAATGCGAATAAGGAATCTTGGAAACTCGAGTTGTCACAGTTTTGACCCTAGTTGACAATGGGATATTACGGATGACGGTCAAGCTAGATGTTGAAGAACCGAACACTCACTTTTGAGCTTCCGCGTTATATTAACTTTGATAAACAATGTTTTGGAATGTAAACTCTCGTTAAACAACTTATGAATGTTTGAACTTAGTCGTTAGTTGACTAAGGGTTAACTAGTTTTAAACTTTGTCTATGGAAATTATGTTATAACTTAGACATCTTTTACATAATATGAAATGTTTAACGTTTAAATGTGAACATTTCAGTTTCAAGATGTCCGATGGAAACGATGATAATCCGGTGCAAACAAGCACCGAACAAATGAAAGAAATAATTACCGAAGAAGTAGGGAAGGCAATTGAAGGTAGTTTATCCGGGTTTATAGACAAAATTCAAAGCACGGTGTTGTCGCTTGTCGAAGAGCGAGTTAAAAGGTTGGAAGATAGTGTCAACCTTATGAAGGAAAAATCGGGAGAACGTAAAGGGTGTTCATACAAAGAATTTATGGCGTGTAAACCGCCAATCTATAATGGGGAAGTTGACCCGATAATTTGCCAAAGATGGTTGGGCGACATTGAAGGGGTGTTCGAAAGGACCCATTTTGATGAAACCGACTTTGTCGCTTACGGAACGGGTCAGTTGAGAGGTCAAGCCAAAGATTGGTGGGACAACAAAAAGAATGAAATAGGAGCCGAAGCGGCGAAAACCATGACATGGGAGGAGTTTAAGACGCCGTTTCTTAAACATCATAGCCCCAAGGCGGTCATAAATAAAATCAAGGAAGAGTTCATGCAGCTAAGGCATAAAGGCGAGACCATAGACAAGATCACGACGATGTTTATGGATAAGATGAAGTTTAGTAGTGAGTTGGTGACGAATGAAGAACATAAAATATACTACTACTATACCATGTTGAGCGCTGAATATAGGGAGTTTATGACTCCTTCAAAATACGAGACCCTTACCGAAATCATAAACGTTGCTCGGGAACAAGAAATTGAGTTGAAGAAACAAGTTGAAAGAGGTGAGCGAAGGGCGCAAGATGTGAACCCAAGCCCTGCAAAGAAAGCCCGAACTGGAGAGTCGGGAAAGAAAGCGGATGTTAAAGGCGGGTCGCCAAGTTGCAAGGTATGTGGAAAGGGGCACAAAGGTGAGTGCCGCTTCAAAGATAAGCCGTGTCCGATATGTGGGAAGACGGGGCACACTGCATCGCTATGTCCCGGAAAAGTTTCCGTTTGTTACAAATGCTATCAACCCGGCCACAAAAAGTCTGAATGCCCCAAGTTGGTTGGAAAGAGAGACACAAAAGAGTCTCCAACGGAAGCTCCAAAAGCGAAGGCTAGGTCCTTCCAACTTATAGCGGCTGAAGCAAAAGCAGAACCCGATGTGGTTTCAGGTATATTCACAATTAACTCAATTCCAGCACGTGTATTGTTTGATACGGGTGCGAATAAATCCTTCATTTCGCATGGATTTATTCGACATCCTTCATTTGTATTGACGAAATTATCTGTGCCCTTAGAAGTTGAAATAGGGGACAACAAAAGTTTTATAGTTTGTGATGTTTGTCGAGGCTGCAAATTAAGCATCGACGATGAAGAATACCTGATAGACCACTACGTCAAAAATGGGCTACGGCCACACTTTTTTCAAAACCACCCTGCCACACATTTGAAAAAATGTGTGGCTAAAGCTCATTGATAACATTTTAAAACAACTTTAGCCACATATTTTATTATTAGTGTAACCATTGTATACTAGTTCAAAACCTTTAGCCACACTTTTAGAAAATAGTGTGACATTCATTAGCCACAACTTGAAAAATGTGGCCAAATGTGATCTACGACAACATATTTTTGTTTCATGTGACCAAAAACACACATATTTGAAACCTTTAGTCACACTTTAAGAAAAAAATTGTGACATTTATTAGTCACACTAGCAACGTGTGGCTAAATGCGATCTACGACCACATTATTTATTTTCATGTGACTAATAAAACATGTATTCGAAACATTTAGCCACACTTTAAGAAAAAAAGTGACGTTTATTAGTCACACTAGAAAAGTGTGGCCAAATGTGATCTACTGCCACATATTTTGTTTCATGTGACCAAAAACATATGTATTTGAAACTTTTAGTCACACGTTAAGAAAAAAATAACCATACAGGAAAAGTGCGGCCAGATGTGATATATGGCCACAATATAAGTTTGATAATGTGGCTAAAAGCTAATACATATGGTCACATATATTATACCGTGTGACCAAAGGTTAGACAATAGACACCCATCAAAATTATAAAATTTCATGTGGCTTCACATAACCATTCGGCACGCCAACGTCACTTTGTTTATTTTGTGTGACGAAATAATATCAAATGCCATAGAAAAAATGTTTGGCCTATGGTTAAACTTACTACATCTTTAAAACTCTGCTCCAAAATATTTTATCATAAAGTTTAAACTTCCCCCCAATATATTTCAAATCTGAAAATTTCCCTCCCAAAAAGAATTAATTTTAAAACTTCCACCTCAAAAAAAATATTCTGACATAAAAAATTACATTATTTAATATAAAAATTACCACTACATATTTAAAAATTCAAACTACTATTAAACCTTATATTTTCTAAACCATATTTTTTGATTACACGTTAAGGTTATCTTCTAAAAATACGTGAATGTATATATATTAGTTAATAGTTATGTTTATATACATTTTTTTATTTTATAGACAAGGTTTTTAAAATTTTGCAAAGTATATAAGTTGTAGATTTTATTTTATTATTTTAATAATTTCCTTCAAAACTTATATTTGTCATTTAATAGACTATATTGGGCTTTAATGGATCAAACCGGACAATACTAGATCATACATGTCTTAATATACCATATTGGGCCTTAATGGATTAAAATGAACAATAGTAAATCAAACATGTCTTTATCGATCATATTGGGCTTTAATGGATTACATGGACAATAACTGGTCATACCGTCTTAACGGACCATATTGGGCCTTAAAGAATCACAACGGACAATAGTTAATCATATATGTCTTAATAGACCATATTAGGCCTTAATGGATCACAATGGACAATAGTAGATCAAACATGTCTTAATGGACAATATTGAGCATTAATGGATCACAATAGACAATAGTAGGTCAAACATGTCTTAATGGACTATATTGAGCTTTAATGGATCACAATGGATAAAAGTTGATCATGCATGTCTTAGTGGACCATGTTAGGCCTTACTAGATCACAATGGATAATAGTAGATCATACATGTTTTAATGGATCATATTGGGCCTTAATGGATCACAATTAATAATATTAGATCATAAATGTCTTAATAGATCGTATTGGACCTTAATAGTCATTATAGTTTTTAGTGGAACATTGTGGACCATATATGTATTAATAGACCGCATTGGTCATTAACGAATATCATAGCTCTTAATCGATTATTATTGGCTCGGCTGAAGGTAATTGGATAATAATTATAAATGAACTAAAATCTCGGCTCAAGTTCGCTTCAAGAGCTTAGACCAGTCAAAGATCAACTAGAGTTCGACTCGCTATTGTTTAGTAGTAGGTATATTATATATAAAAATATGATATAACTTTTTTTTGGGCTTGTTTAGGCTCGCGAGCGTAATAAAGTTTTTTTGTTTTTTTTTTTATCTAAAACACGATATCGGGCTCGTTAACCAAACGGGTAATATTTTAGGCTCGAGCTATTCGAGTTTTTTAGCGATCTGATCACGAGTAATTATTGAGTCGCCCCTCGCTGTTTACACCCTAAAGTTAATAGAAGCCTAAAAACTATAATTCCCCCTAACTATTTCATCACTTTCAACTAGAGATGAGTATTTGGAACCGAGTATATTCGGTACTGTTACCTATTTTCTATGTTTTTCGGTAAAACACCGTAATTACCGATATTTACGCGTAAAACATCGGTAAATATGAGTACCGTACCGGTATATTGGGTATCGATATCAATTTTCTACGTTTTTCGACACCGATACTTTCAGTGTCGAACGGGTACTATGCTCATCTCTCCTTCTTGCCCTTAAAAATTTATAATTCCCGCTAACTATTTCATCACTTTCACCCTCCCGCTTCTCCCAAAATGCCTCAAACCCTAAAAATTCCACACTTTCACTGAATCACTTTGCCCGCTTCTCTCAAAATCAACCACTTTCAATTTGCCGCTTCTCTCAAAATCGATTAAAGTCATCTCAATTTCTAGGTTTCAAGATGATCAGATTTGGTCTACCTCACAGACGACAGTTCGATTTCTGTTGGATTCAAACCCTATCTCATGTTCGTCACAAGTTTATTATGTGTTGCTTTTTTTATTTTTCTTTACTTTCCTCTCTGTATTCAAACTCATCATTCATTGTGTTCAATTAGGGATTTGTTATCCTTCGTCAAACCGATCCCGCGAACAAGGTGAGTAAATCCTTTTGATGTTTGTGTTCCTGATAAGAACCGTTGGTCTATAGTTTAGATTGTATCGATTAGTGATTTGTTTTCGATTAGTTTTTATCTTCAATTGTGTTATATCTAATTGCCTTTGTGATACTTGTTTGATTTGCTTTATGAATTTCTAATTGCTATTATTGTCATTTGTTAAATGGATTGGTTTTTGTAAAAGAAATGGCTGGTGCTGACTAGATATCCTAAGTTCCATTTTATTGCTCATTTGCATGTGTATTGCCCTAATTTACTAATGAGGAATCAATAGTGTGATCTCAATATTTTCAATCATCTGTAGATTTATTGTAGATGAAAATTAGTTTTCTCTTCATTTTTAGGCGCAATTAGTTTTCTCTTCATTTTTTATACACACTTTGTAAGTATGTGTATATATGTACTTATTTATGTAAGTATGTGTATTAAATGAATTTATCGAACTTCCATTCATAAGAAGCAAATAACAGAGCAATGCATAATCATGTTTCAGGTTTCGTATTATCTCGATGAAGCAACAGGTTGTAATTAATCCAGGAAATCCTACAGGCCAGGTAAATGTATGTTCTGTTTTCAAAACACTTAGCAATTAATTCTCTTTTTTAATAAATTGGTTTAAAAATATATTTGTAGGTTCTTACTTAAGAGAACCAATGAGATAACGTCGAGTTCTGCAAGAAAGAAGATTTGGTCCTTTTAGCAGATGAGGTAAGTGATTCGCTATGCAGTTAATGCGGTAAAAATTGGATATCGGTAAAAAATCTGATATCGGTGAAATTTATATCTGAGCCTCTTTTGATCGTTTGAGCTACCTGAGTATGGAAAAAGCCATTTACACTAACCGCAAAATAAAACAAGATTGCTGGTATCATTTTCTATTTATTTGCCAACTCTCTTTTAAATGCTATGATGATGCATTTGAAGTTCTTTATGCCGAAAGGTTTTAGTATTGCTGAATAGAGCCGTTCATAGTCTTTACTAGCTGTTTTTAAGGATATTATCCCTAGGTATATTATTTAATCATGTAAATACTATTTTTTCATACATTCACATTATTAACTGTATATTGTTTGTCATTTTCAGAACAAGAACTGTATTAGGCTACCTACTGAAAAAGAGCTTGCAATGGTCGGTTTCGGGGCCGAATCATAGTTTACAGTGTCTAAACCTTTAAATGAACAAACACACATTGACATAAATGAATACATAGCCGGACGTTCATGAACATAAGCGAACGATCGCAGCCTTTGTTCATCTTCGTTTTTTTAACTTACCAAATGAAATTTCGTGTTCGTGTTTGTTCATTTATTAAACGAATGAACATAAACGAATTTTCTGCCGAATGGTTCACAAACTGTTGGCTGAATGTTCGGTTCGTTTACAGCCCTAAAAAACTAGTTTTTTCGTGGGATCATTTCTGGATAAATTAGTGGCGTGAACAATGGTTAATGAACTGGGAATATTTACTTGCAGCAAAAGAAAACTGACCAAGCTGAGAAAGTAATAAAAACATTATATAGTGACGGAAAAGTTGTAGAGGTTATGGCTGACATAAGTACGTCTGGTCAAGGTTCAGAAGAACAAGATGCTGGTTGGTTTGATCTTTTCAGCGCCCGATATTTCAAAGGTAACATCAGTACATAACTACATAGAAGATAGTAAGATACCACGTCATTAGTTTTAGAGTAAAATGGCATTTTCGTCCCTAAGGTTTGACCAGTTTTGCGACTTTCGTCCAAAGGGTTGTTTTTATGCATCTGGATCCAAAAGATTTGAAATCTTCCATTTTTATCCGGCTTGTTAACTCCATCTATTTTTCTATGTTAATTCAGGGGTATTTCCGTCATTTTTCTAACCTGAAGGGCAATTCGGTCTTTTTCAAGGGTATTCAGTCTTTTTACATAAAATGAAAAAGACCGAATTGCCCTTCAGGTTAGCAAAAATGACGGAAATACCTCTGACTTAACAGAGAAAAATGGATGGAGTTAACGAGCCGATGAAAATGGCAAGATTTCAAACCTTTTGGATCCAGATGCAAAAAAAACAAACCTTTGGATGAAATTTGCAACACTGGCCAAACCTCAAGGACAGAAATTGCATTTTACTCTTTATTTTATTACATCATGTTGTTATGGATCATCTGATTATCTAATGTTAACGTGTATGTGGTATGGCAGTTGTGAGCGTTGGTGCAACCCTTTTCTTATTCCAACAGTTGGCTGGAATAAACGTTGTCGTGTACTATTCAACCTCTGTGTTCCGCACCGCAGGAGTTGCATCTGATGTGGCAGCCAGTGCTCTTGTTGGGGCTACAAATGTTTTCGGTCAGTCACCCGGTCACCCTTTCCTTTTTGGTCTTTCTGATTGACAGTTATAACTTGCAACTGACACGTGATATTTTGATTACGTTGCATTTGCAGGCACAATGATCGCGTCATCTTTGATGGACAAACAAGGACGGAAAAGTCTTCTGATCACAAGCTTTTCCGGAATGGTATGCTATATTGCATAATCTTCCAAAATCTATGCTACGTTTTGTAATCTTTGGTGCCCCTTTTTTGTTTTCAAGGCTATTTCAATGAACTCAAATAATGGTGCTTGACGATAGCATTGTACATAACAATTGTAATTGTGGGATTAACTATGGTTGCAGGAGAGGATAATGTTCTTGAACTTCCACTAGCTCAAGTTCCTAAGTTGGCTGGCTACACAAGCTGAGCAACAGCAATGGGTCAAAACAACAAAGCAACCACGAAGTTAAAAAGTTCTCTTGATGTCATACGCTATAGCGCGTGTTGGCGATGTTTTGGCATTCGTTGCCCGCGCCGCAACGCGCGCGAGGTTAAATTCTAGTTAAGATTACTTTGGAAAAGGATAATGGATGAAAATCCTAAGGATGTTTTTGATAAGATACTGAGACGCCATGTGGTCAAAGTTTATAATGTGGAAACATACCCTTCTCAAGTTCTATTTATTGCTGCAAAAATGAACAACACGCAATTTTTGGTTGAGCTGATTCGTGAATATCCTGATCTTATATGGAAGACATATGATGATGGACAAACTATCTTTCACACTGCAGTTGCTCAATGTCATCACTATATATACAGTATTATATCTGATTGGGTCTGATAACTCATGTCATAGATCAACAAGGCAATAATATTCTACATATGGTTGGAAAGATTCCAGAGAAATATGCTTATAAGGGCTAGGTTGCTCCTCCTTTTCGAATGTTTCATGAATTTCTGTGGTACAAGGTACATCTTTCATAGGTTGTTAACAATGTTCAGTTTTTTTTTCAACCGGAAAAGTCGCACAGATTTCTCCTTTGTCCTTGTTGGGACTTGATCCCACAATCACCTTGTTAATGAACATTGTATACATAGCTAGGCTTGATAGTATATTCTTTGAACTGAAGCTTGCAAACTCATTTACTGATGTGTCATGTAGGAAGTAAAGGGTATGCTCTCTCCTCAATATAGAGATGTAAAGAATGAAGCAGGAAAATCACCACAAGAACTTTTCACAGAGAACCACGAGAAACTAGTATTAGAAGGTATGAAGTCGATAAATGAATCAATTAATATATCTGTGGTAGTAGTTGCGCTTGTATGCACAATATCATTTTGGAATAATGGATTTTAATAATCCAAACTATTACCCGTTGGCCAGCAACGGTCCCAACTTTAAAATTAAGTGGTGGTGGTCCCACCTTTTTCACATATTGTAAACTAATGGACCTTTACTAACATAACCTTAATTTCTTTTTGTCCCCTTATCCTTTTCAGTTTAGTAAAGGTCTATTAGTTTACAATATATGAAAAGGTAGGACCACCACTGGTTATTTTTGAAGTTGGGACCGTTGCCGGCCAACAACTAATAGTTGGGATTATTAAAATCCATTACTCCTATCATTTTCAGTAGTTTTTCAAATTCCTCGTGGGTTTGATCAAAACGCTGGATTCCCTATGTTCCTACACAATAACTATTTCAATCAGTTCGTACTACTTGATATTGGGTCGTTATCCTCGCTACGACTTCAATCTTCATTTTCCTGTTCATCAACTTTTCCAATCAACACCAAGACATGCAAGTTTTATTTCTATTATGGTGGCTGGTCAACTAGCACTTTTGGAATTTGTAATGTGCACATTCATTGCTTTTATTATCAGCTTTTTCATTTTGTATGGTAAAAGTGGGTGGGTGTATATGCTCAACGCTGGTGCTTATCCATTGGTGGTGTATGCATATATATTGTCTTTGGAACGATGAAAGGAACACTTCTATCCGGGTATCTCTTTAGACCCAAAAACCCTAAAAGGAAATAATTCTTTATATTGCTATTACTGTTTGCTATGATGTTTTTTTTTTCAGGATACACTTACTATAGCAATTCTTTCCAACAGCAACAGCTCATGGATGCAAATTATAGTCCTAAAGCAGAGATTATATCGACTTGAAGAAAACCACCTAGAAATAGTTCCTAGTTTGTGTAGTCATTTTCGTTTGCAACTTTTGTAGATAGGTTTCGGTTAGATATGTGTGTCTTTAGTATTTTCAATAAAAAACTTACATATGGATTTTTGGTTAATATCATTTGGTTTTAGATTTTCTAGATTTGATGTTTAATGTAGCTTTTATTTTACAACAAAATGCAAATAAAATGGACAATTACATGAAAATGATCACATAGAACAATATGGGTGACCAAAGTTAAATGGTAGCCACATTTAAAATTTACATGTGGCTTTACATAAAGATTTGTCACACCATCGTGACTTTGTTCTTTTTGTGTGACGAAATGATAGGAAATGTTATGGGAAAAAATGTGTGACCAAAGGTTAGATAATAGCCACACTGACACATACAATTCATGAGAGTACATAATAGAATCGGTCACACTTAAAGTAATTAGTGCGACTGTTGCTACTCTTTAGTCACATTTAAAAATAACAAAATTTTGTGTCACTATATAATGGAAACAGTCACACATACAGTAAATTAATGTGACCTATGCTACTCTTTAGTCACATTTAAAATTACAAAATTTCGTGTGACTATAAATAATCATTGGCTACATCATAGTCACTTTGTTTTTGTGGCATAATGATAAAAAAACGTCGTAGGAAAAAAATGTGTGACCAAAGGTTAGACAATGGCCACACCTAAAATTTAAATGTGGCTTTACATAAAGATGCGTCACACCGTCATGAGTTTTTCCTTTTGTGTGACAAAATGATAGCAAATGTCACGAGAAAAAAAATATGTGTGACCAAAGGTTAGATAATAGCCACACTTAAAATTACTAAAAAAATTGTGTTAGGAAAAAAATATGTGTGACCAAAGGTTAGACAATAGCCACACTTAAAATTACAAAACTCCATGTGGCTATAAATAATTATTAGCCACACCTTAGTCACTTTGTTTTCTCTTTGTATGTCTATATAATATAAACAACCACACTTACAGTAAGTTCATGTGACTATATAATAGAAACGACCACACTTATAGTTATTATGTTGCCGTCGCTACCCTTTAGCCACACTTAATGGACAAAATTCTTGATTACAATAACCATTTTTGCCACACATTTTTTAATTGATGTGGCTAAAACAAACTTTTTTGGTAATTCATGTGACTATATAATAGTAATGATCACACTTAGTGCAAATACATGTGGCCATTGCTATCCTTTAGCCATACATAATAGAGGAAATGCTAGATTTAGTAAAAAATGTTGGTACCATTTAGCCACACTTTTAAGTTCTACGGCCACTAAAAATTGTGTGTGGTTGTATGATACCTACGATGACTCGAGCTTTGGTCACACTTGACCTGAAAAAAATATGTGTGGCGAAAGACATATAGTCACACTTTTTATGTGTGGCTGTATCCTTATTTTGGCGTAGTGGACCTAATCCCGATGTCAATGGGGGAATTTCAAGTAGTCGTTGGGATGGATTGGCTATCTCAGCACCACGCGAAGGTCGTGTGTTTTCGTAAGGAGATAAAGCTAATATCTCCGAGCGGGAAACACATCACTATCTATGGTGAAAAAGGAGGCAACCCCATAGTATGCTCTATGTTGAAAGCTCACAAGCTTATGAAGCGAGGAGGCAAGGCATTCATGATATACGCAAATGAGCCCGAGAAAGAATCACTGAAGATTGAAGATGTACCGGTAGTACGAGACTATGAAGATGTATTTCCGGAGGATTAACCAGGGATACCGCCTGAACGGGAAATAGAGTTCGGGATCGAATTGATTCTAGGCGCAAGACCCGTAGCAAAAGCACCATACCGACTCGCGCCGTCGGAACTACAAGAGTTGATGTCCCAAATTCAAGACCTGCTTGACAAGGGATTCATAAGGCCGAGTGTGTCTCCTTGGGGCGCACCGGTACTATTCGTGAAAAAGAAAGACGGAAGCATGCGCATGTGTATCGATTACCGGGAGTTAAACAAACTCACGGTAAAGAATCGATACCCGCTTCCGAGGATAGATAATTTATTTGACCAATTACAAGGTGCAAACTGGTTTTCAAAAATTGACCTTAGATCGAGGTATCACCAACTAAAGGTCAAGGAGGAAGATGTGCCAAAGACGGCTTTCCGCACGAGATACGGACATTACGAATTCCTCGTGATGTCATTTGGGCTAACAAATGCACCCGCGGCTTTCATGGACCTCATGAACCGGGTTTGCAAGCCAATGTTGGATAAGTCAGTCATCGTGTTTATCGATGATATTTTGGTGTATTCAAAAAGTGAAGCTGAACATGCACACCACTTACAAGAGGTGTTAGAGACGCTTAGACGAGAGAAGTTGTATGCGAAATTCTCTAAGTGTGCCTTTTGGTTACGAGAGGTGCAATTTCTTTTCCATATCATAAGTGCCGATGGAGTATTAGTAGACCTGTCAAAGATCGAGGCCGTGTCAAAATGGAATCCCCCGAAGAACCCTTCGGAAATTAGAAGCTTTTTGGGGCTTGCGGGATACTATAGGAGATTCATTCAATATTTCTCCAAGATTGTGTCACCGCTAACAAAGCTAACCCGGAAGGAAGAAAAGTTCATCTGGGGTGTCGATCAAGAAAGAGCGTTTCAAACGCTAAAAGAGAAGTTAACTCAAGCTCCGGTACTGACATTTCCGGACGGGGTCGAAAACTTGGTGGTTTATTCGGATGCTTCACTATCGGGGCTCGGATGCATTTTGATGCAACGAGGCAAAGTTATAGCTTATACCTCGAGGCAATTGAAGACACACGAGAAGAAATATCCCACACACGATCTCGAGTTGGCTGCGGTGGTATTTGCATTAAAAATATGGAGGCACTATTTATATGGGGTAAAGTGCACCATATTCACCGATCACAAGAGCTTAAAATACTTATTCGATCAGAAGGAGTTAAATATGCGACAAAGGCGATGGTTAGAAACGGTGAAAGATTTCGACTGTGAAATACACTATCACCCCGGAAAGGCAAATGTGGTGGCGGATGCTCTGAGCAGAAAAGCGGACTATGTCCCAATACGAGTAAGATCGATGCAGCTTGTGGTGACCTCGGGTATACTTGAACATATCCGAGAGGGGCAATTAGAAGCAGTGAAAGAGGAGAATTGGAAGAAAGAAAGAATAATCGGCCAGTTGAAAGATTTGTCGGATGGAAATAATGGGTTGAAGACTCGATCCGGGAGGATATGGGTTCCAAATACTTGTGGGTGAAGACGCTTCTACTTGATGAAGCTCATAAATACCGATATTCGATTCATCCGGGTGCGACCAAGATGTACAATGATCTGAAACAAAACTATTGGTGGCCCGAGATGAAAAGAGAAATTGTGAAATTTGTGGAGAAGTGTTTGACCTGCTTGCAAGTCAAAGCAGAGCACCAGAAGCCATATGGCAAACTGCAACCATTAGACATCCCAGTTTGGAAATGGGAACAAATCACCATAGATTTGCTGACCAAATTGCCCAAAACTAACCACGGGGTTGATGCTATATGGGTAGTTGTGGATAGATTGACGAAAAATGCTCACTTCATTCCGACTCGTGAGACTTATACATCAGAGAAGATGTCGGAGGTGTACACCAATGAAATCATAGCACGACATGGGGTACCGATATCCATTGTGTCGGACAGAGATACTCGGTTTACTTCGAAATTTTGGCGTGAATTTCAAGAACAAATGGGAACTAAACTGTTCATTAGCACCTCTTACCATCTATAAACGGATGGGCAGAGTGAAAGAACAATACAAACGTTGGAAGATATGCTGCGAGCTTGCATTATTGACTTCGGGGGTAGTTGGGATGTCTATCTACCCTTGGTCGAATTTTCATATAACAATAGCCATCACGCGAGCATTAAAATGGCCCCGTATGAAATGTTATATGGTAGAAAGCGTCGAACTCCGGTATGTTGGGGTGAAGTGGGTCCACGAGGACTAGCACCTACTGATATAATCCGAACTACGAATGAGAAAATTGACATGGTCCGAACTCACCTAAAAGCGGCTTAGGATCGACAAAAGTCGTATGCAGATAAACGAAACAGGCCGATTGAATTTCAAGTGGGCGATAAAGTAATGCTGAAAGTATCGCCGTGAAAAGGAGTAATACGGTTCAGAAAAAGAGGAAAGTTTATTGGGCCATTCAGAATCACCGAGCGGGTTGGTAAAGTAGCATATCGCCTCGAATTACCCGAGGAGTTGAGTGGGATTCATAGCACATTCCATGTGTCACATCTCCGAAAATGTTTAGCGGACGAAACTGCTCGTATCCACTACGATGATATCGAGGTGGATAACAACCTCAACTATGCAGTGAAACCAATTGCGATTCTAGATAGTAAAGAGAAGAGTTTGAGGAACAAGGTAATTAAGCAAGTCAAGGTTAAATGGGAGCATAGGAAAGGTTCGGACACTACGTGGGAGTCCAAAGAGGAGATGCGACGTCTCCACCCTACATTATTTGGTACGTACTTTGGTTTCGGGGACGAAACCCTTTTTAAGGGGGATGGACTTGTAACATCCCGGAAATATAAAACTTTATAATTCTATTTATAAAGTTTAAATAAACAAGAATATTATTTAACTAGGAAATTAAAACCTAGTTAACTATAAATCTAGAAATAACTTGAAATAGGGTTAACATAACCAAACTATGTGTTGAACAAAAGTGGAGGGGCCTAAGTTGTAAAGATTGAAACTATACTATTATTTTTAATAAAAAAACAAAACCAAACACCCCATTTTGGGATGTTTGGTCGTACAAGAAGCAAGCAGGGGCGATTCCCCACTCTCCAAAACCCTAACATCTACAAAACAATCAAATTGAAGGCTCAAATCTGATCAAAAACGAAATCTGAACATAGATTAGTGATCCTTATCACAAGAGGGTTACAAGGTATGTAAAATTTGGTGTTAATTCCTTGTTTGAAATTTTCATGAAATTGGGAAAATCTGAAATTTGTGGTTGCATGTTTGTCTTATGATGAATTAAGAACAATATAGTGTCTAGGGACAAACCCTAGACAAATACAAGTTGAAATCATGTGAAATTTTAGTGAAATCTATGAACACCATTGTAGGTGTGATTAGTGGGTTATGTATAAATTGATAAACACTAGGGAATTGAGTGTTGTTCTAGTGTAAATTGACAATTGTGAAGTGATTTCTGAATTTTAGAGGATAAAGTTCATGTAAAATGGTTGATTGATGTGAAACTAGGGCAAAGTGATAAGCTAGAGAATTGATATTTAATCATGTAAAAATCTGCCCATAAAATGTTTGTGAAAATGCCTCAAAGAAGGCTTAAAACTGAAATTCAAAGCTAAAACGCATAATTATGATGTTTCGGTGTATTATGCGAATTATGATTTAAAGAGAGTTCTAAATATGTCATAAATGAACTCTATAGGAAAGAACGCAGGAGCGTCAAGCGGACAAGCGAGTGGCGAACCACGTTTGAAGGGCCTACTTTGAAGGTATGTAACTTGACCCGTTACACTAAGCGTGTTGTTGATTAGCTTTGTATATTCGTATTGTCGGATAGAAAAATTGTGTTGTTCATAGCGATCATGAACATTATGTGAATTGATAGACTTAGAGTAGTCAATGAACCAATTGGTAGTCATCAAAATGGAGGGTTCCACAAGATGAGCCAACGGGTTTATTAGTTGCGTAAATTGTAGTTTTAGTGTTCTAGTAGTGGATAATGGCGATAATAGTCACAAGAGCATTAAACCATGAGATTGGTAAGAAATGCGGGTGATAATAAGCCCCGGATGTTGGGCATAGCGTGCCATAGGCTTACTAGTTAAATGGTAGTAAAATGGGTAAAGTTAGAGTGGGTTGAATAAATGCATACGACATATAGTCATTTGGTTCGTAAATTAAAATTTCGG
The DNA here is from genome assembly GCF_002127325.2 of Helianthus annuus. Classification (NCBI taxonomy): domain Eukaryota; kingdom Viridiplantae; phylum Streptophyta; class Magnoliopsida; order Asterales; family Asteraceae; genus Helianthus; species Helianthus annuus. Next base: position 60,235,948 of record NC_035447.2, on the reverse strand, counting down.
TGTGATAATTGTAATAGGCACGTCGGTAATGAATTTACAGACGTATAGGAAAAAGAATCACTTAAAACGGACTTACGAGTCAAAAGTTATGGTCAAATGAAGTTAAAAACTTGGATTTCGGGAGCTGGCAGCAAGTGCAGGATTCAGCAATGAACCTGCTGGAAAACTGTGTTCCCCGCGCCACGCGACAGGATCTTTTGATCCCTCCGCGACACGTAACGGCTGCCGCGGTACGCGACAGAATTATCAGAACCTGCCGCGACACGCGGCAGGTTAACTTTTGAAAAATTATTTTGTTTTTCATGTTGTGACGCTAGAACTTGATTGTATGATTAAATTCACTATAGAAACTAATGTTTTTCAGTGGTTTTGACCCTAGGTGACAATGGGATATTACGGATGACGGTCAAGCTAGATGTTGAAGAACCGAACACTCACTTTTGAGCTTCCGCGTTATTTTAACTTTGATAAACAATGTTTTGGAATGTAAACTCTCGTTAAACAACTTATGAATGTTTGAACTTAGTCGTTAGTTGACTAAGGGTTAACTAGTTTTAAACTTTGTCTATGGAAATTATGTTATAACTTGGACATCTTTTACATAATATGCTAGAATTATTATTAGATTCAAGTAGTAATTAGACGGGTGTTACATCATGATACTTTCAACTTAAAGCATCAGCCACTACATTGGATTTTCCTACATGATACTGAATATTACAATCATAATCTCTAAGAATCTCCATCAAGCGTCTTTGTCTCATATTCAACTCCTTTTACCCGAAAACATACCTTAAACTCTTATGATCGTAAAAATGGTAAACTTACTACCATAAAGGTAATGTCTCCAAATCTTAAGAGCAAAAATTATGGCTCCTAATTCTAGATCATGGGTTGAATAATTCTCTTCATGATTCTTAAGTTGTCTAGATGCATAAGCTATAACCTTTTGACATTGCATCAATACACATCCATCACCTAACTTAGATGCGTCACAATAGACTACAAAGTCTTCGGTTCCTTCTGGTAATGCTAGTATGGGTGCATGGGTTAGTCTTTGCTTAAGAATTCTAAAGGCTTCTTCCTGTTTTGTTCCCCATTCAAACTTAACAGATTTACAGGTTAGCTTAGTTAAGGGAATGGCTATTCTAGAAAAATCTCGAATAAATCTTCTATAAAAACCGGCCAATCCTAGGAAAGTTCTAACCTCGGTTGGTGACTCATGGGTTTTCCATTTGGTAATAGCCTCGATCTTGGTGGGATCCACGTGATTTCCTTCATGATTGACTAAATGTCCAAGAAACTGTACCTGTTCTAACCAAAACTCGCACTTGGAAATTTTAGCATAAAGTTTTTTCTTTCTCAATAAACTTAAAAGTGCGTGCAAATGCTCTGAATGTTCCTCTTTACTCTTAGAGTAAATGAGAATACCATCTATGAAGACAATTATGAATTTATTCAAATATGGCTTACATATTCGGTTCATCATGTCCATAAATGCAGCTGGGGTATTGGTTAAACCAAATGGCATGACAGTAAATTCATAATGGCCATACCTTGTTCTGAATGCGGTCTTAGGAATGTCCTCTTCCTGTACCTTTAATTGATGATATCCTGACCTTAAATCGATTTTAGAGAAAAATCGAGCTCCTTGTAATTGATCGAACAGATCATCGATTCTTGGTAATGGGTACCGATTCTTAATCGTGACCTTGTTCAATTCACGGTAGTCAATGCACATACGCATCGATCCGTCTTTCTTTTTAACGAATAAAATTGGTGCTCCCCACGGTGATGAACTTGGCTGTATGAATCCTTTCTCCAACAATTCGTCTAGATGTTTCTTCAGTTCTTGCATTTCTGCGGGGTGCCAAACGGTAAGGTGCTTTGGCAATTGGTGTTGTTCCTGGTAGTAGATGGATTCTAAATTCAACTTCCCTGTCCGGTGGTAGTCCTGATAATTCTTCTGGAAATACATCTGGAAACTGGGATACTACTGGAATATCTTTTAGTTCTTTTCCCTTAGTATTAGTGATTATGGAAATCAAATACACTAAAGATTCTTTTCTTATATAATTTGCTGTTTTCATCACAGAGATGAATTTCGTGGATCTAGATGGCTTGTCTCCTTTAATTGTGATCTTTTCACCCTTTGGTGAATTTACTTGTGTCACACCCCGAAATATCAGAGCTGGCGTGACTGGACCGGTATCTTCATTGCACAGCGGAAGCAAAAAGCTAAGACTTCTAGAAATTGAACGCCTGCTAAGTACTCGAATTCCCATGGGTTCTCCTATTCCAACCGTTCCATAGTTTTGAAAATGCAACCTGAGAAAGAACATGCGAAAAAGTCAACATAAAGTTGAGCGAGTTCATAGTTTGTTTTGAAAAGATTTAAAATAAATCTTTTTGATAACCGGTTTTAAAGTTGTTGAGAAAATATAGTAAAATCATTTTCTTGGCATGATATATGAGAACTGTGAGTCTAGCCCACGAGAGTGTTTGTGCATTGCACGAGGGAGAATGGGCCGAGCCCAAACGAACCTTTGTAAGCAGGATCAGCGCTTCCTCTTACTTAGGTATAACTTGAAAAACGTTACCAAAGTTTGTAATTCATGTATTTGTGAGTTTCCATCAAATGAATCTTATGAATATATGAAAGTTTTAGTGTTGTAAATGGGTATGTAAAGCGTCTATGAACAGGTTGATCGTTAATGTTTCGCGAGGACATTAACGTATGCGGCGACATAGGAAGTACTCAACCTGTGTAGACGGTTTTTAGTGTCGAATCACCTCGACTGTGTCGAATCACCTCGACTGTGTGAATCACCTTGACTGTGTCGAATCCCCTCGACTGTGTGAATCACCTCGACTGTGTCGAATCACCTCGACTGTGTCGAATCCCCTCGACTGTGTCGAATCACCTCGACTGTGTCGAATCCCCTCGACTGTGTCGAATCACCTCGACTGTGTCGAATCACCTCGACTGTGTCGCCCGTACCCATTAGAAAATCATGCACGTTTCGTAAATATGAAGGCGTTTTGTAAAACCGGTATGTTTGATCGAAATCATTCGTAAACCATTTAAGTTCCTTGAAATTCATTCGCAACACGGTTTAGAAATATGAGTTTTCGTTCATCGAAAAGTTGTTTATTTTTGCAAAACTTGCATGTCTTTCCACCCCCGAAAGCATTTATAAAAATGTAAAATAGTAAAAAGTGGGGGTTATGAACTCACCTATGATACGGTGTATGTAGCAAAGTCCGTGAAAGTAATTCCCGACCTATTCGTACCCTAAAATATTAAGACACCATGAGGTCTATGTAATGTGTTTAGCATACACAGTAGCATGTATCAAATCACTCACTAGTTAGATGTCATCCATGTTATTCTTAAAAATGTATTTTTGAAACATGACGAACTTTTGGTGATACGTCGTTTCTAAAAATATATGTATAAAATAAACATATATATCTATCATGGGTATAAACAAAAGTTGTATGGTATCCAATTTATTCATACCCAAAAGTCGACACAATTATTTTGTGAATTAATTATATTTATAAATATACTTTTAGTAAAATAATTCCCCGAGATATATCATATCTTTGTTTTGAAGTGAAAGTGACTTCATCTCAAAAGTTTATATACAAGGCTACTTGAGAAACAAAGATTTTACTTTTATGAGGATTTTGTTTAACCTGGTAACTTCTAGTTAAATATATATATATATATATATATAAAATTTATATCCTCGTAACTTCTAGTTAAATATAATATATATATATATATATATATATATATATATATATATATTTATGAGGATTTTTTTACATAGAAACTTCTATAAAATTTATATCCGCTTAAAAAAAATGAAATAACTTTCATGTATGTGTAAAAGTATAAATATTTATATTTTTAGGTAAAACTTTCTAGTGTGTATGCATACATATAAAAAGCTACCCTCTTAAGTGTATAAATAATACATTTATACAAAAAAAAAAAAATTAAAACGTTTTTCACAAATCTTTATTCTAGAGCTTTAACTACCAAAATCTATCTTAATATAATGTTTAATAACATCAGTGTCTATTTTTGTTCTTTTGCAAGAACACACGTATACTTTTAGGTCTTCCTATACATAAAGCATGACAATTTTTTTTTTTTTTTTTTTTTTTTGCAACAAATCAAAGATTCGAAGAACATCAAGTTTCTAAAATTTACTAGGTAGCTTTATGATGGAATTTTGTAGCTTAAAAGCAAACAAAGCTTATCTGCACGTTCACTAAATTAAAATCATCATATGTGGATTTTTTAACAAGAAAATAACCAAATGTTGAAGGTTTTAGGCTATAATATGCGTGAAACACTAAATTAAACCATATGTTTTTTTTTCATCTGGTAAAAAGACTAGAACATGTATATTTTGTAAACCTCACCTAGTTGAGTGATTTGTACATTAAACTTAGAAGGAAAATGAGAAGTTTCACAGTTATTTACTTACAATAAGCAAGCAAGGAGAAGGAACAGAGAGATGGTTTGAACTTAAAGCACTTGATCTTGATCATTACATTTTGAGACTTGAATGTGTGTATGTGTTTGTTATTGAACTTTGGCCAAAGTAAGGAAACAAAGAGAGAGCCGAGATGGGGAGAGGATGATGTGGGTGTTATGGTGAAAAGTCTATAGTACTTAATTATGAAGGTCTAGCATTAGAGGTATGGTTCTCTAATTAAAATAATGTAGGTATGTACATTGAGTGTGAAGGTGAAAATAATAATTAACTTGTCTTGACTTTCCTTTTTCTTGTTCCCCATGTCAACAGGTCATGGCAAAAGGAAAACAAAAGATATAAGTTGCAAAGTGTTGGTTGATTTGTCTTGCTAGTCTACGTATGTGGTTGTTTGAATGAACTATTGCAAAACAACATTTAACCAGTATGTGGAATAAATCTTGTTATGAAATTTGATGGTGATAGGGGTGAAGGACCCAAATGTCTCAACAAAAGCAAAGGGGTTTGGTGAATCATTGGTTAAAATATTCCTAGTTGGCTCTATGAAACTATCATGTTTTACGGTGTTTATATCTCCTAAATGAATAATAACAGTAACAAATAGAGGTGAGATCAAGATATATAAATCATGATTGGGGTTTACGAAGGTTTAGAAAAAAAATATTAGGTGATAATAGTTGATTCGTCATATACGTTGGCGGATAATAATACGACTCGTCATAGTGTTTCGCAAGATGTAGACACACACACATATATATATATATATATATATATATGTAAATGTAAGTGTATGTGTATACATCGTTATGTAGCCGAAGTAGTAATGTCGTAAAATATCACTTTAAGATCAAAAGTATTAAAAATAGTGTCGGTATTCGGCGTTTGACGCGTTCGTTCGTCGGTTTAAACCGTTTTCGATCCGGTTTCGACTACGGATATTAAATTTAATTACGACGCCAAAATATATCATAAAAAAAGTTTAATATTTGTCGGCGTTGTCAGTAGTTTGTACGGTGTCAGTTCGTTATCGCTTAATATTCAATAGATTTCCCGAAAATCTTCATACGCGCACTACAAAGTCAGACAAGCGTTCCTAGGCATTCCACAAGCCAGGTTAAGTTAATTCGTGGCATAAACACTATTTATTATCTCCTTAAACGTTCGCTAATCGCGAAATTAGAAGCCGTTAACTACCGGTTGTCACATTCTCCCCCTGTTGCAGAAATTTCGTCCTCGAAATTTAGTCTATGTTATCTCCTCAGAGTTGTGTCGTTCCTAGGTAAGTCCGAATAATACCAAAGTGAATGACCGCGTAATCGAATCAAGACTTATTCGGATTACGTGAGTGTAAGGACATTTTGCATCAATAAGAACTCAATGGTTCAACTGAGTTGGTTCCAAAAATCGATGCCAAGTGAACGAAGCGTAGTGATACTATCACCAATGTGACTAGGTTTACTGGGTTCAACAAAAGAGGAAATTCAACCAATGGAATTCCAAATGAACGTTCACAAACTGCAAATCAATTTTTGAAACAACAAAATTACTACCAACGGAATCTTGCGTTGGTTGTTATATAGTTGAAACTCAGAATTAATAGTCTCAAACGGATAGAATCATGAATGATTTGTCAACTATTGAACCAATAAATGAATAAGATAAAATCAACGTGTTGACATTGTTGAGTTTCAAGGATACACCGAAGTGAAATACAACCGAATCTGGTGTATCATCGTCTTACTACATCGTTGCATTAAGACTATTTGAACGATGAATCAAACGAAAAGCATAAATAGTTTCGCATGAAACGGTTGATCTTGATTAGCACAAGCTACAAGTTTATACCGACACCACAAGGTGTTGTAGTGATTGAAATAATTCAATAATAGCGGTGACCGAACAAGTATCACCGTGTGTGAAATCAGATAAAAGGCTCAACGAAGTAAATGTGAATGTTCCAAACAAATCTCATAGGATTCCAACTGAAAATGAAACAAATAGCTAACGTTTTTCGATCGAAGAGGGAGGAGCAATCAATATCGCAACATGCTCGATCGATGATGAAAGAACCGTTAAGAGGTACACCTTAATATGACATGAATTTGTGTACCATTATCTTAACACACGATTGTGTTAAGACTGCTTTTGTATGATGAAACAACAGAGTGGATTTAATATAAATGAATAAATAAATAATTAAATCCATACTTGATGCATGCAAATGAGATTAGCGCAAGCTTCAAATTTGTGAGAACGTCACCACAAGGTGTCGTGATCAAGGAAACGATTCAATGAAGTCGAGGACCAAACAAGCATGTTATAGTTCAAAACAAATGAAGTGCTTGTTGGGATTATTTCGAATATGATGGCCTCAATCCAACATATGGAATCTTAAATTGAATATCTATTACGAGCAAGTTCAATCAATTGAACTTGGTTGAAACATTAACCAACAATGAATTCATGTATCAATAAAAAGTTTCGACATGGCCACAACGAAAAACCATGTATGCCACTCAAAAGAAAATGAGTTTTCGAAGAAATCCGTTGACTCGATAACAAGGAGTCAACATTTTGCAATAATACGGGTCGTCTAGAATACAATGCAAAGATTTAGTACAGCGAAATAATTTATGAGATGTTGACAAAACAACCATTCGAAGTGAAACCACATGCGTAACAAACAATGCATGTGTAGCATACGAATTTGTCAAGAAATAAGCAAATGAGTGTTTCGCTATCATGAAATAAAATCTTCGTGATGCACTGACCATTAGGGAGAAGTAGAAATGTAAAAAAAAATCTACTCACTAGATGCAAAAGTCGGAAATTCAATAAAAGAAATTTGAAGGACTTTACCTGGAACTTCGTGTAATGACTGGTTGTTAGGTGACATTACCATGGAATGTCGAACATAGCGTATTTGTCATAAATGAAATAGGGGGAATGCGAAGACGTGTGACTTCTTTTGCAGCGCCAACCATTGCAAGTCTCATCAGACTAAGTATCGACTATTGTGAAATTTTGTTTTAACGTACCTCAGGGTGACTCGTGTCATTTGCAGGATCACGTGGCAAAGTGCCGCATTTCGGTTGTTGTTTCTCCCGCTGACGGGATTAGCATCATTGTTGTCGTGACCATTTGTGTTTTTCCCAAGGCCTTGCCTCGGAAGTCGTGTGTGATGTACTTCGACGTCCGCTGACATATAGTTTACGTTTCACGTGTAGTTGTGCAATAGTGTTTCGTTCTGCGTAGGTTACCTGCTCGGGTAAGTAAAATAGCATAGACGACATAATATGATGGCGTTTGCCCGAGTTAATAGTCGCGACTCCTACGTAAGGACCTTTAATGAGTTTAGACATAAGTTTTCCAAAGGTCCTAAATGCATGTTATTAAAACTCTCAAGGTTTTTGTTTTCTGTGTGTAATCATTTCGTGTACCGTGTATCAACACAACACTTGTGTATGTTTAAAACCAAAATTGTTAACTCATTGCTTTGGAAATGGTTGGAACCCATATTCGAGTACTAGGCGTTCTGTATGTGTTCAAGTCGTAAAAATCTAACTCCCCAGAGGAAAGTGAGGTTAGAGCCTAGGTATCTCTACAGAAACCTAATTCGCTGTAACCTATAGCTCTGATACCAATCTGTCACACCCCGAAATATCAGAGCTGGCGTGACTGGACCGGTATCTTCATTGCACAGCGGAAGCAAAAAGCTAAGACTTCTAGAAATTGAACGCCTGCTAAGTACTCGAATTCCCATGGGTTCTCCTATTCCAACCGTTCCATAGTTTTGAAAATGCAACCTGAGAAAGAACATGCGAAAAAGTCAACATAAAGTTGAGCGAGTTCATAGTTTGTTTTGAAAAGATTTAAAATAAATCTTTTTGATAACCGGTTTTAAAGTTGTTGAGAAAATATAGTAAAATCATTTTCTTGGCATGATATATGAGAACTGTGAGTCTAGCCCACGAGAGTGTTTGTGCATTGCACGAGGGAGAATGGGCCGAGCCCAAACGAACCTTTGTAAGCAGGATCAGCGCTTCCTCTTACTTAGGTATAACTTGAAAAACGTTACCAAAGTTTGTAATTCATGTATTTGTGAGTTTCCATCAAATGAATCTTATGAATATATGAAAGTTTTAGTGTTGTAAATGGGTATGTAAAGCGTCTATGAACAGGTTGATCGTTAATGTTTCGCGAGGACATTAACGTATGCGGCGACATAGGAAGTACTCAACCTGTGTAGACGGTTTTTAGTGTCGAATCACCTCGACTGTGTCGAATCACCTCGACTGTGTGAATCACCTTGACTGTGTCGAATCCCCTCGACTGTGTGAATCACCTCGACTGTGTCGAATCACCTCGACTGTGTCGAATCCCCTCGACTGTGTCGAATCACCTCGACTGTGTCGAATCCCCTCGACTGTGTCGAATCACCTCGACTGTGTCGAATCACCTCGACTGTGTCGCCCGTACCCATTAGAAAATCATGCACGTTTCGTAAATATGAAGGCGTTTTGTAAAACCGGTATGTTTGATCGAAATCATTCGTAAACCATTTAAGTTCCTTGAAATTCATTCGCAACACGGTTTAGAAATATGAGTTTTCGTTCATCGAAAAGTTGTTTATTTTTGCAAAACTTGCATGTCTTTCCACCCCCGAAAGCATTTATAAAAATGTAAAATAGTAAAAAGTGGGGGTTATGAACTCACCTATGATACGGTGTATGTAGCAAAGTCCGTGAAAGTAATTCCCGACCTATTCGTACCCTAAAATATTAAGACACCATGAGGTCTATGTAATGTGTTTAGCATACACAGTAGCATGTATCAAATCACTCACTAGTTAGATGTCATCCATGTTATTCTTAAAAATGTATTTTTGAAACATGACGAACTTTTGGTGATACGTCGTTTCTAAAAATATATGTATAAAATAAACATATATATCTATCATGGGTATAAACAAAAGTTGTATGGTATCCAATTTATTCATACCCAAAAGTCGACACAATTATTTTGTGAATTAATTATATTTATAAATATACTTTTAGTAAAATAATTCCCCGAGATATATCATATCTTTGTTTTGAAGTGAAAGTGACTTCATCTCAAAAGTTTATATACAAGGCTACTTGAGAAACAAAGATTTTACTTTTATGGGGATTTTGTTTAACCTGGTAACTTCTAGTTAAATATATATATATATATATATATATATATATATATATATAAAATTTATATCCTCGTAACTTCTAGTTAAATATAATATATATATATATATATATATATATATTTATGAGGATTTTTTTTACATAGAAACTTCTATAAAATTTATATCCGCTTAAAAAAAATGAAATAACTTTCATGTATGTGTAAAAGTATAAATATTTATATTTTTAGGTAAAACTTTCTAGTGTGTATGCATACATATAAAAAGCTACCCTCTTAAGTGTATAAATAATACATTTATACAAAAAAAAAAATTAAAACGTTTTTCACAAATCTTTATTCTAGAGCTTTAACTACCAAAATCTATCTTAATATAATGTTTAATAACATCAGTGTCTATTTTTGTTCTTTTGCAAGAACACACGTATACTTTTAGGTCTTCCTATACATAAAGCATGACAATTTTTTTTTTTTTTTTTTTTTTTTTTTTGCAACAAATCAAAGATTCGAAGAACATCAAGTTTCTAAAATTTACTAGGTAGCTTTATGATGGAATTTTGTAGCTTAAAAGCAAACAAAGCTTATCTGCACGTTCACTAAATTAAAATCATCATATGTGGATTTTTTAACAAGAAAATAACCAAATGTTGAAGGTTTTAGGCTATAATATGCGTGAAACACTAAATTAAACCATATGTTTTTTTTTCATCTGGTAAAAAGACTAGAACATGTATATTTTGTAAACCTCACCTAGTTGAGTGATTTGTACATTAAACTTAGAAGGAAAATGAGAAGTTTCACAGTTATTTACTTACAATAAGCAAGCAAGGAGAAGGAACAGAGAGATGGTTTGAACTTAAAGCACTTGATCTTGATCATTACATTTTGAGACTTGAATGTGTGTATGTGTTTGTTATTGAACTTTGGCCAAAGTAAGGAAACAAAGAGAGAGCCGAGATGGGGAGAGGATGATGTGGGTGTTATGGTGAAAAGTCTATAGTACTTAATTATGAAGGTCTAGCATTAGAGGTATGGTTCTCTAATTAAAATAATGTAGGTATGTACATTGAGTGTGAAGGTGAAAATAATAATTAACTTGTCTTGACTTTCCTTTTTCTTGTTCCCCATGTCAACAGGTCATGGCAAAAGGAAAACAAAAGATATAAGTTGCAAAGTGTTGGTTGATTTGTCTTGCTAGTCTACGTATGTGGTTGTTTGAATGAACTATTGCAAAACAACATTTAACCAGTATGTGGAATAAATCTTGTTATGAAATTTGATGGTGATAGGGGTGAAGGACCCAAATGTCTCAACAAAAGCAAAGGGGTTTGGTGAATCATTGGTTAAAATATTCCTAGTTGGCTCTATGAAACTATCATGTTTTACGGTGTTTATATCTCCTAAATGAATAATAACAGTAACAAATAGAGGTGAGATCAAGATATATAAATCATGATTGGGGTTTACGAAGGTTTAGAAAAAAAATATTAGGTGATAATAGTTGATTCGTCATATACGTTGGCGGATAATAATACGACTCGTCATAGTGTTTCGCAAGATGTAGACACACACACATATATATATATATATATGTAAATGTAAGTGTATGTGTATACATCGTTATGTAGCCGAAGTAGTAATGTCGTAAAATATCACTTTAAGATCAAAAGTATTAAAAATAGTGTCGGTATTCGGCGTTTGACGCGTTCGTTCGTCGGTTTAAACCGTTTTCGATCCGGTTTCGACTACGGATATTAAATTTAATTACGACGCCAAAATATATCATAAAAAAAGTTTAATATTTGTCGGCGTTGTCAGTAGTTTGTACGGTGTCAGTTCGTTATCGCTTAATATTCAATAGATTTCCCGAAAATCTTCATACGCGCACTACAAAGTCAGACAAGCGTTCCTAGGCATTCCACAAGCCAGGTTAAGTTAATTCGTGGCATAAACACTATTTATTATCTCCTTAAACGTTCGCTAATCGCGAAATTAGAAGCCGTTAACTACCGGTTGTCACAACTTGAATTGACTTTTGATCACACAAAATACTGGCTTTATTGGCTATTAACCAATCCATTCCTAATACAACATCAAATCCTGCCAGATTGATTGGATAAAGGTTTGCAATAAACTTTTTATTTAAAAATTCTATTCTTGCTCCCTGCAAGATTTCAGAAATCTTAATGGTTTCTCTATTTGCTGTCTCTACTAGACATTCTTGTGAGAGTTTAGTTAATGATTGATTTAGAAGTTTGCAAAACAAAGTATTAATAAAACTTTGGTTCACACCAGAGTCAAATAATACTTTAGCAAAAACATTATTAACTAAAAATGTACCGGCTATCACGTCCGGAATCATCTTTGCTTCTTCTGCAGTCAGAACAAATGCTCTAGCATTTTTAGTGTTCTTGTTGTTCGTAGCTGGAGCTTGTTTTGGACAGTTGGGCTTGATGTGGCCTTGTTCTCCGCAGTTGTAGCATATCCTGTTGTTAAGCTTCTTCCTGCAGTCTTCTGTTCTTGTGTCTACATATTTTGCAAAAATTGCAGTATATGGAGCATCTTCCAGAATGCTTCCTTTTGCAATGTTTGCAATAAGGTGCAGAGGTAGAACCTACATTTTCCCACGGTTGGAGTTTCCAGAACGGAATTCCTGGGTAAGCCTTTGAGCTAGGTTCTTCCTTTGATCCTCTTCTCGTGTACGTACTAACTCATCTGTCAAGGTATTTGCTAGTTCTACAGCTTCTTCTATAGTTTGAGGTCTAGCTGCCTTGACTACATGCCTAATCTCCCCAATTAATCCTCAGATGTAACGGGATATTAATACTGGTTCAGGTGATGCAAGGGTTGGTACTATTCTAGCATATTCAAAGAATGTAGTAGTATAAACCTTACTATCCACTCCAGTCATCCTAAGGTTCAGGAATTTATTTGCTATCTGTTCCTTTTCATTGGGGGGGCAGAATATCCTTTCTACCATGTTCTTAAATTCTTCCCATTCCATATTATAAACCCTATCACTTCCTCTGGACTGGAGGATAGTGTTCCACCATTCTAAGGCTGAGTTCTTAAACAGATTGGAAGCAAACATTATCTTATCCTCTTCCGCACACTTACTTATTTTTAAAACAAACTCAGTCTTTTCTATCCAACGCAGAGTTGCAATGGGTCCTTCATTGCCCGAGAATTCTATTGGTTTGCAGGACCAGAATTCTTTATAAGAACAACCATAAGATATGGTTCTTCTTCTTTTAGAAATGGGCACTTGAAGTAAGGGTCCATTGTTTACGCTGTGTTCAGGTTCAGTTGGTCGCTTACTGTTATGCTTACTTTTATTATCAGTTTCCTTAACAGTTTGGATAATAAATGGCATTGCATCTATAATTACTTATGCCACTATGTGTTGGATGGCACTATTATCCACTTGGTTTCCATTGTTATTGTTGTTTGGATTCTCATTATTCGGGTTATTGTCGTTCTGGTTATTCTGGTTTTCCTGGTTCACTTCGTTGTCCATCTGAATTTTAAACATTTATCACGTATTAATATCACAAGATAATATTTAATACAACCAATCACACAACATGTTGATCAAAAACGTCGAGCATTGCGACTTACTCTTTCTTATATATATATATATATATATATATATATATATATATATATATATATATATATATATATATATTATGCATCTAACACAAACCGATACTTGAAATTAAAATTACAATACGAGTGAAATTGAAATTACACTATTAGTAGGCATTCTTAGCTATGATTTTTTTTCATACACACATATTATATATATATATATATTATTACTTCCTCCACCATCACCTTCACTGATATGGATTCATCTAGAAATTCATATTGCGCTCGTCGTACTTCCATACGAGTCGCTCTCCCACCTGTCTCATTCTCCCGCTACTTTCTAAAATCTCTTCTCCGAAAGTTCGGAGCTCTTGCACATTTTCTGCACTCATTGGGGTGCAGGTGTTGGGACTGAGTTTGGAATCTAGGGCATGGGTTCTTGGTATGGGTAAGGATTCTCTAAGATTTCCCTAATGTATTGAATAGTATCATAGTAGGGATCTAGAGGGTCCAAACTTGGGTAAGCTCCTAGATTCGGCATGGGCATGTCTTCGGGTATTAGGTAACGTTGCACATAGTCCCTATTATCATCTAACCACGGGTCGTAATCTAGGTCTAAGGGATTGGGTGCTGGTACCCTAGGTATCTTCTCTGGGTTAAAATCATGCATTTCGACTTGATTTTCTGGGTTGTTTTCTATTTCCATTGGCTGGTTAGGGAACAGTGGTAGTGTTTAGGGTGCTATCTGTTGCTCCAGGTTAGGGTCGGCAGCTGTGGTTGCTAGGATATGGAAATTGGCTAAACTTCTATCAAGCATATCCTGTGTGTGGGCATCTGTCTCTCTTTTAGCAGCTGCTAGGACTCTCTGTTGTTACAACTTTTTCATTCGTTTCCTACGTTCATGTGCTCCCCTACTGAACCATCCTCTCTTTTTAGGAGGGAATGGCTCTTCAGACTGAGCCTTAAACACGAATATCCCATCTTCATTATCAGCTGAATACCCTGAGAAGGCAGGCTGTGAAGAGGTGCCTACGCTTCTAGGCGAGCTGGACAACTGACGAAACGCGTCGGAAGGTCCTTGGTCGCTCATACTGTAAAGTAACAAATAGTCAAATAACACATAATAATAAAATACAATTATGCACGTATTTCCGTAATTTATTTCCTAACATATTGAATAATATCTTGGTGTCAGCAGAACACTTATGTGGCTGAATCAGTGGCTTAGCTCTGATACCACCTTCTGTCGCAACCCCTGCCCCTATCTGTCCCGGGAACGGGCGGCCGCGTGAATCAATATTGGTGATATCGGTGTTTATCAATTTGGCAGCGGAAATTACATCAAGACCGTAGTTAGGAAATATTTTATCAGAGTAAATACCACCCTTTTATAATATTAAACATATTGGGGATAAAACCCAAGTTTTCATTACAAACATTTTTATAGGAATAAATCCTATTTTATTGAAAAATAACATCTTCTTTATTTAGGTAACTTTTATAGGCACTTTTTCCAAGACTTCAGTGCCGTCCAGCTGGCTTCTAGTTGGCTTTCACATTTTGTTACCTGAAACGCGTTTAAAAACATTTTGTCAGTGGGAAATACTGGTGAGTGAATCCCAGTTTAATCAAGAAGAGTTTTATTGATTTGCAGTATTGAGAGCGATTACAATGTTTATATCTACACAATTACTCATTCAGTACTTGCCACTCGACCGTATCTGTGGCTATGGTCATATCACACATTGGCTAACCCGTTGTCCAATTGTGAAGATTATCAAGTAATGTATACAAAACCCCATAATACCGGCAGTAAGTGAAGACTACAAACACTCAATCACTGCTTAATCATATTGTAAAATAATTAAGGTTTTGTAAAACAGTTTACAAAAAGGAGATTACTCACAAAAAAGGTTTACAAAAAGAAGGATTACTCACATTGTTGTCTTAAGTTTTCTGTAAGGGTTTCCTGGTGATTATCTATAATTTACACAAATGCACACGTGTTAGTATAATAACCCTTAATATTTACATTAGTAATACCCTCCCCGAGACGGCATTCCAACGACTACGTCGGGCAGAACCACGACAGCCGTTACGGAACCCTGGATCAATCGGGCAACGTATCTAATACGTAACCGGGGTTATGATATTTACAACGGAGCAGAACTTCATTATTTAGGGGGGGTATTATGCCCGAGAATTATGCCTACACTATAGAATTTCGAGAGAGAAAGCGATTGTGAGCGAGTTTCGACTGAAGGCCCGAGCTCCCAATATATGGGAGCTAAAATTGAGTTTGTCGTACCCCGCGTAAGAAATGGAAAGGGCTTACGCGGCCCGCGAGCTAGGGTGGGTAGGCCCTAGCTTGTCCGGGTCACCCACTATGCTTGACACGATTGTGCCACGTGTCGTCACCGGGCTTCGCCTCGTAGCCAAGCTGTCGCGCCCGACGTAGCCCGATGGAAAAGCCTTCGCGGCCCACGACAGCCCAATAAATTTTGTTTTTATTTAATTTTTATAATATTAAAGGTATTCGGGGCCCGTTTTCACATACGGGGTGTATTTTAGGACATATTGGGGCATTTAAAGTATTTTTAGGTTGTCGGTTTATTTTAGGGTTTTCTATTAAACAATTGTCAATGGTTGTTTTAAACAATCGTTAATTGTTATGGTAGAAAACATAAAGAAAAGTATTTTAATGTGTGTATATATTTGGACTTTAATATTAGGTTTCCTTTTTATAGTTGCTATATCAAGTGGCAGTATCATATAAGCATTGTAATTTCAAATGCAGTAACAAATGTATTTATTTTATATCTAATTATTTTAGTATTATAACTACTTTTAAACATATTTTGTTTTCTCTTATAGATTTTAAAACATAGTCTTAATCATAAAATTTTGACTATACCGTTGCATGCTTATTTTTATCTATGTTTCGATAAAAAATTCATTTAAAACCGAGCACGGTCAAATATAGGACTTTAATATTGGGTTTCTTTTTTTTGATTGCTACATCGAGTGGCAGTATCATATAAGCATTGTAATTTCTACTGCAATAATAAACATATTTGTTTTTATATCTAATTATTTTAATATTATAATTACTTTTAAAGAAATTCTTTTATTTCCTCTTATAAATTTTAAAATATAGTCTTAATTATAAAATTTTGAATACATCGTTGCGACATGCTTATTTTTATCTATATTTCAATAAAAAGTTCATTTAAAACCAAACATTGTCAAATATAGTATATTTTTGGTTTTTTATTACGGTGATAAATAATATTTTTTTTATATTTAATTATAGCACGTGTCAATACCATATTGGTACTCTGACAAACAAAACTGATACCGAGCTAATAACATTGATACCGATAAGAAATCTGTGATGAACAGTGCTTTAATTTTTTTTAATATTGTTTTTTTAAGGTTTCATTATTATATTGGTTTATTACATATATTTGATTTTAAAAATATTTTTATATAACTTTTAACATACGATCAAAGTATCCATTATCAAACATGAAACCATAAAAATTAATGCATACTGGTACTGGTGTTGTTCGGTTCAGTTTGGTACAATATGGTAGCAATATGGTGTCAGTTTATCGAGAGCAAAAACAAAAAAAAATAATAAAACCGGTACCGATACAGAAAATTTTCAATCGGTTTCGATTTGATTTGGTAGCGGCACGAAGGACCATGAATAGTAAATTTTGTTAATAGTATTTTACTTTTTATTATGTTAAATTTTAAAAAATGATCCAAAGACGCAACTATGTTTGATTTTTTTCCAATATCCCGATATAAATCTTATTGAAAATGGATGTTGCGCTGTTATCATACCGAACGGAAAATTGACTAAATAACATTGGTACCGATATTCATTTTTATAGTTTTTGGCTAATCTTATTGAAAATACCGTGTGCTACCGTACCGAACGTAAAATTGACCAAACAACATGAGTATTGGTACCGATATTTACTTTTATGATTATTAGTTTCGATAAACTGACACCATATCACTACTGTACTGCATTGTACCGAGCCGAACCAAACAATATCGGTAGCGGTACTCGTATTTTTTTATGGTTTTCTGTTTCGATAAAGTACAATATGGTAGCAATATGGTGTCAGTTTATCGAAAGCAAAACCAATAAAAATAAAACCGGTACCGATACAGAAAATTTTCAATCGGTTTCGATTTGGTTTGGTAGCGGCACGAAGGACCATGAATAGTAAATTTTGTTAATTGTATTTTACTTTTTATTCTATTAAATTTTTAAAAATGATCCAAAGACGCAACTATGTTTGATTTTTTTCCAATATCCCAATATAAATCTTATTGAAAATGGATGTTGCGCTGTTACCATACCGAACGAAAAAACTGACTGAATAACATCGGTACCGACATTCATTTTTATAGTTTTTGGCCAATCTTATTGAAAATACCATGTGCTACCGTACCGAACGTAAAATTGACCAAACAACATTAGTATTGGTACCGATATTTACTTTTATGATTTTTTAGTTTTGATAAACTGACGCCATATCACTACTGTACTGCATTGTACCGAGCCGAACCAAACAATATCGGTAGCGGTACTCGTATTTTTTTATGGTTTTTGGTTTCGATAAATATTTCATTTATACAACTCCGCCAGCGAAACAATACCGATACTGTGACCAATTGAACCTATATCATCCAAACAACATCGACACTGGTACCATATTTGTTTTTTTGTTTTCGATCGATATAAAACATGTGATGATTGTTATACCGAATGTTTGTATCGTATCAATACGAAAACAAATCAAATTGATATCGACCGAAATGCCGCCGCAAAACACGGTGCAAATCAACTAGTTAAATATGAAAATAAAAAAGGAATCCACTGAATATTGGTTAGAAATTCAAAACTGCATTTAAGAACAAAAGTTAAGAGGATTCACAATAATACGTTTTTGGGTACTGTGTTTACTCCTTTTTCCATATCATTCATTTTTCTTGTAGACCTTCTTTTTGTGCCATATATTTGAGATATGTTCTTCTACAAAAATGACTAAAAACAATCAAATGGTGGGCTACCTTGTTCTTTTAATTATATATTATTTAGATAGAGAGGGATTTTTTTAGAAGGTGGTGATGATGTGGTAATGTTTTTGGGTATTTTTAACTTTTTCTTATTAGGTGAGTTTTAGGTGTTTTTGAAGAATGAATATTTTTCTGATGTGGTATGTTTTTATATGTTTTTAAGTCTCCTATTGTGTGGATGGTCTAATTGGGCTTGAGACTGGACGGTGGGCCACCCTACCTCTTGTAGTGCATCCGCCAGTGCATTTACATCTATAAGAAATATAAGGGGTTGGACTTTGCCACGTTATACATGTAGTAGGTCAAAGAATTAAAGTTTATTTATAGCATTCATTTAAAAAAAGATAGATCAAATAAGTTGCAACTTTAAGTGCCAAGTGGTTTAAAAATCATCTGCAGAGAACTCAAAAAACAAAAGAACTCTTAATTTATTTTGTAAAATGTTTATATTTTTGTTGCAGTGATATATTTTTTTAAATCATATTGACATATTATTTAGTTTAATCAACATGAACAAATTGATTATAAATTTATTTGAATTTTTCTAGTTTAAAATAGCATATGTTAATATGCTCTGGTTCAATTGATTGTATATTTATTTGAATTTATCTAGTTTAAAACAGCATATGTTAAAGCTAATGGGGACTAGTTCATTTGATAAAGGCTTTTGCCTCTTAATTAGTGGGAGGTTTTGACTTCAATTCTAAACAAAGGTGACAATTTAGTGTAAGTAGTAGTCTTAGAAATATGTATACCACTAGCCGTTCAAAAAGAAATAGCATATTGCATAAATAAATTATATTCATTTCATTAAAATTCAATTAATACGGCACCTGTCCATGCCTCTAGTAGCGAATGTGTCTAGCAATGAATGCAAAAATAATGAATCTAACACCCTACCATAGATGTAATGCACTGAAATATGACAAATTCTCACTTGTTAGAAACCAGTGGCGGAACCATAACCTAATCTCAGGGGTGTCCTAAAAAAAAATTCACCTTGTCCCACATAGGTGTGGGAACAAAAAATCCTTTACAGCAGGATGATGGAGAAGTCCACGAAATCCCTGCAGAAACATGATTATACTCCACAAAATCCCTGCAGAAACATCTTAGGGGTGTCCTCCTACTTGTTTAGGGGTGACCTTAGTCTTAAAATCGAAAAAAAATTACAAATTTACACTGCCGGAAAAAAGTTGAGCCGTAGCCCGGGACCGGGCTGCTTCTTCACTGGGTCCGCCCCTGTTAGAAACACATTACTAATAAAGGAGAGATTACAAGTTCAAACCTAAGCACTGAAGTATAATTTGAAATTATTAGTGTAAAGTTATGAAAGCAGTAGTTTGAAATTATTAGTGTAAATTATGGTAGAATTTGTCATTAAAAAAATTAAAATGTATTATATTGAGTCTCAATAGAAATGTTTAATTTGTGTACAAGTGATATTGGATTACTCAATTAGTTTTAGGTTATAACTACTAATAAGTCCTCCGTGTGTTGCGACACGGGTACATTGTAAACATCAAATGGGTTACAAGCGTTATGTAATGTGTCAACCATATCAAGACTTATCGGCGACATAACGCACAGTAATTCGTACATCAAAATGTAGACCAACTGAAAACGTATATAAAAATAATTATGAAAACGTATTATATCTAAAACGACATGTTTCCGGAAAAAAAAATTTGCGTCAAAACGTGAGTTTATACCATTTACAAAGAAACGTGAATTTATACTAACATGTACAGATAACAATGAGCATGTGAGAAAAATAACGTTTTTTATTTACGTGAAAATGTAAACAGTTAACAACGTACATAAAAATAAACATGAAAACATATTATATTTGACCAGACTCATTTCCGGAAAACCTTAGGTCGAAACGTGATTTTATACGGTTTTTCGTAAAACGCCAAAACGTGAATTTATACCGTTTTACGTTGAAACGTGAATTTATACCGACACATCCATAAATATACGAATGTGACGAAATTGTTTTTTTTAGTTAAAGAATGAGAATAAGGTGCTCCGTGTTGCAGTTGAACACCTTTTATTCTCTGTGTATAAGGGCACGTTTGCGTTCATTAAGCGCGCTGGTACGATGACATTAACGTGTTTAAGCACACAAAAGAAATATATAAAGATATTGTAGGATTAAACGAAATGTATTAAGTTGTAACGAATCAGCTACCCGTTTCGAATTTATAACAACACATAAACTTGATATACATTAAAAACACAAAAGTAAAAGAAGAAATAAAAACCTGAGGGAAATGTGAAAAGTTAGAAACTTAAAGGGTAGATTTGTCATTTTATTAAAATATAAGAGAAAAAAGATTGTTAAGGAAATAAAAGGATCCAAAATGAAAAAGTCACCGACATTGCTCTTTAAATTATATAATAATACTGACTAGGTTAGAATATGTATACTACACAAATGGAAAAAATAAAGCATTACATAAAATTCTTGAATTTATCTTACAAGTTTTAAATGTATTACATATACCAATAATTTAAAAAAAGATTCAAAAATATGTACAAACTGTTGTGAAACTAGCCTATTAACACAGGAATATTGGCAGAATTATAGGGAGAAAAGAACTAATATTTCATTGATAGGTATGATCTACAATAAGATACAATAGTGATATATATAGGTGTACAAAACTTGTAGAGAAAGCTAATCTATTTTTGGTGTTGATAACCACATAATAAATATATTCATAACATCCCCCCTTGGTTATCAACATAATACGCTTGATGCTACCTCGTTAAAAACCTTGCTTGGAAAACCCGGTGGGACAAAACCATAGCTAAGGGAAAAAGAGTGCAGCGTGTAATGCGCATTAGTTCCCCCTGATACTTCTAGATCAGGTATGTTGCCTCATTAAAAACCTTACTAAGAAAACCCAATGGGACAAAACTTAGTCAAGGGAAAAAGAGTGCAACTTAAATAAGTCTCCCCCTCATTTTAACATGTATCCTTTAAGTGACGTATGTCCATCTCTCTTTGAAAGTTAATCAAAGCTTTTGTAGTCAATGATTTGTCGCTCAATCCCTTAATGTGCAATCCTTTATGTTGAGCAATGTTGTATATGTAGGAAATAGGTTCACCTTTTCTAAAATATAATTACAAAATATATCGTAACGAGACTCTCGTTATTCTTAGGAAATATCATGGTACAATACTGGTTGCAATAACTAAATAAAAGAATATAAATATAATTATATATACCAATCTTAATTCAAGCCGCATCTCTGGTGGGTCCTTCACGCGCACTTGATAGCATCCTAGACTCGAGTATTCATCATCTTGAGTCTTGAAAAATACTCCTTGAGTGCAACAAATAGCACACTAAAACGTTGACGAATTTGGTTGAGGCACGTGTTCAACACGCTTCCCTTAAAACAGATTGCGCGCCTCTACTAAACATGACGCGTCTGTCTCCCAGGGTACAACAGCCGAAGCAGTCTGTACTGCCGGAGATGGCTCACGGGCCCAAGGTTACATCCGGTAATTGTAGTGTTAGAACTTGTGGAAAATTATGATACAAAGGTGATGAAATCGTATAGAGAAAACATATTTCTCTAAGTACCCATCACATGGGTCTCCAAGTATTTCTTCTTTCCAAGAACTCTCCATATATTCATGTATATTTCTTGTATCCCTTCTCTTGTATTTTTCTAGCATTTTTCTCTATCTCAAAATGAGGCACAAAGCCTACTATTTTTACAAGAGATGTGGGTTATGAAAAGTTTTCCCTTAAATGGTGATTTATTAGAGACATAAAACTCTAGTAAAGTTTCACTTAATTAGGTATTTAATTAGAGAAATAAAAACTCTAATAAAAGCTAATCAAGTGACATAAAAACTCTACTCAAGAGTTTGTCACCATGAAGAGTCCCATAAATTATCACTAAATTAATTTCCATTCACATTATTCTAATTTTCCAACAATCCCCCACATGAATGGAGATTAATCAAAACACACAAAAATCCAATGGAACCTCGACAGTTGAGTTTTGCATACGATAGGTAGGTGTTACCCTTTGAACCTTCGCTCATGAAATGCACTTAGCCCACTAGCTCTGAGTAGATCTCGATGTCTTTGAACTCGTCTGCCGTTTGTGTAGACGACAATACACTTCACACAAGACTCTCCCTAGCCGGGTCATCTCCTCATAGTCGTGTCCAATAATGGTCGTGGAACACTTTCCTGGTTCTGCGAGAGCTCTAGGAATTGTGCCCTCAATTCCATTCGAAGCGACCCCACTTCTCTCTAACATAGGTGATTCTCCTTAGATCATTAAAAGCATTGTGGTTACCGTGATCTATCCAAATCATTTACCACATATTATGCTTAGCCTCACACTTGTCACTTTTAGGAATGGACTAGGAAGTTTATTAATCTTTATAATAAACTACCTTATTAAATGCGTAGGGTTATTCCCCCACAGTGACCTCGCTTATTCATACAATTAGGTTTTCCTATTGAACTCAATTTTTGGGATCTCCAGTCTACTGAGTTAGGTTTCCATCATATGAACTTCATTTTTTAAGGGCTTCAGTCCCATTCCACAACTTGATCTCTAATAAACCCTCAGGTTGTTGGATCCATAACATTAGCAAATAACTTTGCGTATTTGAGATCGGTTGTCATGATGTGTTCTTAACTCATAAGTTAATTTTGCCTATTGTCAACTTCTAAGACTATAACCTCAGTGGCCATCTGAATCTGGTTATAACATATGTCTTCGTAAGATACGTGTATCATTTAAGGCAAACACATCTCCATTATACACTACGACCTTTGTGTCCTCCACTTAGTCGTCTATTTGCAATGTTAGATTGGATTACAAAATCCTTATTGCTAAAAACAAATGCAAAACACCCCCCACATTTAAGTGTTATTGGATAACATTTAGATGTGTTAATGAGAACCATTTCTACATACCCTTATAGGGTTGTTTCTTAAATGGTTCCTCCCCCACATTTCTTGCCATTTGATAAACATTTCCGTAACACCACTTATGGCGACATTTATACACATATGATTGAACAAGACCAACCTTATTGTATCAGTGAATTCAACTCATATTGCATTAGCTTACACAAGCTTCCGAGCTGACCAAAGCAACACATGCCATTATCATAAGTTTGTCACCAACTTAGAATAATTCTAATTTAACATCTAGAATAAGCTTAGACAATGAGTTCTCCTCATTAGCTTTTCGAACAAACTTTTAAAAGTTACATGTCATTTCCTTATAATGAAAAATTCTCTCTCAACTTTGTCCATACACAAATTCTTTTTGTGTTCATACACATTTGAATGTTTAGAGTTAATTAGTCTCCGTCAAGACCCATAATTAACCAAGTACTAGTCTAGCATGCTTTAGACTACAATACTTTAGCATGTGAACAAAAGATGCATCATTCTGATTCTTCACAGCCCTAAGGATATCATAATATCACTTCGCAACATTCATCCCTTGTTAAGACAAAATAATGAGACTTATTCATAATCCTAAAACATCAATATTTAGGAAGGTCTCACAAATTATTGTATATAGCACAAAGCTAAATTTCATCATTCATTTAAGGAACATAACTTGATTACCTTTGATCTCCAACAATCTACCATTGACTCGTAAGTACTTAAACATAAGTCTTAATCCAAGTCACTTGTTGAACACATTCATCACCAACAAGATGAATGTTTCTTGTCTACAATCACTATTATGTGTGAGATAGAGTTAACTAGATCGACACTTAACAACATGGCATTCATAATTTTGCCATAAGTGATTTGCACACATCTATTATTATTCATTAGGAGATATGTATATTTAGGATGCTCTCCTAATGAATGTAAAATCTCCATATAGATCTAACAATAATCAAGTGGTAGACGCATCTACTTATAAATCTCGTAAGATTTATTAAAGGTATACAATAACATATAGTACTTTTACTTTCATATGTTAGAATTCACACTTGTGAATTTTTCAATGACTTCTAGTGAAGTATGCGACATGAATGTCGTTAGTGTATTTCATCTCAATACACTCACTACGTTCTTTCATTACTCATTCATGATGTGGTTATACATTTGATGTTTCATCTTTGACTTTTAGTCAATGTAACAACTCTCAAGTTGTTTATGTCCAAGTATTTTTCATGTGCTATCCGTTTAAAATCATATTCTTTTAAACAATGTATAACCGACGATATAATTATTTTCCACAAAAATAATTTATACGTCACAACCATTAGTGATTTATTTCTTTGTAAAAAATTGCATGTGTTATCCGAAGATATTGAACACAAAACAATAAAATTAATACATTGGAAACTAAATCATAAGTGGCAATCACTTTTGAAATTTAAACGGAAACATAGACAATATGTAGACATCAAATAGCAAAGTGCTTTTATCTTCAACACTTTATAATCTGACCGAAATCTTCTCAACAATATTGTCCCATGGTGTGTCTTGAGGTACTCCCTCAATAAGACTCCATGCATTTGTAAGTACAAGTTTCCCATTTCATCTTGAAACTTTAAACTTGGACAATTATGCTTAAAACAACACCAAGTTGTTACAAATACTACATTTAAGTAGTAAACTTGAACAATTAAATTTGTTCACAACAACACCAAGTTGTTTTCACCAAATAACATTTTTTTTAACACACATGTTAAAAAAATGTTATAACAAGCACATCATATAATCGAACGTTTACATAAAACGTTTTCCAAAGATATAGTTTATAAAATAAACTGTTTCTCATCAGTTTTAATGCACACATAGGCAATTAAATGTTTACATAAAACATTTATGTCCATTATGAACAATCTCTAACCTCGTATTCGTGATACACATTTTCTAACACACATGTTAGAAAACTTTAAGTCATTATATATATAACATGACCAAATTAAAGCATCAAATTTCATCACTAAAACTCTACTCAAGAGTTTCACCATATGAAGAGTTAAGAGTCTCAATAATTATAGACTTAAACTCTAATAAAACTCACCAAATGTTATCATTAAAACTCTACTCAAGAGTTTCACATATGAAGAGTTAAGAGTCTCAATAATTATATATTTAAACTCTAATAAAACTCATCAAATGTCACCATTAAAACTCTACTCAAGAGTTTCACATATAAAGAGTTAAGAGTCTCAATAATTATATATTTAAACTCTAATAAAAGTCTCACTTTATTAGAGATTTTATTAGAGAAATAAACTCTAATATAAACTAATAAATTGACTTGAAACTCTCCTTAAGAGTTTATCTTCCATATGAAGAGTCTAGTAAATGATTTTAATTTCATTAAATTCATATAACTACTACACCATCACTTTATGGTGATTTAATTCCTTGAAGCCAATCAACCATTAACTTCAATGTATGACATTTTATTTCTAAATCATACAAAGCATTAAAACAATGCTATAACAAAGTGCTTACATAAAATGTCAACATAAAACATTTCAAAACATTTGTATTTTAACCATTTTCAACAATCATGTTAAAATGAAATAAATTCTAACGCGCACGTTAGAAATATTAACATTTCCACAAAATGTTAATTCGACTTGCTAAAACACATATATGGTTCAAATAAATAAGTCATTTCTAATACACCGTTAGAAACTAAACAATTAAAAAATTGCTTCAAACTAACGCGTTTCATGAACGTTTCTAACACACATGTTAGAAGACAAATGATTACAAAAATCATTATAAGACTTATTTGTTCATATCAATCCATGGGTGGATGAATAGTCTACTTTAAATAGAGACTTAATTAGAGACATAAAACTCTAATCAACTAACATAAAACTCTTATTTAAAGTAATAAAAAAAACTCTACTTATGAGAGTTTAACGTTTACAAAAAACATATGGTTTACACCAATAATTCCGGTCTAACACACATGTTAGAGAATTTAACGTTTACAAAAAACGTATGGTTGACACCAATAATTCCGGTCTAACACACATGTTAGAGAATTTAACGTTTACAAAAAACGTATGGTTTACACTAATAAACCCGATCTAACACAAAAGTTAGAAAAATTAACGATTCCCAAAATCGTTTAAAAACCAAACGGTTGAACCAAAACCATTCGCTTTGTACCGCGGTATAGGATTTAAGATTGTATCTCAATCTCAAGAAATCCAAACACAACAAGTTGTACCACATACATATTTCCCAAAAGCAAATATTTACAAGATCATAATCTTTAAAATATATATATATTTTTTTATTATTATAAATCCTCTTGTGAACCCAAAATCCTTATAAATAAGGTTTTAAGATTGTAGCAACAATCTCATGAAATCTGTTTTAAGTTTGTAGGAAATAGGTTCACCTTTTGTAAAATATAATTACAAAATATATCGTAAGGAGACTCTCGTTATTCTTAGGAAATATCATGGTACAATACTGGTTGCAATAACTAAATAAAAGAATATAAATATAATTATATATACCAATCTTAATTCAAGCCGCATCTCTGGTGGGTCCTTCACGCGCACTTGATAGCATCCTAGACTCGAGTATTCATCATCTTGAGTCTTGAAAAATACTCCTTGACTGCAACAAATAGCACACTAAAACGTTGACGAATTTGGTTGAGGCACGTGTTCAACACGCTTCCCTTAAAACAGATTGCGTACCTCTACTAAAGATGACGCGTCTGTCTCCCAGGGTACAACAGCCGAAGCAGTCTGTACTGCCGGAGATGGCTCACGGGCCCAAGGTTACATCCGGTAATTGTAGTGTTAGAACTTGTGGAAAATTATGATACAAAGGTGATGAAATCGTATAGAGAAAACATATTTCTCTAAGTACCCATCACATGGGTCTCCAAGTATTTCTTCTTTCCAAGAACTCTCCATATATTCATGTATATTTCTTGTATCCCTTCTCTTGTATTTTTCTAGCATTTTTCTCTATCTCAAAATGAGGCACAAAGCCTACTATTTTTACAAGAGATGTGGGTTATGAAAAGTTTTCCCTTAAATGGTGATTTATTAGAGACATAAAACTCTAGTAAAGTTTCACTTAATTAGGTATTTAATTAGAGAAATAAAAACTCTAATAAAAGCTAATCAAGTGACATAAAAACTCTACTCAAGAGTTTGTCACCATGAAGAGTCCCATAAATTATCACTAAATTAATTTCCATTCACATTATTCTAATTTTCCAATAGTATAATCTTCTAACAAGACTTTAGGTGCCTCCTTCCAAAAAATATCATATGTCCAGGTCTGTGTTTAGTTACATTCCTGCATCTACAAGACGAACCAAGCTTGTTTTGATGGGTTAGTAAAATATAATCAAATATCGTTTATACCTAAAATATTTCTTTGAACTCGTTCCAATGTCTATTCGCTTGACAAAGGTTATATCATGACAATAAGCTCAAGTGAAAGATATTATAACCATACATAGCTAGCAAAACATATTAATGCACATATGCATTTAACGATGGTACTTCTAGAATGAAAATCTCTACTTCGGTAGGAGATGATAATAGGCATTTCTTATAACAAGTGACTCAACAACCTTTAACATACTTTAAAGTCCAACTATGCCCATACTAAAATACCCCAACATCATCTTCTAGATGTACTTGAGGGATTGATAAAATATAATTACATATATACTCGAACTGCAGTTCGAGTAATAATTAGACCGTGCCAATGTCTTTCAAAAATTCTCCCTCTAAAAGCTCGACAATTTCTCTCGATGATGCCTAGACGTCATCACTGTAAATTGCGATTATAGTGAACCTTTTGAAAGTAGAATGTTGATAAAACATTGCTAATTTAATCAAACTTATATCCCTCTTTAGGCGAATATCTCGAGTTGTACAACAATCGACCCGACTATTTTAGTCCATACATATTTTGTCAACTTCATCTAGTATGTTCTTGAGGTTTTGACATCAATGCTTCTGGCATTATCAATCCATGAGGGAATTCATTCCATCTTATCCAAATATGCATGTGCTTTCACTCTTCAGAAGTTTTGCTACATAAATTGACCATTTAACACATATATATCTATATGATATATAAAAAAAATGTCATGAACACTTGCTTAGTTGCTTTTATCTCCAAAATCCATATTGTACAATGCGTGTACACTATTTATTGAGATATCATAATCATCATGTACAAGTTTTCTATGTATCATTATTGGTGCACAAGAATTACATCGTTATGATGTTTCAATTCACCTTTAGGTAACTCATCAGGAGTTCTGTCGTATTCAAATATGAATATGTATACAACGATCATATTGTTCTCGAGAACTTTATTTACATGATTTTGATAATTTAAACCCTCCAGAGACTTTCATGTAAACTTTCAGTATCTAGTGATAAATATTATTCATAAGACGCATGTCAATTCTCTCTTTAATATTATTACCAGACTAGTTAAATATTGGAAAGCTATTGTATCCACCACTGGAGAATACAATTCCTCATAATCAATATTAGGTCTTTGCGAAATCCTTGTGCCACCAATTTTGCCTTATACCATTTACTTTTCATTTATTGATTCGCATAAAAGACCTGTTTGTTTTTAATATGTTTTGCAACATTTGTTGTATGGACTACTGGTCCAAAAACTTTCCTTTTCAATAGAGAATTCAACTCTGCCTTATTTGCGTCTTTTCGTTTTGGCCAATTATTTCTTTGTATTTGTTCATAGGCAGATCTTAAATCTTGATCCTCATCATTTCATCATTACAAGCGCTATATTATATACAAAAGTATAACGACGTCGATTTTATTTCGATTCCATACATATCTTAGACATGATACAACTTATTGAGATCTCTTTAGTTTCAGGTACCTGAGGTTCTTCTTGAACCATCATGTCTACCGTCTTTTCAGGAGACCTTTTTAATATAACCCCGACTTGACCATCTTAATTAGTTGCTCCAATTTTCGAGGAATTTTATTATTGGAATCGACTAGTCTACCACGCTTCAGACGTGCAATAGACTCATTACAAACATGTGGTTGTCCTTCTTGGACACTCATCTTAATTGGAGCATTAGCAGTTGGTATATGTGACATAATCACCTTTTTTAAGGTCAGTGAATGCGTCTGGTAATAGATTCGCTAATCTTTGTATATGAGTTATTCTTTGAACTTCTGGTTCACACTTTTAGTTTTTGAGGATCAATGATAATTCATACCAACTCATTTATTTTCTAATAGTTTTTGAGGATCAATGATAATTCATACCAACTCATTTATTTTCCAACTGCTTTTTATCTCCCCCTGATGTTGGGAATGTTAATCCATTGAGATGGATATCAATTAATTTATCATATATTCCCAACCACCTTTTAAGGTCCCATCTTTGTGCGTAGTGGTGGATCAATTTCAATATATGCCGCACAACCAAATCTTTGATGGGACATCTTTGGCTACTGACCAAAAACCAACGATACAGGGAGAAAGTATTATGACTTGTTGGCTTGATGTGAATTAATGTTGCATGTAAAATACATGTCCATAACATATAATCATCGACGTTTAGCGATCATCTCAACAAACACAAGTATTTCAATGATGATCAATAACTTGGGAATCCAATTCACTATTTCAACAAAAATAAATATGTCAATATGGAATAATATGCTTGTGATCACATTAGCTAAGACATAATCACACAAGCTTTAGGTTGTGGATTTGATAACCATTTAGACGATGCATCGATTTAAAACACTAATGGTATCATGTTGGGATATGCATATCCTTTATTCACTTCCAGAATATTTATGGATTCTCACCCTACTATGGTTGGTAAATAATGAATTTCCCTTGAGAGAAAATATTGCATTCTAATTACCAACTTGAAGAATCTTCTAGTTCTTCAAGACGTTTCACATCATCATTGACTCGGTGTGGTCTAACCGGTCATGCCAACTAATTAAATAATTATGATCCATAAACTTCTGGTTTATGATCGTATGTGTATTACTTGCTCATATGTAATACAAAATGTATGATACGAGAGAATATATTATAACTTTAAAGTTCAAACCATCACGTTATGCAATCACTCCTTAATTTGCCACTTTTGTAGTCCATTTCATTATTCTTAGTTTGCCACTTTTGGTGGTTCACCTCATTACTAAAATAATCATTATTACGAATTTCTCAATTATGTCCATGATCACAACATTTTAATGATCATTATATAATCAAATCACTTCAGGGAATGGAATAACCGAACATGCTTCATAGATTTCCATTATTTACTTGGTCACGCGAATATAAAATCATTTCAATCTTTTCATACTCTCTTAATGATATTGCTACTTCAAGAGCATATCTCATGTGTGATAAATGGAAATTTTTATCCGCTTTTTCAACATAAATAATCTTCTCTTTGCATAACATCAATTGAGAAGTAATAACA
Organism: Helianthus annuus; assembly: GCF_002127325.2. Taxonomy (NCBI): domain Eukaryota; kingdom Viridiplantae; phylum Streptophyta; class Magnoliopsida; order Asterales; family Asteraceae; genus Helianthus; species Helianthus annuus. The sequence goes on along the minus strand of NC_035447.2, from coordinate 60,205,095 downwards.
CATACGAGTCATAAAATTTATCGGTCTAGAATCTTATGACCTTTTATAACTTGATAATGAGATTTGAAGAGTATGACACTTCATGTATCATATCTAAGCATACTTATACACTTTTATGAAGTGATAACAAATCATAACTTTAGTTTAAATGTTCTATTCAATATTGTCTATATACAAAAAATGATAGCCTACAACCAAAATATTAAACTATACCGTAAACGATATTATAACATGTCAACATAAGAGTTATATTCATTACTTTAGTGTCATTAGTAAAATTGTAGTAATGATAATCTTGGAATAAGCACATTACCTTATAAAACAAGTTATAATAAAGAAATTTATGAAACAGGATGTTTTTCATCACAACTACGAGCATATTTATATAATCTGTTATGGTATAACCAATCACAAATATTTGCTTCTCTACTTTTAAACATAAATAAGTATCTTTACCAAGTTCTCATATCATATGATCTTTTATAAATTAACTAAGCCTTTCTTTATAAGAATATGTTAGTGTCCACATATAAATGACATTGAAAAGTGTATAGTTAATTTGCAAAATTATCTTTTGTCACGTGTATTCATATATTCAAATTTTATACTTATTCATAAACTCTAATGAACTTAAATATAAAATTTGGTATGATAACATCTACAAATATCATTGAAAATAAGAAAGTTAATAATAAAATCAATTAAACTTGAAGATAAGACTTACGTAGCAAACGTAGGACACATAACTCTATGCACTCACAAAACTATAAGAATTATGTTTGATGTTGTGCACACAATAAGTATACCATTATAACGTGAAAGTTAATATTCAAATCTCATAAATGTCACATAACAATTATAAAGTTTCTAAAAAAAATCTAGAACTTATTGCCACATGACAAACTAAGGGATAAATTTTCAAATTTAAAGCAATATATTGCATTAACTGCCTATTGTAATTTATATAGTATTTATATTAAAGATATAAATATAAAAATATTTCAAGATCCATAAATTTGGAAAAAAAAAAATTTTTGGTAAATGATTACCTCGGTGAATTTTATAAAAGAAAATAAGCACAAAAGTGCAACTGAAATGTTACACACCCACTAGACTTGGCATACCAAGACTAGAAAAAGAAAAAGAAAACAAACAGCCACAAAAAAACTACCAACAACACAACCACACAAATACAGCCCAACCCTGCCAACACGAACTAGACAAAAATCACAAACATCTATCTAGCCAGGATCGATTTGACATATTATTGGAATTAACACATGTAATATTATTCAGGATAATCTTGGCATCAAATATTTCTATTTTTTTTCTTTTAAGATTACTCAAGCTTTGAAATATTACTTTCTATCAAAATAATCTATATGAGCTGAACGATGGCCTAATGTAATTAAGAAAACTGCAATTCAAAAAAAACACATTAGGAGAGAAATCCATGTGTTAATGACCAGTTGTTTTTGTTTCTTCAACAACCCTTATACAATATTCAAGTATACTTATAAGCTAGTTTCTGACTAATAATCAATATCAGGTAAGCAAAAATAAAAAAATATATGTATATATACACAATGATCTTGCTTAGGAATTTATGCGAGAAATAAAGTGATACATATCTGTTAAGAATATATAAACAATATCATTTGTATCAATTCGTATATTTTTTTATAGATACCAATCTTTTCTTGTATTATAATTTATAGATAAATATAATTCTTATCACAATAAATTTTATAAAATTAGTATTTTATATATGATTAATATAAGATAAAAAAAAAACATGTAGGTGCTTATGATTATCATTATCATATATAATAGAATAAACTTTGAAAACCTTGATTAGTAATTGGTATTAAGATTTGATTTATAAAAATATTTTGCTAAAAACAAACTCTATCGAATTCATATTAACAAACTCTATCGAATTCACATTGCAAAAGTTAATTATAATTAAAAAAAAATTGACTGAGAAATTATATGCAAATAAACAAAGTCATAAGATCATGTACCTTTTGTTGGCCAGGATGAATGATAAAAACCATCTGTTACCTAGATGGACGAATGATAACCGAATCACAGATCTCAAGCCCTTGAACTACCGACATCCAATGTTGCATTGTTTGGTGGTGACTGGTTGTACACAACTTTGGAAATTCTGGGTACAAAATATTAGGCAACACAATAGTGGGTTTACGCTAGAGACATTGATGACACCGGCTCCAGATATTAAGGTTTCTGAAAAGAGCACTTTCGTACTGATAACGTGTTGTGAAACTAGCCTATTAACACAGGAATATTGGCAGAATTATAGGGAGAAAAGAACTAATATTTCATTGATAGGTATGATCTACAATAAGATACAATAGTGGTATATATAGGTGTACAAAACTTGTAGAGAAAGCTAATCTATTTTTGGTGTTGATAACCACATAATAAATATATTCATAACACAAACTAATATATAATTGAAAAATCCTACTTTATTATATAGTATACATAGATAGATATAGATTATTTTAACGGCAACAATGATATATTATATTAAAGAAAGGTTAGCGGGTAACTAACAAAAAAACCCAATACAAACAACCCAAAAGGCATCTGCCCTAAGAAATGGATTCACATACCATTTCTCTCAATTAATATTTATAGATTTTCCTTTATGTTATAGCCATTCATAAGTAAAGATTTGTACATCTTCAAATAACCAAGCCACTCTCTTTCTCTTTGACTTGAAAATTTGTTCATTCATGTTTCTCCATAAATTCCATAAACTAGCATACACCATGAGATTGTACGTAGACCTTTTTCTCCACTTTTGGAAGTTTCCTGTTAGCCTCGTCCCTAAGGATGTCCGAAACCATACCGAAAGAGGCATGATCAAACCCAGATCAATTACCAAACATGTTCCATAAATCTTTAGCACATGAGCATACAAGAAAGAGATTCGCTGATCATAATGTACACCGAAGGGGTGGCAACTAAATGCCACGAGAAGCTAACTTAATGGTGACCAGGACACATCCGGGTCGCATGGCACCTGACCGATTAGCCACTTCCTGCACGAAGATGTAGAGAACCTATCACCCAGGTCTTTGGTTCAAACCCTCCTATTTGACCCGTTGACAAAAAAGTAGGAGATGAGGAGATCTTGTAAATCTGCCAATTCGTGAGACAACCCAATAGCCGCTCGAGTTAAGATCCAGTTCCAATTGAAGGAGGAAACCGCCCCATTTAATTCAAGATGGAAAGGCGATGAACAATTGAACACCTTTTTTTTCCTAAGTAATAGTGTAAAAGTTAGGGAATAAGTGCCTAAGAGAGATTAACCCAAGCCAAGGCTGCGACCAGACACAAGCATTAGAACTATCTCCATTACAATCCTCATAACCGAGTTGAGCTCCAAACACGCTAAAAGAGATTCACTAACCGATGAGTTAATTGAAGACCAATGATCTACCTTGGAACTCTTGTAAACATCCTCTAGCAAAGAGAATGTAACATTAGGGATACGCTTGATGACGGGTCCCCAAACGCTATTGGATTCGTTTAATGTCCTCATCTCCATTAAGTTCGAAGGGCAAGATTCATGGTTTTAAGACAACTCACTCCAAGACCTCCTTGGTTCTTTGGTTTTAAAGTCTTCTCCCATTTGACCCAACTAATCTTGTGATTTGTTGAACTCCCACCCCAAAGAAATTTTCTCCTGATGTTTTCCAATAAGTCTTTATGACTTTAGTAGGTGCTTTAAACATGAAAAGGAACTACAAAGGCAAACTACTCGAAACTGATGGCTCCCTCTAAAGGAAATACTTTTTGCCTTCCAGCTATTTAGTATATTATCTTAGTGTGCATCTTAGCTTTTTCAATAATCTTTTCGTATTTAGAAATCAAATGCAACTTTTTTCTGAACTTCCATGTTACACTAAATCAAAATCAAATGTAACTTTGTTTACTTGTTTCAAAATTCGGAACTTTTAATGTAGTAGTGTGACTGACTTGTGTTAGATGGGAATAATTAATAGTCTGACTTGTATTTATTAATACTCTTCAGACAATTATACAACAGTACGTTGTCCTTACAATTATACACAAACTTTTCTTTTTCATTTTTTTTTGAACGGCAAACATCATCTTATTTAATCATCAAAAGTTTTGTACAATGTTTTAGAAACAGCAAGATACTAAAACCAAAAACATAATACAAAAAATCACCCCATCTACACCCTTACTTCTTTTTCATTTATCTGTTTAATTTTAATAGAACTTCAGTTTTCTCTTAACAGAACAAAACCCAAAAAAGATAATGTTATGAATTTCATGTTTTGTACGATTTAGTTAATACATTTTCTCAAATTTGCCATTCAAAAAAAAAAAAAAATAATAATACGTTTTGTGCTTAAATATTTACCCTTATTTACTGGTGATATGGACAAAGATTGGTGATTTTTACTTGCACGAAAACATCAATAAGTGTTTTTATTGCTTCATAAGTGATATTAATTTACACGAAAACATCAATAAGCGTTTTTATTGTCTAATAAATGATATTAATTTACTTCTGTTATTTTTGTAATAATTATTTTATTACCTATACAACATTACAGGTGATACAAGAACCCTCACCAACGCTACATTCATGATTCATCGCTAGGCCTCATGTTAGGCTACATATGTGTTATCGGATCACGCCATTGGGGCTCATGTGTTATCGGATCACACCATTGGGTCGTTACCTAATGGGGACCGGCGTGATGCAACCCATGGGCATAAGAATGAAAGGTTAGTAGGACTCAAGCATTTTATCTGGATATTAGCCATCACCACTACATCATCAATGCCCCTGAAAATGGATGGAATTAGTAGATTGGATGAAAATGTCAAAAAACTATAAACTCCAGGGACCTAAGGGCGAAAAAAACTATTTGTACTAAAATGACATTTTAGATCAAACCTCATGGACTAAAATAACAATTTACATTTTTATTTTAATGTATTAATATATAAAATAAAATATTATTTTAATGGGTGGTGGATATTGAAAACTTGTGGAATCATTACACACTAAAGGCGAAAAAAGTGAGCGTGAGCTTATGACTACGTCACAATAACATGAAAGTTACTTTATGATATGACAGTGAAAGTTTGTGAAACGGTAACACATGATCTTATACAAGGGATAGAATTGTGTGTGCTTGGAGTATAGTTCAATTCCACTTAAGGCTGAAAATTTATGAGACGACTTGCTAACACGACATGACTCCAGATGAAGTTAAACAAATTAGCGTTTGGAAATCGACACTTGATAGCCTGTATTAGGCCTTGTATGTAGGAACTAGATTCACTTTTTATTAAAATATATTACAAAAATATATAATAACGATACTCTCGTTATTTGTGGGAAATTCTACTAGTACTATACCTGTTACATAACCTAAATAAGCAAATGTAAAAATACAATTTAATTGTACCAATCTTGATTCAAGTTAATATCTTTGGAAGAACTTCAACCGCACCTTTTTGTTTGAAATTCCGCTGCAAGACAAGCAAAATATCGCTGACGGTTTTGGTTGAGGATCGTGTTTGACACGAGGCCCTTAAAACAGATTTCGCGCCTTCTCTCAGACGGTCTGTTTTCAGAATACAACAACCGAAGCAGTAGTTGTACTGCCGGAGATGGCTCTCGTGCCCAATATTACACCGGGTGTTTTGGAGTGATTCTAATAATTTTTTTGATGAGATCCTCTTAGACGGTCTGTTTCCAGGATACAACAAACGAAACTGTCATTGTCACACCCCCAAATTACCACATAGGGAGTGTCCCTGTTAGGCGTGTGACATACCAATAACGAGCCACCAATTACATTGAACCCATACAAGTTATAATTAAAATCCCCATTATTAATAAAAACATCTTCAACAAGTTTTAAACGAAAATCAATAAGTTCAGCGGAAGCAAATAGTAAACCAAGTTAAACTGTTTCAAAACCAAAGTATAGTTTCATGAAATCATTCGCATAAATCCTCCCAGTCGACCCATGACCACTCCAGCTACTCCAGACAGCAAGTTCCCCAAATCCAAGATACCTAACAACCTGCGAGCATGCAACAAGTGTGTCAGACAACGCTGGTGAGTTCAAGGTTTCGTTAACGTGTTGTGTTACCAGATATATGTTAATGCGATTCAATGTTGTGTTACGATGTTGCTCATGTTAGATACCCTAGGGAGTGTGCCCATAAGTATCCGGGGAGTGGGTACCCCTTAACGACCGTTTGCTATGTTGCCTTCGTTAGATACCCTAGGGAGTGTGCCCATATGTATCCGAGGAGTGTGCCTCTAACAACCATAGCCATGCTCAGATAATTAGTTCACGCCCGTCCTTACGGCCCGGTGTGAGGTTTCCCACCTAATAGCGCTATCAACTAATCACCCCCATTGCCCTCCAGGCAATAACCAAAACCGATTAAGTTATTTACCCAATGTTTTCCCTTCCAAATGTTTACCAGTTGTCCCAAACCACCGGGACGCATGCTAGAGAAAAGTGCAGTGAACTCACCTTAGTTTTGCTCGGTATGATTAATTACTTGTTCAAGTTGCACAAACCAATCCTACCATGGTTACCACTAAAAATCAGTTTCATACACGAGTAGTTCACACATTATCACACATACGCTAATAATTTTGTACACCGCAGTCATGCTTCATATTCTACAATCCACATACTGTTCACATATAACTCACATACATTAATAAATAATCAAGTCCTCAATATACCAACATGCAACAGTTCGATCAGTGTTCACTTAATTCATGATTCACATAGTGTCATTCACAGTGTATTCTAATATAACTATCCAATAACACACTTAACTGAGTTAACAAGGTTAACGGGATTGTCATACATAACAGAATTACATTTTTACAAAGTTACATGCATACTTAACAGTGTTGCAACTTTAATTAACAAAGTTAATTATATCCCCAAGAGACTAGCCGTGTTATCATATGTAACTTAATTAATAAAGCTAACAAAATAAACACTTGGGCCGAACCATTTTGGGCCGACAATTATAATCATCCAAAGGATCCCACTGGACCGATTTCTTCAATGGTTGACACTCATTGGGCCGCTAACTTGTATGTTGACTAATGGATTTATCAAAACACATGATGGCCTGTCAAAGCATTACCCTCAACATCAAGTCTTGGGCTTGTCAACTATGCATGTGATACATTCTGGTAACCACAGTCGATGATTACAGCAATCATACATTCAAGATAATTATCAAGTTTTATTTATTCTTTTTCGATGCTCATATATAAGCAGCAAATCTGATCATTAAGTTATTACTATCCTTTATCTTAACACTATAAAATCATCCTATCAACATTACGAACGTGCATGACCAGGTTGTACCCTAGGCTTGCGCAGCTGTACATTCATGACAACCCAGATCTTACGATCATTATTATTTAAAGCCACTAACATACATCATCATCGTTATCCAAATAACTAACACATACAACCTTCATTCATATTTACGCAAGCACGGAACCGTTGCTCTAATCATCACATATGATCAGTATCATTAAACGTGTTCGCTAACACACCTCCCTAAATCATATTTAATCCGTCGCACCTTTATTACAATCAAGCATCAAGATTAAACGTATAAATTGTTGCACCCCTACTAATATTCGATCCCCCAATATCAACACAGCTCCTAACCAGACCAATTCCGACCTTTTACTTACACATACTCATGCAATCGAACATATAATCACATTCATAAAATCATCATAACGAGTTCTCTAACACAAGTATATTACTATCATAAACGATTCGACCAGTACATCACACTAATCGGTTCCGAATTCCGCGATTATCATCACCAAATAACAATCATCAATCACGTTTAATCACACATATAAACAATATCGTGTAAACATACTAACCAAGGTTCGCCCGAAAGAGGTGATGTCTCGCTGATGAGGGGGGGGGTCTCCTGTTGTCGTGCGTCGCAAGTCAGGGAGTAGGGACGTAGGGTTTATTTTTGAGGATACGTGCACATATATAATACATATAAAGGGCGGTTCATGTTATAGGGCTGTAGGGTGTTATTGTGGGCCGAGGTATTCACACAAGGAAAGGAAAAGTAGCAACATCAAATATGTATTGGATGTTAACTGTACGCACATGGGGGGGTTCTATGTCCGTATGCAGTATTGATGGGGGTAGGGTTTGCAAGAGTTGTGAGGTCTTATGCACATAATGTACGTAGATAATGGGGAAGGGAGGTGGGCTTGGTTTGGTTCTGGTCCAATAAACAATCATCCATGTGCAGCCCACTTAATGAAATAAATCAAAGTAATAGTGTTTAGTGATTTAATAAGCTTATGCCGGCCCATGTGCTGAATAATTAATAAGTTTATAAATATCAATTTGCATGACATATGATTAGTGATTTAATAATAGTGTTTACCCGATCCATGACTAACAAAGATATCCACAAAGATATCCTAAGTGTATGCGTGTGCCAAGATGTCCACATGCGACCCAAATGTAACGTGAGTGCGGTTTGAAACATAAATTCGATATAGACGGCCCAAAAGCATAATCGGCCCAATCGTCTACCAAGTTTAATATGAGAGGGAAACGTTGGAAAGGAATAATGAGAAATTAAGATCACGAACGAACTGGCACAAACCTTGAAAGTCCGGGTTGTCACATCATCCCCAACTTAAAAGAAATTTCGTCCCGAAATTTAGCAAACAGTCACTGAGGAAACTAGTTTTGTTAAGCGTTTTTGCGGGGTGTCACATCATCCCCAACTTGAAAGAATTTTCGTCCCGAAAATTGATCTAAAACAATGGCTTGAAGTGAGTTCCGACGAACTCGATCTATAGATACTTTACAACGCCTGGGGGCTAATCTTGTGATCGGTGGAAATCATGGTATGGTTGTTAGCGTTTTGTTATATCAGTTGCCAATCAAGGAAACAGGGAATTAATGAGGTTCGTACAAAGAGTCGAGCGAAACAGGGGTCCATTAAACATCCGAAGGATTTGTCCAGCAAATTTGTTGTCTAGAAGTAATTCCCAGTAGTGGTGCATGGCGGCATGGCACAACAGGGAGGTTTGCCACATTGCGGTCGCGCGAGTGTATCATTTGTCCAAAACAGAGTTTGGTGGGTAAAGATTAGTGTTGCAAAACGACAAACGCGTGTAACTGGGACTCTGAATTAAGCCATCATGGTATATCGCTGTATCATCGGTACTCTCGGATAGAAGTGATGCTCCGCGTGTTGTAGGGTTGGGTTTCAAAAGCTGAAAGGACGTTTCCCCGATTTTATTTCTCAGGAATTCACAGCTCCCCGCTATGCTAAGGAGGTTGAAGTTGCGAAACCTTCGAAAGTCCTATGATGAAGCTGTGATAGTGTCCAGCGAATCCAAGGGATTGCTGTACCCCAGAAGGAAATCGGGATTTGCATAAGGTCAATTCTAATATTCCACCTAACAATGTGGAGGTAAACCAGGTAACTCTTTGGAAGACATGCCAAAAATTTCACGAATAACATGAAGATACCCTATCTTCCTTTCTTAAAGTGGCGAATCGGTGATAAGAGCTAGTACAGCAGAGTAGCCCTTCCGCAGACACTTCTGGGCTCTCGCGACTGAGACGATGCCAACAATGGCACCACTACGTTGATCTTAAACTAATAAGAATTCCCCACTGGGGAGAGGGATACGCACGATTTTCTTTTTGCAAAGAATTTCTGCTTGATACATAGATAACCAAGTCCATGTCAACGACCACGTCAAAACTTACAAGAGTATTGGGAAGTAGGTCAATGTCGAACACTTGACCCACGAGATCAGGTTTATAACCAAAGAGAACATGAGAAGCTTCTATCGATTTACTATCAGTTAATTCTACTACATGCGTATTTACAAGAAAGGTGGGAGTCAGTCCTAACTGACGACTGAACCCTAAGGCACATAACCCCAATCGAAACGAGAGTCAAATAAAGCAGGTTGACCTAGAACGAAGGAAGTAAGACGCACAGGTAAGATTCGAGTATATGACACAAGGATAGAAAATAATTGGCACGTATCGTACCAGCCTGGTAAGCTGCTAGGGCTTCAGCTACACGAGTGTTGATCAAGTCAGTTAATTCGGCCTGGGTCATAGCAATGTGACCACGTCCACCACCTTGGCCTCCTCCACGTCCACTCATGGTTCTAATAAGAGAAGGGAACAATCTTAAGGGTCGAAATGAGGTAAAAGTCGAGTATCACATTGAGATCTACAAACTACCAAGTTTACACACAATAGGGCAGAACCCTTCTCACGCTCGTTAAGCCTCACTGGGACTTGCATGCACCTCGCGTTATTATTATGTGTGCACCCATAATAATAAGGCGATTTGCATGCTTATCTCAGTGCCTCTTAACTTGCGCTAAAAGGTTCCCCACATTCAAATAGCATGCGAAAAGTTCTATAGGATCAAGAATCACAATTGTCAAAGGAAAGTGTCACGCTAGCAGTTCACATAACAGGAGTTGGTAATGTAAGGGCTCATGCAGTTGTGCCAAGTGTGCATTCGCGTGTAATGTTATACATAAGTGTACACTAGATATACTATGCAATAGTAAATGAGAAACGAACCTTGCAGTCTGGAGCCGAGTGTCATGGTCGATTTCGGTACTGTTCGGTTATAGTCTGGTTTCATGAAAACGTTTTAAAACCAAGTTCACTATAACCAATGGCTCTGATACCAAACAGTCACACCCCCAAATTACCACATAGGGAGTGTCCCTGTTAGGCGTGTGACATACCAATAACGAGCCACCAATTACATTGAACCCATACAAGTTATAATTAAAATCCCCATTATTAATAAAAACATCTTCAACAAGTTTTAAACGAAAATCAATAAGTTCAGCGGAAGCAAATAGTAAACCAAGTTAAACTGTTTCAAAACCAAAGTATAGTTTCATGAAATCATTCGCATAAATCCTCCCAGTCGACCCATGACCACTCCAGCTACTCCAGACAGCAAGTTCCCCAAATCCAAGATACCTAACAACCTGCGAGCATGCAACAAGTGTGTCAGACAACGCTGGTGAGTTCAAGGTTTCGTTAACGTGTTGTGTTACCAGATATATGTTAATGCGATTCAATGTTGTGTTACGATGTTGCTCATGTTAGATACCCTAGGGAGTGTGCCCATAAGTATCCGGGGAGTGGGTACTCCTTAACGACCGTTTGCTATGTTGCCTTCGTTAGATACCCTAGGGAGTGTGCCCATATGTATCCGAGGAGTGTGCCTCTAACAACCATAGCCATGCTCAGATAATTAGTTCACGCCCGTCCTTACGGCCCGGTGTGAGGTTTCCCACCTAATAGCGCTATCAACTAATCACCCCCATTGCCCTCCAGGCAATAACCAAAACCGATTAAGTTATTTACCCAATGTTTTCCCTTCCAAATGTTTACCAGTTGTCCCAAACCACCGGGACGCATGCTAGAGAAAAGTGCAGTGAACTCACCTTAGTTTTGCTCGGTATGATTAATTACTTGTTCAAGTTGCACAAACCAATCCTACCATGGTTACCACTAAAAATCAGTTTCATACACGAGTAGTTCACACATTATCACACATACGCTAACAATTTTGTACACCGCAGTCATGCTTCATATTCTACAATCCACATACTGTTCACATATAACTCACATACATTAATAAATAATCAAGTCCTCAATATACCAACATGCAACAGTTCGATCAGTGTTCACTTAATTCATGATTCACATAGTGTCATTCACAGTGTATTCTAATATAACTATCCAATAACACACTTAACTGAGTTAACAAGGTTAACGGGATTGTCATACATAACAGAATTACATTTTTACAAAGTTACATGCATACTTAACAGTGTTGCAACTTTAATTAACAAAGTTAATTATATCCCCAAGAGACTAGCCGTGTTATCATATGTAACTTAATTAATAAAGCTAACAAAATAAACACTTGGGCCGAACCATTTTGGGCCGACAATTATAATCATCCAAAGGATCCCACTGGACCGATTTCTTCAATGGTTGACACTCATTGGGCCGCTAACTTGTATGTTGACTAATGGATTTATCAAAACACATGATGGCCTGTCAAAGCATTACCCTCAACATCAAGTCTTGGGCTTGTCAACTATGCATGTGATACATTCTGGTAACCACAGTCGATGATCACAGCAATCATACATTCAAGATAATTATCAAGTTTTATTTATCTTTTTCGATGCTCATATATAAGCAGCAAATCTGATCATTAAGTTATTACTATCCTTTATCTTAACACTATAAAATCATCCTATCAACATTACGAACGTGCATGACCAGGTTGTACCCTAGGCTTGCGCAGCTGTACATTCATGACAACCCAGATCTTACGATCATTATTATTTAAAGCCACTAACATACATCATCATCGTTATCCAAATAACTAACACATACAACCTTCATTCATATTTACGCAAGCACGGAACCGTTGCTCTAATCATCACATATGATCAGTATCATTAAACGTGTTCGCTAACACACCTCCCTAAATCATATTTAATCCGTCGCACCTTTATTACAATCAAGCATCAAGATTAAACGTATAAATTGTTGCACCCCTACTAATATTCGATCCCCCTATATCAACACAGCTCCTAACCAGACCAATTCCGACCTTTTACTTACACATACTCATGCAATCGAACATATAATCACATTCATAAAATCATCATAACGAGTTCTCTAACACAAGTATATTACTATCATACACGATTCGACCAGTACATCACACTAATCGGTTCCGAATTCCGCGATTATCATCACCAAATAACAATCATCAATCACGTTTAATCACACATATAAACAATATCGTGTAAACATACTAACCAAGGTTCGCCCGAAAGAGGTGATGTCTCGCTGATGAGGGGGGGGTCTCCTGTTGTCGTGCGTCGCAAGTCAGGGAGTAGGGACGTAGGGTTTATTTTTGAGGATACGTGCACATATATAATACATATAAAGGGCGGTTCATGTGATAGGGCTGTAGGGTGTTATTGTGGGCCGAGGTATTCACACAAGGAAAGGAAAAGTAGCAACATCAAATATGTATTGGATGTTAACTGTACGCACATGGGGGGGGTTCTATGTCCGTATGCAGTATTGATGGGGGTAGGGTTTGCAAGAGTTGTGAGGTCTTATGCATATAATGTACGTAGATAATGGGGAAGGGAGGTGGGCTTGGTTTGGTTCTGGTCCAATAAACAATCATCCATGTGCAGCCCACTTAATGAAATAAATCAAAGTAATAGTGTTTAGTGATTTAATAAGCTTATGCCGGCCCATGTGCTGAATAATTAATAAGTTTATAAATATCAATTTGCATGACATATGATTAGTGATTTAATAATAGTGTTTACCCGATCCATGACTAACAAAGATATCCACAAAGATATCCTAAGTGTATGCGTGTGCCAAGATGTCCACATGCGACCCAAATGTAACGTGAGTGCGGTTTGAAACATAAATTCGATATAGACGGCCCAAAAGCATAATCGGCCCAATCGTCTACCAAGTTTAATATGAGAGGGAAACGTTGGAAAGGAATAATGAGAAATTAAGATCACGAACGAACTGGCACAAACCTTGAAAGTCCGGGTTGTCACATCATCCCCAACTTAAAAGAAATTTCGTCCCGAAATTTAGCAAACAGTCACTGAGGAAACTAGTTTTGTTAAGCGTTTTTGCGGGGTGTCACAGTCATATTCATTCATGACAGAATTAAACGAGTTGAAACCGTTTAGACATTAACTCAATAGTGGTTGACTAGTTTGACTTGTTCCCCGTGCGCGTAGGCGAACCCGCGCCAAGGCTATTGTCCGACAAGCACTTTGTGCCGTGCCACGTAAAGTCCGGGTACCCGCGCTATTCGGAAGCCGCAGGTCCTGCGCCTTCCAGACTCGCGTGCAAACTGCTCATTTGTCGTAGCCAATGACAGACGCATAAGGAACTTGCCATGCGCCTATGCCACCCAAGGTACGCCATATGCTTAGTTGCCACCCGCCATGTACTTGGACCACACACTCATGGACAAAAATACAAAGGCAGTGTGTGAAGGCTAAAGTGTGCCACATTGTAGCGCGCCCATAGCTCCCGCCATGCACGAGTGCGAGTAAGGGTGAAGTCCTCCTCCTTATAAACCACAACAAGTCATCCCACCTGTGTGGGAAAAGTTGACAAAGCTTAATCCATCTTCTCATTTTTATTTGTTCCAAACATCAACTTCAAGCTTCGAAATCTCATTCATCTTAGCTCCATTTTAGACATAATTTGGTTCGTTATGAAGCTTTCATAACGTAGAACACAAATCCATAAATAATTATTTATACAACACATATTATTATTGATGTCCAAAATATTTAGGAAAAAACTCATTTTTACTAAAATTTCCTTGTACACCCCAATATATAGTTTTGTTTTTAATTTTTATACCTTAAAAAATAAATTTCTTAACGCCTTTTTGTGTTAATTCCAGCCTTTTAAGGTTTTTATCCCTATGAATTTCAATCCATATATTTTTTCTTGCCATTCAGTCCCGAATTAAGGAATTTGCTTACATGGGGTTAGAATTTTTTTTTTTTTTTTTTTTTTTTATAATTGACTTTCACTATATATTAAGAATTTCGGTCTGGATTGGGTCTAGTCATATAAAAAAAGAAAAAGAAAAATCGGACTAAATTTTATATACATAATATACCAAATAATCAACGAACTAATTATACTAAATTAGTTATGAACTAAATTGTGTTGATAGACAAGGTTTTTTCAACATTGAACTTATCACTAAAAGAGCTGAAGTGGGGGCTGGAAACAATGTGAGTTTTCGGGTAGACAGTTGGTTAGGAGAAGGTGCATGATAGGCTCTCCACACTGTATACCTTAGCAAAAAACAAGAGAAGCTCAGTGGCGGAGTGCGTAAACAAAATGGAAGCTGGAAGTGTTTGGGCTTGGGCTTGGGCTTGGGCTTGGGCCTGGGTATGTGGGCCCAAGAGCACGCTGGAATGGATCCAACTTGCGGATAATTTAACGAGTTTCAGTTTAATAGAAGGGTCGAAGAGATAAAATCGAGTTCGTATCTATGGGAGAACAAAACTAAAGAATCTAGAATGGGAGAGATAGCGTGATTTCAATATTAGAGATGTAATCATGTAACATTGATTTGATAGACACCTGGGCATAAAAAAAAAACCCAACACAATGAAACAAATTGTTGGCTCTGCCTCTTGAAGTTCTTTCAATACGAAGAAGCTTGATCCCATGAACTGGCTTGAGGCGAACACTTTCGGCTAAGAAGCCAAAATGAGTGTTTTATATGACCTAAAAGATGAGTCTTAAATGGATCCTATGGACAATGTAGTTGATGGGTTTACGAATAAGGTTTGAATAAACGATCTCATAAATGGAACAAACAGTCATTTTTAAAGGAATAATGGGATGATCTTCATATTTCATATTCTAGAAAATGACTTTACAAATTAAATTAAAATTCACTAACAATAAAACCGTTTTAATATGTTTCACAATATTTTTATTCATGGAAAGTAAATAAACTTTTTCCTTTTTGACTGATGAACTACCGCAATTATTTTCTAAAGATATAAACTTACCAAAAATATCTCCGAGCCTGACTGATGAACTACCAAATTGTTACAAGTTTCTTGACATCGCCTTGTTAAAAATACAAATTGAGCCGAGTTTAAATTATGGGTTTGACTATAAAATTAAGGGTGTTAAAAGGGGTTGTGTTAGTTGGATGACCCGTCCAACCTGATCCGAATCTGGGAAATTTACACGAACCCAACCCAAAATGGTGTTAGATAGATGAACCCGAATACGACACGAATATTCACGGGTTAACCCGAATACGACCCGCTTAACAATATTTTATTTGTTTGATTTTTTTTTGCATATTAATATTTTAAAACATATTTTTACAAAAATAAAAATCTATATAAAATAATAACATTTTATTTATAAATTCTTATGTTAAATTCTTTTTTAATATAGTTATTGCATAAAGTACACAACCAATTTAACTTATAACATAAAAAAATATTTTGAAAAATTAAAATTTAATATAAATGGAATAACCCGCCAACCTGCCAGGTCCAACACGAACCCGACCTATCTAAACGGGTTCGCGAGTTCAACCTGAATCCGACCCGAATCCGTTTTGACTAAATCCAAATCCGCAAATTTCATGTTAGGTTCGTGTCATATCAAAAATTCACATCCCTATATAAAATTAAATCTGTTCCATAAATGAGACTGCAAACGAACCCAAGTTTCCACTTATCACGGTTTAGCGGACTTTTAAACCTAAAAAATTCTATCATTTATCTAATTTTTATTTAGTGTATTAAGTATATATTTCATTAACAATTACTATTATAAATAAAGCTATGATAAAATAACAAAATTATACACATTAGGTTATATATAAACATTACAATTCTAAAATATATAAATTTAATTAAAAAACATATATAAACTATCTAATAAATAAATAATAAAAAAAGCCAAACTCAACATTTTAAAATACAACCCGAAATAAAACAAGCTCGAGCTCCCGTAAGTTAAACAAGCGACGACCGAGCTCATTTAAGCCTCTACATTCTCCAAATCGTAGATTTGCAAATAGTTAAGGGACGGTCCGTATAACTTTATATAATAATATCCAAAGGATCTTTCATTTAACCATCTTTCACAAGGTTTTCGTTAGTCACTACTTCTCCCATTCGTCGCAAACTCGCCGGCTGCCTACAGGTGATTATACCATAACCCTAAAACCCTAAATTAATTCTCTATTTCTCTTCAATTTTCACCAGTTATCAGTTACAAATCCTTAATAACGGTTTCTTTTATTCGATTATACCAAATTTGTACACATTATTCGGGGATTTAATACTCGAATCAATGTTTTTGTGATTTTTTCGTTATTCTTTAATTGGTTTTTATTTTCTGAGTTCTTGAATTTGAATTGTATTTGGATGTTTATTGGTTTTGCTGTATTAGGGTTTAACGATAGCGAATTGGAAATAGGGTAATTGTTTTGATTTTTTTTCTGTTTTGGGATTGAATTTAGGGTTTTGTAATTAAGGGTTTTGTGATTCTTGGTTTGTTGTTTAATTGGAATACTTATTGATTGTAAGTTTATCGTTTTAGGTTTTATGATTAGGGCTTATTGTTTCTGATTCTGATTTTGATTTATCAGTTAGGGTTTCAGTAATTTTGATTTGGGGAAGAACAGTGGTTAGGGTTTTGTTAGGGGTTTTGTTCATGGATTTATAGAAAGTTATTTAACTTAGTTTATAGTCAGTTTTGATGTATTTTAACGTTAGATTTTGTAACACTTTAGGCAAACCCCGCATCAGTTTGACTAGTTTTGTTCGTATGAGAGATACCGGGTCTCGTCTCAAATTTAACCAATGCGTTTTGGGCACACTGCTCGTGGGTTAGTGGACGATATTTGTTAAAGATTTTAACAATGTTAATGTAAAGTTTGTTGTAGGTTTATTGCTTTGTTGTAAATTTGGTATTGATTAGATAAGTGTTTTTAAAAGTCTTGTTCCGGACTTCAGGTTGATATTTGCCTGAAATTTTACTTCTTATTTCAGATTTGTGTTTTCAGTTGCTTGCTTGGCGTGAGAAAACGAGTTTCCTTCGTGTCTAAAGTTACAGACATGGTAAAGATTATATTACCGGGCTCTAAAAAACGGCCCGAACCGCCTGAAACATTGGAGGGTCCACATCAGAAAAAGCAGAAGATGGATACCGGTATTAAGATCGAGTGCAGAAAGATTCTGAAAACGTTAATGGTCCATAAATACGGACCCGTTTTCAATCAACCTGTGGATCCTATAGAGCTTGGCATTCCTGATTATTTCGAGATCATCTCTCATCCTATGGATTTTGGAACAGTATGTAAGAAACTGGAGGATGATCTCTATCCTTTTGCAGAAGCGTTTGCTGCTGATATCAGACTCACTTTTTCCAACGCGATGAGATACAATCCTCCCGCGAACTTTGTTCATTTGATGGCGAAGGAGCTGAATGATATTTTCGGTAGAAGTTGGAGATCTATAGAGGCAAAGGTTAAAAAACAGAGTATAAACGTTGCAGAACAGAGGAAATTGACGAAGAATATTCTAAACACAAACAAGACTCACAATAGTTTACCGACAAAGACATCGCAAAGCAAACCCGTTAAAGAACAAGGTGTTGGTGTTAGTGTTCGTGTTGGTTTACAAGTAAAGAAAACCGAAGATACAAACAGTGTTTTACAAGTAAAGAAAACCGAAGTTACAAAAAGTGTTTTACAAGTAAAGAAAACCGAAGATACAAGCAGTGTTACAACGTCCTCTGAGGTGAAACCTTCAGTATCTAGTGCGGAAAAGGCGAGGCTTAAGAACGAGCTTATGGTAGCGTTAAGAGGTGACTTGAGTGGACCGTTGCGTGGCTTTTTAAGGAAGTACGGGTTGATTTCCTCAAAGAAAGAGAAGATTGAGAGTGTTTTCGGTTCGTTCAATGATAATACGTTATTGGAGTTGAAAAGAGCCCTGAAAGCTTGTTCGGGTACAAATGTAGAAAAGGTAAGTTAAATGACGTCATGCTTGTATGTGGATTATGCTTTTGTATGATTATATTGTTTGATGTGAGTGTTGACTGTTGAATATCATGCAGGGCAAGGACGATTATGTAAAAACACCGCAGTCGAAGGAAGTATCAATAAGGCAGAAACTTGAAGGTGAAGTTAAAATAGTTTTATTTCAATTATGATGATGAAGTGTTCTCTCATCATATCTGTTCTTATTTACAGAAAAATCAAATATTGAATCCCGAATAAGAGCTGCGCGGGCTGCTAAAGAAGCCATACTCCAGAGTGCAAAGTCTGATTTGCAGATGAAACGCGATAGAGAAAGAGAGAGAGTAGAGAAGGTTTTCTTTCTCTTACCAATCTTTAAAAATCTGAATTGAAACTCGTCTGTTTATTAGTTGGATTAAAATCACCTCTGTAATATTTTTTACAAAATCGAAACGGTATTGAGTGATTTTAGTAGAACACCGAAGAAACTTAGTTACAGTAAACAAAACATTCCCTTATTAATTCATTACCTTTATCTGTGTTCAGATGAAACGAACAGTAACGATGGACGACAATCTAGCTGTTCTGATGGAGCTTGAGAAGCTGTGCCAATATTCCGGGATTAAAAACCCGTTGGAGAAACTCGGGCTGCGTTTGAAGGAAGAATATTATTATGGGTACGAGTACATTGATGACGATGAGGATAACGGTGTTATCTTCGATGAGCTAGAAGATGGTGAGATCTTTTGACATAGACTTCTGCTAGAGGTTTACTGTAGTGTTTTTGTACTCTAAACCCAGTATATATATATATATGTTCCATGGGAGTTATATTTGCAAACCACATAAATGGTGATGGTAATAGCATTTGTTACATTAGAGTTTTGCATTTGCATCTCAATTACAACACTCCAGTGGTTTTGCTTTGTAATATTGGGCCCTAGCGCCTCATGATGCATGAGGCGAACGATACTTTTGGGAAGAAGCATAAGGGCACGGTGATCCATTGATATGGTGGCGAGGTGGCACACGTTATCCCCTTGTATGGTGGTGAGGCGGCAACTTATGGCTGAGGCGGCGCCTTCTACAAATTAGACCGACACCAGCATGGTTTTAAAAAACGGTTGAGGCGTGCGCCTCGAGGCGAAATGCCCAAAAAACGATTCTAAGGCGCCTTAGGGGGTTTCTATTGTACGTGCACCTCAGAGGGGTGAGGCGCTAAAACGGTTGCTTGCGCCTCAAGGGTTTCTGATATTTGTTATTGACTTTTTGTGTTGATTTCAGGCAATTAATGTCTTTTTATGTATGTTTTTGATGTATTTAGTTAGTATTATTCAGGGCCGGCTTTGGGCCCGGCAAACCCGTGCCGACGCCCGAGGCCCAAAATTTTAAAGGGCCCGAAAAGTTTTTATAAGCTTGTATATATTTATTAAATTATATATTTGGTATATTCATCCGTTTAATATGCTAAAAAATATTGGTGGTCTAGTGGCAAAAACCATCTTAAAATAATGCAAAGGTCTCAAGTTTGAGTCTTTGCTCATCACTAATTTTTTATTTTTGTAATTCATTTACCCTTAACCATAATTTTGGGCCTAATTCTTTTCGTCGCCCGAGGCCTAAATATTTTCAATAGTTTTTGGGGACGGCTCTGGTATTATTATTTCTATAAGATATGTAATTTATATATATATTTTTAATTCCGTCTCGGGCTTACGCCTCGTGAGGCGAAGGAAAAACGTCTCGAAACTCGTTTCCGTTTTTTTAACCCTTTGGACACCGGAAACTTTAATAGCAAATTATAACATAACGATGTCGTATACATAGATTTTTGAAATGCAACTGGATATTCTATCAGAAACCAAAAGGCAACTTTTTCGATTGGATTGGTAGAGGAGGTGTTAAAAATGTGTTTTTTTTCTTTCATCTGTTTTCTATATCTATTTCTTGTTGTAACATTTATTATTATTTTTTAAATAAAAAATGTTCCTTTTATTCTTTTTTACCCAAAGCTGTAACTTTTATATGATTTAAGTATATGACACTTTACAATTCTTTACTTTTATACCCCGTTTGCGGTATATTCATATAATGTATATATGTGTGGACGTTCGGGGGCAAAAGTGAAAGTGCACTTATTTTAACGTTATTTTACTAATTTCGTGAAAATAACGTTAAAAGAGGGGATGATTAATCACACATCATGTGGTGGTGTTGATAGTCGAAAGACAAGGGGGTACATGCACTAATCGGCGTTTATCTCAATTGCTGAGTGTTATGTGCCTTATGTCCAAGGCTTGATGCAAACTACTATCGAGCCGGGGGTCTGATTGGAAGCAGCCTCTCTATTCTTACGGGGTAGAGGTAAGTCTGTCTACATCTTACACTCCTCATACCCTACCTTATTCATTTGCCCATTTTCCAAACATAAATGAATAAAATCATTTGTAAAATTTTCTTTCATATTATCAATCATTCTGCCTTTTTTTAACAGCAAACGTTCATTATATAAATAAAGTTGACAACTCGGACCAGCAAGACACTGGATAGATAGTTCTTGATATTACACCATATTTTACAATTTATCAATCACACTAAAATTACCCCACGTTGCCCACTCAAGCCAAAATTCAACTTTGCCCTGGAAAGATAAGCTTTTGATTTCCTCAACTAAATTTCTTACCCATGGTTGAGTCCTTTGAAAAAATAAAATTATTTCTCGCACGCCACCACTCAACTTTGCTTGTGTCTTCCTATAGTATGCCAAAAGATGGCTTATATCTCCACCATCGAACAAACCATTTTCAATTATCAACCGCAGCAACGATGAGGACGAAAAACCCAACTGAGAATCAGCGTTCCAACTCCGTCTATCCACCTTGGCTGGGATGGTCACTAGTTGGATCAGTGACAAACATTCAGTCCACGCATCGATCGAAGGACTCGTTTCCATCAACAGTTACAAGCTGTCTCCCGGTTATATAGAGAACGGTACTGGGAGCGATTTGCTTATGCATAGAAGTATTGAATCAATAGGGGTTTAAACTTTAAATACAAAGGGAGAATCCTTTTAAATAGGAAACAAAATAAACAAAAAAAAAAAATATCAACATAAACAAGAAAAGGAGTAAAGTACAATTTCAGTCCCTTGAGTTTACATCTAATCACATACAATCCTCATTTGAAAAGAAACCGCTAATCAAGCCCTTGTGGTTGTCAATTGGAATAAATCAAGTCCTGGTTGAGAACGTCCGTTAGTTGAACGTTGGTTAAATGATCATAATACCCTTGAGGGACTAAAATCGCAATAGAGAATGTTCATCTTCTTTTCTTTTCAAGTCTCTACAACACACAAACGCATTCACCACCATCTCTATTCCCCCAAAATCTTCCCCTAACCGTATCAAAACCCATATCAGTTGACAAAATCTGCAATACCGTTGCATCCATTATTGAAATTAAAACAAGACTGCACAATTCTACTTGTCTCAATAATTTCTATTATCACCTCTGTTTCACTACACACACATATTTAACCTAACATCTAACCAATTAAAACTCTTCACCATACCAAATCACACTCGTATAACCAAACACATTCAAATCACAACAAAATTTCACAAAACTAAATAAACTTTCAAATACATAAACAATAAACACGATGCACCTTAAAATTATAACAATAAACTTCTCAATCATCACCATTAGAGCTTCAAACTAACTTCAAACTGCACATAACTCTCTCCAGAACAAATCTACTGGCATTCGGTATGGCAGTCAAAAAAGAGAACCCAAAAAATAAAGTCGTGATATGCCCAACAACATATCGACACGTGTTTTACATCGATCAAAACCTATACCGATGATCGCTCCGATAGTACTAATTGCGCTACCAATGTCGTTTGGTTGGAATCGGTTTTGCTCGCCAAACTTGAGATAGAAAAAAACATTGTATTTTGAATACCACTCCGTTTCCAACATTGGCACCGCTACTGAAGTTGTCCGGTTCGGCTCGTCATGATAAAGAATAAAAAAATCAATTATATTTGACATATTTAGTTTTGACAAAACTTTTTTTTATAAGGTACATAAAAATAAGCATTTATATCAGAATTTTATAAATCATTACATTGTATGATTAGGATAACGAAAAGGTAAATGACGTCAACTAAAAAACTAAATGTGAAGTAGCGATGATAACATGTATATTTGTGTTTAATTTACTTGTACATTACAATTCATAACTTGATTTATATCGAGACATGGGTAAATATATGCACGTTGCAATGACATATTTAGAATTTTATAAACCCCTGTATCTTAAAAGTTATAAAAGAAAAACAAGATATGCTCAAAGATAGTTATAAATAATAAAATAATAAAAATTAGGCAAATTGGAAATAAATAATCCCAACTCACTGTTATTGGCCAATAATAATCCCAACTTATTTAATTACCAATAATAATCCGAACTATTCACTTTTGTTTGTAAAATACTCCACGTTAAAAAATCACTAACTAGGTTAAAATGTTGTTGATGTGGCTTAGCATGTGTGGACTGACGTGGCTGGAAAAAGGACACATTACATAATAAAACATGTCAAAATAACCAATACATTGATAATGCAATACATACAACTGCCAAAAAACATGATTTCTTTGAAGGCTTTCTTAATCTCCGATTTTCTTCTTCTAACACCCTCTTCTCTATTGCGACTCTTGCATTCTTATCTCAGACACCCCACAGTTGAATTCACTTGCTAATACAACATCCATGTTTCCACACAAAGATTTTGCAATCAGATCCAGTGGCGGATCTAGGATTCCGACCAAGCGGGAACGTTTTATAAATAAACGGTAACGAAATCGAAAAAACGTCAAATTTTTCTAAAATTTACACTAAAAATGTCAAAAATTTTCCGACCAAGCGGTAGCGGAGGCTACCCCTTGATACACTATACATCCGCCCCTGATCAGATCGCTGAAATGAACAACCAATTAAAAACAACCGGTTAAATTTCGAGAAAGTGATGAAATCAAATTGCCAATCAGAATTAATAACTTACAGGCCATAGAGGGCATCCGTAAAACTCTTCACCTTGCTTTGAGCTTTGATTTCCAGCCACCCTACGAATTGCAAGCAATTTATGATTACAATAAACATTACCATCGGTGCCAAGTTTAAAAATTTTGGGGTTTTGTGAACGAATTAAAGGAGATGAAGAGTTTGAGCTCATTGGGGATCGACTGAATTTGCCCAATTTGTAGAATTAGGGTTTTGAAGGAGAGTGCGATTGTGGGGGCAAATGAGGCTTATAATCATTTTATACACAGGTAAGATGTTAACCAGCCACGTCAGTCAACACATTTTAAGCCACATCAGCAATATTTTAACCTAGTTAGTGTTTTTTTTAACGTGAGAGTATTTTACAAACAAAAGTGAATAGTTCGGATTATTATTGGTGATTAAATGAGTTGGGATTATTATTGGCCAATAACAATGAGTTGGGATTATTTATTTCCAAATTGCCTAAAAATTAACAAATAATAATTTGCCAATTATTCAACAAAACTAATAATATATAAATAAATTATAAGAAAACACCCTTAATATTATTCATTAAGAAAAGCTCAGCTGCTTGCTACTGTAGTTGCAAGTTTTGTTTTAGTAGATATATATAATATAATATAATCTATCTATAGTTTATATAAAAGGAGAAAATGCATTGACATAAGAAAAGCTGATGTGGTAGCCATAGAGGCTGTCCAACAATGCCTTTCTTATGTCATTATTGCAACATAAAGCTTAATATATAAAATCACTTTAATTTTCAAACCTCTGCCCCACATTCAAATTTCAAAGGTCTGGCCCACATTCAAATTTCAAAGTTCTGCCCACATACAAAAGGGCAAAGCTCTATAGACACTTCAAACCTCTGCCATCAAAACCTCTGCCCATATTCAGAATTCAAAATCCTGGCTCCAGATTCAAAATTCAAACCATATACATATATAAGATACATGATTCTGGCTCCACTTTCAAAATTCAATCCATCTCTCTCTCAAATCCCGATCCTTCCATCAGTCCACAAGAAATTTCACCTTTTGTGATCCATGGTTGATTAAACAGCGATAACAATACGTACAGGTTGTTGATCCATGGTTGATTAAACGGCAATAACAATACGTACATGGTTGATTAAACGGCGATAACAATACGTACAGTCAACAAGAAATTTCACCTTCCATATGTGCAAGGTTATAAATAATCAACTGGATGTAAGTGATTTTGATGAATTTTGCAATGATTTGGATTGTTTGATCATGTTTTTCCCTCTCCTCTTCCTTTCAAATCAGGTAACAACCTCAATTCTTCCTTCAACTGTTGCTTCTATTTTTCAAATTCAGTGTTCAGACAATCACTTCCATATGTGCAAGGTTATAGATAATCAACTGGATGTAAGTGATTTTGATGAATTTTGTAGTGATTTGGATTGTTTAATCATGTTTTTAGGGTTTAGATACACCTTAGAGACTAATCTGTTTGTATGAATTTGAATGCTGTTTGTGGGGATTTCAAGTTGTAAGCATGCTGTTTGATTCGATTTCAAGTTTCAATTTGGTACTTTCGATGAATTTGAAGGCACAAGTAGATATTGACTTTGTATTTCAGTCGTCTTGGACGTATTATTCATCTCTGCATATATGCACTTCACACTTTTATCGCTCTCACATATTCTAATGTTTGTTCAAGATTGATGGAGAACTACAAAAGCTTAAAAAGGATGTTGTTTCACAAGACAAAAAGCATAGGAAAACACTTGGTGAGGTAACTTATTCGTCTCATTTTATTGAAATCTAATACTAATGGTTCATATATATCTAGCATTTTACAAGTGTGCAATACATGCTAAGATGAATCTTAAGCATACCTAATGCCCTAATGGTTGAATTTTTAATCACAGTTTGACAATATTAATCCATTTAGGATTATTTTATTTTCACAAGGTCTTGACTATATCTCATTTTTCAGCTAGAGAAGCGTTTAGATGGAATATTTAGTAGTTTTGCAAGACTGGACTCACGTATCTCAAGCGTTGGACAGACAACTTCCAAGATTGGGGATCATTTGCAGGTCAAGTTTTACTAATGTTCCATTTAAAATCTGAGTTAGACACTACCATTTTCATGTGATCTTAGTTAGACATTGAGTGCAATACTCCTTCACAAGATCCTGACTATATCTCCTTTTTCAGCTAGAGAAGCATTTAGATGAATATTTAGTAGTTTTGCAAGACTGGTAAGGTATATATAGAGATATATTTAGGGTTTGTAATTTCAGCTCCTAGAAAACAATCATGGATCGAATCAGGCCAAAGTCTTTTAAGCCTTTACCGATGCCAATAAGCAAAGGATTGAAAACACAACATGTAGTTAAAGAAAGTTGTGTCATGACAGATAACTGGTAAATGAATGGGTGAAAAGGCCATTGTTGGTAATAATTAATCTAATGGTGTCTCACAAGGTTCAGTTAGATTCCATGAAACCTTATTTGAATATTTGAAATGGAATTAAGTAAGCTCAATCCTAGACACAAAACAACTGAGACCTAATTCAAAATTTTGATTTCATGATACCAGACAAGATCTAACTGAACTATGGTCAACCGTGCCACATTTTGTGCACAGTTGTGCGTAAGAATGTGTTTAATTTGATTTATATGTGTTCTTTTTTTTGTGATTAAGAATTCTATGTGCATTTAAGTAGAAATACTAATGTAACACATCTGTCATAAAAACCACTTTTATATTGTGATTAGCTGACGAGTAAACGTTTTATGATGCAGAAGCATAGTGACGTTATTAAGATCGATGTTCAATGTATGGTGGAAGGTGATGTTGCTCTAGAGTGTCTATATCTAGACGTTGATTCCGAAAGAGAAGTTATGATGTTTCGTATAATGTTTAATAGCGCCTTTATCAGATCCAATATTTTGATATACGGTTCGGGCTTATAAACTGTCTTGAGTTGTGCTTGTAGGCTATTGGAGACAACTGTCGACAACTTGAGTCGATAAATCTTGGTAGGTGTCCGCGAGTTGATGACGCTGGCATGATGAGTTTAGTTTACGGGTGTCCTGATCTCCATGATGTTGACTTGGGTCACTGTTTCGCGATAACATGTAACTTTTTTCATATAGTTGACTTTCGAATGTCAAAGCTGATATAATATTAAAATATATAATTTGAAACATGCAGATGAGAATGTGATAGCTTTGGCAAACAATTGCTTACATCTGAGGTCTCTTAATCTATACGGCTGTGAAAGTATCATGGATCGGGCAATGTACGCTTTGGCCCATAGCCGAGTAAAAAACAAAGATGAAGTATTATGGGAATTGGTTAGAACCCGAGGTGAGGAAGAAGGCCTCATGAACCTCAACATTAGTTTCTGCAAGGCTGTAATGTCACATGCAGTTCAAGATCTCTGTCGTTTGTTTCGTGCACTTCATACGTGCAAAAACAGGTCTGCAAGGCTAATCTGTATGATGATGATGTTGAGGATCTTGAGATGTTGCTCGAGGCCTATTTTATGCAGCTTGATGGGACCCGTAACAAAATCTTATCTGTGAGTATTTTTTTTCTTCTTGCAAGTTATATTTTACTGTTTCTTATATATATCATATGATATAATCTGTATTATTATTTTTGTGAAATACAGGTTCATGAGTACATCGATGACACAGAGGACTATGTGAACATCCAACTGGACAACCAGCATAACGAGCTTATTCAACTTCAACTGACATTAACGATCGCGCCATTTGCTATAGCCTTTGAGACCCTGGTGGCGGGATTATTTGGAATGAAATCCCGTGTGATTTGTATTATAGAGAAGGCATATTCGAGCCTTTCGTTGGAGCCATTACAGTCGCGTCTATCATGCTTTTTCTGATTGTGCTTGGATACGCTAGATGGAAGAAGCTGCCCGGTTCATAAAATAAGAAAACAAACCCCTCTCCAAATTAAATAATTATGCTGAATTTTTGGGAAAATATTTGGGTTTGGATTTTTGTATGTTGATACATTACTTATTATCATGATGTATTCTGTTTGATTAACAGATGATAATGATAATGATAATGATAATGATAATGCTTATTCCAACTGGATCTGGTTGGGTTTGCTTTTTATACTTTCTAATACTCTTTTCAATTTTTGCTTCTATTAATGTAGTTTTGAGTATATGCTCGTAGGAGCAATGTGTGCTTTCATGATATTGTTATAGTGTGGATTTCATATTTCTCTTCATGTCTCCCTTGACTTTTTCCTTGTGAAAAATAGCCATTTTTGTAAAAACATAATAACTATTATGCTTAGAATCCTAATAAATCAAACCCAAGCCACACACCTTAAGAGTTGTTCACCCATGATCTTTGCATCTCACAACTAATGGACAAAAGACACTATGAGTTAACCATGTATATACTTAGGATTTTGTAAATATTAAAGTAAGGTTTGTTCATCTATCCTCTTCAGACGCTACCAATAGTTATTGATATGTTGATGGTTAAACAGAGATGTTGGGGTGGATAAACAGAACGATGACTAAAAATAATTTTAGTGGTAGAAAGCTACAAAATTTCAACATGTCCAAAACTTTCCTGGACAGTGGTTTAACAAAACTATTTTGCCCAAAAGCTTCATGTTCATATCCATTGTTTTGGGCTAATTTTTTAAGGCCCAAACCTGAAACAAAAAACTAACTGATAATCAAACCAAACCCATACGTAAAATTAAAAACCAAAATAGACCAGTTTCCAAAATGGTAATGGTAAGTATAGAAATAGCTTTGATTGAAAAAATTTCAAAAATCCTTAAAGTCTGTTCAAAACCACTGTTTTTAAAACTTCTGTTTGGCTAAAAATTCATCCACTGCTGAAAGGTATCCTCTGTTCTCATAACCTCTGTTTATCCTAGGCATTGATATCTATCATCTGATAGACTAAAATCAGCCACTGTTCATAACCTCAGATGTCTATCCACTGATAGACTAAAATCAACCACTCTTCATTCCACTATTCCTAACCTCTGTTGCTTTCCAACAGAGGTTTCCTAACTACTGTCATCCGTTATCCCCAACAGAGGTTGCCACATGGATAGATGTTAGTCATCAGATCTTTGAAACAGATGCCACATCAGCTTTCACTTTTTCACCCTATCAAAACCCATTCCATCCCCAAACAGCGCTTACACTGCCGAAATGTGGTATGCATGGTTTTCTAAATTGCACACGAGTTTTACTACTAGTACTATATGATGAAAGAAAACAATAAAAGGACACTTGTCATTATTCTAGACCATCTACTATTACTTAATTGTAGATAATTATTATTTAATTTAAATTATTAAATTTAATATATGTTTCAAACATTTAAGAAATTACGAATACAATTCCATAAATTATCTTATTATTTATTTATATTAATTACTATGTTATTATTCTAGACCATCTACTCTTACTTAATTGTAGATAATTATTATTTAATTTAAATTATTAAATTTAATATTTGTTTCAAACATTTAAGAAATTACGGACAAAGTTCTATAAATTATTTTATTATTTATTTATATTAATTACTAAGTTATAAATTATATCTTAATAATTGAAACAAATATCGAGCATTTTCATAACGAGAGTGGAAGGAACGATTTTCTTGCTTAATAAATAATTTATTTATTTAATATATTTAAAATAAAAGAAGAATGATAACTACATTTATCGTACTAATAAATTTATCTAAAAACAATCATCCTTTTAAGATGCAACTCAAGTCCATATATATATATTTAAATTTTAAAGTTATACAACTTAATAATTACCGATAATTTATACTTATATAATTAATTTAAATATTATTTTGTAGCTATAAGTTTATCTAATTGGCTAATTTCTATATGCCTAATCTAAACATTTCAACAATATTTCTAGACCTAATAAACTAAGACCACTTTTATTTAAATAAAACTTCGGTTCACGTCGTGAGAAAGTCGATGATACAGTTTGTCTTCTAATTGATGGTTCAAATGTTTTCATATTTATAAACTTGACAAACATCACATATTTTGATCGTACATAAAACAAAATTTTGTTCGGATATCAGAAAAGTGTCTTAAAATATCGTTTTATAATTGTTAAATCTTCGTTATTAACTATTTGATATTTTATTTACTTAACTCGTGTAATACATGGGGTTATAACCTAGTATATAATATATGATATCTATCTACTATAATAAAAGAAAACAACTTTTGGACACGTGTCATTTAATGAAGGTATACTCAAATCTATACTTATCTTATATTAACTAAATAAATTATAAATTAATATTAAATCTTATAATAGTTTAATAAAATATTATTCTCAAATCTAAATTGTTAATTTAATATATTTTTAAAACAAATACCTCTCTTTTCTGCTTATCTTATATTAAATATATAAATAATAAATTAATATTAAATGTTATCCTAATTTATTAAAAATATAATTTTTTATTATTTGGTATACAAAATTATATTTTTTTCAACTCGTGTAAAACGCGGGGTTTTTAAAAATATTTTTTTTATTATTTACTATTCAAAGTTACATTTATATAACCCGTGTAATACACGAAGTTTTTAAAGATATAACTTTTTATCATTTGCTATGTAAAATTAGATTTATTTAACACGTGCAATACACTGGGTTTTTTAAGGATATAATTTTTTTATTATTATTTGGTCGATTTTTCAACTCGATTATACATGAGTTTTTTTAAAGATACGACGATTTTAGTATTTAATATACAAAATTACATTTATTTAATCTGTGTAATGCACATGGTTTTTAAATATATAACTCTGTTTTAGATCTATTCAACACATGTAATATATGGTGTTTTTAAGGATGTAATTTTTTTTATTATTTGGTAGATTTATTCAACCCGATTATACACAGGTTTTTTAAAGATACGACGTTTTTAGTATTTAGTATACAAAATTACATTTATCTAATTTGTGTAATACACATGGTTTTTAAAGATATATTTTTTTTATTATTTGATAAATAAAATTACATTTATTTAACCCGTACAATATACGGACTTCATAAAGATATAACTTTTTTATTATTTAATATATAAAATTACATTTATTCAACCCATGTAATACACGGGGTTCTAACCTAGTATAATATATAACATATAATATTTTCGAAAGTTTATCATAATTTTATTTCAAATTAATTATGTAATAATATACAAAATATGTTCAAACAATAACACACTATCTAGCTAAAGAGATGGATGATGTCGGGGTGGTGGTGGTCATTAGGGTGTAAGGGGTGCTCACCTAAGAGGTGAGTCCCCTCTCTTACGCCCAACCAATCCTCGTGTGCCACGTCAACTCCCCTCTTAAACTCCCCTAACACCCTAAATTGATGGCGGCACTCCCCTCTTAGGTGAATTGGTTTTTTTTTTTAAAAAAAAAAGAAAAAAAAGAAAAGCATTGATTGGTCACTCCCTCTCTCTCTCCTCCCTCTCTCTTCGGTGAGCCGCCACCGGTTCTCTCTCCTCTCTCTACCTCACCGCATGGATGGCGGTGTATCACCGCTCGGCAAAACACCTCCCCGATGGGGATTTCGGTGTGCACCCCGATCCCCCTTAACATGTGCTCACACATAAAGCGTTAAACTGTTGTTATACTGAGACAAGGTCACCACTTGCATGTTATACCACTCCTCTCTCACAAATATTGCTCATTAACAGGTCAAACACTCGATTTGGGGTCAGCATAGGTTTCTTGAACTAACTAAAATTGATTAGCTAACTTATACAAATGTAGACAAGATAACGATTGTAAATAGAACATTTCTATTACAATTTCAGTATACCAAATTATATAGTTGTCCTACTTCTTCCAAGGAAAGGCACCAACACTAGCTAATAAATCCACTAGTTCAACGTTAATAAGTCATATTTTGTGTTACATTAAGTCATTTTTTGTTATAAGAAGTCAATGTTAGGTGTTAATGACTTATGTTGATAATTAGTCCACTAATTTATCCTTAGTGGACCTTATTATGTGTAATGCCACATAAGCCATTTTATGTTAGAACAAGTCATGTTGAGTGTTAATGACTTATGTTTGATGATAAGCTAATTAATCAATTCATTAATAGGCCTTATTATGTGTTAAAGATTTGTATTAGGTTACACTAAATCCGTCGGTGATTTTGTCATCGATGAAAGTTTAGTTTTTAGTAGTGATAGTTTGATTTCTACGGTGAAGTTAATCAAGTTACTGGCTTTTTTTCCAATGCAGGATATTAATGAGGCGTAGGTCGAGTATTAGGCAAAGGTATTGCTTCTTAACGAGTCACCATCTCATCAAGATATAGAAGCTACAAATGGTATACCAATTATTTTCTCAAATGAAACACGAAAAGAAAATACTATGTGGCTTTCAATACACAACATATATCTTTCTTGAGTATATATAATCAACGGAGGAGTTGAGATTAGTTAAGTTTTATCAAGATCTTCATTTTTAATCTTCATTTTCTCGAGAAATGTCTTTCCATTGAGCTTACGTGAGAAGAATTCTTTGAGATATTGTTCCATTACGAGTGTTTTATATAACGGTGGGTTTCCCGTATTTCTTATGAGGCTCTTCGAGGGTCCAACATCTGATTCCAACTTTGGATTGAAGAACATGGCTAAGGACAACCTCTCTTGGGTGGCATTCACAATTGCTCTATGCTCAATGCTGTTACAAACACCATTGCTCAATATCTGCATAACCATAAAGCAATTACTACTAGCTTTAGATCAGAACGTATCTACACTCAACTTGAATGGATTATATATTAATACAATGTTTTAACTTATACGACTTAAAATATTCAAATACGACAACTTGAGTTATATATGCTACTAATTAAAGATATAGGCAACAAATTAGATAAAGTTCAATATATGACCACAAAAGGACAACCACGTAACCTCTAGATAGATTCTCCAATAATTGATGATATTTAACATGTTTCAGATATAAACGTGATTGTCATTTTTATTTATGTCATATCGAGTAATATATACCCACATTTCAAAGTTGCTATAAAAAATAATGCATGCTTCATTTATCTTTCTAACATATACCCACATTTCAAAGTTGCTATAAAAAATAATGCATGCTTATTTTTTTCTAAGTTCTAACTTTATGCTATCCATTTATATGTGAAAGTTGTTCACATGATGTGAAAATAAAGATTTTTATAAGATTAGGTAGTTTAGAAAGAAGAAAAATCACCATAATAAACAATAGCTCTTTATATTCACCAAAATAAACATGGAAAAGTCTAGGTTTTGAAAACAACGCAAAACAAGCAAGTTCAAAGAGTGATACTTGTACGAACCAACTAACTCCTAGCCGCCGTTTAAAAAATATGGTGACGACCAATTAAACCCAAACATGTGACTCAAGTGTCTAAAAAGCCTTCAAAATTTGTAAGACATCTAAACTAGCTGCATGAATGCTTGAATAAAGAGTGGGGTCTAAAAATTTAAATACATATGGAAATAAAAAAAAAAAAAAAAAAGAAGAGAGTCTAAGCAGCCGCCTTCTTGAATGAAGTGTAAAAAATTTAAGGAGACGTCTTCATGAATGAAGAGTCTAAAAAAGAAAAGACTAGATGTCTTACAAAATTTTGGAGCATTTTTAGACGTTTGAGCAAACATGTCTTCGTTTAATTGGTTGTTAGCATGTGTTTCATGGATATATATATTTGTACATCAAAATACCTATTTGCACACAAAACCTTAGCTTTATATATGTCGTGTATAAGTCTATACGCGATGTATATCCACCTTTTTCAATTTCCAAGAGAATCTCTGATATGACGTGAGAATTTGTCCATTTATATACACCACGTATAGGCATATACGCAGCGTATACAAATGGTGGTTTTTTTAAAGATTGTTATACATTATTTATCGTTTTAGCAAACTTTTATAATAAGTAATTTTTAAAAATAGATAAATAAAAAACATTGTTAAGTATTCTATTGTATAATTTAATATAGACCTCGTATAGGCCTATGGATGTAGTATCGTATCATATAGTGTAGTATAAATCTCGTATAAGCCTATACGTGTAATATAATATTGTATCCTATCATATCGTATCGTATCGTATCGTATCGTATCGTATCGTATAGTGTAGTAAAAAAACATTGTTAAGTATTCTATCGTATTATATAATATAGGTCTCGTATAAGCCTATGAATGTAGTATTGTATCATATAATGTAGTATAAATCTCGTATAGGCCTATACGTGTAATATAAAATTGTATCTTACCGTATCGTATTGTATTGTATTGTATCGTATCGTATAGTACAATATAGGTTCCCTATAGGTTTTGTATGTGCCTATAGGCATATACGGGACCTAAACCACACCTATAGGCCTATAAGGGACCTGTACTACACCTATAGGCTTATACGGGTGCTGTATGATATCCTATAATATCGTATCGTAGTGCATCATATAGCGTATAGTATAAGTCTCGCATAGGTTGTAACAACTG
The DNA here is from genome assembly GCF_002127325.2 of Helianthus annuus. NCBI lineage: Eukaryota > Viridiplantae > Streptophyta > Magnoliopsida > Asterales > Asteraceae > Helianthus > Helianthus annuus. The sequence goes on along the minus strand of NC_035447.2, from coordinate 60,170,750 downwards.
TCACTAAAATCCATAATTAGGATGGTAATTAGCTATTAAGGAAACCCTAATTAAGAAACCCAAGTAATTATGCACTAACCCTAAAATTTCCAGAACAATCAGAATCAGGATCAGGGCCCCTAAAACTCAGGGGGGGATAAACCCTAGCCAACGATTATCTTAATAACTATCTGTCAAAATCGAATTTTAAGAAACTGTCGACTCATCCAGCCTACATGCACGAAGGGCTACCCTATGAAGTAGGGTGACCCCTCGCGTAGCGCGACGCCCATGGGGGTACCCCTCGCGCTACGCGACGGGGGTCAAATTTCGTATATAAATAGGGGTGTCTGGGACTTGAATTTGAGAGTTGAAACGACGTAAAACGTCAAAATACACGCTGAGTTATCAGCTATATACTACACAAACACACACAGATCTCGAATCGCTGCCGCAATCAGGGTAATAACTCGATCGCTATTACGATTCAACATCCGATCGATTATAACTATCCAACGATAGTCCAGGTGCTGCTCAATTGAGCTTGTACTTTGATTATTCGTCGTGATTTCGACTTGAATATTAGAGTGCTGTTCGAATTCGGACTATGCTCTGTTATTCGTTGTGAATCTGATTGAATTATCGAGTATTGCACTGATTAATCGTTGTGAAGGTTTAATCTCGTGAATTGACGTAATTGCTGTATTAGTTACTAACCTGTGTGTGTGCATTATGTTAAATTAGGTTTAATCAAGGCTAATCAGTAGGCATTATCTATTTGCTCGTTAATCTGCAATGTGAGTCATTCTCCTTTTTAAATTGTTTTCTCACAGTTTGTGAGTAAGTATTACAATACCTCAAATTATTTTCAAGGTTATAATTACAGGGATTAAGTCTTTGTAATCACCAAATTACAGCTGGTATGTGGGGTATTGTGCACATTACTATTTTTATCACTCTATGTGAGTGAGTATTACTCTATGTGAGTGATTATTACTCTGTGTGAGTAAACCGTCATTATTGGGGCGACGGGACCCAATAGTGGTATGACCACAGTCACAGATCCGGTCGAGTGACAAATACCCATTCTTGATAATTGGTTGATAGAAACATTGTAATCGCTCTTAATACTGTGATTTATAACTAACGGGTCGTTTTAGAAAACAGAATGATTCACTCAGTATTTCCCCGCTGACAAAACCTTTTTCAAACATGTTTCAGGTGATCTGTGTGATCCAGGAAAAGTGCAGTAAAGCACTACAAGCTCAGAGAAGTGGCTCATTGTGAATAAATAAATAAAACATGTTTTGGAAAATAATGATTTCTGTGTGAAATCAACTGATTGTAAATGATGGGATTTTATCCCTAAAAACTTTGTGTAATATATTAAAACGAGCATATTTTTACGGTTAAAAGATCCTGTAATAAAAGACTTCCGCTGCCATTAGATATCACGGGTACCACACTGAAATCTGCTCGCGGACCCCGACTCCGTCCAGGGTGGGTCGGGGGTCGCGACAGAAGGTGGTATCAGAGCTAATAATTAAATTGAGCCACTGATCGAGCCACTGATTAAGCCTATTACGGAATTAAGTATTGGACAAAATACTTAATTCTACTAGTTATTATTCTGTGATTATTTGTTTTATTAACTGATTATTTGATAGTTACAGTATGGGTAAACAAAAGCTGTCTGCCATCTACCACAAACTAGATGTTGCATCTTCTTCTAAAAACCCAGTAAATTTAGAAGAAGGAATCTTTGTCCGCAAGGCAAATTATGAAAATCCTCTTTCCCCAGAGAAAAGGGATTCGATACTTAAAAAGAGTCAGGAGAAAAAGAAACCCCGAACCAAGAGAGTTAGGTTTAACCCAGAAGTTCAAGAATTGGGTAATAGTGCACCTTGGGAAGATAAAATAGACAAGAAATGGGCAAATCTCTATATGCTAGCTACTATAGCAGAAAACACAAATCTCTAAATATCTGATAAGTTGGGCTTAGTAAGAGAAATCACAATCCAGTAAATAAATAAAGTCCTAGTGTGTTTATTTCTGTTATCCTTTGTATAAATTGGTATGCAATAAAACTTCAGTGTTTATTTGTTAAACTTTGTTCCAAAGTTTTAACATTGCATTTTGCATATATGCTATGCAGCATGAATGAGATGTCGGAAGCATTCCAAAATCTCAACTTATATCCAGTGCCTATCGAAGTCTCTCACGACTTTACTGGTTACATTGCTGACATAGAAGAACCTGTGGAATTCCAAACTCCACCGTTGGAAAAAGCTAAACCGAAAAAGAAGAGAAGATACGTAGGGTGGAGGAAAGTACGCCGTAGGAAACCTGCCACTAGGAGACTCCCTAAAATAGAAAATTCTGTGAGTATGATCAAAGGAAAGGAAATAGAAACTGGAGAAAGTTCGAAACCACCCGAAAAGGAAATAGGAATAGATCTGAAACAAAAGGGAATAGAGGTTGGCGAAAGTTCTAAACAGCCAGAAGAACTTACGTTTCAAGACGAAATAGACCGTCTATTAGGAAATTGTGAGGTCATAAGCCCAATCCGCACTAATTTGTATCCTTACCCGGCTACAGTCCAATTTCCTTTAAACATAACACCGGCTATTCCCGAACCTTTAATCCATACCCAACCACTAGGGGAACTGGAAGAATGGTGGACAAACGACTGGCAATTCCAAAACATAGTCAATAGTCCTTATAGTTTTCTTCCACAATTTGACCCAGAACCACTCCCAAATCCTCCCATGAGTAATGAAAACCTAGCTGAACTCCGTCAGTTCGGTGAAGAACTGATAGGTACAGGTAATAGGATCAGGGAAATGGGAGAGCATCTAACTTGGAAGTACGATGAGAGGGAGCATCGTTACTAGAACCGTTAGTTAAACCACAGAAAGCCGTATTGTATGCTAGTAACTTAAAATTCTGTAAAATGGGCAATAAAACTCTGTAAAGTACGGTGTGTATGGATGCATATACAATATACCAACAAAGTAAAAGTCGAGAAATCGACAATTTTGGTTATACTTGTATATTGTGATAATCTATGTGTTTATCTATGTGAAATTTTTTATTAATAAGCTAGACACTAATAAATTCCTACTAAATTAGCAGATGGAAAACGCTAACAATGAACCAATTAATGAAGTAAATCAATCTGAGCAAGAACAGGAAGATCAATATATAACTCGACAAGATATCGAGCACTTTATCGCCCAAGGGATAGCTCATGCTATTCCAGAAATTGTAGCTGCTGTTCAAAAACCTGCCGAACCACAATTAATTCCTAGTAAACGTATTTCAGACGATAACGGCAGTAATAGCATAAATGGAGGCGGCAATCATGACGATCATGATCCGCAGCAGGCCCCACTCCCTAAAAGAATGAAAGCTGCAACGCCTGGTTGCACTTAAAAAGAATTTCTTGCTTGCAAACCCGCTGAATTTGCAGGTAACGAAGGGGCAACTGCAACACTACGTTGGTTAGAGAAAACCGAAGCAGTAATTGCAATAAGCAAATGTGCCGAAGGAGACCAGGTGATGTATGCATCAAACCTGTTCAAAGAAGGGGCACTCGAATGGTGGAACACGGTCCTCCAGGAAAAAGGAAGAAGGGTAGCCTATGCCATGAGTTGGGAAGAATTTAAGAATCTTGTAGAAAGAAAATTCTGTCCCGAATACGAGAAGGAACAAATGGCAAACAAATTCCTTAGTCACCGTATGACAGGAGTAGATTGTCGGGGCTATACTTCGACATTCTTTGAATACGCAAGGGTAGTGCCATCACTGGCTTCGCCAGAACCGGTACTTATTTCTCGTTACATCTGGGGGTTAATTAGTGAAATCCGAAACATCGTTAAAGCTGCGAGACCTCGTACCATTGACGATGCGGTAGAATTAGCTAATACCCTGACGGATGAGTTGGTACGCACAAGAGAGGAAGATCGTAAGAAGGAAATAGCTCAGAAGATTACCCAGGGGTTTCGTGCGGGTAATACCAAGAAAAGAGGAACAGGGCAATTCTCATCACCTCCTTTCTGCAAAAAATTGCAAAAAGAAGCATTATGGACAATGCAACATGGTTTGCAATTTTTGCAAAATGAAAGGACATCGGGAAGAAGACTGTAGAAAGAAAACAAGAGTTTGTTATAATTGCAGAGAAAGGGGACACTTTCAATTTGAATGTCCTAAATTAGCTAAACCTATAGCCAACCAAACCAAACCAGCTGAAGGAGCAACCAAGAGAAATGCGCGTGCATTCCAGCTAACCACTCAAGAGGCCGAACTCATTCCAGATGTGATAGCCGGTACGTTCCTAGTACATGACGTATTTGCAAAAGTATTATTTGACTCTGGTGCGAACCAAAGTTTTATTAATACTTCATTTTGTCAAGATCTTAAGTTACCTTTAACCACTCTTAGGCAAATTTTCACAGTTGAAACCGCAGAAGGAAATTCTGTGAACATAGATAAAATCTGGCAAGGAGGAAAAGTAGAACTATTAGGCCATAAGTTTTCTGCAACTCTGCTACCAATGAATTTAGCCGGATTCGATGTAGTATTAGGAATGGATTGGTTAGTAGCCAACCATGCACGAATCCTATGTGATAAAAATGCAGTAGAAATTCAAACCCCTAAAGGAGAAGTAATTTTAATTACTGGAAATAAACCTCGAAAGCCATTAAAATTCATATCAGTAATGAAATTGGCTAGTTATTCGAGAAAACAGGAAATGGTGTATATGATTTCCGCAATCATTAACACTAAAGATAAGAAACTCCAGGACATTCCCGTAGTCTCAGAATACCCAGACGTTTTTCTAGAAGAATTACCTGGATTACCACCTGATAGAGAAGTAGAATTTAGAATTCATTTAATTCCAGGTACTGCACCAATAACCAAAGCACCATATAGATTAGCACCTACCGAAATGCTAGAATTGAAAAAGCAATTAGATGAACTATTAAGCAAAGGATTCATACAACCGAGTTCATCCCCTTGGGGTGCACCGGTACTGTTTGTGAAGAAGAAAGATGGATCGATGAGAATGTGTATCGATTATAGAGAATTGAATAAGGTTACAATTAAGAATCGATACCCACTACCTAGGATTGATGATCTTTTTGATCAATTGCAAGGAGCTAGGTATTTCTCTAAGATAGATTTAAGATCTGGATATCATCAGTTGAAGGTACAAGAAGAAGACATACCTAAATCTGCCTTCAGAACTAGGTATGGTCATTATGAGTTTACAGTCATGCCCTTTGGATTAAGAAATGCCCCAGCAGCATTCATGGACATGATGAATCGAATCTGTAAACCATACTTGGATAAATTTGTGATCGTTTTCATCGACGATATACTTATTTATTCCAAAAGCCAAAAAGAACATTGTGAACACTTACATGCACTCTTAACTTTGTTAAGAAAAGAAAGGCTTTATGCCAAATTCTCAAAATGTGAATTTTGGCTACAAGAAGTACAATTCTTAGGTCATGTGGTAAATCACAAAGGTATCCATGTAGATCCTGCTAAGATAGAAGCAATTACAAAATGGAAAGTCCCACAAACAGCAATGGAGATAAGAAGTTTTCTAGGCTTAGCTGGATACTATAGACGATTATCAAAGATTTTTCTAAGATAGCCGTACCATTAACTAAGTTAACCTGTAAAGCTGCTAAGTTTAAATGGGGACCTAGACAAGAAGAAGCCTTTAAGATTTTAAAGCATAGGTTGACGAATGCACCAATCTTAGCTTTACCCGAAGGAACAGAAGATTTTGAAGTATATTGTGATGCTTCAAAATTAGGCTATGGATGTGTGTTAATGCAACGCAAGAAGGTAATTGCGTATGCTTCTAGACAATTGAAAAAGCACGAAGAAAATTATACGACTCATGATCTAGAATTAGGAGCCATAATTTTTGCCCTTAAGATATGGAGACATTATCTGTATGGAAATAAGTTTACTGTTTATACAGATCATAAAAGTTTAAGATATATATTTGGGCAAAAAGAATTAAACATGAGGCAAAGAAGATGGATGGAGATGCTAAGTGATTACGACTGTGATATCCAATATCACGAAGGAAAGGCAAATGTAGTTGCAGATGCCTTAAGTCGTAAGTACCATGAGAAACAGAAACGAGTCCGTGCTCTGAGGTTAAATCTACAAGTAGATTTAATGGCACAAATTAAAGAAGTTCAGAAAACAGCAATCCAAGACGATGCTGAAGGAATGAAAGGTTACCTAAAAGAATTAGAACAAGGAAATGATGGAATTTGGAAATTCCATAAGAAACGAATTTGGGTACCTAAGCAAGGAGAGTTAAGAAATAAGATTTTAGAAGAAGCTCATAAATCTAGGTATACTATGCATCCAGGAAACAATAAGATGTACCAGGATTTAAGGAATAATTTCTGGTGGATAGGAATGAAAAAGGATATAGCCGAATACGTATCCAAGTGCTTAACTTGTTCACAAGTTAAAGCTGAACACCAGAAACCTTCAGGACTACTACAACAGTTAGAAATGCCTGTATGGAAATGGGAACTCATAACAATGGACTTTGTTACAAAGTTACCCAAAACCAAAAGAGGTGATGATGCGATTTGGGTAATCGTAGACCGATTAACCAAGTCAGCTCATTTCCTACCAATGAAAGAAACCTTTAGCATGGAAAGGTTAGCACAACTCTACGTGGACAAGGTAGTATCCCTACATGGAGTCCCGCTCTCCATTGTATCGGATAGAGATAGTCGTTTTACATCTCATTTCTGGACAAGTTTTCAGAAAGCAATGGGAACTCGACTAAATCTAAGTACTGCTTATCATCCACAAATAGACGGACAGAGTGAAAGGACAATACAAACGCTAGAAGACATGCTCCGAGCATGTGTAATTGACTTTGGTGGTAATTGGGATAGCCATTTGCCATTAATTGAATTCTCCTATAACAATAGTTATCATTCAAGTATCGAAGCTGCACCATTCGAAGCACTGTACGGACGTAAGTGCAGAACTCCAGTATGTTGGGCAGAAATCGGAGAAAGTCAATTATCAGGTCCTGAGATTGTACAAGAAACTACTGACAAGATAACTCAGATCAAGGAAAGACTAAAAACAGCTCGAGATCGTCAGAAAAGCTATGCAGACAATCGTCGCAAGCCGCTTGAATTCCAAGTAGGAGATAAGGTACTTTTAAAAGTTTCTCCTTGGAAAGGAGTAGTACGATTCGGTAAGAAAGGAAAGTTGAGTCCCAGATACGTAGGACCATTTCCAATAAGCCAACGAATAGGACCTGTTGCTTACCGCTTACAACTACCAGAAGAACTAGCTGGAGTACATGATGTATTTCATGTATCCAATCTCAAGAAATGTCTATCAGACGAATCCCTGGTAGTACCTCTTCAAGATATAGAGGTGAACGAAAAATTAATGTTTATAGAGAAACCACTACAGATCGAAGATAGAAAAGTCAAGTTTCTCAAACACAAACGACTGGTGTTGGTCAAAGTCAAATGGAATTCAAGAAGAGGACCAGAATACACTTGGGAGCTGGAATCAGAAATGAAGCGCAAATATCCTCATTTATTCCAATAAATCTCGAGGACGAGATTTTTCTTAAGGTGGGGAGGATGTAACAACTGTCACTAAAATCCATAATTAGGATGGTAATTAGCTATTAAGGAAACCCTAATTAAGAAACCCAAGTAATTCTGCACTAACCCTAAAATTTCCAGAACAATCAGAATCAGGATCAGGGCCCCTAAAACTCAGGGGGGGATAAACCCTAGCCAACGATTATCTTAATAACTATCTGTCAAAATCGAATTTTAAGAAACTATCGACTCATCCAGCCTACATGCACGAAGGGCTACCCTATGAAGTAGGGTGACCCCTCGCGTAGCGCGACGCCCATGGGGGTACCCCTCGCGCTACGCGACGGGGGTCAAATTTCGTATATAAATAGGGGTGTCTGGGACTTGAATTTGAGAGTTGAAACGACGTAAAACGTCAAAATACACGCTGAGTTATCAGCTATATACTACACAAACACACACAGATCTCGAATCGCTGCCGCAATCAGGGTAATAACTCGATCGCTATTACGATTCAACATCCGATCGATTATAACTATCCAACGATAGTCCAGGTGCTGCTCAATTGAGCTTGTACTTTGATTATTCGTCGTGATTTCGACTTGAATATTAGAGTGCTGTTCGAATTCGGACTATGCTCTGTTATTCGTTGTGAATCTGATTGAATTATCGAGTATTGCACTGATTAATCGTTGTGAAGGTTTAATCTCGTGAATTGACGTAATTGCTGTATTAGTTACTAACCTGTGTGTGTGTGCATTATGTTAAATTAGGTTTAATCAAGGCTAATCAGTAGGCATTATCTATTTGCTCGTTAATCTGCAATGTGAGTCATTCTCCTTTTTAAATTGTTTTCTCACAGTTTGTGAGTAAGTATTACAATACCTCAAATTATTTTCAAGGTTATAATTACAGGGATTAAGTCTTTGTAATCACCAAATTACAGCTGGTATGTGGGGTATTGTGCACATTACTATTTTTATCACTCTATGTGAGTGAGTATTACTCTATGTGAGTGATTATTACTCTGTGTGAGTAAACCGTCATTATTGGGGCGACGGGACCCAATAGTGGTATGACCACAGTCACAGATCCGGTCGAGTGACAAATACCCATTCTTGATAATTGGTTGATAGAAACATTGTAATCGCTCTTAATACTGTGATTTATAACTAACGGGTCGTTTTAGAAAACAGAATGATTCACTCAGTATTTCCCCGCTGACAAAACCTTTTTCAAACATGTTTCAGGTGATCTGTGTGATCCAGGAAAAGTGCAGTAAAGCACTACAAGCTCAGAGAAGTGGCTCATTGTGAATAAATAAATAAAACATGTTTTGGAAAATAATGATTTCTGTGTGAAATCAACTGATTGTAAATGATGGGATTTTATCCCTAAAAACTTTGTGTAATATATTAAAACGAGCATATTTTTACGGTTAAAAGATCCTGTAATAAAAGACTTCCGCTGCCATTAGATATCACGGGTACCACACTGAAATCTGCTCGCGGACCCCGACTCCGTCCAGGGTGGGTCGGGGGTCGCGACATAGGTTCCCTATAGGTCTTGTATATGCTTATAGGCCTACTCGGGACCTGAACCACATCTATAGTCCTATACGGGACCTATACTACATCTTTAGGTCTATACGGGTGTTATATCGTATCCTCTACTATCGTATCGTATATTATCATATCGTATCGTATAGTATCATATCGTATCGTATATTATCATATCGTATCTTATAGTATCGTATAGTATCGTATTATATAATACTGTATTGTATAATACTGTATCGTATCCCTATATGATATGATATCATACTTATAAGCTTATACGAGGTCAATACGTGACCTATGCTACACATATACGATACGATACTTATCGTATAAAAATGATTAATAGTTTTATAACAAACACCCTTTATATACGCTGCGTATAGGCCTATACGCAACGTATATAAAGGGTCAAAAACACAATTTTACCCCTGGTTTGGGCTGCGTATAGCCCACAATCTAGGGGTAAAATGGTCTTTTTTACCAAACTTGCCCCATATATACGCCACATATAGGGCTTTAAGTGGCGTATACTATAAAGCTCTTTTATCCCTGGATTGGGGGCTATACGCAGACCAAACCAGGTGTAAAATTGTCTTTTTGACCCTTTATATACGCCGCGTATAGACCTATACGCAACATATATAAAGGGTAGTTTTTTTATTTTTATTTTTAACCCCAAACTTGTGGTAAAATTCTCTTTTTGACCCTTTATATACGCCGCATATAGACCTATACGCAACGTATATAAAGGTTGTATTTTTTTAAAGAAACAGTTTTATACATTATTTATCGTTTTGGCAAAGTTCTATAATAAGTAATTTAAAAAAAAAAATTAAGTATCGTATTTTATAAGTCTCGTATAAACCTCGTATAGGCCTCGTATAGGCCTCTAGGCCTATAAGGACCTATACTACACCTATAGGCCTATACGGGTGTTGTATGGTATCCTATATTATCGTATAGTATCATATCATATCATATAGTGTATAGTATAAGTCTCGTAAAGGTTCCTTATAGGTTTTGTATGTGCCTATAGGCCTATAAGGGACCTATAAAAGTATATAGACTTATACGGGTGTTGTATGATATCCTATAGTATCGTATCGTATCGTATAGTGTATAGTATAAGTGTCGTATAGGTTCCTTATGGGTCTTGTATATGCCTATAGGCCTACACGAGACCTAAACCACACCTATAGTCATATACGAGACCTATACTACACCTATAGGCGTATACAGGTGTTATATCACATCCTATAATATCGTATCATATCGTATCGTATAGTATCGTATCGTATCGTATAGTATCGTATCATATCGTATCTTATCTTATCGTATCGTATCGTATTGTATCTTATCGTATCTTATCGTATAGTATCGTATCGTATCGTATCGTATAGTACCGTATCGTATAGTATCGTATCACTATATGATATGATATCACACTTATAGGCTTATACGAACCTATACGATACGATATTTATCTTATAAAAATGAATAATAGTTTTATAAAAAACCACTCTTTATATACGCTGCGTATAGGCCTATACGCAGCGTATATAAAGGGTCAAAAACACGATTTTACCCCTGGTTTGGGCTACGTATAGCCCCCAATCCAGGAGTAAAATACTCTTTTTTACTATACGCCGCGTATAGCCCTGTATGTGGCGTATGTATGGGGTAAGTTTGGTAAAAAAAGACCATTTCACCCCTGAATTGGGGGCTATGCGCATCCCAAACCAGGGGTAAACTTGTGTTTTTGACCCTTTATATACGCTGCGTATAGGCCTATACGCAGCCTATATAAAAGGGTGATTTTTTAGATACATTTATAAAATATTGTCTTTTTGACACTTTATATACGCTGCGTATAAGAGCAGTCAGTCAGACCGGAACTGAACTTAGTTATACACTGATTTTTATGCAACCCTATACACTACGTATAGGTCTATACGCAACGTATATAAACCCAAAAGTGTGCACATAGACACCTTTAGTATGCTAATAGTTTGAGCCTTTTTAAATGGCTAAGAGTTACAAGTGTTGTAACCTCTGAAATTGCTTGTTTTATGTGAGTTCCCTAAATCTAACTTTTCTCATGTGTATTTTGCAAGGTTGGAGAACTCGCTAGTCGTTAGTAGGCTGGTGAGGTGGGGACTAGCAACTACTCAGAATTAATCGGATCGGGTTTTTTATATTTAATTTTCAGTTTTATGTATACATATACACATTTTTATAGGTAGATATTTTAAGTAGTTAGGTTTTAACTTTTACTCAACTCATTTTTTAAGTATACAAGATTAAATGTTGGAATTCACATGGTTTGGTTGAAAACTGGCCGGAATTTAAAGGTTTTGGACGGAATATACATGTTTTTTGCCGGAATCTGGCCGGAATCGCCGATTTTGGCTGGCCGACTAGGTCCGACTAGGCCAACTAGCGATTAATGGATTGATTAACGAAAAATTACTCAGTTATTGGCCGACTAGCGATTAATCACCGACTAGTCGCCGCCTAATCGTGATTTTTACAACACTGGTATTTTGGTGAATAAAGAGACTCAATGTTTATTATGGTGATTTTCCCTTAGAAAAATTAGAAAAATCACCTGTGATTTTCCCTTAAATAATCAATGGCACATCTAGGTGGTTTTTGAAGAGCAGTACATTTAGGCATTTCGTCCTTGCACAAGCGAATTTCTTACAATGGTTTTGAATATGCAAGTGTTTTTATAAACCATTGAACGTCCCTAGGAAAGATTATGAAAATAAACAGAAATGAAAAATGCACAAATTAAATGAATTGATAGGGGGCTAACCTCAAGAATATCACCAACATTCACTACAAATGCATCTGGAAGGAAATTAACAGGGATCCACATGCCATCTTTCTTAACTTGCAAACCTTCAATGTCATTGACTTGAAGAAGAATCGTAATTCCAGCAGCATCGGAGTGAGGGGTAAGGCCTACCACCAAATCCGGTTGAGGGCAAGGCGGATAATAAGTCATTCTCACCGATTGCATTCCGTCTTCAAAAATGTCCAACATTTCTCCCTTGTCGATATCCAGTGCTTGCCCAATTATACCGAACAAAGTCATAGCAAGTTTTTGCAGTTCTAGCAAATATGTTTCGAGTGTATCTCTGTTGAAAAAAGTATTGAAACGGCAATAACTTTTTCATGAAATAGGTGAAAAAATTCTAAAATTATAAAACCCTATAAGATATTATGTATTATTAATTAATAGATTCGACGGATAAGTTCATGAAAGAGCTTATGTTCCCTGAGAGCATATAAGCTTATGTCAAATTAAAGCAACCTAACTTAGAACAGCATAATATTTTTTAATTGTTACAAAGCAAACCCTAAACAACCCAAGAAAAGGCCACACATTGCAGAAAATAATCTTATGGTATTTTGGCACAATAATGATTTTTTTTTTCTTGGACCATAAAAAATCATATCCTTCAGTTCATTACTTCAAACCGATTAAATCTACTCATTGTTTTGAGCATAATATGGATTATTTGTAATTTTATAGCCATGACACAAACTTCCAAACATCTTACAGTTAAGAGTATATATACTTTATAGTGGTTAAGATTTCAAACTAAAAAATGTGGGCAAATTGTCTAAATCTCCATACCGATAACTTGACTAGCTTCCAAAGCTTTTAACTTGTGTTTTTTTTTTTTTTTTTTTTTTTTTTTTTTTTTTTTTTTTTTTTTAAAGCCAACTCTTTCTAATTAACATGTATAATTATTGTATTGATTTATAAGCGTAAACTTATTAATAACCCTAATATTTGTTAACACTTGTGAGCATCAAGATAAAGTTATTTCCACATTTAGAATTGTAATCACACATGACACATGTATAAGTGTCTGATATATTTGTTATCGTCGTAATTTCTGCTCAGAGCTATGAATTCAGCATTTAATTTTTTTTTTTCACGAACTTCTGGTTTTTATTTATTTCGTGGTTATGTAAATAGTTTTTCTTTTAATCATGCAGCTAGTCTTTATATTATGGAATATTGAATATGGTTTAGTTAGCTTTTGAAAACATATTTTCAGGGATCAAAACTATTAGATCGAATATTTTAGTTAGGGTTCATTATAATTATCTACGATAAAAAGAAAATATGATTTGATTTATTTTACTTTTTAAGTATCTTTATTGTATTATTATTTGGCTTATGTGTAATATCCTCAGAAGATTTATATAGTTGATTAATAATACATAATAACTCACAAAGGATTTCTAAATGCTCACAGAGTGATAGAGTGCATGAGAGACCTGAGCAACGGAGGGAACGCCGGGAGTAAGTCGGGTTTTCTCCTATGAAGAGGGTTAGTGATCATAAAAAACCGATCAGCCCAATCAATTTTCTGACCTTGAGCATGGAGTATGGTTTGGCCATACCCTTCATACTCTCCTCCCTTCAACTTGTACTTGAGCTTCTCTTCTATCGGCGATTCAAAGAAACCGATAACCTCGCTTTTCATTTTGCCCACCAAAGATTTGTCAACACCATGATTAACCAACTACAAATTATGTTAAATTCCAGTCACCTACAGTACAAAATTCTCAAGCATAAGTTTGAACTATAAACAGATTCTTAACCTGAAAGATGCCCCAGTTGCAGCATACCGAGCGTAGATTTTTCAAGTAAAGATCCCTATTCAATCCTTCTGTTACCAAATTATTCATGTCAATGACTGGTATTGACAGCAAAGGCGAAACGTCATTCGGGACAAAGGTTGGTTCTAGATGTTCCTGAACATAGTTATGAGGAACAGTGAGGTTGTCTTGTTTTGCAAGCTCTTGAACGCTTCCATGGCTCAGTATTGGTTGCGAGAAAGCCATTGTAGATTACGTTGTTTTACAAATTTGGTTGCTTGTTTATAATGAAAGTGGGGTGTCAACATCAGGTGACAGACATTAGATAGAGATTTGTTTTGGGGGATAAGACAACCTTTTAATAAGCTTATAAAACACATGTTGTTAATAGATAAAAGCTTTGATTGACAACGACAAGAATCTAACGCTTCAAAAGACAATATGTTAAGCTATATAAGTTAATATTAATAGTTGCTTTTTATAATAATGGCTTCTTTAAAAGAATAAAAGACGTGTTCTTATTTTATAGTAAAATTCAGGTTGTAACTACTCTTTGTCTATAGTTATATGAAAAGTGTTTCAACTTTTTATAAATCATATTTTATGAAGTTAATTAAGGTCTAAAGTTTTCATTTTATGAAGTTAAATTAAGGTTTAAAGTTTTCATTTTATGAAGTTATATTAAAGTTTTCATATAATGTACAGGCACGTGTATTCTTCTAGATAAGATATGGAATTCCTTTAAGTCACTATGGCAATTATTTGAAAATTTTATTATGTAGAAAAGCATACAAATTAGAAGTTTTTGTTTCATTAAAGTTAGAGTTAATTGCCAAAATTGTCTTTAAGGTTTGGGCAGATTTGTTATTTTCGTTCAAAATGACACTTTTGTATCAAATTGTCTCCAACGTTTGTAACTTTTTGTCATTTTCAAACCACTAACTTAGTTTATTTTTTATGTTAAGTTGAGGATATTTGGATAAAACTGACAAATATAAAACCACAGGGACGATTTTGGCAATTTACTCAAACTCTTTTAAATTTCTTTTATTTAATTCATTTTGTTACATATATAATAAAAAAGAATATACATGCAATTTTTATATGAAAAAATAATAGCTTTGTCACATAATTTTTATAATTCATCCTCTACTCTTTTAAATTCGCTCATAAGAAAAAACAGAAGCCAGTGCCCCCCCCCAATCAAACAATGTATCGTTACCAAACCTTAAAATTACCCACCAAATTGTAATTATAATGCTATGAACCAAAAGTTTCTTTACTAAAGCTACTCAGAATAAGTATTAGTTAGTTATCCTCATAATCTTAATTAAATAAATATTTTATTTCTACCAACATATTTCCTAGGTGCTCAACACATTTAAAAAATATGTAACGTTTTACAATTTTTTTCTATCTCTACAACTGATAAATACTAAAAGTTGTAATCGATTGTTATGTGTTGCACACCAATGACGTGTTATCTTTATAAAACTGATTTATATAAAGAAGCTGTAAATTAATTTCTGTCTTAATTTATAAAATTTAAAACATCTTTCACCTTAACAGAAAAAATAAACTAAGTTAGTGATTTGGATGAAAATTTATAAAAAATACGTGACAAAACTATTAGTTTTTTTTTTTCTAAAAACTCCATGTATATTCCTTTTTATTATATATGTAACAAAATTAATTAAATAAAAGAAATTAAAAAGGGTTTGAGTAAATTGCCAAAATCGTCCCTATGGTTTTATATTTGACAGTTTCATCCAAATATCCTTAATTTAACAGAAAAAATAAATTAAGTTAGTGGTTTGGATGAAAATGGCAAAAAGTTACAAACATTGGGGACAATTTGATACAAAAGTGTCATTTTGGACGAAAATGGCAAACATGCCTAAACCTCAGGGACGATTTTGGCAATTAACTCTTAAATTTTTTTTAGGTGTAAATTTAAAAATTAATAGTAAAATTCTAAGACCGGATAACACAAATAGGAAATTCACACTATAGATAGGTGGAAAGGAAAATAAGTAGTAGATCGTAAACAGTTCCTATATAATTAAATGTGTGGATTATAACTTCGAGTATCTATAGTAAAATCTTGAGAAGAGAGGGATGCACTACAAGAAAAGGAAGCAATAGCGGCGACAAGCAATGTGTCGTTACTATTGGTTGATCCGGAACACGGTGTCCCACAACTAACCCCAGC
Organism: Helianthus annuus; assembly: GCF_002127325.2. Lineage (NCBI taxonomy): Eukaryota > Viridiplantae > Streptophyta > Magnoliopsida > Asterales > Asteraceae > Helianthus > Helianthus annuus. Next base: position 60,154,755 of record NC_035447.2, on the reverse strand, counting down.
CACTCATTCCTTATCTTGATCCAACGGCTGGGGTATGTTACTGACAATAGCGGTGACAAAATGTCGCCCCTAAAACCCTAAAAGACAGCTGGACCAGACGGTGTCCCACAACTAGTTACATCCATTGATCCTTATCTTGATCCAACGGCTGTGGTATTTTACTAGCAATAACGGCGACATGTGTCGCTGCTAAAACCCTAAACGAAATAATGGGTAGATAGGCGGGCTTCTTCCCTCCCTTTCTCACTTTTCCCTCAATTTTCTTCTCCTCTACCGACGACAACACTCCTAAACGCTCAAATTGGTTATTCAATGTTAGTTATTGTTTGATTTCTTCTTTAATTTGTTATACATATGTTATACTTTTTAATTTTGTGTATGTATATGTTTATGATAGAGAAATTGGAGCACCACCAGCATTTCTTCGGTCACCACCTTGTCTCCGCAGTCCCCCACCTACTAGGAACTTCGATTTAAGGTTAGTATTATTTATATTTTTGTTTAAGTATGACAAATTGTGTAATGTAAGGATGTGTGTTTGTATATAAATATATATGTAAGGATGTATGTTTGTATGTAAATGTGTATATGTTATTAATGTACGTGAAAATGTTTAATGTATGTGTATTTGGTGAAAATGTGTGTATGTAAGTCTATGTATGTTTGTATGTAAGTGTATGTAAGCATGTACATGTGTATGTTAGCATATAAGTATGTTTAAATTATGTGTATTTGGTGAAAATGTGTGTATGTTAGTATGTATGTGTGTATGTAAGTCTATGTATGTGTGTATGTAGGTGTATGTTAGTATGCAAGTATGTATAGGTGTATGTTAGTATGCAAGTACGCAGTGGCGGAACTAGAACATTAACCCAGGGGTATCCAAAAAAAAAAAAATTCACCGTGCAATCATATAAAATTAAAAAACGACAATAAATTAATAAAGTAAAACAAATGCCTAATAGACATAGTTTAACAATGAAAAAATAAAAGTATAAACATACAAAATTACCAACTATGAAAAAAATAAAAGTATAAAAGTATAAACATACAAAATTACCAACTACAAAGAATACAACTAATCAAACTAATGAAACAATCAATTAATCAAACAAGAAAAGAAATAAAGAATACTCACAACCAATAATCAGCCTATTCGATGATTGCTGTTGGACACCTGGACCTGTTCTTTAACCGAAAAAAAAAACAAAAGGTAAAGATTATTGAACACATTAAACCTACGATCTGATCATGTATGTATAAACACTTAAACATTGATAAACAATTGAACACATTAAACCTACGTTTGGACCGTCCCCTGGTGGTAATTTTGATATCCCTTGCTGCCAAATTGGACATCGACGTTTGATATCCCTGCTGCTAATCTAATGTGCTGCTCATTCAATCTTCAAAGGCTGGGCAATTATTTAGTTATTTGGGCTTATTATTTAGTTTCTAAATGGGCTTATTATTGGTTTGTATCATCATCACCAACTGGGTTTATTATTGGTTTGTGAAAATTTTTTGAGGGGTCTCCTCGTAGTTGTTTAGGGTGCCATTTGTATAAAAATCGAAAAAATAAAAAAAATTACACTACTGGTAAAAAGTTGAGTCGTAGCCCAGGCTACGCCTGGATATAAGCCATGTCCGCCCCTGCAAGTATGTATAAATTATGTGTATTTGGTGAAAATGTGTGTATGTTAGCATGTATGTGAATTAGTATGTTAGTATCTTGTATGTACGTGTGTATAAATTATGTTCATGTTTAGGTTTGAAAAAAAAATATGTTTAAGTTTGGTAAATCATGTTTTTTGGTGAAAATGTGTGTATATAAGTATGTGAATGGGTGTTTGTAAATTTGTATGTGTGTATAAAGTATGTAATGTGTGTATGTAACTATTTTATAAAGTATGTGATAATGTGTGTATGCATATATGCTAGTATGTATGTGTGTCTGTTAGTGTGTATGTGTATGTAAATGTGTGTATGTTAGTTTGATAATTTGTATATTTGTGTTTATATTTGACAAATATATATATTGATGTTTATGTTTGACAAATATATGTTTATGTTGAGGTTTGAAATTCATATGCCATTATTATATTAGTTTATAAACTATCTGCACGAAATTAAAATGATCATTTAAAGCATAACGAATTGTAAGACCCACATCAGAAATTTGCACGATTACAAATTTAAACTACGCATTTTTATACTCAAAATGCGACTTTACAAAAACTTGTCATACCGACATTTCCATATGTTTAAAAACATTACAAAAACATAGTTGTAAGCGTTACATAAATCACTTATGACAAAACAAAACAAGATTTAACGCGGAAGCTTTATTTAACGTGTGTTCGATTCTTGTTCGTCGCTTGATCTTCATCCGAGACTCTCGAAATTCACATACGATTAAACCTAACTTAAAAGTTAGTTTTGATAGTTGAATAACTAGTACAACAAGGTAAATAGGTCAAACAAACAAAATAAACAGAATTTGCAATGTTTAAGGGCGTCGCCACACACGACGGTATCCCCCTCGGACGTCGCGCGACGCCAAGGCCCCTTTTTGAAAGAATGATTGTTAATAGCTGCTGCATATTTCTAGCCAAACCAAGTTTTACGTTAACGAGCATAACTTGCTCATTTTTTATCCGATTTACGTCATGTTTCTTCCTACGTGATCGTAAATTTATTCTCCATCACCATCCGACATCCGGATTAACAAAATTCTAGACTTTTAAGCCTTCGGCTTAAAATGTAGTTACTAAGTTTTGACCCGTTCGTGTATTTATCAAACAACCATGTTTGTTGGATCTTAATTCCTCGTGAACCTCACCAGTTCAATAGTGTTTATCATATTAGGTTCAAATCACTGGTTTATATACCTTATTAAACCCGTTTTGACTTAAATTCTTATTTTGACCCGTTAAGGGTATTTAAGCACTTTTCCATATAATTCACGCTCATTTATTTCTAGCATCTTATTTCCACATTATTTATCAAACGATTTTCCACCACAACTATATTTGCGATGGATTTAATGTGGTGATCTAAATATTCCGAGTTTTACCCTCGGATATGCATTTTACGGCAAAGACTCATATAAGTTCAATTTACCCAAGGATTCACACCTTTCGGTTTTTATACTTATTGTAGGTATCTATTTGCTTATAAAACTCATTTCCAAACAACCTTTAAGGGTCGTTTGCTCAATTTAGCTTACAAGGGCGTTTTAGTCAATTTTAGTCATTCTTTTATGACGAAGGACTTTTAAATACTTGTTTGACCCAAAAATCCGACCTTTTAACTATAATCTTGTTTAGAAACCGTTATGTTTCTAAAACACCATGATTATAACTTAAATTATTCGGTTTACCTATAAGATAACCGAATATCCATTTTTGACCTTGTCTAACTCTTATAGAACCTCAAGTTTTAAATAATGAGTTGAACCATTATACATACATGACTCGGATCAATGTATTGACTCGTTTTAATACCTTTCTTTAATAATCGCTGATTAATAGCGATGCAATTATCCTTTCTCTATTCACTCCTGTGAACACAAGACTCGACAATATTCATTAGTCGATATTTTCAAATAGTGATATCTTCACCAATTGACCCGTTGGGTCTAAGTGACCGTTTATCTTTGCGAGATGATATTTATTACCATCTCATCTTCATGACTCATTCCGGTTTACACCGTACGGTCATTTTACTTATAACACATTTCTTGACTCTTTTGACCCATTATGGCTTACGCCATAAGTGTCTTTCAACAACTAACGGTTGTTATCAACGAGTGACCGAATTATCGTTTTACCATTTTTATTTATGTCGGTTTACCTATAAGGTAACCATTCTAAACTCATTATCTATTAGTCATTTCATGACTAAACAATCGTAATAGTCCTTTTTAACCATTAAACATGGTTTATTTGCATTGTCTTGGTTCCGAACCGCACATGTCGTGTCGGAACATCATAATTCAAACATGAATTTCTAGTATTCATAAAATATAAAACCAATAGGTATTAAATAAATAGAGTGTAAGCTTTACTTACCTTGGATCTTGATTATGCTTTTCTTCATACTTGTTTCGTTTGACCCACTTCATTCCCAAGCTTCCACCTAGCTTGCCAAGCGTAAAACTATCATTGTAATTTGTAAGATGGTTAGATTAGTCATCATCATTTACGACTATTCCATCCTACGATTCTTATGTCGAATTTATAATTCGATCATATCATTGGTCAATTTGACTTTTTAAAGTCAACTGCCTATTAACATAAATAATTACACGAAGTAGCTCAACTATTCGTTAAATTACCTGGTCAATTATCCTGTAAGGATCATTCTTTTGCTACCGTCTTTAACCATGTTATTTACCATGTTCTTGTAATCATAAGTTACCGAATTAACACTTGATGATATTAAACATCATTTTATATGAACATATCATCAATTTTTATCATATCATACTAAACTCATATCATATTAAGTATAATTATATACTCAAACACACAATTTGTTCAAGTATTTCCTGATTACTGTCATATATGATGATTCTAATCATAATTATATCATCAAATTCATCTTATGATTAATACCCATTTATCCTAGTGTGGTAATTCATCAAATCATTCAATTCATAACATCATATGTATAATTTTCACTTAGGGTTTTGTTCCTAAGCAAGTATACATCACTAATTCAATCATAGCTTCAATAATTCATTCATAATTCGCGATTATGATGATTATTCAAATTTCACAACTTCTTGAATCATCAAAATTTGACATACCTCATGATCCCCTAGCTTGGGAGATCATTAATTCACGTTCAATTGTGAATTTGGACTTAGTTTGAGCCTTCAATTTGATGAAAAGGTGAAACTAGGGTTTTGGCTCCTAGGGAGCTCTCCTGGTCGATACAGAACACACACATACCATGTGGGTGTTTTGTGTTTATCCTATTTTTATAATTTAACTTTCAATTTATCCTTATTTGGCCCCTCTTGTTTAGTTAGTTATTAAGTAGACCACTACCTACTTATTTCTAACAATATTCCCACTTATTAACTAGGTTAAACATTACTAGTTAACTTAGTGGGTTTGGGGAATTATAACTCAATTTATTTTAAGTCCCGTTAACTCGGACCTTTTATAAACTTTATTTCCTCAAAAGCCTTTATACCGTTTTTATTTAATATTAGGTCCATTTATTTAAAATCCTAATATTCTCCGGGTTACTTTTACCTCTAACGGTACTTTACCCGTCTTTTAGTATTAACGTAGTTTGATTACCAAACCCGTTTTCAGGGTGTTACAAGTCTACCCCCCTTAAAGAAGTTTCGTCCTCGAAACCTTTTCGTACATAATTCATTGAGTTTAAACTCAATGCATTTGATCTCAATAATCAATTGAGCATTGCTCATATTTTAACCAATTGTTAGTATTACCATAAAAATATGGTAATATCTTTTTGGTTACTAAGCATATATGTATTTCATGCGAAATAATGCAACTTGAAATAACATAATCAGTTATCTCCACCAGTTTAGTTAACTTAGCGAAATCCATCGCTGTTAGACTATCGAATTCTTCATGAATCCGTTAATTTAATCCATTTGGATATTTTAGTGAAATCTTTCATTTTTGACAAACAAACTCTTTTGTGTTTGAACTTTTAGCCTTATGATCCCTCAACATAGGTGACCAATATTTTTCGTTTGTGAGGCCTCATGGGCCATCACTTTTATATCTTGTATCGATATACCTTTGTTATTTAATTGATAATTTGGCCCCTTGATCATGTAAATCTATTGATTTTGTTTATTCCACGCTAATCTTATAATAAATAGCGTATTAAACAAATTCTTTAAATTTGAATTTTGTCCTTAACCGGTCTCACTGACTATACTTATTAGTCCAGTTACTTAATACCCATTGCTCGACTACAGTGTGATTATACTTCACATTATTTTCTTGACCGTGATCGTGTCACGTCATGTTTAGGTTTATTTCAACCTTTCGTTATCAAAAATATTTCTTTTTGAATATTTCGTCTTGCACCTATCAGTGTCATGACCTGTATCTTTAATATTTACTAATTAAATTCCTATCAGAATTCATATTTGTAAAAACGTTATTTCTTACTAAAACTGAAGTTTTAGTTTAGCATCTTTCTTTAACTTTTGTCAATTATCTTTACCAGGATATTGACAGTTAAGAATTTATTCTCTTACAGTCTTTGTTTTATGCGGGGATTCTCAACTGGTTCCCTCGCTTTGTCTAATTAACCCGTAGGTTTTATCACTTAGCCACATGGGCTATTTCATTAGACTTTCACCTCTTTAAGGCGAGGTCCTTATAATCTATTTCTTTCTAGTCATGACCCGTGGGTCATTTTAGTCCCGTAGACCTTTACACTATTTATAACCCGAAGGTTATGATGATCCTGTAGATCATTCATTTTATTTTGGACATCATTTGTTTTCACATTTGTAATCCGTTTACCTTGACTGTAGTCCGTATTTACAATCGTTTTCTTTCAAGATAATTCTTCCGACTCTATGACTTCTCACGTCATTTCTGCATCGGTTTGTCTTATGCTCACCGTTGTTCGGCTTACATATATTCGTATTTAATTATGTCCCATTACCGGGCTCATTATTCTTTTGCTTTTAACGTTACCATTATCCGGCTAGCGGTTATTTATGCCATCCGGCATTATATTGTATTCAACCTGTTTGACTTGTTAATGTGATATCCACCACTTATAAACAATCAAACTTTATTCTTTATTCAACCCGTTCAACCTCAAAGTAGTTGAACATATTTATTCAAAATTTCTATTTACGAAATTTTAAAATCTTTAGTCATAACTCATAATCCGAGTCCTTTGACTTTCAATTCGCGTTTCCGTCTCTCGTTTTACGCATGTGTTTAATTTCCTATCCATCAACCGGGTGATTTAGCGAAGTCACTATTAATGCAACCCTTTAGGTATGCATTAAGACTTCATTTTGACTTGTTTGGTTGTCTTAGCGAAATCCATCGCTTTATTTAACCAAACCTTTATTCTTTATGTGACCATGCTTGATGGTCTTTTAATTTCTGAATGATAATTATTATCATCATCTTTTCTTTACTACGACCATAGTCAATGACTTCGATCATCTTTTTGTATGGGCAATACCTTCGTTTCTATGACCCTGCGATTCATTTATACTTTGGTTTTATATGCCTCTTGTTGTCAACCATGGATCTTTCGTCCAAAATGAATTATTTCACGAATTCCCTTAGGTCATTTATTTCTATGCGCGCCATACATCGTTTTTTTGTTCCCTCGAAAACCATTTATACGAGTATGCCCATAAGATTTCTTGACCCCAAGGTTCTTTTAACTTTTTCATTCTTCTCGACCTTACCACATTGGACATAACTGTGCTCATTATAAGAAGCTCATGGTATCATGTGTTCACTACTTACTTGGCCAGAGTAAGCGATCAACACATGGCACACATGACCTTATTATAATTACCACATCATGTCCCATGTAAGTAATCTCTCGATTTATTTCATTTTTATGATTTCATTTGGTAAAACTTTATTTAATTGTCAATTAACAATTATTAGTTTTACCCGTTTTATCCTTGAACATATACAATGTTCCTTTTTATAACCATTTATACAATCACATTCGTTGATGTGATCTTTACTATTCTCAATTGGATCTTTATTGAGAATACTTAATTGGATGATTATTTTCGTCCAAGTTTATATTTAATTAATTTCAGTTATTATCTTATTATTCACGAGTGTGAATAATACCTATCTCTACTGAATTTGTCTTGGAAATGTCATCCTGGATAGGTAACCTATCTAGGTTTTCCAAGTTTCATATTCTATATGCAATTGCCATTCACTATATGTTTGTTGTATATTTCTGTTTGCACTATGAGTTTAAGACGTGTACCTTATAGATACTTGCCTCGATAAACTTTCCTTGTTGTTCAATCTCTCATTTGAAATCATTTCTTGATTCATGTCTTTGGCGTGTATGACTTACTTGTCATACTTCAGACCATATCTTTATCGTATCGATAGATCCTTAAACTCTCGTCATCTTCGGATACGAGGGTCCTTTAATTTAAAACATCTACAAATGTTAGTAATGTTAACATTAACAAACACCCGTATTATAATACAAGGCTTTCTATGACATGTGTTAACACAATAACCCTATGTGTTGTTTTCAACACTTTACATGCTAGCCTGTTAATATACAGAATAACTTACCAGAGTTTACGATCAAGTCTCGAACCGAACACCAATCTTTATCAAGAGCAGAAGGTTTAAGTCCAACCATAGTTTTTCCCCACCATACTTGAATATCTTAAACCAGGGCTCTGATACCAACTTGTAAGACCCACATCAGAAATTTACACGATTACAACTTTAAAATACGCATTTTTATACTCAAAATGCGACTTTACAAAAACTTGTCATACCGACATTTCTATATGTTTAAAGACATTACAAAAACATAGTTGTAAGCGTTTACATAAATCACTTATGACAAAACAAAACAAGATTAACCGCGGAAGCTTTATTTAACGTGTGTTCGGTTCTTGTTCGTCGCTTAATCTTCATCCGGGACTCTCGACATTCACCTATGATCAAAACCAACTTAAAAGTTAGTTTTGATAATTGAATAACAAGTACAACAAGGTAAATGGGTCAAACAAACAAAATAAACAAAATTTGCAACGTTTAAGGGCATCGCCGCACGCGACGGTATTCCCCCTTGGCGGTCGCGCGACGCCAAGGCCCCTTTTTGACAGAATGGTTGTTAATAGCTGCTGCATATTTCCAGCCAAACCAAGTTTTACGTTAACGAGCATAACTTGCTCATTTTTTATCCGATTTACATCACGTTTCTTCCTACGTGCTCGTAAATTTATTCTCCATCACATGGAGTCAACATCCGACATCCGGATTAACAAAATTTTAGACTTTTAAGCCTTCGGCTTAAAATGTAGTTACTAAGTTTTGACCCGTTCGTGTATTTATCAAACAACCATGTTTGTTGGATCTTAATTCCTCGTCAACCCCACCACTTCAATAGTGTTATCATATTAGGTTCAAATCACTGGTTTATATACCTTATTAAACCCGTTTTGACTTAAATGCTTATTTTGACCCGTTAAGGGTATTTAAGCACTTTTCCGTATAATTTACGCTCATTTATTTCTAGCATCTTATTTCCACATTATTTATCAAACGATTTTCCACCACAACTGTAATTGCGATGGATTTAATGTGGTGATCTAAATATTCCGAGTTTTACCCCTCGGATATGCATTTTAAGGCAAAGACTCATATAAGTTCAATTTACCCAAGGATTCACACCTTTCGGTTTTTATACTTATTCTAAGTATCTATTTGCTTATAAAACTCGTTTCCAAACAACCTTTAAGGGTCGTTTGCTCAATTTAGCTTACAAGGGCATTTTAGTCAATTTTTTAGTCCTTCTTTTACGACGAAGGACTTTTAAATACTTGTTTGACCCAAAAATCCGACCTTTTAACTATAATCTTGTTTAGAAACCGTTATATTTCTAAACACCATGATTATAACTTAAATTATTCGGTTTACCTATAAGATAACCGAATATCCATTTTTGACCTTGTCTAACTCTTATAGAACCTCAAGTTCTAAATAATGAGTTGAACCATTATACATACCTGACTCGGATCAATGTATTGACTCGTTTTGATACCTTGCTTTAATAACCGTTGATTAATAGCGATGCAATTATCCTTTCTCTATTAACTCCCGTGAACATAAAACTCGACAATATTCATTAGTCGATATTTTTAAATAGTGATATCTTCACCATTTGACCCGTTGGGTCTAAGTGACCATTTATCTTTGCGAGATGCTATTTATTACCATCTCATCTTCATGACTCATTCCGGTTTACACCGTACGGTCATTTTACTTATAACACATTTCTTGACTCTTTTGACCCATTATGGCTTACGCCATAAGTGTCTTTCAACAACTAACGGTTGTTATCAACGAGTGACCGAATTAACGTTTTACCATTTTTATTTATGTCGGTTTACCTATAAGGTAACCATTCTAAACTCATTATCTATTAGTCATTTCATGACTAAACAATCGTAATAGTCCTTTTTAACCATTAAACATGGTTTATTTGCATTGTCTTGGTTCCGAACCGCACATGTCGTGTCGGAACATCATAATTCAAACATGAATTTCTAGTATTCATAAAATATAAAACCAATAGGTATTAAATAAATAGAGTGTAAGCTTTACTTACCTTGGATCTTGATTATGCTTTTCTTCATACTTGTTTCGTTTGACCCACTTCATTCCCAAGCTTCCACCTAGCTTGCCAAGCGTAAAACTATCATTGTAATTTGTAAGATGGTTAGATTAGTCATCATCATTTACGACTATTCCATCCTACGATTCTTATGTTGAATTTATAATTCGATCATATCATTGGTCAATTTGACTTTTTAAAGTCAACTGCCTATTAACATACATAATTACACGAAGTAGCTCAACTATTCGTTAAATTACCTGGTCAATTATCCTGTAAGGATCATTCTTTTGCTACCGTCTTTAACCATGTTATTTACCATGTTCTTGTAATCATAAGTTACCGAATTAACACTTGATGATATTAAACATCATTTTATATGAACATATCATCAATTTTTATCATATCATACTAAACTCATATCATATTAAGTATAATTATATACTCAAACACACAATTTGTTCAAGTATTTCCTGATTACTATCATATATGATGATTCTAATCATAATTATATCATCAAATTCATCTTATGATTAATACCCACTTATCCTAGTGTGGTAATTCATCAAATCATTCAATTCATAAAATCATATGTATAATTTTCACTTAGGGTTTTGTTCCTAAGCAAGTATACATCACTAATTCAATCATAGCTTCAATAGTTCATTCATAATTCGCGATTATGATGATTATTCAAATTTCACAACTTCTTAAATCATCAAAATTTGACATACCTCATGATCCCCTAGCTTGGGTGATCATTAATTAACGTTCAATTGTGAATTTGGACTTAGTTTGAGCCTTCAATTTAATGAAAAGGTGAAACTAGGGTTTTGGCTCCTAGGGAGCTCTCCTGGTTGATACAGAACACACACACACCATGTGTGTGTTTTGTGTTTATCCTATTTTTATAATTTAACTTTCAATTTATCCTTATTTGGCCCCTCTTGTTTGGTTAGTTATTAAGTAGACCACTACCTACTTATTTCTAACGATATTCCCACTTATTAACTAGGTTAAACATTCCTAGTTAACTTAGTGGGTTTGGGGAATTATAACTCAGTTTATTTTATGTCCCGTTAACTCGAACCTTTTATAAACTTTATTTCCTCAAAAGCCTTTATACCATTTTTTTTAATATTAGGTCCATTTATTTAAAATCCTAATATTCACCGGGTTACTTTTACCTCTAACGGTACTTTACCCGTCTTTTAGTATTAACGTGGTTTGATTACTAAACCCGTTTTCGGGGTGTTACACGAATTTAGAAAATACCCGCTCAAAATTGAAATCATCATTTAAAACATGTCGAACATAGAAAATACCCGATCGAAATTGAAATCATCATTTAAAACATAACAAGCTAAGAAAATACCCGATGTAAATTGAAATCATCATTTAAAATATAACGATATAAGAAAATACCCGCCTGAAATCTAAACCATAATTTAGAACACAACAAGCTTAAAAAACGTGCCCAATATTTAATTAATCATTTTAAAGATAATGAGTGTAACAACTCCCAGAACACCTTATATTATAAAATTGTTTTTAAAAATTATAAATTTGTTTTTAAAAATAAAACAATTGTTATAAAATTAAAATATTTGTTTTTAAAATATGGGTAAATTACACTTTTCGTCCTTTATGTTTGTATCAGATTGCAATGGATGACCTTTAACTTCAATAATTACAGTCACAGTCCTTTATTTAAAAAACCCATTACATGATAGGTCCTTTATCACTAACCAAGTTAATTTTTTTGGTTAAGTTTGACATGTCCTTGGCATGTGACGGCAATAAAGTCTTTTACCCCCACCTTCATCTTCATCTAATATAATAATATTGATTATGATCATACTTATTCAAAACCCTCACAAGATTCTCTGTCACAAACACTGTATCATCATCACCCGTCATATTCTCCTCTTTTTTCCACCACAATTTTATATAATTCTTTCTTTTCTCCCACAAGCTTTGTAGAAGCTTTAATCCCAAACACAATATGCTTCAACTCTGTCTTCTCCGGCAACATCACCGGAGCTGGAACTGAAACAGTGACGTTTTGCAACTGGGTTGAAAACATCAGATCTTGTTGTTCATGTTCAGTACAGGGGGGATTAGGGCTGTTTAAGAGCTTAGGAGTGTAGATAAAAATGGGAGGTGGGTTTTATCTCATTTGATCCCATATGATTTTATCTGAATCTTTTTGACCCAATTTCACACTGGATGATCCGGATTCAACCCAGATCTATTATGCGATGAAAGTATGAAACTGGAATAAAAAAGTTGTTGAAGAAAGTGAAACAGGGGGTTTGAATGGGTTGGAGAGCATGCAATGGTGGTGCCAGCTTGCACACTCCCTTGAGTGGATGGATCTTGGGGAACTCTGGCGGTAACCCAGAGTAGGTTGAATATGATGTGATCGAGGGTTTGATTGAAAATGAAAGAGTAAGAGAGAAGAATAGAGGGACACAGGTGTTTTTTTTAGTTTTAAAATTTTGTATTAAATGAGTAAAATTACAAAACTACCCTCATGTGCCTTGCACATGCCATACTTAACTAAAAATTTTAACCAGGTTATGGTCAAAGGACGTAAACTGTAATGAGTTTTACAAATAAAGGACTGTAACTGTAATTATTGAAGTAAAAGGTCATCTATTGCAATCTGATATAAACATAAAGGACGAAAAGTGTAATTTACCCTTAAAATATTTTAACTGTTTTTATATTATAAAATTGTTTTTATAAATAAAATTGTTTTTAAAAATAAAAAAACTGTTTTTAAATTTGTTAGAAAATTAAAATATTTGTTTTTAAAATTATAATATTTTTTATAAATTGTTTTTTAATAAAATTGTATTTGAAAATTGCTTTTAATTTGTTTTAAAATTTGTTATAAAATTAAAAAAATTGTTTTTAGAATTATAATATTTGTTTCTATAATTTGTTTTTTAATTTGTTATAAAATTGTATTTGAAAATTGTTTTTAATTTGTTTTTAAATTTGTTATTAAATTGTATTTGAAAATTCTTTTTAAATTTGTATTTTTTAACACACATATATGAATATGGATATAGAGTTCGACATGGATATTGGTTTCAAGGATCAGGGTCAGGATCCAGCCGCAGTCGATCCACTACCTGGTCATGTCTATCTGACGTTCCCGTTGGCGTCAGATAGCCATGAGAGGTGTGCGAAGTTGCGCACCATGGAGATAGGGGGCATGTCGGGATTGATTGGTAGCTTTTGGAGACAATGGACCAGGCCGTGAGGGTGAGGGAGATTATTGGATTGGATACCCCGTTTGCGCGCTTGTTCCAGACTACGTTGGAGGACTCGTATCGTGAGATTACGGTCGAGTTTCTTTCGTCATTTATATACGCGCCGCATCCGAAGGACTATGTGGAGGACCCAGACCATTTCGGGCACGAGATTACTTTTCGTCTGGCCGGCCAGGAGTTTGGGATGAGTCTGCGGGACTTTGCCATCCGTTTAGGTTTGTACACAGAGGTCGAGCTTGATACAGATGTTTATACGCAGGGGGTTAGAGCCTTAGATAGGCAGACCCTTATTAGTTTCTGGATGGCTATTGCGAGGGTTTCCTTTGGGAAATCCTCGCAAAAGGCCACCACCATCAGAGACCCCCTTGTACAGATACATTCGGCGGAGTACTTTGTTGCCGCTTATCATAGGCAGGAACGCGGTAGGCTCCTCGGCAGGTCCTACGTTACTGCGATCACGCACTTTTTAGGGATCGTACCCGAGAGTGAACCGCTGTTGTGCCGGCCATTCCGTCGACTAGATTAGGCCGAGCGTCAGTATCCAACACACGTTTGACGCACCAGTTTGACGGGATTGGCCTGCGCTTTCGGACGCGCGATTACCAGGTTTGGGAGCCTGAGGTGTTGCTGGAGGTGATCCCAGTAGTCATTGAGCTTAGGGACAGAGTACTAGCGCCTCTGGCTGTTCAGCAGGCGGCTCGACAGGCTCAACGACAGGCTTTGGGTCATGATGTTGTTTCTGTTGTTTAACACGTTGTCATACCGTCTCGATCAAACCGCAAAAACTTTCAAAATAATCAAGTGCCAAGACGATCAGATCGTTGGGACGGATTGCCGTCCGATCGGATTGCCATCCGATCGAACAGCCATCCGATCGGATTGCACTTGGTCTCAACACTTAAATAATTTTCAACATGTTCAATGCATAATCAGTTCTAACGGATTGCCATCCGATCGGTAGACCATCCGATCGAGTGACAATCCTGCTGTGAACTTGTTCTCCAAGGGATGTCTCGCCGAACGGATCGCCATCCGATCGAACCGACCTGAAAGATAGAGATACTTCTCTGTTTTCAAAATGCTACAACGAAAACTTCAAATCCATCATACACAAACACATCCTTACCAAACGAATGTCAATCCAATCGAATGGCCATCCGATCGGATGACCATCCGAACGGATTGACATCCGGTCGAATGGCCAACCGATCGGATAGCCATCCGATCGGATTACCATCCGACACTTAGTCACATTGCACCGTTTTACGCGCCGTTCTTCGCTTATGCTATCATTAACTGCTCAGGCTAATCTCTCAGCGCTCCCTTCAATCCAAGGCAGTGTTTATTAACTTAAACACTATCTGTGAGTATACTCGATCCCTTTTTGCTTTACGCACTTTTGGGTGTTACATACGTTACTTATTTTAAATCACAATCGACACACAACGCAAACACTATTTATACGCTGACCGATATTGCATGATACGTGTTATTCAATGAATGCTTGTATGTTATGTTAACACAGTGATTGTTGCCTGACACCTTAGCAACGATAGTACTATAGTTTGGACTCAGCACCTGTCGTGGACAGGGGTTGTTAAGGGCTTTACTTCACGTGTCCCAATGGGGATATGTGTTGCGCATTCTACAACTCTCTGTGCATATTTCTCTGTCGATAACCTTCTTGCCTTCACTTTGTACATGTTACATGCTGGTTCTGCGTAAACGATTTCGAACTCTATTATACTAATAAACTTGTATGCTCACCTTTACACTATGTGTATTGACTTTATTTTAACGTGTGTGACAGGTGTTTGAGATGCTAGGATTGCTGTGCTTTACCTACTTTTGTGGAATCAAGTAGGATGGAGTCTAGAAACAAACAAAAACAATTTATTTTATTTGAATCTGAGTTGTCGAAACAAAAATATTTGTCTTTGAATTGTCTGTAATAACTATGCTACTTGTTATGTCATGGTATGGGACGTGATGCTTAAATAATTGGTAATCATAGTTGTTATGGAAACTCCTGGACAATCCGTTTCGCTCAGTGCCGCGCCCCAATGTTTCTGTCATCGGTTGGGGTGTGAGAGTTATAAATCAACTATAACTGGTACATTCACGTTAGACGACCGTTATAAATCAACTTTAAATTATATATGTTTTATAAAAATAAAACAAAAAATTTACAACTTTTCAACAAAAAAAAAAAAAAAAAAACACAACCAAATACAACCAAACAACAAACCAACACCCCATTTTTCCACCAAAACCTCACTTTTTCCCCCAAAAACAAACAGTCACACCTAAACGCAGCACTTTGGCTAAAGCGCAGCGCTTAGGTACCAGGTCAACAGACAAGATCTGACAGGTTCAATCCTTGTCTATTGACTTTACACCAAAGCGCAACGTTTCATCGTGTGTTAATAGTCTGAGCCAATAGTAAAGCGTGTGTGAATATCATGGTCCATATTTTATTATGAGTGTATAAAAACGAGAAATAATAATAAAATAAGTGTTTGCGAGTAAGAGTCATATAGAGATGGAGAGTTGGATGTTAGAAGTTTTTGAAAATTGTTTTTTACTTAAATTATTGAGATGAGGATAGAGGCTCCAATGTAAATACTCTAACATGTGTTTTTTTTTTTTTTTTTTTTTTTTTTTTTTTCAGGTTGATTATAATGTAGCGAGGAATGTTTTCATTCAAAGTTGTGTAAAGTTGTGTTTGTATGTTCGACGAAGAGTCTGATTTTTTAACACATTCTCCCCGAGATATACTCACGTGTGTTTAATTTGATTAAGAAAAAAATCAGATCGGATCAGAATTACAGAAATAATATATATCTCTGATATCCAAATGGGTGGGCTGAAAGTAGAAAATGTCGCTAATTAACACTATCCATGCGTTCTGAAAAGTGACCTTCCTGTTGCTTTGCAAAATGTCAATGAGATGGTGCTGAAAAGCATCACATATCTTCTCTACAAATTAATGACCCAGACAGGAGGATCGCTTTTAGATACAAGACAATCAATTTAATTAAGAAAATGCTTCTGTCAACTATTGCGTCACGTGTGCTAGAAGGAAACGTATGTCTTCTAGATTTTGTGTGTGGCACATGAGCTTGATGACATATTCAGAATTCAGAGATACTTATGTCAATTTTGGTGGGATTTATTTGTATGTCCTTGTAATTTAATTGTACTGGACCCTGTGTTGTGGCGGGGACTTTTGTCTACACACATCTATATTACAAACATTCGCATACGTACGTATGAATCTTCTATACTATATAACTAGGTTATAACCCCGTGTATTACACGGGGTTGAATAAATAAATTTTATATACTAAATAATAAAACAATATATCTTTAAAACCTCATTTATTGTACGGGTTGAATAAATATAATTTATATATTAAATAATAAAAAATTATATCTATAAGAACCATATTGTACAGGTTGAATAAATGTAATTTTATACACAAAATAAAAAAGTTATATCTTTAAAACCACGTGTATTACCCGGGTTAAATAAATTTAATATTGTTTATCAAATAATAAAATAATACATCTTTAAAAAACCTCATTTATTACACAGGTTGAATAAATGTAATTTTATATACCAAACAATAAAAAAAATACATCTTTAAAAATTTGCGCATTACACGGTTTGAATAAATGTAATTTTCTGTACTAAATAATAAAAAAATATATATCCTTAAAAAACCTCGTGTATTGTACGAATTGAGTAAATCTAATTTTATATATCAAATAATAAAAAGTTATATCTTAAAAAACCTCATGTGTTACATGGGTCGAGTAAATGTAATTTTATACAGTGAAAATAAAAATATTTAATATATTAATACAAAGTTTCTTTTTCGTGATAAAAATATATTATTCTTGTGACAACCCGAACTTTCAAGATTTGTATTACTTGATTTCATGATCCATAACTTGTACCACTACGTTTCCTATGCCATTATGTGTTGCAAGCAAACCTATTTTACTGGATTGATTATTATTTGAGTATGGATTATACTGAATTGATAAGTATTTGAATGTAAATTATTTGGACATTCATGGATGAGTTATTAGAATTAGAAGAGACTCGTCGCACACTTTCTACTTGGGCTAAACCCCTCCCTCGTAACTTCGGTTATTTGTGGTCCAACATTCGCGAGCCCGGAGCGGAGCAAGCCTGGCCCGGCTCATCTTTGTGCACACATACACCTCCTGGCCTAACGGGCTCCTTTCACTTCGACCCACACGATTGGATCAGGCCCGAAGCCCAATCCTTGTATCATGCGTATACATGTGGGACGAGGGGTGTACTACGTGGTTTTTGGAAAGAAATAACAAACCCTATTCTGCTTCTCCTATGTCTTGAAGTCGACGACAAGGCAGCCAACCCTTTCCCTTCGAACAACATCTCCTCCTCACTCGAAGCCTGCCATGTGTGCCTAACAACATCGATCTTCTGGTTAGTATATTTGTATTAGTTTTATCATGGATTGATTATTCTTAACTAAGTGTGATTGATTGCTCTTAACAAAGTGTGACTTGCTTTTAATTTGGACGAATGCCATGAGTTGGATAACATAAGATTCCTGCTAGCACTTTTGTTGTTAATCGAGGGGGAAACTTACGTAATGATGATTCGGTAATTTAGGGTTATGATTAGGCTTGACTTTCATGTTAATAAATTAGTTGTTCTTGATGTTGTTGCCGTAACTGAAGTTGTGGGAGGAAGTGGGTTATTCATTTGCATGAGTAGATGGTGGATTTCATGAAACTTATTTTAATCTGATGTGTATATGTGAATTAATAATTCTAGTAGAGATCATGCTAATCATTAGGTAATGATTAGGGACCATGTGAATTATCATAAGTAATTTAATCTTGGGTTGCATGTACGTTGACAACAGTTAAATGGCATGAGTTGAGTTTGATGGTCTGGTGATTTTAATAGAGATTATATTGTGGGTTTAGTGGGAATTCTAGATCACCATGAAACTGCTAGAGAACTAGGGTTTTATTATAAATTGAATGTGCAATTATTTCATATGATAATCAATCTAAGTTAACTCTACAGTAGGTAATTGATTTCGTGAATTGTGATCGTAATACAACTAATTGCATAACTAGCTAAATTGCATACCTCCTGTTGATACAATGGGAACGGAAGTTTGTGTAATCTGTTGATACATGCCTCACACGGGTTCTAGGAGTCCATACTCACTGGGCCTGTTATAGTAATTGGGCCACACACAAACGAAACCGGATCACTTATGGAATGGGATTACACACGCTAATGGGCTTGGGGATTTATGGGCTATGCAGAACCTGGCCATACACTTTGCTGGGCCGCACGGTTATGAGTTAAAGTGGCTGCACTAATTAGTGGGTTGTTGTAATTGGGCCGGACCGGGAAAAGGGTTCACGTTTGCGGCTGATTATATCTTTCCGATGGGTCGGGGGACTAAGTTGGGCCGATAGGGTGGGTCTTGGTATTAAATTAAACAAGGTGTTACATGATGGATGTTATGGGTGTTAACTTGTAATGTGAATACGTGTCGGTATGAATGCTTGCCACGATTTGTGTGATAGTACGAACTATATTGGTTATGACTTGTACAATGTGCACATAAGTTTGTGATTTACGTGATTGTGAAACTGATTGTTACAATGGATGCTATGATCTGTGTGACACATAATTTCTTGTTACGATTTGCATAACGTCATGTGCACTACTTGTACGATACTCGTGTTGTGAATGTGGACTACGTGACTTACGTGCAATCAAGCTAATTGTCTTTTGGTAATTACGATAGGGCTTGGTAGGCCAACTTGGAATACGTAATTTAATCTTACCGAGCAAACCAAAGGTGAGTTCACTGCACTTTTCTCAAGCATGCGTCCCGGTGGTTTGGGACAACTGGTAAACATTTGGAAGGGAAAACATTGGGTAAATAACTTAATCGGTTTTGGTTATTGCCTGGAGGGCAATGGGGGTGATTAGTTGATAGCGCTATTAGGTACTAATTATCTGGGTTTCACTATGGTTGTTTAGAGGCACACTCCTCGGTTACGTAAGGGCGGTTCCCCTAGGGTAACTAACTGGATAACATAGTGGGTTGCTAAGAGGCACACTCCTCGGTTACGTAAGGGCGTAGTCCCTAGGGTAACTAACTTGAGCAACATCGTAACGCATCATTGAATCGCATTAACATACATCTGGTAACTCAACACGTTAACAAAACCTTGAACTCACCAGCGTAGTCTGACACACTTGTTTGCATGCTTGTAGGTCGTTAACGTTTGGAACATGGACTTGCTATCTGGGAGTGCTGGAGTGGTCATGGATCGAGACTCTTGGATTCACTTATAAACAATGCATTGATTTTGATTATTATTATGAAACGATTACATGCTTCCGCTACACAACTTTTGAGAATTGATATCATGTAGACATCTTATTTGGTAATTAATGTTATGACTTACCTAAATATTTATCATTGGTTCAATGTGATCGGTGGCTCGAACTCTGATGCGTAACACGCCTCGCGGGGTTTCCGCAGGTGGAACTTGGGGGTGTTACAGTTGGTATCAGAGCCATTGGTTATAGTGAACTAGGTTTTAAAACGTTTTGTAAAACCAGACTATAACCGAACAACTTCGAAAATCGATCATGACACTCAGCTCCAGATTGCAAGGTTCGTCTCTCTCCCACTTTATACATTACTTGCTTAGCAGTCACACACTCACACCGTAAATGAACTGAAACATTTAACACCATAGTGGCTCGATAGTGTGACACTACTCTTCGACTCATGTAAACCATAGAACTGTGATATCATCTGTTGTGTTGTTTGGACGGGGGAAACTTCGAGCGCAAGCTAAGAGGCACTGAGATAAGCATGCAAATTGCCTTATTATTTTGGGTGCACACTTAATAATAACGCAGGGTGCATGCAAATCCCAGTGAGGCTTAATGAGCGTGAGAAGGGTTCTGCCCTATTGTGTGTAAACTTGGTAGTTTGTAGATTTCAATGTGATACTCGACTTTTACCTCATTTCGACCCATAAGATTGTTCCCTTCTCTTATATAGAACCATGAGGGACAACGGAGGACGGGGGTATAAGTTAATCAACTCCCGGATAAACATGATGACATAAACAATAATCTTACTCCTTGTATCGCTAGAATTGCTATTGCATAACAGTTTTCCTCTCTAAGCTAGTCTATCCCCTAGCCCTTGCCTTGGCCGACGCTTACTGTTTAAGGTGACAGTTTAGTATAGATAAACCTATCATTAGTTACTGTTCTTGATATAGATAAACCTATCATTCCATTATCATGGTCACACTACATTCTCGATTGTCTACGCATAAACTCCTATAACATTGTGCTCTAGTTTAAAAATAACCTGATAAACTCTTCTTTTGATACGTAGTGATCACTTCTTGTACTCTGAGGATGGTTGTGTATTATTTTATGACCACATCATTCGAAAATATTTTCGTGACCTTGTAATGAAACCTTTTGGTGACGTACTTGATGTTCCTAATACACACGCCTTAGTTCAACCCTTCAAAGTTGGCTTCATACGTGTTCGACTAATTACACACTCAATTTCGTACATAGATTTTAGTGAACCATTCTTATTCGCATACGGCAGGCTTGACGACTGTGGAGAACGCTCTGATTAAACCGGATCACTATGAAATCGACCAACCGTTACTCTTCAACATAATTCATATTGTGTCAACACCCTCAATGTAACGCTTCCAATGACCGGTAGTGTCACCTTATTTCTAATTATACCGCTTGTGTGTGCAACCAACTACACCATCATCATCGGATTTATCATTCTACTAGTGATTCTAAAACAATTATGTGGAACAGATTGATGATAGTCACATCTTGGTATGTGTTTCGCGTCTTATCTGGTTGTGGTAAAATGGATATCATAGTCCTTGTCTAACCCTGTGGTACGCTAATTCTCGTTTGTCTAAATCTCTCTCTGCGAACATTAATCGAGAAGCAACAGGCCATACTTAAGTTCATTAAGTGTAGGAGCATAAAATAAAATTTCTACTTCCGTGAGGTATGTCGAAGTCAACACCCTTTTCCGTGTGAAAGCACCATGCTTATGTATAGCTTCATCGACCTCTTTGTTCCATGCTTACCTCTCTTTGACCGAAGGCTGGTCATTTACTACGACCAACTGCGACCAAAATATCACGAACAATATCAACTGAAAATCTCTTTTCCCTCTGAACGAACGAGTCAAGATGATACCAGTCTGAAATAGGGATTAATGCCTAACTTGAGTTTTCATTCAATCGATTGATTGAATTGCTTGAATCACCTGTTCCAAGAAATTATATTTTCTTTCTCGAATTCTTACATACGATGGCATCACCTTTGATCTTCGATAGGGGTGACTGCACCAGTTCTGATCGCCGGTAGCGATACTATATATAAACATATATTTCTTACACTCACTTTATCACGTTCACATATTTTGCTTCTAGAAAATCTTGGTGGTGAACCCGACACACGTGATTTGAGGGTTGAGCATTTTAGCCTGTAACAAACTACCTTAACACATTTCCAGTTCGGTTTATCTCGTCGGCCCTTCGTTTATGATGTACGACATTCGCCTCAATTTTGGTAAGCTCTAGATATACATTAGATACACTTGCTTCGTGAAGTGTTGGCTACTTAATATACAACATCCATGATAACTAAACACTGCCTTTTCGCAAGTCCCCAAATTCGAAGGCGTATAGCTCACCTAAGTTATATTTAGTGCAACAACCCCCCCCAAGCGTTGTAAGGTATCTATAGATCGAGTTCGTCGGAACTCACTTCAAGTCATTGTTTTAGATCAATTTTCGGGACGAAAATTCTTTCAAGTAGGGGATGATGTGACACCCCGCGAAAACGCTTAACAAAACTAGCTTCCTCAGTGACTGTTTGCTAAATTTCGGGACGAAATTTCTTTCAACTTGGGGATGATGTGACAACCCGAACTTTCAAGATTTGTATTACTTGATTTCATGATCCATAACTTGTACCACTACGTTTCCTATGCCATTATGTGTTGCAAGCAAACCTATTTTACTGGATTGATTATTATTTGAGTATGGATTATACTGAATTGATAAGTATTTGAATGTAAATTATTTGGACATTCATGGATGAGTTATTAGAATTAGAAGAGACTCGTCGCACACTTTCTACTTGGGCTAAACCCCTCCCTCGTAACTTCGGTTATTTGTGGTCCAACATTCGCGAGCCCGGAGCGGAGCAAGCCTGGCCCGGCTCATCTTTGTGCACACATACACCTCCTGGCCTAACGGGCTCCTTTCACTTCGACCCACACGATTGGATCAGGCCCGAAGCCCAATCCTTGTATCATGCGTATACATGTGGGACGAGGGGTGTACTACGTGGTTTTTGGAAAGAAATAACAAACCCTATTCTGCTTCTCCTATGTCTTGAAGTCGACGACAAGGCAGCCAACCCTTTCCCTTCGAACAACATCTCCTCCTCACTCGAAGCCTGCCATGTGTGCCTAACAACATCGATCTTCTGGTTAGTATATTTGTATTAGTTTTATCATGGATTGATTATTCTTAACTAAGTGTGATTGATTGCTCTTAACAAAGTGTGACTTGCTTTTAATTTGGACGAATGAAATGAGTTGGATAACATAAGATTCCTGCTAGCACTTTTGTTGTTAATCGAGGGGGAAACTTACGTAATGATGATTCGGTAATTTAGGGTTATGATTAGGCTTGACTTTCATGTTAATAAATTAGTTGTTCTTGATGTTGTTGCCGTAACTGAAGTTGTGGGAGGAAGTGGGTTATTCATTTGCATGAGTAGATGGTGGATTTCATGAAGCTTATTTTAATCTGATGTGTATATGTGAATTAATAATTCTAGTAGAGATCATGCTAATCATTAGGTAATGATTAGGGACCATGTGAATTATCATAAGTAATTTAATCTTGGGTTGCATGTACGTTGACAACAGTTAAATGGCATGAGTTGAGTTTGATGGTCTGGTGATTTTAATAGAGATTATATTGTGGGTTTAGTGGGAATTCTAGATCACCATGAAACTGCTAGAGAACTAGGGTTTTATTATAAATTGAATGTGCAATTATTTCATATGATAATCAATCTAAGTTAACTCTACAGTAGGTAATTGATTTCGTGAATTGTGATCGTAATACAACTAATTGCATAACTAGCTAAATTGCATACCTCCTGTTGATACAATGGGAACGGAAGTTTGTGTAATCTGTTGATACATGCCTCACACGGGTTCTAGGAGTCCATACTCACTGGGCCTGTTATAGTAATTGGGCCACACACAAACGAAACCGGATCACTTATGGAATGGGATTACACACGCTAATGGGCTTGGGGATTTATGGGCTATGCAGAACCTGGCCATACACTTTGCTGGGCCGCACGGTTATGAGTTAAAGTGGCTGCACTAATTAGTGGGTTGTTGTAATTGGGCCGGACCGGGAAAAGGGTTCACGTTTGCGGCTGATTATATCTTTCCGATGGGTCGGGGGACTAAGTTGGGCCGATAGGGTGGGTCTTGGTATTAAATTAAACAAGGTGTTACATGATGGATGTTATGGGTGTTAACTTGTAATGTGAATACGTGTCGGTATGAATGCTTGCTACGATTTGTGTGATAGTACGAACTATATTGGTTATGACTTGTACAATGTGCACATAAGTTTGTGATTTACGTGATTGTGAAACTGATTGTTACAATGGATGCTATGATCTGTGTGACACATAATTTCTTGTTACGATTTGCATAACGTCATGTGCACTACTTGTACGATACTCGTGTTGTGAATGTGGACTACGTGACTTACGTGCAATCAAGCTAATTGTCTTTTGGTAATTACGATAGGGCTTGGTAGGCCAACTTGGAATACGTAATTTAATCTTACCGAGCAAACCAAAGGTGAGTTCACTGCACTTTTCTCAAGCATGCGTCCCGGTGGTTTGGGACAACTGGTAAACATTTGGAAGGGAAAACATTGGGTAAATAACTTAATCGGTTTTGGTTATTGCCTGGAGGGCAATGGGGGTGATTAGTTGATAGCGCTATTAGGTACTAATTATCTGGGTTTCACTATGGTTGTTTAGAGGCACACTCCTCGGTTACGTAAGGGCGGTTCCCCTAGGGTAACTAACTGGATAACATAGTGGGTTGCTAAGAGGCACACTCCTCGGTTACGTAAGGGCGTAGTCCCTAGGGTAACTAACTTGAGCAACATCGTAACGCATCATTGAATCGCATTAACATACATCTGGTAACTCAACACGTTAACAAAACCTTGAACTCACCAGCGTAGTCTGACACACTTGTTTGCATGCTTGTAGGTCGTTAACGTTTGGAACATGGACTTGCTATCTGGGAGTGCTGGAGTGGTCATGGATCGAGACTCTTGGATTCACTTATAAACAATGCATTGATTTTGATTATTATTATGAAACGATTACATGCTTCCGCTACACAACTTTTGAGAATTGATATCATGTAGACATCTTATTTGGTAATTAATGTTATGACTTACCTAAATATTTATCATTGGTTCAATGTGATCGGTGGCTCGAACTCTGATGCGTAACACGCCTCGCGGGGTTTCCGCAGGTGGAACTTGGGGGTGTTACAATTCTGTTGTTGCAAAATTTGTTAACGAAATCTCAATAAATTTAACCCTTTATTTAAAACTCCGCAAATGTATAAATGATAAATAATATTAGTTAATTTTATTTAAGTTTCGTAAAATTCATTTTATACCAAAACAAAACGTTCAAATATAATTAATTCAAATAAAGAATATTATAAATAAGAAGGAGATTAAACTAAATAATAATTATTTATAAGATATTAAACTAATAATATTTAGTAGGAGAGTTATCTATAATATAAGTTATTAAATAAATAATATTTTGTAGGAGGATTATCTATAATTAATTAGAAGATTTTAAATTAAAATAATAATTATCTATAAGAGATGGTTTAATATGATGACAAGTGTCCTTAAAGTGGTTTCTTTTATTATAGTAGTTAGATTAGATAAAAGAAACTACTTTTGGGACACTTTTCATCATATTAGGGCATCTTTTATAGATAATTATTATTGTAATTTAATCTTTTCTAATTAATTATAGATAACTCTCCTATTAAATATTATTTAGTTTAATATCTTATGGATAATTATTATTTAGTTTAATATTTTCTTCTCATTATAATATTATTTAGAGAAAATTATGCTTTTGGCCCCTGTAGTTATATCACTTTTACCCTTTTAGCCCAAAAAATAATTTTTTAACATTTGCGCCCCCAACGTCTTCTTTTCTAACCCTTTTGGCCCCTAACACTAACCCCATCCATTAAATGTTAGGGGCCAAAAGGGTTAAAAAAAAGACGTTAGGGGCCAAAAATGTTAGAAAAAAGACGTTGGGGGCTTAGATGTTAAAAAACTCTTTTTTTTGGGCTAAAAGGGTAAAAGTGATACAACCACGGGGCCGAAATCGTAATTTTATTTTTTAATGTATAAAATTATATTTATTCAATTCGTACAATACACGACGTTTTTAAGGATATATATATATTTTATTATTTAGTAAATAAAATTACATTTATTCAAATCGTGTAATACGCATATTTTTAAAGATGTAATTTTTTATTATTTGGTATATAAAATTATATTTATTCAAACCGTGTAATAAATGGAGTTTTTTAAAGATGTATTATTTTATTATTTGGTAAACAATATTACATTTATTTAACTCGTGTAATACATGTGGTTTTAAAAATATAACTTTTTTATTTTGTAAATAAAATTACATTTATTCAACCTGTACAATATTGTTCTTATAACCAACTGGGGTAGCCCAGTTGGCCACCGACACCCACCACTTCCCAGAGGTACTGGGTTCGAGTATTGAGAGTGACATATGTGGCCCAGGGTAAGAACTCAGCATGGGGAAGTCACCGCGGAGCTAGCTTGGTCGGGTAGCGACTCCCGGAGTGAGATCACTTCGGCGGTTGGGAGGACCGTGCACTATCCCCCTGCAATATTGTTCTTTTAGATATAACTTTTTATTATTTAATATATAAAATTATATTTATTGATCAACTCGTGCAATAAAGAAGGTTTTTAAAAATATATTATTTTATTATTTAGTATATAAAATTTATTTATTCAACCCGTGTAATACACGGGGTTATAATCTAGTTGTATATATAACAATTCTAAAAGCCAAAATCACCGTAGCAAAGTGATTTACTTTTTTTTCTTTTTCTTTTTTTTTTTTGTTTTTGGTTTTTTTTTTCTTTTTAAGTATGTATCGATATAGATCCAAGTTGGTTTATGTTTTTACATAAATGGTCTACGTTTTGTCATAATTGTTTTTTTCGAAAATGAGTCG
Organism: Helianthus annuus; assembly: GCF_002127325.2. Lineage (NCBI taxonomy): Eukaryota > Viridiplantae > Streptophyta > Magnoliopsida > Asterales > Asteraceae > Helianthus > Helianthus annuus. The sequence continues at coordinate 60,127,611 of NC_035447.2, read as the reverse complement.
GGTCAAATATAATATGTTTTAAATAGGCGGTATGTAAGTTTGAGTTACTTTACCTTTCAACGCTGTTGCAACACACGGTACCATTTTTTACTTAAAAACACTATTTTCTTACATGCTTTTTAGATATGTTTCGGTAGAAATCTAAGTTGGTTTACGTTTTGACATAATTTTTCTCGGGAATGAATCAGGTCAAATATAATATATTTTCGTGCTTATTTTATGCATGTTTTAGTTGGTCTACATTTTGACATAAGTTTTGTTTCGAAATGAGTCGGATCAGATATTTGACAGTACAAATTTGAGTTATTTTAAATTTCGACCCCGCACCAACTCGCGACGGGTCACAATTCTAGTTTAATATAATTCCTTGATTTAATTATAACGTTTTTGTACGTATACGTGTATACCTAGTTAGAAACTTATAATGACGAAAAAAACCTTATGACATTACATTACAATTACAAATACTTAAAAATAAAAATATACACAAGTAAATTCTAAGTATTTAGAGAATTTCAAACACAACAAAGTTTAAACAACGAAACATTAAACAAACATAGCCCAAATTTAGAGAACTTAATAGCAAATTTAAGAATTGAAGAATTAAAAAACGGATAGAGTAAACTGCAAAAACCGTCCACGAGATTTTAGCATTTTTGTCAGATCTATCCAAAAAATTTATTTTTCTCACCTAGACACCTCAAGTTTCACAAAAGTTGTCAGATTCATCCATTTCTCTAATAACGTTAAAAACTAACGTTAAATGAGTGGTATTGTGGATGGATTTGACAAAAGTGCCCAATCTTTAAGGAAAATTTCAAAGGTTTACTCTTTCTAAAGTTTTTATAATTTTTATTAACATTTTCAAATAAAGATGCTATTTATCAAAAAAAAAAAAAAAAAAAATCAGGATACACGAAGTTACTATTGTTATGAATTATGATTCTCTATTGGAGCTTAATAAGTATCTTTATGGGAGTTCCAAAATACATATGGAACTACAATGCATTTTTTTACGCCCCGCTTGAGGTATCCATATATAATGTTTATATCTGTGGATCCTCGAGGCCCAAAAATGAAAGTGCACTAATTTTAACGTTATTTTTACTAATTTTTTGAAAATAACGTTAAAAAACTGGGGACGGTTAATCATGCATCATGTGGTGGTAGCGTTGATAACCGAAGGACAAGGGGTACATGCACTAATCAGCCTTTGCTCAGTGTTATGTGTCTTATGTCTAAGGCTTGATGCAAAACCACTATGGAGCTGGAAGTCTCACTGAAAGCAGTCTCTCTATTCCTAGAACTAGAAGTAAGACTGTTTACATCTTACCCTTTTCAGACTATAACTTAGATTTACTATTGATGATGAATGCATGCTTCTAGCTAGGGAGCACTAATTGCCACACCAGTGGATTACATAAACTAAAATCATACATGACTTAAAAGCATTTTTCAGTGAAGTTGTGTGGATAAACATATAATTTTTTTTCAAAACATATTTATACTTTTCTACCAAAAGTTGGGAGCACTTGATGAACATATTATTTCATGGTCACTTGATTAACATATTATTCCATGGTTACCGGTTGCAAGCACGCAGGGCTAGCCCTGAGAATTCATGTACCCTTTTCGAGTTCGAAAAAACGTACCTTTAGGCCTTAACGAAATTGGGTATTAGACTTGACGGGTGGTCCGTAGGACAACCCTTAAATGGTCTAAGTATACACGTATCTCACGCTTTACACGAAATTGGGTATTAGACTTGACGGGTGGTCCGTTTGGACTTGCAGGTGCTAAAGTGCATAAGGAGTGGATTTTATGAAGCTGGGATGGAAGTTGCGAAAGGATGAAACAAGATTGGAGTAATCAAGAAGCTAACAAGAAAACGAAGAAAAAAAATTATAGCAGGCGTCGTAGCCTACGGTCTCTACCGTAGATTACGACCATCAGTTGGCCAATATTGTTCACCGTAGCCCAGTTTAAAGTTGGCGTAAGAAAACTCTGGGCGTCGTAGCCTACGGCTGGCGCCGTAGGTTACGGTGCCATGTTGACTGGCTAGACCTTGTTGACTGTCGTAAGCTACGGCACTCAGCGTAGCTTACGGAGCCGTATGAAGCACTTGTGTAACTTATGCATTTAATGAGACTTTGATGGGGTTTTTATGGTTCTAATCATGCTATTTTCGGTTATCAATCACTTGGAGACGAATTTTGGTGAACTTGGGTGCTTGAAGACATTGGTGAATCATTGTTCTTATGTTTTTAATTTGCTTGAAGATTAAGACTTTGTTGAAGATGTTTATTCGGGCCATGAGTGGCTAAACTTATTATGACTATCTTTAGTTGAAGGTTTGTAGTAGACTTTATGCTTGATTTCTTATTTCTAGAATAACAATCTTTATCTTTATGAATTGTTTGTTATGGTGTGTGATTGATTGTTTGTAAATTGTTGATTCTTAAGTTAATCTAGTTTAAAACCATTCGTTCTAGGTGTCGTTGGCAATTGAGATATCATGGGTATAATTAGGATTGGGTAAGGGTTAATTGGTCATCGGGTAACAACCTCACGTTCTAGGAATCTGAGTACTTAGTTCCCTTTTATCACAAAAAAACAATCACACATGAACTATGTCTATGTAGTTCTTTCTAGTAGAATGATAGCATAAACGTCAAAGCAAACCGGAAACTAAAGATGGTCATTTCTCTCTAAATTGTTTACAAACCAAACTTTCATTTTGCAAATTACAATAGTAATCTTAATTTTTAAAACTCAATCAACCAATCCAACACTTTGAATTTACTTTTATTGCAAGTAGTTTAATTTTAATTAACTTAGAGATACACTTTAAATAACACATATTCCACAAACTCCCTGTGTTCGATACCCACTTATCGCTATCTATTTAGTAGTAATTGGATAAAATTTGATTGTGACCACGACATCACGTCAAATTTTGGCGCCGTTGCCGGGGAGTAGTGCGCAACGTGTGTTATTTTTGTTCTTTTTAGGTTTGTTATTTTTCTAGTTTACGCTGGGTGTGTTAGTGTGCAGGTATTTACAGGTGCATGCGTACTAGGAGCTCTTACAAGCTATCACCATTGGCATTTGATCCAGAAGTTGAACGAACTTTGAGAAGAAACATAATTTTGTTAAGAGAAAATAAAATCAGCGGTTCACCAACGACACCTACTACACCAGTTACACCAATTAGATACATGGATCCACCACCACCACCACCCACTACGGGTCAAACATCTTCAACTTTCATTCCTACATCAACACAACCTTCGCCAAATACCACCATGCCTAACTCCACTACGGATCTTACTCCACCACGTGATGTTACACCAACCAACACTACTACACCACCTATTACTACCCAAGTTGAACCTACACTTACCTTTAGCCCTTCTACTACAATTCCACCATTCTCACATTTTTTCCCAAACACGGGTCAATCATCTTCTACCTATCTAATACCACCAAATTCAACCGTAATTCATACTACATTTACATATCGACCATCGAATCAACCGGGTTTTCAATATTCGTTTTTTCCTTTTGTGCAATCTTCGGGAATAGGAGGAGATGGATATGATGAAGGGTATTAAGAAGATTTCGGGGGATACGACGAAGATGGATTTTACTATGGGGGTGATGGAGGTAATTTGGGACCTCAAGGAGGAGAGGGTCAACAAAGTCAACCATTACAACAAATCCAAGACATGGGTAAGCTACCGGTTGGGGTACAACATATTAGGCCACAAGGGTCACAATTGCAACGTCCTACGCCTTTGTAACAAGTTCGTTCACAAAATACAAAACCTCAATTCCAAAGGCCAAATCAAAAACCACCAATGCAACAACATCAATTTTAGCCACCATTTGTACCTCAAGGGCCTATGCAAAGACCAATGGGTCCTATACGTCTAAGGGTTCGGTTGGGTGTACCAAGAAGACATATACGTGAACATGCGAGAGGCATAGAAGCACATTTCAGACTGGTGATCACTCATAATCCTTCACCAGTAGTTATTCCTCACAATGATCAAGGGAGGACGTTCGAAGTTCGAACCAGTTCGTTACAAAGTTTGCCAAAGTATAAGGGTCTAGCAACGGAGGAACCTTATTTTCATTTAGAGGCTTATGATTCTATTTACAACACTATTGGGGGTTAAAGATTTTCAGCCGATGATATCAAATTGGTGCTATTCCAATTTTCCTTAGAAGACAAGGCTAAAAAGTGGTTTTATACCTTACCTTCAGCATCTATCTATACATGGGCAGAAATGCAACAAATCTTTTTGGATGAGTTCTTTACCGCTCAAAAGACAAATGATGCTAGAAATAGTTTGAGAAGTTTTCAACAACAAACGGGTGAAATGTTTCATGAAGCATTTGAGAGGTTTAACATGATGATAAAGAATTGCCCTCATCATGGGATAGAGCTATGGGAGTTGATGAATGCATTTCATGAGGGATTATGTTCCGAAGATGCTCGTGATTTGATGTCTATCACGAATGGTACTTTTGGCACAAATTATGAGCATGATGATTGGGAATTTTTGGAGCAAATGGCGGTCACATCAAAGAGAAAAGCTCAAGAATCAAGGAGAGTACAACCGACCATTACCCGAACTCAAGTGCACGCGGTAGACGATGGTAATGTTCAAACTTCTAATCAAATTTATGATGTTTGTGCGCTTTGTAATGAGTTAGGACATGCGGCTGAAAATTGCCAAGGAGTGGAAGGGCAATATGAGGAGGTGAATGCAATGCAAGGGCAAGGAGGGGGTGGTAGAAATTACAACATGAATTCTAACACTTACCACCCCGGTTTGAGAAACCACCCAAACTTTCGATACGGGAATCCCTCAAATCAAGCTAACCGAATTTTCAAGGAAGTCAAGGTAATTATGTTCTGCGCCAACCTTTTAATAATCAAGGTGGATATCGAGGCGGGAACAACCAAGGGTTTCAAAGGCAATATCAAACGGGTCAAGAGTAAGGGGGTCTTCGGGTGGAAATGAAATGATGGAAATGTTGAATACAATGCAAGCGGAAATGCAAAAGAGGTACCAAATGGATGATGCTCGCATGCAAAAGGACGAGGCCCGTGATAAAGCGATTCAAACTTTGACCACCCAAATGGGTCAATTCGCAACCGAAGTGGCGGACTTGAAAAAAGGTAAAGGTCAATTACCAAGCGACACTAAGGTAAACCCGTCTCATAATTCTTCTCGAGGTAATAATATTAATATTAATCATGTAAGTGTTTTGAGAAGTGGGAAAGAGTATAAAACCAATCCTACACCGGATTTGGTTGATGGGGTGGTTGAAGATATAACGGGTCAAGAGAGTGAGGAAGAAAATGAAACACCTATTATTTCTCCTAAAAACCCCAATTTTGAAAAACCCGTTAGTAACGAAGAAATAAAAAATAAAAATGAGGAAGGGAGATCTAGTGAAGTACCATTTCCCTCGGCTTTGTTAGATCCGGGTAAAAAGAATATCATTTCAAAACGGGGTCCTCAAAAGGAAGAGATGTGGGAGGTTTTCAAGCAAGTTAAAATTAATCTTCCTTTACTTGAAGCAATCAAACAAGTACCCGCTTACGCCAATTTTTTAAAAGAATTGTGTACTCAAAAGAGGCAACAAAAAGTGCCTAAATTGGTTGATTTGACTGAGCGGGTAAGTGCGGTTTTGAAAGGAGATCTTCCTCCTAAGTTACAAGATCTGGGAACGCCTCTTATTAATATTCAAGTTGGAAATTTTCAAACTGCGAGAGCGTTACTTGATCTTGGGGCCGGAGTAAGTATTCTACCGAGGGGGTTATATGACCAATATGATTTTGGTCCATTGAAATGGGTCGAGACAACGGTGGTACTAGCCGATTTGTCTCAAAAACTTCCTCGGGGTATAGTGCGGGATGTTATAGTAAAAGTTGATGAATTTTATTATCCCGTTGATTTTCTTGTGTTAGATTACTCATCCGCGGACCCAATTTAACAACAAAATGTTATTTTGGGTCGGCCGTTCTTGAACACCGCTCACGCCGTAATTGATTGTCGATATGGTACCGTTGACATGACATTCGGTAATAGAAAAATGGGGCTAAATGTTTTTACTAACGGTGCTAATTATTTTAGTGGTGATGAGTGTTTTCTAGCAGATTTCATAGATGGATACGACCCGCAGGAATACGAAGAAGAGATTTTGGAATCGTGTATTTGTGATGTTTCTTTGCAGGTTCACGCATGTGCATTGGAGATGGAAGAGAAGGAGCAAGAGGCTCTAACGGTCAAGGAAGGAAGACTGCCATGGACCTGCCAAATGGAAAACTTACCGGTGGGAATCGATTCGGGTACAAAGCCTTCTCTAGAATGTCCACCAATTGTGGAATTTAAGGAGCTACCAAAACACTTGAAATATGCATTTTTGGGGAGAATGACACCTTACCGGTGATCAATGCTTCTAATTTGGAGGTAGCTCAAGAGGAGGAGTTGTTGCGGGTGTTGAAGGCTCATAAGGCGGAAATTGGATGGACGATAGCCGACTTGAAAGGTATTAGTCCATCCATTGTCATGCACAAAATTATTACAAGTGAAGATGCAAAGCCAACCTGTGAAACGCAAAGAAGGTTGAACCCAAACTTGAGAGAGGTGGTAAAGAAAGAAGTTATAAAGTGGTTGGATGCGGGGATTATTTATCCCATTTTGGACAGTGCGTGGGTAAGTCCAACTCAGGTAGTGCCTAAAAAGGCCAGCATCCAAGTAATAAAAGATGAACAAGGCGAGCAAATTGCCACCCGACTGGTCACCGGGTGACGAGTTTGCATTGACTATAGAAAATTAAACGCCGCTACCTCTAAGGACCATTTCCCGTTACCCTTCATTGAACAAATAATTGAAAAACTTTCGGGTTAAAAATATTATTGTTTTTTGGATGGGTATTCGGGTTATAACCAAATTGCTATTCACCCTGACGACCAACACAAAACCACGTTTACATGTCCATATGGTACATTTGCTTTTCGGTGAACGCCGTTTGGACTATGTAACGCCCCGACCACCTTCCAAAGATGTATGATGAGTATATTTTTGGACATGGTCGGGGAGTCTCTTGAAGTGTTTATGGATGATTTTTCCATCTTTGGCCCAAGTTTTGAGTCTTGTCTTGATGAATTAGAAAAAGTTTTAAAAAGGTGTGTTGAGACAAACTTGGTACTAAGTTGGGAAAAAAGTCATTTTATGGTTCAAGAGGGTATTGTGTTGGGTTATGTGATTTCGGACCGGGGGATAGAGGTAGATAAAGCAAAGATTCGGGTAATTTCATCTCTACCTCCACCATAGAATGTTAAGGGGGTGAGATCATTCTTGGGACATGCGGGGTTCTATAGAAGTTTTATTAAAGGTTTTAGTGTAATTACAAAACCTTTATGTAATTTTTTATTGAAAGATGTTCCCTTTGATTTTACTGACGAATGTTTGCAAGCGTTTAATGTTTTGAAGGAACAGTTGGTGAAAGCTCCTATCTTGCAACCACCGGATTGGTCGAAGCCGTTTGAAATTATGTGTGATGCTAGCGACATGACCATTGGAGCGGTTTTGGGTCAAAGAGTTGATAAGAAGTCGGTGGTGATGTATTATGCAAGTAAAACTTTGTTCGAGGCACAACTGAATTACACCACAGCCGAAAACGAATTATTAGCGGTGGTGTATGCCTTGGACAAGTTTAGATCTTACATTTGGGGGAGCAAGGTGATCGTGTATTCGGATCATAGTGCGGTCCGATATTTGATTGAAAAGAAGGATGCAAAGCCCCGGTTGATTCGTTGGGTGCTTTTGTTGCAAGAGTTCTACTTAGAGATTCGGGATAAGAAAGGTTGTGAAAATGTTGTTGCGGATCACTTATAAAAAAGTAATACACATCGTATAGGCCTATACGATGCGTATTGAAGGTGTCGATTTAACTTTTTTTATTTTGCAAAGCAGCTTTCTGTCACGCGGTAGCTTTCTGTCACGTGAACGAAGAAGCTACACATTGGACATTTGTTGGTCTTCAAACATCTAGGAAACATTATTTGAGAATAACCCTGAATTTATCGAAGCTGTAGAATGAGATCCTCCACTGTTGGGTTATCATCTTTCAACCCCATTTTCCCTAAATTTATCGATTCTGTTTTTCAACGGGGATGTAATGCAATGATTCCTCTCAATTGAATAGATAGACACTTGCTTCATAGGACTCACTTGAATCGTCTCAGATGTAATAACAGTACGTTTAGCATCCATGCCTGCTTTAATTGCAGGAAGTAAAGGATAACGAAGATGAACATTGTATTTATCACGAAAGTACTGAACAACCGAGATAACAACTCCGGTTTCATCAGCTGCATTTGGAACAAGAAGTCCAACAATTCGTTCATTATCTGTTATTGTCTCAACAATATGAATGCACGCAACGAATTTGACAACTATGACAGCTTATTAAAAGTCGCTCAGGCTCACAGCAACCGCATTGGTAACAAACTGGTATTGCTGGTCGCTATTCTGGAAATTGAAGGAAAAGTACTCAAATACCGCCTTGGTGGTTGTTATCATATCCATTATCCCCTTGAGTCATAGATCCGACAATAGGGCCCACGGATCTGTGACTCCATATGACTCACTTGAATCGTCTCGAATGTAATAACAGTACGGTTCGTGGATGTAAATTGCTGGGGTGTAACAGTACGATTTCAACAAAATCTTTTCAATAACTAGTAAGAAAATACACAACGGTTCTCTAATTCCAGATCAGTAATGTAAGGAGAAGCGTTGAGATAATAGACATCCATCAAGCTCAAAAAGAAAAATTGTGTTTCCCAAAGCCACCATTCCCATAGTCATAAACGATTGCGGTTTGTATTTCCTATAGCCACCGTTCCCATAGTCAAAAACGGTTGCGGTTTGCAATTCCCGGTTGTCCCGCGAGTGGGCATAAGATCCATGGGTCCTATTGTCGGATATGTGACTCCATGGAGGATGTGATTAAGGTAAGCGTGCCATAAAGTTGCATCTTTTAGAGAGACCATTAAGTACGGATCCTACAGTTGCATTTGGAACAAGAGGTCCAACAATTCGTTCATTGTCTGTTGTTGTCTCAACAATATGAATGCACGCAACGAATTTGACAACTATGACAGCTTATTAAAAGTAGGAATCACCTCTAATCCTTTCCTAGTCAAATCATACAATATAAAGTTTAGACTTATCGTTATCTAACTACCGAGTTACACCAATTCATTGAAACCACACATTCGTGTGTTGTAGTTTGGAAAGATGACCAAATAGAGATCTGAATAACAAACTATGGAGAACTTGTTTGCGTTATCCTTCTTGATACAGATCCGGTGATCTTAAAGAGACAGAGGTTAGATTGATTTTTAGAATACGCTACAATATGGGAAAATACGCTAAAATATGTAAAATACACTAAAATACGCAAAAATACGCAAAAATACGCAAAAATACGCAAAAATATGATAAAATACATGAAAATATGCTAAAATATGCTGCAATATGTTAAAATACGTCATATTATGATAAACACACTAAAATACGTCGAAATACGTTAAAATACGCCAAAATACGTAAAAATAACCTAAAAATAGGTTAAAATAAGCTAAAATACGTCAAAATACTATGAAATACGTAACAATATGTTAGAATACGTCAAAATAGGCAAAAATACGTCAAAATATGCAACCAATGATATTTCCACACGCGTATACATATAACACGGCACTATACAATACAAGTGGATTTCAAACAGAACTTTACGTAATCATAGAATACGATAATCGCACGCAACCGAACATCACCGAAACGACACATGTTGAAGGTATACGTCATAAAATGACAAAATATGCAAAAGTTTGTCAAAAACGACATGTATACGCGTCGAACCGAGGAAAACACGATAAAACTAATTTTCAAATATGCCATATACGATCGTATAGGCCTATGTTGTATCGTATATCGGCTTAATATAAATCGTATAGGCCTATACGTTGCGTATTAAACTTTGGTTTTTCTCAAAAATACCCCTGAATTTATCAAAAAACTGGGGTATTTCAGTAATTGCGTCGATTATTACGCATCGTATAGGCCTATAAGATGTGTATTAAACTATGAATTTCTCAAAAATACCCCTAAATTTATCGAAGCTGTAGAATGAGATCCTCCACTGTTGGGTTATCATCTTTCAACCCCATTTTCCCTAAATTTATCGATTATGTTTTTCAACGGGTATAAAATGCAATGATTCCTCTCAATTGAATAGACAGACACTTGCTTCGTAGAACTCACTTGAATCGTCTCAGAAGTACTGAATAACCGAGATAACAGCTCTGGTTTCATCAGCTGCATTTGGAACAAGAAGTCCAACAATTCGTTCATTATCTGTTGTTGTCTCAACAATATGAATGCATGCAACCATAACTATTGTCGATCAACGCACATTATGTTTTTCAAATCAAGGGTCCCATCATTACAACCACTTGTTTTCAACGGGGATGTAATGCAATGATTCCTCTCAATTGAATAGTGTTAGTGCATGCATCTGTCGACTTCGTCTTGTATCGAGTCTTATACTAGATAGGATAGATCAGGGCACGTTGTACGAGAAAATAGGAAAGTTTAGTGTGTTTTAGGCTGATTCCGCTTGAAATGGAACCTGATCATTTCAAGCGAAATCATAAGATCTTATTCCGCTTGAGTATGTATTGTGAGATTTCGCTTGAGTTGTTGTTTCTGCTTGAGCATGTTCAAGCGAAATCAGGCAGCCTATATATATGTGGTTCGAGCGGAATCAGTAGTTAGTTGTGACAATTGTAATTTTGGATACCGAGGTGCTGCCGGTTTTTCCTGTGGATGTATTAGCTGTTAAATCAGTCAGAAAGAGTATTAAAGTGATATTCAAGCTGTGTCTACCTTTGTTTCTTAGTTTCCGCCTCTGAAACAAAGTAAAACTCCTCTGAACAACTCGTTCGGGTCAATACACGATCCTACAAGTGGTATCAGAGCCCGAGTGGAGGAGTTCTATACGATTCAGCTTGAAATTTTCTGTTTCTACACCTTCTTTTCAAAAACTACAAGTTTTCACGGTTAAAATTAGTTCAATTTTTCACATATTGTATAAAATTGCATTTTAACAAACCCTTGAAAGTTTCACGTTAAAATTCAGCTTAAAAATGGGTAAAATGGACCTTCGTTGTGATTTCGCTTGAACGAGCACATAGTTGATTCCGCTCGAAAGTTGATATCCCGCTTGAGATTTCAAGCGAAATCTGGTATTCTGCTCGAATTTCTGGTTATTCCGCTCGAATTTCTGGTTATTCCGCTCCAAAAGAACTATTCCGCTTGAAACGGTTCAAGCGAAATTAGTAATTTCACTCGAAATTCCTGATTCCGCTCGAAATACCTTATTCCGCTTGAATTTCAAGCAAAATTAGGATCATTTTGTTGAAAAGCTTTATTCCGCTTGAACTAGCTTATTTCGCTTGAAGTTGTGTTTTCAGGTATTCCGCTTGAACAAATTATGTGATTGAGAATCTGATTTCGCTCGAAAGGTTATTTCGCTTGAAATTGCAAGAATCATGAGTGAAGAATTTTTCAACGCATTCGCCACATCTTCAATTACTCCGGCTTCGATTGCTCAAAACATGAATCTAGAAAATGAAACCGGAACTACTCAAAAACCCCCGAAGTTAATGGGCGTTGAAGAATATTACGGATGGAAAGATCGCATCAAAAACTGGGTTCAAGCTAACCATCTTAGATCGTGGGAGTGTATTTTGAAGAGATATGTTCTACCTCGTACTGAACTTCAAACAGAAAAACAAATCTCAGAGTTTAATGACCAAGAACGAGAAATGTACAGAGCTGAAAAAATGATGATTAGTTTGCTTCAGCAAGCAATCAAAGAAGACATCTTTGTGTTGCTACAACATGACAAGACTTCAAAATCAATCTAGGATGCTCTTAAAGTCAAGTTTGAGGGTAGTGAAAATATGATTAAGAGTAAAAAGGCACTGCTCAAGAAAGAATTTGATCTTTTCAGTAGTTTGCCCGGGGAAGATACAAAGAAGCTTATAGAAAGATATTGCCACTTAGTGCGATCCATGTCAATGCTGAGCATAACCAAAGATCGTGAAGAATGGGTTGACAAGTTAGCTGATGCTTTACCACAAAAGGAGTGGGGAACTTACTTGATGATTCTGAAGAACACTGGGGTATATGATGGGTTGACAATTTCTCAGTTCATTGACAAGATAGAGAGTCAAGATCTGGAACAGCAGAAGATTGCTAGGATGAACGATCCAAGTGGTCAACAAGACGTAAAAATGTACTACAAAGGCAGTATTCCAGAAGTTGAAAGAAGCCCGAAGATTCAAACTGCTTTTAGTGCTGGAGACTCATCTGAAAAAATTGATCAAAGTTCAAACAAAAGCAGTGGATTCTCTTCATATCCAAGTGTTAATCCAAAAGATACAACATCAAGTTTTCATTCTCAAAGTTCTAAAAGTGGAAATGGTTGTGTGATACAATGCAACATTGCTTTGAATCTTCCTGATGGTCAAAGTTTTTCTGAAGAAGTTGCGAAAGATCACATGGCATTACTTGGTTCAGTGTTGCTATCCTATGAAGGTTTAGTTGCAGGACGGATCAAGAACCCTATGCTAACAAAGGAGGATTACGATCAGATAGACGCTAAAGAGATGGAGCTCATGGACATCAAATGGTGTCTAGCTAGTGTTCTAAGAAGAGCAGAGAAGTTCAAATTGATTACCGGAAGAAATGACTTTCTTGATGCACATGTTTCTACTTTAGGTTTCGATAAATCTAAAGTTACTTGTTTTAAATGCAGGGAGAAAGGTCATTTCAAGAGGGAATGCAAGAATAGAGAAGCGAATGATGCAAAGAATCCGTTCGGAAAAGATGACTACTACCGGAAAGCCATATACCAACAAGTTGGTCAGCAACAACAACAAGAATCACAAGTGGCTCATGGTAGAAAAGTGATAGAAGATTCAAAGAGAGCATGTTTAGGGAATCAATAAAGTTTTAACTGGAACAAATACATTCCATCCGACAGTAAAGCATGCCTAATCAATCAAGATGATGAAAGGCTACCTGAAGGCTTTAGCTGGGATATGTTTGTTGATGAAAAAGGAGAGTTTAAAGCTTTCATTGCTAAGATCGTGAAAGAACCAGACATGTTCACCGAATGGATGAAGTCTATTGGAGTTAGTGTGAAGAATGAAGATGAAAAATTTGTTTCATCAAAAGAATGCTCACAGAGTTTAGATGAAAGTTTACAAAGTGATGAAAGTTCAGAAAGAGAAGCTGTTTTTGATCAAACACCATCTGATTCTGGTTCCTTGGATGATAGTTCTGATAAATCAGTAGAGTTTGATCATTCGCCAACTGATGACAGCAGTGATGATGAAGAAGAACGACATATTAATGCTGTAAAATCTCATCTCTCTCCTGAAAGTTTTCATTTTTATTTTGAAGATCGCTTGGAGAAACTAAAGGAGAGACGAGCTACAAAAGAGAAAAAGCAAATGGAGACTGAAAGTGTTGTTCAAAATGAAGAAGTTAAAAGTGTTGCTGAGGAGATTGCTGAAACTGAGCAGGTAACTGAAGCAGAAAAGGTGGTTGAATTTGAGAAAATCATCGAAGTAGAAAAGATTGTAGAAGTTAGTAAGCCTTGCACAAAGTGTTTAGAACCATGCAAGAAATGTGCAGCAAAAGTTGAAAAGCTGGCTGAGTATGAGAAGATGAAAGAGCAATTGTTGTTCAATCTCAACTACGTGAAGGAATCTTATGATGTTTTGAACAGAACAGTAACTGGTCTTCAAAAGACAAATTCTGAAAGAGAAGATGGTTTGACGATGATGAATGCTACGATGATGTCAAAGCAAAAAGCTATAAATCATTACATTGAAGAATGTGCCAAACTGAAGCAAGAATTGGAGACTGAGAAAATTGAGAATGAGAGGATCAGACGTTTATTACAAAGTTATTCTAGTTCTGATTATCTTATTGATCGAATTTATCCGACTGTTGCAGGTTTCGAAGCATTCAAAGACGACAAACCAAAGAAGAAAGATACTGGTAAGAAACCGACTGTTAGATATAACAAGTATGCGCCTCCGATCTGGGAAGGTTATTCTCCCAGAAAACCAAATGAGGAGCAAGTCGAAAAAGCAGTCAATATAAAGTTAAAAACCGACACAACTGATGAATTACCAGAAAACATTGACACCACTTTCACATCGTCTGACACTGATCATGAGTCTGAGTTAATCAAAAAGGTGGTCGATCAGGTGTTGGATACTGATGAGGAGTCTGAGTCAAAGTCTGAGTCTGGAAGGTCGAGTTCGTCAGTCAACAGTTCAAAACCGATGGTTAAACGGTCTTACAGTAAAGAGTTTTTGTTATCAAAATCAAATTTGGATGATGAAACATTTGAAGTGGCATACACTTTAAATGATTCTGACAAAGAGTTTCCAATTAGAAGTGTTAGACTTGAAATGATCAAAAAGGTTTTCAAAATGACAGAAATTAATATTTCTGAAATAAAAGATTTAAATCTTACTGAAAAACCTAAAAAATACACTTCAAGAGTTCAACAACGGTTAAACAAGAAAAAGGGTTACAATTCTGGTTTTGGTTTTCAAAAGAAACCAAACCATAATGGTGGCTACAAAAAGAAAGGATTGGGTTTTACACCACCTGAAAAGTATAAAAATGATAAAATTTCTAAAATAAACACAAAATTTGTTTCAGGTGGAAGTGCAGAGGAAGAACAGAAGAAACCTTTCTGGAGACAATCAAATAAGGAGTTTCTTGTTGAACAGAAGAGAAAAGGAACTGGAGTTTTTCATAAGAAGGATACTCAAACCTGTTTCAAATGCAATGAAGTTGGTCACATTGCATCAATTTGTTCTCAAATGGCAAAACCAAAACAGGGAGTATCTGAAAAACTAAAAGAAAAAATTGTCGATGTTGAACCACCAACTGAAAATTTTAAAATTTTTGAAAATTCGACTCATGAAGTTGGTGAGTGTTCAAAGAAAAATTTTTACAAAAAGAAAGCCAAGGACAATCAAATGTGGGTTGTCAAGAAGGGTGATGAGAAGGTCGGCGATGAATCTGATTCAACAAAATCAGTGGAGCCACAAGATGAGGTTAAAGAAGAAAAATTTGTGCCTTTAGAAGATGATGTTGAAATTCCATCTTTGAAGTTTGAAAATATTAAGCAAAAAGTTGGTAAGGTTGAAATCTCAAATCAATTCTATTCTGATCAGAAGGAATTTGATATTGAGAAAGTATCCAATGGGAATGTTAAGAAAATTTTTGGGAAAATGATTGATGGGAAAGTAAAAGGGGTTAAAGATTTTTATACGACAAAGAAAGCAACCTATAACCCTACTGAACAAGAGTTGAAAACACCAAGGTTGGTAAAACTTGGGTGGAAATTCTTTTTCCATGAAAAATCAGGACTATGCCGGAGATCCCAGGTTTGTAATCGTGGATCAGGAATCGGCATCATTCTTGAAAATTTGTTTTTGTGAATGAATTTTAATGTTGATAAATTTTACAGGATGATAACTTGCCGGAGCTTCCAGGTTGGTAAGTGTGAAGCAGGTATCGACATCTTGTTTAGAAAAATGAATTTGTGTAGATGTTTTATTCCTACATGTGGTTAAATGATTTGGATATACTTACAAGTGGTAAGAGGTTGGATCTTACAAGTAATTCGTCAAGGTCATTAGTTTGAACTTGATGTAATCCTCATATATGTGTTTGAAAGAACAAGATGATGAACCAATCCCTACAAGTGGTAAAATCAAACAAACTTATTTTCTGGAAAAATCATTTTGATTAATACAAACTTAAGTGTTTTGAAATCTAAATGAGAAAATAGTTTGTTGAAAGGGGGAGTTCTGATTGTTTCTGCCAAGTGGATGGCGAAGTGAAGTGATTTGATATCGGTTGTCAACTTCTTGTACAGTCTGTTTTCAAATTTCTTGTAATGTGTTTTCATTTTAGGGGGAGTAAAAATTTCAGAAAATCCAAAAACATTAGAAAATTTGAAAAAGCCAAAAACATGATAAAAACAAAAATCGAGTTTTGTTGTCAAAAAAAGGAAATGATAGTACATCAGTGGACTGTCACAACATGTTATAGAAATGTAAAGTTAAAAATGTGATAAACAGTCTCACGGATGATGTGTCAGTAGGTTTTTGCACATTTAGTAGATTGTGATGAGATATAAACCTAAATTCAAACTTGCTTATTTCGTGGGTAACATTTCTTGGATATATAGGTAACCCCTGAAATCTTGTTTGAAAGGTCTCTCTTTCTAAGATATTAGGTCTTTATACTCAGTGATATCTAGGGTATTATCCCGGGACTTCTGCTGAATGGAAATTCTGACCTAGTCCCCGTATAATACTTTCTGCAAATGCTTTGAAATATAAGCTCGCCCTCAGCATAAATGATGAAACAATAAAATTAATAATCATTGCTGTTGAAGAAAAGATCCTCTAAAGGGGACACACCAAAAGTCGAACCGTCATCTCTCTGCTGAACGGAAGTTCTGACCTGAGCTCTCACGGTTTCGCATCTAACCTTTTACAGATATCATCTGTGGTATACTCACCTGTAAGACTGAATATTGGGATCTGGATACGGGAGTATATTCAAGTAGTGGGACACGTGAATAAGTTTAAGTGTTTAAGACATTAATATCGTATCTCGAAACAGTTGAACTTTGTGTGAAAATTTAAAGTGGACCAATATACTGACAATCTAAGTGAATTGTTTAGAACTTAAAATGAAATGAAGCTTAACGGTGTTGGTGATATGTCTCAAAAACTGATATGATCCTCTTACACAAACTCACAAAAATATTGTCTGTAAATATTTCTTTACTGCATTTCATTATATTCAAAAATCCAAAAAGATTTTTAGTGTGTTTTAGCATAAACTTTTGAAAAATTCAAAAAGATTTTTTTGACAACTGGTGTTGAAAAGCTGATTTTCAAAGTTCCGATTGCTAAACATGATGACCATGTAGTGTGAGGGAGTCTGTGTATGTAAGCAAATGTGTTTTAATCAAATCTACAAGTGGTTCATCTGAAGGTTGATTAAATTTGAGGGGGAGTATGAATACCTAAACTTGAAATGTTTAAATGTGAGAGATTTACTTTGAGGTAGAGATTGTGCTGGTGTAAGTTTGAGCCAGGTGACGATCCTGAGCTGGATGAGAGCTAGGGCACGATTTTGGAACAACATTAATAGAGCCAGGCTGATTGATCCTAAGAAGCTTGTGTTTAGAGAGCCAGGTTCTGATACCTGAGGACTCTGAATTGAAGAATAGAGCTAGGTGATCTTCGGATATGAGTCAGATTACGATCCTGAAGCAGATGATGCTGATGAACTTAAGGAATGCCAGCTCATCGTTAGGGGGAGTCTGTTGATGAAGTTTTAAAGAGTGAAGCCCAGAGACGGATCAAGACTGAAGTTGCAAAGACTCGACACCGTAAGACTCGTCAACATCTGAGGGGGAGTCTATTAGTGCATGCATCTGTCGACTTCGTCTTGTATCGAGTCTTATACTAGATAGGATAGATCAGGGCACGTTGTACGAGAAAATAGGAAAGTTTAGTGTTTTAGGCTGTTTCCGCTTGAAATGGAACCTAATCATTTCAAGCGAAATCATAAGATCTTATTCCGCTTGAGTATGTATTGTGAGGTTTCTCTTGAGTTGCTGTTTCCGCTTGAGCATGTTCAAGCGAAATCAGGCAGCCTATATATATGTGGTTCGAACGGAATCAGTAGTTAGTTGTGACAATTGTAATTTTGGATACCGAGGTGCTGCCGGTTTATCCTGTGGATGTATTAGCTGTTAAATCAATCAGAAAGAGTATTAAAGTGATATTCAAGCTGTGTGTACCTTTGTTTCTTAGTTTCCGCCTCTGAAACCAAGTAAAACTCCTCTGACCGACTCGTTCGGGTCAATACACGATCCTACAAATAGACAGACACTTGCTTCATAGGACTCACTTGAATCGTCTAGGAAGTACTGAACAACTGAGATAACAACGCCGGTTTCATCAGCTGCATTCTCTAGAATATCTACAATCCAATTAATGCAGATTATGCGTTTCAAATCAAGGGTCCCATCATTATAACCACTTGTTTGAAAATGGCCAGGAGAGTTGAAAATACTGCACTTGGAATTGATCTTGGAACAACATACTCTTGTATAAGATCCATGGGCTCTATTGTCGGATTTGTGACTCCATGGAAGATGCGATTAAGGTAACTACCGAATCACACCAATTCATTGAAACCACGTATTCGTGTGTTGCAGTTTGGAAAGATGACCGAATAGAGATCTGAATAAGTTTCTGGAATTAGAGAACCGTTGTTACCAAATCCATTATCCCCGTGGAATGCATCCTTTTTTCTATAAATCGCACAAACAAGCATGCCTTGAACGAGTCTAGAACACTCATAATCCTCAAGCGGCTTTGAAACCAGACGGAATCTATGAAGAAACTGTTCGATTTCACGGTGAGTGGAAAAATTGGCGACGAAGAAACTGTTCGATTTCATGTGTCGTGGTCTTGGTGGGCATATGATCCGTGGGCCCTATTGTCGGATCTGTGACTCCATGGAAGATGTGATTAAGGTAAGCGTGCCATAAAGTTGCATCTGATTTTTAAACATTTCCCACTGACATAATATTTTAGAATTGGCGACAACTAGGTAAACACCTCAAACCCACCAACATCGTATCTCTCCGGCACCGGTAATGCGACTCTTCTACTCTCAAACAAAAACGGTCCACCTTGCAGAGAACAACCTCGTTTAATAGCAACTTCTTGCTTAAACAACCCCTTTGGTAGTTTTTACCATATGACACATGATAAAAGCGCTTCTCTACCCAATCTGGGATTATGTTCCGTTTTAGGGTTTCTTCATCACCTGTAACAATGTCGATAAACGTTGATCAGAACACGTCGTAGAAACTTTGAACAAGATAAGAAGGATGAGATATCGGCAGTTAGCTCGAAGAAGTTTCTCTCTATCATTCAACACGTGTAGTCCAAAGGTCGGTCTCAGGTGGGCATAAGATCCGTGGGCCCTATTGTCGGATCTGTGACTCCATGAAAGATGTGATTAAGGAAAGCGTGTCGTAAAGTTGCATCTGATTTTTAAAATATTTCCCACTGACATAATATTTTACAAATTGGGAACCACATATTCGTGTGTAAAATCTCAGAAAGATGACCGAATAGAGATCTGAATATCGTGCTTTCCACCAAACACTTAGAGTGATCAAACATACGCATTCCGTTCTCCATCTGAACTATGCATTCTCTCACAATGTTCAACAACTGAATTTTACTTTCTTGTATAAATAATGGAAATGTGTTGACTTTTGTTGATATAGTGATATTATCAAGAGTCTGTATCAATAACTTCCATATCCCCTTGGTAGTTGTTACCATATGACACATGATAAAAGCGCTTCTCTAGACAATCTGGGATTATGTTCCGTTTTAGGGTTTCTTCATCACCTATAACAATGTCGATAAACGTTGATCAGGACACGCCGCTTAAATCTCAGTTATGTCTCATTGCATTATGACAATACTGATAGGGGTACTGGTCTTTTCTCCCACTGTGCAAACTTGAAGAATCTCACCATAACACATTGTAGACTCTTGGGCTTGAATGGTTTTAATATATTTCATATTGGACTATCTAGTCTAACACTTGAAAATGGATATGATCGTTTCAAGATCTTTATCTATCATGTCATCGACCAACTGCTCGAAATCCCTTTTGTTTCTTGGGTTCGCATTTGACACAACACACCGAAAAATAAACTTCAAAAATTCAGCGCTTTGATACGCATCGTATTGGCCTATACGATGCGTATTAAGCTAGCCGCCAGACAACACCTGCACCTGTTAGTCTGCCAAGTGTTGTACTTTATTCAATACGCACCGTATAGGCCTATATAATGCGTATTGAAAAAGCAAAGTGTGCGGATAGATGGGTGGGGTGTACCAATAGATTCTCCGAACTTTGAATAGTTGGTGAGTAACATATGGTAATAATACATACAGGGATATGATAAATAGACCCAAAATAAGGATTAATATACCAAATTAGTCAACTTAGTAATGATTAACTACTTTAATACATTAGCTTATTCTAAAGTCAAAGTAATAATTATGTTTTTTATATTATTTTATTTTATAATACTTTTGTTACTTTTTTTACTTTTTTATATTTTGTTATCCTATTATTAGTATTAATATCAATATTAATAAATAAATAATCAAGACACTTTATTATAAACACGAAAGTGAAAAAGTTCATTATAAATAAATAAATAACGAGTCTCTAATAAAAAAGTAAACGTGCAAACATTAAAATAATTAATCACCTAAATCGACAAACCCACTTTTACGACGATAAAGTTAGGTACATAATTCTCCGGAATTTTGTTTACGCATAGACGTCTCTGCAACAAACGGTTTTGCTTTATATGATGTAAAAATGATGGAGTTTTTACGCCTGGGTAATTTAACAAGGGGTTTATAAAAGTTTTTACTGGAGGGCGTAAAAGTTTGCAACAAAAATATTTCCGTGCAGGTTTGAATGGTCAATTTTTTGCCGCAGAAATTACGCATGTAGTGGAGTATAAACGTTGTACTTTTTTTATGAACAACCTATGATTTAAAAATAGAACATTCATACTTACAAACAATGTAAAAGTTTATTTTTAATGTCGCGTTTAATTTTTAGAAAAATGTCGTTTTTTAAAAGTGGTCATTCTTTTACATCACACATGTAGAAAAATGGGGACCAAAATAATAAGGTTGACATTTTGCGGTAGCGGGAAGATATGTAAAAGGGTAAACATTAAACCTTGATAGACAGTAAAACGGTAAACATTAAGCATTATTAGATAGAAGCAAACAGAAAAATACAAGGGTACCCAATAAAAACATCGTGGAGGTGGGTGATGAGGGCATCATTTAAGAAGTTTCCCGCCCCACAAAAAACAGGTTATTGCCATAAAATGATTGCAAACACACAAAAAAACATGGTTCATTTAAATGGTTAACCCACGCACACTTTGGTCTTGGGTGTGTTTGGGCAAACCTTTTAAACCCATTCCGTAGAAAAAGAGCAACATCGTCAGCCCACACCAAACAACAACCACGCACCCCCCCCAACCAGCCCGACACTAAGGTTCTGCTTGCTTCTGCTTTTCCAGACAGTTTCGCGAGTCGTGACCGGTTACATACTGGTTGCATGTCTTGCAGAGTCGGGGATGCTTCTTATGATTCTGGACAGCCTTCTCTCCTGGTCCAACGAGACGATAGTTGGTTCCGCATACTTTGTTACGCATGCCTCGAGGATTCAAACAAGAAACTTCAACTTCCACGATAGCTCCCAACATACTAGCTATGTCTTCTGTATCCGTCCTGTCCACCTCACTTTGACCCGACAATCATCTGTTATTTCTTCCTTTAGTGCCTTTAGTTTCTCCAAAAAAAACCCTCCCTTGCAGCCCCGTCGCCTAACGTCTCATCCAGAGCCTCGGTGAAACAGTCAACCAGTTTGTTCGTGGTTACTGCATACCTGTGCTCAACACAGAAAACTGATTTTGGAAGCACATAACGGCCCATCGACTGACAATGTACTTCGCCGGTATTTCGTCCTCCTTCGTGTGCCTAAAAACGCAGAATATATGACGGCAAAGATATCCAATACGAGTTCACAAGTTACAGGAACATGTTGTGGACTCCTCCCCTGTGTCTACTTTCACCTGCACGGGGGACATCAAACCCATGCGCATTAAAAAACATAGAAAAACAGAAAAAAAAATAAATGAAGTACATAAATGGTGCGACAAAAAAAATTACCGTAAAATTATTCACGACATCAGACATCTTATCCAGGTGGGTTAAAGTGTAGATCTTGATGCCATCATCTTCTTTGACAGTTGTAATGTAGCAGAACAACATTCCCTTGTGGATATCCTTACGGACCTCGAGGAAGATAGGGGGAATACAATATTGCGCAGTGCTTCTCTATTTCGAGACCAGTTTTCATTTCGTGTGCGCGAACGTCAGCCTTGAAATCGGCAACCCACTGATTGTATCACTGTGATTCAAGAGTTGCTTCACAACACAACAGAAACTGGACTAGCGTATACGCCCAGGAAGAATTAACCATGAATGCCGCGTTAGAACTCTCGCAGCAGGAAGTAGTTTTCATGAGCCATGACATCGGGATTTATCTGAAATATGTCAGAACCCAAAACTCCTTGATGTTGAACATGTCTCTCAGCCAATCATGATTTTCCAGGCCATACTTTTCTAAAAGCTTCACCCACCTACGTTCGAATGTTTCAGGTTTTATGTAAATGTTCCACACAAGTTTATGTAAGGCTACTCTGACTTTGGTGTTCTCTTCAATGTCACCTGCAATCTGAATATAAAAAAAGACATCACGCCTATGAAAGAAAATGTTCAAAAAAGTTGATGTAAATGTTTCGCACAAAGTTTATGCAAGGTATTTATTACTTAGGCAAAAAGATCACACATAAAAGTCCGGTTTTGACCTTGTACATCACGTCAAAAGATAAAAAATATACAGTTTTGCCTGCTTTGTTTTTATTATGCCAGTGATGTACATTTTGTGATTATACGTCACTGGAAGGGTCAAACAGTTTTGCCTATGTACCATATTTAAATAAAAACCACCTATGCCAAAAAAAAACAATTACATCGCATATTTGGGAGGGGTGAGGTTTTCGAATGAGAATTATACCTTGGAGGGCAGTTTCTTCATTATATGCCACATGCAAAGTCGATGAAGGAACCCGTTGAAAACAACACTAATAGCTTGCCTCATAGCCGGGTCTTGGTCAGTCAACAGAAGAGTAGGCTGCTTGTTGTACGCTTCAAGGAATGAGGTTAGCAACAAATTGTAAGCATATATGGTCTCGCAGAACAAAAGCCCCGCTCCAAATGTCACGCACCTTTTGTTGTTGTCCACTCCGGTAAAGGGGACGAAAATAAGGTTGTACCTATATGATACGCATAAATTTATGGTTCATTTCATTTTTTTTTGACAAAAGTTAAAAAACAACAGATTTTTTTTCACAAAATTTAAAAACCAACAGATTTTTTACAAAATCAGAAAAACAAATGTTGCGGCAATAAAATGCTGAAATATTATAAATGGCCGAGTATAATTACTTGTTTGTTTGGTATGTGGTGTCGAACACAATAACATCACCAAACACTTTATATTTAAGCTTAGTAATCTCGTTCACCCAGAACATGTGGTGTAGCTCCCCATTCTCTAGGCTATATTTGAAAGTGTAGTTAGGCAAATGGTCGACCCGGTCTTTCATCTTGTCGATGACTAGTTGCGCATCCCTGTCGCCGATGAACATGCGAAGACTCCGCGAAAAATTCTTGTAATCTTCTGCCGTACCCTTAAAATTGTGATGCCCGCCCTTCATGTCACACCCCAACCGATGGCGGAAACATCGGGGTGCGACACTAAGCGTTCAGATTGCTCACGAGTTTCCATAATACTAGATATTTCAATATAGGTTAAATGGATTCAAACATTGTCTAGATACAACCAAAATCAACCACCACAACAAGTATCAAGAATTACATCAAGTTTCAAATATTGCTCATAACTTATTTAACTAGGCGAGTTTCTAACCATCATCCTAGCTTGATTTCTAAATCCAGCATTTTATCAACCTGCAACATGTATTAAAATAGAGTCAATATAATAATGTACTGGTGAGTATACAAGTTTGAGTATATAGCATAATAGTTTAAAATACTCATATCTGTCATGTAAACAATAAAATAGTTTCAACCACAGTAGCACCTCGTATCTCGATAAATAGACTTCCTTCATTAGCTGACGAATACTGAGCTTCACGAATACAAGTATGAAGATCACTGGAGATATGATAACAACGAATAGCATTAACATGAGTCTTACGACTAAGAGCGTCGGCCACGACATTCGCCTTTCCAGGATGATAGCGAATTTCACAATCGTAGTCGTTAAGCAATTCCACCCAACGCCTCTGTCACATGTTCAGTTCCTTTTGGTTAAAGATATGTTAAATGCTCTTATGGTCAGTGAAAACCACACACTTAGTTCCATATAGGTTGTGTTTCCAAATCTTTAATGCAAACATTACTGCACCAAGCTCCAGATCGTGAGTAGTATTGTTTTTCTCATGTATTTTGAGTTGACGGGATGCATAAGCAATGACCTTGTGCCGCTGCATGAGCACACAGCCCAAGCAACGGTTCGAGGCATCACAATATACTACGAAGTTATCATTCCCATCAGGGAGAGTAAGTACCGGAGCGTTACACAGAAGGGTCTTAAGAGTCTGAAAAGATTGCACTTGCTCGGGACCCCAAGCAAAAGGTTTCTCTTTTTGGGTCAAAGTAGTAAGAGGAACGGCGATCTTAGAAAAGTCCGAGATGAATCGACGGTAATAACCCGCCAATCCTAAAAAGGAACGAATCTCAGATGCAGATTTAGGCATACTCCAATTTTTCACAGCTTCGATTTTAGAAGGGTCAACATGAATACCTTGCTTACTAACAACGTGACCAAGAAATTGCACCTCATTAATCCAAAACTCACATTTAGAGAATTTAGCATATAAGCGTTCACCACGTAGTAACTCAAGCATCAAGCGTAAATGACGTTCATGATCGGCTTTAGTTTTCGAATAAATGAGAATATCACCAACAAAGACTATCACAAAATGATTAAGATAAGGTTTACAATCACGATTCATAAGATCCATGAACACAGTGGGTGCGCTGGTCAAGCCAAAAGGCATGACCACAAACTCGTAGTGTCCATAACGAGTGCGAAATGCGGTTTTGGGTACATCATCTTTGAGAACACGGAGCTGATGATAACTAGATCGAAGGTCGATTTTCGAAAAACAGGACGCGCCTTGTAGTTGGTCAAATAGATCATCGGTGCGAGGGAGAGGATTACGATTTTTAACGGTAAGCTTATTAAGCTCCTGGTAGTTGATACACATACGAAACGAACCATCTTTCTTCTTGACGAATAGTACGGGAGCACCCCACGGAGAGGTACTCGGGCGAATGAATCCTTTGTCGAGCAGTTCTTGCAGTTGACTAGATAGCTCTTGCATCTCGGAAGGTGCGAGTTGATAAGGAGCCTTGGCGACAGGAGTCGCACCAGGTATGAGATTAATACGAAAATCAACAGATCTAGGAGGAGGAGGACCAGGAAGATCTTCAGGGAAGACGTCAGGGAAATCACGCACTACCGGGACATCACTTATGTTCTTCCCATTGCCCTTTTGTTCCACCACATGGGCCAAGAAGGCAAAGTTTTGTTTTTGTAAGCACTTGTTCGCTTGAGTGCATGACATCAACTTCAGTCCTCTCGAAGGTCGGTCTCCATAGACGTGCAAAATATCACCGGGCGGAAGAGGAAAACGAACAAACTTCTCGTGACAAGCAATCTCGTTATGATTCTTACGCAACCAATCCCTGCCGATGATGACCTCAAAATTACCCAATTGCATGGGTATTAGATCAATAGTAAATACGTGGTCGTTAAGAGTCAAGGAGCAACCACTGAGAATAGAATCAACCAGAATAGATTTACCATCGGCAATCTCCACCGAAAACGACTTAGGTAACTTAGAGCGTGCACAGTTTAACAAAGATTCAAATTCTATGGACACAAAGCTTCTATCTGCACCAGTATCAAATAGTATCGAAGGTAAAGGTTATCGACGAGAAACGTACCATTAACGACGTCATTGTCGTTATGAGCCTGATTAGCATTAAGATTGAACGCTCATCCACGAGCGGCTGTCTGTTGCTCCTGGTTTAGCTGAGGACACTGATTACAGAGGTGAGTAGTATCTCCACACATGTAGCATGCACGAACAGCATTGACGGGCCTTGGAGTCTACTGAGGAGCTGGGAGTGCTGGTAAAGCTGCCTGAACTATGGCTTGCTGAGCTGGTTGGGCCGGGTTAACTTAACGGAAATAAGGAGTCGTGTGACCATAGCGATTGCAGTTGGTACACAAGCGACAAGGAGAGGCGACAGGATGATGAAAGTTGCAAGTTGCACACTTAGAATGAGGTCTAGTGTACTGCTTTTTGATTTCAGGAGCAGGAGGGTTTGGTACAGCAGCAGCAGGAGCAGGCTTAGCAGTAGGGTTTCCAGCGGGGACAATTGCATTGCACCCTAAACCCTGAGACTTTCTCCTCATCTTCTTGCTGCCACTTGACTGCTGAGTAACTTGGTTTGCTGACTTAGAGGGAGCAGGAGTAGCAAACTGTTTGTCACGGATGCGGTTGTTGTTTAAGCTAGCGGCTAGACGATAAACTTCTTCAATAGTCTCTAGTTGAGCTGCTTCGATCGAATCACGCAATGCATGAGGTAACCCATTGATGTACTTGGTTATCATGCGCTTCGGAGTAGAAACCAAGTGAGTTACGATTAAGCTGAGCTGCTTGAAACAGGTAATATAATCCAGATTGTCAGCACCAATCTGCTTCAGATGCCAGAACTCTTCTTCAAGCTTCAGTTGTTCATGGGGAGGGCAGAATTCAAGCATTTTTTAATTCTCGCACCTCGGACCATGGAAGAGCACAGGCTTCTTCATTAGAACGGATGTTTCTCTCATTCGACCACCACTCCAGAGCTCGGCCTTGAAACATTCCTGTTGCACTCCTAGTCCTTAAATGCTCCGAGCATTCGCTGTTAATGAACGTAACCTCGATGCTATCGAACCACTCAAGCATAGCGGTCACCCCATCACTGCCCGTGAAAGGCTTAGGGTTGCAGGAGACGAAATGTTTGTAGCTGAACTTTGTAGGCCTTAGTTTCTCACCCTTAGACTCCACAGAGGATGGCGGAGTGTTTGATCCCTGGATCTCAGAGACGATCTTTGACACGACGTGAGCGATCTAGTCAGGCCATGAAGGACATCATCTTTTTCTGAGACTTCTCCCTGGATCTCTTGAGAGTGTCGGATAGCTTACGGGAAGACATCTAAAGATCCAACAAGAGGATCATATAAGTCTAGATCACAAAGTCTCACGGTATATAGATTCACACACGATAGAAAAAGACTCAAGTTTCAACAAGCTTCACGTAGTTTAAAGATTCGCGTTTCCAACAAGTTTCACGTAGATTTTAATAGATTCAACATCCGCAACCCACGACCTTCGCATGGAACATTGTACGAAGGTTCGGCAACATGTCAGAAACGCTTATATATAGGAAGTACCAGCGGCGTATCCACCACGTTTCGGGCACATCACTTCCGCCTCGCATTCGGTGTCATGTTACGTGTCGCATTTGCCAACCATAACAAATACACTCATCATCATCACATACACGTAGTTTAACCAAATAGTTTCACATAGATTAACGTTCAACATTTTCATCACAGTCCACAAAACAACAAACTCCCACATGGCACGTGTTACGAAAGTTCGGCAACATGATAGAAGCACTTATATATAGGAAGTACCAGCGGCGTATCCACCAAGCTTCGATCATGCCACGTCCGTCTCGTTATCGGTGTCATGTTTCACTAACCATAACATTAGATTCCATCACTCTCACAAAACCTTCACATAGATTAACCAAGTAGATTCAACAACTCCACCATGAGCCCGGAAAACTACGAACTTCACTTAGCACATGGTACGGAAGTTCAGTAACATACCAGAAACACTTATATATAGGAAGTACCAGCGGCGTATCCACCATGTTTCGAACATGCCACATCCGTTTCGTCTTTGGTGCTAGGCTACATTTCGTATTCTGTCACTCAAACCACACATACGCACTAGAGTTCACATAGATTACACAAGTAGTTTCTCATAGCTTAGAGTTCAACATTCTCATCACCGGTCTGCAAAACACTAGATTTCGCATGGCACTTGTTACGAAAGTTGATAACATGTCGGAAACACTTATATATAGGAAGTACCAGCGGCATATCCACCATGTTTCGTCCATGTTACTTCTGTCTCGTCTTTTTGTGCCATGTTACGTTTAGTGTCTTACTACCACAAAAACTCATAGAGTCACCAGGTAGTTTCACGTAGTATCATAGTCGATCGATCTATCAAGATTCTCACATAGATTAGCATGATTAATAAAGCTTCGTAAATTTAGTTTGATCCTGAGAGATTAGAGTTAGAGTTTTAGATTGCGGACATTTGTGCGATTTATGTAAAAAGTCTCAAAGTAAACGAAGAATCAAGTTTAAGAAACCACACATAAAATCGAGATAACATAAAAGGTAGGCTCATGAAACATAGGATTGTTCCGGGTAGAGGAACGTTGGCTAACCAAAGTGATTCGAACCCCTTTCAAATTGAGGCAACGTGTCTTGACTTACTTAGACAAATACGTCATCGATGTTAGGCCTACGATATTCATCTTTTTGGTCATTTAATGCGCCTAATTGATTGGAAATTTCAAGACTTTGGCGAGACATAAAATCGAAGAGTGGGACTAGTCACCAAGGTATGAGTTTCACCTCTTATCTTGACAACATCGTACCCTAATAGAGTCGGCACTTATCAACAGATAAGACCTACTTGAATATAATGTGGAAATTTTCCGTCAAGGTTCGGATGCCACTCCTGACTTGAGGGTAAACTTCGTGCAAATCACACACACTGTTCAACTGTGTTTTCAAAGTATCAAGTGTATATTGTGTCAGCCTTAAGAAAGGCATGTAAGTATAACCGGAAAAATGTGCTGCTAGGAAGCAGATACGGTAGAATGCATAAGTCTTAAACAACAGATAAGAGTCAAGATTCCTAGAACTATAGACTAGGCAAAGCATTCCTACTTTTCCAAATTCGCTATAGTTGTGGCTCTCATACCAATCTGTCACACCCCAACCGATGGCGGAAACATCGGGGTGCGGCACTAAGTATTCAGATTGCTCATAAGTTTCCATAACACTAGATATTTCAATATAGATTAAATAGATTCAAACATTGTCTAGATCCAACC
Organism: Helianthus annuus; assembly: GCF_002127325.2. Taxonomy (NCBI): domain Eukaryota; kingdom Viridiplantae; phylum Streptophyta; class Magnoliopsida; order Asterales; family Asteraceae; genus Helianthus; species Helianthus annuus. The sequence goes on along the minus strand of NC_035447.2, from coordinate 60,098,414 downwards.
AAAATCAACCACCACAACAAGTATCAAGAATTACATCAAGTTTCAAATATTGCTCATAACTTATTTAACTAGGCGAGTTTCTAAGCATCATCCTAGCTTGATTTCTGAATCTAGCATTTTATCAGCCTGCAACATGTGTTAAAATAGAGTCAATACAATAATGTACTGGCGAGTATACAAGTTTGAGTATATAGCATAATAGTTTAAAAGACTCATATCCGTCATGTAAACAATAAAATAGTTTCAACCATGCTAGTGTTCGCAGTCCAAGTGATAGCCCAAGTGTCCCAATGCATTTACCACTTTCCCAAGAATCAAGGAAAGCAAATAGAATCCTCCTAACAATACCCCCGAGAATAATGGGAAGGTGCATTCTCCTATAGCGCTACTATTGTTAAGGCGGAACTACACACAAGGATTAAACGTTCACATAGCATAAAGAATCAAGAATAAAAAAGTATCAAGTTTCACATTTACAGAGGATAGAGTTAGATTTCAAATTGTTTCAAGTTTCATAGAATACATATTGCATCCCAAAAGTTTAAAACGAAAAGAGATCAAGTATACTCACAACGGGTGCTAAGTATTGACACCTACTACTTGGATCAAAGGGAGCTCTGAACTAGCCTGATTATAGTTTAACAGATAAGCGTCGAGCCGAATAACGAGAATCGTGCAAAGTGTCGGATCAGTCTTCTGATCAGATGGCCATCCGGACGGATGGTCATCCGGTCGGATGACTCATTAGATTCAAACGGACCGCCATCCGATCAGATGGTCATCCGGACGGATGGCCATTTGATCAAATGGTCATTCGATCCAAAAGTGAGTTTCCCAAAAGTTCAAGTCTTTTGAAGTTTTCATTGCAGCATGAATCCAAGTCGTTCAATCGGATGGTCATCCTATCGGATGACGGTTCGGTCGAATGGCTCTTCGAGTGCAAGTTTTAAAGGCTCTGATTCAAAATAGTCCAAGTATTGAAGGTTGTAAGGCACATGTCATTCGGTCGGATGGCCGTTCGATCGGATGGCAGTCCGATTGGATAGCCATTCAACTGAAATGACCTTGTTTCTTTTTGCAACCTTGTAAAGTTTCTAAGTTTCGAGTTTAACGGTGATGACATGGTACGTATTGAGACAACGGAAAACACATCAAGGCTCAGCCTGTTTGATCGGGTGGGAATCACCCCGTCCAGTCAGGTATCTATCCTTGATGGTATTCATGTCTGAATCCGTAATCCGGTCATCTTCCCCGGTGATGATCCATTTCCAAGCCGACTCTAGACTATATAACGAGTCTACAGCCCGTTTAGGTCTGGATTTCACCCCTTTCAAGTAAAAATTAAGAAAAGGATGAGTTTTAGCTGAAAATGTATAGATTTAGTTAAGATTCGGTGTAAAACGCCTGGAAACCTCTCAGATCTGAGCTAGAAGTTGACGAAAATGACATCACAGAGGTGATGGTACAACTGCCGTGATGATGTCATCCTCCAGAGCTCGGATCTTAGTGATTTTACTGTAAAAGTGTGATTTTGGTGTAGAATCATGTGAAGAGTAGTGTAATGATCAAGGTTATACAAGAATCTAAGAGAGAACTTACAAGAATCGGCCTAGAATCGAAGAAAAGTGCTCAAGAATGAGAGTGCGTGCGTCTAGATCGGAGGGCTCTGTCACATCAGTGAAGAATGATGTGACAGGTCCTATTTATAGTGTCAGAGGAGAAGTAAGGTGGTGCAGAAGACGGATCGGATGGTTGTTCGTTCAAATGGCCCTCCGATCGGATGGTCATCCGATCAGATGTCCATTCGGACAGTCTAGTCCGTCTTGCAACTTTTCCCTCTTTTGTTCGTTTTACGAGTTAGATTAAGCGTTGCATTGCGTTATCATCACATAACAAGATTATTATTAACATAAAAGTTTCCAAGTTTCAGAGTTTACATAAGTGTCAAGTCTCTAGTCTCTCGTTTAACCAAGTCTCAAGTTTCACGAGTCTCAAGAGTCAAGCACCAAGTATCAATTATCAAGAATCAAGTATCAAGAATCAAGTTTCAAGAGTCAAGTATCAAGAATCTAGTTTTAAGAATCAAGCATCTAGAATTAAGTATCAAGTCTCATAGTATTAAGTATCAAGAATCAAATGACTTGAGTTAAGTATCAAGTATCAAGAATCTAGTATTAAGAGTCAAGTCTCATAGTTTTAAGATTCACAAAGTTTCAAGTATCAATCCAAGTTTTAAGATTCAAGTATCAAAGTATCAAGATCCATAAAGTATCAAAAGAGTCAAGTCTCACATAGTATAAGGACTAAAATTTACAAAAGCTAAAAGTTCAGGGACGTAGGGCGTTACACTTCAAACTTACTTGGAGTTTGTGGGCCACCAAGGGTCTAACCTTGTTAAGGCTAACTCGGTGGATGAAATCTTTAGATGAAAAATCAAGTCTCCGACATTTTTGTTGAGATCTCTATTATATGAGGGAACCATCGGATGATTATGATGTTCTTCAAAGTGATACAACACTCACGTTTGCGAGGCTGATGAAACTTGACACGGATACAAGCTTTGCAGTCGCAAACCCGGAACGTGGACTGCCTAATCTTTATAGAAGTGTCATCCAGCGTGTCAAACTTCCTTTTCAGTTGTGATTTGCCATGGTTTGCGCACAAAATGTAACGATGCGTGATGGCTCCATGCTTCCTCTTAATGGTTCCCATCCTAGTTGAAAATCCGCACTTCTCATCGTACCTATCATACATCTCAACTACGTCCTACCATTTCTGTAACATAGCCGTCAGTTATGGCTTAAGGTGGGGTGGGGCATACGGGGTCCAATAACCCGTGCCGTTGGGGGTGAACCAGAACAGGCATTCCTTTTCGCTTTGCTGGCCACGCTCTACAAGTCAAAAACCAAAAAAAAAAAAAAAGCCAAAAAACATACAGATCATTACACCTTTAGAAACAAAATACCTTTGTAGCGACTAAACGTAACAAATTGCATGCAACTTTTTTTCGTTTTTCGCATCACAACAGGATATATTTTTTTAAATGTAACTCAGACATAAAAAAGCAAAAGCATGTTTTAAAATAGTTGTAAAAACTGAACAAACACAAAGTGGTTGAAAAATGCAACCCTTAAAAAATCTCAACAACTCGACCACTACAAAACACATCAGCATTTGCGAGTAGAACCGTTAACCTAAGTTATCCATCTAGAGGTTTTACAACACAGGTGACAAAACATGACAAGTTTCACGAGTAAAATGTGTTTAACTATGTTCACAATCTAGGGTTTTTAACGACTAGAACTTCAAAAAAAATTCACGAAAGAAAATTAAAACAAACAACGATGTTTGACAGAGATGTATTACCATTTTCATTGACTTGAATCCTTGGGTTTGTCGGAGTACTTAAGGAGAACAAAGATGAGCCATGTTCAACATTCACTGGGGGAGGTGCTTCAGGTGATAATTGGATGGTAACAAGCCTTTGAGCATGGTCGAATATCGAATCGTCTACTATTATACCAAGAAAGTGATGAAGACCGGAGAATAGAGTATCTCCGGTGAGATGGCCATTGTCACACCCCCGAAAATACCACATGCGGTGACCCTGCTAGGCGTGTGACATACCAGGATCCAGCCACCAATCACATTGAACTAACATCATGTTATGAAATAAAGTTTCCATTTAATGATAAAACATCCATTAACATAATCCAATTCAAATACGTTCAGCGGAAGCAAATAGTAAAGCACTGTTCAATGTTTCAAAACCAATGTATGTGAAAATCATTAAACAAGTCTTGTATATCCAAGTAGCACGATCCATGACCACTCCAGCCATCCAGATATGCAAGTTCCTTGTCCATAGTACCTAACGTCCTGCGAGCATGCAGCAAGTGTATCAGACAACACTGGTGAGTTCATAGTTTTACGAAAACGTTGGTTACCAAGTGTTTAGTTCAGTTTATTGATTATAATGTTGATAATAACTCGAATACAAGGCGGCTCCAGATTATTTTTCCCTTTCCCCAATGTTCCTATCAAAGCATTGGGCATGACGGGGTCATTAGTTCACACCCGTCCTCTAAGGTACGCGGTGAGGGTGCCAAACCTAGATAGCGCTACCAACTAATACCCCGTTACCTCTCAGGTAACAAACAAGATGGGACTTAAAGGTGATAGGATGAGTATATTATCCAACATTCCAGATTTTACCCACAAGACGTATTCATCTCAAGAATACCCATTTGATTTACCCGAAAAACTATCCCTCTCAGGGATACCCAATGACTGTCCCACCCATCGGGACGCATGCTCAAGAGGAATGAACTCACCTTTGATTTGCTCGGTATGTTAAATTACCCGTCCAAGTTGGTCAACCCAAACCCTACTGTGGTTACCAATTCAACATCAGTTACATAATTGAACAAGTCGCGTATTGTAGGATCGAGATTCGACCTATACGAGTCTATCAAAAGAGTTCTAGATCAATACGAAAGGCGTAAACAGACGTATCGATGATGTATCAGCTTGATTTACACTTAGAATCACTTATAATGTCTCTTGTATTGATTTCACAGCTTTACACGGTTTGGAGACACTTCGGCAGCACCTCTGCTCCGGAATCACAAAGTTACAAATGAAATGATCAAGCCCACTACATATAGGCAGTCCATTTCGCATGGAATGGCCACACATGAAATGGCATTTCGTGCGAATTGGCCTTACCAGTTCGTGCGAAATGGCTCCATCCTATATGTTTCTTGTTTTTCTCGTTCTACGTGTCTAGATCTTTCAATTCTAATACAAGACTCGATACAAGACGAAGTCGACAGACATATGCACCAATAGACTCCCCCTTGGATGTTGACGAAGTCTTCGGTGTCGAGTCTTCAGTATGACGAGTCTTTAGTCTTGATCAGTCTTCATGCTCTTCCAAAGTATCTAACACCGTAAGCATCCTTCAATCTATATCTTTCTCTCTTATCATCATCAGCAACTATCCTTCCCCTTGGATGTTGATCTAATAATCTTCAATCTCCTTTTTCTCTCACTCATCAGCATTAGCAGTTGGCATGATGATTAGGATTCGAATCTGGCTCTAAGCAGCTTCTATTCTTGAACACAGTTCCAGGATCAGAAACTGGCTCTACTGTTTTCAGACTCTGCTTTGCTATTAGACTCCCCCTTAAATTGTTCCGGGATCACAATCTGACATAGCACTTTCACAGATTCAAGAACGATTCCTAGCTTTCCGTAGCAACAGGATCTGGAACCTGGCTCAAATCTGCATATCTTCAGGAGTCGGAGTCTGGCTAACCTGCACATCCTCTACCCAAAAGTAAATTTCAAACTTTTAACTTCATTTTTCAAATCTAATGTTTTGGGTATTTTTTATATATAACGATTTTAATCTTTGCTTAACCACCTGTAATCAAAACATTCAAATTTGGTTTCAACTTAATGAACCATTTAATCTTTTCAAAATCAAATCTCATTTCAATCAAACTCTCCCAAACCACTTCTTCATCATGTTTAGCACTTGGAATTTTGAAAATCAGCTTTCCAACATCAGTTGTCGAAAATAAAATGAAATAAACTCTTTTTGACTTTTCAAAATTTTATGCTAAAACACATTCTTTTTGGATTTTTCTTTTAATGAAAAGCAGTAAAGAAATATTTACAGACAATATTTTTGTGAGTTTGTGTAAGAGGATCATATCAGTTTTTGAGACAAATCACTAACACCGTTAAGCTTTAGACATTTTAAGTTCTAAACGATTCACTTAGATTGTCAGTATACTGATCCACTTAAATTTTCACACAAAGTTCAATTGTTTCGAGATACGAATTTAATGTTTTAAGAACTTAAACTTATTCGCGTGTACCACCTCAGAATATACTCCCGTATCCAGACTTCTATATTCAGTCTTACAGGTGAATGTACACTAATGATATTTGTAAACGGGTAATGCGAGACCATGAGAGCTCAGGTTAGAACTTCCGTTCAATCAGAGAGATGATGGCTCGACTTTCAGTGTGTCCCGTTTGGGGATCTTTTCTTCAACAGCACATGATTAGAATTTTTCAATGTTTCATCATTTTTTATGCTGAGGGTGGGCTTAATGATTTAAGCAGTGTAGAGCATTATACGAGGACTAGGCTATTGCTTCCGCAAAATTAGAAGTCCTGGTATAATACCCCAGATATCATCACGCACAAAGACCTAGTATGCCAGAAATAGAAAGTCTTTCAAACAAGATTTAGGGGGTTACCCATATATCCGAGAAATGTTCCCCACGAGATAAGTAAGTAATGATATTTATGTTTATATCTCGAAAACAATCTACTGAATGTATAAAAACCTACTGGCATATCATCAGTGAGACCATTTATCCCATTTGACTTTCCAAATCTTTAGCGTGTTGTGTTAGTCCACTGATGTACTATCATTTCCTCTTTTTCTCAACAAAACTCCTTTTGAATTTTTTCAATGTTTATGGATTTTATATTTTATCATTTTTTTGGATTTTCAAATTTTCTAATGTTTTTGGATTTTCTAAACATTCTTACTCCCCCTAAAAATTCAAAACCATTTAAAGAAAATTTGACAAACTGTTGTGAATTGCTTCAATTCGCCATTCACTTGGCATAAACAATCAGAACTCCCCCTGTCAACAAACTATTTCCCATTATGATTTCAAAACACTTAAGTTTGTTTTAATCAAAATGGTTTTTCCGGAAAATAAGTTTGTTTGATTACACTTGTAAGATCGGGGATTAATTCATCACATTGTTTTTCTTTTTCAACCACTTGTATGGCAGTTAAATCAAGTTCCACTTAATGACCTTGATTAACCACTTGTAGGTGAAGACCCCTTTTTCAACCACTTGTAGGTTCACTTATCAACCATACCATTTGTAAATTGAAATATGACAATTTTCAATTTTTCAAGAAAGATGCCGATTCATGCTCCACGATTACCAACTTGGGAGCTCCGGCAAGTCAGGATTTTAAGTAGAGAATGCTGTCACCCAAGCCTGACAAGTCTTGGGTGATTGTGAATCATCTTCAATCCACCATCTTTTTTATTTATAAAATTCTTTTACTCCTTTCACCTTCCCATCAACCATCTTCCCAAAAATATGTAATGTTTTACCATTAAAAGCTTTTTCAGCATCAAAATCTTTCTCATCAGTGAAGAATTGATCTGAAATCTCAACCTTCCCAACTCTTTGTTTAAAATTTTTAGCCCTTAATGGTGGAAAGTTGACTTCATCCATTGATGGAACTGAATTTTCATCTTTCAGCACAACATGTGGCTCCTCTGACTTTGACGAATCAGATTCATCGCCAGAACTATCCTCTGAACTTTTAACAACCCATTTTTGTTTATTTAACTTTGCTCTTCTTTTGTAAAAATGTTTCGAACTTTCTCCAACTTCGAAAGTTGAATTTTTGATCACTTTAAATTTTTCTGCTGGTTGTTCTGTTTTATCAATACATTTTTCTTTCATCTTTGACTTAGAAGAAACTCCCTGTTTTGTGTTGGTTGGCTTTGGGCAATTCCAAGCGATGTGTCCAACCTCTTGACATTTGAAACAGGTTCTTCTTTCAATTCTTCGTTCAGATTTCTTCATCATATTCTTTTTCTTCTCAGCGAGAAACTCTTTGTTTGACTATTTCCAGAACAGTTTCTCCTTCTCTTCCTCTGAACTTGTACCTGAAACAAATTTAGTTTTTGTTTTATAATTTTTCTCATTTTATAATTTTCAGGTGGAATAAAACCTAAACCTTACTTTTTGAAATTACTGTTATGGTTTGGTTTCTGTTGAAAACCTGAACCAGAACTGTAACCTTTTTTCTTGTTCAACCTTTGTTGAATCCTTGAAGTATATTTTTTAGGTTTTTCAGTAAGATTTACATCTTTTATTTCAGAAATATTAATTTCTGTTAATTTGAAAACTTGTTTGATCTGTTCAGTTTTAACACTTCTTATTGGAAATTCTTCATCAGAAAATAATTTGTCAGAATCATTCAAAGTATATGCTACTTTGAATTTTTCATCATTCAAATTATTATTTGACATTAGAAAATCTTTATTATAAACCCTTTTAACCGGTGAACTCGGACTCTTGTCTGATGAACTCAAACTTTCAGATTTAGACTCCGACTTTGACTCTTAATCCATATCCAACACCTGATCGACCACTTTCTTTAATAACTTAGACTCATGATCAGTGTCAGACGCTATGAATGTGACGTCAATGTTGTCTGGTAACTCATCAATTGTTTCAAACTTTAACTTTATATTGACTGCCTTTTTTAATTGTTCCTCATTTGGTTTTCTAGGAGAATAACTTTCCCAGATCGGAGGCGGACACTTGTTATACTTGACACTTGTTTCTTACCAGTATCCGTAACTTTCGTCCTTTTATCTTGAAAAGCTTCAAAACCTGCAACAGTAGGATAAACTCTATCAATCAAATAATCACAAGTTGAATAACTCTGCAACAATCGTCTGATTCTTTCATTTTCAATCTTTTCGGTCTCCAAATCCTGCTTCAGCTTTGCACATTCTTCAATATAATGATTGATGGCCTTCTGCTTAGTCATTAATGTTGAACTCATCATCGTCGAAGCAGCTTCTACTTCTAAGTTTGATTTGTTCAAACTATCAACCGTTCTGTTCAGCACATCATACGATTCTTTTACGTACTTAACATCAAACAACAATTTTTCTTTCAACTCCTCTAGTTCACTATACTTCTTGTCTTTCTCTTATCAATGTTTGCATGGTTCCAAACATTTTAGACAAGGTTTTTCAACCTCTACGATCTTTTCAACTTCGACAACTTTCTCAACTTCGACAATTTTTTCAATTACGACAATTTTTTCAACTTCGATAATTTTTTCAACTACTTTCTCAACCTCAATTATTTTTTCAACTTCGACTATTTTCTCCACCACCTTCTCAATCACATTCTGTTCTTTCTCATCTTCTGTTATCTTTTTATTATCATCAATCTCGACCCTCTCTGTCGATTTTTCTTCAGCTTTTACCTTTGCAACTTCCATCTGAATTTAGTTTGTTCTTCAGCAACCCTTCTTCCTTCAATTTCTTCTTCAATAATCCTTTTTGATTCCAATTCTTTCTTCAATCTAGCAGCCTTTTTCTCATTCAACATCTTGATCTTATCTGCAAAAAACAGATTTAAACTATAAGGATCCAATTCTAATCTAGCATTATTAATATACTCTTCCTCATCATCAGTGTCTTCATCACTTTCTGATGACTTGAAAATCTTCTTTCTTTTTGGCTTAGATTTGACTGATTCTTCTACCAAGATTCGAGCAACAAAGGCTTTTTTTCTGAATTAGCCCGAATGTATTTGTCCCAGCTAAATGCCTCTGGCAATCTTTCATCATCTTGATTAACTAGATAAGCTTTCTTCTTTCCATCTCCAATAACACGGGATTATGACGGTTGTTGAGCAAGCTGATGATAAATTGCTTTTTGATGGTAATCGTTGTTTCCAAACGGACCTTGTGACAACTGTGCTCAGTAATCGATGTATAATATAAAACAATGTCAAATATCAATAAAACAATGTGCTTTGGTGTTATTATATGTGTATTTGTGTTTGATGATTTTACGATTTGATTCGATTCCGATTTCAAGCTTTAAATCGCTTTCTGGAAGGTTATACGCAAATTGGTGCGTAAACGCAGTTAGTTTAACACAACAAACACTCCGGAATAGTGACATAGGCTTAACATACCTTAAATACCCTTTACATAACTTAGAAATAAGTTTCGAAGGATTTGGTATGGCAAAAACATGTTTATTCGAACTTTAGAACTAATTACGTCAAAACTGCGAAACGAACGTTGGTGACCGCCCGGGTAATATTTAAATCCTAAAAAAAAATATTCTGTTATGATTAAAATTTTATTTTTATCAGGTTCATGTTGAAAAATAAATTAAAACGCTTAAAAACGTTATTTTTCAAGTTTAAGCATGTACCGCGTGTTACTGCGCAACATAGTGCATATACTGCAAAACGCAGACAACACAGCCAGTCTCGGCAACTGAAATTTATTTCAGTAATATTTTGGCGAGTTTATTTTTATAGAATAATAAAAATAATTTAGAACGCCATAAACCGGGATTTAAACGCTAGATATAATACCCGGTATCCAGTTAATACCTGTTTATATCTATTTTTTTTACCATCAAAAAAATTACACTTAACCCCCCCCCCCAAATGAATTTACGGTCACATTATGGGTGACCCCACCAAATATTTCCAAGATTCTACATGATCTAACTTGATCTACCTTGGATCCTTTTAGATATTATGCAATCTCTAAAGATTTGATTTTTATTTTATTAGGATTTTGCTTGATTTTATGGACAAGTGTAGATGCATGTAATCTCTTATGGATCCTCCATATCTCTATAAAATCTTTCCGAAATCTTTTAGGGTCCATCTAGATCTTTCTTAGATTTATTTTGATTTCCCTTGGATACACCTAGATTTTATGAGATCTTGGCCTATATATATACACCACACTTCACTACACTTCACTCAACCTTCTTCTCTCTCTCCTCCATAACCGTCCACACCATCACCTCCACCATCTTCAAATCTTCAACTTTGCTCTTCATAATCAAGCTCCATTTCAAGCATATTTCAAGTTGTTGTGAAGATCTAAAGGAGTTTCCAAGGTGCTTTCAAGTGATTTCAATCTCCATATCATCAAAATCTCATCCAACAACTTACTTGAATCTTGAAGGTATAAAGTTTATGTTTAAATCATACTCTTGATTCTTGGTTGTTCTTGATGATTTGAAGTTTCTCTTGAATCTTGGAATTTTTCACAAACTTGAAATCTAAAAAGAAATGGGTCTTGATACGAAATAGAGATGGATATATATATATATATATATATATATATATATATATATATATATATATATATATATATATATATATATATATGTGTGTGTGTGTGTGTATGACCGTATACATATATATATGTGTGTGTATGAAATCTGAGAATTTTTTTTAGTTGTTACATGTTCTTGAATAATAGTTAAAATGCAAGTGTTGGTTGATTTATGCATGATATGATAAATGTTCAAATACATCAGCAAATAAACATGAATAAGTTGCATATTGGATGCATTTGGATTCATATAAAATGATGATGATGATATGATAGTGTGCTTTAGGCACTTGTACATAAGAATACATGTTGATTTAAAGCTCAAGAAATGATAAAGAAATGATTGTATGACAAAAATGTTTTAGAACAGATTATAAACACTAAAAATAACATTATTTGGTATATTATAATGGCATGAAACTTTGACATAGGTTTGATAACTTTGCATGTTGTACATATAGCTTAAAAAGTGGTAAAATATGTGAAATTTGCATTATTTATGTGCTTTATGTGAGACCTGCACTATCATGAGTATAATCACTATTTTACTCAGTAAATAACATGGGTTATGTTAAAATATCAAGTCATTTCGATTTGGGATGGTTAGGGTAACGTTTGATGCAAAACTATGCGGTAAAACGGTTACAAATCGGCTTTTCGGAGGATTTTTATAAAACTGTTTTAGATCAGTAACCAAACTGATATTTTTGATATAAAAATAAGTATTTTAACTTGTATTAGGTTTACTTGGTGTTTGGTTAGTCATACGTGACTTCCGACGCCCAAAAATGTTACCGAATCACTAAAATACGTGTTTTTCAACATACGCTAGAATGGGTTATTCATGGGTAAGTTTTATGTGTTACAATGTGTTATGTGTTTTATAATATGTGTATGATGACATGATAATACTTGACAAGATTATGTGTATTACGTTTGTTGGTGCAGTAATGTCTATCGCCTTCGTAAATACCAGTGCGTAGCAGATACTGAAGTATTCAAGTGCTTTATATTGAAATTAGAAAGGATAAACCAGAGCTTAGTAGTCAAGAAAATAGGGTTATAGGGATTTTGGTCCAGTTCACATGAAGTGGCAATGTCCAGTTCATGTGGACTGGCCTGTCTATATATAGGATCTCTTGATCATTCATTGGTAACGATTCAGAATTCGGTAGCGAAGCTCTGCCGGATTGTCTCCAGGTGCTGTAATACTATCATATCAATACAAGAGACATTTTAAAGTGAATCAAGCTGTAATCAAGTCCGTATCACGAAATTCCTCCTTTGATTCGGATTAAAACTCTTCTGATCGACTCGTTCAGGTCGTACAACGTTCCTACAAGTGGTATCAGAGCTCAGGAGGAAGAGTTCTACAGATTCAGCTTGTTTTTCACGTATAATTTCTGATTTCTACTCCTTTCTTTCACATTTTTTCGAAATTAACCGAGATTCGTCGGTTAATATGATCTGAATTTGTCACAAAACCTGTAAAATTGAGTTTTAATCAATTGATCAACAAAATACACGGTAAAATCGACCTAAAATTGATCAATTTTATAAAAAAATCAACTAGTTCGTTTGAAATCTGCTCCAATTCGCATGAATAGAACTTTGATCTCAGATCTACAACGATTTAGTGGACAATTTTGAACGATAATCATCTCATTGTGGTCGGAATTTGATTTAGAGCAAGCCTAGGATATCAATTTTATCAAAAATCGGATAAAAACATCAGATTCGTTTGACCATGGCTCAGTTCGTTTGAATGTTTATTGTTCAGTTCGCATGGAGTAAGTTGTTTTTGTGTCCAGTTCGCATGGAGTGAGTTGTTTTTGTGTCGAGTTCGCATGGAGTGAGTTGTTTTTGTGTCCAGTTCGCATGGAGTGAACTTCCCGGTTCACATGAAGTGGATTTGATCACTTAGTCCACACAAAGTGGATCAAGTCACGTGGTTTGTAGTTCAAGTCGTTTGAGACTTTATCCAGTTCATACGGTTTGGAACCAGGTCGTTTGGGAATAGAGCTCAGTCCATACGAAGTGGTCAATTAACAGTTCATACGAAGTGAACTTTATCCAGTCCATACGAAGTGGACTTACCAGTTCATACGAAGTGAACTACTAGTTTGTTTTGAAAGGTCATACGAAGTGACCAGGTTACCAGTTTGTCTGAATCGAACTCAGGTCGTTTGAACGAGTTCATTTGATCAGTTCGCTTGGTTTGATATTACTTCAGTTCACACGAGTTGATTAAACCCAGTTCACATCAAATCAGATTGTTTGAGGATCAATCAGTTCGCAGGAGTTGATTCGTCTCAGTTCGCACATAGTCATTACAAGTTCACACGAAGTGAACTCAGTTCGCATCAAATTTAGTTCGCACAGAATAGTCACCAGTCCGAGTACCCGTCCGATTCAAGTTGTTTGATATTGTTTAAATTGATTGTGTTTGTTTATTTGTTTGATTCAGGTGATTAAAAGGTGCTGAGATTCGAGGAGAAAACATCATGGCTAAAATCAAAGAGAAAACCAGAGAAGAGATTCTGAAGGAGAAAACAATGAGAGAAAGAAATATAGTTGGATACAGAATTGATGAAATTCAAGAAGAGTATGATGATGATGTCAGCTGTAAAAGATGGGAAAAGGAGCGAGAGTGTTATGTCAATAGAGATGGTGAACCAGTTATCCATCGGAGGGAAATAGATTATGAAGATGTTCTTACAGTAATTCCTTTATCTGGCGAGTTTTATTCAAAACGTGAAAAAAAAATTATGAGAAAACTCTGAAGAAACTTGTTAGAGATGTCATGACTGTGAAAATTAGATGAAGATATGAAGAGAGGATGAAGAAGAACGTTGAATGCATGATGGATGAGTTGAAGAAAGTTGCTGTTGAAACTAAAGTGAAAGAAAAAGAAGAGAAAGTTGAAGAAAAAGTTGTTGTGAATAAAGAAGTTATGAAAGAAGCCGTTACTGAGAAAAAACAGGTTAAAGAAATTCCAGCTATCAAGGATGAGAAGGAAGTTGAAGCTAAAAAGATGCCTGAGAAGTGCTCAAATTGTGAAAAATTAACATCTGAAAATGTCAAACTGTTAAAAGATATGGACAGTTTGACATTAGAAAACAAAAAAAATTTAAAATCAGAAAATGATTTGAAAAATCAAATAAAAATATTAGAAAAAGAAGATGTGTTTTGGATAAAATTAGAAAACAAAAATTTGAAAGAAAAAGAAACAGATTTTCAAAGTCAAATAAAAGTTTTACAAACTGAAAATCTGTTTTAGAAGAAAATAAAATTGAAAATCAAAAAGCAATAAATTCTCATCATGAGAAAATCACTCAACTTGAGAAAAGAAGTTGAGATTGATAGAAATAAAACTGATGATCTAGAAAAGAAATTGAAAGGTTTTGTGACTTCATCAGTGTTATTTGATCATATATGTCCAAAACCGATCAATGAAGTTCCAATAAGTGACAATGTCACAAATTATGACAAAGTCATAATTGAAGATTGTGATGATAAAACTGATAATGAAGACGAGAAAAAGATATTTTTGAAATTAAAAGAAAAGTTTCAAGAAACTGTTTTACATTCAACTGAAAAAGGTGAATACTCAAAGCAAAAATCTTTTAAGAAGAATGTAAAACAAACACAAAATGATAAAAATTCAAAAACTTTTCAAAACAAAAATAAAAGATCATCAATTCAGTCATCCAATCGTGATAAAAACCACAAAAATTTGAAAATCAAAACTCACAAAAAGTTGGTAACAAGTGGTGCAGGTTTGACCACAGTGCTCAAAAGACAAATCAAGCTTACAGGATAGATTACCACAAGGCCAAACAATGTTATGATCTAAGTGTGTGGTTTGAAAGTGGAGAATGGTATGATAACAGAGTGTGTTACACATGTAGTTTTCAAGGACACATTGTTGTTAACTGCCAGAGTCAGAGATTTGAGACGAGGAGATGCTATGAATGTAAAATCATAGGTCATATTGCCAGAGATTGCCCAATGAGATCAAAGGGAAGATCGAGGGCTGAATCTCATGGAACGGTGAAAAAGTCGATGAAAATTGAAGAAAAGCCCAAAGAACAGAAAGTGAAAGAGCAGAAAGTGAAACTTTCACAAGGGCAGAAAAATCGATTGAGAAAGAAAAGAAAGAAAGCGAGGGAATATCTTGAAAAGATTTTGTCCTCGAATACTACTGTTTTGGTCAAAAATTACCTAAGCAATTTAGTGATCAAATTAGTTATGTGAGGTAGTGTGCTAAAATTATATGTGAAAAATGTATTGGCCAAATTAGATATGAAAACAGTTTCAGGATACAACCCAGGATATAGAGCTGTATCAATGATCAAACAATGAGCAAAAAAGTAAAGGTTGACACGTGATGTACGAGGATAGCCCTTGATCAATCTAGATCGCCGGCATAAAACCTCGGGAGCTAACAATGACAGCTGCCTTGTTCTTCTTATTACTTCAAATATCAGGATACAGTGCAGGAAGTGGTGCGGATCGACTATGTGTTACAATGTAATTTGAATTCAAGTGTTTGAGTGTGGTGTTTGCGGTGAGCTAGAGAGTAAAAGTGTTCGAGAGTGTAAGTGTAAAAATTGTGTGCCTTAAACTGATCTGCCCCCATCTATTTATAGTAAAGATAATGTAACAAACTATCCTAAACTTCCGGGATCCAGCGAATATTCCCACTCGAACGTTGAGGACCAAGTCTTTCGGGTTCAACGGCTTCCTCATAACAAATACGCCCGAGTCTTGAGGAGAAGAAGTCCTGATGACCGTTAGTAACTTACAGCCATTAACCTGCACGTGTTTAATTCACTCAACCTTAGGATATCGCTCAGGATGTTAACAATATCCCCGTCCAGTATCCTGATCACAAATAAACAATTAAAAGCGGGATATTAGTCAGGATATGTATACCCAGAAAATGACCCATAACAATTGTCCCCAAATATATCGGTTGGTATACCAATCCAACGGATATATTTCAAAAGTCTTATCCCATAACTCAAGGCCTTTAAAACGAAGCGACGATCGAGATCACATCGTAACTTCCAACGCGCTTTTTGCTCAATGGAGATCCATAATGCCCCTATATCTTCTCTCTTCTTGTTTGAAAAGC
This sequence comes from Helianthus annuus, assembly GCF_002127325.2. Lineage (NCBI taxonomy): Eukaryota > Viridiplantae > Streptophyta > Magnoliopsida > Asterales > Asteraceae > Helianthus > Helianthus annuus. The sequence goes on along the minus strand of NC_035447.2, from coordinate 60,082,320 downwards.
AGATATCTACAACAGAGCTTTCAGATAATTCTTCATTTCTTATTTACTTTCTATCAATTTTCCTTGCCTTCTTCGTAATGGATGCCGAAACCTTCACCCAGTAGAATCTCCTCAAAAATCCCGAAAAGGAGGTCTGTGCCTTTGACAACGCAGACATTGCGGCTTTGAGAGCTTTCGGCGCTTTCCCTAATAACACGGTCTTTAGACCGTTCGATCGGTCAATTCAATCGGATGTTTCTTCCGTTGAATGGGTTTGCTTTCCAGCATATCCTTTTTCGCTAGGTCTTCGATACCCTTTTCCTGAATTCATGATGCAATTCTTTCGAACCACCGGCATCTCTTTTGCTCAAACCATGCCCATGGTTTGGAGAGTATTAATTGTACTTAACCAAATCAAAAACCTTCATTGCCCCGACCTCTGCATCGAGGATTTGCCTATTGCTTATCGCCTCCGATCTCACGGCTCTAGCCGGTTCTTGCTTTTCTCGACCTCTAGCAAACCCCTTATTCTTAAAGCCACCAAAAACGAAGACAGATGGCAACGCAAGTTTTTCTTTGTCAAACGAGACTCCATTGTTGAGGGTGCCAATCTTCTGGTGGAGTGGTTAACCACCGGTAGGGTTATAAATATCCTCATGGACCGTTTGGTTTTTATCTTCTACTAATATCCTTTTTTTATCCCTATGCAGTGAATTTCAAGGAAGTAGCTCCCCCTACCGCCGAATCAGAAGAAAGAGTCAACACTGTTTACCGATTACCTGCAATAGACAGGACCTTCACCACACACGTCCCGAGTTCCAGTCAATACTCGTCATCTGAAATGTCTGGTAAGGACTACTTTTAAAATAATTAGCTAACACAGTATAATAATAAAATGCAGAGTAATAATGATGTAAAACTTTTCCCTTTATGCAGCACCAGCCAAGATCCCTGAAGTCTTTGACCTCGACGAGTTGGACAGTTATTCTGATCAGGTTCAGGTCAAGAAGGAACCTAGTCCCAAGGCCACAGCCTCATCCAAACCCAGCAACTCCAAAGCCATCATTATTCCCAAACCTTCATCGGCTACCAAGCCCCGGAGTTCAAGTTCCCGCAAATGGAAGGAGCCTGATTCCCCTGTCATTTCTGACACCTTTCCTTATGAGAAGCATGGGTTCATTGAAGCTAGCGGGTTTATGACTTCTTTTCTTAACCAGGTTAGTATTCTCATATTATATCCTATATGAAGAATCCTGCAGGCTTAACAAGACGCTTGAATTCAAGCTAAAGGAAGCAGAAATCACAATCTCTAATCAAGGCATGATTGCAGCCGCCAAATCCCGTCACTACAAGGAGAAATTCAAAGCTATGACTCAAGAACACCAAACTACTCTCAACAGAGCTACTCTTCAAGCCCGGGCCGATCTTGAAGCTGTCCATATGCAACATGAACAGGATATGGTCAGCTACCGGGAAAGCCTTAAGAGTTCCGTCGTCATTTCTCTTATCCAAGCCAGGTTGAAGATGGCCCATGAAGCCAAAGCATTAGGTTTTGAATGCCCTTCTTGGGACGTCGGTGCTTGGGAGACCAAGCTAAAGAACCTTGGCGGCACTTCTTCTAAACCAGCTATCGCTGAATCTTCCAAAGCAGTTGAAAAAGCAACCCATACTGAGAAGGATGCTGAGGAGGATCCCAAGACGGATGCTGCTGAAATCATTATGGACGAAGAAGATACTGCCCCCTAAAGTTTATTTCCTTTAAATTGTTTGAACTATTTTATGAACAATTTTCATTTCTATATCGAAACAATTTGATAGCCGAAGGTGGATGGGTCCTGGGTTTCAGGATGAAACCTTCGGTTATCAACTAGTATAGATTGTTTCAAGAATAATTTCATCTTTCATTTTTCTTGCTATTATCTTCCGTCTCTCTTAGTTTTGCAAAAATTTTGTATTGTTATCTTATGGAAATATCCTGATCAATATGCTTAGCAATATATTATAAAAACTGTTATTAGATAATTCCTTCAACTTTGTAGAAAGCTTTTTAAAGAGTGAAAAACAGTCCACTTTCCAAAACCTGTTTTGATAATACCTGGGTGATCAAAGTTTCAAACTAGTATTAGTTTCAAATATTTTGAGAAGTATTTTGAAAATATATTTTGAGAATATATCCCGAGAATTGATCCTAATCAGGATGTTTAACCTTTTACCCAACCTAGTATTATCAAAAACTCAAATGACGTTTACAAAGGAAAGATCATACCAGGAATAGGATATAACCCTATTATCAAACCTCAATCCCTATGCAACTTTTCCAATGAAGATGTCCCCTGTGTGAGATACTTAGTGCATTAGTTCCGAGCCTTATTCTTTGAGCTTTACATCATTGCTTTAGTGGGAATGTCCCCTGTGTACAATGTCTACAAACACTTAAAAATCTTCTGGATATCAGTTCCCATTGTATAGACAATTTTTCATGTTACAGGGGTAAAACCCAAGAATGTACTGGAGATAAATTCCTTGTATCCTGGGGAAATTCCCAAATTTTCATGCGCTACAGGCGGGAGTGTATAAACTCCAAGACTTAGAAAGGTGAAAACCTTTAAACCTTAGAGAGTATGAAAATACCCTTTCGTGAGAGAGGGTGATCAATCCTCATATACCTTTAGGATTCAGGATATAGCCAACAGTAACAAAATTGTCAGCCACTTTTACATGGACTGGTCCCGCCACCTTGAACTATCCCTGAATAACTTGCGCTCCAGGCGGAGTGTTTAAACCCAATTCAGAAGAAAGGTGAATACCTTTAAACCTGTGAAGGGATCAGGATCCCTTGTACGTGAGAGAGGGGGCCAATCCGCTAATCTTCTGAAGTATCCCGAGTGAGCATCCTGGAGCTATATCCCGAATCATATACTGCAAAACATCCTTACACTAAGGTGGGTGTTAGCTTGGCTAACACCCCTCCAATGCTTAAGTTAGTATTGGGTTTCAAAGAATAAATTAAACCAAACATATTTAAAATAGATAGAATTCATACCATCCTGAGTTAGAAATTAAATTCTAAACTCACTTGAAATAAAGCTTAAGGTGTATAGCATTCCAAGATCTCGGTAGCATATCCCCTTTCATATTCTTGAGTCTATATGCTCCTTTCCCTGCTTCTGATTCAACTTCATATGGTCCTTCCCATTTTGGAGCTAGCTTGCCATCGGCAGGATTAGTGGTATTCTGAAAAGCCTTTCTTAACACCCAATCTCCAACCTTAAATCTTCTGGTCCTGATATTCTTGTTATATGCTCTGGATATTCTTTGTTGATATGCTGCCATCCTTAGCCTTGCTGCATCTCTCTTTTCATCTATAGTATCTAAATCTTGACTCAAGGCTTCAGGATTCTGTTTAGGATCACTTAGGGTAGATCTTGTAGTAGGTATTGTCATTTCCGTTGGAATCATTGCTTCTGCTCCAAATACTAAGGAAAATGGGGTTTGGCCTGTTGCGTTCTTTACCGTTGTCCTATCAGCCCACAAAACAAAGGGTAATTCTTCTGCCCATCTTCCTTTTTTGGTTCCAAGCCTCTTCTTTAAGTTATTGACAATTATCTTGTTTGAGGATTCTGCTTGTCCATTCGCTTGAGGATGTACTGGAGTAGATGTTATCATTTTGATTCCCCAACTCTTGCAAAAGTCAGTAGTCCTTTTGCTTATAAATTGAGAACCATTGTCACAGATTATCTCGGCTGGTACTCCAAATCTGGTCAGGATATTTCTCTTTATGAAGGATATTACTTCTTGATCCCTAACTTGAACAAATGCCTCAGCTTCAACCCATTTGGAGAAATAATCTGTCATTGCCAACATAAAAACCTTCCCTCCTGGAGCCTTTGGAAGCTTTCCCACTATATCCATACCCCACTTCATAAATGGCCAAGGGGAAACAATAGGATATAATGGTTCAGCAGGCTGATGCAATATGTTACTATGTCTTTGACATGCGTCACATCTTCGAGCATATTCTGCGGCATCTTTTCTCATTGTTGGCCAATAATATCCTGTCCTTAACACTTTTGAGAATAACGACCTGCCCCCAGTATGGTTACCACAATCCCCTTCATGTATATCCTGAAGTACTTTTTTGGCTTCAGGACCCTCCAAGCACCTCAAACACGGTCCTGCAAGAGATTTCTTGTATAAAACATTATTTATAATAGTGAATCGTGATACCTTCATCCTAAATGCCTTAGGATTTTCATTTCCGGGGATGTGTCCTTCTTTGAGATATCTCACAATTGGAGCTGTCCAAGATTTAGGATCCTCTTCAGGATACTCTGCTCCAGGATCCTAAATAGCCGCTACTTCTTTACCCCAAGGATTCGTTGCAGGATACAAGACATATATTATTGGTATTTGGGTTCCTTCTGGTATCCTGATCGATGATCCTAGATTTGCTAAGGCATCTGCTTCGGCGTTATCCTCTCTTGGTACCTGTTCAAGTGTAAAAACATCGAAATACTCTGCTAACTTTTTGAGAATATCGAGGTATTCGATTAATTTCTCACCCTTAACTGCATAGGATCCATTAAAATGGTTAGTAATTAACAAGGAGTCAACATATACTCGCAAATTCTTGATACTCATACTCTTAGCCAATTCTAATCCTGCAATTAAAGCTTCATATTCTGCCTCATTATTAGTAGCAGGAAATTCACACCTAATGGCCTGGGGTAATATGTCCCCCTGTGGCGATTTTAGTAGTATACCTAAACCTACACCTCTTATATTGGATGCACCATCAGTATATAATGTCCTGGATCCTGAAGATTCTCCTAACTGTTGAACTTCTAGGTCTACCTCATCCTGAATATCACTACTGAAATCAGCCACAAAGTCAGCTAAAGCCTGAGACTTTATGGCATTTCTAGGTTCATATACTAAGTCATAAGCACTCAACTTTACTGACCACTTGGCCATCCTGCCTGACATCTCTGGTTTCCTAAGCACATTTTTGACAGGATAATTCGTTTTAACATGGATCCTATGTGTTTCAAAATAATGTCTAAGCTTTGTCGATGCCATGACTAGAGCTAATATCAATTTTTCTAAATGAGAATACCTAGTTTCAGCATCTAACAAACTTTTACTAACATAATATACAGGATATTGCTGACCTTCATGGTCTTTTATAAGAACGGCACTTACAGCATTCCCTGATACAGCGAGGTATAGGGATAGTGGTTCACCATTTTCAGGCTTCATCAATAGAGGTGCAGTTGAGAGATATCGCTTCAAATCCTGCAAGGCTGCTTCATGCTTTGCTCCCCATTCAAATTTCTTATTCTTCTTTAGGATATCATAGAATTCCTTGCATTTTTCTGAGGATCTAGAAATAAATCTATTCAAAGGGTCTACTCGGCCTGTTAACCGTTGTACGTCCTTGATATTCGAGGGTGACTTTATATCCAGGATAGCTTTAATCTGCTCCGGGCTTGCCTCTATCCCCCTTTTTGTCACCATATATCCTAGAAACTTTGCTGCCCCCACTCCGAAATGGCACTTAGCAGGATTCAGCTTCATGTTATACTGATCCAGGATATCAAATGCTCCCTTGATATCCTGGAGGTGATCCTCAGCCTTTTTAGATTTCACCACCATATCATCGATATATACCTCCATGGTGTCCCCCAGCTTATCTTTGAACATCGTGTTTACTAATATCTGGTATGTTGCACCTGCATTTTTCAAACCGAAAGGCATAGCATTATAGCAATATATACCTGTTGGTGTCATGAAAACAGTATCCTCCTGATCCGAAGGCTCCATTTGAATCTGCTGAAATCCTGAGGATGCGTCCATGAACGTTAACATTTCCTGTCCAGTAGTAGCATCCACCATTGCATCGATATGAGGGAGAGGAAATGGGCCTTTAGGACAAGCCATGTTAAAGTCCGTGTAGTCTACACAGACTCTCCATTTCTCGTTTTTCTTCTGTACCACAACTACGTTTGCTAGCCATCTTGGAAACTTGACTTCTCTGATCATCCTGGACTTCAACAATCTTTCAACTTCCTCTTGGATAATCTTATTCCGCTCAGGGGCAAATTTTCTTCTTTTTTGCTGAACAGGCTTGAATGATTTGTTAATTCCAAGCTTGTGAGTGATAATGTCTTTGGATATGCCTGTCATATCCTCATGCTTCCATGCAAATGTTGATATCCTGCATTTCAAAAAGTTAGTTAACTGCTCTTCAATATCCTGAGGGATATTGGTTCCTACGAGCACCGAGATATCAGGATTATCCTGATCCAGGATAATTTTCTTCACATCCTGCTCCGAATCCTCCACGATATCCTGGGCCCGCATCTTTAATTGCTATGCTGTACTAGGCTTAGTTGAGGATTTCATCGAGGATGAGTAGCAATCTTTCGCTTCCTGCTGATCCCTTTCAACCTTGACAAGTCCCCAAGGGGTAGGGATCTTGATGCATTGGTGATATGTTGATGGCACAGCCTTCATATCGTGAATCCATGGTCTTCCCAGTATGATGTTATAGCAGGATAAGGAGTCCATCACGCAGAAGTGTTGTATGGAGTTGACCCCTTCAACATATACTGGTAACTTTATCTCCCCTACGGTGTTCCTAGCTTCTCCACTGAAGCCAACGAGCACAGTGGACTTCGAAGTAATGTCCATCGGAGATACATTCATCCTCTTCAATGTTTCCAGCTGAATTATATTGACAGAACTACCGTTGTCTACCAGTATCCTGCGTACAAAATGGTTAGCCACATATAATGTTATTACCAAAGCATCATGGTGAGGATCCTGAACAGTATCCCTGTCATCACTATCGAAAGTGATCACTTTATCAGTTGTGAGGGTAGTCATCCTGACTGGTCTGTCTCCCCTCTCACTCTTAGCTTCCTTTGCATGTCTCTTGGCCGCCGAATACGAAGTTCCACAAATATCGGATCCTCCTGAAATAAAGTTAATTATCTTCGCATCTGCTGGGGGTGATGCTGCTCGTTCAGGATCCTTCTCGGGATCCTGCCCTTTATTCTTCTTTTTTCCCAGCAAGTCCTTCAGATACCCCTTGCTTAACAGGTAACTTATCTCTTTCCTTAGAGCAATGCAATCCTCGGTCATATGTCCGAAGTCATGGAAGGCACACCATTTGGATTTATCCTTCCAATCAGCTTTCTACTAGTTCTTTCGAGGCCACCTAGCTTTGTCCCCTAAACCCTGCATAGCGTACATTAACTCAAGTATATTAACAGAAAAGCAGTATTCAGATAAGTCAGGATATTCTTCAGGATCCTCGTCTTCAACAGCATTCACTTTCTTGTTATCATTTCTGCCATATGGCTTGGAGCGATATGGCTTATATGAGGTTTCTGATTTCTTGTTAGTTGATTCATAGGTTGAGGTAGAATTCATCCTCTCCTGCATCTTCTTGTCATCTTCCAAACGGATATATCTCAAAGCCCTGTTATGAGCTTCGTCGAGATTCCTGCAGGGATTCATTACAAGATCCTGATAAAACTGAGAATCCTTTTGTAACCCCATCTTAAAAGCTTGCACAGCTGTTGCAACATCAAGATGTGGGATATCCAAGGATTCTCGACTGAATTTGTTCACATAATCCCTCAAGGATTCCTGAGGCCCTTGAGTTATCCTGTAAGGATCACTGGTTAGTTTCTCAAAACTCCGACTACAAGAAAATTGACTGTTAAATAAATTAACCAAATGAGCAAACGAAGTAATTGAGTGAGGAGGAACGTTTAACAGCCATTTTAAGGCTGATCCTGTCAGAGTAGAACCAAATCCCTTGCATAAGCATGCTTCCTTGAGCTCCGGAGGGATAGGGTTAATCTCCATTCTTTCCCTATACTGGGCAATATGCTCTTCAGGATCCGTAGTCCCATCATACAGCTTCATGTTGGGAGTTTGAAATCTTTTTGTGATTTTAGCATCACAGATAGGATATGCAAAGCGGGATATCCTGTGGCTGTCTTGAGATACTTCCGGAATTGGCTGGACCACTCCAGGTACACTGGATATCATGTCCTTCAATTTCTGGAGCTCCCTGGTAAATGTTGACGTCATACCTGTTAGGGCTGGATTTTTATGACCTATGATCCTTACTCGGTATCCTAACAAGTGATCCTTGTTTCTTTGGCAGATAGTGATCCTCAGAAGAGCTCCAGGGTCAGGATCATGGATCATCCTAAGGATCCTCATACTAACGATTGTTCTCTTTGGATTTAATGTTGTTTTGCAGGAATTACGAGTTGGACCTGGTCTTAGCAACGTAAACAAGGAATCTGTCACGCTAATTTCGCACATGCATAATCAAAGATGGACGTTATGGATAATATGGAAACTCAGCACAATTCAAGGGAAATTAATTAGGCTAAATTTACTTCTATTTCTAAAGGGGTAACAAGCTAGTAGTTAGGTGATTTGCCTAAAATAGAACCACACACACTTGTATAAATGGCACTCTTGAACATTCGGAAGACACAACACATTTCTCACACGCTTTAGCATACGATACTATAGTGATCCTTGTACCTAGCTCGTTACCATCCGAAGTTGTAAACATTGTTTGTTATATTGAAGTTTGGTGATCGGTTGTTTCCATCACCCGAGGTTTTTTATGCCGGAGATCATTCATTGATCAAGGGCTTTTTCCTTGTATAAATCCTTGTGTCACTTGTGCAATTTTCATTATAGTGATCCTTATCTTTGTTCATCATACCAAGCATCATTCCCCGTTTACAAAGAGTTTGGTTGCATTATCCTTGTGTGATTTTTTGACCAAAACAGTTTGGCGCCCACCGTGGGGCAATTGGTGCTTCATTCATAAGAAAATTTTTCCGTTGGTGATCATTCCGGAAGCGTTGCATGGCTTCATCATTGAAGAATACTTCCACAACGATGTCTGCAGTCAATTCATCTAATGGCATTCCACCTTTGCCTCCACCACCAGCTGGATCTCAGAAAAATGCTGAGAAGAGACCAACTCCTATCTTCTCTAAACCTTCATCTTTTGCTCTAACTTCTTCTGCTCCCAGTCCTAGTGATATATTTACTTTGATTTTGCAGATGAGGGATCGTATGCAGCAGCAGGATGAAACTAATGACAGGATCCTCAAAGAAATCGGAGATCTCAAAAGGCAAAAGAAAACGGCAGAGGGGCCCCACTAATGCCCAAATCTTTGAATTTTGACACTCCGATGATTACTTCTCAGCCATCAGGGGCCCCAGACATTCAACATATGGGTGGATTAAGAGGAGTGCATTTCGGCCCAGCAGCAGTGACTCAGGCATCAGGATCATATTTCCAACCGGCAGGATCCTATACTCAGCATATGGGATCCTTCATGAACTCAGGATCCTCCTTCGTTCCAGGATCATCCCAGGTTCAAGGATCCTCCTTCGTTCCAGGATCATCCCATGTTCAGGGATCCCTTCAGATACCAGGATCCTTGAAGAATTTGCAAACAGGAAGTCCAGATGTCCAATGCAGACCATTGCTTCCACTGGTCCCTCCATCATCCCAGAATCCCAGCAATATGGATTCACATCCAATGTTCCTAACTTGAACCCGATGGGAGGTAACACTTTTAATAATTCTCATACCACTAACCATGGATTCATGCAGGATACATGTATGAACTATGCTATGGCCAGAGAACTGCAGAAACTGAAGGATATGATATCAAGTGTTCCAGGGGTAGTCAAACCTATCCCGGAAATTGCAGATGGAAGCCATAAGGTATCTCGTTTTGCACCACCAATTTGTGATGCTGAGATACCCAAAAGATTCCATATCCCTACTCTTTTGGTCAAAAATCACACAAGGATAATGCAACCAAACTCTAAGTAAATGGGGAATGATGCTTGGTTTATTGAAAAAGTAAAGGATCACTTCAGTATGAAATATGCAAAGACACAATGATTTATACGAGGAAAAAGCCCTTGATCAATGTATGATCTCCGGCATAAAAAACCTCGGGTGATGGCAACTACCGATCACCAAACTTCAATATATCAAAATATGGTTACAACTTTGGATGATAATGAGCTGAGTACAAGGATCACTATATTTTCGATGTCTAAGCGTGTGAGAATTGTGTTGTGTGTTCTTCCGAATGAGGAAGAGTGTTATATATACAAGTGTAGGTGACCTATTTTAGGTAAAAAGACTAATAATCAGCTCATTACCCCTTTTAGAAATAAAAGTAAATCTAGCCTAAATTATCGCCCTTAAATCATGCCAAGTTTCCATATCCTTCACAACGTCCATCTCCGATTAAGCACATGCTATAGTTGTAAAGACGTGTCCTTTAATTGTGATGCTTAAGAGCGGATCCTGCTAGATGTCCTGCAAAACAACATTAATTCAACGAAAGTAACTGTTAGCATGAGGATCCTATGATGGTCCGTGATCCTGATCCTGGAACTCTGCTGAGGATCACTATCTGCCAAAGAAACAAGGATCACTGGTTAGGATCACACGTGAGGATCATGTATTGTAAAAATCCAGCCCTAACAATCGCCCCCAAAATATAAGGAGTGATTCTATAAATAAATGAGTTATATTTTGTTCTGATCTTATCTTCAACGGACAACTCGGATAACTAGCCGTTATAACCGGACTAGCCGTTGCGATCACTACGTCACTGAAGTGACATCCCTGCAAATCATGATTATAAATAGGAGATAGGGTAAGGATCGATTTGCATTTAAATTCAGGATATACTCCCTTTATAATCTCCACCGAAGATTGATCAGGTATTCTCTTCCTTTCTTTCTTCCTTTTGCTGCTCTGTTTTTCTGCTTTTGCTCTGTTTTTGTTCTGCCACGAACATGTTGCTCCGAAATTCTCCCCATAAGGATCACAAGAAGAGCAGTCCCCTGAAAAGCCAAGGGATCATTAAGGACTCTCCTACGGAGAGATGCTGCTTTACCGATGCTCATGTAGATAGGATTCGTCATTGTTTTCCGGCGGATGCTGTTTTCAAATCCTTCACATCCACTACTTTGAGTGACTTTGTTTCAGACGCCTGGGTGGCCTTTCCTGCAACTCCGTTTACCATAGGATATTCGTATCCTTTTCCGGCCTTCACCCAATCTTTCTTTTCTCTGACCGGCATATCTTATATCCAAGTTATGCCGATGATCTGGAGGGTCTTGTATACCTTCGAGAGGATCATCGATCAGGAGGGGATTGATTTAGGGATGGCAGAGCTGGCCGAGCTTTATGATCTTACCACGTTTGGTTCTCATCGATACTTGCTGAAACGGAAGGCCGGGGAGGATCACCCTGTTTTAAAAGTTACCAAAAATGATACAAACTCGAAGCGTCGTTTCTTCTTTGTAAGGAGGGATACCCTCCCTAATGGGAAGGATCTGCCCAAGGAGTGGGCCACCCATGGTAGGATAGAGGATCCTGGAAGGATCACCATCAGACTTGTCTCTTATGATGAGGATCACTAATGTCTTTCTTTGTTTTTTGTTTATTGTGCAGCTATCTCCATTGCTCATCTCAAGTTAACCCCTGCTGCCAGAGAGAGGGTTCTAGCTTTCAAGAAGCTTGATCCTGAAATCAGAAGTTTTCAAGTCACCGTCCAAGATTCACAAGAAGTATCCTCCGCATCTGCCACTATGTCAAGTAAGTATCCTTATTAAAAAGTAAGTTATATGTAAGACTGTTTAGCTAGTAAGGGAACTTATCTTGTTTTGATTGTGTAGGCGCTGGGAAACCTGCTAAGTCTGCCAAGTCTGCCTCCAAGTTTGGGATTGATGAACTTGCCAATGTCAAGTCTTCAAGAAAGAAGACTTCTGTTGCCAGTCCCTCTGCTTCGGCCCCTAAGGCACCTGTTAGGGGTAAGGGGAAGAAGAGAAAGACTTCTGAGGATCTCCAAGGATTTCCCCTGATCCGCCAACAGTTCCTCGACTATGTCAATGAGGTAAGGATCATTGCCCCTGTTGGTTATCCTTCTCGAATATCCTGCTTGTGTATTCTGTCTGTATATCCTGCTTCTTTGAGGATCACCTGATCCTGAACTTACCTTTTTTCTCTTTTGCAGAAACTTGCTGAGATTGAGACCTACCTTGGCCATGTCGAGGATCAAGAAAGCCAAATCGCCGACCTCCAACAAATGGGCGTGTTAAAGGATCTCAAGATAGCCGATCTTGAGAAGGAACTCCGGGCTACAAAGGATGAGGCTGCTCAAAGGCTGCTTGACATGGATGGCGAGAAGCAGGAGATCATCCAGGATGCCAAGGTCTCTGCCGCAACTGCCATGTACAAGATACAACTACAAATGGCTGCGGAGGGTCAGGATCCTGCCTTTGACAAAAGCTCATGGGACGTGGAGGGTTGGAAGGCAAGATTGGCGGAGCTGGAGGATGAGGACGAAGCTGAGGAGATCCCAATGCTGGAGGGCGGTGATGCTGACAAGGATCAGGGTGGAGAAGCTGGTGGTGATGGAGCAGCAAAGGTGTGAGCTGCTGGATTGGGCGATGATGGATATTTCGAGACTAGGCCGGAGCCCAATTTTTTGAGTTTGGTAGTGGTTTGTTTGTCGTTGTTGATGTTTGAAACAATTATGGTTTGTAATTTGAACAATAGTTTTTAGGGTTAAGGATCATGGATCCTTTGGACAATAGGTAGGATTACAAAAGGTGGAGGGATCCTCTGTTTGGGGGATGAAGCCTTTGTGATCCTGCCGCCTTTAATTTCCTGCATCTGCTAAGACCGCATAGACAATGGACACCCTTTGCCAACCCATGTGGACGGGCCACGTTTTGCTGGTAGAAATGTGGGTTGGCAAATTTTGACAACTTTTTGAAAGGGTTTAAGATCCTTTTGTTAATAATATAACTTTAATCTTTCTGGCTTATCTCGTGTTGTTATCCTTTATTTATTTTCTTATTTTCCAGTTTTCAGAAACATATCTGTTAAAGTAACAAGAGTTGAGCAAACCATGTTTAATAAATGTAGGATATGATCCTAGATCAAATATCCTATCATTGAAAATTTTCAAGGATCATAGGCTTAGTTGTCAAAGTGTAAGGGTTTGTTCAGTATAATCAGAATAGTCAAGGATCATACCTGAGGATCCAAGTTAGGATCCTAACCTTTAATCAAGATAACCATAAGTGAAATTTTAACGGATAATAAGGATTAAGGATCCTTATTTGTTTAACTTCGAGAACCTGAAAAATGGAACATAACTTGGGACTAAGCCAATGTAAAAGATAAATTAGTAGCTGGGGACATGCCCAAAGGATAACTGGGGATGATCCCAAAGGATCACTGGGGACAAGCCCAAAGGATAACTGGGGACAAGCCCAAAGGATCGTATGTAAACTGGAGTATGGCCCTTACTGGCGACTATCCAAACTTAGTGACATGAAAATGTCAAAACCTTAGCTAACGTGAAAGCGTTAGAAACCTTATGAACGGATGTATGGTACGTCTACCATTATACGTAGGATCCTGGGTATAGCCAGTACGATGAGGTTGTCAGCCCCGGAAGTGGGTACTGGTCCCAAAGACGTGAACTATATCAGGATCATCGTGCGCTGCTGGCGGAAACTGGGGATAATCCCAAGGATAACTGGGGTTGGACCCAAGGATCTGCGTTGCTTTTGAAGATCTTTGACGATATTGTTAGGGCTGGATTTTTACAATACATGATCCTCACATGTGATCCTAACCAGTGATCCTTGTTTCTTTGGCAGATAGTGATCCTCAGCAGACTCCCAGGATCAGGATCACGGACCATCATAGGATCCTCATGCTAACAGTTGCTTTCGTTGAATTTAATGTTGTTTTGCAGGAATGACTAGCAAGATCCGCTCTTAGCATCTCAATTAAAGGACACGTCTTCACAACTATGGCATGTGCTTAATCGGAGATGGACGTTGTGAAGGATATGGAAACTTGGCATGATTTAAGGGCGATAATTTAGGCTAGATTTACTTTTATTTCTAAAGGGGTAATGAGCTGATTATTAGTCTTTTTACCTAAAATAGGTCACCTACACTTGTATATATAACACTCTTCCTCATTCGGAAGAACACACAACACAATTCTCACACGCTTAGACACTCGAAACTATAGTGATCCTTGTACTCAGCTCATTATCATCCGAAGTTGTAACTATATTTTTCTTATATTGAAGTTGGTGATCGGTAGTTGCCATCACCCGAGGTTTTTTATGCCGGAGATCATACATTGATCAAGGGCTTTTTCCTCGTATAAATCATTGTGTCTTTGCATATTTCTCATAAAAGTGATCCTTTACTTTTATAATTAACCAAGCATCATACCCCGTTTACATAAAGTTTGGTTACATTATCCTTGTGTGATTTTTGACCAAAACAGTTTGGCGCCCACCGTGGGGCAATTGGTGCTTCATTCATAAGAAAACCTTTTGTTCGAAATCATTTCAAAGAATTACATGGCTTCATCATTGAAAAACATGGCCACGGCAATGTCTGCAGTCACCTCGTCCTAGAACATTCTGCCTCCACCACCGGCAGGATCCCAGAAGAATGCTGAGATGAGACAAACTCCTACTAATTCTAAAACTCCATCTCCTTCTGCTATGAATTCTTATATTCCCAGTACTAGTGATGTATTTACTTTGATTTTGCAGATGAAGGATCGTATGCAGCGGCAGGATGAAACTAATGAAAGGATCCTCAGGGAAATTGGAGATCTCAAAAGACAAAAGAAAACGGCAGAGGATCATTCCCCACTGATGCCCAAATCCTTGAGCTTTGATACTCCAATGATTACTTCTCAGCCATCAGGAATTCCAGACGTGCAAATTATGGGAGAATCAAGAGGATTGCACCTCGGATCGACAACAATGACTCAGGCATCAGGCTCACACTTTCAGCCGGCAGGATCCTATCCCCAGCATATGGGATCCTTCATGAATTCGGGAGCCTATCCGGGAGCACAGCAGTTTCAAGGATCCTACTTTATTCCAGGATCATCCCAGGTTCAAGGATCCTCCTTCGTTCCAGGATCATCCCAGGTTCAAGGATCCTCCTTCGTTCCAGGATCATCCCAGATACCAGGATCCTTCCAAATACCAGGATCCTTCCAGATGCCAGGATCCCTAAAAAGTTTGCAAACAGGAAGTCTAGATGTCCATCAAGGGGACTTCATTCCAATGCAGACCATTGCTTCCACTGGTCCCTCCGTTATCTCCGAATCCCAGCAATATGGATTCACTAACTTGAACTCAATGGGAGGTAACACTTTAAATAATCATCTTACTACTAACCATGGATTCATGCAGGATACATAGATGATTCAAAGATCAAATTGGACAAACTATGGAAGTATACATAGATGATATGGTAGTCAAATCAAAGAAAGCTGAGGATCACCTAAGGGATTTGGAGGAAGCATTTGATATCCTTGATAATTATAACATGAAGGTTAATCCTTCAAAGTGCCACTTTGGTGTTAAGGCAGGTAAATTCCTAGGATATATGGTAACTCAGAGGGGCATTGAGGCAAGTCCGGAGCAAATTAAAGCACTAGTAAACATCAAGTCCCCTGCCAATGCTAAGGATGTGCAAAGGCTAACAGGCAGGATAGCAGCTCTGAACAGGTTCATATCAAAATCCTCAGAAAAATGTAAAGAATTTTACGATATCCTAAGGAAGAACAAGAAGTTTGAATGGACTGAGAAACATGAGAATGCTTTACAAGCCCTTAAAGAATATATGTCCTCAGCACCAGCATTATCAAAGCCCGAAAAAGGAGATGTGTTATCCTTATATTTGGCGGTATCCTCAACCGCTGTAAGTGCTGTCCTTGTTAAGGATCACGAAGGTACACAATATCCTATCTACTATGTAAGTAAGAGTTTACTTGATGCCGAATCCAGGTACTCACACCTCGAAAAACTTATTCTTGCATTAATCATGGCATCAACTAAGCTAAGGCATTATTTTGAAACCCATACTATTGTTGTTAGAACTAACTTTCCAATTAAGAATGTCCTCAGGAAACCAGAGATGTCAGGAAGAATGGCTAAGTGGGCAGTAAAGCTTAGTGCCCATGATATAAGATATGAGCCAAGAACAGCCATTAAATCCCAAGCACTAGCTGACTTTGTGGCTGATTTCAGTAGTGATCTACAAAAAGAAGCAGAATTGGAAGTCCAACAGCTGGATGAGACCAAGGATCCTTGAATACTACACACTGATGGATCCTCAAATGTCAAGGGCACAAGGCTCGGGATACTACTAAAATCGCCACAGGGGGACATAATACCCCACTCCATAGCCTGTGAGTTCCAAGCAACTAACAATGAGGCTGAATATGAAGCCTTAATTGCTGGCTTGCAAATTGCTAAGGATATGGGGGTAAAATATCTTAAAGTATATGTAGACTCATTATTGATCACCAATCACTTTAATGGATCCTATGCTGTTAAAGGTGAAAAACTAACCAAATATTTAGAGATAGTCAAAGAATTGGCACTCTCTTTTGTTTCTTTCAGCTTAACACAGGTACCAAGGGAGGATAACACGGAAGCTGATGCATTGGCCAACTTAGGATCATCCTTAAAAATTCCAGAAGACATAAGTATCCCTATCATCCATATCCTGGCTCCTGCTATTGAAAATCAGGTGGCCATGGAAATAGAAGAGGATACTGCAGTAATCCCTAGTGAAGAAGCTCAATCTTATTCAGGATCATGGATCTCACCAATCATGAGATACTTGCAATACGGGGAGATTCCGATGGGAGAAAATCCTAGAGCTTTCAGGATTAAGGTATCTCAATTTACAATCTTAAATAATGTGCTATATAAACGATCTCTTGCAGGACCATATTTAAGATGTATCGAGGATCCTGAAATTGAAGAAGTATTGAGAGACTTCCATGAAGGAGATTGTGGAAACCACACTGGGGGCAGGGCATTGTTCTCAAGGATCCTTAGAACAGGATACTACTGGCCAACCATGAAAAGGGATGCTGTAGAATATGCTAGGAAATGTGATCCTTGTCAAAGACACAGCAATATCCTTCATCAAACAGCTGAACTGCTACACCCTATACCATCCTCTTGGCCATTCATGAGATGGGGGATGGATATAGTTGGCAAGCTCCCTAAAGCACCTGGTGGAAAAGTATTTATGCTTGCCATGACTGACTACTTCTCTAAGTGGATAGAAGCTGAAGCTTTTGCTCAAGTCAGAGAAAAAGAAGTTATATCCTTTATCAAAAGAAACATTATAACTAGATTTGGCATTCCCTCTGAAATTGTATGTGATTATGGTTCCCAATTCATTGGAAGCAGAACTACTAACTTTTGTGACAGTTGGGGAATCAAGATGAAAACATCAACACCAGTTCATCCACAGGCCAATGGCCAAGCAGAATCATCCAACAAGATCATCATCAACAATCTGAAGAAGAAGCTAGGATCCAAAAAGGGAAAATGGGCAAAGGAGTTACCTTATGTGCTATGGGCTGATAGAACAACTCCCAAGAATGCCACTGGTCAAACACCCTTTTTCTTTAGTATTTGGGGCAGAAGCAGCGATCCCAACAGAGATGGTGATCCCAACTGCTAGAACAAGTGCTCGTGATCCTGAAGAAAATGCTACAATCTTGGCTCAGGATTTGGATACTATTGAGGAAATCAGGGATCTGGCTAGGATAAGGATGGCAAGCTACCAACAAAGAATGGCTGGCGCTTACAACAAAAATGTTAGGATAAGGAAGTTCCAAGTCGGAGATATGGTGTTAAGAAAAACATTCCAAAACACTATTAA
The DNA here is from genome assembly GCF_002127325.2 of Helianthus annuus. Classification (NCBI taxonomy): domain Eukaryota; kingdom Viridiplantae; phylum Streptophyta; class Magnoliopsida; order Asterales; family Asteraceae; genus Helianthus; species Helianthus annuus. The sequence goes on along the minus strand of NC_035447.2, from coordinate 60,064,512 downwards.
TCCTGCTGACGGGAAGTTAGCACCAAAGTGGGAAGGCCCTTACTTGATTGAAGCTGAAGCAGGAAAGGGGGCATACAGATTGCTAACTATGGAAGGAAACTTGTTACCAAGGGCCTGGAATGTTGTTCACTTAAAGAGATACTTTATGTGAACATGATCCTTCAAGCATGTGATCCTTACATTGAAGTATCCTCAAAGAATCCCGGTGATGTCAGTGATCCTTACTCTGGTAATGTCCTTATCTTAAAACTATTAAATTTCCTTACTTTTTACCAAAGGATAAGGATCCTGTATCCTTCATCCTCTTCTCACGAACCATTTGAGTTATGATAGTTCAGGTATCTACAGCATATCGTCAAGGATCTTCAAAAGCAACGCAGATCCTTGGGCTTGTCCCCAGTTATCCTTGGGATTATCCCCAGTTTCCGCCAGCAGCGCACGATGATCCTGATATAGTTCACGTCTTTGGGACCAGTACCCACTTCCGGGGCTGACAACCTCATCGTACTGGCTATACCCAGGATCCTCCGTATAATGGTAGACGTACCAAACATCCGTTCCTAAGGTTTCTAACGTTTTCACGTTAGCTAAGGTTTTGACATTTTCATGTCACTAAGTTTGGATAGTCGCCAGTATGGGCCATACTCCAGTTTACATACGATCCTTTGGGCTTGTCCCCAGTTATCCTTTGGGCTTGTCCCCAGTTATCCTTTGGGATCATCCCCAGTGATCCTATGGGCTTGTCCCTAGTTACTAACTTATCTTTTATATTGGCTTAGTCCCAAGTTATATTCCATTTTTTCAGGTTTTCGAAGTTAAACAATTAAGGATCCTTAATCCTTATTATCCATTAAAGTTTTACTTATGGTTATCCCAATTAAAGGTTAGGATCCTAACTTGGATCCTCAGGTATGATCCTTAACTATTTTTAATTTCATTATTCATTTGAATAACCTTTAGACCTTGACAACTGAACCTATAATCCTTAAAATAAACTACCTTGAAAATTTTCGATTATAGGATATTTGATCCAGGATCATATCCTAAATTTCTTAAACATAATTCGCTCAACTTTTCTTACTCAAACAAACATGTGTCAAAACAATTGAAAATAAAAAGGATATTAACATAAGATAAGCGACGAAAGTTTAAGATTTTATTTATTAACGAAAGGATTAACCCATCAAAAGTTGTCAAAATTGCCAACCCACATTTCTACCAGCAAAACGTGGCCCGTCCACATGGGTTGGCAAAGGGTGTCCATTGTCTTTGCGGTCTTAGCAGGTGCAGGAAATTAAAGGCGGCAGGATCACAAAGGCTTCATCCCCCAAACAGAGGATCCCTCCACCATTTGCAATCCTACCCATTGTCTGAAGGATCCTGGATCCTTAATCCTAAAACTATTGTTCAAAGATTACAAACCATAATTGTTTCAAACCACAAACTAACCACTACCAAACTCAAAAAATTGGGCTCCGGCCTAGTCTCGAAATATCCATCATCGCCCAATCCAGCAGCTCACACCTTTGCTGCTCCATCACCACCAGCTTCTCCACCCTGATCCTTGTCAGCATCACCGCCCTCCAGCATTGGGATCTCCTCTGCTTCGTCCTCATCCTCCAGCTCTGCCAATCTTGCCTTCCAACCCTCCACGTCCCATGAGCTCTTGTCAAAGGCAGGATCCTGAGCCTCCGCAGCCATTTGTAGTTGTATCTTGTACATAGCAGTTGCGGCAGAGACCTTGGCATCCTGGATGATCTCCTGCTTCTCGCCATCCATGTCAATTAGCCTTTGAGCAGCCTCATCCTTTGTAGCCCGGAGTTCCTTCTCAAGATCGGCTATCTTGAGATCCTTTAACACGCCCATTTGTTGTAGGTCGGCGATTTGGCTCTCCTGATCCTCGACGTGGCCAAGGTAGGTCTCAATCTCAGCAAGTTTCTGCAAAAGAGAAAAAAGGTAAGTTCAGGATCAGGTAATCCTCAAAAAAGCAGGATATACATGCAGAATATACAAGCAGGATATTAGAGAAGGATAACCAACAGGGGCAATGATCCTTACCTCATTGACATAGTCAAGGAACTGTTGGCGGATCAGGGGAAATCCTTGGAGATCCTTAGAAGTCTTCCTCTTCTTCCCCTTACCTCTAACAGGTGCTTTAGGAGCCGAAGCAGAGGGACTGGCAACAGAAGCCTTCTTTCGTGAAGACTTGACGTTGGCAAGATCATCAATCCCGAACTTGGAGGCAGACTTGGCAGACTTAGCAGGTTTCCCAGCGCCTACACAACCAAAACAAGATAAGTTCCCTTACTAACTAAACAGTCTTACATATAACTTACTTTTTAATAAGGATACTTACTTGACATAGTGGCAGATGCGGAGGATACTTCTTGAGAATCTTGGACGGTGACTTGAAAACTTCTGATTTCAGGATCAAGCTTCTTGAAAGCAAGGACCCTCTCTATGGCAGCAGGGGTTAACTTGAGATGAGCAATGGAGATAGCTGCACAATAAACAAAAAACAAGACATTAGTGATCCTCATCATAAGAGACAAGTCTGATGGTGATCCTTCCAGGATCCTCTATCCTACCATGGGTGGCCCACTCCTTGGGCAGATCATTCCCATCAGGGAGGGAATCCCTTCTCACAAAGAAGAAACGACGCTTCCAGTTTGTGTCATTTTTGGTAACTTTCAAAACAGGGTGATCCTCCCCGGCCTTCCGTTTCAGCAAATATCAATGAGAACCAAACGTGGTAAGATCATAAAGCTCGGCCAGCTCTGCCATCCCTAAATCAATCCCCTCCTGCTCGATGATCCTCTCGAAGGTATACAAGACCCTCCAGATCATCGGCATAGCTTGGATATAAGATATGCCGGTCAAAGAAAAGAAAGATTAGGTGAAGGCCGGAAAAGGATACGAATATCATATGGTAAACGGAGTTGCAGGAAAGATCACCCAGGTGTCTGAAACAAAGTCACTCAAAGCAGTAGATGTGAAGGATTTGAAAACAGCATCCGCCGGAAAGCAATGACGAATCCTATCTACATGAGCATCGGTAAAGCAACATCTCTCCGTAGGAGAGTCCTTAATGATCCCTTGGCTTTTCAGGGGACTGCTCTTCTCGTGATCCTTATGGGGAGAGTTTCGGAGCAACATCCTCACAGTAGAATAAAAACAGGGGAGCAGAAAAACAGAGCAAGAGAAGGAAGAATGAAAAAGAAAAGAGAATACCTGATCGATCTTCGGTAGATATTATAAAGGGAAGTTATCTCGAATTTAAATGCAGAGTGATCCCAACCCTATCTCCTATTTATAATCATGATTTGCAGGGATTGTCACATCTATGACGTAAGGGTTGCAACGGCTAGTTCGAGATTAACGGCTAGTTAAACGAGTCATTCGTTGCAGATAAGATCAAAGCAAAATATAACTCGTTTATTTACAATAAACTCCTTATATTTTGGGGGCAATTGTTAGGGCTGGATTTTTACAATACATGATCCTCACATGTGATCCTAACCAGTGATCCTTGTTTCTTTGGCAGATAGTGATCCTCAGCAGACTCCCAGGATCAGGATCACGGACCATCATAGGATCCTCATGCTAACAGTTGCTTTCGTTGAATTTAATGTTGTTTTGCAGGAATGACTAGCAAGATCCGCTCTTAGCATCTCAATTAAAGGACACGTCTTCACAACTATGGCATGTGCTTAATCGGAGATGGACGTTGTGAAGGATATGGAAACTTGGCATGATTTAAGGGCGATAATTTAGGCTAGATTTACTTTTGTTTCTAAAGGGGTAATGAGCTGATTATTAGTCTTTTTACCTAAAATAGGTCACCTACACTTGTATATATAACACTCTTCCTCATTCGGAAGAACACACAACACAATTCTCACACGCTTAGACACTCGAAACTATAGTGATCCTTGTACTCAGCTCATTATCATCCGAAGTTGTAACTATATTTTTCTTATATTGAAGTTGGTGATCGGTAGTTGCCATCACCCGAGGTTTTTTATGCCGGAGATCATACATTGATCAAGGGCTTTTTCCTCGTATAAATCATTGTGTCTTTGCATATTTCTCATAAAAGTGATCCTTTACTTTTATAATTAACCAAGCATCATACCCCGTTTACATAAAGTTTGGTTACATTATCCTTGTGTGATTTTTGACCAAAACAGATATGCTGTAGATACCTGAACTATAACTCAAATGGTTCGTGAGAAGAGGATGAAGGATACAGGATCCTTATCCTTTGGTAAAAAGTAAGGAAATGTAATCGTTTTAAGATAAGGACATTACCAGAGTAAGGATCACTATCATCACCGGGATCCTTTGAGGATACTTCATTGTTAGGATCACATGCTTGAAGGATCACGTTCACATAAAGTATTTCTTTAAGTGAACAGCATTCCAGGCTCTTGGTAACAAGTTTCCTTCCATGGTTAGTAATCTGTATGCCCCCTTTCATGCTTCAGCCTCAATCAAGTAAGGGCATTCCCACTTTGGTGCTAACTTCCCGTCAGCAGGATTAATAGTGTTTTGGAATGTTTTTCTCAACACCATATCTCCGACTTGGAACTTCCTTATCCTAACATTTTTGTTGTAAGCACCAGCCATTCTCTGTTGGTAGCTTGCCATCCTTATCCTAGCCAGATCCCTGATTTCCTCAATAGTATCCAAATCCTGAGCCAGGATTGTAGCATTCTCTTCAGGATCACGGGCACTTGTTCTAGCAGTTGGGATCACCATCTCTATTGGGATCACTGCTTCTGCCCCAAATACTAAAGAAAAAGGTGTTTGACCAGTGGCATTCTTGGGAGTTGTTCTATCAGCCCACAGCACATAAGGTAACTCCTCTGCCCATTTTCCCTTCTTGGATCCTAGCTTCTTCTTCAGATTGTTGATAATGATCTTGTTGGATGATTCTGCTTGGCCATTGGCTTGTGGATGAACTGGTGTTGATGTTATTATCTTAATTCCCCAACTGTCACAAAAGTTAGGGGTTCTGCTTTCAATGAATTGGGAACCATTATCACATACAATTTCAGAGGGAATGCCAAATCTAGTTATAATGTTTCTTTTGATAAAGGATATAACTTCTTTTTCTCTGACTTGAGCAAAAGCTTCAGCTTCTATCCATTTAGAGAAGTAGTCAGTCATGGCAAGCATAAATACTTTTCCACCAGGTGCTTTAGGGAGCTTGCCAACTATATCCATCCCCCATCTCATGAATGGCCAAGAGGATGGTATGGGGTGTAGCAATTCAGCTGGTTGATGAAGGATATTGCTGTGTCTTTGACAAGGATCACATTTCCTAGCATATTCTACAGCATCCCTTTTCATGGTTGGCCAGTAGTATCCTGTTCTAAGGATCCTTGAGAACAATGCCCTGCCCCCAGTGTGGTTTCCACAATCACCTTCATGGAAGTCTCTCAACACTTCTTCAATTTCAGGATCCTCGATACATCTTAAATATGGTCCTGCAAGAGATCGTTTATATAGCACATTATTTAAGATTGTAAATTGAGATACCTTAATCCTGAAAGCTCTAGGATTTTCTCCCATCGGAATCTCCCCGTATTGCAAGTATCTCATGATTGGTGAGATCCATGATCCTGTATAAGATTGAGCTTCTTCACTAGGGATTACTGCAGTATCCTCTTCTATTTCCATGGCCACCTGATTTTCAATAGCAGGAGCCAGGATATGAATGATAGGGATACTTATATCTTCTGGAATTTTTAAGGATGATCCTAAGTTGGCCAATGCATCAGCTTCCGTGTTATCCTCCCTTGGTACCTGTGTTAAGCTGAAAGAAACAAAAGAGAGTGCCAATTTTTTGACTATCTCTAAATATTTGGTTAGTTTTTCGCCTTTAACAGCATAGGATCCATTAAAGTGATTGGTGATCAATAATGAGTCTACATATACTTTAAGATATTTCACCCCCATATCCTTAGCAATTTGCAAGCCAGCAATTAAGGCTTCATATTCAGCCTCATTGTTAGTTGCTTGGAACTCACAGGCTATGGAGTGGGGTATTATGTCCCCCTGTGGCGATTTTAGTAGTATCCCGAGCCCTGTGCCCTTGACATTTGAGGATCCATCAGTGTGTAGTATCCAAGGATCCTTGGTCTCATCCAGCTGCTGGACCTCCAATTCTACTTCTTTTTGTAGATCACTACTGAAATCAGCCACAAAGTCAGCTAGTGCTTGGGATTTAATGGCTGTTCTTGGCTCATATCTTATATCATGGGCACTAAGCTTTACTGCCCACTTAGCCATTCTTCCTGACATCTCTGGTTTCCTGAGGACATTCTTGATTGGAAAATTAGTTCTAACAACAATAGTATGAGTTTCAAAATAATGCCTTAACTTAGTTGATGCCATAATTAATGCAAGAATAAGTTTTTCGAGGTGTGAGTACCTGGATTCGGCATCAGGTAAACTCTTACTTACATAGTAGATAGGATATTGTGTACCTTCATGATCCTTAACAAGGACAGCACTTACAGCGGTTGAGGATACCGCCAAATATAAGGATAACACATCTCCTTTTTCGGGCTTTGTTAATGCTGGTGCTGAGGACATATATTCTTTAAGGGCTTGTAAAGCATTCTCGTGTTTCTCAGTCCATTCAAATTTCTTGTTCTTCCTTAGGATATCGTAAAATTCTTTACATTTTTCTGAGGATTTTGATATGAACCTGTTCAGAGCTGCTATCCTGCCTGTTAGCCTTTGCACATCCTTAGCATTGGCAGGGGACTTGATGTTCACTAGTGCTTTAATTTGCTCCGGACTTGCTTCAATGCCTCTCTGAGTTACCATATATCCTAGGAACTTTCCTGCCTTAACACCAAAGTGGCATTTTGAAGGATTAAGCTTCATGTTATATTTATCAAGGATATCAAATGCTTCTTCCAGATCCCTTAGGTGATCCTCAGCTTTCTTTGATTTGACTACCATATCATCTATGTATACTTCCATAGTTTGTCCAATTTGATCTTTGAACATCATATTCACCAGCCTTTGATATGTTGCACCTGCATTTCTTAATCCAAAGGGCATGGCAATATAACAATACAAACCTGTTGGGGTCATAAAGGCTGTATCCTCTTGGTCAGATGGTTCCATCTGAATTTGTTGGAATCCAGATGATGCATCCATAAAGGTCAACAGTTCATGCCCCGCTGTTGCATCCACCATGGAGTCAATGTGGGGTAGTGGGAAAGGATCCTTGGGACATGCCTTATTCAGATCAGTGAAATCGACACATACCCTCCACTTTCCGTTTTTCTTCTGGACAACGACCACATTGGCTAACCATTTTGGATATTTTACCTCCCTGATCATACCTGTTAGGGCTGGATTTTTATTATACGTGATCCTTACACGTGATCCTAACCAGTGATCCTTGTTTCTTTGGCAGATAGTGATCCTCAGCAGGACTTCAGGATCAGGATCATGGACCATCAAAGGATCCTCATGCTAACAGTTACCTTCGTTTAAAACAATGTTATTTTGCAGGAACATCTAGCAGGATACGCTCTTAGCATCATAATCAAGGGACGCGTCTTCACAATTATAGCATGAGCTTAATCGAAGATAGACGTTGCAAAGGAAATGGAAACTTAGCTTGATTTATGGGCGGCAATTTAGGCTAGATTGTCTTTTATTTCTAAAGGGGTAATGAGTTGATTATTAGTCCTTTTACCTAAAATAGGTCACCTACACTTGTATAAATACCACTCTTCCTCATTCGGAAGAAGACAGACGACACACAACACAATTCTCACACGCTTAGACACTCGAAACTATAGTGATCCTTGTACTCAGCTCATTATCATCCGAAGTTGTAACTATATTTTTCTTATATTGAAGTTGGTGATCGGTAGTTGCCATCACCCGAGGTTTTTTATGCCGGAGATCATACATTGATCAAGGGCTTTTTCCTCGTATAAATCATTGTGTCTTTGCATATTTCTCATAAAAGTGATCCTTTACTTTTATAATTAACCAAGCATCATACCCCGTTTACATAAAGTTTGGTTACATTATCCTTGTGTGATTTTTGACCAAAACATTTTGGCGCCCACCGTGGGGCAATTGGTGCTTCATTCATAAGAAAACCTTTTGTTCGAAATCATTTCAAAGAATTACATGGCTTCATCATTGAAAAACATGTCCACGGCAATGTCTGCAGTCACCTCGCCTCAGAACACTCTGCCTCCTCCACCGGCAGGATCCCAGTACTAGTGATGTATTTACTTTGATTTTGCAGATGAAGGATCGTATGCAGCGGAAGGATGAAACTAATGATAGGATCCTCAGGGAAATTGGAGATCTCAAAAGACAAAAGAAAACGGCAGAGGATCATTCCCCACTGATGCCCAAATCCTTGAGCTTTGATACTCCAATGATTACTTCTCAGACATCAGGAATTCCAGACGTGCAAATTATGGGAGAATCAAGAGGATTGCACCTCGGATCGACAGCAATGACTCAAGCATCAGGCTCACACTTTCAGCCAGCAGGATCCTATCCCCAGCATATGGGATCCTTCATGAATTCGGGAGCCTATCCAGAAGCACAGCAGTTTCAAGGATCCTACTTTATTCTAGGATCATCCCAGGGTCAAGGATCCTCCTTCGTTCCAGGATCATCCCAGGTTCAAGGATCCTCCTTCATACCAGGATCCTTCCAAATACCAGGATCCTTTCAGATGCCAGGATCCCTAAAAAGTTTGCAAACAGGAAGTCTAGATGTCCATCAAGGGGACTTCATTCCAATGCAGACCATTGCTTCCACTGGTCCCTCCGTTATCCCAGAATCCCAGCAATATGGATTCACTAACTTGAACTCAATGGGAGGTAACACTTTAAATAATCATCTTACTACTAACCATGGATTCATGCAGGATACAGGTGTCAATCATGCTATGGCCAGAGAATTGCAGAAGCTAAAAGATATGATCTCAAGTGTTCCAGGGGTAGTCAAGCCTATCCCAGAGATTGCAGATGGAAGCCACAAGGTATCTCGCTTTGCACCACCAATTTGTGATGCAGAGGTACCCAAAAGGTTCCATATCCCTACTATGAAGCTGTATGATGGTACAACGGATCCAGAGGAGCACATAGCACAATACAGGGAGAGGATGGAGATCAATCCTATCCCAGAAAAGCTGAAGGAAGCATGCCTATGTAAAGGATTTGGATCCACTCTTACTGGATCAGCTCTTAAGTGGCTGCTAAGTCTTCCCCCTTACTCTATTACTTCATTTGCTAATTTAGTTAATTTATTCAATAACCAATTCTCTTGTAGTAGAAA